>NC_140585.1:289021416-290238916 GCF_964204655.1 Triturus cristatus
TAACTATTACACTGGTGTGCGGTTGTTCAGGGAATTGGCCAAAGTGGACACTGTTGCTTGTGGCACAATCCGCTCTAACCGTAAAGGTTTCCCAAAAGAACTTGTTTGTCAAAAGCTTGTGCGGGGACAGTGCAGTGCGTTGCGAGGAGCTTCTAGCTGTGAAGTTTTCAGACAGGAGAGATGTCTACATGTCGACTACCATCCATGATGAAAGCACTTCACCAGTAACCGTTTGGGGTCAGGTTGCTGAAGTGCGCAAACCTGTGTGCATTTTAGACTATAATATGCACATGGGTGGAGTTGATAGAGTAGATCAAAGGTTGGAACCTTACGCTGCTCTTCGTAAGGCTTACATTTGGTATAAGAAGTTGGCTATCCATCTTTTCCACTTGGCAACCTTTAATGTTTTTGTTGTATTCAAGCATTCTTGTCCTGAGTCAAAGATTACTTTTGCTAGGTTTCAGGAGTCTGTAATAGGCAGCCTTGTTCTAGTGGAACAGGTAAGTGTTCCCAGAGTTGGAGTGGTGGTGGATGTGGCTAGATTGAAAGATCGCCACTTTTCTGATCACATTCCTCCTACACCCTCAAAAGACTTTCCCAGTAGGAGATGTAGAGTCTGTTGGCGAAGAGGTACACGGAAGGAGACTCGTATGTACTGCCCCGAGTGTCCTTCTAACCCTGGGTTGTGTGTGCCTGTTTGTTTTAGAATGTACCAAACGCAAAAGTATTTTTGGGAGCATCCATGAGTGGTAAACTGAATAGCCTAGTCTTTATTGTTTTATATCTTTTGTTCAGTTTCAAGGTTGGCATTTGTGCAATGTATTTAGTTTCAGATTTTGTGTTAGTAGATTTTTATCTATTTGCAATTTGTTTGTTCTTTCTTTTTTGTATAAAAAAAATCCTAAATGTGATGGCGATGTGTGTAGGCTGGCACTTGGCTGGTGGTGTGCGTGGACTGGCGCTTGGCTGGCAAGGTGTGCGTGGACTGGCGCTTGGCTGGCAATGTGTGTGGGGGCTGGTGCTTGGCTGGCGGTGTGCCTGGATGGCGCTTGGCTGGCAGTGTGCCTGGACTGGCGCTTGGCTGGCAGTGTGCCTGGATGGCGCTTGGCTGGCAGTGTGCCTGGACTGGCGCTTGGCTGGCAGTGTGCCTGGACTGGCGCTTGGCTGGCAGTGTGCCTGGACTGGCGCTTGGCTGGCAGTGTGCCTGGACTGGCGCTTGGCTGGCAGTGTGTGCCTGGACTGGCGCTTGGCTGGCAGTGTGTGCCTGGACTGGCGCTTGGCTGGCAGTGTGTGCCTGGACTGGCGCTTGGCTGGCAGTGTGTGCCTGGACTGGCGCTTGGCTGGCAGTGTGTGCCTGGACTGGCGCTTGGCTGGCAGTGTGTGCCTGGACTGGCGCTTGGCTGGCAGTGTGTGCCTGGACTGGCGCTTGGCTGGCAGTGTGTGCCTGGACTGGCGCTGGGCTGGCAGTGTGTGCCTGGACTGGCGCTTGGCTGGCAGTGTGTGCCTGGACTGGCGCTTGGCTGGCAGTGTGTGCCTGGACTGGCGCTTGGCTGGCAGTGTGTGCCTGGACTGGCGCTTGGCTGGCAGTGTGTGCCTGGACTGGCGCTTGGCTGGCAGTGTGTGCCTGGACTGGCGCTTGGCTGGCAGTGTGCCTGGACTGGCGCTTGGCTGGCAGTGTGCCTGGACTGGCGCTTGGCTGGCAGTGTGCCTGGACTGGCGCTTGGCTGGCAGTGTGCCTGGACTGGCGGTGTGTGAGTAGATGACTTGCCGCTTGTCATTACACACACTGCTAGCCAAAGGCCACTCTAAGCAATCCGTGAGCTGGTGTGGTTGTTGTGTCAGTAATGTGGGCATATGAAAGTGATGGGCCCTTGAATGGCGCGGTCTGCTGGTGAGAGTATTGTAATGTGCTGGGCCCACGGCTGGCGGTGTGAATGGTTTTGTATGTGCCACGTATGAAAGGTGTATGAATGGCCTGTTAAGAGGTTGGTGCTGTGTCGTGGCTTTACAGTTCACAAGCTGTGAGTCAATGGTTCAGTTTCTCATACTTTAGATTATTAACAGTGCATTTCATTTTTGTGAAGTCTCTGGTTAATACAACTGTATATACCAAACCATCACTCACCCCCGTGCCAAATCCAACCAGTATGTATGTGTGCTTGAGGAATAGTTGATTGTGCAGAAATATTTGTTGTTTCTGTTTTTGTCAAGCAGGGTGTACCTTGTCCATTTTTGTGAATGTTGTAATGTGTTGTTTTTGTGCCTGGTGGTGTGAATGGTCTTGTGTGTATCATGTATGAAAGGTGTGTGAATGGCCTGTAAAGCGGTTGGTGCCTTGTCGTGGCTTTACAGCTCACGAGCTGCGAGTCAATGGTTCAGTTTTTTGTTCTTTCAATTATTGACAGTGCAGTTCATTTCTGTGAAATCTCTTGTTAATAAAATTTTATATACTGAACCATCACTCACCCTCGTGCCAAATACAACCAGTATGTGTGTGTGTGCTTGAGGAATAGATGGCTGTGCAGTAATCTTCGTCTTTTTTGTCTCTCTGCCAAGGTGTACATTTCATCTAAGAAAAACCTACCAACTGTAGATTTTGTCGTAAACAACACCCATGGGAATACATGATGATGTCTCTCTTGTGGATCACAACAAGTTATCTTACCCACAATGTTCTGCAAACCTCAAAACGTGACTGACATTTTCCTTGCATTATTGTGCTCAAATTTTCACGCTGCAGATAGTAACAACAAATTTCCAACCCCCCAGCATTTCTCCAAGTATCCCAATAGAAATGGTACCTCACTTGTATGGGTGGGCCAAGTACCTGCGACAGGCAAGGGCCCAAAACCTATTGAGGTGACATCAAAATTACCTATCACAAACCAACCTGGTTTTGCAAGGGGGGTCCCATGAGTTTCTGGCCCGGGGCTCGGCGGCCATCTTGGGAAACCTACCAAACCCACACATTTCTGGAAACTAGACACCCGGGGGAGTCCAGCGAGGTATGACTTGCGTGGGTCCCCCAACATTCTCCTACCCAGAATCCCCTGCATACCTCAAATTTCGCTGGAAAAAAAAAATCACTTTTTTCTCAAATTTCTGTGTGGGAAAGTTCTGGAATCTGCGTGGACCCACAAATTTCCTCCCACCCGGCGTTCCCCCAGGTCTCCCGATAAAAATGGTACCTCACTTGTGTGGGTAGGCATAGTGGCTGCAACAGGAAATGGGCCAAATCGTACTGTGGAGACTTCAAAATTACCTATAAGAAAACTACCTGGTTTTGGGGGGTGGCGGGCGACCTGAGATTTTGGCCCCGGGCTCGGCTGCCATCTTGGGAAAGTACCAAACCCAAACATTTCTGAAAACTAGACATCAATGAAGTATAGCTTGCGTGGATCCCCCAACGTTTTCCTACCCCGAAAAACAAAGGCCCCCCACCCCAAAAACCAGGTAGTTTTCTTATAGGTAATTTTGAAGTCTCCACAGTACGATTTGGGCCATTTCCTGTTGCAGCCACTATGCCTACCCACACAAGTGAGGTACCATTTTTACCGGGAGACCTGGGGGAACGATGGGTGGGAGGAAATTTGTGGATCCAAGCAGAATTATAGAACTTTCCCACACAGAAATTTGAGAAAAAAGTGATTTTTTTCTGTGAAATTTGAGGTTTGCAGGGGATTATGGATAGGAGAATGTTGGGTGACCCACGCAAGCCATACCTCGCTGGACTCCCCTGGATGTCTAGTTTCCAGAAATGTGTGGGTTTGGTAGGTTTCCCTAGATGGCCGCCGAGCCCAGGGCCAAAAACTCATGGGACCCCCCCCTTACAAAACCAGGTTGGTTTGTGATAGGTAATTTTGATGTCGCCTCAATAGGTTTTGGGCCCTTGCCTGTCGCGGGTCCTTGACCCACCCACGCAAATTAGGAGCCATTTTTCTCGGAAGACTTTGGGAAACACGGGGTGGGTGGAAATTTGTGGATCCATGCAGATTCCTGATCTTTCCACCACAGAAATGTGAGGAAAATGTGCTTTTTTGGACTTTTTTTTAGGTTTGCAAGGGATTCTGGGTAACAGAACCTGGTGAGAGCCAGTCAAGTCACGCCATCCTGGATTCCCCTGGGTGTCGTTTTAAAAAATGTATAGGTTTGCTAGGTTTCCCTAGGTGCTGGCAGATCTAGGGTTAAAAAACTACAGCTAGGCACTTTGCGAAAAAAGCGTCATTTTTCACTGTGAAATTGTGGTGTGTCCACGTTGCGTTTTGTGCCGTTTCCTGACGCAGGCAATAGGCCTACCCACACAAGTGAGGTACCATTTTTCTCTGAAGACTTTGGGTAACGCGGGGTGGGTGGAAATTTGTGGATCCGCGCAGATTCCAGAACTTGCCACCACAGAAATGGGAGGAAAATGTGGTTTTTTTTGACAATTTTTTAGGTTTGCAAGGGATTATGGGTAAGAGAACCTGGTGAGAGCCAGTCAAGTCACCCCATCCTGGATTCCCCTGGGTGTCTACTTTTCAAAAATGTATAGGTTTGCTAGGTTTCCCTAGGTGCCAGCAGAGCTAGGGTTCAAAAACTACAGCTAGGCACTTTGCAAAAATAGGGCAATTTTTCATTGTGAAAATGTGGTGTGTTCACGTTGCGTTTTGAGCCGTGTCCTGTCGTGGGCACTATGCCTACCCACACAAGTGAGGTACTATTTTTATCAGGAGACTTAGGGTAATTCCAATTTGTAAAGCAACTGTTATTACCTATTGACTTCCGATGCATTTCTGCCTTCCAAATTAAAGACCATGTGTAAAAAAAAGTCATTTTGAAAAATGACCGATAATTCTCATGCTAGTAGGAGTATTCCCAATTTCGGAAATGTGCAAATATCTACTGTTTCTAAACTCTATATTTAGTTCCCATTTCAGAAATACAAAGGTGTCTTTCATACTGATTTTAACATGTATACATTTTCCCAGAATAATTGCTATATACCCGGTACATAATAAAAAAAACATTGCAAGTTGTCGCTCAGTTTTTGGCTCTGGGTTCCTCGGGTTCTTGGTGAACTTACAAGTTGTATATATCCCCACAACCAGTAAGGTCCAGTGGATGTAACGGTATATTGCTTTCAAAGAGCTGTCATAATTAGAAGAAGTTACAGGTAAAAACGTTGACACAAAAGGCTGTTTTTTCAACTAATTTTCAATTTTTCCTATATTTAACTGTTAGTTTCTATGAAGAAACCTTGATGGATCTACACAAATGACCCCTTGCTGAATTTAGAATTTCGTCTACTTTTCTAAAATGTATAGCTTTCCAGGATCCATTATTGCTTTCATACCCATTTCTACCATTAACTGGAAGGAGGTTGAAAGCACAAAAAATAGCACAAATAGGCTATGTCCCAGAAAAATGCCAAAATGAATATGCTACTTACCAGTATGCATCTGTTCTTGGCATGTAGGGCTGCTGACATTCATATCTGTGCATAGATCGCCGCCTAGTGTTGGGTCCGGATGTTTGCACGTTGTTGTCCTGGAAGAGTCTTCGAAGTATCCTTGGATAGGTGACTCCTCCCCTGGACTACAGTGCGCATGGGCATCCTCTCCATCCTCAGATTGTTTTTCGCCATTGTGGCAGTGATGGAGTAGATACAGAAAATGATGACCATGCTTGCATTAATTCTGAGAGCTGCAGCTGCTACAGGCGCCGGGGAGGAGGGAGGGCGATATGAATGTCAGCAGCCCTACATGCCAAGAACAGATGCATACTGGTAAGTAGCATATTCAGTTCGAGGCATGTGGGCTGCTGAATTCATATCTGTGCATAGAATACATAGCAGTGCCCTCTATTGGCGGCGGCTACCCGTGCCAGCTGCAGCGGTCTGAAAAAGTGTTTTGAGAACAGCCTGTCTTACAGCTGCCTGCTGTTTTGACTGCACATCTACGCAATAGCGTTTGTAAATGTGTGTGTAGTGGACCATGTGGCTGCTCTGCATATATCATGCAGGGGAATATTTCCTAGAAAAGCCATGGAAGCCCCCAACTTGCGTGTTGAGTGGGCTCGTGGTGGAATAGTTAATGTGCGTTTTGCCTTTTGATAACAGATTTGAATACACTTAACTATCCATCTGGCTATCCCTGCTTTGGAGATGGCGTTACCTTTGTGGTGTGGGGCAAAGGCAACGAACAGTTGTTTTGTCTTCCTGAAGGGTTTAGTCCTGTCGATGTAGTACATGAGGGCCCTCCGTACATCTAGTGTATGTAGTGCCCTTTCTGCAACAGTTTGTGGGTTTTGGAAGAAAACTGGCAGTTCAATAGTCTGATTCATGTGGAACTGCGATATTACTTTGGGCATGAATTTGGGGTTGGTACGTAGTACGACCCTGTTGGCGTGAACCTGTATAAATGGCTCTTGAACGGTTAGTGCCTGGAGTTCACTAACTCTTCTTAGGGAAGTGATCGCTACAAGGAAGGCCACTTTCCAGGTAAGGAATTGAATCTCGCATGAGTGTAGAGGTTCAAAGGGTGGACCCATCAAGCGTGTGAGGACCAAGTTGAGGTTCCACATTGGAGCCGGTGGGTGGCTTGGTGGAATGACTCGTTTGAGTCCTTCCAAGAATGCTTTGATGGCAGGCACTCTGAATAGAGAGAGGTGCTGCCTGGTTTGCAGATAGGCTGAGATTGCGGTCAAATGGACACGTATAGAGGTGTACGCCAGATTGCATCGGTATAGGTGTAAGAGGTAACAGATGATGTTTTGGATGGATGCGTCCAGCGGGTTGATGTAATTATTACCGCAATAAATGACGAACCTTTTCCATTTGGCTGCATAGCAAGCTCTGGTAGTGGGTCTTCTGGCCTCCTTGATGATGTCCATACAGTCAGGTGGCAGGTTGAGATAGCCAAACTCTAGGACTTCAGGAGCCAGATCGCCAGGTTCAGCTGTTGCGGATCTGGGTGCTGAACCTCTCCATGGTTCTGCGTCAAGTGCGCGGGTTTGATCCGCAGCCTTTGATGCGGCACCACGGAAAGTTCGAGGAAGGTGGTGTACCACGGCTGGCGCGCCCACGTGGGAGCAACTAGGACGAGTGTCAGGGAGTGTTGTCGGAGTTTGCGGGCCACTAGCGGTATCAATGGCGCTGGGGGAAAAGCGTACGCAAATTTGCCGGACCAGTTCATCCATATCGCATTGCCCTGCGACTGCGGATGTGGGAACCTGGCGGCGAAGCTTTGGCATTTTGCGTTTTCGCTTGTCGCGAATAGGTCTATCTCTGGATGACCCCACTGCTGGAAGTACGGTTGGAGTACTGATGGGTGTAACTCCCACTCGTGCATCTGGTGGCTGTGTCTGCTGAGCAGATCCGCCATCTGGTTGTCCTTGCCAGGGAGGTGTTCCGCCATGAGGAACATGTTCCTCTGAATGGCCCACTTCCACATGCTCTGAGCCAGATGAGACAACTGTGGAGAGTGTGTTCCTCCCTGTTTCTGTATGTAGTACATTGCGGTCATGTTGTCCGTCCGGATCAACACGACCTTGTTGCATAGATGTACTTTGAATGCCTTCATGGCTAGGAAGATTGCCATCAGTTCCAGAAGGTTGATGTGCAACTTCTTTTGTTGTGTTGTCCATAGTCCCTGCACTGTGTAGTGGAGTACATGAGCTCCCCATCCCTGGAGAGACGCGTCCGCTGTCAGTACTATCTGTGGGACAGGCTCTTGGAATGGTCGGCCCTTGCAAAGGTTTTGTGGGTTCCACCAATGCAGAGAGTTGTATGCCCGACCGCTCACCAACACTAGGTCCTTTAACTGTCCTTGAGCCTGATTCCACTGACGTGCTAGGCACTCCTGAAGTGGGCGCATATGTAATCTCGCGTGCGGGACTATGAAGATGCAGGAGGCCATCATGCCTATCAACTGCATAAACACTCGCGCTGGAAGTGAGTGATTGGGTTGGAACTTGGAGATCAGCAATTGTATGCTGTTGATCCTCACTAAATTTGGCTGAGCTGTGGCCGCCAGAGTGTCTATAGTCGCACCTAGGTACTGTTGTACGTGTGCGGGCTGGAGATGGGACTTTGGATAATTTAGTGAGAATCCCAGACTGTGAAGAAGGTGAATAGTGCGGGACATGTGGCTTGCACATTGCTGGGCTGACTTCGCTTGAACGAGCCAGTCGTCTAGGTAGGGGTAGACGTGTATATGCTGCCTCCGTAGATGTGCTGCCACTGTAGCTAGGCACTTCGTGAAAACCCTGGGCGCTGTTGTCACGCCGAAGGGAAGGACTTTGAACTGATAGTGCTGCCCCTGAACAGTGAACCTGAGGTATTTTTTGTGCGAGGGGTGGATGGGTATGTGAAAGTACGCATCCTTGAGGTCCAGTGTGGCTAGGAAGTCTCCCTGCTTGAGAAGCGGAAGGACTTGCTGTAGAGTGAGCATGTGAAAGTGCTCTGAAAGAATGTACTGGTTCAGGGGTCTCAGGTCTAATATAGGTCTGAGCGACCCGTCCTTTTTTGGAATTAAGAATTAGAGGGAGTACACTCCCGTACCCTGCTCGTGGATGGGTACGACCTCTATAGCGCCTTTTAGAAGCATACTTTGCACCTCTTGCTGTAAGAGCGTTAAGTGCTCTGAGGACATAGGACGTCTTCTTGGTGGTATTGTGGGTGGAGTGGAGGTTAACTCCAGACAGTAACCGTATTTTACAATATCTTTGACCCACCTGTCCGTGGTGATGGAGTTCCACGTGGACAGGAACCTTTGTAGCCTTCCCCCGACAGGTGTTATGTGGTCGGGAGGAAGGGAGAGGGCGTCACTGCTTGTTCTTGGGGGAGGACCTGGTGTTGCCGTAGCCACGTCCTCTGCCCTTTGTACTGGAGCCACGATATCCACCTCGGGTGTTTTTATCGTAGGTGGTCTGTGTATTGCCTTTGTTATATGTTTGTTGTGACCCCTGTCCTCTACCTGCTCCCTTGTTTCCGGGGCGACGAAAGGAGCCACTCCGAAAGGACTGAGTTTGTAGGGCGCCCATGGACTTTGCAGTGTCCGTGTCCTTCTTTATCTTTTCGAGGGTGGTGTCAACCTCTGGCCCGAATAAATAGTCGGGGTTGACGGGCTGGTTCAGTATATTGTTTTGTACCTCAGGCTTGAATCCTGAGATCCGTAGCCAGGCATGTCGTCGCAGCATGACGCTTGTGTTTATGGCTCTGGCAGCCGTGTCTGCAGCATCTAGTGCACATTTGATGGAAGCGTTCGTTAGTAGCTGTCCTTCTCTGATGAGCATTTCTGCGCCTTCTTTGAACTGGTCAGGGAGATGTTGGAATATTTGCTCCAGTGTGTCATAGTGCGCTCTATCATAGCGAGCAAGGAGCGCTTGAGTGTTGGCTATGCGCCATATGTTGGCAGCTTGGGCGGCAACTCTTTTGCCAGAGGTCTCTAACACTTTGGACTCTTTGTCCGGGGGAGGAGCATCACCAGTCGTTTGCGAGTGTGCCCTTTTGCGTGCATTTGCTACGACGATGGAGTCGAGTGGTAATTGGCCTCTGATGTAAGTAGGATCCCCAGGTGCTGATCTGTATTTCTTATCAATCCTGGGGTTTATCACTCGTGCCCTGGTGGGTTCCTTGAAAATGTCCTTAGCTGGTTTGAGGACCCCCTTCAACATTGGCAGAGTTTTCACATGTCTTTCTGAGGATGCAAAGGTGTCCATTAGAAAGTCATCTTCGATGGTATCAGAGTGAAGCTGTACCCCATGGTTATTTGCAGCACGTTCAATAAGAGCGTTGAACGCCGCAGTATCCTCCGTAGGAGAAGTTTTCGCCCCATAAAGTTGTTGGTCCTGTGCGTCGAGAGGTGCACTGGGGTCTGCAGGGTCGCCCCAAGTTTGATCAGGGTCCTGCTGGTCATCAGGGTCTGTGTCTACATGGTAGGGGACTTGGTCATCCATGTAGTCCTCCAATGCGTCCGTGTCGGAGCGTGTGGGGGAGAACCGGTGTGGAGCCTGGTAGGATGAATGGAAGGGTTCATAAAGGAGAGGTTCTGATTCTACAGGCAACTTCCTTTTTAGTGGGATCCTGAAAGGGTCCAGTGGCGGCTCCGAAGTTATCCTTCGGTCGTGGAGAATCATCCTGCCAGTGTCGGCGTCGATGACGCGTGCCGGAGACGTCTCAGCAGGTGTGACCGTAGTCTGGGTGACCCGTGTCCTGAGTTGGAACATTTTTGGGATTGTCGACGGAGGCAAGCCGAAGGTAATGTTGGCCGGCGCCGAAGAGGCTGCCGGAGCTCCGATCGAACCGGAACCCGACGTGTCCTGGAGGACAGCCGTGGTTTTGCTGCCTTGCGTCGCACCAGGTCGTATTTGGGGCGCCTTTGAGGCTTTGGCAAAGGCCAGGTTCGTAGAGGCGGCCGTGGATTTTTTCGGCGCCGGCGGTTCTTCGAGTCGAGGTGCAGAGATCACCGTCGAAGTCTTCGATACGTGAGGCTTAGGTGTCGTCGAGGGAGCAACGCGAGACGCAGCAGGCGTTACGGCCCTCGGTGTCGTTGGTGCCGGTAGCCGAGCAGGTTTGTCGGTGCCGATGGCCTTTTTCCGTTTGTCGACTCCAACGTCGCCCGCTTCAAGTTCGGCACCGAAGTCTCTCTTGGTGCGGTCGGTGCCGACGCGTTGAGCTGGCGTCGGAAGGCGTGGAAGGCCTCGATCCGACCAGCGCCACTTTCAGTTTCGGTTTCGGTGGAACCGGAGCAGCTTTCGGTTTCGGTTTTGCGGTAGGGAAACCAGCTTGTTTATGCAATAATGGCTGCCGCTGAACGTCCGAGGCCGGGCCCGAGGGCGGGGCCGAAGAACTGCGGGATGGGTCTCGGGTAAGGCCCGAAGGCGATCCCTCGACCGGAGCCATAGGCTGTGGCACTGGTGTTTCTTCGGTTTGAACAGGTAGGCCTTGTTCATCATTGGAGCTACTCTCTTCGGCCCCTAAGGCCTCCTCGTCGTCTCCTACCTCGGTGTCGTCTTCACCTCTGTGGAAGAGTGACTCGTCTACCTCGTCCGATCCGGTGTCGCGCTCGGAAACGGGACTGGAGGGCAAGACTTCTAATTCCTCGACTTCTTCGGCCTCGTTGAAGATGTCTGCTGGGGCCGGTGCCGCGTGCTGCGCTTCGAGTCTCGCCGCTCGTCGATTCCGTAGAGTCTTCTTCGAACGGAACCGGGCACAGGCCATGCATGTCGATTCGTCGTGGTCCGGCGAAAGGCATTTGTTGCACACCGGATGGACGTCGATGTGTGGGTACTTCGCATTGCATACCGGACACCTTTTGAATGGCGTCCTCGATTCCATCGTCGAAGTAGTCGATGGACAGGTAAATGCGAAAAAAGTCGGTGCTGAAAGTTAGTAAACTAACAGAATTGTATCGAAACCCGATCGATAAACAGTACCGACGCGAACTAAAGGCCTTTTGGCCTCGACAAAATATTTTCCTAACTTGAGCTAAGATAGCACATCCGAACCCAATGGCGGAAAAAAACAATCTGAGGATGGAGAGGATGCCCATGCGCACTGTAGTCCAGGGGAGGAGTCACCTATCCAAGGATACTTCGAAGACTCTTCCAGGACAACAACGTGCAAACATCCGGACCCAACACTAGGCGGCGATCTATGCACAGATATGAATTCAGCAGCCCACATGCCTCGAACCTATGTAAAACAATTTGGTTTTCTGACAAAAGCCTGTCATTCCCTAAAAGCTGGGAAAATGGCGATTTCAGCCCCACAAACCCTTTTTTGATACCATTTGCAGGGAAAAACCCAGATTTTCCTTTGCAGCACCTTTTTCCCATATTTCCACCAAAAAACAAAATTTAGCTGCGTTTTGGCTAATTTCTGGGTCCCCTCCAGAGTAATCCCCAAACCCTGGGTACCTTTAGAATCCCCTTGATATTGGGAGAAGAGGACGCAAATTTGGCGTGGATACCTTATGTGGTCAAAAAGTTACAGGGATCTAAGCATGAACTTCCCCAATTAGCCCAAAAAAGGCTTAGCACAGGGGGAGGAAAGGGGTTAATAGTAATGAAAGGATTTGCTCTAGAAAGGATCGATTCCTCCTTATCGCACTCATTGCAAAAGGTTGCTTTGATGCTGCATTGCTCAACTGAAGGGGTCAACTTTCAGTCCCTCACTTTTCAACACATTACTCATTTAGCTTGACTGATCATGAAGTTTGGACGGTTTTTCTTTCACATTGTTGTGCGCACAGATCCCTACTGAACCCATTCTTTGAGATCATACCCGAGTGCAATGCATCAATGGAAACAGCTATTTTGCTGGCTGTAGAGCAGTGCCTCATATTTGAGACAAGGGCACACTGAGCTCCTGATTACCGATCTAAAACCCTATCCCTCACCTGCAGTTCAAAACGTAGAAGTTCTAAGTAAATCTCAGCTTAATTCTGATGCACCGATTGGGTCTGTAGTAACAGTTTCCTAATTCAAATCCTCAGGAAAGCGCAGTCTTTACTTGCTCTGTATGCAAACAAGGGAGAGGAGGTAAGCATTGATTCCCGTCATAGATTGATTACTCGACCGGTCCATATTTGGGCTTGCAACTAAGACTGCTGACATGACTAAGATAGGTTTCACAGCGGCACAAAAGGGGGTGGTGATGGACGGAGCATCAGAACCAATCAAACACTCACACCCAGTCAACAGATCTGGGTTTGATCCATCACCGTTCTTTAGCCCACTCTGCCACCCCAGTTCAGACATGGCCATATGCAAATCAGTCTGAACCTGTGCCTCATGGGAACAGTCCAGCCCGAACTGCCAAGCCATGCCTTCCCTGGACCAGAAACAAGCTTCCTAGGACCGGTTTCTGGCATTTCAGCCGTCTTCAGCCAGGCTTGCTTGAATCCAGTGGCAAAGTGAGCGAGGGACTCACGTCTGAGCATACCCTGCCAACTTGGGCAGGCATGGCTTGGCAGTTCGGGCTGGACTGTTCCCATGAGGCACAGGGTCAGACTGATTTGCATATGGCCATGTCTGAACTGGGGTGGCAGAGTGGGCTAAAGAACGGTGATGGATCAAACCCAGATCTGTTGACTGGTTGCGAGTGTTTGATTGGTTCTGATGCTCCGTCCATCACCAGCCCCTTTTGTACCGCTTTGTTCGCCATAAGTTGGCAGGGTATACTCAGACGCAAGTCCCTCGCTCACTTTGCCACTGGATTCAAGCAAGCCTGGCTGAAGACGGCTGAAATGCCAGAAACCGGTCCTAGGAAGCTTGTTTCCGGTCCAGGAAAGGCATGGCTTGGCAGTTCGGGCTGGACTGTTCCCATGAGGCACAGGGTCAGACTGATTTGCATATGGCCATGTCTGAACTGGGGTGGCAGAGTGGGCTAAAGAACGGCGATGGATCAAACCCAGATCTGTTGACTGGGTGTGAGTGTTTGATTGGTTCCGATGCTCCGTCCATCACCACCCCCTTTTGTACCGCTAAGATAGGTTTCACAGCACAGCAGATCATATTTTGCCTGGCACCGACAGATCTGCATAAGACCCTTCCACTTCATCCCTGCTTCATGGCTCCGTACACAACAGAATTACAGGTGAAATGCTCAGAGTCTCCGAAGGTTCTAAATGGCACCTATTCATGTGCCTGTAGGACAAAGACTGGCTGTTCTGCTACAGCACAGTGAGGATGGGTCAAACTTTAACTGTTAAAACAGCATGACAGTGGAATTGTATTCCAGATGAGCTACAAAAGGTAACAATGATTTGGTCTTTTCCATATGATGCTGAAAAAAACACAACTCTTTGGAAGTAATATTAAGAAGTCTGTTTAGTGAACATTTCATGTTAGTTAACTAAAGCAAGACACAATAGGCTGTGAAAGTAGATTCAATAAAAAACAGATAGGAATGCATTGAAAAACCTAAAAAGAAATATTACGTATGAATAATTATGATTTAACTTCAAATACGTTTTCAAAACCAATCAAATATGGCACTAATCACAAATGCGGTATCAGGGACTGGCCAATATAAACTTCCTATGACTGGCAAAACAAAACTCAGCAGAACGTAAATTCTGCAGGGACTCATTTTGTGGAATATACGAGAGTGTTCCACTTATAGCTAAGTGCCACTTGAAAATTCTCTAGTAGTGGGTTACTGCTTCTTTTTTCCATTTTTTTGCCAGACAGTAGGTCTTCAGAGGCTCTTAACCGTAGTCGAATATTTGAAAAGATCCTTTGTTTCTCTCCTTATGTATCTGGTATTTGGCCAAACACTGCATAATTCTCTATGGAATTTCGCAAAGGCTAGCTCTAGATTTGATGATTAATAGGGAAAGTAAAATGAGGTGGAAATAAACTGTGCTAAGTGACTGTAAATGACTGCAGCCTGCATTTTGCATTCAGCTGCCCTCGCCCCCCTCCCCCACCGCCTTGCTCTTTTTATGAACATGAGCACTCAGTCCCCAGTGGTTTCTGCTGCCTCAACCACAGTGTGGTGTGGGGTTTCACATGCTGAAGCGAATCGAAATTCTGCAAACCACAGAGGAGAGAATCACAACAGGAAACATATGTGGTCTTAACCACATACACCACCTTCACTAGGCTGAAAGAGGGCAGGTCCCAGGAGCAGAGAGAAAACTGTTGAAGGTGAACTCGAAAGGAAGTGAGGCATCGAGAGCAGCATGCACTCGACATGGTTAGGAGAGTCTTCACAAAGAGTGGAATATTACTTAAAACTGCATCGGCGTTTTCAAATCATCTAAGAGTAAAAGCTGAAAAGACACGGGTTACAGATAAAGAACGCGCAATTCAGGCGCACACTATAAAGACCATTATTTCTATTACACGCGGAACCCATACAGTGCAAGGATTACACTGCAAACCACTCAAACATGTGGAGCAACGTAAAGTATTGAAGTTATTAGAGGTTGAAAGTGGGTAGATGGAGGATACATTCACGAAACCATGTCTTTATGATGGGAGGTAGCACAAGGAGCAGAGCGATCTGAGCGCAAACCGGGCTCTGGCACGCTAAAACCCCACCAGGCTTGACTGAGCCTTTCGCCAAACTCAGAAAATGTAATAAATATTTTTGAGGACCAAGAAACAACTCCGTTTGTGGCACGTGCCAAGTCAAGCACTAATTTCCAATCAAAATTAAAAACCTGCAACACGCAGACTGAAAGTTTACTACAAGCCATCAGAATCACTTCACTTCACAACTATTGCCCAAGCCTAACCTGGCTTCGCTTTAAGGGTATTTAATTTAGACAAGAAGGGAGACGGACACTATTTATACATTGCACAATGGACGACTGATTGTTATTTGTTGGCACTTTCACGGTCGAGTTTGAGTTTAAGTTGGTCTCGGTTTCATTTTAAGGGACTCTAATCCAGAGAAAAGACTTTTAGACTATTTAGAACTTGGTTGTGTGACAGCCTGGAAGTTTGAAGGCTGGCCCAGTATCTCTTACAGGGGCATCAGTGAAACTGTGGCAGGGCCCCGTAGCAAGGATGAGATCCCAAGGGAAGAGATGAGATTTCATGACTTGATATAAAACACAAAATGATCCTTGCAAGAGTGAATTTAATGATGACGTGTACTTGTCAGGGGATTAGGCTTCTTTAGTTACACACGGTTTGTGAAAAAAAAACATTGTGAAAAAAAAACATTGTGGAAAATACTGGGAGTCAATATGTCAGAATGTTCTTGAAAGTAGGTCGATATAACCGACAGAGCCAACAAACACAGCGTCAGCCTGCATAGATCCAGTACTGCGGTTACATTGTAAAATATATTAATGAGTAATAAGGTACATTATACACATTCATGAAAATAGAGTGATGAGGTATGACCGAAGAATGAGTGGTATGAATGGGAGCAAATACTTCCGAAGCATGTTTGAATAGAAGAAAGGGAAAATATGATCTACCCTGTAAGCATTTGTTAATAGTGTAGCACATGCTCTGTATACTAGTATTAGGCCTGGAAGTTTGCATGCTAGGTTTACTCAAAGGCGTCTTTCAAGTCATTAGATGTGCTAGGACTCCTTCCTTGGACCACACAACATATGGGCATAGACTACACCTCAGACAATATTTTGCACTGCAGGTGGAAATGTGTATGGAGTGTCGAGAAAGTGCAGCTTGGTGCACCATGCCTATTTTGCATAGTCAACTGTGTAATAAAAGAAGAGATCTACAATCATCACAAGCTACGAGGAGTGGGGGCGGGGCATGATTATCTACAGCACTACATGCTACAAATAGATGCCTACAAAGTAATATTTTCCTTCGTAGCATCTGCAGCTGTACACACATGCTCTGCATAGACTATACAGCAGTCCCATTCATAAGCAGTGGTTAGCAAGTGTATGATGTAGATGTCTGCACAACTGTTGGGTCAAACATAGAAGTGCTTTGCTAAAATGAGTGATGTAGATCAGGTGGTCACTTTCCAGTGGTCAGCTAGCAGAATGTTCCAAGACTGCCATAGTTGTGCTCGACTATCCATCTTGCAATGCCTGCCTTAGAGATGGGATAAAAGATATGTGGTTTTTTGAAGACTTCAAAGAGCCGGTCAGAATTGCGAAAGGGCTTGGTCCTGTCAATGTAATACATCTCATAAGTGCAGGGCTCATACCACTACTGAATCATGCTGCGGAAAGAAGACTAGGAGCTCTCTAGCATGACCGATGATAGGGTCATATCACCTTGAAAAGAAATGCAGGATTGGTTCTGAGAACAACCCTATCTTTGTGAACCTGAATGAACAGTTCTTCTAAGGTTAGTGTTATCCGATCACTAATGCATCTGAGGGAAGTTACGTGTGCAGAGAGTGGAGAGAGCAGTGAATGCAGACCTTCACAATGAGATTTTCCCAGTCAGACTCAGCTTGTGACCTTTTCCTCGCGAGGCACTCTTCTAGGAGGCGAGCCTGGTGTGAGGGTACAACAGTAATGCACGAGGCAAACATTCTTAGAAGGCACACAATAGTTCTGAGGGTGAGTGGACTCCATGAAGGGTTGCATCTGTTGAGCATATAAGTGGGACTTGGTGGCTTTTATTGTAAACTCCAGGCAGAGAAATTGCTGCTTGTGTATCTAAGCAAAACCAAAGGGGATGATGGTCGGAGTGTTGAACATTGCAAGCACTCACCCCCAGTCAACTGATCTGGGTTTAATCCATCATCATTCTTTAGCTCACTCCGCCACCCCAGTTCAGACATGGCCATATGCAAATCAGTCTGACCCTGTGCCTCATGGGAACAGTCCAGCCTAAACTGCCAAGCCATGTCTTCCCTGGACCGGAAAAAAGCATCCTGGGACCGGTTTCTGGCTAATCAGCCAGGCTAACTTGAATCCAGTGGCAAAGTGAGCAAGGGACCCACGTCTGGGCATATCCTGCCAACTTAGGGTGAACAAAGCAAAACCAAAGGGGATGATGGACAGAGTGTTGAACATTGCAAGCACTCGCCCCCAGTCATGCATTCTGTCCATCAACTGTTGTGTTTGCATTTGTCACCTCGAGTGGGACTGGTATGCCCAGACGTGGGTCCTGTGCTCTCCATGCCACTGGAATCAAGCTATCCTGGCTGAAAAGGGGTGAAACCCAGAAACCGGTCCAAGGATGCTTGTTTTCAGTCCAGGGAGGACCTGGCTTGGCAGTTTGGGCTGGACTGTTCCCATGATGCACAGGGTCAAGACTGATTTGCATATGGCTGGGTTCAAACTGGAATGGCATGGTGAGCAAAAAAAAGATGGATTTAGGCCCAGATCTCTGTACTGGGGTGAATGTATGACATTGTTTTGCATTCTGTCCATCAACTGTTGTTTTTGCTTGTGTATCTAGACATTGTTGTCTTCAGTGATCTTGATCAGCCAATCACTGAGGTTGGGGAAGACGAGAGTGCCCCTCCTCCGCAGATGTGCAGCCAGCACGGACAGTTACTTCACAATCAAACTTGGAGCTATGGTAATCCTGAAAGGAAGTACTCTGAATTGGTAGTGATGTCTACTTACCACAAGGCGAAGCGATCAGCGATAATCGCATTGTCGGGCAAGAGGTATGACACCTGTAGGGTTGTCATGGAAATGTTCTGACAGTAAGTAGTTCTTTACAGGCCTGAGATCCAGGATGGGTCAGAGGAAGCCATCCTTTTTGGGAATTTGGAAGTACTATGAATAGACGCCTTTTCCCCATTTTTCTCAATAGAGTGCGTCTCTACACCCTTCTGGAGGAGCTCTTGTACCTCTTCCTCGAGAAGACAGATGGTCTCTGTTGAGGACGTGTCTGATGAGTGGAATAGTGGCAGGGGGTGAGTGAAGTTTTAGACAGTAGATATGGTATACTACAGCTAAAACCCACTGATCTGATGTGATTTCCTCTCAGTGAGAGAGGAAATCTAGTGTTCTTCTACCGACAGGTGATGTGTGATTGTGAGAGGTGGGGCGAGTCACTGCGGTGAGATGGAAGATCTTGTACCATAGCCCCCTCTGTCCTCCCCTCCCAATATTTATGCACCAATCAGCCTGCTGGTGGAAGGTTTGCTACGGTCTTTGGTAAGACTGTAGCAGGTTTAATGATGTTGTCTTGGCTCCTCCTCTGAGGAAGGAGCCTCTTACAGCTGGTGTTTGCCAGGCACCCATAGACTTGATAAACTCCAGGTCCTTTTTTTGTTTTTGTTTCCTAGCATCTTGTCAACCCGGAGCCCAAATAGATGCTCCCAGTCGAACAGGAAGTTCAGAGATGCTGCTGGACTTCAGGTTTGAACCCAGAGATGCAAAGCCAGGAGGTGGTAATGCCACATGAGGCTGTGTAGGTGACAACGCACACAAATAATGCTGGTGTTGGGAGATAGTCTTGCCCTTGAACATCATTGCACCCCACCCTTTCTGTACTCATCTAGAAGGGTTTGACGACTTCCTGAATCCCTTCCCACTGTCCTACCTGGAGGAGCCTGACAGAACTGGCTATGCACCACTGTGCGGCCACCCCAACCATTTTGCTACAGTGTTGAGTCTCTTACACTCCCTATTAGGCAAAGGGACATCACATGTACCTTGGGTGAAAGCTCTCGTGCAGATGGCATGAATCACCAAGAGGTCATGGGGGACCTATTCTGCCCCACCCCCTCCCCTCATGTAGAAAAAGTTGCTTGGAGCTCTGTGTGTTCAGACTTGAGTCTCCACTAGGAAGTCCCCTTTCTTTCTGAATCACTAGCTTGTCAACTTTAAGGTGTGCAGCAGGCCTCTGGAGTACCTCATAGTAAGGCTGTGATATCATCTAGCAGGAATGCACAATCCGCATAGCAGTCCAAGGCCAGGCTAGGGGACTGGCACAGATTGTAGGTGTCATGGTGATCCGACCACTGATACTTCAAATTACACCAGGGGTAATGTTTGCAGAGTGTCTGTTTCGTCACCTACTCCAAGTTTGTAATTCCCAGAGGCTATGGTAGAGGGAGGACACATGCGCTACCCCGAAAGGCTCAGGGCGGCCCTTCGGTGTCTGGATCGTCAAGCGGTAGTAGGTGGTCCTCCGAAGGTGTCCAATGATTAAGAGCGACTGTAAAAACAGCAGTGATTTGACGCCTCACAAAGCTTTGATGTCACAATGAATCACGTGGGACTTAAAAGTTTAAGGAACACAATGAACTATGAGACCTCTTGGTGTATGCTGATGGTGGGAAAAAAATCTAAGATGGCGTCCATGCCATTTTTGTTGGGGTAGGAAAGTCTTCTTAGAAGAAAAACAACTTTTAAACGTGAGATCCCAACACTAGATGGCAGGAGTATGCAGACTGTGTGTATCTGCAGCCACATATGCTAAAAACATTTACATAATGTTTAATGCCTTGACTAGTTGTAAACTTGAATTTTAATGTTGATTAATAGTCAATTTTGTATGAAAAATGTATTTATTTGAAAGTTTTATATAGTGCAAACTTGGCCCAGGTGGGTATCAGAACACTATACAATTTGGGCAGGAATTACAAGAATATACATATACACAGCAAAATAGTTGTGAAACATAGTTAAGGTATGTGGGCTACAGGCCATGGAGAATCAAATTCGATAATCTTCGCTACATAAATGAGCATGGCAGGCGAGTACTGGTATTCAAAGGTGTCCAGCAATCTTATTGTCAATCTGCAGGTAATCAATGAGCAGTGGGCCCAAGCTGATTAAGGCAGGAACTTAGCCATTAGGACTTGTTTTAATTCATTTTTGAAGGTAGTCATGGAAGAGATTCATTGGACTTCCAGAGGAAGAGAGTTCCAGATCTTTGGGGCAGCGCCTGAGAAGTATCTGTGACTCATTCTCATTTTGTGAAAGATCTGTGGTTTTAAGAATCTTGAGCTAGCACTTCTTGAGTGTCTGCAACCTCCACACAGTTCTAGTTTTTGATCCACATACGAGAGAGTCTTGAGATATAGGGCTTTGTGAGTCACGCAGGCTTTAAGCTGAATTCTGACTTCATATGACAGCCAGTTTAGGGATTTGAAGGCTGGGTAGATGTGCTAATTTCTTTTTGAACCAGTGAGCAGTCTAACTGCTGTATTAATGGATGCTTTTAGAGGGGTCAAACTATATTTGGAAAGTCCACAGAGCGTGGAACTACCATAGTCTAGCCTAGGCAGCACCAGAGCTTGTACCGCCATCTTGAAGGCCTCTTGTGGAAGGAAAGGTTTTAGATTCCTTAGGGTGTTTATCTGGCAATTAGCCCCCTTGCTTAAATTGCTAATATGATTCTGCATGCTCAGGTGCTTATCCAGTGTGATTCCAATAGATTTTGCAGAGTTGATAATGCAAGGAGTGCAGTTGAAGGCCATTAGATGTTTCAGCCAGTCGTCGATCTTTGGGGTGTGATTAGGCGGAGCAATGAGAAGGAATTCTGTTATGGAGGGGTTGAGCATGAGGTGGTTGTCAGTTAGCCAGTTTTGAGTATCCAAAAGGGTAGAGTTGAGTGAGAGTCCTCAGGGGAGGTGATTTTCTGATAGAGTTGAGTGTTATTCACATACATATGGAAGAGGATGTTGGCATTCAGAGCATTTGCCAAGGGTTCTAGGAATAAATTGAAGAGAATTGGCTATAGTGTCGACCCCTGTGGAACCCCCATTGAGACTGAGAACGGCTGAGATAGGAATAGCTTTATCTTGACTTTTGTGATCTATTATGGAGGAAGGACGTAAACCATTGCACTACCGGCCCTGAGAAGCCCATCCTATGTTTAAAGCTGGATAAGAGTTTGTCGTGGTTAACAGTGTCGTAGGCTGAAGAGAGGTTAAGGAGAATCAGGAAGCATGATTCATTGTGGTCTAGCAATCAAAATGTCATTCAGAATGTAAGTGAGAGCAAATTCTGTGCTGTGGCCTCTTCGAAATCCGGATTGATGCTGGTCCAGAAGTTGGAAATACTCTACGTGTTCACAGAGTTCCATTTGCACACATGTTTCCAGCAGTTTAGCCAGCGTGGGGATGGTGGAGATGGGCTGGAAGTTGTTGAGATCAGATCTGTCTGCATTAGGTTTTTTTTAGAATGAGGGAAATCTGTGCTACTTTTTAGCAGTCGGGGATCGTGCCTTGTGATAGAGAGGCGTTGACAATCTGAATCCAAAGGGGGAGGATGGCATTCTTGAGGTCTTTGAAGATGGGAGGTGGTAGCGGGTCGATGAAGTGATTAGATGGGTTGATCACCCGCATTGTTTTGTATGGAATATGCTACTTACCAGTATGCATCTGTTCTTGGCATGTAGAGCTGCAGATGTACACTATGCATAGATCGCCATCTGGTGTTGGGACCGGATGTTTGCACTTGTTTTTGTCCTGGAAAGTCTTTGGAAGTCACGAGATAGGTGACTCCTCCTTTGGATCATAGTGCGCATGGGCATCGGCTCCATCCTCAGATTGTTTTTCGCCAGTAGGGAAATGATGGAGCTTTGTAAGAAACAGGAAAGATGCCCATGTATGCTGTATCTAAATAAGATAAAACTGGAATAGATAAAGGTAGCCGGGGAGGCGGGTGGGCGTGTGTAGATCTGCAGCTCTACATGCCAAGAACAGATGCATACTGGTAAGTACCATATTCTGTTCGAGGCATATGAGCTGCAGATTACACACTATGCATAGATTGTATAGCAGTATCCCCCTCCTAGCGGCGACTACCAGTATCTGTTGCAGTAGTTGGAAATAGTGTTTTGAATACAGCCTGGCCCACACTAGCTTGTTGTTTAGTTTGCACATCTACACAATAGTGTTTTGTGAATGTGTGCGGTGTAGACCATGTAGCTGCTCTGCAGATATCATCTAAGGGAATGTTCCCTAAAAATGCCATTGAAGCCCCTATCTTTTGTGTAGAGTGGGCTTTAGGAGGAACAGATAATGTACGTTTTGCTTTGTGGTAGCAAATTTGTATGCATTTGATAATCCACCTAGCTATCCCAGATTTTGATATGGAGTTGCCCTTATGTGGTGGTGAGAAAGACACGAAAAGTTGTTTGGTCTTACGAAAGGGTTGTGTTCTCTCGTTGTAGTAAAGCAATGCTCTTTTGACAGCTAAGGTATGAAGAGCTCTTTCTGCGACTGTGGCTGCGAGAAGAATACGGGCAGCTCCACAGATTGATTGAGCTGGAAGGGAGAAATTACTTTAGGAAGGAATTTAGTATTAGTTCGGAGAACAAACTTATTATGATGCATCTGCAGAAAGGGTTCCTGAATGGTTAGGGCTTGTAGTTCGCTAACTCTTCGTAAAGAAGTAATGGCTACTAGGAAAGCAACTTTCCATGTTAAGAATTGTAGCTCACATTTATGTAGAGGTTCAAATGGATGACCCATTAGTCTTGTGAGAACGATGTTTAAATTCCACACGTGAAGGTGGTACTCGGGGGGGAATTATTCTTTTGAGGCCCTCCATAAAGGCTTTTATGGCAGGTACTCTGAAAAGTGATAGATGTTGTCTATTTTGTAGATATGCTGCTATGGCAGCAAGATGACGTCTAATTGGCGTGTAAGCTAAGTTGCATCTTTGGAGGTGTAGTAAATAGCAGATGATGTGTTGGATAGACACATCTAGGGAATTGGTGTTGTTGTTATGACAATATATTACAAAACGTTTCCACTTGGCTGCATAGCATGCTCTAATGGTAGGCCGTCTAGCTTCTTTAATGACGTTCATACAGTCAGGGGGAAGGTTAAGGTAACCGAATTCTAGGACCTTAGGAGCCAGATCGCAAGGTTAAGCTGAGGTATCTATCTCTCCATGGTTCTGGGTTAAGAGGTGTGGAGAGAGGTGTAACTTCTGGTGCGGAACTACGGAGAGTTCCAGCAGTGTGGTGTACCACGGTTGTCTTGCCCAAGTTGGAGCAATTAGGATGAAAGTTAAGGAATGTTGCTGTAGTTTGCGCACCACTAGTGGAATGAGTGGGAGCGGCGGAAAAGCGTACGCAAATCTGCCTGACCAGTTCATCCATATCGCATTGCCTTTGGACAATGGGTGTGGATATCTGGCGGCGAAGGTTGGGCATTTGGCGTTTTCGTGGGTGGCGAAGAGGTCTATCTGTGGTTGCCCCCACATTTGAAAAAACGGTTGAAGAACTTGCGGATGAAGTTCCCACTCGTGGATCTGTTGTGTTTGACGGCTCAACAGATCGGCTATGGTGTTTTGGACTCCTGGGACATGTTGGGCTAGGAGAAAAATGTTCTGAGGTATAGCCCACCTGCATATGTTCTGTGCTAGCTGAGAGAGCTGCAGAGACTGTGTCCCGCCTTGTTTTGTATGTAGTACATGGCTGTCATGTTGTCCGGGCGGACAACGACAGTCTTGCCTCCTATTTGTTTTTTAAATGCTTTCAAGGATAAGAATATGGCTAGTAACTCCAGGTGGTTGATGTGGAGTAACTTTTGTTTAAGTGTTCACCTGCCCTGCATGGTGTGATGTAGTAGGTGAGCTCCCCAGCCGGAGAGCGATGCGTCCGTTGTCATAACTATTTGAGGAACCGGCTCTAGGAACGGTCGTCCTTTGGAAAGGTTCTTGGTGTTCCACCACTGCAGAGAGCGATGAGTACGACCGTCTACCAACACCAGATCTGTTAACGGACCTTGAGCCTGGTTCCACTGGAGTGCTAAGCACTCTTGGAGGACGCATCTGGAGTCTTGCATGAGGCACTATGAATATGCAAGAGACCATCATCCCTATGTGTTGCATGAACACTCGAGCTGGAAGAGTTTTGCGGTTGAAATTTGGTGAGAAGAGCCTGCATGCTTGCTATCCTGGCGGTACTGGGATAGACTAACGCTTTTGAGGTGTCTATTGTGGCACCGAGGTATTGTGTGTGGAACGGTTGCAGATGGGCCTTGGTGTGGTTTACTGTGAACCCCAGGTCATGGAGTAGCTGGATAGTGGCGTGAGTGTGTTGTACACACTGGTTGTATGAGCTGGCTTTTATGAGCCAGTCGTCCAGATATGGGAAGACGTGAATGTGCTGCCTTAGGTGTGCTGCGACGACCGCTAGGCACTTGGTAAACACTTGTGGTGCTGTTGTGACTCCAAATGGGAGCACTTTGACTTGAAAGTGCTGACCGTCCACTGCGGCATGAATGGGACTGTGGAAATAGGCGTTCTTAAGGTCTAGGGTAGCGAGGAAGTCGCCCTGTGACAGCAGAGGAAGGACCTGTTGGGAGTGTGATCATGTGGAAATGGTCTGAGTGTATAGGTTTAGGGGTCTGAGGTCTAGAATAGGCCTTAGAGAGCCGTCCTTCTTTGGTATGAGAAAATACAGGGAGTAAACTCCCTTGTTTTGTTGGTGCAGGGGAACTGGTTCTATTGCACTTTTTTGTAGGAGGGAGATTACCTCCTGCTTTAGCAATAACGGATGTTCTTGTGACATTGGACGCCGTTTAGGTGGTATGATTGGGGGGGTAGATGTTAGTTCAAGCCAGTAACCTGATTGAATTATCTGTTGCACCCACCTGTCTGAGGTGATGTTGGTCCAGACAGGAAGGAATTGTTGGAGTCTTCCCCCGACTGGAGTGTAATGGTCTGGGGGAAGTGGAGGGAAGTCATTGGGTGGGGGTGGAGGCAGAGCGGGAGTTGTTGGTTTTGCCTTTGACTTTGTTGTTGTTCCCCCTGTAACCATCTCTTTGGTAACCTCTAGTAAAGGTGGATTGGATGGGAGCCTTGTAACAAGTGGAGGGGCTATCCGAGGAGTACGTTTTTGGGGTGCTCCTGAAGGATGAACGATGAAAGGAACGCCTGGGAGAAAGGCTCCCATAGATTTAGCGGTTGGTATCCTCCTTTATTTTTTCAAGGGATACGTCAACATTAGGGCCAAATAGGTGTTGCTCATCGAATGGTTGATTGAGAATGGAACTCCGGACTTCAGGTTTGAACCCGGAAATGCGTAGCCAGGCATGCCTACGCAGGAGGACACTGGTGTTTATTGCCCTTGAGGCGGTATCTGCTACATCTAAGGCACAACGGATGGAGGTGTTAGAAATGGATTTTACCTTTGTGTATGAGTTCATTGGCCTTCTTTTTATACCTGTCTGGGAGGTGCTGCATTATGGACTCAAGCTCATCATAATGTGCCCTGTCATACCTAGATAACAGCGCTTCAGTATTGGCAATGCGCCATATGTTTGCCGCCTGTGATGCCGTTCGTTTACCAGAGGCGTCTGGTGGTGGTGTCTCACCTGATGATTGGGAATTGGCTCTTTTTCGTGCATTGGAGACTACAAGGGAGTCTAGTGGTGCGGGGCCTTTAATGTAGGCTGGATCAGTAGGGGCAGCCTTATACTTTTTTTCGATCCTAGGGTTGATGACTCGATCCCTGACCGGGTCTTTAAAGACATCTGGTGCATGCTTAATGACACCCTTAAGCATGGGTAAAATTGAGGTGGACTTTAGTGGGGTGTCAAAAGTGTCCATGAGAAAATCTTCCTCCACGGGGTCTGTGTGTAGGTCAACCCCGTGGTACTGGGCAGCTCTGTGGTGAAGGTGTGAACAAAGCCTTTTTAGATGGTATCGAGGGGGCTCTGGGTCGACGTCTGTACTCACGACCCTCTGTGCTGGAGTGATGTCCTCGACGTCAGAGTCATCGGCTTCGGAGGCGCTGACTAGGCCTTCTTCGACCCGCCCCTGCGCTGACACATCGACGCCCTCTTGGAAGATGTCGTCGGGGATCGAAGACGACAAGCGGGCCATGGTTGTTCTAGCTCGTCGGTCCCGAATAGTCTTCTTGGAGCGGAAAGAGGCGCAACCTGGACAGTCTCAGGCCTCGTGCTCCGGTGAGAGGCAGAGGTTGCCCACCCTATGCAGATCGGTGTGGGGAAACTTCGACCCACATCGAGGACACTTTTTGAATGGCATCCTTTCCATGAGTCAGACGATAAGGCCCAGGTAGGCCCGAAGGCCTTCGTCGACGACCAGAATCGAAGACTTTGAAGTTGTTGAGAGTCGCGTGGATTAGGAAAACGCGATCGAGACAATACCGCCGAAAAGGGAAGGATTGCGCATCGAAAGAAAAAAAACGGTAACGGTTCCGAACTGGAGCGCGAGAAACACATCCGAGCCCGATGGCGGAAAAAAACAATCTGAGGATGGAGCCGATGCCCATGCGCACTATGATCCAAAGGAGGAGTCACCTATCTCGTGACTTCCAAAGACTTTCCAGGACAAAAAAAAGTGCAAACATCACGGCCCAACACCAGATGGCGATCTATGCATAGTGTGTAATCTGCAGCTCATATCCCTCGAACATCTCTCTTTCGTTGAGGGGGGTAAAGGAGGATCAAGAGGCGTCATTCTTAGTGCCAGTATTGGATGGGCTGAGTCTCTCAAGGTGAGATGGATCATCCCTCCCTGCTGAAGGGAGAATAGCTCTCTTTGCTTCCAGGTTGATACTAATGCTCTTTGTTTTCTCAGTGAAGATCACAAATTCGTCGCAAGAAGGAAGGCTGCCATCAAGGTCACAGCTGTTGGGTGTCTTGCTTGATTGTTGTTCAACAATTTCAAACCGTTTCTTGGGGCAGTTTTTGGCTTGAGTTGTGTTCAGAAGGAGGCAGCCTTTGCAGTTCTGATTTGTTTGGTATATGTGTTCCTGACTGTTCTGAGGGGAATTAGATCAGTGGAGAGTATTGATCTCCAGGTTATTTCAGCTGACCTTAGGTTGCGGCGTTCAGAGTTTAGGTTGTCGCTGAACCAAGGTTTAAAGATTTTGACCGAGGCATATTTTGTTGTAGAGGGGCTATTTCGCTCAGGATGCCAGCGATGGTGAGGTTATATAAGTCGGTAAGTACATGTACTTCCAACATGTCCGGTTGAAGAGTTGGGCCATTCCAACAGCTAAATGTTAACATTCCTAAAGGTCCTTTACCATGGTTTCATTTTCTTGGGTCGTCCCCTCTTTGGAGATACCTCTTTGTTAATTAGGAAGAAGATGCAATAATGGTCAGACCAGTCACAATTGATCTTGGCATCTGTTGAGATGGTTTTTCCTTTGGAGATGATGAAGTCCAGTGTTTCACCCTCGTTATGGGTTAGTCTTTCGCAATATTGTGTCACCTAGTGCTAAAATAGGAAGGTTTTTAGACAGTTTACAGCTTGATCATTTGGGTTAGACCACTGAAGGTTGAAGTCTCCCAGGAATATTTGGGAAACAAGGGTGTCATCATTGGAGGAGATTTCCATTAATTGTTCAATGAAGGAAAGATGGTCTTCCGGAGGCTGGTAAAATGTGTGTAATTTGCATATTGCTGGAGAGGATGATGCATAGATACTCACTAGAGGTCAGGTCAGAGGGATCAGAGTAAGAAACAGAGTGTATTATGATGTATGCAGGCTAAACCTCCACCCTGTTTTATGGATCTATTTAATTATGTCATGGCTAGGTGGGACTAGAAGAACAAGGATAGGGGTGGACGTGCCTTTTAACCAGGTTTCCATGAGGATGATGATGTCAAGCTTGCTAAGGATGAGGTCAAAGATGTCAGCTGCATGTTACCTGCCAATCTGCAATTGAGTAGCACACATTTCAATTGGAGAGGTGTGTGAGAGGTTGGAGTCTGCATGATGTTCACTTGTTTGAGGTTGTCGTTGTTTATAGCTCTGATTAGGCTCTGGATTAGGCTCATAAGGGTCTTGCTTGAGACCAGAGCTGTCTTGTTGATGTTTAGTGGGAGGGCATATTCTTCTGGGGCGGGAGGGGGAATTTGGGAGGGTAAAAGTTTCCGTGGTAAGATGAGAAACACGCATGTCTGAGACAGGGACAGCGCTCGTCGGCTCAAGGGTGGGTTCCCTAGTGCGCCTAGCCTTCTGAGCAGAGGGAGATGATCAATAGAGAGGGATTTCAGATCAGGAAATTCATCCCTGAGAATGCGCAAGTGGAGAGATCTCTTCAAGGCGTGCCACCAATTCTGAATGTTGGCTAGAGGAGAGAATGCGTTGATGGTTCCACCCGAGATGTGTTCTCTCAGGGAAACTGGTGGGGCAGAGGCAGTGATGGAGAGGTCAGGGAGAGTCAATGATTCAATGATGTTTTGTGTAACACCGGTTCATGTGTTGAGAGGAAAGGGGGATGGGGTGAGCTAGAAGCAAAGGATAGGGGGTGGTGAGGTGAGGTGGGACGGAGTAGGTTGGGTAGAATCCATGTATGGCAAGAGCTTAGACTTCGATAGCGATGGTGCTGTGTTTGGTGGTATCGTGCATGGGAGATCATCAGGGTAGAGAAAGGACGGAGGTGCGTGATGAGATGCCCCGCCACTGGGCTCGAAGTGTGGCCGCAAAGAAATCAGAGAAGTAGGTCGATGTAGAGCCAATATTCCTTGCAATCGATGGTCTAGTGGAGTGTGAGTGATCTAGTGGGACTAAATTAGGGGATTGAAAGGATTCGATATCACCTAAGTGGGGAAGAGGAAGGTTATGAGGGGTTGAGGACTTCCCAATAGAGGTGGAGGGTGAGATCGTGTGTTGTGGGATGGATCAGGCCGGGAAGATTGCCCTTAGCTATCACAGCTTTTTTGAGAGTAGGGAAGATAGTATCCATCATAGCTAAGTTGTCATTGGAGGCTTGGACTAGGATAATGACATCCTGGGTTTTCCTGGAACGAGATATACGAAGCATGGAGTAGAAGACCGACCTCCAACGAGCATGTGTTCTGGTGTAGAAGATGAGGTCATTGGATAGTGTACCCTTGTTGATCCAAACAAACATCCAAGATCAAGGTTTCCGGTCGGGTTTTGAGAAACCGGTGTTTGAGTTTTTTGGTCAAGCAGCCTGTACTCGGGCACTATTTGTCCTCTTCAAGGGGAATGGTGGGACTGAGTTCGCAGCAGAGAGTGATTTTTATTTCAGCTATTCATACCACACAAGAGAGGGAGCGATGTTTCCAATCTACCAGTGTGAATTTATTATCATGCAATATTAGTTTGAAATTATTTTTGGCAAACACCGAGATTTGGTATCGGCAGGATTCCCAAGTATAATGTTGAGACCAGTGCAATGGTGTTTCTAGATTCAAGGTTTATGTAAAAGTGTCCCATTCAACTTGTACCAGGCCCTCTGATTTGGTCATATTGATCTGAAGGCCTGCCACAGCCGGGGAAGTCTTGGGGGCTGAGGACTTGGACTGCCAGGGCTCAGTAAAAGTTAGAAATGTATCAGCTGCCAAGGCAGATAGCTTAAAAGTATAATGGCAGAAGAAGATGCCTCTGATTTGGGGGTGTTTTCTGATTTTCTGCAAGAGGGGTTCAAAGAAAAGATGAAAAGGAGGGAGAGAGAAAGGACACCCCTGGAGAGTACCCCTGATCCTCTCCAAAAGGCTGTAGTATAAAACAGTATCTCAGCCAACAAATCTAGTATTGAAACGAAGTCTCCGCAGTACATCAACCAACATTACCCAGTTCACACTATCAGATACTTTTTCAGCATCAAGGAACAGAAGAACTGCCTCCTTTCTGGAAAGGTCTAGGAGATGTGGAGCTGTCTTAGTTTTATCACTTACTCTACAGTGGAGGATGAAGCCTCCCTGGTCGAGGTGTTCCAAGTCAGGAATCAGTTTATCTAATCAATTGGCTATGACTTTAGCGAAGATTTTAAGGTCCAAGTTGAGTAGTGAAATGGTCCTAAATACAGGGCAAAGTATCAGGACGTTTCCTGGTTTGGGTACTAGTGTCAGCAATCCCCACAGAGGCACCGTATTTACAATCAAGTGATTGAATAGGATGGTAAGGACAGGGAAGAGCTGTGGTGCAAAGCGCTTATAAAAGAGAAAGGAAAACCCACTCAGGCCAGGTGCTTAAGAGCGTTTTAGTTGCCCAATAGGTCTCAGTATCTTCTCTGCTGAAATGGGCTCGTCTATCTGGGTAGAGGACTGATGAGAGTTTACGGAGTGGGATCAACTATGGATAAGCTGTCCGCACTGCCTGAGATGTGTGGTTGGCAGGGCTTGATTGTAAGCATGGGAAGCCTGCAGATTGCAAAATGTGTGTAATGCTGGTTTAGTCCTTATTCTCACCAATGTGTCTGCAATACTGATAAGCTTGTAACCTGTCACCATAGTGCCCATCTTGCTCTCCACTTCATGGAAGTGGGCACCCAGCCTGGTGAGTATGTGGTTTGCTTTGTCTAGCACAAAGGTGCTTTGTCCAGCAGCTCTTCTAGCCAGAACCCTCAGCCAGACCTTGCTAGAAGGTGTCTTTATGTTGCTGTTCGACTTCTGTTAGTTCTTTGACACGGCAGGCTCTTGAGCCATGCAAAGTCTTGGATAAGGGTTCCCCTAACAACTGCCTTAAGGGTGTCCCAGACAGCCCTTTTTTCAATTTCTTCTGCATCATAAAGGGACAGGTATTCTGTGAGCTTCCCGTGCACTTCAGCAAGAGCTACTAGGGCTTTTAGAAGGGAGTCATTCAGACGCCAGGAGCCTACCTGCCTGCTTTTGAGTGTCCTTTTCAAAGGGTCAGGAACACTTTTTAGGTCTGGCTTGATGGTGTAGTTGCTGTCAGACCCAAGTGTAAAACAAACAAAAAAAAGCTTTCATACCTACAACAAGAGTGGGGCTTAGACTCCATCCATATGTTGGATTTCCTTGAGCACAGGATTTCATTGGGCAGAAACTATATGATTCCACCAAAAAAGAGCACTTTATTGCACTTTGTGCCCTGATGGAAAGCTTATGCTCAAAAGCAGTTCTGTCTTGGATGTGGTGGCACACGATTCGGGCTATAGGTCTGATTAGTTTGTTATGAAACGTTATCTTTTCAGCAAAGCAAATGTTTATCAATAGACACTTACGGTTGACTTGATATTGCTCTCCATTAAAGCCTGCAGGGAAGTAGGTAGTTACATGGAACCCAGATTACTGCAGTGGGCAAGGGTTTTGGTATGTTTATCCCTCTAACAAACAGTGGGGAGAAAATAATTACACTGCTATATCCTTGTAAGGACCCTCTTAAAAGAGATAGTATTTTACTTTGCCAACTATATTTTTGCATACATTTGTAATTTTAGGACTATACGCCTGTGGTCTTTTGGAAAGATTACGTTCAGTACAGTAAGCCTGAGTTGTTTACATGGACAATCCAATGATCAAAGTCTTTAGACCTAACTGGATCATTAGGAAACATTGTCTGATGCCACAGGTCCGATCTGCTTAAGAAAAGTTATGACAAAGGCCTGGTGTATTTATAGCACAAGGCATTCTTTAAACTCAATAGAACGCTAACAGTGGATTGCTTTCAGACTGCACCAGGCTGTATATTGGTATTCTGTTAAATGGAAAATTGCAGATTACTCTAGCAGGCAATGTTTTTTGGTTTGGTCAAGCCTTCTCACCAACCCTGGGGGGTTTGTTTCACTGTGATAATCCTGGTTAGGCGCTTCTGAAAGGGCGTGTATTGTTTTAACAATTGTAATTTTGCATATGTCTAATTCTGTAACTGTATGCTTGATGGTTAACAGCTTATGCACGCCTCATTAAGCCAGTGTTGGTTATGGTGTCAAGCCAACAGTAAAGGCTACATGCCTTGTTATGTTCAATAGGAAATGTTATGTCAGATTACATAGGTGTCATCAGTTTGATTATGAAAACTTATTACAAAGCCAGAAGACCTAGCTATCTTAGTGTGAAAAGCATGTGTTAAAATGCAAAAGCATAAAGGCTTTAGCATAATGAGCCAAAACCTGTAGGCAGGTGTTTTGTTACATGGAATCTAGTAGATTACCACAGTAGGCAAGGATTTTGCTGCTGAAGACCCACTGGAACAAACCGTGGAGCTAGAGGATTTGTACCAGAAAAATCCTTATCTGGGGGATTTCATATTGTTTTGCTAATTGTAAATTATATCATATTTGGAATTTTATAGCAGTATACCCGATGATTGGATTGTGGGCAAGCTTATCCCCAATACAGTTGGTATCAGTTGGTTATGGTGACAGCCGATGGTAAAGGCTATAGGCAAGACCCGTTTATTATGAATAGTTATGAAAAGGGCAAATGAGGGTATTTATTTATTATGAAATAAATAAGGAGACCACAGGTCTCATTGGGATGTGTCTACACTATGTTACTGCTTGCAGACATGCATTCGGTTGCATTAAATATCAGATTTGTAGGCATGGTTTTTGGTGTTAATACACCCTTTGACAAATTCTAGGCACAGATTTATACTGCATTAATTCTTGCTTGAATACCTTCAGAAGGCCTGATAGCTTAGCTGTCAGGCCTTAGCTAAATACAGGTATAGTTAGGTTTATATAAATACATACAAAGAGGGGCTTTAAGTCAGCCTTCTTCTGTCTGAGATTCTTTAACTTTGAATGGTATCTGTCGGATCAATTGTGCACATCTGCCGGGAAAGGAGTGTGCTTCAGTACCAGTGTTTGAGATTTCCAGTTTCGCCTTTTATAGTGCAGGCCCCTTTTCATTTTTTCTTTCTCCTATTTTTAGTTTCCTTTTTAGGGCACACTACAGCTCACTAAAACGTGCTAATGGGCCGCTTACTTTTCGGTCATTACACCTGGCATTGCCCAGCATCCCACGTGATCACTGCCTCTAAACCAGACAGAAAGCACCAAATAGCCACTATTGCTCGACAGTTATGCCATCAGCCCCGTGGAACTCCTCTCAAAAGCCCGACGTTGACTTTACTAGTGTGCACCACAGTGAGAATAAAGGGCAACAGACTAGGCAGGTGCAAAGATTTGAGCGACGGCTTTCAGACATTTAGGTGTGCAGAAACGACATTTGTGAAGACAAAAACAAAGAGAATGCCAGCCTAAAGGGACATCCATAAGTAGTACGATGACTATGCATGCTCTACCCATTTAGAATCTGAGGTGGTCTTTCACAGAAGAAACATGAATGTTAATATATAGCGATTGCACTCCTTCCAGTAGACGTGTCCTAAATTAGAGCACATTTCACTGGAGGCTTTTTCGTAAAAGGACCGATTTTCGGCGTTTCTGTATACCTGCTCGGAAGAGGTAACGCTTCATAATGGTTTCACCTGACAGACACAGCAACAGGTCAGTTAAAAGAGGTATTTTTGAAGAGATAATTTCCTAAGAACAGAGTGCACATATCAATGCTACTAGTCCAGGTGAAAAAAATTCAGACATTCTGGAACATAAATACATTAATTCATAAAGCCTTCAAGGAATTAAACTTCAAACAATAATCCCAGATTAAGCTGCATTAATTATTCTGCAGAAAAAATGCTGGATGACCGGGGTTGCCAAGCAGCCAAACCAGCTGGACATTCTTGCTCCAGAACCATTGTATACCATAGTTATAAATGTAAGTGGGAAGGGGTCCCCTCCAGAAAAACAAGCTACTATAAAACACACTAATCGTGCAACAACGGATATATTTAACAAGGGAAAAATAAATGTGATGCACACCTGTCAAGTTACATTACTTCCTCCTTCTGTTTACAGATGAAGTATGTTTTAACAAGCATTTGCAATGCAATAGGTCTTGCATTTACAAGAGTTTGAGCAATAGTCATTGTAAATGATAATGCCTTTTATTTATGTGTTTACAAAACATGCAAGCAGTGTTTACGCACCGCTTGCAGGTTTTGTAAACAAATAAAAGGCATTATCATTTACAATGCTAATAACAAACTCTCGCAAATGAGTCAGTCAGTGAGAGAGAGTCAGTGAGAGAGAGTCAGTGAGAGAGAGTCAGTGAGAGAGAGAGTCAGTCAGTGAGAGAGAGAGTCAGTCAGTGAGAGAGAGAGTCAGTCAGTGAGAGAGAGAGTCAGTCAGTGAGAGAGAGAGTCAGTCAGTGAGAGAGAGAGTCAGTCAGTGAGAGAGAGAGTCAGTCAGTGAGAGAGAGAGGGGGCGGAGGGCACAGAGAGAGGGGGCGGAGGGCACAGAGAGAGGGGGCGGAGGGCACAGAGAGAGGGGGCGGAGGGCACAGAGAGAGGGGGCGGAGGGCACAGAGAGAGGGGGCGGAGGGCACAGAGAGAGGGGGCGGAGGGCACAGAGAGAGGGGGCGGAGGGCACAGAGAGAGGGGGCGGAGGGCACAGAGAGAGGGGGCGGAGGGCACAGAGAGAGGGGGCGGAGGGCACAGAGAGAGGGGGCGGAGGGCACAGAGAGAGGGGGCGGAGGGCACAGAGAGAGGGGGCGGAGGGCACAGAGAGAGGGGGCGGAGGGCACAGAGAGAGGGGGCGGAGGGCACAGAGAGAGGGGGCGGAGGGCACAGAGAGAGGGGGCGGAGGGCACAGAGAGAGGGGGCGGAGGGCACAGAGAGAGGGGGCGGAGGGCACAGAGAGAGGGGGCGGAGGGCACAGAGAGAGGGGGCGGAGGGCACAGAGAGAGGGGGCGGAGGGCACAGAGAGAGGGGGCGGAGGGCACAGAGAGAGGGGGCGGAGGGCACAGAGAGAGGGGCGGAGGGCACAGAGAGAGGGGGCGGAGGGCACAGAGAGAGGGGGCGGAGGGCACAGAGAGAGGGGGCGGAGGGCACAGAGAGAGGGGGCGGAGGGCACAGAGAGAGGGGGCGGAGGGCACAGAGAGGAGGTGGCGGAGGGCACAGAGAGGAGGTGGCGGAGGGCACAGAGAGGAGGTGGCGGAGGGCACAGAGAGGAGGTGGCGGAGGGCACAGAGAGAGGAGGTGATGGAGGGCACAGAGAGAGGAGGTGATGGAGGGCACAGAGAGAGGAGGTGATGGAGGGCACAGAGAGAGGAGGTGATGGAGGGCACAGAGAGAGGAGGTGATGGAGGGCACAGAGAGAGGAGGTGATGGAGGGCACAGAGAGAGGAGGTGATGGAGGGCACAGAGAGAGGAGGTGATGGAGGGCACAGAGAGAGGAGGTGATGGAGGGCACAGAGAGAGGAGGTGATGGAGGGCACAGAGAGAGGAGGTGATGGAGGGCACAGAGAGAGGAGGTGATGGAGGGCACCGAGAGAGGAGGTGATGGAGGGCACCGAGAGAGGAGGTGATGGAGGGCACCGAGAGAGGAGGTGATGGAGGGCACAGAGAGAGGAGGTGATGGAGGGCACAGAGAGAGGAGGTGATGGAGGGCACAGAGAGAGGAGGTGATGGAGGGCACAGAGAGAGGAGGTGATGAAGGGCACAGAGAGAGGAGGTGATGAAGGGCACAGAGAGGAGGTGGTGGAGGGCACAGAGCGCAGGTGGTGGAGGGCACAGAGAGCGCCGGTGGTGGAGGGCACAGAGAGCGCCGGTGGTGGAGGGCACAGAGAGCGCCGGTGGTGGAGGGCACAGAGAGCGCCGGTGGTGGAGGGCACAGAGAGCGCCGGTGGTGGAGGGCACAGAGAGCGCCGGTGGTGGAGGGCACAGAGAGCGCAGGTGGTGGAGGGCACAGAGAGCGCAGGTGGTGGAGGGCAGAGAGCGCAGGTGGTGGAGGGCAGAGAGCGCAGGTGGTGGAGGGCAGAGAGCGCAGGTGGTGGAGGGCAGAGAGCGCAGGTGGTGGAGGGCAGAGAGCGCAGGTGGTGGAGGGCAGAGAGCGCAGGTGGTGGAGGGCAGAGAGCGCAGGTGGTGGAGGGCAGAGAGCGCAGGTGGTGGAGGGCAGAGAGCGCAGGTGGTGGAGGGCAGAGAGCGCAGGTGGTGGAGGGCAGAGAGCGCAGGTGGTGGAGGGCAGAGAGCGCAGGTGGTGGAGGGCAGAGAGCGCAGGTGGTGGAGGGCAGAGAGCGCAGGTGGTGGAGGGCAGAGAGCGCAGGTGGTGGAGGGCAGAGAGCGCAGGTGGTGGAGGGCAGAGAGCGCAGGTGGTGGAGGGCAGAGAGCGCAGGTGGTGGAGGGCAGAGAGCGCAGGTGGTGGAGGGCAGAGAGCGCAGGTGGTGGAGGGCAGAGAGCGCAGGTGGTGGAGGGCAGAGAGCGCAGGTGGTGGAGGGCAGAGAGCGCAGGTGGTGGAGGGCAGAGAGCGCAGGTGGTGGAGGGCAGAGAGCGCAGGTGGTGGAGGGCAGAGAGCGCAGGTGGTGGAGGGCACAGAGAGCGCAGGTGGTGGAGGGCACAGAGAGCGCAGGTGGTGGAGGGCACAGAGAGCGCAGGTGGTGGAGGGCACAGAGAGCGCAGGTGGTGGAGGGCACAGAGAGCGCAGGTGGTGGAGGGCAGAGAGCACGCAGGTGGCCTGCCATTAATATTAAGCATCTATTTTGCATCTTCTAAAAGGAAGATGGTCAATCTTTTCCAGATTAAATGTGTTAAAGGTTAGAGGTCAGTGCAAGCAAGCAGCATGGAACTGGGTTTAAAAGTAAAAAATTATTTCAATCGATGCTGCTCATCAAACATCTGATTTTTCAAAACATACTTGTAGAACGAAGATAAACAGTCCTTTGTGAATTGTAGTTAATTCAAATGTATTTATACATATTAGAAAGCGTGCATTTTCAAACACATTACTCAAAATAAATGTTTTTCTCACTCTTGCGTTCAGATTTTGGCAGCGTTTCTGCCTGTGCGCCCTTTGCCCACCTCTCTGTTTACCGAAGGCTCACTTTCTTAGACGTGTCACCATGCGCATCTTTGTATTTTTGCAGTTTTATTGTTCCAGCAGCGTCTGACTTGTTGGAAAATGTCACTTGACACTGTTGATATTTGCGCAACTTCGCAGGTGGAAAACATCACCCAGCACAATGAAAACAAGATCCCCACAGGGCGCGGGGATTCCTCGCGGCGCTGTGCGTGTGGCCTGACCCACGAGGAGAGGACTGCAGCTGCCAGCCCGCGCAGCCCTGCTCGCTTCCGCAAGCAACACGCTGTGGGAGTGAGCATCTGGCAAGAAGGTGGGACATGCGCCCGCCTTCAGCCATTTGCAGGCTACAATAAGAAAAGGACACAGGTAACAGCCAACCCAATGCGTGGGGGGGAGTCGGACCCACACACAGAAGTTTGAAGTGCTTACAAGAAGCCTCGCAGAGCAGCGCATTCACGCTGGCTCGATCTAAAAAGGTGGGTAGGCAGTGTCTATGCCCCCCAGCCACTCGGGCAATCCTTTGACCGCATCCTTGGCCTTTGCGGAGAATTGCCGAATGGTCTGACTGTAATAGGAGGTGATTGGAATGATGTCATGTCCCCAGAGGTAGGTAGATGGTGCGCCGAGGGAGGTGGCGTGGAAGCCCAAGAGTCCAGACGGAGGTCTCTGGTGTCCGCGAGGATGCCTTGAGAGCATATCATCCCGCCGACGCTAGCTACATGTATTATTCTATAGTCCGTGGCTCCTTCTTCCGGCTAGACCATCAGCTGGTACCAGCTGGCTTCATACACTGTTTGTGGTCGACTTTCTGCGTAGAAGGCGGTCTGATCATTCCCGAGTGGCATTATGGCTTCATGTGGGCATTTGGCGCCCTCCCTTTACATTGCAGCGCTCACCTTCGCACCTGAGAAAACAGTCTTACAGGGTGCTTTTATATCATACCATAACTGTATATTTCTCTGTTAACACAGAGACTGTCTCTTCTTAGACGGTACTTTGGGAGGCCATGACGCTTAGAGGTGTTGACTTAAGTTTTTGAATTGGCAAGAGTAGGCGTAGGTCCCATGAGTTGTCTCAACTCGAGGTGCTGATATTGGACCTTGAGAAAGATGGTGGTGGAGATGGTGGTGGAGAGGGTGGTGGAATGGCAACTATTTCTGACCCAACAAAAATATCAGCAAGTGTTCCTAGATAAGGCCAAGCGCGCCTGGCAGGCATCTCAGAACCGCATATACCAATGGGCTGATAAATCCAATGAAATGCTCCCCCGGTGCCAGTTATCGATGACTAGCAGGGAGGACTGCTGTTAAGCCCCGGAGAGGTGACTCAGAGCTTCACCAAGTATTATTAACCCCTTCCATGCTGCGCAAATTCCGCCGCTGTGCTGACGGTTTCTTGCGCGGGCGTGGTCATGACGGAACGGTTCCGTCATGAGCACAGCTCAACCGTGGCTCATGACGGAACCGTTCCGTCATGAGCACCGAAGGGGTTAAGACCTATATTCCAAGAGAGAAGTTGTAACCGCAGACCAAATAGCTGATTTCATTGAAGCACTGCCCACGACTGCCAGCACATAGCTGGACGAGCCGCTTACAGAGGAGGAACTAGCCACAGCTCTGGTGAAGCTGCGTCCCTGAAACCGAATGGATTTACCCAACAAATTCCTTAAAGCTTACATGCTGCAATTGAGGGCACATCAGCTGGGGGCGGTCCACGCGGCACAGATTGGATACACACTATAATCGTTGCATTCCCCAAGCCAGGGAATCCAACGGAGGCTCATTACTCGTACCTCCCAGTCTCTCTCCTTAACTTTGAGGTCAAACTTCTCGCAAAGGCCCTGGCCAATAGATTGATGGTGTACATGCCTGACTTGGTTCACCCAGATCAGGCTGGTTTCATGCCCCATTCAAGCCACTCTTTATAATATACGACGTGCTTACAAAGGCATGGCGGAACGACTGGTTCAACCTGTGGTGTTATTTGGCGGACATCGATAAGGCTTTCAATTCCGTGAGGTGGGAGTAGCCATTTGTTCTTCTCCAGAAACTTAATTTTGGGCACGATTCCTCACATATATACGACTGTTGTACACTGACCTGACTTCCTCGGTTCGGGTGGCAGATGCGGTCTTTGCACTATTTGACGCGGCACCAGGCAGGGCTGCCCATTGTCACCTTTGTTGTTCACTCAGGCAATGGAGCCTTTGGCTGCCTGGGTTAGCGTTGACGCCCAAGTATGGGGATTTGAATGGTCAGCGGGACTGTCGGACAGAATTGCCTTCTATGCAGACGATATCTTGTTCTTCATGAAAGACCCCGCGACCTTGTATTCAACAAATCATGCGGGTCTTTGGCAAAACCTCTGGATTGTACATGTACATTAGCAAGTCTGTTCTCTTTCCATTGGGTGGATCACCGAGCAACATGACGTGGGCGTCGAGACTGACACTAGCGAACGGAGGGTTTAAATATCTCAGGTTGTACCTTTCACCAGTACCACTGTCTCCTGGTACCACATCATGGCTCCATTGGTCCTTCCTGTTAAGGAGGAGGTTAAGTCTTGGTCCCCCATTGCCTCTATATCTACTTGGCAGATCAGCTATTTTCAACACAGTTTTGCTGCCTCACCTACGATACCAACTCCATAACTACCCCTATACTGTCCTTCCCTCATGGTCCTAACAGATAAATGCACTCCTGGGTCAGTTCTTGTGAGGCGGAGGCGCCTCTCGCATAGCCCTTCAAACATGCTTCCAGTCTACCTTCAGGGGCGGCATTGCCGCTGCAGATGTTCAATCATATTATGCTGCCTTCCACTTGTAGATTATAATGACTGGTGGTGAACCAGCCTACGCCACAGAGAGCTGGATGATTGGTGACGCCTCTGTGCTTGACCTGCTTTATGGCAGGACAGCTATAGGTACCCTTTCCCCCAGCGACCAGAGTGGTGGTGAAAGTGTGGAGACAATCTCTTTGCAGAATAGGCTGGTGGGGGCAACTGACACAGGAGACACCACTGTGGCGAGGCACAGTCCCACAGGGAGCTCAGTTGAGGGGTGGGATCATATTGGCATCTACACTGGGCAAGGCTATGCGTGGCATCATACTTAAATTGTTTCAGGAGTTTCAAACTGAGTACATGATGCATCAAAGCCAATATTATAAATATCTGCAACTGCGCCACGCTATTGCCCCGTACCTGCCCAACCTTTTGGATCTCCCGGATTCAGCTCGCTAGAAGGCAAGCTACTAATGGGTGATTTAGATAATCATAACATTTCCAAAACCCATCAATCCCTGATCACCAATAGCTCCACTACACTACCTGTCCTCCGAGCGGCGTGGCAAGTAGACATTGACAAAAGATGAACATTATTGGACAGAAGCACTTGAGGCCCCTCGTGGAGCGGCGATATTTTCCCATCTTGGATTGATCCAATTAAAATATTTACATAGGGCAGATTAGACGAGAAGTCACCTGTGGCGTATGGGTCTCATAGGATCTCCCACGTGTCTCCGTTGTGAGGCCAAGAAGGCACGTTCAAACATACTGTGTGGAGCTGTAATACACTGACAAGCTTCTGAATAGGGGTGGTGTCCTGTCTGGGTGAGGTTCTTGCATGGGCCATTCCATGTGTCCCGAAATTGCTTCTCCCCACAGCACTGAGGGAATAGGCGAGAACCATCATAAACGCCATTTATTATTTCTTTGGCTCACACTAGTGAAAAAGATATCGCTCGACAGTGGAAAGCTAGTGTACCATTGGCCCTGGTGGTATGGAAGCAAGGGACTGACTTCTGCATGAGGCTGGAAATAGCAGCATTCCAGTCTAGGGGATGCCCCCAGAAACATCAGAAAATTTGGCAGAGGTGGGCAGATTATAGGGGCTTATTCTTGGAGCCGGTTCGCACTGCCAAACTACAAATGGATGCTGAAATCAGACACTGTGGCCAACATATACAGAAGAATGCTATGAAATCTAGAACTGCAATTACATAAGATTTCAGACACCGTTTTGGGGTTGGAGGAGGGGTGGGTGGTTGCCCAGAGGCATTCTGTCCATATGTTCGTGTTTTACAAGTTTGTGGGGTCTCATCCTGCAGAGTCCTATGTATGTGTTTGAACCGTCTGGGTCCCTTTGTTGGCGAAAAACCCAATAAAATTTGTTTTGAAGAAGCAAACGAATTTGAGTAGTGTACTTTTAACTTATTTGTTAGAGAGCCTAGGAGTCACCCCCACCCACTAGCTGGTGCCAGGCATAAATGTGGTATCCTCAGAACACCCCTCAGAACACTTTTTGGTGCTACAGAAGGTCTGGCGCTGCTATCTGTGTACCGAGAGGATCCATGAAGGACTGTCTTGTACCCAAAGAGAAAGAAGTAGACTACAAATGTCAGTTGGCTCACCTTTTGTGTGGCTATAGGGAGACAGCAATTTGCAAGAGGCCTTTTCCCTGACGTAACCAGTTGACTAGCAGCCATTGAACCAGGACTGAGCTTTGCTATTGGCCTCTGCCCAACACCCAGAGAGTCTCTAAGTGCCCCCTCTTGAAATCATTGGGGCCTTAGACGTGTACTCCTCTGTGGTTGTTTGGGTACCAGAAAAACGTTTTTTGAACACTTTTCCTTCAGAATTTCTGGGGTGACGCAGTTCCACAGCTTTGCACGGAATTTCAGCTTCGTACTGCTCAAGACTTACAGCATCTCCAAAAGCACAACGTATTCCCATTCCACAGAGGAACTTAAAATAAATTTTGCAAGAAATATCGAACGCTCCAGGCAGAGCAACCTCTTTCAAGTATCAGGCCTTCATTTTCCCTCAGTGGCTAAAACCTTTGCTGCAGCTCATTCAAGGAGGATTTTGCATCACAAAAAATGTCAAAGTGTCTCTTTGCATTGGAACTTAGAAGAAATTTCAACCCTTTTCTTTAAACCAATGGTACTTAAATTATGGCCCGTGGGCCACTGGCCGCCCGGCCCGTCAGACCTCTCCTTGCAGCCCACAGACATTCCTCTATGAAAGAGCAGCGGAGAGTTAAAAGCTGTCCGAGTTCCTTTTTCCCGCCATTTTACTAACCAAGCAACTTTGTTTCCTGGTTCAGGGCTTTTTTCCTGTAGAGCCGGTTCAGGCAGGACGCTCCAATTTTTTAAAGCCAAAAAATGGCTTTATATTAGGTGTTCGCCACCTAAAATTACCTCAGTTTCAACATAAACCAATGGGAAAAAATATATTTTGATTTTTTTTCCAGTAAATCTCCCCTTTTCCAGTTATGAAAGGTGTTTTTAACTGTCTTGATAATCTCCCATCCCTGGCTCCCCTGGGAATGGCCCAGCATCAATGCAGCCCTCAGGCACATCCCAGACTGTACTTTGTGGCCCCTGAGAAAATATTTGATTACCAATGCTTTAAACAAAGTGACAAAATCCCTTTCTGAAGTGGGACTTTGAAACATTTTCTAACTTTGACTTCTGGCCTTTTCACCGGGAACACTCCGCTTGGTATATCCAAGCAGGGCTCCATCATGGTGGCTCAAATCGCACCTCGGTGCCTGATTATCATGGTCTCTTTGCAATGTTTCGTGCCATTTCTACTAACATTTTTTTTTAAATGTATATCTTGGGTTCAGTTTATAAAATGTTTTGCAATTTGTCTTATTTTACTATTTTTCTCATTGTTTTAATATTCGTTGGAGTTTAGGATTTTGTGTGACTTTTTTTTCTCACTGTGCATGCACTGCTTAAATACTTTACATATAACCTTTAATTTAAGTTGGACTGCTATGTGTCACATTACCAGGGACTGAGCACAGGTTTATTTAATTTAATTTTTGTGACTTCTATCAGGTGGTGACCTTATCCTTTGAGGTGGATGTTTGTCCGCCCCAAATAATCCATTTCTTTTACAATAACTTACTGGGTTTTTTTACTTGCATGTAAATATATGAAATTCCTCTTAAAAAAACTAACACTGTTGGAGCTTAATGAGTATGTTTTACTGTATCACGCTGTATCTGAGTTTATAACCCCCTTCCCTTAACACTTCTTAAAATAAACATTGAATGCAAAGCTCCTACCCCCTCAAGAGTCAAGTGTCCAAAGGGAGCAACTTAGTTAGCCAACTAGTCTATAATAGTAATGGTGGCTCTTTGTCACCAGTGGTAAATGACAATATCCATTCACAATATCAATGGCCACGCAAAAAATATAACCTCCCAATATGCCTTTTTGTAGCATGGATTTCAAGTCAATTGCATCAAGACAGATATTTGGTTCAGAATTTAAATTGTTAAAGTTTATAGAAGCAAAGATGAAAAATGAAATAAACAGCCAGATTCTTGGGAAACTAATGCTAGTCTGCTGAGAGTGGCTGGGATTTACTTGATTCCACTTTAGAAAAGTGAAGACCCTGGGCTTTTGGCTCATAAAATACTTGAATATGGCAGAAGCAGCACATGGAGAATACGGAATCCAGGGGACAGCAGGGACGAACGAGAGTACAGAGAGGTGGGATTGGAGAAGGAATATAAGGATATTCCTGGATTTTTGTACCAAATGCATGAGATTGTTTGGACATATGGGGCATTTCCCACACAGGTAAACAGCAATAGCCATTGTACAGTCTTCACACCAATGCGTTTTAGACCTGTGGAAATATAAGTTATGTGGATCCTGTACAGTCGGTTTACTCAATCTGCCTTTCAAGTAAGTCTGTCATAGGAAGAAAGACATGTCTTCTTTGAAGTTGTGAGGGATGATGAACATAGATATTATACCTACCAAAAATGGCATTAGAAATCCAAGTGGAATAATAAATGTGTGTTACATCACAAGATATAGTACTGGTGGTACATAGTATACACATTTGAAAGGGGACATCTAGTGAATGATATCACAATTCTAAAGGGCCTGTTGGTGATTGTTAACAAATTGTTACTGATCAAAGAAAATGTTTTCACCGGATTGCATCCTGAAGATAGAATAATATTATTCAGATGTACTACTAACATTTCATACGTTATTGGATTCAGAGCACAGCCTGGACCTTCATTACTACAACTGGGCGCAAAAGGCTGCATGCTTGTCTGCACTCCAGCCGAATTAATGACTGAAGAGGTGCTTCACGATGTAAAGCTGATGAATACTATTTAGTGTGCGTGAATAAGGCCACCATTATCATCCTTAAATCTGGGGTCAATTTTTAATTCTGTAAGAGTAATTCCTCAGCAAACTGCCCTCCGATATAAGCTGTGATATGGGGCAATTCCTGTTAATAAATTTTTTTGCTGTATTTACGGTTATTAAAGCAGTCAATATGCCATGCTTACTAGTTTTCAGCAACGAGATACATTTTTATGGCTTAAGTTTTTGACTTTTTGGAGACAAAGGGGCTTCTAGGTCAGGGTGGCAAACCAGCTCTTCTCTAGGACCAGCATTAATCAGCAAATATGTCCTTGTAACACCCTGTACAAATATCAAGAGTCATTCCAGTTGCCAATCACTGCTTGAGAACACTGGAAACCCCCCTGTTTGAGGAGGTATTTAAGGTTCAAGTCAGAACGGCCATTCTGAACTATCCAAACCTCGACAACATCGTCATCTCCCTACAATGCACATTATTATATATGAGACACTAGGGATGTGAAACCTCCACATTCAAATTTGTTTATTGGCTGTTTCTAGCAGTTAATGTTCAATGACTGTATAAGCGGTTACATAAATGAACAAACTTAAAGATGACCTTATAAACGTGCTACTATATGATATCACAGAGCCAGACTGCGAAAAATAGCAAATATGAATGACAAAGTATTTGAACTGTTAATGTATTGTAGGAGAATCCCTAATGACTGAATAAAATCTCCAACTGCCGAGAGTTACAGAATTTATGTACATGTGTCCTTCTGCTCAGCAATAAGGTCACTCACTGGGCCAATACTACTAGAGAACACATCACTATGCAAAATAAATGTGTACACGTAACACTGACACAGTTCTGCTAATGTCTAAGGGTGATCTTAGAACTGTCATTTGCTTTTGCCACATAGTATTTCAAGAATTTCGGTATGGCAAATACTGAGATTTTCAAAGAGTAATGTAGGTCCACAAAGCTTCTTGTAGCTAGCGAAGAAAGCAAAATAAGACGTTTTATTTAGTGAAGGTGCAATTAGGTTTTTCAGGGCCATCCTAAATTGGAGGTTGTCAGTGTGACAACATAATAAAGTGAACTGCAAGGCAGACCTGCCTAGAACAATAAAATAATTGACCACAACGTACTTTCAGTGAAATGGTCAACTGAATGCAATGTTCACTTTAGTTTGGAGACACGGAATTTATATGCCAGGAATAATGGTCAACTTGCATTGTCATAAATAGTTTGTGTATCGAACAAAAAGCCTGGTATTACATTTGTTGTTGGGTGGCAGTCAGTACAAAATAAGTAGAAGGAAATTACAACGATCTGGATTATTACCAGCTTTTGGTGTTCGGCAAACATCAGTAAAAAGTTTTTTTTTTTTTAAAACAAAAGCTAATAAATAATATATTAAGATGGCGACCCTGTGAGTGATGCTAAACGAAATGAGAATTCTCAACTAGACCAAAGTGCACTAAAAACACATTTAAGACCCAGTCTTAATCTGGAAGAAGAATGCATATTTACATGTCAGTTTGTAAGCAGATATTCTTCAGAACTGAAACAAGAGATGCGAGTTGTTTCAGGACACAAATCATTGGTATTCAGGCTTTGGTGAACAGCAGCAGAATTGGTCTTATTAGAATTCTATTTTACCAACTGTTGCTATAACACATGCAGGAATCATCTGCTAAAAAGCCAGACTAAATGGAGCATTTACTTCACAACCTACCACAACATCAGTGTCTGGGTAACATCAGTGTCTGGGTTTCATCAGCATGCAAGCAACATATATGAGTCAGAAGATCTAGACCATTCAAAAGAAGATGGGCAAAAGGGAAGGGCACGTCAAGGACTAAAAATGGAAAATAGAGATGAAAAGAGCAGAACCCTGCAGTTCACGTCTGTCATGATTATTCAAATCGGAGGAGGACAATGGTCATTCACAGAAGAACCAAGGAAATCAAGATATGGTCAATACTATGAATTCAGTTCTTTATAGAAGAATGCAGTTTATTTTCCGATCAGTTCGTCATTAAAGGGAAAAGGATAGCCAGGGCAATAGACACGGGTGCCCCCTTTCGCCCCTTTTATTTGCCCTTTACATGAAACCCCTCGCACAGAAGATCCGTGACCATCCGGGCATCGAGGGCCTCAAGTTCGGAGGTGACATCCACAAAATCAGCCTATACGCTGATGATATTATCCTGTCCCTTTCCTCCCTTCCCGCGCTGGTAGACGAACTCGAGGTCTTTGGCCGGCTCTCTGGCTTCAGGGTGAACCTTAGCAAGTCTCAGGTTCTTAACCTATCCCTACCACAATTTGAGGCTCTCCAACAGTCTCTCCCCCTGCACTGGTCCCATGAGTCTGTCCCATACTTTGGCATCCTCCTGACCCCCTCGCTCCCACGCACGCTTGCAGTGAATTATACGGCTCTGGTGGCACAAACGCGAAGAGCACTAGATGGCTGGGCTAAACACACGTTATCATGGTTTGGGCGCATCGCAGCGGTCAAGATGACAATTCTGCCACGCATCCTGTATCTATTCCAGACCCTTCCATCGAATCCGCCGCCTACCACCATGTGTTCGCTGCAGCAAGCTCTGAATAACTTCATTTGGGGTAATAAGAAGGCGCGCCTCTCGATGGCTCAGCTATCAAGCTCTAGGGATGATGGAGGAGTGAGGCTACCCCTCATTCACAGATATTTGCAGGCTGCACATCTGCGGTATGTGCTTCAATGGAACCGCCCGTTATCGGAGAAACACAGGACCTTTATGGACCAGGCAGTGGCAGGCGCGAAGGTTTGGCGTGAAATCTGGCTTCCCCGCCACCTGCGCTCTTGGGACCTTTATTCCTCGCCAGTCACGGCAGCCAACATGAAGGTTTGGGACAAAGTAGCACTTGCGAAGGGCCTCACTACCTTCCCTGATGACTCCTCTAGTGGACAACCCGGATTTCCCCCCCGGGTGTCAAGTCCGCTGTTGCCCAGAGATGAAGAGAAGTGGGCTGCAAACGCTTGGGCCACCTTTTTGACCTCAATGGCATCATACCATTTAGCCGCGTGCGCCTCAAGCTTGACCTCCCCCGCTGGGATGAATTCTATTATTTACAACTACGACACTGGGCCACCTCTCGGGCCTGCCTCCCACAAGCTTCTCGTAAACTTACCCCTTTTGAACAATGGATAGTAAGGAAAACTGACGATAAGCACCTCATAGCGGAACTAAATGTATTCCTTACGCAAAGCTAGAAAGGGACTCGCACTCTTGGGCAACTCAGGTGGGAGACGGAGTTGGGTAGGACTAAGGAGTGGAACAGCATCCATTACAGAGCACATCACACAGCATATAGCGTGGCAGGGACTGAATCCGCGTTTAAGGTAGCGTCGTATTGGTACCTCACCCCTGCTAGAATCCACCAAAGGAACAAAAACCACACCGAAGAATGTTGGCGTGGCTGCGGTATGTCAGGCTCCCTAGCAAATCTTTTATGGCATTGCCTGCGGCTGGAGCGATGCTCGGAGCAGGTTCTAAATGATATTGATGAAGCGTTTGATATCGAAATACCCCACTTCCTGGCCTACACACTATTAGGGCTATCGAATCCCCACACCTTCCCTTTACGGTCGCTACGCGGAAGACAGATGGCATTGGCTCTCCCTGCAGCGCAACAGGCGATCCTAATACACTGGGGTACTACTACGGTTCCAGATCATTCGGCGTGGCTCCATAGGCTCTGAATGACCTTGTTAATGGACCGACTCTCGCTAATCCAAAACCAGAAAGGAGAGAAATATGCTGACCTCTGGGCTCCCTTTATAGCACTTTTATCAAGAGATCTCCGTGAGGTCACTTGCCCCAAACTCCTGCAAGTACTGCATTTGATACCTCCTACGACAGACTGAGAGGCGCCCCAGATGGACAAGCAGCGGGGAGCGCGGGTGGGTGAACCTGGGGTCCCTCTGTAGCTCTTGATATCCAGATACGGACTCCTCCTTTATTTTATGTTCTTCTTTATTGGGGGTTTGGGAGGGAAACGTTTCTCCATTATTGTTTCCCCCTCTAGGTGGACTCTCATTTTGAGCTGAGATGGCGCTCTGAATATACAGGCTGCTTTGATTCCCTAGCTTTGATTCCAGCCTCCGGCATTTACACCTTTAAAGCATTATGTGTCGCCGCCGGCCCCTGTGGTTGGAGGCTTACAGCTGTGTGCAACTAACGAGACACCTACCAAATTACCTAATAAACAGATTTATTCCATAAAGTGAAAAGGAATTGGTTATAGTCCCTATATTAAATAGCCCACAGGTTATGGCAGTGTGAACCCAAACTCTTTTAGACATTCTGATAGCATTTGACACAGTCCATCGAGGCCCCTGCATGTCTTCGTTGTGCTTCAAAAACACACAAAAGGTAATGAGGAATGCTTGCAAATAGTCCAAACCACTAGCAATCACGCTGGATAACATTCCAACCCACTGTTTTTCTCCCACGTTAGCAACCACTCTTGTCATAGGAAGCCTTATGTAAATCACCAGCCCTGCCCCTCAACCCACCCCCACCCCCCCCCCCCAATCACCTTGTGTGCTTCTGCAACCATTATTGGATGGGGTGATTAGAAAGTGCATGGGTTGGTAGCACCATATAAAATGTCAATGTGTTACCTGCATGATCACAAAAAACTACTGTCTAAAATGAGGACAGAAAAAATACTGTCATTGTAGATGTCAATTCCTGCACAGAAAAGTGATAAATCATGACAAGATTTATGCCTCTTACGGTGCATTGTAGACTGTTGCAAACTCATTGAAACCCATAATGCAATATACTAGGGAATTTTATTTTGCTGAGTTTCCCTCCGGTTGCTGCAGTTTTGAGAAGCACTGAAACTTTGCCTCATAGTCTGCTGTTCAATAATAGTTAACGGGGCATGAAAATGGGTTTCTCTGTAACGGATGCTGCGAGCATGGCCAAGAATACATCTTACTGGTGTCATAAGATAAAAAGAGAAACAAGGCCTTGTAGTACCCTTGAACACAAATGAAAAAACAAATACAAACCTCGATTTGATCAGTCTTGGCGTCGCCCCAGTATATCTTGCCTTCTGTATAATCCAAAGCCAGCCCATTTGGCCAGCCGAGGGAGGTATTGACCAATACCACTCTGTCAGACCCATCCAACGCAGCCCGCTCAATCTTTGGGATCTCGCCCCAGTCCGTCCAGTACATGAGCCTGAAAGGCAAATATTTGTTTTTAATTAACAGACGAAGGCTGTTGTGTAGTGTGACCCAAAGTGCTAATGGCTGTATGAAAAGCCAGAGCTGTGAAGGAGAAAAGAGACCGAGGTGGCAAGGTTTAGGACTTTAAAGAAGCAGCAGAGGGAAAATAAATAAGAATTAAAGAACTGAATGTGACAGTGAGACGATAGAGTGCACTTTACAGATGTAAAATAGTTCTCTCATGCATTCAAATGGAGATCATCCTAGAAGGCAGGATTACACCAATGGCCAACAAGAGGTGAGAGTAAAATCCCTCCATTTGAAGCATGTGTGTAAAAAAAAAAATCTTTTATTAAAGAACTGGTAAAAATATGTCAAGCCAAAAGCTTTGCTATCAAGCTAGACCTAAAAAGGTACACAAATAAAACAAATGGCAGAGCAACTAATTCCCTGTTTAATAGCCCAATAGCTCCCACATTTTAATCAAGGCAGCAAAGGTCATTTAGACATCTATATCTACCAATTACATATACACAGGTCAGACTGCTGCATTTCAGATGTCTGTTGAATGCCAAGGAAAAACAAACAATGCTCACCCAGACATGGGATCTAGTACTATCGCTCTGGGCTCATTCAGGTCTTCAGATATCAAAATCTTTCTCATGGTCCCATTGAGCCTAGTGACTTCAATCCGATCTGTGCCAGTGTCCGTCCAGTAGAGGTTCCGTGCAATCCAATCCACTGCAATTCCGTCTGGATGGGCAACTTGCGCAGTGACAATAAACTGGCTATCTGAGCCATCGATGAGGGAGCGTCGGATGGCCCGTACTTCATCATCAGTCCAATAAATATAGCCTTCCACTGGATCATAATCAATTGCAATAGCATGACGGATGTCATCCAACTGCAGAACAATGTCCGTAAAATCTGGGGTGTCCAAAGAGATGCGCCTTAGATCCGTCCGCCGGGCAAGAAGCAAAAATTCTGTGGCACCTGTTAGGGAAATAAAATATTACGTTTAAAAACATACACTCTAGTAACCTTTGCCCAGGAGTCACTGAAAAGCTAAATTAAATGTGAAACATTCAAAATATTAAAATTTTAATTGAGGATTAAGAAAAGAAAAGAAACAGATGGGATATTTCCAGATGCACAGTGGTTGGAGGTACATTTTTTCTTTACAGATTAAAACACTGCAGTTGATCAAGTGCGAGCAAGCAGTCCCAAAACACCTGGAGTCTTTTATAAGTGTACCACGTTTTTATATGCATGCTTCAATTTCAACCTTAACGGAAATGGTTCAACAAGAGACCGACCCATTCCAGAACCGGAGATGACGTTTATGGTCTGAAATAATCTGGCGATTAAGGAAAACCACAAGGTGAGCACTCAGTTCAAATTTACAACCTACCTGTAACTATGAAAACAGTATTATGTAGATCAAAGTACCTCGGAGCTGAGCACAGCAAAGGACAGAGCCATACTTCAGGCAAAGGTGCTACAAGAAGAGCAAGGCCACATTCAAAGATTCACTCTAGTGCCATGCTATACACTTGATGCATAAATTTCTGAAATGCTAGAGAAGCAGTGCAATTTTGGATCTCACTTAGGGGGGTAAAAAAACTTTAGGAAATAAATTCAACATTTAATAGAATAGACATTTACCGATTGTTACCTGCAAATGACAAACTCTGCTGTCTTTGTCAGCTAACATGAACATTTCACCCGAAAACCATTGAGATGTAAATTACACAGCTTCTGTTGGCCAATTTAACCTTTATGACATAGGTGGGTAGGCTTTTTTTTCCTGGGAGAGAAGATGCTAAAGGAGAGGATCACCAGGATGAATAGAATGAAAAGTGATGGATGAAATGCTTCTATTACTCTTATTTATTGGTAATTGGTTTTGACTGCACTCCAGACCATCATTTTCTGTTCACTGTGTACAACAGGCACCGAGCAAATTCAAATCAATCCTGTTCCACCACCGCCCCCCCCCCCACCCCCACCCCCAAAACAAGGAACGTCTGGGTGGAAAACATTGACAAAGTCCCCTCTGTACAGCAACACAAGAAAAGCTATGATTTTCCCTGCTTGCATGGCTTTAGTAAGGTTTAATTTGAGTCTTCCGCACAGCAAGCTATGGGAGCCATGAACATAAGAGCTCTTCAACAGTTTACTCACTGAGAAGAGTGGAAATAAAGCATACTACTTACTGGTCATGTAATCTACTTCACAGCTCAAAATAGCTGGACAACAAGGATGAATTCTTTCCAGTAGATACTGAAGCATCACTCTGGGAGGCTTTCAAGGTGGTGCATCGCGAGACAAGCAGGGGTGCTGAAGGCAGTCCGTAGCACGCTCGCCTCCCTGGAGGCCCAGATTAAGGCACTAGAGGGTGTTTAACTCCACAAATGATCCCCGCATAGCGCAGAAATTAAAAGCTCTTCTATTGGATTATGGAGAGGAGGCACAGCGTGAAACGAAATTCCTAAGCAAATATGCTGAAGCTCGTAGTCCGCTTTTTATAAACTGCATCCGGCTACTTTACACATCACCCATGGCGCGTGTTCAGGTGAATGGTTTACTCTCAGACCCCTTTCCGATCTCACGAGGAACTAGACAGGGATGCCCACTATCCCCTCTACTTTTTGCAATTGCAATTGCAATGGAGCCCCTAGCGGCTCGTATCAGGCAACACCATACTGCAAGAGGGATTGGTTTTAGTTCCTGTAATTTGCTCCTATCCTTATATGCGGAGGACGTTACGCTATACATCATAAACCCTAAAGACAATCTAGACCCGTTGCGGAGGGAATATATTCGCTTTGGTGGGCTCTCGGGTGTCTATCAATTGGGCCAAGTCTGTGATATTCCCATTGACGGATAGTACCCCTCAAATAACGTCAGAATTCCCCTGAGGCTGGGAGGCTGTGGAGGTTAAGTATCTAGGAATCTGGATCAGTCGAGATACGCAGGTGGTGTGGCGGTGTGGCGACTAAACTACGGCCGAACGATGATGTGGCTGGAGGACAAAGTAAAAATATGGGCTAGGCTGCCGCTGTCATTAGCTGGCAGGATAGCACTAGCCAACATGGTCATCCTGCCAAACTTTTTATATTTGTTTGTCAATATACCGATCCCACTCCAGGGCTCGACAAATCCACTCGACCGCTCGCATTTGCGAGGTAAATTTAATGAGGTCGAGCTATTTTTAGGTCCAACTCGCCCTTTCTGGCGAGTAGGAAAACATACTAACTTTTGTCCTCTGTCTTTGAAAACGGAGCAAATGTGACAAGATAACAAGATTTAAAGGCCTTTTTATTGCTCACAAAGCAAATGAGCAATTAAGATGCCTTTAAATCTTGTTATCTTGTCACATTTGCTCCGCTTTCAGAGACGGAGGTCAAGTAGGTTACTGTTAGGGAGCGCTGTATCAAAAGCCACGCCGCCCTTGCGGCGACACTCTGCTGGGACTCTGTGCTGGGCGTGGGACGAACTGCGCAAGAGGGCGGGGATCCCGCTGCTTTATGCCCCATCCGTTCCTCTATCGCAGAATCCCATGATGCCTTGTATACCACACAGCATGAGTAAGACAAGCTCAGAAAATGAATCTCCAGACGTTTGAGGACTTATAACCCGGGGATGAATTTAGACCTCCCCCAGCCACGCCCGAGGGACAGGTAGTGCCATTTACCGAGATCTTTTTATATCATAGAATACGCACAGCGTGTCGTTCTCTATGGGAGGACTTCCCGAGGGCGCCGCCGACCCTGCCTGCATTGGAAAACTTGCCGAAATTCCCATCCTCTCGAAAACTGGTTACCTGCCTATACACTCGCATGCAAGACACCGCCCCGACAGTAACGCCAAATTCTTTTCAACATTGGAACTATGAGCTAGACGCGCAATTGACCGAAGAGCAATGGGAATTTTGTGGGTAGCTCTTGGAACTTTCCCCGAACTATAAGTTAAGATTGATTCACTTTAAATATTTGCATAGATATTATAGGACTCTGGTAAGCCTCCACCGTATGGGCCTTGGAGCAGAGAGTGATTGTTGGAGGTGTGGCTATGCTCCAGCTACATTTCTCCATATGGCGTGGCATTGCCCCAGGATAGCTGATTTCTGGATGAAGATCTTTGAGTCGGTGAATGATATACTGGGGGTGGCGTTGGTTCCGTCTCCTGCACTGGGTTTGTTAGGGTATGTAAAGGACACTCCGCCTAAGTTGCGTAGGCTGCATGCACTTCTACTGTTTGCAAAGCGCCAGGTCGCTGTTCATTGGGGTAGGCGGCAGGTGCCCTCCATTAAAGAGTGGGTTAGTGACGTCACATACGAACACACCCAACTAAGTACATTTTGGGAATTGATGCCACCCTCTAGACCCCGAAACATTTGGGACCCGTTCTTGACTTGGAAGGCTAATTCGCAAACAGCAGCTTAAGTGATGGACGTGGGTGCATCGTAGTCACCATTACATTTGTGATACACTAGCACCTCACATTTCTTCCCTGATATACAGTGCGGGAGAGGCCATGCTGGGCAAATAAATGGGTGTGTAAATTTGGAAATGTCCCTCTCAGGTAACGCCGTGTAGGGCACTTTTATCTTTGTATTACTTCTGATAACAATGTGAGTACACTATGATGTTCAAGTTATATTATGTCTGCGGTTTGGGGAAGGTGGGTACGATGCAACCTATCATTCATATCATGTACGGAAGTAGCTTCATATGTATTTGATTCTTGACTGTTCAAAGGAAACTGGCTTGTTGAATTGTCATGGCATTGTTTGTTTGAAATGTCAATAAATAAAATTACCAAAAAAAAAAAAAAAGGATTTATTAAAGAGGATTATATTCTTTCACAAAGTCATGAAATAGCAACCACAGCAATAAACCTCAAAAACAAACATGAATTTTCAGTTATCTAGTAGTTGCTCGCACCATCCACACAGCAACGGGTAACTGTCACTGGACTACATGCAGGTGTGGCTCTACAGTCCTCCTCTGAATCAGTGATTCCCCACTGCAGCCACAAAATAAATAAGTAGGGTTTCCAGCTATTGCTGCAACAGACTTCCTGCTCAGATTGGTCGGAGATACCATTGGGGGAAGGGACGAGATGATGCAGAGCAAGGAAAGTGGAGGTTGCGGGGCTGAGGTGGAGCAGTGCAACGCGAGAGGCAGCCTAGGAAATTTGTAGTAAGAAAGCAAGCAAATGGATCATGAGCTAGAATTCGGCAAGAGCAGGGTGCATTAGTCACTGGCTTCACCCGTATTGTGCGGAGGCAGCCAACATTAAGTAGTTGTGGCTTGCACCCGAGGGGGTGAACCCATTTCTCCCCCGCTTAGAGATTGAGTTGCTCAAACTGTACAAGAGAGAGCGAGAGGTAGTGCAGTGTGGGGCTTCTGGCACTGAGGGGCTGAACACCATAGTGTTGGAGACAGTACTGGAAGCATATTTGTGCTTGGCTTTGCACCAACAGTTTATGAAATATATGAAGCTCGCTAGCCTGCTATTTGTTTTATTCTGCTGGTTTTGAATTAATACCACGAAGGGTGTCAATTACAGTATAACTCAGCCTGCCAGCAGTGGCTGTGGAATTTTAACTCACTCCCCAGACTTTTGTGACTCTCAGCCCTCTAAGTTCAGTATTTTGCTGTGGTCCTCGGAATCTGCATACTCAGAGGGGGCCATTTGAACCCTTTTTAGGTCTTGTCTACGCAGAGCGCAAGCGCTACATAGGAGGACCTTTAGCCGTCGTTCTGCTCTTTTTCGAAGCACATACTTGTGCTTGTGGCGGCATTCACCTTGCGGGTGCAAGCAGGGGCGTGCTACAAGCAACAGTATGTGCTTCGAAAAAGAGCAGACTGCGCACGCACACACGCATGCACCACTCCCGGTCCAGCAAACACATGATTGCAGTGTCAGCAGTGTGTTTTTCTTTTACTGTGACAAGCACGCGTGTGGCGTGTGCTTTAAAATATCCGCATTGGTTTAAAATATCAGTCTTAGTTATTCACTCGTGCACGGCTCTCTTGCTTTTTTAAATTTTTTATTAGCCATTCACTCTGTGGTTCCCGCACTCTGTCAATTTTTTTTTTTTTTTTTAATCTCCCACACGGCAAGGTAACATTAGCTGTGTGCTTCGAAATATCAGCATTAGTTATTCACTCGTGCACGTCACTCTGTCTCACTAACAGGACAACTAACTCACACACTAACAAACTAACTTCGCACAAATGGCGATCTGTAGCTTGCGCTCTACTGTTTCTACCGCACTCACCCTGATGCAGGTCCCGTTGGTCGTACCAGGGTTCGTCCTCCCTCATGTCAAAGAATCCATGCCAATCCCAGGCCACTGCCCCGCCCAGCACTGCTCCAAGCCGGCGAAGCCCGTCCGGAGATACCAGAGCGCTGCTCCTCGCACTACCTGGCAGTTACTACAGGAGGATTCAAACCACAACTGGGAAAGTCGCCCATATCATGCACGTGCAAAGCTTCCATCGTCCTGTGTAAACACTAGGCCGCATAATATGAAGAGCAGCCATGTTGGGTGTAGTTAACTAGTGATTTAAAGGAGAGCCCAAGATTCGAAAACTGCTGGGAGCACATCACAGAGCTGCCAGAAAAGACAGAAGAATACCGTCCACGTTGTGCAGAGATGAAAGGCATACACACGCCTACCAAAAACTCTAATACCGGTGAACGCACAAGAAGCTTTACAAGGTGTGTTTTTTTGTTCATACTCGACCCTAAGGTATTCGAGCGCTTTAAATGAAATCTAATTACATTACACAAGGGTGGTAGGGATGGCAAGATTAAGCCCAGAATTACGGGATCTTAAGCAGACGCCGAAACTAGAACCCGGTTTCTTAGTTCCAAAGTCGGCAGCTCTGGTTATTACGCCACCTTCTTTCCCTTTATACTATCCAATATTCTATATATTAATATAATGCGGTGGTAATTCCATATTAAGCTTACTAAAGCTGTATGTGTTACTTAAACGGGCGCTCTATTTCTCAAGACTGTCAATGTAAGTAAGGTCGTCAGTCTAGCTGGTGAAATTGGTTAGTCGGTGTTTTGGCAAACTTCATCCAACATGGCCGCTACCATAACTCAAGACCTCAGATTACTACCAAATGCTCTCACTCTGGCAGTTTCATAGCAACAGATCATGCCCACTGTGGGTTCGACCGGCGCCTGTCAGGTATCAACAGGATGCAGCGAATGGGAGGCTAGATGCCGAGAGTGAGACCCTCGATTCACAAGTACCGCTGCTTAGGAATGGTCTCTGCTGCTGCGCGCCTTCAGGTCCTGCGGTGCTTCTCTCATTTATGCTCATCTGATATGTTAACACTGTTTGTATGTAGCGCGTCGTATATCATTTCCAACGCCACCCCTCTGGCACTGTTTGCTGTTCTCGCTTCTGAAGTGTGCTTGGTGCTGCTAGCTGGTATCAGCAATGCTAAATATTTAACGGTTGGTTATCAGTTCCTTCCTTAGCTCAGCTGTTCATCCTGAAAAATAATTTAATGACCGAGCAGTTAAGCTCTTGCCTGGTAGTTGCATCACTAATTACAATTGCAATGTGAACACCACTAGGATAATCGTTTAATTTACTTTGGTTCCAGTGGTATTAAGACGTTCTTTTTGTTAATAAGTCACGTGGGTCTGCAGGCGAATTGTTTCACTTAGAAGCTTGGCCTGTTTGGGGTGTCTGATATAGGTGCGAAGTCAGTGTGGTTGGGGGCAGTTATCATGCATGTGTACAGCAAGGGCATCCGTAGCACTCTATATGGCAGAAACAATCTGATAGGATTTTGGCATCTCAAGAAAAATTATTAAACATGTACATACAATTAGGGGTGAATGGTAAGAGTGTAGTGAGAAGGAACAATGAAAGGTGGGTAGAGCCAGTGTTTTAAATGGGCTGGTACTGTTTCAGGTTTATTTTACTTTGCTCAACTAATTAAAGCCATTGCAAATTATGTAAAACACCATAATTAGATATAGATATAGTTTCAACGATTTTAAAAATATGGTTATAAATCCATATCACATATAACAAGCATTGGCATAGCCAATAGGTCTTGCCTTTGTGACCTTATAAGTGTTCAGCCATGCAATAGTTTATCTTGTTGCACCAAAGATATTGTGCTGCATAACTAAATACTTATATGGTCCCAAAAGCGAGATCTATTGGTTATGCCAATGCTTGTTAATCATTGTAAGTACTGCAAGCATTATTGCATTCTTTTTGACAGTAAGAGGGAAAACAGTGTAAAGTAAGACACTATTAACAAATCAGACAAGCGTGCTGGTAAATGGAGGTACTCTGAGAGGGGCTTTCTCCTTAGTACTGCTCCCCGGGCTCAGCAGGGGTAGCTGGGCACTTGTGTCTTGGCCAGACCTTTGCTTTTGGCTTAACATCTTGCAGGGGTTTCCCATCAAAGAAGTGGGGGGGGGGGGGACAGACTGACTGGCTGGTGATGCCTGCGTTTATATGCAGAAGTACATCCACTGATTTTTTTCAACTCATGACCTCCGTTTCATTGGCTGAAAGGAAAGAAACTATTGTGTGTGGGAGCATGTTTAAAAAAGAAAACTGTATCCGTCTATGTGTAGTTTTTACTTCTCCCTATTTAATGAATATGATGGTCAAAAAATTGAGATCGGGGAAGTTAATCTCAGCCAGAATTTGTCAAAAAACAAGATCTAATCCCTTACAGAATAAATTGAACCATATAGGGTTGCTGAAGGGGTTATCCACTATTCCAGATTATTTCCTCAAATCAGCTGAAGACTGCTATATGTCAGTAGTGAAAAGTACTAAAGTATTGAAAATGTATTGTTTTGCAGAACGAACCCTTGACACCCCAATGTCCATGGGTGGCATCTGCCTGTAAAGGATCCCTCCGAGTCACCTACGATGGATTACACATTACAAGACATTACTTTCGTAAACTTGGCCATCAGTCACATCAGTATAAATAATGATTCCTTGACCTCCGCTACTCAGCACTCATCAACAATGAAAATCCTCTGTTTTTAATGTCAAGGTCGCCGGAGCTTAATCTGAATGCTACCTTTCACTTACCTGGGATTATGTTCAATACTCATTTCACTGCTTGGAATGAATTATACATTTCATTTTGAATTTGCTTGAAAAAACGATTGTCAATTCGGTTTATATTCTTGATCTATTGACTGTAATACTTAAAGAATTACCAATAAAAGCAGAGGTAATGTTGGAGGAAATAAAGGCGAAGAATGTTTAAGAGAGTTTACAGTAACTACATGTAGAAAGGTGAAAGGCAATTTTTCCAAAACTCATTGAAAGCAATAATCAATCTTGGGGGCACCAAGTTTAAAACAAATGGTGCTCAAGTATACTTGGCAATTTGTACACAGAAAGCTGTAGGCCGCAATCTTATACAACTGTATTGCTTACATGTCAAAAAGGAGGCTATATGATTGGGAGGGAGGCAACCCTACTAACTTAACTCCAATCTGGTTAGGTCAAAACACAGTTCTGAAAGAAAGTCTGCTCTACCCATGGCAGCCACGGCACAAGCAGCAAGCAATTACAAGAGTATACTATATTAAAGCCTTACCAACAACTTCAAAGTAAAGAACACAACACAGGAGAATTCCAAAACAAATTTTGTAAAATATAGTAAAATTTAAAGAGCGAAAAGTTTCAAAGGACATCAAAAGAGGTTAAGGGTAAACAGATGTGAATTCTTATATTTTTAAAGTGCAAACAAGATAGAAAAAGTCAAGCACTAACGGAAAACAGTTTGCTGTGGACCAGTGACCAAGACACAATTTCATGTCGACCACAAAAGAGCAGAAGTCCAATATATCGAGTGGGTTGCCCCTGTCAAAGGTTCTACCTTCAGAATTGGCTTCCAACTGTTGGGAAAGCTTTTCATCAGTCCCGCAGTAACTTTCTAAGGGTTGGCTTCTAAACAATAGGGTTCTCTACAGCCATACCTCCTGCAAGGTCTAGTCCTCTTTAACCAGCTGGGTCTTCTTTAAGTCAGGATTCCCGTTTTGAGTTCCTTGAATCAGGTAAACAAAAGGCCAACCACATGACCATTGGTGAGAAATCCGGTCCCTGTGTGCCTGCATAATTCAAGAGCTCCCAAGTCACTGTGTCATTGTGCAAGTCCTCTTCTCCCATCAAGAGTCAGAGGTTGAGATTCTTCTTCCGGTCAGGAGTTTGTTTTTAGATGGAGTCTTCTAAGGTACAGGAATATTCCGAGGTGGTGGTTAAGGTGCCATATTTATTCTGTGCAGTGACGAGAAAATATACCACCCAATCCGAACTATTTTCTCAAAGTGTCTTCACCTCCTTTGGCAGCACTTTTTTGCTTTACAGTAGGATTACCCAGGTTACCCCATTTCAAAATTACTGGCTCCAACTGCCACCAGGCAGGTATATTTTCAGCTTCTAAGCTACTACCCTACTTGACAGGCTCAAAACTGGTTTTCCCTTGTTAATATGGAAACCAATGCATTCATCATTAAAAATGAAATCTTGTTCTTATTGATTGAATCGCCCATTCTGCAAACCACATCAACCTCGACTCGCAAATATGTAGTCAAGCAGGCTCTGAGACCTAGGGCCGGGATTACTGATTGATAGGTCACAGAGGGGGGTGGGAGGTGCGTAGCTTGCAGGCAAACACTCAGGCAGGAAACTCTTGATCAATCCCACATATAGGAGCTGCGACATTACAATGGTCATGGGATATTGCAACACTAAATCACACATGGCCGGAGGGGTATGCGCCCTCCAAAAAACACCATAAAAAGTCAGATACAACATGAGTTAGGAACACAAAGCCAATCAAGACCTAGCGCACACAGCGATCCCACGCTCCCCATGCCGGACATCCAGACAAGTTATGCACTGTCCAAGCAGTGTCCATGCGAGGTTGAAACCCACCTGTAGTAACCATTTGACCATAAATCTATGACTCCAAAGGCAGCAACCAACAATTCTCACCATATATGGTATGCCGGAAACTTTTATAACCTGTCGTGTTTTGTATAAAAGAAGGACATATGCAGATTGTAAATTGAGACCGTCCTCAGACCTCGCGTCCGTAACTGTTCTCCCGGCCGTAATGTTTAATTGTTTCTGTTTTGACAAATGCCTCTTGTCTGTTTTTCAAAGCATTTCGAATTCAAGCAACAGCCTCATACTGTGATTGGTGCCGGATTCTCTACAAGGGTCCTAGGAATGAACAAGAGAATCCCTTCCTGGCGTTTCCAAATCAAAATAGGTAGTGTAAAATGTTCCAGGTGTTCTGCGGGGCATTCCTGTCCACTCTCAGATAGCTACTCTCTGCTAAGTAGTCAGCAGTTAACACCCAATGGCCTTTCCTGGGCTCAGAAGTAGGTCACTGTTCTCTGAGCCAGGGATGATAATTCCACCAGCCAAAGAGGTGTATTTCAGGTGTGGAAGTGTGAGGAGTAGCATAACTGGTTTTAAGCCAATCCTGGCTCAGGCAGCCTATAATACATTTTAACAAAGTTATTTTTCTGTTCCCCTTATCAAAACTCTGATTTTACCATCAAGACAGATTTAAAGAACTAAGCATGAAATAACTGAAGCATGTTTCTAGCAATTTCCCAAGCGGAGGTGGAAATAAATATTTAAATCCTACCTAGACCTACTAGAGGAAAGTCTAGGCTGGCCTAAATAGTTAAATAGATTTGGGGTTTTATTTCACTGTGAGGGCACACTAACTCTAATATGTATACCATATTTATATAAATTAACACCCTGCCCCGTGGGCTTACAAGGCACAGTTTAGTGGTGCCTTATGAATATACAGAATTAGGCTTTCCCTATGTGACAAATGTGCTTCCCCTGCCATGCATCACTGCAGTACATTTAAACTGCAGCCTAGCCAGAGGACAATGTATTCCTGGCACAAATATATGTATTGTCATGTATGTGGGTTGCGTAAATGTACACTGGGGCACACAAGCCATTTAACTTTCCATGCAATAGGTGCACTAAGAACCACTTATACTGGACTGGGGAAAGTTAAGTAGGTCAAATAGAAGTTCCAATATACAGCATGTTTTAGAGGAGAAGAATAGGTAGTTTGCTACTGCTTAGCAGTGGTAAAGTGCTTAAAAGTCCTAAGACCAGCAAAAATAGAGTCCACAAAAAGGAAAACAAATCTGAGGTGACCATGCAGAAAAGGGCAGATTTGCTACATTATGGTATAGCTATACAACTTAAATCTTATAATCTATCTTTAATGCCAGGATAGGACTGAGCTAACCTCTACATCAATCAAATTCGCACTACAGAATTCAGCTTGAACCTTTTCCATAATGAATAGCACGTCTTAACCAGGAACAATAAATGAGCAACCCTCCTTCCATCACATGAAAAGCTCTGATCCTTCTGATTAAAAAATGCAACACCTGGGATTAGTTTGCGAAAGAAAGCAATGCGAAGAAAATATGTGCAGAGGATTCATTGGATGTTAGATGGTTGATGCCCATTTTAAACTGTGTTCTGAGAGATCTTAGAAAAGCTTGTAAAGCTGGCAACTCTATGCTTGCGTTCTAGCAGATAGCTATTAGCAAGATGTAGAAGTGGTGCAGGGCGGGATGAAGTTGTTCCATGCATCTGGTGGAGGATAGTGATATCATCGGCCTATGGTGGTGCAGGAAGTGAAGAGTGCAGATGTAGAATATACACTGTGGTGTATGTGTGGACACTCAACCACTATCCTGCCCCCAGGCGTCAGCCAATTACATAGGGCCAATCCACAAATAAATGAAATGGGATCTTTGTGCCATGACTACCCACATACAGACTAGAGCATGAGTACTCACACACACATCCCAGGTGGCTGCAAAGTACTCTCTGTGGAATGCTCGAGGGCTGCACTGATGCCAGCAGGGCGAGGGTCGAGGTGATGAAAGGTGAGCGTAGGTGGACTCGAAGCAGAAAACTGAGCCTTTACAAGAATTCGGTCTACCACCAATGCTCTATTCTCATGCACCAAGAATTAAAGTCAAAGTAACGCTCATGCATGTTAATAAAATTAACTCTGCAAACTTCAAAAGAGTGTATCATGTTCTTACAGGTTAACTGCAAAACGTCTTTAAAACTAAAGTTGTTCCTAAACATAAGTTGTCCAGGACACCTTCTTTTCTACTTCACTGTCATTTTAGTTAACATGTAAATAAAAGAAACACATGTGTTTCACAGCTTTCTGAACGTTCCTGCTCTGTTAAGAACACCAGCCCAGTTCTGCTGTTCACCAGAGGGCGGTAATTAAAGGTCAGGAGGGACGCATGCGGCCCCTGGGCCGTACTTAGAGTATCCCTGCACTATAGCATAATGCACTTCAACGGACACATTTGCAGAGAGAAAATATGACCAGTTGCTGTCCCATGTACTATGCCTGTTAATGCAATACACTCCTTTTTTGGTTCTGTACTGTTTGTTGTATTCCGCTTTAGATGTCCGTATAAAGGTTTTCCTGATACATGTCCTTATATACGCACAATTCGCATTGCCCTTACATAGGCATAAGATCCCAGTCCTTATTTAGGCATTAGCCATGCTATCCATATACAGGCATGGTCATCTACACCGGTCCACCCCAATGTCACAACGAGTTCTTAGAAACCAGACCCTTAAGCTCTTGGGAGTTCCCCTAGCACAGAATTATTGATTTCTCCAAGAACTCATTTATTATGCATGAACCACTATTCCTTAAGGGTTCATTCCTGACGTCTTCCTCTGCCCGACCTTACGTCAATGCTAACATTCAAAAGGCACCTACCGGGTATAAATATACCTTTCCTTGCCCAAGCAATTGGGAGGAGACCTTGACTTTAGAGGAGCCCGTGTCCCAGCCTGACACACCGACAAGAGACGCTGTCATCCCTGCTCGCAGAGAATCCAGCTTCCATGGTTCGGACTCCAGTGTTCCGACTCCCTTCGCTGGGGGTTAGAGTTTGAGACCCGGAAAGAGATTCCCACCTCTCTCATTCTCAAGGTATGGAGCAGACTAGAACCTAGAGGGACTCTTAGCATATCAGACTTAGCATACCATACTATGGTATACCAGACTATAGCATACAGCACCTACTTCTTACATTGTACTACACTTAGGTTAGGTACACTGGGGTAGAACTAGTTAGAGAAGCATCTTATGAGTACTCGCATTTTTAGCTTATGTTATTTATGTACATGAATATGTGTGTCATAGTTAAAAAATAATGCTAGCGCAGTATTTCTTCCTACTGCTTACACTGTACATAATATATCTCGCATACGGTCATACGATTTTAACAACTCATATCTCTTACACGAGAAACAAGACTGTTCAATAAATCCTTTTATTGAAACGCCTGTCTAGTCTTTCTGTGTAACTCTGAAGAAACTAAGCATGCACGATTAGCGGAGTGAAACTGTTATCTGTTGTTTGCACAATTCAGAGAGTGTTCCGATTCTAAAGGGAAACAAAGTTGTCATGTTTATGCGGTTGCCAGATACTACTCCCTTCTTGTTTACAAGGAGTTTCTAGTGACCTCTGAGTTAGCTGGTACAAATTAATTAAGTTTAATATACTCGATAGGGGCATACTGATCTCAGTCCTATGCCATATCTATAGGGTATATTATTCCAATGGGCAGAGCCTATTAGGGAAATCGGAACTACACTACATGGCGCCCAACGTTTGGTAAGTCACTATTTTAACGCAAGATACTGAGTAACTCAGTCGTGCTTTTCTCAGAGAGCCTTACTCACATACTCCACAAGACGTCTGGAGTCGGTAGGGTTAAGTATCCGCCAAAGCTGAATAGGACAAAAATCCTATATATTTTAGCTGTTTGGTTTGTTCAACGTTGAAGGATACAGTGTTCCAAAAATATTGTGCACCTTATCTTTGTTTCCTTGAAACTTGCTCTACATTTTTCAAAAACAATGTCCCTGAACGGGGATACCAACACTGAGAACAGTGTAGCTGCGGCTGACCCAGTCGTAACAGCTTTTAATTTTACAGGTTTAAATGAAACCGATTAGTGTTATAAACATCCCTCCAAACTTAAGGAGAGCCATCACTCTAGAACTTATAAAACACTGCCTAACACCAAGAGGTGGTAGAGCAGTTTTCATGATAGAGGCATCCTTTCAGACAGAGGTATTCTGTTTATGGATTGTATTCCCAGAATCAAATCCAGTAACAAAAGTAGTTCACTTCTTTAAAGAAGATGAACCACCTTTTGAGGATATTGAAAGTCCACTCATACTAGGAGCATAATCTCTGGTTTAAAGGTGCCCTAAAACATCACAAAAACATTACCAGGCTCGGTCCACTAGGTAGACCAGGAGCAACATGGCCGATTTTAGCAGGCTACACAGCTCATCCGGACATCGAATAGATGTCAGACGAGGAATTACCTACTCAACTACAAGAGCTAATAAAAATATACAGACAATTGGTCCAATATGTTATGCGGACTTTCACACTCCAACCACCAATAACCATTCCAAATCAAACCCATCAACAATGGTATACACTAAAAATTACTCCACATACTTTACACGCAGTCATTGGGTAAAATGCCCACAAAACGTGAACAAATTCCATTCTAGATAGCTCAAAAAATTACTCAAATCGAAGCAGTATTTCGGAATACTAGCCCTTATGAGAAACCCAGAATCTTAATCCGTTTGCCAATGGGGATCACACCACAACTGGAGGACTGCACCACTTGGGGCACAATCTTTGCTGCCATCTATACAAAAACACATGGTGTTCCGTCAATTGCAGTTAATACCAGATGTCCTGAAACAAATTCAAAACTAATACGGGGCAGAGCCTGCTCTGAATTTAGGTATGAAATTACTGAAAAACTTCGACCAGGTCTCAACAATAATATCTAATTTTAAAGGGGAGGCAGCATCAGTGGCGATCCGCCAACGCTTAAGGGAATTTGATGTAACAGAACATCAACATGAACTACCCAGAATAATAGAAAAATCTTATGCAGAATTAGGCAGAGACAGTTTAGGTGGAAAACCTTTGAAGCCAAAACTGTCTGAAGGTCCTGAGAAGGACTACAATATGCAAAATCCTACATTTTCTAAAAAGAAGTGGGAAACTAATAAACAAAATCAAAAAGAGACAAGTTCTCAATCCCGAGGTAGGTCTCCTCAAAAGGAGCCCCCTGAAAGGAGGTATAACCTCAGGAATAGGGATAATTTAAGAAAACCTGACAGGTATCAAGATACTGATACACATTCCTCTCGTACCTTTCAGATATCGTCACAGACATCAGAAAGAAGAGGACGGTCAGATCACAAGGAAGAACGAGTGAAGTCCAAAGACGATCAACACGTTCAGAAAAATAAATCAAAACCTCAATTCACCAAAATAGAAGGTTAACAGGTCTGAAGATGAGACATGCCGAGAATACTGAACAGCTCAAGAACGGAGAATGGGCTCAAACAATGCTGAACAGTGCAGCAGAAGTAACAATAGCTTGCCAGAACCTGAAGGAACTTCTGGAGATAGTGGACTTGAATGAGTACATCACAGTAGAGACTGTAGACACCATGGTTAGTACTCCACAAAAGTTATATGAAATAACACTCCGAATGGAGGGAGATATACCAAGAAAAGCGAAAGCACTCTTTTGGGAGAAACTTTCAAGGGGTGATGATATACTTCTAGCAGAACAGGACTGGCCACCAAAATTTGTCAGGGAGTGCCCACATGGCGAGGACATCATTATGCCAGCCTTCTCCAACCATATTCTAATTCACCTAAAATATACTTATGCCAGGAAATGAGAGAAGCCCAGGCCCCAGCATTATACAAAATTCATGTAGGATGGGATGAGGACTCACCTCACCACAAAATACAGCTACAAAAAAAAATAATAATAATAATAATCATCCTACTGCACAAAGGCAGTACCCAATAAAGCAAGAAGCTAAAAAACAGGTCAGGGAGATCTTAGATCAACTTGAATACCAAGGAGTGATTGAAACATGCACCTCCTCAATGAACAACCCTTTGTGTCCTGTACCCAAACCAGACAATACATATCTGGATTACAGACACTTGAACACTTGTTCAAAAACATTTTCAGTGCAAAATGCACATAGTACAGCATTAATGAATAACATTGTGCGTAGAAAATATAAAACCACATTGGATATTTCAAATGGTTTCTTTTGTCAAAACATAGCACCTGAAAGCAGGTACTTAGCAGATTTCTCAATAATGGGGACTCATCGTAAATTTTGTAGACTCCCACAAGGGTTCAAAACCAGCCCGGGGTTATTCTGAGCAAGGGTAACAGAGTTACTACAAATTTATGATAATGAGGCATTGTCATATGTCGATGACATCTATCTGACAGACGATGACCTAGATAGGCACTTGAACAGGGTGAATACCATTATACTGAGCTTCACCTCTGAGGGCTATTAATTCAACTTTAAAAAAAAAAAAAAAAAAAAAAAAAAAAAAAAATCGAGAATTGCGCATCTCAATGTCCTTTTCCTAGGCTATGAGCTTTCAAGTGAAGGCAAAAGACTGCCAGCTAACTTTTTAGAAAAGTGTGCGCTGCTTCAACCTCCAAAAACACAAACATTTACAATCCATCTTGGGTTTCTTAAATTTTGGAAAAACTTACATTCTAAATTACGCAGAAAGGGTTACACCTCTCTACGAATTAATCAAACATGATTTTTCAACAAAACATTGGACACAGGAACACACAGGCATCCTGCGTTCACTCCAAGCTAACATGTTAGCAACAAAACACTTACAAACACGCGTAAATAAACGCAATTTAGTGATCCGAATAATTTCGGGTCAATGCGGGTTCATCTATTTAACATTTAATGAGGGTGAAAAAGTACCAATAGCATACAAATCACATTTGTATACACAAGCAGAAATGCGCTTCACTTCAACAGAAAATATACTGACAGCAGTTCAAACCACTGTAGCAAAAGAAAGAGCACTAGCTCAGGGGAAACGCATTATTGTCGTGATTCCAGAACCAGCCCTAGAGGCGGTTACAAAAGCGAGCATTCCAAATGCAAAAGCTTTATATCCTAGATGGATACAATGGGTTCATTCTCTTGCTGCAACAGATGTTGAATATGTTTTTGATCCCGATTTAAAAACACAAGCGTTCCTGCAATATGAACATGAATGTCCTCTGCCCACTGAAATTCTGCCTCTCGATTACTACGAATTTATAATTTATACTGACGGATCGGCACAACCCGCTACAGGGAGTAAGCAAGCTTACAGTGCAGCGCACGCAATCGTAAAAGGTCGCATGTGTGATGGTAACTTCCGACCAATGGTCACTAAAACTCAATCTCTAGGAGATGGTACAGCTCAGCGAGCAGAACTACCAGCATTCAAACTGGCACTTGGAAGTACAGATCGCGAATTCCCCACAGTTATAGTGTGCGATTCCTTTTACTGTGTTCAGTCAAATAATTAATATTTACAGAATTGGCTTCAAAACAGATTCAAAGATGCAAAAGGTGGCACAATAAAGCATAAAACGCTTTGGGAACAAGTAGTTCAGTTGAGAAACGAACTACCAAAAGCTCACGTGATACACACGCCGAGTCATCAACGTGATCAACGTTCCTTTTGCTCGAATCCCTGGAGTGGGGGATAGGGTAATTCCAAACATGGAACGTAGAGCTTTTATTTATGAAGCACATCTTGGAGAGGGTCTATCACATCAGGGGATCTCTAAAACTATATTAACATTACAAGAGATGTACTGGTGGCCAGGAATGAATACACTGATTCACATCTTCATCAATGACTGCAGAGACTGCAATAGACAGGGTAGTGCAGAACACCATCAGACACCAGACTACAAAGTAGCCTGCCCAGTACAGACACCATTGTTAAACAGCATTAGACTATCTACGCGCAGGCATACTTTATGACAAATGCATTCCCACAAACACTAAGTCAAGGTTCCTATTGATATGGCCTCAGCGCTCGGCTGACGCTGCAACTGTTCTAAAAGATTTGCGAGTCTTTATCGGCACATACGCAATTGGCACACTACATTCTGACCAGGGCCCTGCGTTTAGCTCTCGGGCTTACAAAGAAGCTATGGCCAGTTTGGGAGTAGCATTGCAGTACTCCTCTCCGTTTCACCCGGAGGGAAATTCTGTTGTGGAAAGGAAAAACATGGACATAAAGTAGTCTATAACAGCTAGAGTATTAGGTTCGGGTGATCGGTGGGTCAAACATCTTTATGGGGTCCAACGCTCATTAAATAATTTGCCTAGAAGTTCTCTAGGGGGGTCACTCCATATGAGGTCTTATTTGAGACACAAATGTGGGTTCCTGATCTCGAATGTAAAGGCACAGTAGTGGAAAATAAACCTTTTGATATCAAAGATCGTTTGGCTGTTTTACAGGATCTAAATTGACTAAGATCGAAACAAAGCAACGTGTTCCTGAAGCCAACCACCACTGGGGAAAAACTGGCAGTCCCAGCAAGGCCTTTCTGGATCCCAAAAGTTGGGGATCTAGTCAGAGAGAAGATTGCGGACAAGGAATTTGGACCTTCTTAGAGACAACCAGTACCTATCCTAGCCGTCCACGGAACATGAACAGTACTTCTGCCGCCACTTGCTGGAAAAAAGGAGAAAAGATGTGTGTCAATCGACCTCATCAAACCACACTATTTGACCGATACTAAATAGTAGGCCTCGTGGACTCCGACCTAGTAGCAGACGCCCTCCTCTCGCTACTATCCAAGAGGTTCAGACTGAAAGACTCAGAACCACCGAGAATTCAGCAGTAAGAGATGAAGGACTAAGCAACAATGCTATGGAACTCATCCCTCTTGAAACTCAAGTAACAGTTCGTCCAGATACACCTGTCTACACAAACGTAACACGTGATCAATTGGTTCCAGCGATTGACGAATCCTGATGCAATTCCAACAATTGACCAAACTACGTCTGGCTACTTCATTAACTTTGATACGTTTTCTGAGGATCCAAGTGAGCCTGAAACGACGCCAGCCCTAAAATCTTTCAAACAACAAATAAAAGAATTTTTTCGTTTTCTGAAAGACACTTATCTGGTTTCACCATAGATTGAAGTATGAATTATTTCTAGAATATTTTTCTTTCTGCTTTGGTAATGAGTCTTAGCATGCTTTTGAATGGCAGATACATTTGTTTGGACACTAAAAGTAAAAATGTGAACCTACTTTTAAAACCACACCAATCTTCCCATCGCGATGCAAGAGACTAGTCAGCAGTCATCACCGCCGGTCCTATAAAGATCCTATAAAGGATGGTATAGTTTGGGACAAAACCGATTTCGACTTATTCGGCCCGACGGAACTTCTGAAGATTCCACATTTATTAAAAATTTCATTAAGTGACTTTATTACCTCCAGTACCTATTCTGATGATTGGGACTTTGAGACTGTTAATAACATGTCTGATCTAGAAAGGTCTGCTGCGTTCTCTAACAATGAAAAGTTAGAGGGTTCATCAGACGACAAACAGCTTTATTGTTACAACCACTATGGTCATCATTTGTTGCATAAATCTGCAACACCTAGAAATGTGTTTATGTTTTACCAATGGGAACATTGTCCTACACCACCAATGGGTAGTTCAAAAACGTTTGTAAACACGTTTCCATTTTTCAGGGTACAATTACATCTGATCCAGAACAGAAAAATATGTTTAATACAAAACAGATTTATTCTGCAGCCTTTATTGCCCAACTGTCTAGACAAGGATTTGACTTTTGGAAAGACACAATCGACACAAAATCTGTCTGGGGTTCTAAAGATTGGCAAGTGCTGGGGATAGAAGCTTTGTTTAGAGCCTGTATCATCCCACAGCAAATAATGTTTTTGAATGACACTGTGCAACAAACGTCTTGCCCTGGATTAGCCAAGATCAAAGACATGAACACACCTTCTGTACCAACACCTGCAAGCAATAGCACTACACAGGGAGCGGTCACAGTAGACACAATACTACAAACCAACAGATCAGATCCTGATTGGGAAAAGTGGTAGCTCTGGCCCACAGACACAAACATTTGTCAAGAAAGATTTCTGAATAGAAGACATGGCTTTACTATCCATAGGCCAGACCCACATTATGTTCAACGACAGCATCCAGGGCTAGTAACAACATACAGTGTAGGAAAATTGTGCCTCGACTGGCTACAAAAATCTACACTCGAGGAAGTGAAGCAACACTTATCTTTACTTAAAGAAGATGCAGACCGTAGGGATTTCTTGCTAGGACCGAGAAAAATGTGTCAAAAACATTTCATATATGCCGACATTTATGCTGCTTATAATGAAATATGGAAGGTTTCACAGGCAGAGGCCGCAGAAAGAATACATGAGCTTGATCGCATTAACTTAGAGAAATCTCTCACTGTGGTCGACAATGGGTTAACAACTTTGTCATCCAGAATATATTCACTGGACAACATTGTATCCTCTGCTATTGGCATACTGGAAAAAGATTTAGCCATGTTGCAAAAAAGCCAATCTCAGTTACGTTCTATAATGTTATTAGGCTGGACGCTGCAATCCTTGCGTGCAGGCTATGTGCCTTGGCGTTTTATCACCACGTCGTCTCTGTTTTCAGAATACAATCTCACAGATAAACAGATCGAATTGGCACAAAGGGGAGCAAAGTATACAGTGCTGAGCATTAAAAAACTGGAAAAATTACCATTTACGGTTGCAGAAACACCAGCTACAGAATGGCTTATCCATGGCAAAATAACTATGCCTGTCAATACTTTTCATTTTCAGTATTGCCTCAAACAAATGCAAGAAGGCAAATATGAAAGGTTGGGTAAAGAATACATTAAGACATCCTGGGTTTTACCTTACGAATACAGATGTTGGAGTGGGGGTCGTGAAGTGTTTGAGCGGTACACACTGTGAAAATGCTGTGGTAAATATTTCATTACCGGTACTATTTTTTATGCGGTAAAATCTAGTAAGAATAACTCAGTAAATATAAGAGGCAGAATCCGTGGTATTAGAGTTTCTGAAAGGCTTTATTCCTCTACAAAGGAAATACAATTCGAATTGCAGGCTTCACACTCCATCACCATGAGGGTTCAGGAAGGAAGGCGATACATTGACAGGTAATCACTTTTATAAGAATTACATTATAGTGTAACAGATGCAGGAGGCGTAACAGTTGATAAGAGAGATAAAATATGCATACGTGACCAAAAAAAGGCGTAAACATGGGTGTAACTAAAATACGTCATTAAACATGATGTCACAAATGGGTGGATCCATAAGAGAATCCTGCAATGTCAGCAGAAATATTTGGCAGAGATGCGTGCGCAGCCGCATGACGTGTGATTGACGTGCAACTAGAGGGTGAAGGGGACTTGACATTTAGCTCTACATGTGGAGACAGAAGTCATGTCAACCTAATCCCAAATCATATCTAATATCTTATGTTTAAAGAACTGTTTTATCCAAAAGGAAAGGTCTCTCGGACGGAATCTATTCTATACTGACTGTTAGTGCGTGTACAAGCGCCTAAGTGTCTACATGCGGTGAGAGGGGGCAGGAATCTTCCATGGTAACAGGGCTATGAATTACTTGCACGAGGACAGTGAGGCCTGGCCTCTTTGCACGGTAGCTTGGAGGAATGTTTACCTAAACTACTAGACAGGAATGCATCGGATGAGGAGCGAAGCAGATAATCTTGAAGGTGAAATACAGTTTTTGGCAGGCAACAGGCTGGATCAGGCACCGTTAGCCGCGCAGGGAGTAGGACAAAGTTCATGGATACAGATGCAGGCTCGGGCTGGAGCTTCCAGAGGCAGAAAGCAGGAAAGGCTTGATGGCAGAATTCAGGGCCTAGTCGCCTGAATCTGTAAAATGTGGAAAGTGAACCACATAAAGTCGGTGGCCTTTCATACTTAGGAATGGAATATCTGACCCATTCATGGTGGATCTGAAAGAGGACATGTTGACGGTGGACGCACATGTATTTGCGTCTTCGAAACTGGAACTGGAGGGAACATACATGTACTTATAGCATGCACATGGAGCCGTTGGGGTCTACGATAGGGGACATAACTGATCACAAAATTCATATTTCCTCATTCCCTCCTTGTCCCCTACGGACCCTCAGGAGATATCGATCTTCATCAATCCATCGATCTGTTCATATAGCATCATTTGTTCTTCTTTCTTCTTCCGAGGTTTTGAACGAAAACTTGGAGGTGGGATACACGATGTGGCACACAGGCCACAAATCGCTGGCCCACATTGTAGACATAAGCAGCAACTGAATAGTATGAGAAAGCCAATACCTAGGAAGGATAGGATCCTCCATCCCCAGGCTGACAACACGCCCCAGAACCAACCGGACCAAGTCTAGGTGCCTGAACTCTGGTGTATCTGGCTTATAATCTTATGAAGGCGGGTAATGGCTTTATATACTGACGGCGAATTTTCTGGTATGAAAATGCAGCAACTTGATCCGATGACCCTACAAGCTCCGCCCCTATCGGCCAGGATGACGTCAAGGACAAGACGATTTTGAAGCACAACAATCTGCATAGCAGACTGCTCTTCTGTTAAATTGCCTAAGGCGGACGTAGTCTCGTTTACTACTGCTTCAAGGGTTCTAGTTAATCTACGTATCAGTTTACTATTAGTGACTGTTCCTATATAGGGAAAGAAACCTTTATTGAAATCTGTGTATTGTTCCCATGCCGTTTCAGTGTAATCGACAATCGGGAGATCTCTCTGCTGTCTATTGTGTACTAAATGGGTATTTCTGTGATAATCAGGAGGAGCTAGGAAAACAGGTGGCAGAAGGAATGCTATGTAACAGGTACCATCCCAATCTAGAGGTAGGCGTATGTATGCGGTCTGGCCACATATGAAGTAGGAATGACGAGAAGCTCTAAATGTAGATTTGCCTTGATCACTGAAGTTTATTACAGTGGTGCATTTACTATGGCCCATGTGTATGGAACCATTCTTTCTTACACATAATTCCCCTTTAACTGGGAATACTGACATAGCGGGCAAGATTGGTGTGGCTTCGGATTCAACATTCAGGATCATGAGGTTAAGTGTAAAATTACCTAATCCATATACTTCATTTTCTAGATCAGTTCCTGTTCTTTTGGGAAGTCCCTCCTTGTTAGGGTAGCAGACTTTAAGCAAAACTAGGTTCAGGTTTCCCCATACCCAGTTGTCTTGATAAACTGCGGAATTCGAATCTAGGGAATTAATCAAACTAAACCATGCTCCACAGGAGCCATTGTGTGTGAACGGATATGGAAAGAGGGGCAAAACTCCCTTATAGTTCTGATAGGGAGGGAGTCGGCCACAGATCCAACAATTTCTAGCATTGCTTGTCTGATGGGAATGATGTAACATACTAATAAAAGTGTTGTTGCGCAGCGCAAATCTATAGGACAACTCATGCGGAGGTAATTCGCTAAAAGAATGTTCAGCAGTAACGTTGTAAGCACGTTTAGAAATAGGGTAATACATATGCAGCAATATACTAAAAATGATGATCAGAAGACTTAGAGAAAATAAAATTAATAATGTTACTGTACAGTGACTACGAAGTGATTTACAATACGCATGCTTTTTAAGCTGCATCTGTTGATTTCTTTCTCTATTCCGGTCTAGAGGATACATGTCAGAGACAAATTCAACCGATTCACCTTGGAGAGGACTTAAACAATCAAATTGTCTGACTTACTAGACCTTAATTTTAGTTTATAAAGTTCAGTTTTCATGGGTTCAACCAAGGGGAGCTTTGAATCAGTCTGTGAGGAAATGCAGGGCTTAGTGTCCACACTGGATGGTAGTCCATAAAATTTCTTGATATGACTCGAGTGCAACCACCCTTTACGTCCCTCGATCTTCACGGCTGTCCTTGTTGCCAGTAGGACAAGCTTTGGCGATCTCCACCTAGGCTCCAGTTGGGTCTTCCGGTCGAATTTCCGCACTAGGACCATATCACCTGGAACCACGTCATGGGGCTTTACCTCAGTGTTATCGGGAAAAGCTGCAGCTACCTGTGAACGACAAGATTGTAGTGCAGACATCAAGGAAGCCAGGTAATCTGTCAGCATATTACAGTCAACATCAGTGATTTTGCGAGGTATAGGCGTCCCCCACATATTTGGCGGTCTACCGAAGATCACCTCGTACGGGGATAGCCCTGTTCGAGAATGTGCTACCATTCTCATGTAAAAGAGTGCAACTGGTAAGGCTACTATCCAATCAACACCTTTTTCTCTACATATTTTGGACAATCTAATTTTCAGAGTTTGATTATGGCGTTCCACGAGACCTGCTGCCTCAGGATGTCGGACACAGTGGAATTTCCATTGGTAGCCTAATAAGAGTGAAACGTGTTTCATTAGTTCCGATGAGAATGGCTGGCCGTTATCTGAGTAGACAACACGTGGCAAACCATACCGTGGGAAGAATTCTCGAACTAACTGTTTAGCAGTAGTCGGGGCAGTGTAATCTGAAACCGGGTAGGCTTCTGTCCAACGGGAAAGAGCACAGACAACTACGAGAACATATTTGAATCCTCGACATCGTTCCATCTGGATATAATCCATCTGGAGGACTTCAAAAGCATGATCGGGAGGTTGAAATCCACCCTGCTCTACGGGGATGCTTTTACCTGGATTAAACTGACAACATATCATACAGGTACGTACTTTCTGTTTGGCTGCTGCTCGCAAGTGTTTGTTGAACCAAATGTGTTGAATACTGTCTAGCATAGCTTTTTCTCCTAGGTGCGCTGGAATATGTATTGTATTAATGATGACTTGAACCATGGAATCGGGAAGAAACCATATAGATTTTTCCTTCGTTATCCATCCTTGATCCGTTTGGATCCCTCCTAATTCAGTCCATTTCTTTATTTCTTCTGGTGTAGCATGTGTCTGTATGTCAATTATATCAAGGGCGGGATCCTTAACTGTCATGCAATGTGTTGGTGTCAGAACTATTGTCTTTGTCGCGTCAGTTGTATGAGTCTGGTTCTGAGCAGTCTGTTTAGCTGTTCTGTCAGCTAGGTCATTACCCTGAGAAATGATATCGGTAACTTTTGTATGGGCTTTGCATTTCATAATTGATATCGCAGTAGGTAGATGAATCGCGTCTAATAGGGCTTGAATGAGGGGTCCGTGTTGGATGTGGGCACCGTGAGAAGTTAGATAACCTCTCTCTCGCCACAGCACGCCGAAGTCATGGACGACTCCGAATGCATAACGTGAATCTGTGTATATGTTGACTTTCTTATCTTTTGCTTGAGTACAGGCTTGTGTCAGAGCAATGAGCTCTGCTGCTTGAGCTGACAAAGTGTTAATACAATTTGTTTCAATGACTTCAGTGTCTGTTGTGACTGCGTAAGCGGCCACTAACTCTCCTGTACTTGTTCTCATACATGAACCATCTACATACAATGTCAAGTCTGGATCTGATAAAGGGATATCTGTCAAGTCTTGTCTGGGTTTCGTTGTGATAGTAATGACTTCAATACAATCAGGGGCTAATGGATCTGTTCCATTTACGGGCAAAAGTGTGGCAGGATTTAACGTATTACAACGTCTAATTTCTATGTGTGGCTGAAACAATGTCAATTCGTAACCGGTGAGTCTCGCTATAGTCAAGTGTTGTGTTTGTGTGCGGTTCAAGAGAACCTCTACTGCGTGTGGTACTTGTACTGTCAATTGATGTCCTAACACTATGGCATCGCTTTGTCTGATTGCTAAAGCTGTTGCTGCCACTGATTTCAGGCACGCAGGAAGAGCCTGAGCTACTGGATCTAATGTACTAGAGAAATAAGCACATGGTTTGTGTGATCCTGCTTGTTCCTGAGTGAGTACTGACAAGGCAGTACCTTCGCGTTCTGTAACAAATAGTGTAAACAGTTTATTGTAACATGGTGTTGCTAAAACAGGTGCTTGGCATAAAGCTTTCTTTAAGTTTTCAAAAGCATGTGTATGTTCTTGAGTCCAAGGGAGGACAGTCGGTGTGGCGGCCTCCTGTGTTGTCAACTGGATGAGTGGTTTTGCTAGAAATGCGTATTGAGGGATCCACTGCCTACAGTATGAAGTGAGGCCTATAAAAGCCCGCACCCCCTTTTGTGTCTTGGGTGGTGGCATGTTAGCAATTAACTGGATGCGGTCGGGTGTAAGCTGTCTTCCCTCCTTGGACAGCGAGTGCCCAAGGTAGACAACTCGCGGGACACAGAATTGCAGCTTAGAAGGGGACACCTTGTGCCCCTTGTCGGCCAGAAATTTTAAAACCGTCAGTGACGCTGTTTCACATTCATGTTCGCTTCGGGCGGTGATCAACAGATCATCGACATATTGAAGCAAGGCAGTGTTAACTGGCATGTGGATACTGTCAAGTTCTCGTTTTAGTGCTTGGCTATAGATGCTGGGACTTTCTGTAAATCCTTGAGGTGCGCGTGTGAATTTAAAACTTCGTCCATTTAAACTGAATCCGAACAGATATTGACTTTCCGGATCTATTGGGACGCTAAAGAAAGCATTCTTGAGATCAATTACAGTGAAGAACGTTGCTTCTGAATCAATAGTAGTTAGTAATGAAGAGATATCTGGGACCACAGGGTATTGTGGTACAATACATTTATTTAATTCGCGCAGGTCAATAACTAATCGATATACTGGTGGTGCTTTTGGATCCGTTCTTTTAAGAATCGGAATTATCGGGGAATTGCATATATTGGAGTCGGTTTCTACAACCACTCCTTGTGCAATGAGTTCGTCAATGATTTGCAGCAAAGCAACAACAGCATCTGGTGGTAACCTATATTGTCGCATTCGTGGTAGTACTACTCCTGTTTTTAGAGTGACTCGATATGGTGTAATGTTCATGCAACCAACATCAGTGGGGCCTTGTGCCCATAAATGCGTAGGTAAACTCTGCAGCCGGTGATCCATGTCTCTGGACACGTAGTGACCTTTAAAATCACGTAAAAATAATCGTACTCCTTCCGGGGAACAACATATTATAGCTCCTAGAGCTTTCAATGTTTTTATACCTAACAAGTTTTCCGGACATGATTTAGTAAGCAATAAATCTGTAGTACGTGTCAATGGACCAACCGTAAGTGGAAGAGGCTGCGTAACTTCATTAATGATAGGCTTTCCTGAGAATCCAAGGGAAATATTCTGTGAGCCTGAGAGGGGTGCCCCTGGAACTTCACTGCGTCGTATAGTTGTTCTGCTTGCCCCTGTATCAAGTAAAAACTTTCTGTCTTCCCCTAATAGTTCACTATGTACATAAGGTCCCTCTTGATCTACAGGAACCTCAATAAGGGGTAAGCCAACTTCCCTCTCTAGGCTATTTCATGTGTATCGCTGATAATCGGGATAATCTGCTTGTGCATACTGGTACATCTGTTGCGTTGTCGCTTGTGTGGCAGCAATAGGCTGCGCTGGTGGTGGTGGTCTATGGTCTGTTGTGGAGGTACCTGTTGCGGAGCTAACCTAGGTTTTGCATGCTGAGGAATTTGTTGTTGATTCTGATCCTGTCTAGGTGGACGTGGTCTTTCTTGTGTTCTACCTGTGGCAATATTATGTTTCAGGACTGGACAATCGTGTATGTAATGACCTTGTTGTTTACAATAGTTACATGTCCCTTTCGTTGGCCCGGCGGAATCACCCTTTTGATGACCATCAGCTGGAACTGACTGAGCAACAAGCATTTTCATTTTTGTATCTTTCATACGTCTTTGTTCATGTTCTTGTTCTTCTCTAATTCTATTGTGGTGATATTGTAACATCTGTAACATCTGTGACGGGGTATTACCTTGCCAGGTACTCTCAAATTTCAATACTCTATTCTTAACTTGCGGTAGGGAATTTTCAACTAATTTTGTCACAAACAGATGTGGATATGACTCGCTACTTGCTTTTATGCCACTATTTATACCAAAACATTTTTCAAATCGGGAATAGAAATCACTAGTGTCTTCATCTTGCTTTTGTTTACAGGCTGAGATTGCACCCCAGTCCTCCTTTTTCGTAGTTAATAAACGTGGCAGTACCTGCACTAGTAATCCTGGTAGTGCTGTAGTCTTTTCCCCAAGCCCTGCTCCTGCAGCTCGGGCCTTTTCTTCGTTTTCTAATGCTGTCCAATCTATCTTTTGGTCTCCCACCTCCCATTCCTTTGAGTTTCTCGTAAACACCGGCAGGCATCAACACTTTCAGTATTTTCATAATGTCGGGGTAGGTATATTCTCCCATGAGTAGCATGTCTTTTATCTCACGGTGGAAACCTGCTGGATCCTTGTCATGGCTGGGTACTACTTTCTTCATTTCTAATAATTCGATTTTAGTTATAGGCGTGTACACAAACACGCGTGTAAAGTTATTACCTTCACCTCTGATTGGGTGCACTTCGCGTAGCGGATTCAGTCTATCTATGTGATACATTTTTCTTCCCATAGTGGGAACTGGGACGTTTTCTGGGCACACGAAAGTTATATACTGGTTTCGAAATTCTAGAATCTCTTGAATCAAATCAGTACCTGACCCTCTCCATTTATTCGTGAGTAGTTCTATCAATATGTCAGGTAAGGGTCCTGGATCGGAGTGTTGGTTTTTATATAATATAAGGAGGTGTTGAATCATGTATATACTAGCTAAACGCTGTTCATATGGGGTAAGATTCAGAAACGTGTGTGCTAGTGCATCATCACTGTATTTGCTGGGACTGTCGGCCCATTGTACTGCTGACCTGGCCAATTCTTGTTCATCCATGGAATCGAGCATATGGTACCCCCTTCGATCTCGGAGTAATTTATCAGCGGCTTGGAATAGGTGTTCAGGGGACCTTGTATTTAACATAGGGGTTTGAAAATGTCTATTACATTCTGGACGTATCGGACATATCGGATCATTGAAGCCTCTAGTATTATTATGGGGTCTTCCTCTACCTACGTAAGCTATCGTTTCTATTTGTTCTGATTCTTGCTCCTCCTCTCCCTCTGATTCAATTCTGTCTGCTTCTCGTCTTTCTTTATGTATTCGTTCTACTTCCTTGCGGATTTTTCGATACATGGCGATTATACACGCCTGTTTATCATGTTTCTCTTCTGATATATTCTGACCCCATTTGGCAAGTTTTTGCATGGTATCATGATCTGCCCCAGGCCTGTCTTGGTTCCTGATCACGCAGTTTATGAAAAAACGTAGTAGTTGTCTTTGTACATCCACTTTCTGGTATTCCATAGCTTCGTTAATACTTTCTGGGCCTCGCCCTGTTTGGACAAAGTGATATATATTGTCTAGATGTTCAACCATTCCTGGTATCGTCATTAAATATAATGTAGCTCGTCGTATACGTAGTGATGATATTAGCAATCTGTCCTGTTTACCTGGGACTGGATCGTATCTACAATCCACAAGATGTTCTTTAAACATGTCGGATGTCACTAGTTGGGGTGTACGTTGGAGTGCTAAATCTCTAAGGGTCTGTTTATTTCGCGGCGGGGTGGCAAACATGTCTGTCGTACCTCCTGTAGCACCGTCTGAGGTGCTGGGCAAGAAAGGATTCGTTGGACGTAAGATAGAAATTGTGGATGCGGGAAAAACAGTAGAAACGGACGGACCTGTGGGAACTGGTGTAGGAGTTTGTGATTGCGGGGATACAGACGGATGCTCTTGGTGTTGAATACCATCGGCAAGCGGTGTGTGTGGTATGGTATTAGCATACTCGGGAGCTACGTCATCTAAATAGGAGGAAAGGAAAACATCCCTTGCTGTTTTAGGATGTGCTTTTATCGGGAGCAATGGAGGAGTCAAGTCTTTTGGTATTTCCGGGGTAGCCTTAGGTAGTCCTTCGGCCAGAAGAGGATACATACCATTCATAAGAGTATTTCTTTGTCTATCTACTTGTTCTGTTTTTACTCGGGTACCTTCCTCTATTAATAGATTTTCTCGGGTTTTATTTGAATTCTCCCTACCTTTCTCTTCCTGTCTGAGCGCCTTTTCTGTACGTCTATATGATTCTTTACGCCATAATTCAATGGCATCTTTCTGTGACTGTCTGGCTTTCTTTTTCCATAATTCTTCTTCTACGCTCATGATGCAGTCTGCATCCCAGGTCCCCGCTGCGGGCCATCTCTGACTCTCTGGTAACTCTTTGGTGTAGTCCACCCATAAATCAAGAAATAACACGGCATCTAGGCCATGCTTATGATACATAAAGTACCCTGGAGTGTCCCTAGGTGGGATGGGAACAGCTTCTTCGAGTACCCCTTTTCTGGTTTTGATCTGTCTTAATTTCGAAAAGAGCGGCATTTTTAGATCTTATTATTAGAACACACTTAATACAGTAAACACAATAATGAACAATCATTCACACCACAATATGTAAAACGTATTAACATAAACATTTGACTGTTTAACGAACGATGATAACTAATAAGAAACTCGTGACTGACATAATACTAACACTAAATAATACTTAATTATATGCAAGACATACTAGATATACTGCTAAACAGTACAGATACACTGCTGAAACAGTGCAGACCGGATTTGTGTACCCAAACCCGTCTTGACCGGCACAGACTATGTGCACGTTTAAATGCCTCCCCGGCAATGGTACTCACCGGGTAGCGCGGAACGGAAGGCCTCGGAACTGAACTGAAACTGGACCGGACTGGACTCGACTCGACTGGACTCGGAACTTCGGAACCTGGTGGGCCTCTGTATACCTCGGATCTTGCTCTCTCAGCTAGGCTCTGGTCGGGATACTTCGCACTTCTCACCGCCTCGTCTGGGTGTTGATCGCAGCCTCAGTCACCCCCGCTTGGCCGGAGGGAGATACAGGAAATCCTGCAGACACGTGTTTTTGTCCGTTCAGCTGTGGCAGGAGACCGGGCCTGCAACGCACCTCCGGCGCGTGAGATGAGAAAGTGTCCCTGTTCGGGCGCCAATTTCTGTGGTAAATATTTCATTACCGGTACTATTTTTTATGCGGTAAAATCTAGTAAGAATAACTCAGTAAATATAAGAGGCAGAATCCGTGGTATTAGAGTTTCTGAAAGGCTTTATTCCTCTACAAAGGAAATACAATTCGAATTGCAGGCTTCACACTCCATCACCATGAGGGTTCAGGAAGGAAGGCGATACATTATTGACAGGTAATCACTTTTATAAGAATTACATTATAGTGTAACAGATGCAGGAGGCGTAACAGTTGATAAGAGAGATAAAATATGCATACGTGACCAAAAAAAGGCGTAAACATGGGTGTAACTAAAATACGTCATTAAACATGATGTCACAAATGGGTGGATCCATAAGAGAATCCTGCAATGTCAGCAGAAATATTTGGCAGAGATGCGTGCGCAGCCGCATGACGTGTGATTGACGTGCAACTAGAGGGTGAAGGGGACTTGACATTTAGCTCTACATGTGGAGACAGAAGTCTGAGGGGTCATGTCAACCTAATCCCAAATCATATCTAATATCTTATGTTTAAAGAACTGTTTTATCCAAAAGGAAAGGTCTCTCGGACGGAATCTATTCTATACTGACTGTTAGTGCGTGTACAAGCGCCTAAGTGTCTACATGCGGTGAGAGGGGGCAGGAATCTTCCATGGTAACAGGGCTATGAATTACTTGCACGAGGACAGTGAGGCCTGGCCTCTTTGCACGGTAGCTTGGAGGAATGTTTACCTAAACTACTAGACAGGAATGCATCGGATGAGGAGCGAAGCAGATAATCTTGAAGGTGAAATACAGTTTTTGGCAGGCAACAGGCTGGATCAGGAACCGTTAGCCGCGCAGGGAGTAGGACAAAGTTCATGGATACAGATGCAGGCTCGGGCTGGAGCTTCCAGAGGCAGAAAGCAGGAAAGGCTTGATGGCAGAATTCAGGGCCTACTCGCCTGAATCTGTAAAATGTGGAAAGTGAACCACATAAAGTCGGTGGCCTTTCATACTTAGGAATGGAATATCTGACCCATTCATGGTGGATCTGAAAGAGGACATGTTGACGGTGGACGCACATGTATTTGCGTCTTCGAAACTGGAACTGGAGGGAACATACATGTACTTATAGCATGCACATGGAGCCGTTGGGGTCTACGATAGGGGACATAACTGATCACAAAATTCATATTTCCTCAATGCACTGAGAGTTTCTCTCATATGTCAGGACATTTCTTTACACGGGGCTTGCAATGGTTCTGTGGCAAACTTGTCCTGCTACCTGCAGGGTACACCAGCTGCTGTGATTAATCCAAGGTTGACCAACTTTCTAACGGGAGTTACCTCATGTTGAATGATCAAAGTTGCTGTGGCATGTTGCCAGGAATCCCATATCTGATAACGGTTAGCTCCTGGATTACTTGTTGTATGCAAGCATTGTTTCCCCAAATAGACACAGTCAGGGAGTCGCCTCTATGGCCTTCATTGAACGTTTCTTTTATACGTTTTGATACTTTAAGCAGAATGAAAGCTATGCTTTTGCAACAAACCGTGCCTTTGAACTCAGCCAAAGAAACCTATGATCTACAAATTGCAAAGACTTCGGCTGAGATACAGGCTCCAATTCATACAAACTGCCCTATACATTTCGTAGAAATGATGGGACGCATCTTAAACATGTCAGATACGAGCGGGATTGTACATGTATTTAAGAGTAGAGGATTTCATGTTTACAACAGACCCATACACTGACTTTGATTCAGCTACAGTGTACCAGGGAAGCAATGAATTTGGCCTCCATATTTTCATAACATAACAGAACTTGGAACCCTTCCTAAAATTGACTTTTTTCTAAATTTGAAAATACATGGCAAATCAATCTACTTACAGTAGAACTTCCACAAGAAGACCATCAGGGTCTCAACTAACACCGACGACACTCAACACCGCCGAACACATGCACTTTCAGATCCGCACGGACCCCAAGACCACGCTAAGAGGCACCCTCGTATACAGACCACCTGGACCCCTACCACAATTCTGCGACGCCATCGCCGACTTCATCAGCACGCACGCACTGACCTCCACCAACTACATCCTCCTCAGAGACCTGAACTGCCATCTGGAGAACAACAACGACAGCAACTCCTCCACCCTGATAGACAATCTCGCCAACCTCGGACTGGAACAGCTCGTCACGACCCACATCGCCGGACACACGCTCGACGCCATCTTCTCAAGCCCCCCATCTCCTTCAGCCACGTCTCTAAACTCACCTGGACCGACCACCACTGCATCCACTTCACCTTTTGGAAACCCGTCGCACATCACCACACCCTACAGATCCCCCGTCGCTGCTGGGGCAAGATCACCGAAGTACAACTACAGACAAACCTCGCACTCAACCCACCGACCAACTCGGACGATGGTGCGCGCACCCTCAGACAATGGATGGACGACTGCAACACAACCTTTGCCCTGCTGAAAAAACAAACCCTCAAAGACACCAGCAAGAGAGCCAACTGGTTTACCCCGGAACTCCTAGCGTCAAAGCGCACCTGCTAGAAGTTAGAGAACATATGGCATAGCGAGAAGTCCCCGGGCAGCCGCGCAGCCAACAAAGACGCCATCCGCAACAACCACCACCTCATCAGGACCGCCAAGAGGACCTCCTTCAAAGACCGCCTCAACAACAACGCACACAACAGCAAGGAGCTCTTCAACATCGTGAAGGAACTCTCCAACCCCAGCTCCAACGTCACCGACATCCCGCTGTCGCAAGCCCTATGCGACTCCCTCGCCTCCTTCCACCGCAAGATCGCCGACATCCATGATAGCTTCAACCCCCGGATGACCCTAATAAGCCCCAATGCGCCGGAACCACCACCACTCACCGAACACCTGACAATCTGGGCCAACGTGAGCACCTTAGACACAAATCAAGACCATGGGCACAATCCACTCCGGCTCGCCGTCTGACCCTTTTCCACACCACATCTTCAACAAAGCCGGCAGCTCCATCGCACCCCACCTGCGCAACATCATCAACCTCTCCTTCGAGACCGCGACCTTCCCTGAAAGCTGGAAACACGCCGAGATCAATGCCCTACTGAAGAAACCAAAGGCGGACCTGAGCGAACTCAAAAACTTCCGGCCCATTTCCCTGCTTCCGTTCCCAGCTAAGGTCATCGAGAAGATAGTCAACATCCAGCTCACCCGCTTCCATGAAGACAACAGCATCCTGGACCCCTCCCAGTCAGGATTCCGCAGCAACCACAGCACCGAGACCGCCCTCATCGCCGCCACAGACGACATCAGGATCTTACTGAACGGCGAGACGGCGGCCCTCATCCTTCTGGACCTATCCGCCGCCTTCGACACAGTCTGCCACCGCACACTACGCACACGACTCCACGACGCAGGGATCCGAGACCAGGCCCTGGACTGGACCCCCTCCTTCCTCTCCGGCATAACCCAGAGAGTCCGCCTCCCCCCATTCCGATCCAAAGCCTCCGAGATAATCTGCGGCGTCCCGCAGGGATCCTCCCTCAGCCCGACGCTGTTCAACATCTACATGGCACCTCACGCATCGCCCGACACCACGACCTCAACATAATCTCCTACGCCGACGACACGCAACTGATCCTCTCCCTCACCAAGGACCCCCTCACCGCCAAATCCAACCTCCACCAAGGAATGAAGGCCGTCGTAGACTAGATGGAGGATAGCCGCCTCAAGCTGAACACAGACAAGACTGAGATCCTCATCCTCGGGCCCAACCCCTCCGCATGGGACGACTCCTGGTGGCCCGCGTAGCTGGGGACACCACCCACACCCACCAACCACGCACACAACCTGGGAGTCATCCTCAACTCGAAACTCTCCATGACCAAACAAGTTAACGCTGTCTCCTCCACCTGCTTCAACACCCTCCATATGCTCCGCAAGATCTACAGATGGATCCCGACAAACACAAGGAAAACAGTCACCCTGACCCTAGTCAGCAGCAGACTCGACTACGGAAACGCCCTCTACGCCGTAGCCCCGACCAAGCTCATCAACAGACTGCAAAGAATCCAGAATGCCTCCGCACGCAAGATCCTCGACGTCCCGCGCCGCGACCACACCACCCCCACCTGAGGAACCTGCACTGGCTCCCTGTCGACAAAAGAATCTCCTTCAAGCTCCTGATCCACGCACACAAGGCACTCCACAAGACCGGCCCCTTATCTCAACAGTCGACTCTCCTATGTGCCCAACAGGAAACTCCGCTCCGCAGACCTCTCCCTGGCTACCATCCCACGCATCCGTAGAGCCACAGCCGGAGGCAAATCCTTCTCCCACCACGCCGCCAAGACCTGGATCACCCTCCCCCTCATCCTACGCCAAACCGAAGACCTGCTAGCCTTCAGGAGACAACTCAAGACCTGGCTGTTCGACCAGTAGCATCAGCTCCCCCCCCCTCTCCCCTCCCTCAGCACCTTGACACCCTTGCGGGTATGTAGTGCGCTTTACAAATTATTGATTGATTGATTCATTCATATAGAACGGACTTCTTTGAATACTTCCAGGGACACATTGTCACCTTATTTACCACAATTTTATTTAGTACCATGTTATGAAATGGCTTTGATTTTTTGAATACTTGTCGACCATTTCATCATATGTATATATTTCTATTCATTCCTATTGCATTTATGTCCGCTATATGCTTAGAATGAAATACTGCTTTAAAATGTACAGTACCTTTGCATTACGTGTTTAGCAACAGTTTTTTTAAACTTCTTTTAGTATGCTTTAACAAATGTTTTTAGCAACATGTGGTACTCAATTTAATGTTTAGCATTTTATGTTTAGCATTTAGTATTATCGTTCATTAGAAAGTGGAGTGGGTGTTGTATTCCGCTTAAGGAGTCTGTATATAGGTTTTCCTGATACATGTCCTTATATAGGCACAATTCGCTTTGCCCTTATATAGGCATAAGATTCCAGTGCTTATTTAGACATTAGCAATGCTATCCAAATACAGGCATGGTTACCTACATCCATCCACCCAGTCACAACAAGTTCTTAGAAACGAGACCTTTCAGCTCTTGGGAGTTCCCCTAGCACAGGATTATTGATTTCTCCAAGAACTCATTTATTATGCATGAACCGCTATTTCTTAACGGTTCATTCCTGACGTCTTCCTCTGCCCGACCTTACGTCAATGCTAACATTCCAAGGCACCTACCGGGTATAAATATACCTTTCCTTGCCCAAGCAAGTGGGAGGACCTCGACTTTAGGAGTAGTCCTTGTCCCAGCCTGACGCACTGACAAGAGACGCTGTCATCCCTACTCGCAGAGAATCCAGCTTCCAGTGTTCTGACTTCCTTCCCGGGGGTTAGAGTTCGAGACCCGGAAAGAGATTCCCACCTCTCTCATTCTCAACATATGGAGCGGACTAGAACTTGAGGGACTCTTGGCATATCAGACTTAGCATACCATACTACGGTACACCAGACTATAGCATACAGCACTTACTTCTTACATTGTACTACACTTAGTTTAGGTACACTGGGGTAAAACTAGTTAAGAAGCATCTTATGAGTACTCGCATTTTTAGCTTATGTTATTTATGTATATGAATATATGTCATAGCTAAAAGATAATGCTAGCGCAGTATTTCTTCCTACTGCTTACGCTGTACATAATACATCTTGCATACTGTCCTACGATAGTAACAGCTCATATCTCTTACACGAGAAACAAGACTGTTCAATAAATTCTTTTATTGAAACGCCCGTCTATTCTTTCTGTGTAACTCTGAAGAAATTAAGCATGCACGATTAGCTGAGTGAAACTTCTCTGTTTCCACGATTCTGAGTGTGTTCCGATTCTAAAGGAAAACAAAGTTGTCATGTTTATGCGGGTGCCAGAAACTACTCCCTTCTTGTGTACAAGGAGTTTCTAGTGGCCTCTGAGTTAGCTGGTACAAATTAATTAAGTTTAATATACTCAATAGGGGCATACTGACCTCAGTCCTATGCCAAATCCATAGGGTATATTATTACAATTCGCAGAGCATATTAGGGAAATAGGAACTACACTACCATCACTAAACGAGGTAATGCAATGCTCCCCAAGAAACTTGCTGTATTTCACAAGAAGACCCAAGCAATTATATATCAACTATTCTGGCTGTACCCCAATACTGTCCTGTTGAGTTGTGGGTCAGCACTGTGTGAACACCACAGGGTGGATAACAACTCCCACTGGTCTCTTGGAGGCTTCAGCACAGCAGGAAAACAAAAATGTGTTTTTACTCCACTCCGGCCACGTCACAACACTGTAGAGTGGACAGGGAAGGGTCTGCCTTACCATCTGACGAAGTAACAGTAGTAACAGTTTGTACTGAAAAAACAATTTCATTGCCATTAAGTCACAGTTTTTCAGCACTGTTCCCATGCAACCTTGCCAAATCTGAAGGGGCTTTAGAGGAAGTTTGAATTGTGGCTTGGCAATGCAAATGTTTTCTTTCAAGAATGAAGGCGGCCATTCATTAAAACCATATTAGAGCAAACAAACAATGAGAAAGTAAGTAATTTCTCCATTAGGAACAACAATAACTGCCAAGTGTACAGAAACAAGCAGCCCAATATTCACAAGTGTAATGAAAAACAGTGAAGTTTGTATCAAATCACAGGATGCAGTGAGAACTCCACCTGGGCTCACATCAGGAAATGTATTTGAAAAGCAAGTAGCTTCACTCAGAGGCTTCTTGTATCCACAAGGCCACCATAAATGGTTTTAAAACTGTACAGGGCACATTCTGCCTTTAACTGAAGAGTCACCTTGCGGATAACAGTCATTTAATGAAAGATGAAGAATAGGTTTGCTCTTTATTTTTTTTTAATATTACCATTTCATAAAACACACACCCCCAACCCCTGATTGGCATGACCTACCCTATAAGCCCCTGGTACACAATAGGACAAGGGGGTTAAAACTACCTTCAAGTCCTGAATATATAATAGGACATGGCAGTTTAGAGGCCAGCAGCCCTTTCTGCACTTGCATGTGTGCACTGCTGACAGCCTGTGTTTCAGGACTGCTTTTAAATGTAAATTGTGCTCAAACTAGACTTTGGTGGTAGGGGCACTTAACAATGGATAAAATACAGGGTGGGGGGGGGGGGGGGGGGGTTAGGTACTTATATGGAGGACCCTTATAAAAGATGTTTTATATGCCCTGGGGATAGAGGAATTGCCCATTTCACTTCCTTCATTACACTAAAGTGCTTCCCAAAATCGACTTCTGTGCTAGGAGCACTGTGGAGTGATGATGTACCTTATTTTTGCATACTCAAAACCCCTAACGTATCCACTAGGTGTCCCATGGATCGGGGGTCATGTAGCTATAATCAGAGTCTTTATAACAGATGTTTTATAGACCCTGGTGTTGGAGAAATTGGGCATTTCACGTAACCCACTGTAGATCCCTAGCCACATAGGTTAACATTGCAATAGTTTATGAACTCATAACCAACGCTAGGAATTAATGTGAATGATAATTCAGGGATTAAGGAGAATGGTATTGATAAATCCAACAATATGCTATTGTTGAATTTATCCTAAAGTATACAAAAAATAAGTTATAAAACGTTGTCTGTAACCCAAAATTCAGCCTTCCTGTGATATCCCCCGATTGGTCAGAGTTAAAAGGATTAGCTAGGCTGCTTTGATGAAGTGACAAGTGGCACCCAGGTAGAGAGGCCATCTCTTGTAAGAGGACTCTGCTCCACAGGAATGCCAGAGCAGGGGGAGGGGTCGTAAAGAATCAGATTCAAAGGCAGAAGGGGACAGGCAGAGACAGCCAGGTCCATCTACTCACCCATTCACTCTCAACCAAGCCAGACGGCAAACTTAAGTAAGCAATTTGCAGATGTCAGGGGGAGGAGAGCTATAGAAATTAGCCATATTGGAGGTTGGTTTTTGCTAGTTCTTGCTCCTCTGCTGAGATTTCAGACATATTGAATTCTGGAAGAATGTGCTGTGTGGGAGACCACTGTGCCACACTTTGGAGGAAGTGGTCATGCTCTGGGGTGTTGCCCTGCACGTCATTGGACAGGAGTGCCCTCTTGCTTGAACCCAGAGAACACAGAATAAGTATCTGTGAGGGGCAGAGCCTCTCAGATCTGCTGCTAGAAACTAAGAGAAGAAGGGTCCAAGCTGGAAGTTTGATTTGCACCAACCAGGCACTGCACTCTGACTGCGCGTACTGCACAATCTGGAACTACAGCCCTGTGGACATAACTGGCTTAAAGAGGAATAAAGAGTGGACTCCCTGCAAGCTACGGGTTAACAGAGCTCACCTGGACCATCACCACCAAGAATCCCCAGCATGGAGGGCTTCCAGGGGATTTGTATGGGTTTTGTCCAAGTGGATTGTGGGAACTGAAGTCCCAAACTTTCAAGGACCATCTTGGAGCTACCAGACCATTGTATTGTGTTATGGACACTTTGGGTTCCCCAGAGTAACTTCACAAAGAAATTCCAGAAGTTTGGAGCAACTTTGAAAAAAGCTCCATAGGTGAACCGACTCCACCTGGAGAGCCAAGCTGGCGACCCTCAACCGCGAGCCGGCCTGCACTGCTGGTTCATCCCGCTGAAAGGCTCCGGAGGTCCGATTTAGAGTTTGACCGGGAGCTCGTCTAAAGTCAAACCGGCGAACCCTCACCGGACCAAGTTTGGTGAAGAGCATTGAGGGACACCGGCAGAAAAAGCTCCAGAAAAGTTTCTCAGTCCCAAGGTAAAAGACTTGACCGGCTCCACCGTGAGCATCTATCTGCCCACCTTCAACATCAAGCCGCCCTGGATCCCTGGTTCGTCCCACTTAAAGGTTCCGGGTGTCCAACTTCCAAAATTTGACCGGGAGCTCATCGAAAGTCAAGCTGGCAAACCTTCACCGAACCCGGACTGGTGGAGAGCTTTGAGGGACACCGGCAGAAAAAGCTCCAGAAATGTTTCTAAGTCAGAGGGTAAAATCTATGAACAAGGTCTGCCACGAGGGGTAGCCACGCAGGGCTTCATCACGGTCCGCCTGAAACATTGACTTTGTCTAGGTTTAGCGCGACCAGATATCCCATTAGGTGCTTTAGGTTTCTATGTTTTATATAGTGCTAAATCTTTAAAAATTAGTCTCTGGTTCCCTATATTGGAATTTAGTCGTTTTGGTGTCATTTTAAAGATAAAAATATCCTCCATTTTGTCCAAATTGGTGTTGGATTTTTAGAGGGTGTTGGGTCTTAATTATTTACTGAATTTGTGTTTTTTAATGTTTTACATACCTTTTCTGAAGTAAAGCTACCAAGGATTAAGCATGGAAATACATTTCCGAGACCTAATCTAAGCCATCAGAGATGAGGCCACACTCCAGAGAAGGCAAGTGTCACCACTTTTATTAAAAACAAGCTGATTCACACCCCGTAATGGTGCCCCCCTGGCCTGATGCGTTTCGAGGATTCAATCCTCTTCCTCAGAGGCCAGAAGCACGAGCAGTCAGTAGTGTGCGAGTATATGTATGTATGTATATATATATATATATATATATATATATATATATATATATATATATATATATATATATATATATATATATATATATATATATATATATATATATATATATATATATATATATATATATATATATATATATATATATATATATATATATATATATATATATATATATATATATATATATATATATATATATATATATATATATATATATATATATATATATATATATATATATATATATATATATATATATATATATATTTTTTTTTTCTACTGGCGGTCGCCAGTAGATAGTTAGGACCACGTTTCCATAGGAAATCCGCAACATTCTATTTGGAATAACTTTGGCGCCGGTCGACGAATCCTCGCGAATTTTTCAAAACTAATGGGGAGCTACGCTCCGCTCCTACCCTGAAAGTCTCGGGGGGATTCGTAAAGCGGGGGCTGAGAAAAAGGGGGGGTCCCAAAACGCGTTTTTCCCATGCATTTTTCCATAGGACCTTTAGACACAGCTACAGACCGAACGGCTGAACAGAGTTACTTGAAATTTGGGTAGTCTACAGGTCAAGGAAGTGCCTTTTGTAGGTTTGGTGTAAATCTGTTCAGTAGATCCTGAGAAAATAGCCTTTAAATCAATATATATATCTGTGGCAGCTTACGGTGCGCTTACGGTAAGCTTACCGTACGCGTACGGTGACGTGCGCGAGCGCGATTCTGATTGGCTGTTACATCTTAGTAAACATTCGAATCGGTCGAAACCAGGAAGCGGCGGCCGCCATTTTCTATCTCGCACTCTGAGAGGGAAGATGAAAAACAAAGGGAAAAAACATGTAAAGGGGCTGTTTAGACTGCTCCCAACCACCTAGCCATGATGAAGGTGTCCCCTAAGAACCCCCAAGGCAAAAAATGCAATTTTTTTTTTTTTTTTTAAATCGCCGATTACGCTTACCGTACGCGTACGGTAAAAAAATAAAATAAAAAATATCCACACTCCCCACACCCCGTGCGCAAATGGTGCCCGAAGTGCACCATTTGTACATGGCATATCAGACAAAGTAAAAAATCAAACATTACCTTTCACAACGAAGCGCATAATATGTCCTCCATGTGCGCACTGTGCGCGAAGCGCATCGTGCGTACATGGCCCATCCAGCGTAACGTGGGCACGCGGTGCGCGTAGCGCACCGCGTGCCCACCGTGCGTGCACGGCACTAACTGCGTAAAGTGGGCGCGCGGTGCGCGAAGCGCACCATGCGCGTACGGAACGAACTGCGTTAAGAGGGCGCGCACGCCACGAATGGCGTAAAGTAACTTAGCATTTAAAAAACCGTACAAATTCACTGAAAAAACCATAGGTTTCACACACGTTATAGTTAGGAATTAGCATTTAAAAAACCTTGCAAATTCACTGAAAAAACCATAGGTTTCACACATGTTATAGTTAGCTGGACATTTTACTGATAAAAAACCAATGAAATTCCCCCGTTATAGTTAGTGCAGGCAACTATAACTCACGCGACCGCAATCCTCTGCTGATGACATATGTATCTTTATGAAAAAAAAATATTTGTAATATATGTATAGCTAAAATTTAATGGAAGAAGACATGGGCAAACAAGTGTCTAAATACAGTATTAGCATCAGCAGAGGATTGCGGTCGCGTGAGTTATAGTTGCCTGCACTAACTATAACGGGGGAATTTCATTGGTTTTTTATCAGTAAAATGTCCAGCTAACTATAACATGTGTGAAACCTATGGTTTTTTTCAGTGAATATATATACACACACACACACACACACACACACACATACATATATATACACGCACACACATACATATATATACATACATATACATTATAGATAGACATCTCCATATAGCCATGTATCAATTAACACACTTTTTTACGACTCCTTCAGCGTTATAGGAATCAGACGGCACTGCGGGGGTCAATATTTATTACTTTTATTATCTTATCACCAGTGCAACAAACATAGGGACAGTCTACCTGTTTCGACACTTGCCTTCTACAGGACTAATCATAAATAATTTTACTAAAATGGAAAGTTTTTGGCTAATACCAGACCTAAAAAGCAGCGATCTGGATAGCAATTGGGAAGGGCTTTTCTAGGATAAGGCCATGAAAACTGGCAACAGCTGGCCTGAGAGAGCATGCATGATTTCTAGCTTAAAATTAAACACTTTTTAAGGACAAGGTTTTCAATGTTGCCCAGGGCTCAGGAGTTTGACTAATAGCAAGAACAGCAGTCATTTTTCTCTGATCAGAGACAGTTTGTATGTGAGAGAAGCTGCAAACAGATGCTAGAGCGGAACTTCTGAAAACCTGTTCAAGACTTTGGGGATAACCTCAAGGCCTTTATTTTGGAGATTTTATTCTCCCAAGTGTTACTGAGTGGGAGGCATTTTAGGACCTCTGTAATACCTGGAGCACATAGCACCTGAAGCAGACTGAATACCTGCACCTATCTGTAGCTCACACCAGTCTATCCAGCATGGACTAGATATTTGTCCCAGCCACAGAGCTCCCCACTGTTCAGCCTGCCTACATCCTGTCTCGTAGCATCTCAGACCATGCCACAGTGATGATGCAATATGGCTGTACCGTGGCAAACCTAAGGTCTAGCTGGTACCTTACTACCTGGTGAATGGTTGGTAAGTGTACCAACTACCTCCCCGTGAACTTGGCACCTACTTTGATCTTAATATGGACTCGGTAATCTCTAAGTGCACCGTGTGGATAGAAAGTAAGACAGTATTGAAGAGCAGGGCCAGGGCATATCTCAGGGGCCAGATTCTTACTCGCCTTCAGCAAGTGGCGGAGCTGGAGGCAGAACTCTTACTCCTAAAGTAGAGGAACCAACAATAGTGGGATGCCCACTACTTGCAACGGTGAGACAACTGTAAAACCACCCTCCGTCAATTCCATATGGAGGAGAAACTGTGTGGGATGGCCTCTACCAGACGAGCTTACGAATTGGGACACAAATCCAGGAAGAGCCTCTATCAGTTGGTGGCCCACGATTCAACCTCTAGACTGATCCCTATGATCCGTACTGCTACAGGCACTCAGTTTACCTTGTCAGTAGGCATTGCCTCAGAGTTAGCTGATTATTATGGCTAATTCTACCACAGTCGAATCCACCCTAGCCGGGAGGACCATAGTCCACTGAAAGAGGATCTGCCACTGGTCAACCTGGCAAAAGTAGACCGGACTGTCCTTGAACATGTGGTGACTATGAGGGAGATAGCCAACGCTATCAATGGCCTCCACTCAGGCAAGACGCAAGGTCAGCTTCCCACTTGAATACTGTAGGAAGCTTCTGCTCTACTCTCAATTTCTACTTTGAGGTTGAGAAGAGTCACTTCCCCACAGACCTCACTACAATTGTCGTCCTCCAGAAGCCGGGCAAACACTCTGATGTTGGTTCGTTATACTGCCCCATCTCTCTCATCAATGCAGAAGTTAAAATCTTTGCCAAAATGCTTGCCAACTGACTCCTGCCATTGCTGCCTTCCCATAACCACCCAAACCAGTGTGGCTTTATACCTCAACGAGGCACTGGACACTGCATCCGTCAGGTACACGACGCAAGCACAGACTAGGTTTCAGCAATCCAACCGCTCTTATGCTCCTGGATTTTGAGAAAGCATTGGATTGGGACTTTCTGGCCCAGGTTCTCTCCTCTCTGGGATTAGGACCACGTTTCCAATCTTTTGTTAAAGTACTCTATGCTCATCCAAAGGGACAAGTTAGTGTTAAAAGTGTTGTATCCACTCCCTTCTAGATCTGCGGGGGAGCTAGACAGGGAAGCCAGCTCGCCCAGTTATGGTTTGCTCTTGCTATATAACCGCAGGCGGTCTCGGTGTGCTGTGATGCTCAAGTCTGGGGCATCCGTTGACTGGACTGCCCAGAAGACTGCATAGCATTGTATGCAATGAAGTTCTGCTCTTTATCCGTCAGCCTGACAATACAGGACCCCGGCTCCTCCAGAAGCTCCGATCCTACAGTGATGCCTCAAGACTGTTGGTTAATTGGGGTAAATCACTCCTTGTTATTGGTTGAGAGGGCCGAGAGGTAGTTGATTGGCTAGACTGCATTCCCATTCATAGATTAAGCTTTCCTTATTTAGGGGTGACCATTACACTGGAGCCAGAGCTCACTGGAAGCTTAAACTTGACACAGTTGCTGCGACCAAACACTCAGGACTTGGCTAAATAGGCCACCCTTCCTCTTAATGTCCCGGGAAGGGTGGCACTTCTCAAATGATTGTACTACCATGGCTACTTTATACCCTGCAAAATGTTCCCCCTCTTCGTACCCAATCCTGGTTTGACGGTTTATCTGGAACTAAACACTCCTTTCTGTGTGCGAATAAGACTCCGAGAATATCAATCCTGAATCGTGTTCAGTTGCTCTACGACAGAGGTATGGGGATGTACGATGCTCAGCTATACTATTAGGCGGCACAGCTTCTCACAGTTGATGACTGACTGTTCAGAGATCAAGATGACCATGCACTTAGTCTTTAAATTTGGCTTCTGGGCCGCCAATGTAGCCTGCAATTCTTATATGGCACTTAATGATCTTTAACAGAGACCATAAGGACCACTCTCCTGTGCTTGCGACGGGCACTCCATTAGACTGGTTGGGACCGACAGTTGACGCAGGTGACCCCCCCTTGTGGCTGGGCCGCTGGATGTCCCAAGTGTCCACCTTACAGTTATTCACTCGCTGGGACCTCATTGACCTCTCTCACCTGAGAAATGTCTGGAGGGACTCCCATATGAAGTCCTTCCAAGATCTTCAGGAGGAATTCATTCTCCACAAGACCCAGCTCTAAAGGTATTTGGAGCTTTGCAGAATACCATCCACTGTTGCGTGACCTGCCAGAGTGTAGTCATCTGGAGTCCCAAGTCTTCTCCTCGCCGCCGGGGCGGCATTTCGTAAATATACTACTCCCTGATAGTCAACATCCAAAACTTTTGGGGCCCAACGGGCCAAGTGGCAGCGCTGGATTTGAGACCTGATTATAGCGACTGTCGGGATACCATCAAGGGAATTGGTCATCTCCTCTCGCTTACACCTCTCTCTACTCAAATTCCTGAACATTGCGTATTCAGCCCAAGACAGCTTTGAAAGATTGGTCTCCCTACGCCCGTCTGCCTGCCTTCGGTGTGCAGCAGAGGATGACAACTGATTTTGGTCCAGTCATTTCTAAATACTGGCCCTCCACCTTTACGACTCTCTCGGAGGTTCTGGGGAGACCCGTTGACTGCTCACCTCATGTGGCCTTGCTTTGCATTCTGGAGGATGTAGGGGGACCCAGGGGTGAGCGTGCGTTGCCGGGTATTTGTGTTGCAGTGGCTAGCGTGGCATCACTAACCGCTGGATATTCCTCTTGATGCCAATTATTTAGGAAAGGTGCCTGGAGAGCTGCACTCTGGCATGTACATTGGGACAGTAAACAATTCTCTGGCATGCCACACGGCTAAAAGAGGTGGCAGCACTGCAAGGTTTTAAGAACTGGGACCTTATTGGTATTACCCAACTTGGCGACATCTGGTCTGTGACACACATACGTTCTTTTCAAGACCTTCAAAATATTTACTCTTTTGCCCATACTCCTTTGTATGAACACCTCCAACTCTAACATGCACTTCAAACTCATGTCCTGGATATGGACACCTTGCCCCAGTTTAACCCAATTGAGGCCAAGCTTCTTATGGGCAGCTTAGGCCGTGATGGAATCTCCCAGATTTACCGTAACTTGACAATCAATGTCCCCAGCACTCTGGACCATCTCAGAACATGCTGGGAGAGCTGGGTGGAGCCTATTGATGATAAGCACAGGAGGGATGCATTGATGGGTCATAGGGTGCTCACCAGCTCTACTAGATTGCAGCTGATCCAAACATATCTTTTTGATGACTACCTTTCCCTGGCCCAAATGCATTGGGTAGGATTACTTCCAGGTCCCTCTTACCCCCGTTGTGGAGTGGACCCGGACGGTTTCTTTCATAGGGTATAGTCCTGCTCTTGAATTAAAAACGATTGGTCGGCAGAAGGACCTAACTGAAGTCCTTGGGTGGGAAGTCCTGCTTTCCCAGTCTGCTGCCCCCACCTCTTCGCTGCGCATCGGTGGTCCTCATCCGGCGCCCACGACAACTAGACCACCCACCAGGACCACGAATGGAGGAGGTCGCACGGCCATGCAGCCGAAATGTACAGCGGGCACGCTGACAGCGCACCACTGGCTGGACTACGCCCAGGGCCAAGACCTACGGCCCTCCCGGCACCTGAGGATACACCGCCGAGGAACTCCTGGACCTGAACCCCAGATGCTGAAACACCTGCGTCTCTGCCTCCCCCACGATCCACCAAAGGACCCTTCACCTGCCAACACTGCCACTTCTCATGCGACACAACCTACAAAAGATCGCACACCACTCCTGCCCACAAAACCAAGAACACATCCGCAACCACTCCATTGTATCCTGCTCAACGCTCGCTCACTCACTCTGAAAACACGCCATAGAAATCTGGGACACCATCACCTACCTCTCCACAGACGTTGCCTCCATCACCAAAACGTGGCTCAATCCCTCCTCTAACCAGGACATTTCCATTGCCACTCCTGAAGGCTACAAAATGATAGGATGAGATCGCACCAACCAATAAGGCGGAGGCATCGCCATCATCTACAAGATAAACATCAAATACACCATCACCAACAACGACCCCACGCCTCTCATGGAACACCAACTTCCTACTACAAATTGATGCGAGGACTGCAATAAGAGGCACCCTTGCCTACAGTCCCCTTGAACCCCGTCCCCAATCTAATCGCCACCGTAGCAATCGACTCTTAGCATTACATCCTACTCAGCGACCTCAACTTTTACATAGTCGACCCCAAAGACGCCAACTCCATCATCTTCCTGAAGAACCTGAACATCGGCCTCACCCAACTGGTCACAGAACCCACGCACAAAGTTGGACACACACTCGACCACATTATCACCTTCAGTGACAATCTAATTTAGCCACACCACAGAACTCACCTGGACTGACCACACCATTGTACACTTCACCATGCCCAACTCCTAGCACACCACCGCCAGATGTCAGATCTCCCACCGCAGATGGAGCAAAGTCACCACAACTCAGTGGTCACAGGCCCTCACCACCTCTTAACCAGAGGCCCCAATATACCTTGGCCAGGCCGTCCAGAACTTTACCTCTTGGATCGCCAACAGTTGCCCCACCAAAACCTACAAAATCCAACAAGACCTCCAAACATGCCAGCTGGCACACCCCAGAACTGGAGAAACTACCCCGCTGACATTGCAGCTCACAAAACAGCACTTAGCAACTATTACTGGCACATCAAGGAAGCCAAGAAAGCAACCATCACCAGCCACATTGACTCTGCTACCAACCACACAAAGGAACTCTTCAAAATAATAAAATAATTTTCCAACCAGACAGCCATTGTGAACACCATCCGTCACGCCCAATAACTCTGCAACACCCTCTCAGACTACTTCCAAAATAACAACATTCAACCTAAAACCCTCAACCCCAACAACGTCAACCAACCAGTAAACATCAGAAAAACCATTACCACCTGGGCTCGGCTCACCACCTCAGCCATCAGGTCTTCCATCCACTACAGAGCACCCACTGTCCCGTCCCCACCACCTCTACAGCCTCGCAACAAACCCAATCAGCACTCAAATCATGAGCATCCTCAACACCCCCATCTCCACAGCAACCTTCCGGGACAGATGAAAACCCAAAGACATCAGAAAGCCTCAACAGACCCCAGCGACATAAAAAATGATCATCCAATATCCCTGCTACCCTACCCGGCCAAAGTACTCAAGAAAGCCATCAGCCGGCAGCTCACGGCATTCCTTGAACAAAACCACCTAGTGAACACCTCACAATCAGGATTCTGGGCCATCCACAGCACTAAGACTGCGTTGATTGCCACCACAGCCGACATCAGAACACTCAACCAAGGAGAAACTGTGGCCCTTATCCTCCTCAACCTCTCTGCGGTGTTCGACACAGTTTCCCGCAACAACCTCATCAACAGACTCCACAGCACAGGCATTCAACAAAACACACTAATGGATCGCCTCCTTCCTCACAGGACGCACTCAGAGCATCCGACTGTCTCCTTTCAGCCCCGCACCCAAAGACATCATATGTCACGTACAACAAAGATCACCCCTCAGCCCCACTCTGTTCAACATCTACATGATTCCACGGACTCAGCATAATCTCCTACGCAGACAACACAACTGATCCGCTCACTCACTGGGGACCCCTCCAACGTCAAAACCAACTTCTGCAACGCCATGACCAATGTAGCCAAGTGGATGAGAGATATCTGCCTCCAATTAAACTCCGACAAAACAGAAGTACTGATCTTCTGGAAGAACACCTCCACATGGGACCATAGCTGGTGGCCTGCAGAACTTGGACCTACACCCACACCCAAACCATCCGACTTCGCACGCAACCTTGGATTCATCCTCGACAGCTGACCATGAAATGACAAGTCTATGCAGTACCCTCCTCCTGCTTCCAAACACTTTGCATGCTCCACAGAATCTTTGAATGGATCCCACCCAACACCAGGCAGACCGTCACTCAGGCCTTTGTCACCAGCCGCCTTGACTGCAGCAACGCCCTCTATGCAGCATCTCCACGCAGCTTCTCAAAAGACTCCAGACCATACAGAACGCTGCAGCCAGACTCATCCTGGACCCCACCCCCCCAAACGATCCCACATCACCCCCATCCTGAGAGACAGCCACTAGCCTCCATCCAGAAGAGATGCCAGTTCAAAATTCTCACACACGCCCCCAAAGCTATCCAGGACCTAGGACCTGCCTACATCAACCAAACTTCCGCCAACCCTCCAGACACATGCGCTCCTCTTCACTCGCCCTCGCATACACCCCCCGCATCCGGCGCAGCTGGAACGGTGACCCCTCCTTTTCCTACATTGCTGCCAAGACAAGGAACGATATTCCCCTCCAGCTCCGTACAGCCTCCGCGCTGGCAAACTTCAGAAAGAGACTCCAGGCCTGGCTCTTCAACTGAGACAGTGCCCAGATACCTCTAGGGGTACAGTATTGCGCTATGCAAATGTGGATTGATTGACCATACAAATCCTAGCCAGCATAAGTGACTCTTTCAATCTAAACTCAGCCCCTTCATCATCAGAACAATGATACCGTCTTACATATCCTCCGTCTCTAGAAGAGCATCTTCCTCCATCCCTAAAAATCAGCCATATCCTACCAAGCTCTTTCCTTCCAAGAGAACATTTTAGTTGTGGGTTAACTACAGTCTCCATTGGGCTCCCATCCTAGTATCTTTGAACATCTGAGCCGAAGATGTGACTAATGTGAAAACCAAGAAATCGCATAGCACTTAAAAGGACCAGGTATTCCAACAATCCAGCCAACCAATTAACTCCAGAGGCTACAGCCTGGGCTTCCATTTCCTCAATGTTCGCATGCTACATCACCCAGTATATGGCTTTGTTCTGATCACTTCATGATGAATTCCTTTACTGAAGATGATGTCTAAACTCTGCCAACTTCATTTATAGGAATCAGACCAGCCAAGCCTAAATTCAATCACAATTAACCTTAACTCCACCGTCCAAGTGCTCTTGGTCAAAGTGTAGGTGCCGATATCCTTTCCCACTGACATCCAGGTGTGTCTTTAATGCAGGATCACAGCCACTCAACAGAAGGCCATCCCCTTCTCATTAAGCTATCAAAGATTAAACAGCATTAATGAGAATGATGCTGGTTCTCTGATAAACTGCCTACTAAAACAAAATGACAGGGCCCTAAAAACACTGCTCTAAATCCCGACAAAGTCAAACTCCATCTGGGACGTATTCTACATGTAACCTCAGTCGAGACACAATGATTTCTTACCTTCTTTACTGATCTCCATAGTTTTTCAACAAAAAAACATATACATATATATATTCACTGAAAAAACCATAGGTTTCACACATGTTATAGTTAGCTGTACATTTCACTCGTAAAAAACCAATGAAATTCCCCCGTTATAGTTAGTGCAGGCAACTATAACTCACACGACCGCAATCCTCTGCTGATGCTAATACTGTATTTAGACACTTATTTGCCCATGTCTTCTTCCATTAAATTTTAGCTATACATATATTACAAATATTTTTTTTTCATAAAGACACATATGTCATCAGCAGAAGATTGCGGTCGCGTGAGTTATAGTTGCCTGCACTAACTATAACGGGGGAATTTCATTGGTTTTTTACGAGTGAAATGTACAGCTAACTATAACATGTGTGAAACCTATGGTTTTTTCAGTGAATTTTCAAGGTTTTTTAAATGCTAATTCCTAACTATAACGTGTGTGAAACCTATGGTTTTTTCAGTGAATTTGTACGGTTTTTTAAATGCTAAGTTACTTTACGCCATTCGTGGCGTGCGCGCCCAGTTAACGCAGTTCGTTCCGTGCGCGCACGGTGCGCTTCGCGCTCCGTGCGCGCACAGTGAGCACGCGGTGCGCTTCGCGCACCGCGCGCCCACTTTACGCAGTTAGTGCCGTGCACGCACGGTGGTCACGCGGTGCGCGCAGCGCACCGCGTGACCACGTTATGCGGGATGGGCCATGTACGCACGATGCGCTTCGCGCACCGTGCGCACATGGGGGACATATTATGCGCATCTTTGTGAAATTTATTCTTTGTTTATTTCATATCTGTCATAAGCCATGCACAAATGGTGCCCTTCGGGCACCATTTGCACACGGGGTGGGGAGGGTGTGGATAATTTTTTTAAAAAAATATTTTTACCGTACGCGTACGGTAAGCATAATCGACGATTTTCCGAAAAAAAAAAAAAAAATTATTTGGGCTTGGGGGTTGTTTGGGGACCCCTATATCAATGCTGGGTGGTTAGGATCTCAAGAAACTGCCTCTTTAGACATTTTTTGGCATCGTTTTTGCTGCCCAACTCAGCGAGAGAGAAAATGGCGGCCGCCGCTTCCTGGTTTCGACCGATTCGAATGTTTACTAAGATCTAACAGCCAATCAAAATCGCGCTCGCGCACGCCACCGTACGCGTACGGTAAGCGCACCGTAAGCGCACAGTACGCTGGCTCAGATATATATATTGATTTAAAGGCTATTTTCGCTGAATCTACTGAACAGATTTACACCAAACCTACAAAAGGCACTTCCTTGACCTGAGGACTACCTCTCTGCCAAATTTCAAGTAATTCTGTTCAGCCGTTCGGGCTGTAGCTGTGTCTAAAGGTCCTATGGAAAAATGCATGGGAAAAACGCGTTTTGGGACCCCCCTTTTATCTCAGCCCCCGCTTGACGAATCCCCCCGAGACTTTCAGGGTAGGAGCGGAGCGTAGCGCCCCACCTATTTTGAAAAATTCGCGAGGATTCGTCAACCGGCGCCAAAGTTATTCAAAATAGAATGTTGCGGATTTCCTATGGAAACGTGGTCCTAACTATAACTACCTACTGGCGACCGCCAGTAGGTAATATACATATATATATACATATATATACATATATATACATATATACATATATATACATATATACATACATATATATATATATATATATACATATACATATACATATACATATACATATATATATAACCTACTGGCGGTCGCCAGTAGGTAGTTATAGTTAGGACCCCTTTTCCATAGGAAATCCGCAACATTCTATTTTGAATAACTTTGGCGCCGGTCGACGAATCCTCGCGAATTTCTCAAAATAGGTGGGGCGCTACGCTCCGCTCCTACCCTGAAAGTCTCGGGGGGATTCGTCAAGCGGGGGCTGAGATAAAAGGGGGGTCCCAAAACGCGTTTTTCCCATGCATTTTTCCATAGGACCTTTAGACAGGGCTACAGCCCGAACGGCTGAACAGAATTACTAGAAATTTGGCAGAGAGGTAGTCCCTAGGTCAAGGAAGTGCCTTTTGTAGGTTTGGTGTAAATCTGTTCAGTAGGTCCTGAGAAAATAGCATTTAAATCAATATATATATCTGAGCCAGCTTACGGTACGCTTACCGTAAGCTTACCGTACGCGTACGGTGGCGTGCGCGAGCACGATTCTGATTGGCTGTTAGATCTTAGTAAACATTCGAATCGGCTGAAACCAGGAAGCGGCGGCCGCCATTTTGTGTGTTTCACTCAGAAAAAAAAGAGTGAAAACAAGAAAAGGGGGCAAGGAGGAGAGTTACAGACCCCCTTACATTTGTGAGGGGGTCAAAGAAGGACAGAAAAGTACAAAGAAAACATTTATTGATTTTAAAAAAAAATCACAGGGTACGCGTACGGTAAGCTTACGGTAAGCGTACGGAAGAAAAAAATAATTATAAAAGAAATGAAATGCAGATTTAAGAGTTTAGATATTAGGGGGCTCTAAAAAGAGCCGTTGTGTTTATGAAGTGATTTTTTAAGTGGTACCTACAAGTAAGTACCGATGCAGAGTCTAAGGTTCAAGAGGAAGACTCTGTTCCCATTCATCATTGAAGTGCACACCATCTCCTCTATAAATGTCTTGCATGTCATAACGCAAGTTGTTGTGGTAAATGGCACCCATACCATAGTCACGGAGGAAAGCAGAAACAGATTTGTTGACGTGCTTTCTTGCTTTGTCAATTTGCGGACAGAAATGATTGGACCAGTTCCATTTTTGCCTTTGGCATATGTTGGAAAACACAAAGGCAGTTTTAGGGAAAAGTGAAAACAGTTGTGCAAAGGTGTCCTTCATAAGCATTTCCAGACCTACCCCAGTCAAAGTGCCTAGGTCATTGCCACCACAGTGCACTATTATGAGGTCAGGGTGTTGGATTTGCATGAAGGATTTCACCAATGGCATCAATTGGTGCCACTTCAACCCTCTCTGACCAATCCATTTAATGTCTACATTTGGCAAAGCAAGGTCTCTCACCATACCTGTTTTCTCTGCAAACTTTTCACTCCAGAAGACATAGCTGTGCCCTACAATCCACACTGTGAACATCTTCAAATGAGAACTGGATGCACTCAGGAGGTGTCTTTCAGTAGAATGGCAATATGAAAAGAAAGACAGTTTGGAAATGGAGGCATACATATTTTTTTTAAATAAAAAGAACTGATTGGCTGTTTCATACCATTCTAGAATAAAAACTAGGCTGTATGTGTAAATTAATAGAAGCATGTTTTGTATTGGTACAAAAAAATGTGTTACCAAAGAACAGTACTATGGATTTGCTGTTAGGTTTGAAAAGTCAAGCACTCTTGCTCTGTGGAATTGAAACATTGTGTGGCGAACTTCTGACCTAACTCCACACAGCAGTGTTCCATGAGCTGTTGCTATGGTAGCAGGCAGAAGTCAAGTTGGGGGAAGGGTACTAGGCAGAAGTCAAGTTGGGGGCAGGGTACTTTTGGAAAAGGGTTGGTTTTCAACCAATAGAAATGTGTGATTACATTTGAAAAAAAGGGGGAAGCACTGAGATTTGAAACTTACATGTATATGTGTGGAAAAATAGAGGGAAAGTTTGCCATTATCTGGTTCTGCTGAGAGGAGAGAGGTGTAGAGAACAGAGATCCTGGCTCTGATAATCTGCTGTTTGAGTGCCACATTTCTTTCACAACTAACTAATTTTAAAGGTGAGTTTAGAGTTTGAGAGGGGATGTATATGGTAAATTAAGAAATGAATAATAGAATTGGAATTCCTTTTGTAGAAGTTGTGTTTATTATTTTCTGTTTTGGGAGAAATTTAAATGTGAGGAACATGTAAAATAATATAATTAGTTAAAGATGCTAATCATAGCATGAAATGCGGTGAGTGTAAATCTGACATGTTTTCAACATTAATTTTAAAGGAATACGGACAGTATGTAATTTTAATGATGCAACGATGTAGAGCTGATGGTTCAAAATTGGATACTTTAATAAAGAAGTTTACAGGACAGCAATTATCAATTTCAGGAAAAACTTTTGTAACTGTTGCAATAATTTTCCATGATGGACCTACTGTTACTTCTGGACATTACACAGTTTATCTTAAATGTGAAAAAGGCTGGACACTGTGTAATGATTCCCAATTGATTTTCAAACAACGTTTGCCTTTTGATTTAGCAAATTCCTATCTAATCTTCCTGAAACCTAAATTTTAGAGAGACTTGGCAAGATCTGGACAAAATAATTTTACCATTTTACTATATTACCATTGGAATTTAAAAAAAAAAAGATTTTTTAAATTATCATTTGGCCTAATGGAAAGATAACCAATTGTAATGTGGACTTTTTTAATTTTTAATAAAACTTTCAAAAACCAATAATTTAGAGAAAATCGGTAACATCTGCACAATTTAAATTTTGGAATGTTATTGAAGTGCCATTGGAAATTTTTTCAAAAAAAGATTTTAAAAATTACTATTTGGCCATGCGGAAAAGTAACCAATTCTATTGTGGACTTAATAAATTATTAAAAAAAAATTCGGGAACCAAAATGTTACAGAGAATCGGTGAGATCTGGACAAATTAAACTTTAGAATTTTATTGGATTACCATTGGAAATTTAATCCCCAAAAAATTTTAAAATTACTATTTGGCCTAAAGGAAATGGAATCAGATGTATTGTGGAGTTATTTGAGATATAATATTGTGATTATACTTCTGAAACAAAAATATCAGATGGTATTTTAAAGAAATAAGTATTGTTTTTTGATGATATTTTTTTTAGAATATTATGCATTTCTGTAATGTTAAGTTTAAGTGAGAAGAGATTCTGGGCTTTTTTAATACAATCTTTGAGATTGTTATTTTTTTTTTTGCCCGCTGTTAAATGATGAATGCAATTGCTTTCACAATTTAAAGTGAAATGCAATATATTCTGAAAACAGCAAAAATAAGGCAAAAATATTTTTTGGTAAATATGTAAATACGTGTACTGTATTTTAAAATGTTTAAAAAATATTAATACTTTTTTCTTTTTTTTCAGATTGATATAGAAAATTTTCGAAAACTAGAACCATTTTTAAAGCAATTTTTTTTAAAAAAACCAAATGAATAAATATTTTTTTGAGTGGGTATGGTAAGTCAATAATAATAATTGTAGTGTTTCAAAGTCCTTGTAATGTGATTATTGATTTTTAGTGTTTTTAAAAAAAAAAAAAAAAAAAATTACGCGCACCGTACGCGTACGGTAAAAAAAAAAAAAAAAGTTTTTAATAACATCTATAAAAAAAAGATGAAAGATAAGGTTGGCTCTTAAAAGAGCCGTTGTGTTCATGCAGGGAGAGAGGAAAGAAAGAATGGGAAAATTAGTCTCTGTGACAAGTGTGCTGATCTATTTTGAGGTTCACTAGGGAAACACTGGTCTCCCTATGACAAATTAGATCATGACAAGATGCACATCGAATATCAACCCTCAGAAATCGAGGGTTAATTTCCAGAGGGCCAGCAAAAGGAGATGCTCCCCCCACAGATGAAGGGCTCACCTGACCTGCAGAAGAAGGAGTCAGCCCTGCAGATGATGGTCCATGCTGAGCTGCTGTGGATGTGCTTGGTTGACTTTCTGAAGGGTTACCTCCAAAAAGTCGAGCATGTGTCCTTCTGTGTACATCCCTGAGGTGCCTCATCATGGTATGATTCCCAAAGGAATACTTCCTGTCAGGATTACCTCTTGAAAGTACACGCTTACAAGTTACTAAGGGTGCATTTACCTTTTGCTGGCCTTCAGGAAAAGTAAAAAAATCCCATACATAAGAAGTCTTTTGTTTCCTCGCTCTCTGCCTCAAGGTAGTGCGGCTAGTGCTAGCCTCACTCTCAGAAGAGCTCTGCTGTTCTGCCATCGTATCACAAAGACAACCCAGCTCCTTCTCCTAAGGGATCACAAGCAGAAATGAGGGGAATGGGTGTGGTGTAGGAGAGTTCTAGAACTGAAAGTAGTTTCAACCAATCAAAAGTTGTGTTTCATGATCACATGACCTACCGTACGCTTACGGTACGCTTACGGTACGCTTACGGCAAAAGTGCGCATGCGCGTAAAAAAGACACGCGCTTGCGCGCATGCGCATAACAGTCACTACCCGACACTTCCGCGTAACGTGCGCGTGTAGCGTACACGCGTACGCGTCCCACGCGGAGTACGCGCGGCTACGCAAATTGCGTAACTATACGCAAACAGCGTAGATAAATTACGGGCGTTGCGTAAACCGTACGCTTACCGTAAGCTTACGGTACGCGTACTAAAAAAAAAAGGAAAAAATGTACTGGAAAAAATTATAACATGTTTATTTTATGAAATATATTTAAAAAAACATATTAAAGAATTTTAAAAATTAAACCATAGTCTTTATAAAAGGTTAGAACATTAAATTAAAAATATGTTAAAAAAAATAGAAGAAAAAAAAAATAACATTTAAAAAACCTTGCAAATTCACTGAAAAAACCATGGGTTTCACACACGTTATAGTTAGGAATTAGCATTTAAAAAACCTTGCTAATTCAATGAAAAAACCATAGGTTTCACACACGTTATAGTTAGGAATTAGCATTTAAAAAACCTTAGAAATTCAATGAAAAAACCAAAGGTTTCACACACGTTATAGTTAGCTGGACATTTTACTCGTAAAAAACCATTGAAATTCCCCCGTTATAGTTAGTTAAGCTAACTATAACTCGCGCGCCCGCAATGCACTGCTGATGACGTCACATATTACATCACTCATGACATGGTCAGTGACATCACTCATGACATCACTGATGACATCTCAAATGACATCACTGATGACATCACTGATGACATCATCCATGTGATAGAGTGGCAGACCTCCTCTCACCCTAATATAACCTTTGATACACACATTCAAAAATAGAGACTGAAATTTTCAAAAAAATGGACATACCAATACCAATTACAACAGAGGTCTTCAAACTTTTGGATGCCGAGACCCCCCTGTAAACATTTTCAGGTGTGAGGACCCCCTCCTGAAAAAAATTTCTAAACCTGTAGGCAGGGCTACTGGAATTATGAGGTAGATGAGGACCAAATTACACGACAGGTTTGACTAAATTGTGTGGAAAGAAAATGTAAATAATATTATGTTATGCAGCGTATTTTGGAATAGCATTGCTTCATTATTTTGACATTTTTTACACACAGTAACACTGAGGAAAGATTTCACCACATCAGTAACAGTTTATAACCAAAATACAGCAATTAACATCAGAAAGATGTCTAGTCAACATTTGTGAAGGGCCTTCCACTCCGCAGAAATACGTGCTGCCACATTAGAAGGTCACCTGGCCCTGGCCATGAGCAGCAGGGGTCCCTTAAAACCCTGGCGGTCTTGTGCAGAGTTAAGCAGTTTACCCATGCTGCTTTCCTCTCACCCCCTCCCTTCCATCCCTCTCTTCTCTCTCGTCTCCCAACCTAGGATCCCTCTCTCACTTTGCAGGCCATTTTCTTTCACCCCTTTTTACAACTTCTGAACTCTCCCCATGCAACCTCTCACTTCACCTTTAATCACCCCTTGCCTTTCTGTATTTTCACTGTCCTCATCTCTAACAGACTCCCGCATTTATCTCATCGCCTCTTTGGCCCCATCACCTCTCGTGCCCCTCAGCACTTCTCATTCACCTCAAGTCTCTCTATTCAAATTTGTGTCTATTTGTATCTTACAACTCTCCAGTCCCCCCATTAATCTTTCACATCTCCCCTTTGTTCTTCCACACCTTCTTGAACCAACGTCCCTCTCCCCTGTTACCTCAGCACCAGTGCCTAATTTGAGCAGGTGGTTTCTGGTGCGCTGCACTGGCACCTAACTGTGCGCACTGGCACTATGACCATCTGCCACTTGGTGGCTCTGTCTGTGTAATTTAGAGATGAGCATAACAGCTGTTTATTAATTCAATACACATTAAAAACAATAAACTCCTGACACCTGTGCCATTCTTATAGCTTTGGGGGCTTGAAATAGTCTGAGTAGTCACACTTGTACAAGTGTTATGGTTGGTAGTTGCATAGGTATTGTCATTGGCCGCGCAGGCCAGGCAATGGGTGGGTGGTTAAAGTTGCAGTGGCCGACTGGTGAGGGCCCTGGAACATGTTTTATTACAAATCAATCACTGCTCAGCACCCACCCCAGTACTCCCTCTCTTCCCCTATCGCTACTGTCCCTCACCCATGTCGCATCAAATTATCTTTCTAGGTCACAGATCATCTCTCAGCTTACTTCTCTCAAAGTTTAACAGTAGCCCTCACCTTTTGCTCACACTCACTTCTTTCGTGTCCGCACTTCCCTTCGGCACTTCACATTTCTCCTCATCCCTGACGTCTTCAATCGAATTCTCTCACTCCTTTGCCATCCACTCTCATCCTCTCATCTCTCCTCACGGAGCATACGGGTCGGACCGGTATGCTCCTCTCGGCCTGTACCACAATGCTTATTGTTCCCTAATTCAGGAAGGCATGAATTGTCTGTCTCACTGTTTTGGTGCAGGCCGCGCAGTTATGGAACTTGCACCCTCCTTTGCTTCGCTCCACCAAGAATCTACATCTAAATCTGCATATTCATCAAACTCCAGCTCTGGTCCAGGCAGCACAACAAGTTTTGGTCCCAGAGCAGGAGGGGGCAAAACGCCTGGATTCTTGGCTCTGCCAATGCCGCAGGGTAACAAGCGGTTCCCTGAGCCTACATACTCAGGGGCAGATTTACAAGCCCCTTGCCTGACTTTTGCGCTGCAGTTGAGTCACTTTTTTGACGCAGCAGTGACGCAAACAATGCGGCCTATTTACAACGTGACGCATCTAGGGAGATGCGTCACGTTGTAAAGCCCTGCGTCACATTATACCTGCGCCAGGTATAATGTATGCAGGGTGGGCGTTCCCACGCAGGAAGGCCTCGTAAAAGTGGCTCAGTGAAATCTACAAGATTTCACTGCACCACTTTTAGGACGCCACTGCATCAAAACCTTACGCCTGCTTCAAGCAGGCGTAAGTAGTGACGCAGTGTAGTGAGAATAGGCCTCAGCACGCATTGCTGGAGTTGTATCGTGCTTGCGACACGACTCCATCAATGTGTGACTTTTCCGCCAACAGATGCGTCAGAATTTCTGACGCATATGTCAATCCTTGCCCCATAGTGCGCCGTATTGTAAATACGGCGCATCTATGGTGGCGCAAGGGTTTCTAAGGGTGGCGCAGGGAAAGTGACGCATCTGTACAGATGCATCACTTTCTTGTAAATCTGACCCTCAGTGCTTTAAAATTTTTACAACTCCAGCACATCCACAGGACCAAATTCTCACGAGTTGGAGTGCTGAGATGCAATGGGACTTGTACATAATGTTTTTATAAGATACATTATTCTTATAATAGAAATTGGCAAAAGTGGAAAACACTTTGTGTACAGGAAAAAAACCTTTTAAATATATGAAGCCCTGGGAATTAGATGAAAGGTGGAATATTAGTGCTTTACAAATGCACAGATAAATTGTTTCATTAAGGGACAACTTGCTTATGTGCTGTTTTCAGACAAGCAGTATCAATTGTGTTGCTGCACACGATCCCTGCTAAAACAGCCCTCTCTTTAATGACCTCAGATAAAGGAAAGTCTGTGCAATCCCTCCGTGATTTGCTCACGAGACTTGAAGTCTGTATGAACATTTATTCACTTATTTGTACAGCGCTATCCCACCCTTCTGTCACTTCTGAGCGCTAGAGCGTTAAACGAATTTTTGTTCCTGTTTAATTTCATTTGTTGTTGAACTGTGACATTCTTAACTTCCTGGAGTTTTATTCACAGCTGAGTTTAGTAGAACTGTTTAAATGTAAGGAATAGGCAGAGTGGGGGCCCAGGGGGTACTGGAACAAGAAAAAAAAACTAAGCCTCAGTAAGCTGCTTGCAAAGGCATGTAAATATACAAATGGTCTTTAACGACCTGTCAAAAACTCGGGCGTTTAGGAGATAAGACTCCAGACACTGCCCAGCCGAGCTGCAGCAGCCCGGGCTGAGACACACGGGAGGAGGGGGGCTGAAGCCCTGTAGTTCCATGGGCCTCGGCAGAAGTGTGACTGGGAATGCGCAACCCCCTTTGTATCACTTCACGCCCCCCCTGGGGGTCGCGCCCCACAGTTTGAAGACCCCTGAATTACAACAACCTCTTCAATAATTCTAAGATCCACATAAACATCCACTTATTCACCAACAGTCCTGTACAGTCACTCATTCGTGTACTCACACATCATATGTACTCATACACCTATACATCCTGTAACACAATGCCACTCATCCATAGAGTTACTCACACACATAGTTACTCATGCTAATAAAGAATCAAACATCCATTTACTTGCATATACAGTTATACACACACCACCACACTTACTTCTACGGAAACTTACACATACTTAGTCTTTTAAACAATCACTTATAGAAACACATACTTATTCATACAGGAACTCTTTCAATCTCTCACACTCACATACACTCACTTGTAAACACCAATAGTCACATATACTAGTTTAAAACATATGTAGTTACTCATAGAGACACTATTGAGACAGCCATTCACTCACTAACACACCCATACACACACTCTTCCACCCATACAGTCCTGCACATATGCTGTCTTCAACACATACAAACAGTGAGTCACTCATTCATGCACTTATGCACTACGTAATACCCCCCACTGAACCATACAGACACTCATACTGATACTCAAAAAACCAACTAATAACCTATATAGACACTCATGTTGCTGCTCACCAACCCATGCAGCCACTTATACACAAAGTGAGAGACTGATACAGGTATTTACACATTTAAACATTACTCACTTAGCCATGTATTCAATAAGATACACTTAATCAGTCAGTAATACAATCAATTTTTCAAAAACAAATCATCCATTTAGACACTTATATACTCATTTATTCTTCCATCGACCTTGAGATATATAAAACATATTTAATTTTCAGAAAAACACACATTCACTGGATGATGTCATCAGTGATGTCATCAGTGATGTCATTTGAGATGTCATCAGTGATGTCATGAGTGATGTCACTGACCATGTCATGAGTGATGTAATATGTGACGTCATCAGCAGTGCATTGCGGGCGCGCGAGTTATAGTTAGCTTAACTAACTATAACGGGGGAATTTCAATGGTTTTTTACGAGTAAAATGTCCAGCTAACTATAACGTGTGTGAAACCTTTGGTTTTTTCATTGAATTAGCAAGGTTTTTTAAATGCTAATTCCTAACTATAACGTGTGTGAAACCTATGGTTTTTTCATTGAATTAGCAAGGTTTTTTAAATGCTAATTCCTAACTATAACGTGTGTGAAACCCATGGTTTTTTCAGTGAATATATATATATATACACACATACACATATATATATTATACACACACACACACACACACACACACACATATATATCCTATCAGAGCAAACATTTCTCCTGCAGCCACATCGGTCAACACCTGTGCTATAAAACCTGTGTGGCAAGCAACATTGCTGGTGTTTACCCAGATCTAATCTTAAGACAACATTTTACCATCTGTACCTTGGACTCTGAAGCATCAGGCTATCGTTAAGGTTGAATATGTCAGTAAGAATGTCGCCTTATACTCAAATAAGGTCACCTTATAATCAAATAGGCCTCTCCTTAAAGTCAAAATCCAAGTCTTACCATCTTGGCAAACTATAGACCATTCTCTGGCCTCCCCCATCATTGCAATGGCTCTGGTTATAGTGGTAACTGCAATAATTGTTAACTATGGATTAAAAAGTTAACTACCACCGCAAAAGGACACAGGACTGCTCAAGCCTAGTTGACATCACTCCATACTACACATATTTAAGTTATACTAGGCCACTACGTCTCAGAATTCTCCCTCAGCAGTGATTTTCCACAATCGTCAGTACTCTCAAACTTCAACATACAAGTAGACCCCTTGACTGTTGTATAACCGATCGGGGTGGCTTAGAAGACTAAACGCATGTTCTTGAAAGATGTGCAGACCACAGATTTGAATGCACACAAGACTAACAAACGTCCATCTTTAAGGTTTGTAATCAGAGTAGCATTAATCTGGGTAATAGTAACATCTTTCATTTATACCACTTGAAAATGACAGGAGTGTGAAATGAAGAGCTACATAAAAAGTTATTTCATAAGACTGGCCTTATGCAGACACTCTATTTCATCCCAAACACGATAAGTGAACAGAGGAGTCAGAAACCATATGGCAATTGACAAAGTGATGCGATAGCCTTGACACCACTTTATCAATTTCTTAAATTTCAGGAGAATAATGTCTATTAATCTCCCCCTCTTTGTAATAGGCGTGTGTAGGGTTAGCAAATTATTGAATTCACAATCCAGTATCTTATATTTGGATTGAAGCTAAGTAAATGTTTTTAGGTACTGCCCATTGTAAAGGCAGAAAGAGATGCAAATTATTTATCTTTGTGTCCCAGAAGATTGTCTTCCCCACAATACCAAATATATTATTCCTCTTGTATAGGGTACTAAATTTTAATTACGTTAATTTATTTAGTAGCTTAGGTCCAATCTCCTGTAAGAAAGCAATTGTATAAAGTACTATTGAACAGGCCCCTTTAGAGCTGCAGGACCTTGTGCTAAGGGCTAAATGGGTACCTGTGGAACAAAATTCAATTTCTGCCTCAAGCCACTCAGGTTGTTGGTGGTTTAAATATAGGTCTATGAGTTGCTGGTCTAAATATAAAAAATATAATACTTTTACAGTCCGGAAATTAATGCCTTCAAAGTTTGTTGTGTTGTAATCGCAATTCTACTCTTCTATTCCATGCAGACTGCAGTCTATTAAAATACTATCTAAAATGTTGAAGGATGAGTCCGACAGTTAAAATGGTACATTTGCAGTAGACAATTCACCAGACATCCAAGTTATTACAATGGATTCTCCGTTTCCCCACCAGGTATCAAGGTGGCCATTACACAGTGACCTTATCTTCTGTAGAGTTCTAGTCCTTGCAGGGAGAACAGTGAGTGAACCACATAGGAACACAGGGATGTCACTTTAGGGTGCACACAAGTGCCCAGCTTTGCAAGGCGTTGGCAACATGGTACCTAAGAGACGCCAGGCAGCACAATATACACTATAATGGAAACGCAGAAGAAATACCAGTCGCAGTAGACTCTCCAAAATGGCTGTAATAATTGAAGCGGGTGCGGAGTTTAGCAGAGTGGAGAAAGCGACTGAACCTTTTAGTCGTTTAAAAAAAAAAAAAAAAAAAAAAAAAAGCTCCCAGAGGTCTGCTTTCGGGCGAATCCGAATGGCACGGTCGGACCACATGAAACCGCAAGTCTGAATGTTAGCAGAGCTTTTCAATGATGCGGAAAAAGGAAAGGAAAGAAAGAAAAAAAAAAAAAGAGAGTCGAGTTTTCTCCAGACTGAACAGTTAACATTTTAGACATTCTTAATCAGTGCAATCTACACAAATATGTGGAGAACTCCAGAGGTATGCACGCTGCCGATTGCCAACAAAGAAAACACAGAACCCTGTGGGCCAGTTTCCATTTATTGATCTTTGAAAAACACCGGAATAATATTTCAGTTTTGTTTTACAGCTCAAACCCCTTTCCGAGTCCCACAATTATCTAGGGAAAGAAAGATGCCGGGCATGCAAAAGCAGCCTGCTTTCTTTCTGTGCAATGATCACAAAACGAAGGAAACGGATTTGGGGGCGCGGGTGGGGGCAGACCTAAAGAAAGGCGCATTGTTTGGTTCTGTCACATGGCCACAGCCTTGCTCCTTTTTAAAGCAGAAGAGATAGGCAAAATAAAAAAATCTTAGCTGACAAGTGAAACTATTCACAAGCAGTGATCACCATGGAGACTCGTTCGACCACGGTCACTGAACCCTCACTTTCACTGAGTAGAGCATCAATCTGTGCGGCGGTCAGCAAGGCCTACCCTACTAGGCCACGGCCTAGGAGCACCCTTCTCCATGTGTTTACATGCAACAATGCAGATCGGTCATTCATACAGCTCGCACCAACACGGCAACTGAAAAAAAAGAACTAAAAAAACTGAAATATTCGTATATCGATTGGGAAATCCACGACCTATTGTATTTTATTAAAACACACAGGGAAACAATGCCAGCGTGCAGCTTGCTTTGTCCTCCTTCTAATCCAACTACATCTGTAGCCCCCACCCCCTCCCCGCCCGCCCCCTTCTCCATAAACGTAACCTGCTCGGGCTCTCCAGAATTGCAGTAGACTGGTCAAAAACGTGTCTCAAAAGCAGCATGGGTGCATTGAAGGATCTACACATTCAAATGAGGTTTGTTCATTTCTAATGTTATCAGCATTCATGAGCAAGGGATCCGGGTGCTTGCACTCTCTGCAAGCTCAAGTAATGGAAACTTAAAAGACTGACTTATATAGTTAATGTTGCTGTAAATCTGGGGTAAAAACGTACACACAGCATTCAAGATATTAAATAAATGATGCCTTCGACTCTAGTACAGATGGAGGAGCCCCTGCAAATGACAATACAAATGCATGTCTGTTGTCGGATCGATACAAGTAGCATCACTACTAGCTAGGCCATTTCTTTCTGAACTTGAATGCGAGAAAAAAGTGTAGCTAAAAGACCACTTAGTAATGCAGGAAACTTGTAAATAATTATTATCCGTTAATGCCCATTTGAGTGCCTAATGGGCACTCTTGGGCTCGCGCTCACCCTCTCAGCTGATGAGAATACACGAACACCCTTTCCTCGGCACAAAGCAGAGGGAGAATCCGTCGGAAAGTGAAGATAGCCAATCCATCTGTTTGAAGCAAGAGCATCTATACTGTACTAATACGCCCTTCACCAAATAAAATAATGTGAATTTTATATTTCCTGGTCAAGCCGATACACTGTTTACAGGTATGTACATCTGTCGCATCTCCCAAACCGTTCCCGCTCAATTCGAAGCGGAGGTTTGAGATGGTGCCTTACGATGGCTTCTGTCCCATCTTCGCTTTCTTTTCGCTTTGTAACCTGCGTGGTTCCACGCCACTTCTTTGAGTCCTATTTTGCTTAATGTTTACATGCCCTCGTACAGTTCTTTTTTTTTGATAATCAAAATTTTATTTTCTTGTGGAAGAACAAACTTAAAAGGCACATACAACAGTCCAATTGAACTGGCATCAAAATGACATATCATGGACTCAATGACAAGCAGTAGCAAAATCCTCCATCCCCTCCTTTGGCCTCCCGCACCCCTCACCCGTGCTCCCCTGCCTAGAATAAGCCCCCTAACCATTTCCCCCATACTCTGCGAAACTTTTTGGGGCATCCCCGTGCAGCATATAATGTCCGTTCTTGTGCGGCACACCAGTCCACGCCCCTTCTCCATTTAGCACAATTGGGTGGATCGATCTGCTTCCAGGCGGCAGCGATATCTCTTTTAGCCACTACCAGAGCAGTAGTTAGGAAATCTTTTTCATTGCGGGATCCATCCAATCCATCCGTTATCCCCAGCAAAGCCATTTTGGGGTCATGGGGGACCTCCCACCCCAGGACCTCCGTTAATTCAAGCTCAATCTCCCCCCAGTAGCTCCCCAAGCGCGGGCAATTCCAAACCATGTGGAAGAAGTCCGCCGGGCTTACCCCACAGCGGGCGCATGAAGCCTCCGGGGAAAGGCCTGCACGGTAGAGGCGCTCCGGGGTCAGATATGCGGCATGCAGATAATAAAACTGGATGAGCCTCAATGTAGCCGAAGTGGTAATCGTCCTGGGGGCCATAAGGGCGTCTCTCCAATCAGCTTCATCCAATGGACCCACCCAGGTCTCCCAGCGCTGCTTCAGCCCTTCCCAGTCTACCGGGGTGTTATTAACCAGGGAACGATAAATACAGGAAATTCCTCCCCTCCCAAGGCACCCCAGCATCACCTGGGCCTCAGGCGGGCTGTGGTCAGGAATCCGTGATTCCAGAGGGACGTGAGTTTGGACAGCGTGGCACAGCTGGAGGTATTTATAGAATTGCGAAGGGTGCAATGAAAAATCGGCCCTGAAGCTCCTGAAAGGAACACATGCGCCCCCCGCCACAGGTCACCTAAGCGAGAGATCCCAGAAGGTCCCATGCTCGAAACCCCTCTAACCCCGCTACCTCCCGCAGGCAAGTCCCATGCCAAAGTGGTGTGACCAGGGTCAGTGTCCTTGACCAGCGGGTATGCCGTAGAGCAGCACGCCATGCCAAGAAGGGGGCCCGCGTAACGTCTGAGAGCGACAGGGGGATCACCGCCCCGTAGAGCATGTTTTGAATGGAGGAGAACCCCACGCGCTGTACCTCTAGCCTATAGGCCGGATCATCCCACCCGCCCGAGAACCAATCATGGACCACCAGAAGCCGAGTTGCATGATTATACAAATAGAGGTTAGTCATGCTCAGGCCTCCGTCGTATGAAGGAATCCGACAACGGTCCAGGGCCAGACGGGGCCTACCGCCACCCCAGAGAAACTTAGTCGCAATCTTGTCCATCTCCCGGAACCAGGAGCGGGAGAAGGAGCAGGGCGTGTTCTGTAGCATGTATAGGAACTTAGGGAGGATCATCATCTTGTAGAGTGCGATCCTCCCCAATGGGTTCAGTGGGAGCAACTGCCACTTTACCATGTCAGATCTGGTCTTGTTAACCACAGGGGCCACGTTGAGGGCCCAGCAGAGCTCTGGAAGAAGGTTGATCCAGATCCCCAAATATTTAAAGGAGAGTCTCCGGAGGGGAATATCCGACTGCCAATCAAAACACTCCCTAGACGGGTGCAACGGGACCAGGACAGATTTTTGGGGGTTTAGGCGGAGACCCGATGCCTGTCCGAAACGGGGAAGAATCTGGCGAACACGAGGGCCCGAAACAGCCGGGTCTGAGAGATAGAGAAGGACGTCGTCCGCGTACAGGGCAATCTTATCAGGGACCATACCCGGCCAGTCCCATCCGCGGAGAACCGGGTCCGATCGGACCAGAGCGGCCAGGGGCTCCATCGCCAGGGCAAAGAGGAGGGGTGAGAGCGGCAGCCCTGTCGCGTTCCCCGCCCTATGGAGAACGTGTGAGAGAGAGCTCCATTCACCAGCACTCTGGCTCGTGGAGCCGCGTACAGGACCCGGACCATGGCACGAAACTGGGTGCCAAAACCCATGCGCTCCAAGACCTCTCCGAGGTAGACCCACCTCACCGGGTCAAAGGCCTTTTCAAAGTCAACCAGTAGTAGGGCCAGATAAGGAGATAGGCGCTCCCGGTGGACCAGGGCCAAATGCAGGCGCCGCAAGCAGTGCCTAGTCCCTCGAGCCGGCATAAATCCACACTGGTGCGGATGGACCAGTGAGACAAGATGCGGGCGAAGTCGTTGCGCCAGGATGGTAGCGTATATCTTAAGCTCGGTGTTAATCAGAGATATAGGCCGATAATCCGAACAAGACTGTGATGGGGGTTGTGTTTTTGGAAGGACTACTATCGTGGCAGTGTCCGTCTCTGGTGGGAACGAGCCCTTCTCCACCACTCCAGCATAGAGATCCAGAAGCCTCGGGGCAAGGGTTTCACAGTAGTGGGCATAATATTCCTGCGGGAAGCCGTCCGGCCCTGGGATCTTCCCGGAAGCCAAGTGACTGATTGCTTCATCGATTTCCTGGAGCGTGATGGGCAGATCTAATGTCTCACTAGCCTCCCCTCTCAATTGCCCAAGATCAGCCCCGCTCGTCCCTATCATCTCCGCAAGGGAGATCCCCGGCGCCCGAGCCCGGTATAGTTGGGAGTAATAATCTGCAACGGTCTGTGCCACTGCGACAGATTGTGAGAGTCACGCCAGTGGAATCCACAATGGCAGGAATAATCCGGTTTGCGCGAGGGTAAGTGGCCAGCCGATGGAGGAGCGTACCGTTCTTATCCCCCCCATATGTACACCCGAGTCACCGAGGAGCGCCAAAGAGTCTTGGCCGCCTCCATAGAGTGCATACGTATCTCTTCCCGCAGAAAGGCCAGCTGCCGCGCCCGCGCGGCATCACTCAATGCCTCCTGGTCCCGTTCCCGTTCAAGTTCCAAGGCTTGTGCTGCGCAGGCCGTGAGTCGCTGGACCGGTGTCCGGCGTTGCTGCTGCATGTGCCCCCGGGCAGCCCCCCTAATAGTCGCCTTGCCGGCCTCCCAAATGATGGCCGAGGAGGAGACAGTGCTAACATTATGACGATAATAATTGGTAAGCTCGTCTCCCACTGTTTTCCGAAAATCTTTGTCCTGAAGGAACCAGGCATTCAGGCGCCACATCGGGCGGGCGGAAAAGGGAGGTGGGCCGAGAGCGAGAAGCAGTGGCGAGTGGTCGGAAAGGCCCCTTGGAAGAATGCGGGCGTCCTGCACACCCGCACATTCTGTAGACGGGACAAAAATTAAGTCAATCCGGGCGTGTGAATGATGTGCCGCCGAGGTGTGAGTGTATTGACGAGCGTGTGGGTGCCAAACCCTCCAGACGTCGCACAGGCCCTGGGCTTCAGCCCAACTCGACAACTGCCTTGCGTGAGTGGCTCTGGCGAGGGAGATCGGACCCGTCGAATCCATACGGGGCGTGATGACAGCATTGAAGTCCCCCCCACCCCCACTAAAATGAGCGAGCCCACCGGGAGCGTTGGCAGCAAATCTGCGGTGTAGGAAAGGGCAGCCTGCAACAGGGCCGGCGCCGCGTACAGGGACATCAAGGTGAGTGGTCGCCCCTCGAGAGTGCCACAAACTGCAACCGCCATACCCTGGGGGTCTAAATGCTCCTGGGCCAGTACAAAGGGAAAGGACCGTCTGATCAGGATAGCCATCCCCCGGGATCCCTTAGCAAAGCCGGAGTGCCAAACCCGTTCATATCCGTAGCGGGCGAGAAAGGGACATTTATTGCAGAGGAGGTGGGTCTCCTGAAGGAGGAGCACGTCGATCTCCATATGCTGTGCATATTTGAGGACAGCCATGCGTTTGAAACGGTCCAAAAGACCATTTACGTTCCAGGACAGTATGCCCATGGCGGCCCTAGGAATGGGTGTGTCAGCCATAAGTATAGTCAGAGGCATGCCTAACCAGAGTTCTCGTCTTCCGGAGTAGAGGGAGCGTATCCCTCAGACCGTGGGGAACTCCATAAGCTAAGGGGAGCGAGCCTGGAGCAGAGTACGACGCCACCCCAGCGTGTGGTGGGGACGGGTGCCATTGTAAGAAGCACGTCCCTTGTGGGGAACGGATGACTCCGGAGTCGATTGCAAGGAGGGCCAGGGAGCGCGCAGAAAGGGCACGGCACCCACACCAAAACTGAAGGGGGCGCAGGCGCATGGTCTCCCCGGAGGGAGAGACATCGGGAGAGCAGACGGAGGACCAGGTCAACAGTGTCTTGATGCCGTAGAACAACAATGAGGAATTCATCCCCCACCAATGAAATCCCCCCTAGGAGGAAGAAACAAACCCAACCCCCCACCCTATACTTCGAAAACAGAAGCATCCGTCGCCCTAACGGTATGTAACAACAACCAAGCTAAAACACTCGGGCTTGAGCACCTAGTGGACCCCTCAGTAGATTGGAACAAGACAAAATCTCCTGCCCTGGCCGAGAGCTGCGATTGTAGTGAAACACTGAGGCCCAGATCCTTGCATCACCAGCCTGGAAAAGCAAATCCCTTCCCCCTCCCACAAGTCCACCTACATTAAAGGAAAAATCAAATGACCGGACTGCGGGAAATATCCGTAAGGTCCATTTGTGCGTCTGGCTGGGCTGCAGAGCCCACCCGGAGGGGGGACTCAGTGTGTCGTCCAGTAGCAGCGGGACTTGTAGGTGCAGCCAAAGAGGCAGAAGAGGCCCCAGACGCCCGGTGTGGCCGGCCCATGGAGCGCGTGACGACCGCCTCTCCTTCTGCGCGCCTCCGGGGCAGTGTGCGTCGCCGTCGACGGGTTCTGGACGACCGGGGCACTTCCTGTCCCCGATGCCCAGCTGCCGGTGATCCCTGTCCAGATCGATGCAAAGGACGCTCCTCCGTCAGCCAGGTCCCGGCTGCTCGCGGCGTGTCAAAAAAATATTGCTTTGTGTTGAAAAATGACCCGGAGGCGGGCCGGGAACTGAAGCTGGTACTGGAGGCTCATGGCCCGCATCTTCTGCTTCACCTCCGTGTAGGATCGCCTGAGCTCCTGGACCCCCCGGGTGTAGTCTGGGAAGATGTGTGATTTTGGTATGTGAGAGTCTCTTTGCGCCTGGCCTCACGGAGAATCGCGTCCCTGTCTCTGAAATTGAGGATCTTTAAGATGAAAGGGCGGGGGATGCTCCTGGAGGCCTGGGAGCCAGCGAGCAGTGGGCCCTCTCCACCACAAACCAAGTTGACAGGCTGTCCGCCGGCATCCAGGACTTAAACCAGCGTTCCAGGAAATCATCTGCACGGCCCGATTCTGCCCCCTCCGGAAATCCCACCAGGCGGAGGTTACTACGCCGGGCTCAGTTTTCTACATCCTCAGCCCGGCGGTGCAGTTCCTTAGAGTGTGTGGTAAGTTCCCGCACTTGGTCCTGTAACTGACGGATGTCGTCCTCGGCTGTCGATATTCTTGATTCGGTTTCGGAGATGCGGGCGGTGGCGTTACGCAGGTCCTGCTGGAGGAGGGCAACGTCGACCTTGATCTCCCCGACCATACCCTCCAGGGAGGAGCGGGAGGCGTTGATGGCCTGCAAAATGGCTGCTAGGTCCGTGTTGGGGGCCGAAGTCGCCTCCTCGGTCGAGCCCGCCCCCCTCTCGGAGGTCGTGTACTGATCAATCCTGGTTTGGGTGGCTGTGGGTGCCGGCCTGGAAGCCCTGTCCTTACCCATGATGGCCACCCCACGGTCTACAGGGACGTCACGGCCAGACAGTGAGCAACACGGGTACCTTCCGGAGACTCCACAGGGACCAGGTATTGGATGGCAGGAGGGGAGGATGCACGGCCGGGGCACCTCGCCAGTCCGGAAGGCTGATTGCCACCAGCAATGCCGATCACGTCCTTGCGCGCCGCCCGAAAAGGCAGCCGAATAGCGCTCAAGGCCACCGACTAGAAACTCCAGACTTGTGGCCCGCCGGTACCCAGGGCAGTGAGCTGCCTCCTACCGGACAACAGAGCCAAGGCAGTTAAAGTGCCTCCACGAGGCCGCCGATGTCTCAGGAAGGCCGGGCCTAGACACCACGCGGGACCCGCGGGCTCGATTAGCAGCCCGCCCGGGTCCCAGCACCAGGAAGGATTGCCACCTCCAGCCGCCGGCCCGCCTCCAGGTCGCCAATCGTTGCGTGGGCCAGGCCGAATCCCGTCAACTTCGGGCTCTGGGCCGCGGGACAGGTCCACGCTCCGTTGCGCCCCGAATGAGCCGGTCAGGGCAGCTCGCCACGGATTTAGGAAGGATTTGCGGGGTTAGGCGTCCGGAGCCTCAACGCCGAGCGGCCATGTCAGACCGGTGCCACCTAGCTCTCCCATCGTACAGTTCTTACAACATCTTAGGGCTTTCAGTTCGAATATTGTGCCAATATACGCAACGTATCTTGCTTTCCACTCGATCCAACACTGGCTTTCCGTAGGATAGGGCTCTTCAGTCTTGCCTCACAGTGAATACTCATCTTATATTTCAGTCAGATAAAATGTTAGTTATATCTACAGTTTAGCTTTTCCGCACCCACCTGATCTAATTGCTAGTGCAACTCCCTATGAACCGGCTCCAAATCTGTCCCAAAGTCCAAAAACAGGGAGCCAGCTTGGATAAGAGGTTAAACAAGAGCTGATCTGATCAACCAATCAATCTGGCTTCATAACTTTTCAGAACAGTCTTGCCTTTTCCAAGAAAGGTCATGAAATCCTTAACTACATCCAGACTGCATAACGACCATGCGGTTTATCTGGGCCCTTCTAAAAAAAATAAATCATCAAATGGAGCTAATACAAAACCTAGCAGCCCATTTAGACCTTGGACTTGCCTGCAGGGGTCATATTTTAATTCTCCTGGTTGACTTTGTTACCTGTATTCAAATGGGTGCTTTTCAGTACTTTTTGTATTTGCCATAATTTCAACACTTTGAGCCATAAAACTAGACTTGGCTCAGGGGCTACATTTGCTTCCACTTTTTAGTTCTGCTTCTTCTCAATCCTTATGATCAAGCTCCTCTAATCTGCGCACCATCAAACACAATAGGTGCTGGAGGTTAGGAAATCAATCCTTCTCACTTCAAGAACCAAAAAGATGGAGTAAGCTCACATCCTCTTAAGAGGCATCACTAGCTCTCATTAGTACATTCAACCACCTCGGACTAGTCCTTCTCTAAAGGCTGACACTACCACCCCACCAATCTCCTTGCACCAAGATACCATTGTGCGGTCAACATGCTCTTTGTTAATGTATTTTCACTCATTCATTCAAAGCCCGTTACAAGTACAACAGCGGTCCCACAATTTGGGGCTACCAATGCAGAATACTTCCAGTGTACATTAGACAGGTGACATTTTAACACAGCTTCTTTCTATAGGTGTCCTAAGGCTCCAGGAGAATACGACACAGTAATGAGTAACCTATTACAAAAGAGTGAGCTTCAGGTGCATCAGATCATGGTTTCCTGTCTGCCTGGAAGTGTAATCATGCTGTAGCCATTAAAACATTAAAAACACACAATACTTGGGCTATTACGTAAGCTGCCCTGGTCTTACCTCCAAAGCATCACATTTGCATGCCAGCCCTGCTCTTCCTCTTAGCTGTATTTTAAGGTTGGGGGGCAACCTCCATTTCATAAACTGAAATTAATAAACCTGATCCTGGATTGTCAGGATTAGATTGTGATTAGATTACTTACTCTGCTGACCTCAACACAGATCAGCTGCATGGTAGACCCATTTTCACAAATCTCGCTCATCCAGCCTCGAAAGTATTTGTATCAACAACACAAAACATGACTTAGTACAGAGCTGCATGGAAGGGATACTCCAAAAGGGGGTATTGATTTTTTTTCGATCAATGCGAGAAATATGCTATCAATATGTGGATGGTACGGGCGCGGTCCTCTTCCGCCTCAGGAGCGCTCACAGATGTGTGCATTGCATTCCCGAATTTTTAATGCTGTTTGATGGCGCTCATGGCCGGAAATGTAGAGGGATATGGCCCCCAGTTGGAGACTATGAAGGTAGCTATATATGTACCATATATACCACAGAGGATACTTGCTGATCTTTTGTTTATTTAAAAATTAATACATTCGGTTAAAAGAAAAACAAGGCAGAGCTTGCAACACACGGGGGAGGGAGGAGGGGACAGGAGCACAAGTGTTCTGTAAAACACATACACTTGGATGCAGTGTCAATCAAGAGTGACCATAGGAATGACAGAAGCTAGCTCATCAGAGAGATGGGAAAGAAGCTATGCACCAGGGGAGGACAAACAGGCTGGAAAAGCTGGGTTAAAGAAAGTCGTTGAATAAGGAGCAAGTAAATGAGTGACAAAGCCAACCAAAGGTAAGCAGTGAGAAGGCTGTAAACTCTCGTGAGCGCACAATAGGTTTAACGCAACCATATACAGCTGCACTGTCTGCTAGGTGGGCTCGAAAAATCCACTGCTATGGGAAGCATTTAATCTGGACGAGCTATTTTTACGGCCTACTCGCCCTTTCTGACAAGTAGGAAGACAAACTGACTTTTGACCTCTGTCTCTGACAGCGGACCAAATGTGTAAGATAAAAAGATTTAAAGGTATCTTTACTGCTCACAAAGTGAATGAGCAATAAAGAGGCCTTAAAATCTTGTTATCTTGTCACATTTGCTGGCTTTTAGACACAGAGGTCAAGTACATTACAGTTAAGTCAAGTAGATTTTTCAAGTTAATAGGCCGGCAGGTCTAGTAAAATTTGTATGATGTTTTTTAGCCTGGGAGAATCGGGGTTTGTCCCCATAAAAAAATACAATAAAACTAAACATAACGTATAAAACAATGTATATAAAACATGTGGGCTGTTCTTAGGGTGCAGGGACAGGATTAAAGACATATCGGACATTGAGGGCTACACTACCATTTATAAATTTGAAGTTAAAGACGTGAAAAAATATTATTTACAATCTTTAAAAAAAAATAGAATCTGAAATTGTGGTACAAACTCCAATTAGTCAAAAATTATGGTAATCCAAAATAACAATTGCAATTTACATAAATAACTGAACCACCAGCAGACTAAGAGAGCTTGACAACGCATACTCCTGAAAACATTCAAAAGAGTAGGGACCCGAGTTACTCCTATTGCAAGAGACTTCGGTACAGCAGATGCTAGAAAATCTGTTTACCAGATTACAGAGGATTTTCTGAATGAAAGAAGCAAACAGGAACTGAACCTCATCTATTCCAAATGTACAGAATGGACGGTTCAAAGAAACTGGTTTGAATATTGTAACTAAAACTCTCCAGATCAAATGCACATCACGAAGATCACAGGCGAACACTTCGTAGAATGTTCCAGGATCCTTCTCAGTAGAGATCACATGTAAGCTCCAGAGTAAGTCAGAGGCACAATAGCAACTCTTCTCCAAGAAGCGATAGCCCGCATCCTTCGCTCTTAGCATAGCATAATGCAAGATGTGCTCTTAACCAGGTTAGTAGAAGAAGCCTCTGGTAAGACAAGAAATCAGTATGAGCTTTGCGCTCTCCAAGTGGTATAGTGTGAGATCTATATTAAGCTAGCTGTCGGGTGACATTAAAATATACTATAGACTATACCTTTCTGTAGCTAGTCTACCAACAGCCTTAGCTGCCTATTGTGAGCAATACAAAACAGTGTGCTTCGAGTCAAACCCTTTAAATAAGTTTGAATGGCCTTTGCTACAGCACTTCCCTGCAACTGATTCAATAGCGTGCTCTCCAATACTGAAGAAAATATGGGGCACCCACAGTGCGACAGTAATGCCTAAGCGAGAGTCCAGTGCTCACTGCAAAGAAGTTGCACCTGACAGAAGAGGCCCAAATAGGATGAAACCAGTCGTGTGTTGCTTGTGTTCCGGTTCCTAGCTTGGCAATTCTGGGAAAGTGTTCCTACTGGAGCCAGACCACGACTGATTTATGGCTGAGTCTACTTTGAGGTGGCATGGTTGGCAAAAACCAATGGACTGATGTTGCCATGAGCAATTACCAGTCACTGGGAATAATTCAAGCCTCCCATCACCACTTTTTTGTATTCATTGTGACGATCCAATAAGAATTACACTGACAAGATAGAAGGTAACCAGGGAGGTGATCTACCGAGCAATACACCAAGGTCAAAGGCAGCGGATAAAAGCTGGCCAGCTTTCCTGCTATTAATATTTGAGTATTTTCCAGTACAACTTTAGGTGGTGGTGACTGTAGTGTCATGTGAGTTAGCAATGAAGGAACTCTTGTGGCTTCAGGTTTAGAATGTTGAGCTTGCGGGTGCACGCAGACAAATAAAGACATGATATACTAAGCTCCGTGTGTGATGTAGACATTGGCAAGTACCTAGGCTGGGGAGGATGCTGCAACTGGTGACAAGATGGGGAATAAGTAACCTGAAGACAGACAGTGCTCAGAGTTTGCCGTGGTCCAGCAAACTGTGCATGCGTGCCATGTGTGCCTCCGTTGAAGTGCAGAATCGACTTGTGGTGTATGGGAGTCAAAGCGCTACTTCAGCCAGTGTGAAGTAGCTGACAATAACCAAAGCTTCACTGAGAAGTCTACACATCGTTGGCGGAAGAGCGGCGGGGAAGGCCGCAAAGAGGTACTGCACTTCTCTGCAATTTAAGGCCATACATCATATGGAGCGATAAAGGTAAATGGCAGATGCAACTAGGTTTTGAAAGAGCAGCGAATAGCTACAGCAAACTGCAAAAGAACGCTGCGAGCAGACGCACTGCGAAGCAGAGATCAACCAGATATCAAGCAGTACAAAGATGCTTAAAAGCGAAGCAATTCAAATTCAAGAAACAGTAATCTGCTTACCAGAACGGAGTAAAGAAAGTCATCACACCATAGAGTTGCCCCAGAGGAAATGCCCAGGGATGAGCTTGCAGAGCCATCCATATACAAAGCAGAGCACCACCAAAGCTGCTGAATTGCCAAAGCATGTAGGGGTCAGAACAGCTGTTGACTTCTTCGGTCCTCTTGACCATGGACATCACCTGGTGATTACTGATGAATACTCCAGTTTTCCATTGAAAGTAGATCTCTCCTCTATCACTTAGGAATGTCGTCGGGAGATTAGACTGCATCTTCATGAAATGGAGTTTTCCTCCAACTTTAAAATCGGACAATGGCCCACCTTTCAACAGTTGAGAATTCAGAGACTTCTTCAGTCATCCTAATATGAAGCATCAGAAGAGCACACCTTTTTGGCCACAGTCCAATGACCTTGTCGAACTTTTTAAGAGAGCTGTTCAGCGTGCTGTACTGTTAAAGATTGACCTTAAATCGGTCTTGAATTCTACTCTTCCAAGCTTACCGTTCGGCCCCTCGCTCGACCAGGGGTAAAAGCCCTGCAACCTTAATGTTCAGGAGAGCCGTGATGACCAAGTTACCTTATTGGACCACCAGAAGATCAAGTACTGAGTACGAAATCTGTGTAAAAGACTTGGATCATGAAAGGAAGGCCAATGCACACAAGCGCACATGCAAAAGATGATTTCACTAAAGGAGATAGAGTGCCTGTCTGTCAATCTAGAAAACGAAAACCTGATGCTCCCTTTGATGCTGAGCCCTTTCATGTTGTGACAAGGACACATGGGGACTGCCCAACGTCCTGGGAAGTCCATCACGCAACACTCTTTGCATTTCAGTCATGTAGCTAATCACTTGTCGGGCACCGATGTCTGGGTCTATAAGGACAAGTGAAAAAAAAAACTACTGCTGCTGTTCCTACATCGCCAATGCAGGTCTTGGACACTTCCACTGCCTGTCCCCAGTTTCCGAAGACAGTCAGAACAAGTGATCAAAACGCCATGAAGACTCATTGAAGAGCTATGATTGTGTATACATTTGAAAAAAACTTTTTTTTATTTAAGAGAGGGGAAGATGGAGTGTCGTGTGAGTTAGAAATGACGGAACCCGTGTGTCTCCTGATGGACTCCGTAGAACTGATACATAACCATTACTGCGTAGCAAATGGAATGCACATTAGAATGTCGAGTTTGCTGTTACATGCAGACGAATACAGACATGTTATACTAAGCTTCGTGTGTGGTGTAGTCACTGGTGAGTACCCAGGCTGGGGAGGATGCTACAGCGTCTGCATGTACTACAAGCATCTTACTCTTACAAAGGATGAAGGAAGATCAGGTCCACCTGGCCAGGGAAAAACCGCAGTAAACAGTGCAGGGGTGAAGAAAATTATTATATTTATAACTTTGAGAACAATTCTAAATTGTATCCTGAAAAGAACTCAGCAAAAAGACCACAAAAACAAAGGATGGAATCTACCCAAAGCATACTGTAAAGAATAAACAAGCATTTGCAATGCAATAGGTCTCACATTTACGAGAGTTTAAGCTATTGGCATTGTAAATGACAATAGCTTTTATTTATATGTTTTGATAATTAACACATAAATAAAAGGCTTTGTCACTTACAATGCCAATAGCTCAAACTCTTGTAAATGCGAGACCTATTGCGTTTTAAAGAAGCGCCCGCCATGGTCTCGGGTTGCTTGGAAAATGAAAGCTCACATGGTGTGCTGAATGTTGCAGGAAAGCATGTCCTGCCTGCAGTAAGCGAAACTCATTAAAGAAAAGAGTGCTTACAGACTAAATAAGACATACCGTGTAACAAAAGTAAAAGGGACAGTCCTCGTGAGAGGTTACAAATGAAGACAAGGGTGTACTAAGGAGGGACTTACAAGCCTATTAACGAATCAGAAGCCAGCATTTACAATGGCCAATGAAAAATATGGGCGGAGATTGAGCGGAGCTTCAACTTCATACTCAAATACAGCATGCCCTGCAGAGCAGGGCATGCGCTTCCCAGAGTCAACCTAAAAACGGACTAAGTGATGCTGTACTGAAGTGCCGTAGCTAAGCAGAACGATCAGCTTCATAGTGAATGGTACAGAACCAGGAGAGAAATTAGGGTACCACTACATTACTCCTAAAATTATTATAAATGCATACTCAAACACGTTATTCTATGCTCATTTACTTAATTGGAAGAACAATGTAATGCAAATAGTACTATATATTTTTTTAATTTTTCAAGTTGAATCCTGTGGCATTTAATTTGTGAGTGATACAAGCGTAGAAGGTTTAATATCGTAAAGAGCGAGCTCAAAGCAGAGCACTTCTTTTTCCTCAAGTTCCTCAACTCTTTTCAGCCGTGGCACGGTTCCTAGTAAAAATCTGGATGTGAACAGCACAATTCATTGCCACTCATCATTGTGTCTGATCTGAAAGATGGAACGACAGCAAACCTTAGAGGCGCTAGTACAGCATCACCTGACTCGATCTGAATGTAAATTATCCCCAGTTTGCCTGCAGTGGGGCATTCCCCAGTTCCCCATGGCTCTTTCATATTTCCAGAGCTAAATGCCTGTCCAGGAAGGTATAGCAAGAGTTATCCATGGTTACTAGGAGCCATCAGCCAATCAGCAAGGCCTAAACAACCGATGTTCCAAAACATCTTGGGCTCTTTGCATAGTCTTGGCTTGGTTTGATTTTCAGGAAAACAAGAGTATTCCTGGATTGGTGAGGTGGTCAGACCACCAGACGGCTTGTAGTAGTCTATACCCTAAAGAATAACAATTTTCTGTGTCTGCAGATGTGAGTCTGGAAGCGGTACGAGGAATCAGCAAACTTGGGGAAATTAATGCAAGCCACCTATAACAACGTGATCACACAACTCCCAGGCGTCCCATGCCATACGAGTCCCTGCTTTTTAGTGAATAGAAGCTCAGAATGTTATACAAAAAGATTTCACCTAAATGCTTTTGCAGTAGCAAGAATTTCAAATCACGGGAACAACTGTGAAGTTCAATGTCCATAAAAAGTACAAGTTCATTTTAAAAAATTTCTAAATATTTATAGTTACCAGTAGTTGTTTCTGTAAGATCCGTACAAAGACACACAGATTCACATTCAACTTGAAGCAGGGAGGCTAGTGCTCCCAACTCCTCTGAACCCTGCAATTGACCCCTGAACTCGACCCAGACATACTTTGCCTCCCACATTCCAAAACACTGTCAGGATGTTCATTCAAACGCTGCATGGCTTCCACACAAAATATACCAAAACAAAAAATAGGCCCCCCAGCAGAGAAAAAAAAACAAGCATGAGTAATGTATGAATAAAAGACAAAACAAAAAGGTAGGAAACAGTGCGGGTGAATACCAGTGTTGGAAAAAAGAGAACCCAAAATCAAAACCTAGATTACATAAGCATGACCTGGTCATGAGGTTAATGCGCAATTAGTTGTGGGGGTCTATGCCGAAGCTTCACTGACTGAGACATTATTATGAGATAGTAAGAGAGCATTGAGTAGTGCACGGGGAAGTAGGCCAGAAAGTGCACATAGCACAAATGTGGAGCCAAACTGCCTTCCAGGAGCGGTTGATGGGCCAAAAGGCCTTATTCTTTGTAGAAGATGTTTCCCTCCAGGCCTTGAATACACTGGATTTCTTCCGGTGCCATCCATTTCTGATGGCAGACATTCTTGTTGCATGAAAATGTTTCTTATTTTACTGTAAGTCTCTCCTTGCGTTTTTCTACAACATTCCTAACTTGTGGGCCTGTTTTGCATGCTTATGTTACAAATTTTACTACTGAGATGCTCCTGGACGTCCTTACAGGATAACATTTTTTAGAATTGAGTCTCAATTTTCAAATACTCTTCTCATCCATCACTCTTAAATTTGGCTACTGCTTAGTGTTTTGATCGGACTGGGGGTTAGAGTCCGCTAAACACCGTGCTGTGGGGGTGGCATGGATGCCGCGCTCTGTAGCAAGCTGAGCAGGAAGCCAGGAGACCGACAGCGCATTGCTGCAACAGCCTGTGGAGGCCTAGGTTGGCAAACCCCACAGCAGGAACAGGGCAGTAGTAGCCCAGAGCCCACCTGGTGGTATGGTGAGGCTCAGAGTGTTAGCCACTGGTGCAGACTTCACTATGGCACAAGGAGAATCTCCCTACACCTACAGATAAGTAAAGCAGACTGGAAGGCTGCATGTCGCCCCTCCTCCCCTCCCTCTCGCCTCCCCACCAAAGCAGAGATGTTAACATGGAGCTGAGCAAGCCGAGTGCAGCCGCCATTTGTTTGCTTGGTTCCCTGACAGCCGGTATTACATGCGGCATTAATATGGTTAAAAAAAAAATGGATATAAATATATACCAGTGAATCCCCTCCATTTATTTAAATTTTGACAATTACGCTCAGGTGAGCGACAACATTTCATGCTGGGACTGGTAGTTCTATCTTTACCATGTGGGTCGCTAATATTAGCACCCACTCGAAACTTCTATTCAAAATTTAAATAAATGGAGGGAATTCACTGGTGCTTCCCAGTTTGCTGTTCGTCACAGGGAGAGTGTCCATGAGGAAGTGAGTTGGCCCGAAACGAGTCAGACATCGAGATTTCTAAGGAGCGTGTCTGCGGCAGTTGTTCCTGTTCTGTGCTTTACCTACCTGCGTGTGCTGTTCCACTCGATGGGCAACTTTTTTTCTTTCTTCGAAAATCAATCCTCTAGCCCCCTCCCCCCAATATATAAAAATGGGTGCCTGCTAAAATATGAACGAGCCGTGCGGCCGCCATTGTTTGCTTCGATCTCGGTCAGCTGTAATTACATGCGGCGTTCGGTACCGTTAAAGAACAATGCAAAGTAATACTTATTGGCAAGAAAACAATTCTAAAAGTTGGGATTTTTCTACCAGCCAGAAAAAAAACAGTCTGAGAGGGACACTTTGAGATTTATACCCACTCCAAGTCACACACAGAATGTCAACATTGTGGTACCTATAATCGTTCCCAAAGTCTGTCAAACCTGGACGGGCAGGATTGACTGAATGGTGAGATCTACACAGTCAGGGAGGAAGATCAAATGATTACTTCGAATCCAGATAGAAAGGGATTTCTGGCTAAGCAGGATAACTATAGACAAAATCAGAGTAGAACTACGCTAATGCCTTCGGACAAAACAAACATAGCTCCGAATCAGCATCTTCTGAACTTTTAGTTTCAGTATATTGCAATGTGGCAGGACTGCGGAGCAAGGTGCGAAATCCAGAATGGTTAGATTTTGTAACTGGCTTTCATCTGGTTTACAAGAAACCTGGCTAATGGAGCCCATCCACATGAATGGATATAGAACACACATTACCCCTGCCATTCCATCTGCACAAGGTAGACCAAAGGGTGGACTGTGCATGTATGCATCCAACAGCCAACAATTTACAAATATTTCTATGGTAAAAGACAACCTCCTTACTATCAGCTAATATTATGCGACTCGTCCGGTCCTGCTAGATTAGCAATAATTAATTTTTACAACAATGCCACTGCGCAAACCATTATAGATATCCTACAGAAACTGAACGACAACTTGGAGCATATTTATACAAACCGCAAGTACACGATTATCTTATGGGGTGGAGATTTCAACTTCCGTCTGTGTAATGCTCAGATAAGTAAGGTACGCGGTATTATAAACACAGAAGAAGCAGATCAAACCCACTATAATCATAATAATAATGTCCCTGGGAAAAAGATTAATTAATTGCTTCTTAAATTTGATTTGGCCCTCGCGAACGAGATGTCCTCCCCTATGCCCCACGTAAAGGCATCTTTAACAGGAGTAATGCACATAGCATTATTGACCACATATTGCTATCTAATAGATGCGCTGACCAGGCATTTAATTTTCTTACTCACACGATCGCACTAAGTGACCATTATCCACCAAGTATTGATATATAGTCAAATCAATTTTTTAAGCAGCGAAACAATGACATTTTTTAAAAGTAGATGGAATAGAATTGGCTAGCCTTAACTGGTATACACTACAATGGACGCAGATTGTCCCGGAGGGGTTTCTTAAGCAACTTGTCGATAGCAAAAGCAAGGCTTTTAAGATCTGTTTAGATGATTCAGTAGCACCTAGTAATACAATTGAAGCCTTTTTGTCAATTGCACAGGGAGTGAGGGTGAATTTATCTGCTGTAAGTAAAAAAACTAGATCGGAGAAGAAGGGTTGTTTGACACTACATGTACCTGAAGAAACCTTGAGGTCCAGATCTGCAGAATAGAATATAAGAAAGCCTTGAAGTTGAGAAAATCACAGATTAGGGAGACAGTCTGGGAGTCTCTACACGAGGCAGTTGCCAAGCAGGATGGTAAAGTCTTCCGGAGAATAATTAACTCCGCCCCACTGATCGTAGAGGAGGCACCAAAGATAGAGCTGGCTATTACAGAAGAAGATTGGATAGCGCATTTTACCACCATTTACTCTTTACCCAAAACGGCACAGCCATTAGATCAAGGTCAATCATATGACAACAGTAGATACCCCTCAGTCTACCTCCATGACCCCATTTAGTCTGGAAGAAGTTAATGAGGCAATCCTAGCCACTAAAGGTGGCAAAGTCCCAGGTCCAGATGCAATTCCAGACGATTTGTTCAAAGCAAACACTTCTCTATGGGGTACTTTGACCTTGGTCCTCAGAGCATGCTGTACAGCCGAATTTTTGCCAACATGGGTCGAATCAATTATCGTCCCTATTTATAAAAAGGGAGACCGATCAAATCCGGCCTGTTATAGGCTAATTTCTCTACTTGATTCCCTGCTGAAGATCGCAGGACGTATCGCCCTGAACAGATTACAAGACTGGGCAGATACACACAACATCCTCTCAGATTTAAAATATGGTTTCCGTACTGGGGTGGAAACAATAGAGCAGAGCCTCAATTTGAGCATGCTACTTGGGAAGTATGTTAAAATCTAAGAGGGGAACATGTATTTAGCTTTTGTTGATTTCTCCTTGGTCTTTGACTGTGTCATACATGCCAAACTGTGGTTAATTATGAAAGAGCTGGGGGTACACACTTCAATCATCAGCTTTCTGAGGGACTTCTACTCTGGATGCAACGCGAGGGTCAGATACGGTATTCGAGGGGAATGTACTGAAGCATTCAGGGTAGAGAGGGGGGGTGAGTCAGAGCAGCGTCCTAGCCCCCTTTCTGTTATATATAGATAGTGTGGGCGCGGTGCAAGCTGCATCGTCTAAAGATCTACCGCAAGTTGCGACACGCCCTGTACCAGCCCCTCTTTATGCCGATGACGCTCCTCATGGCATGTACCCCACTTGCTCTCTAGCATTTGCTGACAAACTTAGCTGCTTATATGAAGGACCTTGGGCTTCTAGTAAATCAAACAAACCTTGGTGATGCAGTGCTGAATAAGTCTGCTAAGTGCTGAGACTTAAAAATCCAGGGCAATTCTATATGTCTTACTGATACTTTTTCCTATTTGGGAATCTTATTTGATAAAGAGTGCCTATAGAAAAAGGCAATCTCCAGTAGGAAACTACAGTTCAGTAAAGCCTGTATGGGACTTGGAGGGTTTGCCAGATGACTGGGTTCCAATCCACCAGAGTTGATGCAGACAGTCTATAAAGGTAAATGTCTTAGTGTTGCACTTTATGGGGCGAGTTTGTGGGGACACAATAAATGCGGCGAAATACAACTGGTTGAGAAGGAGTTCAGGTACCTCCTTCCCACCCCTAAAAGTGCCCCAGTATATGTTTGTCATGCTGAACTCGGAGCCCCGTACATAACAGACCTGTTTATGTTACAGCCTGCGTTACTCTGGTATAAAGTATGGACATCTACACACATTGATTTAAATTGTGCCATAATTAAGGATTGCCTTCAACCTAGATTATGCCAGCGTATCACATGGCTAGTTTACATCCAACACTTAAGTAATGACCGAGGCCACCCAGAGTATTTTGAGAAGCCAGAAACCCTAGCCCTCATTAGTAGAGTCACTTTAAAAAACAAAATTATGTTCCATCTGGAGAATAACAGACTTACTTCTGAAATTTGTAAATCCAGCGTTGTGAAAAATCAATTGATTTTAACTCCTCCTAAAATGCACCCTTACATAATAGCAGTTTTAAACCTAAGACAGGTTTATTAAATTTGTTTGATTCATCACTTTCCACAGATTGGTCAGCTTTCCACATATGAATGACTGGTCTACAATCCTACCTAGTTGCCCCTGCAGTGATGGTATGGCCCAGAACACCATGCACATGTTTTTTTTCTGTAAGTTTTATAACCATCAGAGGAAGCGCTACATCATACCAATTTTGAGAGATTCACATTTTCCGCAATGTCGATCTGCGTATTTATATTTACTATCTTTGCCTTCTCTGGCGATCTGTTATAGTATGGCATCCTTTATGTGGGCAGTCTTGTACACTAGAAAGAAGACCTTATAACATCTCCACAGCAAAGTTTGAGTGTTATCTCTATGGTGTTTTGCTGGGCGGCTATGTGGGCTTAATGCACACATGTAATAGGAATTCTGTGTTAACGCAGGTAAACACTCGACTAGTTACTTTTAATTAAGAAGTGTTGTTCACTAAATCTATGTGCTAATATATTGTGGAACAAATATCAACTGAAAACCTCTTTGTCACAAGGTTTTATTATGCATATAACTTGAGCTGATCATATGAATTGTACTGTATCCTTTTAATGATTTTTATATTTATATTGTTATGTATTGCTTTTATGGATGGCTGATTGCCTCCGAATAAAGTAATTATTGATTGTTTATAAAAGTGGGCGCCTGCTAAACTATAAAGCGTGGCGCCATGGGCTGCTGCAATGTCATGAGTGTAATAGGGAAAGATCATTAAAGAAAATAGTGCTCACCGACTATATAAAGCACACTGTATAACACCACAAGTAAAAGCTCCAGTCAGGTTACAAATGCAGACAAGGCGGTACCAAGAAGGGACTAGTAAGCCTTTTTACCAATGAAAAGCAACGATTTAGGAAAGACGGTAATAATAGGAGATGGGCGGTTAAATGGGTGGAGCTTGTATTACATACTCAATACAGCATGCCTCACAGAGGGAGCAGCGCATGCACACTGCCACTAGGCTTGGCCTAAAAATGATCAACGGGAAAAAACTGTTGCAATCTGAGATCAAAACTAAACCCACTTTAAAAAGAAAAAGGATAATTAAACATTTTTGTGAGAAATTAAATGTTAAAACTAAGTAAATAAGTCTACGAGGTAACAGGACCCCCACCAACTGCATGCTCATAAACTGCAGATCAGCCACCAAGCATGCCACAGAGCTAGCAGAATCCATCCTCACCCACGACATAGACCTAGCATTCATCACAGAGACATGGCTAAATGATTCCTCTACACCCCTCATAGATACTCTTGTCCGCCCAGGCTTTGCAATCACCAACAAAGATAGAAAAGACCAAAGAGGTGGAGGCACAGCAATCATCCACAAAAACAAAATTTCTGTGACGGGAATAGACTCCTTTAACTACAACACCTTTGAATGCCTAACCACCAACATTAACACAAGCAATAACAAAACACTAATCTGCCATCTAATTTACCACCCGCCAGGCAACACCACCGCATTCACCGAGCACCTGTCCGACCTGATTGCCCACTGCGCTCTCCGAGACACGAACAACCTAATTCTGGGCGACCTCAACCTACACTAGAAGGAAGTAAACAACCTGCTAATCCAGAACCTGGATGAGCTGCTACACAGCAACAACCTTACCCAACACTGCTCAGAGGGAACCCACAACAAAGGAGCAATCCTAGATGCCATTATCGTCCAACGCGACACAGTCAAGATAGACCACACCCTGCCCGTGGACTGGTCCGACCACAACCACCACTGGTCCGACCACCTCACTCAACTGATCACACTCCAACCCCTCACCCAAGACCCCCCCCCCCCCCCCCAATGGACAAGAAACCTTACTCAGATCAACATGACTGACCTAGAGGAAAGGGTAAACTCCCTCCTAACTGCCTCCATGGATGATCTATCCACAACAGAACTCACCGCCCACTACAAAACAACCATGACATTCATTCTAGACCAAGTAGCCCCCAGAAACTAAAATAAAAAAAAAGGAACATCCCATCCAGATCCTGGTTTAACATGGACATTAACAACGAAAGAAGACAACTAAGAGCTACAGAATGACTATGGAGGAGCAATCCCTCCACAAGTCTACACGAACAACTCAAAGCAGCCCGAAGGAAATACAAAAAACACATCAGCAGCGAAAAATCCACTTTCTTCTGCACCGCCCTGGACAACGCAAAAAAATAGGCCCAAAGAACTGTTCAAAATCATAAGGCAAAAAACCTACAAGTCCCCTAAATCCTCAATGCAGGCCTCCAAGTACCTGTAACAACTTTGCAGACTTCTTCGAAGACAAAATCACAAAGATTGAGCTCTCACTGGACATCAACGTCAACCCCGCCTGCAAAAGCTTACCCCAGGGACAGAAGACAGCACTCGCAAGCACCCCACGAAAACATGGACATCCTTCAACCCCATACCGGCAGAAGAGATTCTCAAACCAACATCCACCTACAAACCCGCTTCTCACATCCTTGATCCTATACCCACCCAATTGAACAAAAAGCAGAAACACTCCATAGCCCCATTCTGGTGCAAGATCAAACAGCTTCTTGAGAACCGGCGTCATACCTGAATGCCTCAAAGTTGGCCAAGTCACGCCACTACTAGAAAAAAAACAACAGGCCTTGACAGCATGGACCTGAATAACTTCAGACTCGTCTCCAATACCTATCCAAAATCCTCGAAAGATGCGTCCTCCTACAACTGACTCACACAGACAGCATCAACCTTCTTGATCCCCACCAATCGGGCCTCAGAAAAGGCTATAGCACCGAGACCGTGATCCTTAACATCATGAACGACATCCACAAATCCCTCGATACCAACCAATGTTGCCTCCTCATTCTCCAAGACCTATAGGGAGCCTTTGACACGGTTGATCACCAACTACTCATCAAGGCTTTACAAGAAAGGGTAGGTGCCGATGAGGTGGTCGTACACTGGTTCTCCTCCTGCTTACACAGCCACTCCCAAAGGATAAAAATCAAAAACTTAACTTCCGGCCTCCACCCAGTCAGCAGCAGTCCCCCAAGGTTGAGTGCTCTCACCACAACTGTTCAACATATACATGGAACCCCTCACCACAATACTTGAAAATGCTGACACGTTCAAGATGCTTTCACTTCCGCGTTTTCTTTACGCATTACAGAATACCCCCAACCCAGTCCCAGATACTTACTTTTCCCAAATCGATGGTGTATTACGGGGATTATTGTGGGAAGACCCTACGCAGCGAATAGCAATGAACAAGCTCACCATGGGATGGTATGACGGAGCATTGGATTACCCAATTTAAGACTATTATCAAGCGTCCCAGCTGATCGCCATCAATAGATGCGTGTTCAGCCCCCACGGTGAGCCCCATTTCAGAACAGATCATTGGCGCAGGGGCGGCTATAACAGAGCGCTTTACACCAATCCCCGTAAACTCAATTTAACCGGCCTCACGGCACGTACGGTCGAGACCTGGCATGCTGTCACTAGAAAGTTGGGCTGGCACAAGTGTCTGACAAAGGCAACTCCACTATGGGAGCCTGATATCTTGGGCCAACTCAGTAAATGTCCGGGGTTTGACAAATGGGACAAAACTGGGATATCCACGGTGGGGAATATGTGGAAGAAAGGAAAATTGGCCGCATTCGCAGAACTTCAGGGAAAATACCACTTGGCACAATCAGAGACCTTCAGGTATTTGCAGATTAGTCATGCTGTCTCATCTGCCCTGCCAAAGGGTGCCCCCCTCTCTACACCCCCGGAGAACCGGTTGTTATTGGATCCCATGGACCACAAGGCCATTTCACTCACCTACAAGAAACTGGTTAATAACCGTGCAGATCCGATGCAGATGTTGAGGGTGGGCTGGGAGAAAGACCTGGAATGATGGAGGACGACGACTGGCGAGACGCACTGGCCTCCCCTCGAGAAGTAGCCATCCCCAGGCGCATGCGACTCCTCCAGCTCAAGATCCTCCACTGGGTCTACTTTGACGCTAAACTCTTGTTCAAGTTAGGTAGGCGCCCTGATCCGCTTGGTCTCCGGCACTACACTCAAGTGGGTACCTTCATTCACATACTATGGGTATGCCCGCAAATCCAGTGTTATTGGGAAAAGGATTGCCTGCCAACTCGAGAGGGCATGTGACAAGTCCCTGAAGTTATCTCCTCACCTATGCCTGCTCAATATTTGGGGGTGACTGACCTTTCTCAGGCTGAACAGGCTTGGGCCTCGATGGGTTTCGCCATCGCGAAGCGAAACATTGCACGAAAATGGGGTATGGATGCGGTCCCGCTCTTGGGTGATTGGGAAAAGGATATGGATACCGCAATGATTGCCAAAAAGTCAGTGTTCAAGGGCCGAGGATGCCCCAAGAAATGGGATCATAAATGGGGAAAATGGAATAACTACAGAGGGGACATTTGCATCTCCCCGACGGTGGAGCTGCAAAGGAAAGGCGGGAACTGATGGCCCAGTTGACAGCAGAAGTGGTGGCTTCTCCTCCTCAGGATTAGTAGCTATCCGGCCTCCAGGCCTCTGTCCTCTGTTGTGCCATGATCTGTAGAGCTTCGGATAGAAACGTATCTTATGATTGATTGGACATTGTACATATGCAGTGGTCTGTAACGATCCTCGCTAAATTTATAGGTGGATGTAAAAGTGAAGATATATGTATTGGAGAAAAAAACTTTTATGCTGAAGTTGTAGGATATGTGCCGGTACCCGGTTGTTGTTGAAAATAAAATATAAAAAGTTTAAAAAAAAAATGCTTACATCCCCTTCCACCTATATGCTGATGACACCCAGATCTATCTAGAAACCTCCTCCATAGAGGACATTCACAGACTCAACGACACTCTAAAAGAAATCCAACACTGGCAGTCTCTAAACCACTTAAAACTCAACCAAGACAAAACAGAGATCCTCCTCATCTCCAACAAAGAAAAGAACCCTCAATTTTCAGAATGGCTAAAAGCAATGGATGCTCTCAACGGCAATCTCACTCTGGACAACTCCGTAAAATCATTAGGAATCACCCTGGACCCAAAACTTGACATGGCCAAACACATTAAGAACACTGCAAAGGGTGCCTTCCTCAATCTGAAGCTACTTAACAAAATAAAACCCTTCATCCCAACCAAAGACTAGAATCAAGCCACTCAATCACTGGTGCTATCCAGAACGGACTATGGGAATGCAACCCTCACTGGTACAACAAAATCTCACCTAGCTCCCCTCAAAACAACTCTCAACGCAACAGCCAGAATGGTAACCGGAGTTAGGAAACACGATCCCATCTCACCGGCACTCAGAGAACTAAAATGGCCATTCCCGAATTGCGTGTCAGCTTCAGAACTGCCTGCCTCACGCACAAAGCCCTGCACACAGGAAAACCGGACTATATGGCCGCCAAACGCAAGAGAGACAAGGAACCTTAGGAGCTCCAATACCCTACTACTCATCCCTATAAAAACAAGCAAACAAAAAAACGTACGGTCCTTCGCCGGAAACGCGCCCAAAATCTGGAACTCCATCCCAGCAGATATCAGGACTATCAAGTCATTCGCAAAATTAAAAAACACCTAAAAGACCTCTTCCTCAACCGCTGCCTCCCGAACAGGTAGCCGCCGCCTAAGCACACAACCCTGCTCACCGTAGCTCTCCGACACTAACAATAAGACCGACCTCCTCCTTGCTCCCTGACCCTTACCTGTTCCCTCAAAGAGGTTCAACCCAAGACAACGTGCACTCAATGAGGTTATCTCCGGACTCACGTACTACCTCAACGTTGCACAGCACACTTGGACTTCCGAACCAATATGTATACTACTGCTCTATTGTGTGACTCTTGCATTAAAACGGTTGTAAAGCGCTCCGATGCCCCGGGGTCCGGCCAGCGCTATATAAAAATCCGTAATAAATTAACAGTAAACCAAGATGATTAATGCTTTCATAGAGGACATCACTGACCTCATGAGCAACTACGTGGCATGAAAAAGACTGAATAGGTTTCACACCACTGTCTCCTATACTAATCACAACCATTTCAAAACATCTAACACCTACAGCATTCTACAATCTAAATTCACTCCATTCAAAACACACATCAAACTTCTAACCCCATCTCCTCCTAAGCAACTGACACCAAGCTGAAGGTTACCCAATGTTCTCCAGTAAAAACAAGTGCACTCTATTTTAAGGATATAGGATTTCACTAAGCACCATTAAATAAAAGAGAAAAAAAAATCACAAACGATAACACCACAAACCCAAATGACGCAATAAAGAATCCTAATAGCCCCAACTGCTGTCCTACAATGCAAACCCACGCCATACGCTAAGCCTACATTAAGAAAATTTCTAGATTAAAAAGCCAGATGATTTGTTGAACTCGCAATCTACACAACAACAAAACTTCATAAGGCTCCCCAGCACGAAAAAATTATGCATGCAAACATAACGGCAAAGGTGAATAATCAGAATCTAAAATATTTACACTGTAAACCTAACCTACCCAAACATTTGAGGGCAATGGACTGAGTAATCAGTAAAGCAATCTCATGCACTGAAGTTCATATTCAGATAAACAACACTGCAAACCCACTCCATGCATTCAAACCATAACACAAAACTTTCAATGTTGAGTCTCAAACACATAATATACAACAACCTCTAGCACTCTACGTAGCAAAACCAAACCATGCATTCAAAATGTCAAGAGCATCATACTGATCACAACAATGCCAAACAGGAAAAAGTAGATGTCATCGACTTGCAATTGCTTGAACCAGTAATCTTTAACTGTCCAAGACAGATCGCAGCAAACATTTTAGCCTGCAATAAAAAGACTAATGTCAAAATAACAAAAATACGGCATTTTAACATTCAACAATAAAGTACAAATATCTATATAAATATGTTAATTGCAGTTTATAAATCGCTTAATACCGGCAGGTCTCTAAGCGCTGAGAGACAGTAGTCGCAACCAGCCCCCAAGTGTGAATGTAAGCCACTGATCAGTCTGCTTAATGCCCAGGCCTCAGTGAAGAGGAGGGTCTTCAGTTTTTTCTTAAAAGGGAGGAAGGTTTTTTCTAACCGGAGGTGGGCCGTTAACTTATTCCAGAGTTGTGGGATGAGGAAAGAGAAGGCTTGCCCTCCTTTAGTTGTGTGGTTAAACCATGGGGAGGCTGGTTGGCCTCCCTCGGATGACCGGAGGGTGCGGCCGGGGATGTACTTCCCCAATCGCTCTTTGATGCATCTTGGGGGCTGTCCATGCAGGGCCTTGTGGGCGATACAGAAGCCATTGAATCTATCCCTCTGTTTGACGGGGAGCCAGTGAAGTTTTTGCACCAGGGGAGTAGCCCGTGCACGTCTGGGGAGCTTGAAGATCAGCCTGGCTGCATCATTCATGGCAACTTGTAATTTGCCTAGCAAATTTACCGCTAGTTCAATGTAAAGCGCATTGCCATAATCCAGTTGCGATAAGATCAATGCTGTCACCACCGTCCGCATGGCGGAAAATGTCAGGAGGGGTGATAGTTTCCTTAGTTGCCTCAGCAAGCCCACACAGGTCCCAAACACGGTTGTCACTTGGTTGGTCAGTGTGAGTTTGGCATTGATTTTGATACCCAGACATTTTACATATGGACTTCACAAGTATTTGGTGTGTGTAGGTACAGCAAAACTCACTTCTGACGAGCAGCTTGTTAAACCTCTCAAAATAACTTTTAACATTTATAAAGCTTTTTTAACCACTAATTAAACCGAATAGCTTAGGCTCTTATTACATACGTACTTCAAAGGTGGTATAGATGTGACCAGTTATGGAGAAGAACACTGAATAAAATATTATTGACCTAGGCAATACTTTTGGCTAAAAGACTACGTCAAAGTCAAGTTCTATTGAAATAAGGAAAACAAACCCAATTAATACATACATTTTCCAGAAGAACTACTTCATGGAAGAGCAGAGTAAACCTAATAACACACGGATGAGCTACTTCTACCCTACTAGTCTTTCACAACCTCCTTACCCAATTCCTTAAAGCATCAGTCAAATTTCAGCTGCCTTTAGGTATTCCAAATTCCTAAGCACTTTTTAGACTATAATTTACTGCACTTTGCCTTTCACTGAACCTATATCGAAGTTGCTGAAGTTCGCCAATGTTCCAGGACTTCACACTCACACCACTTGCTAAGCCACCACTGTTCTGAGCTTATCTCGCAAGAAGACACAAGAGCTGAGAGGAGCCGTAGCGCACTTCGCACCTTTCGCTCCCCCGACCCCAGCCCACCCTCACCTGCAGGAACTCAGGTCTCACTTCTTCCCACCTTGCCAGCCGGGAAGTGGGACAGCCGACGGCCCCAGACTTCATGCACCCACGGCGCCCCTGTCAGCGCAGATACTGAACTGTGGTCAATAGGCGTGCGGAGGGGCGTGGGCAAAGCGGAGACCAGGGCGCGCAAAGGATACGTGTGCCCAGAGGCTGAATGCCCGGAAGCCAGAGTAGGCAGATGAGGCCAGCACCACAGCCCCCCTTCCTGTGCAGGCGGAAGCGACCAGCATAAGGCCGATGCGGCTTGCATCGTGGTTGGGGCCGCCCCCCTGCACTTTGATTCAACCTTTCCCCTCCTCATCTCTGGTGACCGTGGGAGACTGCATTTCTCAAACCCAAGGAAAGGAATGTGGGGCAACATATGCAACATCCAATCGCCAATAATCTTGACTATCATTAGTGCAGTCACGATCCCAGAGCATCCCAGTTGCGTCAGCTATTTCTGTTTCAGCTCCTCTTTCCTTGTGCCCAGCGCTCAGCAGCTTCAGCATACCAGCACCCACTGGTATACCAGCACCCAGCACCTAGCTGATTCAGGTGCGACTTTTGGTCATCTTAGTGCTGACGCACTCTGGAGTTGACAGAACGGGCAGAGGGACACAGTGTCTAGTCCAGTGGCCTCGAACTTGGGATCCTCTGGGCCCCTGCGGTTCAGGGTTAGGGCCAAGCAGTGAAAAAGGAAAAAAAGGATGAAATGCCCTGGAAAGCCCTCGGAACCCTCACATAAGGGTGCAACGGTCAGTTAACTAGTGCCCCTCCCCCCTGGATGTTAAAGAGGACCCATAATCGGTGGGTAGGTGTGGCAGCGCCTCAAAGGCCAACACAAGAAAAGGAATGTGATCCGGACGAACGAGGAGGGCACCCAGGTTTGAAAAGGCATAGAAAATCCAAGTTAAGCACAGTAGGGCTCACAGACAATTCAGGGGATATACCAGAACAAACCCTGGACATGTCCCCACCACGCCCACTGCGTCTACCTGCACCAAACCAAGAGAAACCCTCTGTGCACGATGCAGTTTTGTCAACAACAGCACTTCAGCAACTGCAACAAGGAAAAACTTCTTTAATATATCAACAAACCTTTGTGGCCCACCAGGCCCCCCAGCGAGCCTCCACCCTCTTAGACTACTGTAAAAAAGCACCAGGAGCAGTGGCTAGCACTTACCCTTTCCACAAGCCGGAGTCACTGGAGGTAAGACCACCACAGCTAAATGTCGAGCTAACTGTTCATCCGCCCCCAAACAGTCTCATGCCAATTCAGGGCGAGCAAAGTGGAAGTCCGGAAGCGGCAAAATCAGAAGCTATACCAGGCCAACACACAGCGACAGACCCAGAGTCATGTCTTTCACTTCTCGAACTTCATTCCAGTATACAGCCAACCCTCAAGACACCCTCCGGCAGTCATCAACCTCCAAAAACAATTAAACAATTATCGGACGAAGACCCTGAATGAGTTTCTAATGCCTCAATGCATCAAGCAAATCAATCCTCAACGAAGTCCTCACAATATCTTTGGTACAGTAGCTATGTAAGCTCAACAATGTCACCGTCAACCAGCATCGACACACTTAGCCCTCCAGACGCCCAGTGGGCTAGGTCCGTGAAAGGGAATATAGAACCACTCTCGCCCATAAAACCATCCAATACGGAAATAGTTGCAGACACCGCACAAAAACGAGGCATGGAACCAAACAACTAATCTCTTGGAGATATCATTCTTCCTTAAAGATCCTATACGATTCACTAACCAGGAACCTGAATCCAGCCCCAATGAGCTTTTACATCAGTGGTATGGTCTTAATTGCAGCAAACTCTCCAAACAACCGTTCTGGCACTAAGTTATCACTCGGATATACTAGATATACAAGTGGACCTCTTGAACACCATAGCCGTACTTACGGCAGGTATTGACAGCAAGCTGCAAAATCTGAACAAGTTAATAGTAAGGGCACAAACAACCTCAAACCTGGTTCAGTCCGTTTGCTGTGGTTCACCAATTATAGACAGTTTTTCTCTCTCCCGATGTTCCTTACCAGTGTTCTGAATGAAGTAAAGAGTTTGTCAAGAGCCGCAGGAAGAAGCGAGCATCAGAAACATGAGCCACCTAACCACACCCCATTTGCACCAGCCACAAAAAAACTGCAGTTCAGGAGCCTTCGGATCAGTGGCAGACAGCGAATCCTGTGGCAACCAACAACGCGGTGCTCAAGACCACCCTCAAAGGGCAAGTCTCACCATTTAAACGTCACAGCAAACTCGCCACTGAGCCCTCAAGTCGGGAACGTCTTAGCTCAGTCAGTTCACCAAAACCAGGACATTAGCCAGCCCTTGGTAGTGAACTCAACTTCATATGCCAAACCACAATCTCCACGCCCACTCAGTAACAGGAAAAAGAAAAGATTACACAAGCAACAAAACAAACCCATCTCAAAAATTGCTTCTGTCCCCCATAAATTGTACCCTCCGTTTACAACAAATATGGAACAGGCTCATAGCAGCAGCAAGGAGAGGGCACGGCAACTACACCCACAGATTATAAGCGCCTCCAACATACACAGCGAACTACACGAGCAGAGCTGTCCCCTCAATGTGCAACAAGCCATACCCTTGACCTTTGCACAAGGTGGGCTGTTGCCTGTCTAAACGAACCAACAAGCCCAACAAGCCTGCCTTTCCAGAGCTAGGAGACATTCATCTCTTCTCCATGACAAGTCTAAAAGTGCATAAACAACGGGGGTGCTCGAAGGAACCGCAAGCATAAAAGGGCAACAGGCAGTTTAAACAACCCCGCCAGAACACCGGTCCTTCTTACGGTCCCAGAGTGTTGTCACCCATGCCGGAGATGATGACCAACTAAAAGTAACAAATCGACAATATTGAAAGGCCTCTAGGAGAATGCCAATTAGGTCACCTCCAGCTCCAATAAAAAAGCACGCACAGACCTGGAATTAGATTAAGGCCACCTGCAGAAAATCTTGATTTAATTAGGACAAGTGCCCAGCAACAGAATGTCCTCACCGATTCTGCAAAAGTCAAGTTACTATTAGGCAAGACGTCCTAAACAGAAGCAACAGCCTCAAATTACAAAACACTATACCTGGGTGGGTTCCATACTCTGGAATCACATGCCATCAAGTACATAGAATTCCTCCTTCCTAGAGGTTCACAACCCTCAGAAGCTACATTGGTAATATTTATCTCTCCTACCTGGGTACAAACTCTCTAGGCTAGCACAGAGCCTTTAGGGCATGGGGAATCAAAAACCACCTGTATATAGAGAACTAGGCTCCCCAATCACGCTGGTAACTCCACAAACGACGCTGGTAAACTTACACGATGCACAAACAAACCGTGCCCAATACTAAAGCACTCAAGGCCATGTAGTTTCAAAAGAAAAGCCACGGACTACAACTAACTTTGCATACAGAGTCAGACCGGCGTTGGCTGCCAGCAGCCCTGTCTTCTTGCGGTTTAGCCTGAACCGACAACCTGTCTCAACAAAAGCTGCTCTAATAAACTTTACCCAAAGTGGTCACTAACAGTTCACAATCAAAACTCTCAAACTCAACTAAATTCCCGTTGTAGTTCTCTCTGGTCCTGTGTTCCTTGAATATCAGTGACCTCCAACATAAAATAGTCTTTCCAGAGTTACTCAACTTTTTTTCAGGCCACGATCTCCTCGCTCTACAGGAAACATGGACCTCTCAAAGTAAGCTCATAACCGGATTTATCAAATGCTGGAAGCGGCAGCCAGAGATCACAAATTTGATCACTCTAGTGAGGGCTTATCCATATACACTTCATGCAGACTAAAGAGTAACATCGAACCAATATTTTTTTAACAGCGCTAGCTGTTTGGAATCATCATCAAAACGTGGTGACAGCATCGCCCCTTGTTGATTCTTATGCATATATCAACCCTAGGGCAAACGGGAGCGACTAAACTGGCTTTTTTCAATTTCCTACGACCTAGTCGGAGACTTTCCTCAAGTAGACTGTCTGCTCATGGGACACTTTAACACCAACCTCTTTCAAGGGACCCCCAAGGATTTAGAAAGTCTTCCCCCTAACCCTCCCATATGGATTTACGGCTCAAGTAAAACAAAGGGCCAACTGCGCTGCACCCTAGGTGAACTCTTGGTTTTACAGCTTCTTAGTGTGGGCTTCATCGTAATGAACGACAGGTTTTCACTAAACACCCCGCCAAAATGGACCTGGGCAATCAGCAACAAGTGGTCCTACCCAAACGATACCATAAGTAACGCTGAATTACTTACATTATTATAAATTACAGTATTTTCGCATATTTCGAGAGTGATCATCGCTCACAGATTACCACCATTGCCTCAAACTTACCACACCACTAATCATCAAAAGCTAAGACATTCACTCAGAAAATCTAAAGTGATTAAATCGAACTCTGCCATCAGCGCCATCAGCACCACCATCATCATCATCATGAGAGGGCAAACCGCTCACTCTACATGGTAACCAGACGACCAGTTCCCCATAAACTGACTGGCTTAATTTTTTGTACTCCACTTCTTGGAGAATTCTAAAAGCCAGCTCACCCGCATGTTCACGCAGAACAAAACAATACTTCTACACAAAACATGTAAATTTGAAAGAAAGCTGTGCGAATGAACCCCCTGACTACAGAGTCAATGATGGCTTACAAAATAGCACAAACAAATGATAGTCTGGCATGCCACACAAAGAAACAACATCTCCAGCAGTTCTGGTGCACTCATTTCCGCAAGTAAAAACCAGGGAATTTCTGGGAGCTGGTGAGCAGGCAAATAAAGGGATACACCGGCTTGGGTAGCGCAAACATCTCAGAACAAGAATGCGTAAAGGTTTTGAACAGTCACTTCCACGCAGGAGAATGAATCAACCACCTATTGACTAGTATAGTAACCCCCAGGGAGTGTCCGCCCCAATCACAAGATCTACAGCAATCCCCAAGTGTAGAAATCCTCCTCATGTCAAATCGGCTTGTCAAAATATTATCTAAGGCAAGATCAGAGGGAACATCAGGCCCAAATGGTCTGCCACAGGCTCTTTTTTAACCATTCCATTCTGGGCCAACCAGTTAACAACCCTTTTTGACTACCGCCTCTGGAGTTCAATTATACCGGACCTTGGCGTGGGGCAGCGCAAACATCTTAGAAAAAGAATGGGTAAAAGTTTTGACCAGTCACTTCCACACAGGAGAATGAATCAATCACCTATTGACTAGTATAGTAACCCCCAGGGAGTGTTCGCCCCAATCACAAGATCTACAGCAATTCCCAAGTGTAGAAATGCTCCTTATGTCAAATAGGCTGGTAAAAATAATATTTAAGGCAAGATCAGAGGGAACATCGGGCCCAAATGGTCTGCCACAGCCCTCTTTGACTACAGCCTCTGGAGTTCAATTATACCGGACCTTGGCGTGGGGCGATAATTTATCCAATCTACAAGTGCGGTTCTTGATTAGCCCACAGCAACTATAGGCTGATAGCCTTACTTGACAACGAGGCCAAATACTTTGCAAGCCTTCTCCTTGAAGATCTGAGACAGTGGGTTGGTTAAAAAAGATTGATCCCAAGAAACCAAACTGGCGTCAGAGCAATGTCAGGTACACTGACCAACCTATTAGCCCTATCAAATCTTATTGATAGAGCAAAAACCTTGTCCACATTAATACACTGCTGCTTTGTGGACTACAAAGCAGCCTTTGATCATGTGACGAGGGAGTCACTTTGGGCTAAGCTATCAAAATAGGAAATTTCAGCTAAACTCCTTGAGTTAATCCTCCAGTTGCATACCAATACCAGGATGCAAGTCAAGCTCAGAGACGGCTCGCATCTATCAAGAAAAATACCGACATAACGGGGAGTTAAGTAGGGATGTTTGCTAGCTCCCCTTCTTTTGAACTTGTTTATAGCGGACCTTCCACTGGTACTCAACACAGTAAAAAGTAACACCCCAGAGAATGGTGGAGTCCAAATTAACAACCTCCTATAAGCTATGTCGCTCACTTTAGCCTCACGAGGGTAGGGTTGCAACGGCTGTTAAATCAATTATACAGTTATACAATCAAGAATAACTCGGAGGTTAACTTAAAGCAGACACAAGTGGTAACTTTTGGCAGGAAAAGGTGCTGAGGAGGTGGTTGGACATACAGTAATCTCGGGATCACAGCAGAACAGACATAGAAGTACCCAGGGATCCACATTGATGGGAAGGGCGCCTTTGTTAAGCACTGGAGAGAAATAGCTACAAAAGCCATGACCCTTCAAGCTAGCTTATCCAAACTTTCAAGAAAGCAGACAGGTCCAATTCTACTTCCAATGCTGGAAGTCATGCGAGCTAAGTTAGCCTTATCCTACAGATCCGAAATTCTCTTGGGTAAGCTCTGCATTGCGCTGAACTAACATGTAACGAATATCTATAAAATAGTGCTGTGGCTGCCAAAAACCTTGTCTGCAGCCCAGATCAGATTGGAGCTTGGCCTCCTCAACCATCAAACGTTAAGTGCAGGTGTCATATTTCATATCGGTACCCTGATATAGGTTTAGAGAACATCGTACTCTTTCCCCTCCACCATCTCCCCTTCATTTCATATGAACGAGCCTTATAAGGACATAACTCCAAATAAGGAAAGAATGCCTAATAAGGACTGACGCCTTTTAAGGACTAAACCGTTCACCTAGTTCTATGACGAGGGTGGGTTCTGCCCAATCGATATTGCTAAGACGTCATCCTTAGCAAATATGAATAATTTAGGAGTACACTCTCCAGGGGGGCATACTTCACCTCTCCTATCTACGCACAAAGGTTTAATCCCAGTCATCCTCATACTGAACAATGGGTAACATACGCAAATAGACTGTATAAATACAGCACCTCTTGCTATCAGTAATCAGGAGGGAACCGAGACTTCAAGGCAGACACACTGACCAGAGACGCTGCGGCTCCGGCATGCCATCGCTCCAGCTCACAGTGGTCTAACTATCCCCGACGGGGTGTCCAAATCAAGTCCAGGACGAAGTCCCACACTCTCACTATTCAGGTATGGGGGTTCAACTAAATCCTAGCAGGACTGTTGGCTCTTAGATTCTAGGCGATTAGGCTCTTTGGTTCATTAGCTCTTTCGCACCTACTTACATGCTAGGTACACTTAGTACATTTAGACAGGCATCTTAGGAGTACGCACTTTATTGTATAAATGCATTTTATATTCATGTATGTGTTCATTAAAAGTGCAAAATGGTAGAACAATACTATTCCTTTTTATTCAATGTACTGCTGGTTCTATATCTCGGCTACTGTGTTACAGTTGTAGCAGCACATTTGTTTTACATGAGAAGAACAACGGTACAATAAATTCTAATTTTAAACACGCCCGACTGTTTCTTCTGTGTATCTCTCGGAGAGCAAAATAAGCAAGCACGAGTGACTGGGTGAAAAGCAGTATATTGTTTACAGGAGTCGGAGGAATCAGGGGTGGGTGTGTTCTGAGGTTGCCAAAAACTAATCTCTCTGATAGGAGATTCTAGTGACACTGCGAGCTAGCTAATGCGAAAACAGGCTAACATACTCAGTGGGGGTGTACAGAGTCAGTCTGCCACCAGACCCACAGTTTGTTATCCACAAATGCGCAGGTCCTGCATGAAGGGTACCATAGGAACTACACTACACCAGCTCCTTCTTTAACCTATGCCACAAGCTGAGACAGGCCAGAGTCTGCTTGCTGGAGTCCCTGTTATGGACAGACATCTGTTCCAGGGGACCAGGCGGGTCACATCGCCGTTTTTTTTTTTTAAATGACTATGTTGCAATTGTCCGCGAGTGAACTGTAGGACCTAAATCCAAGTGGAAAGGCTTTTAAGCGAAGTATAAAGAAACAAATCCAACTCTTTTTATATTCAGAAGACAGAGCAACTCTAGCTAAACGCAAGCATGCATGGGCTGTATCAACTCATACCAGCCGGCTTCTCCATCAGTATATCTTGCTTGCACACATTCTTTGCACTTAGGACTAAGATTTATGGTGCTCAGACTGGGCAAGTGGCACTTTTTGAAACATTTAGCTCACTGGTGGTGGCCATCAGAGGAAATTAAAATGCAGAAGTTGTAGCACGTCAGACGAATCCTTGGAGCATGTTTTCTGCGTCTGCCCAGCGATGATGGATTCGCACAAATTAAAACGAAAGGCCGAGAGGAACAAATTGGGAGTTCGGGCCTGCCGGCAGAGCATCGTAGTGGCATTACATCCAGAAAACATGGCCCTAAATATCCGTTTGCAAAAATGTATTAATCTCACCTACAGCAGGTTCAGGACCCTAAACGACCACTCAGGAAGTGAAGTCCCTCAAATAACTTTCTCATATAACACGCGAAAACCCAAGCCCGGCATCTTTAAAAAGAACGGTTATATAGAAACTGATCACTGTTAATCTCATTAGATCTAGTTAAATTATACTATGACCAGCCCACTTGGAGGACTGCTTGTGACAATTTTTTTACTCTCCAATATCTACTGTAACAATGCTGCTTGCACTCGAAGGCACTTTGAAAATCACTCAAATGTTAAATATTTATTCATAATTGGTTTCATGGACGCATTCCTTTTAGCTCAATTTGTAAAGTCTTTAATAATAATCACATACAATAAAGATATGCCTCACTAAAGCGAAGAATTTATCCTGGTTCTTCTGCAACGTGTGCAAAGATTGTGTAATTCTGCATCTTTTTTTAAATAAAATAATCTCAATTCCTAAACCCATGAGTTCCATATGTTTTAAACGTGTATTGCCAGCAAATGTGTTAACCATTAACTGTTCCCTCTTTTGCATTGCAGTGTGTTCCAAATCTAAATCCGCCCAAAACTGAGAATGTGTGGCAATGCGTACATTTATTCACACAGTTAATATGTGCAATTAAGCGCCCCACTAAACAAACGTCTAACTAAATAAGATAATTTTTATGCTCACAGGGCCCAGGGAACTCACCATCTTTACAGGTTTTTCCATTCTCCAGAAGACGCACACCGGTTGGGCACGCACACCGATGGTAAGGCTCCATAGGAGACATCAAACATAAGTGCGAACAGCCACCATTCTGGGTTCCACATGGGTTAGTAGCTGCAAATTACAAAGTAGACTGGTTAGGTTTGAAGTAGCACGTTGACAAAAACTGGCAGGTATTATACTAATGGAAAAAAATTCAAACAGACATTGGCAAAGCCAATAGGTCTCAACAATGCGAGCACTATTGGAGCGGTCAATATGAATGGCTGTTAGCCATGTTGAACCTGGACCGAAAGAGGTCAACCAACTGCTTTAATCCAAAGTGTCCCTCGCTAAAACAGAGAAGCAAGCATAGCCAATAATCTCTGAAATCCAACACCACACTTTCACTGAGAAAGAAGGCAAAAACTAGCCAGCACACTACCAAAAGAAGCTTAAAACAAGGACCACCGTCAAATGAAGAAAACAGGACTATAATAAACATGAGCTTGTAGTCTTACTACTATGTCTGTGAGCAGTCTTCGTTTTTGGTTCTGAAGATCTATTCATCTTTAGCCTTAATAAAATAAACCCAAACACGTACATTTCTGGTTTTCCTCTTGCTACATGTAATAAGCAAGGTGAGAGGGTGTGGCCAGCGTTGCCGACGTTGGGAACTGGAGAACCTCTGTGCCACAAAACCTAAAGATGTAGCGAAAAACATCAGAGCGAAAAGAATTTCCTAATGTGGAGGATCGTATCTCTTTATGACAAAGTGCAGGACCCACCAGTTAAAGTTCCGCTTCTTGCAGCACAAGCAAAAAATTGATTTAGGTGCTCACCCAATGGTGTAAAACTAAAGGGGGTTATGAAAGGGGATTCCCCTGTAGCGAACCATGGGCTGCAATATTTGGTTTAGCTTACCACCTTCCTCAAAGCTTATAATTTTGAGCTACGTCAAAAATTTTTTTTAACTCTGATGAACTCGGAGGTCTGGGGCACTGATCTACAATAAGTGGAGAAAGGCTTAAACATAGCTGAAAATCCCAAGTAAGGTAGCATTTTGCCAAATTCCACAAACCTTGTTGCTACACAATTACTCACCATCTTTAGATCCGTAGAACATTTGAGTAAATAACTACTGGGGGAAAAAAAACAAGGCCGATGTGATGCCTCACGGCTAAGAAAGCGTAAAGAGCCAAATGACTTAAGATCGGAGAGTGTCATGTGTTTATAGGAATCCAAACTCTACCTGTCCAAATCCACAAATCGCACCCACTTTCTAGTCCTCTAATACCAGTTTCAGATGTAACCACATTTTTCAATGAGAATTACTACACCGACTGACGCCATTAGCATGATGGTGTGGTCACTGCAATTACCACTTTGACTGCTCCAAAAGTAAGGCAATTAACAGAATGAGATCGATGCTGGGAACGATTTCCAAAAACATAGTACACCTTGACGTCATGAAGATAAAACACAAAACACACATCACTCCAGGAAGTGATGGAAAAAAGCTGAGAAAAATATCCAATAACAGCGAGTAAGCATAAAAGAAACACAAGACTGGGTGACTGTTTAAAGTCCTCATTGGTTAGGGAAACATGGAAATGAGGGTTAAGCATACAAGGTAACCCAGGAGATACAATATCCACGCTGAAGGAATTGGGTTATTTATAACTGCTTTGAACAATACTAGTTTGGGCATGTACTGGATTTTGCTTCTCCAAAGGAAGCATGGGTATGTATATATGTGTACACAAAGAGGTCAGGGTGACGTTTAAATAAACTTCATTTTAGAGCGTGCCAAAATGAGTTAAACATCATTAGACGTAGCAAAGAGCACCAGCTATTTTTCCCGTTTCCACGGTGGTAAACTCCTCTGTACACCATGTTGAATAAAGAAAGGTTACTTACCATTGGGCTGCCTGTGCTGGTTGAAAGCATGTATGTCCATAGGAGAAAAGATGCCAGAGTGAACTTCACGACGTTCCTCCCCAGTATACTTGTTGCAGGCCAGAATAGAGTGAGTGTTCCAGTCAGTCCAAAACAAGGTGTCACCAAATAAGGTCAAGGCGAATGGATGGGGAAGTGAATCTTTCACCACAGCTTGCCTAAAGTGAATACAAAATTGAAAGGAAATCAAGCAGATGCAAGTTGATTCAAACAGCTATACAATCTGGAAAAACGCCCCTAAATTTGCAGCATAATAAAACATCGGTTTCTTTAGAATACTGTCAAAACATTTCTTATGTACTGGGAGGTAGTAGGTTGGGGGGGGGGGGGGGGGGGGGTGGGAAGGCTGATCCTTATCTGAGCTCTTATCAAACAAAACACTGCATGCATGGCAGTGAAACCCTAACGAACAAGTTACTTACCTTCAGTAATGCCTTGTCTGGTAGAGACTATCGAACCGCAGATTACTCACCTTGTGAATTAACCCCCCCCCCACCCAGGCATGACTGGATACGGAAACTTAAGCATCAATTCACTTGCGTGTCAATAGGTGGCGTCGAGTTTGCCAGCCATCGGGACCACTATATCTGCATCACCTCTGCATGCGAACATCAGTTTTCCTGATATCCGTCCGTGCCAACAGATGTGGAGCCATTGAAATCGGAATACGACACTGTGCAGACTACCAATCTTATTAAAGGTCTGTATAAGTTTGTTCCACGGCACGGGGAGGAGGGCGAGTCGGTCTGTAATCTACCATCAGATGCTCTACCAGAAAAGCCATTATCAGAGGTAAGAAACGTGTTCTTCTGCTAGAGACTTCTAACCACATATTCCTAACCTTGTGAATAGATACAGGAGTAGTACCTCCCAATACGGTGGGTCTGTGGAATGATTCAGACCAGGAAATTCTGCAGGACAGATCAGACGAAGTGCTCCTTCCGCCGAACCTGGTTATCCAGGAAGTAGTGCCTCATGATGTATGAGGGATGACCACGTAGCAGCCTGGCAGGTGTTCAAAAATGGCAAACCACCTCAACAATTGGCAGTCCAACATCGACTGTACAAGACAGGCGATAAGGCAGGGAAATTGCATTCATGGCTGGGCAGAAAGGAAATTGAGTCGAGATGGGTAATGTCCATTCATGAACAAAACCACACACCACACCCAGGGATACAGCGGGGGCCTTTGCCCGGTACTACAAGGAACTATACACAGCTAAATCACAAGCGAGTGAGGCGCAAATAACCCAATACTTAGACACAATTGAGCTTCCCTCACTCTCCCAAGAGGAGAGAGACAGGCTGGAGGAAGACCTAACTCTCGAAGAAGTGACGGAGGCCATTGGCAGCCAAAAGTCGAGGAAAACCCCGGGCCCAATTGGACTCCCGGGGAAATTCTTTAATTAAAATAATAGCCTGCTGGCCCCACACTTACTAAATATGTTCAAGACATCAAAAGAACAAGGGATTCTCCCAAAAGATGTCCGAATGGCTACAATAATGGTAATTCATAAAATAGGGAAGCCCCCAGAAGAACGTGGGTTTTATCGACCCATATCACTGCTCAATATTGAAACAAATATTCTGGCTACTATTCTTGCGATGCGTCTCGACGGTTATTGCCCCCCTGACACAGAGACAAATCCGGTTTTATGCCGAAGCGAGCCACACGCTTTAACTTATGGCGACAGGCTAATTAGATGGACACGGTTCAGGGCCGAGATAGCTCTCACCTGCTTCTTTCACTTGATGCTGAGAAAGCGTTTGATACCATTCATTGGCCCTTTATGAGATGCACCCTGGAGAAGTTTGGATTTGGTCCAATATTTAGGGAATGGTTGGCACTTCTATACCATGTGCCGGAGGCTAAAGTCCAGGTCAATGGGGTGGTCTCGACGAGCTGGTTTATTCAACGAGGCACTAGACCGAGTTGTCCCCTGTTCCCCCTGTTTGCCCTCATATTGGAGCCTTTGGCCTGTGTAGTTCGAGCTTGCCAAAGGTTGGGTGGTTTCATAGACGAGTCGCGATTTTTAGAGGACGAACGCATATCGCTATATGCGGACGATATTTTATTATATGTTACGGACCTAGTCGAGACACTCCCCCAAATGTTGCAAATCTGAGCACGTAGGAATGCACTAAGGTTCAAGTTACTAGTGGGTGCTTGGACTACTAAGCTTTCCTGAGCGGGGTCTTTTAACAGGAAGTACGAGTCTCCATCAGGAAGGCAGTGTGGTTTGCCTCCTGTCTATTAACTGGAGGACAAAATCCTAGCTTTGACCAGGTACCCACCAGAATATTTGTCATAACCTCATTACAAAGGAGAGGTTCTAGGTTTTCTGGCTGGACTGTGCTGGGTTGAGGACCTCTGTAAAAACATTAGTCCGGACTTCTTGGGGAGGTCAAGAATCTCTGCCACTCTCCAAACACCTGTAAAAAAGGAGGTGGCCTCTTCAGTGGTCGTAGTTGGATTTGGGGAGGAAAGGCTAATGACTGGGAAAGTTTCCGGACAACTGGCCTCCTGAGGTCAAAAAGGCTGCCCTTGTCATGTTGGTCATCATCATCGTCGTCCCAGATATAAAATGCCCAATATGTTGAGTTCCGGGTGGTGGAGCATGGGCCTCAGAGCCTGCCAAAACTATCTGAGCAGTTTCCACCTCAGGTGACCTAGGTATCGCGGCTGACACCTGGTGTCAGTCGTGGACCCAGCGGTAGAGTCTAGCGTGGCATCGAGGGAAGGATCGTATGTGGTGCCGGGGCTTGAACATGCAACGCTGGAGCTTGAAAAATGGGTCGGCCTCTGTCAAGAGGCACAGTTATAATTGATATTAAACCAACTGGAGGTCCCAGGACCATGAGACCAAACGGCACTTCAGAGGGATTCGGTACAGCACCAAAGATTTGGTCCATGCTTACCTTTAGCTGCTGTAGCTGTTGCGGTGTCTCAGTTCTGCTTCTGCTCCATCTCAAACGAACATTGGAATTGGTTCTGCGAGAGGGAATGACTCCATGGCCTAGGTGTGCCAAGTGGCAGACCGAGAGTGACCCATGTTTCGACTTCTTGCGCTTTATCTTGTGCTTATTTTTGTTTTTTAAACCTGAACTCCACGCCCTCAACAATGACCAGATGAGTCTCATTGCCCCCAGGTCCCCTATGTAAATCACAAACTACTTGAAAGCGGCTCCAACATGACAAAGGAGCAGGCACAACCAATGTTTTAGGTTTAGGAAAATCTCAAATTCCAAGAAAGAGGCTCAAAGAGTTGTGCAAAAAAAAAAAACTAAAGGTATCTACGTGAACAAACCAATTGGACTTCTATTAATTTACATAGTGTGCCAACAAGAATTATTTTCATTGAAACTATTTGAAGCGGTCACAGATTATATGGGTCATTTGGCAGCTGTACATATGGAGAAAAATGAAAAATGAAATTCATTGTCAATTACGTTCATGCTTTTCTGATTTAAAATTCTGTTTTTATTAAGTTCTGCATTCTGACCAAGATATGCCTTAAGTAGATAGTGAATCAGTTCACTTCGGACACAAAAAGTACATGCATCAAGTATTTCATGTGATACTGACTAAAGATAACTGTCTCTCCACACTTTGTCAATGTTTGACAATGTTCTTCCTCACTCAAACGAGTACAATAAACTATGATTTTTGCATCTATCAGTTCCATAGCAAAGAGCAAATGTTTTGCAAGGAATACCGAGAAAATGTAAAAACCCATTCCTGGGAATTAATTGGAAAGCTGGTAAAAGTACCACCCACTTTCCGCATCAAACAAAGTCCATACTAGGTGTATAATACAGTATTCAACAAGCATTGGCACAGCCAATAGGTCTCGCCTTTGGGACCTTATAAGTATTTAGTTATGCGGCACAATATCCTTACTGCAACAACATCAACTGTTGCATGGCTAAACACTTATCAGGTCCCAAAGGCGAGACCTATTGGCTATGCCAATGCTTGTTTCCAGATGTTGCTGTGCATGATTTCAGGACACTGCTGACAGACATAAGTACCGCAGGTTGGCAACCACTCATACTGTCAGCAGCAGCACCGCCCCTTTGACCTCTCTTGTTGATTCAGCTACTACTTCGATTTTGTTTAAAAATGTGTTGATAAAAACGTCCCACTCCCCTAATTTAAGTATCGGCGCTGCCCACCACCGAGGCATTTCCCAAATCCAGACCGAGTGATAGAAAGTGCAAAGACGTAGACAGTAACTTGGAGCTGTGTCAGGGAGCTGTCTGCAGGAGAACGCGCAGGTACAGCCTGTAATGAGATGTGCAGAGTTAGTGCGCCGATTGTGGCCTGTAAAGGTGAGTTCTGCGTGAGTACGCACAGATTACATCCTCTTCAAGGGGTATATGGAGCTGGACACCACATATTTCATACCACGAAAGAGACATCTGCTGCAGGACTGCACAGATTTCATCGTGGAAAGAGGGTCGTCTGCAGTAGGACTGCACAGATTACAGCCCATGAAAGGGACAGCTTCAACAGGACAGCGCAGATTGCAGCCAGTAATAGGGTCACCTGTGGCAGGACAGCGCACATTACAGCCCGTAAAATGGATATCTGCAGCAGAACAGCGCAGATTACAGCCGGTAAAATAGACATCTGCGGCAGGGTAGCGCCGATTACAGCTCGTGAAAGGGACATCTGCGGCAAAACGGTGCAGATTACGGTCAATAAAAGGGACATCTGGAGCAGGGCAGCACAAATCATAGGCTACAGGAAGGCCTGCAGTAGGAGGGCCCAGTTACCACCTCCAGATCTGAAGCAGGACTGCGCAGATTGCAGTCTGGAAGAATGAAGTCTGCCGCAGGACAGCGCAGATTGCAGCCTGGAAGAATGAAGTCTGCCGCAGGACAGCGCAGAGTGCAGCCTGGAAGAATGAAGTCTGCCGCAGGACAGCGCAGAGTGCAGCCTGGAAGAATGAAGTCTGCCGCAGGACAGCGCAGAGTGCAGCCTGGAAGAATGAAGTCTGCCGCAGGACAGCGCAGATTGCAGCCTGGAAGAATGAAGTCTGCCGCAGGACAGAGCAGAGTGCAGTCTGGAAGAATGAAGTCTGCCGCAGGACAGCGCAGAGTGCAGTCTGGAAGAATGAAGTCTGCCGCAGGACAGCGCAGACTGGAAGAATGAAGTCTGCCGCAGGACAGCGCAGAGTGCAGTCTGGAAGAATGAATTACAGAATGGAAGGAGCGAGGTCTACAGCAGGATTATTAAGATTCGGCCTGTGGGGAATCGGCCTGCAACAGAAGGGCACACAGGGGTCTTTACTGAGCAACAACGCACAGGTGGGTCTAGCAGGGCGATCTTCAACATGGCAGTGCACACCACAGGGGAGAGAGAGAGAGAGAGAGAGAGAGAGAGAGAGAGAGAGAGAGAGAGAGAGAGAGAGAGAGAGAGAGAGAGAGAGAGAGAGAGAGAGAGAGAGAGAGAGAGGGAGAGGGAGAGGGAGAGGGAGAGGGAGAGGGAGAGAGGGAGAGAGGGAGAGAGGGAGAGAGGGAGAGAGGGAGAGAGGGAGAGGGAGAGGGAGAGGGAGAGGGAGAGGGAGAGGGAGAGGGAGAGGGAGAGGGAGAGGGAGAGGGAGAGGGAGAGGGAGAGGGAGAGGGAGAGGGAGAGAGAGAGAGAGAGAGAGAGAGAGAGAGAGGTGTGTCTGCGCCAGAGTTCATGGGGTTTCTGCTTCCTGTAGTTAGGATGGATCTGTAAACGGAACGTCCGCTTTAGGACTGTGCACATGATAACCTGCAACGAGAGGTGTCTGCAGCAAAATAGTGAAGTTGCCCGACTCTGAAGAGGGACATCTCCAACACGACCGTCACAGCCTGTAATGCGGGATTTTAACATTCCGTCTGCAAGAGGGAAGTCTACTTTAGCATCAGAGGGTGGCAGCTGGTAAAGCGTGAGATCTTCACCTACACTGTGCAGATGACAGCCTGTAATGAGGGAGATCTTCACCAACACTGTGCAGATGACAGCCTGTAAGGAGGGAGATCTTCACCAACTTTGTGCAGATGACAGCCTGTAATGAGGGAGATCTTCACCAACACTGTGCAGATGACAGCCTGTAACGAGGGAGATCTTCACCAACACTGTGCAGATGACAGCCTGTAATGAGGGAGATCTTCACCAACACTGTGCAGATGACAGCCTGTAATGAGGGAGATCTTTACCAACACTGTGCAGATGACAGCCTGTAATGAGTGAACTTTTCAGTAGGAACAGCTGGTTTCCTTTACTTCAAGTTTCTGATATTATTGTCTCTCGCATTAGGGGATCTGTCCTGTGAATCCAGTTGTGTGGGCAGCATTTGAATTGCCTGCTGTAAAAATTGCGGACAGTATTTCAATTTGTCAACAGTATATCGCCTAATATTAGTACCGTATTGCACCATGTTTTGCGCTGATCCGATAGTTGACATTTTACATACTGCAGCTTTTACCTTTGACAAATCAAATACTGCCGGCACAGATCTGTATGTGTAATATTGCCAATACACCGACAGATACACTTACTGCCGATATAAGACGTGAGGCGGTCTTACATCTCGAGATGGCTTGAAATCGTCCAGATCTGAAGGGGCATAAATCTACGGACGGCAACCGCGTGCGATCGCGATCTTGATCAGTTGCACTTTCACAGCCGCGCGGCCGTGAAAGTGAAACTAATCAAGATCGCGATCGCGGGGCAGTGTCAGTTTCGCGCTGGAAGGGAGGCAGATGGCGTCAGGCGTGCGTGCACGCCCACGTGAACGCAAGCGCTAGGCCACCAAAAGCCTGTGGCAGCACTTTGGAAACCCGTACACTAAAAAGACAAGAAAATAAAAATATCAAAAGAAGAAAAGAAAATTCTAAACCCAATTAAAATATTTTAAGAAACTAATGAAGGCAACACAATCTATGGCGTAACAACTACTGACTACAAAGAGGCCAGAACTAACTGCCTAAGACTAAACTAAGTGCACAAGCCCAACTAAGAAAAGGGAAGTACATATATCATGAACTGTAGGCCCAATATCTATGAGACAGGCAGAAGAGAATATTGTAAGAAAATCAAAAGATGCAAGATATTACCATATTATTCAATGATCATAATAAGATCAATTGATTAATTATCCAATCACCCATAAGGAAAACTACTTTTTTCTGTTGATCAACTCAGTACCAAAGATCTCCAAAAAAAAGAAGAAGCAGACTCATGTTTATCCGTTAAACTTTGTTGGCAATATCATTTTATTTTTCTAGGGTGCATGGTCTTAGGTTTACCCTGCATCGCAATATAGAACCTTACACTATGTAAACTATACTAATGAAATCATCAAGTTAAATAATTTTCATACAGCTAAACAATTAACGCATGTAAAATGTGACACATTTAAGGTCTTACATGCAACATACATGGCAGAACCCAAATTTAATACAATATTTAGATGAAACCTTCCAGGCCACCCCGAAGCGCACCCACGGACCCTTCACCTGCCGAAACTGCAGCTTCACCAGCCAGCATACACAAGCATGTCCACCCCCCCCCCCCTCCACCAAGGCAGGCCACAACCATCTCAAATGCATACTACTCAACACCCGCTCCGTCCACAGGCACGCTGTCGAACTCTGGGACCTACTCGACTCATCCTCGCCAGACGTCGCTTTCCTGGCAAAGACCTGGATGAACACCTCATCGGCACCTGACGTTGCAACAGCCATCCCGGATGGCTACAAGATCACCCGCAGGGACCACACCAACAGACCGGGAGGAGGAATCGCCATCGTCCACAGAAATACCCTCAGAATCTCGACCAACACCGAAGACACCCTCAGCACCGCCGAACACCTGCACTTCCAGATCCATATCGATTCCAACACCACCCTCAGAGGAACCCTCATGTACAGACCCCCCGGACCTCAGCCACAGTTCAGCGACTCCATCACAGACATCAGCTCTCACGCCTTGGCCTCCACAGACTACATCCTCCTTGGAGACCAGAGCTTCCACCTCGAGAACGTCGACGACAGCAACTCCACCACACTGCTGGACAACCTCGCCAACCTCAGTCTCAAACAGCTCGTCACGACACCCACCCACTCCGCCGGACACACGTTTGACCCCATTTTCTCCGCCAGCAGCCATGTCACCTTCTGCCACACCACCGAACTCCACTGGACCGACCACCGCTGCAGCCACTTCTCCTCCGAGAAAACCACTGCACACAACCACCAGCAAAGAATCCCCCACCGCAGCTGGAACAAGGTCACCGAAGACCAGCTAATCACCACCCCCACCCAAGACCCACCAACCGACCACTCCAACACAGCCGCCCGCAACCACAGGCAATGGATCGACACCTGCGCCAACACTCTCGCCCCGTTCAAGAAACCCTCAAACAGACGCACCGACAGAAGGGCCATCTGGTTCACCGCCGACCTCCAGGCATCCAAGCAGACCTGCCGCAGACTAGAGAAGAAACTGCGCCACGAGCAAAAACTGGACAACCATGCAGCCCTCAAGAACGCCAGTCGCAGGCACTACCAACTCATTCGAACCGCCAAAATGACCTCCATCAAGGAATGCATCGACAACAACGCACACAACAGCAAAGAGCTCGTCAACATTGTGAAGGAACTCGCCAACCCCAGCTCCAACGACATCCCGTCTTCACAAGACCTCTGCGACTCTCTAGCCACCTTCTTCCACTGCAAGATCATGGACATCCACGACCGCTTCAACATCCAGCCCCCCCCCCCCCCGACAGCTGCCGACACCTTAGACTCACCGCCCTCCAGTCACACCGGCCTCCCGATCTCCTGGAACCACATCAACAACAAAGACACCATCAAAACCATGAACACCATCCATTCTGGATCACCGTCAGACCCCTGCCCCCACCACATCTTCAACAAAGCGAGCGCCATCATCGCACCCCAACTCTGAACGATCTTCAACAGCTCATTCGAGACCGCCACCTTTCCGGAAAGCTTGAAACACGCAGAGATCAACGCCCTACTCAAGAAACCCAAGGCAGACTCAAAGGACCTCAAGAACTTCCGGCCCATCTCCCTGCTCCCATTCCTGGCGAAAGTCACCGAGAAGATCGTCAACAGACAACTGACCCGCTTCCTCGAGGAGAACACCACCTTGGACTCATCCCAATCCGGATTCCGCAGCAACCACAGCACCGAAATCGCCCTCATCGCTGCCACCGACATCAGGACCCTGCTGGACAACGCCGAAACCGCGTCCCTCATCCTCCTAGACCTCTCGGCCACCTTCGACACAGTCTGCCACCACACCCTACGCACATGCCTCTACAACACAGGGATCAACGACAAAGCCCTGGACTGGATCACCTCCTTCCTCACCGACAGAACCCAGAGTGTCCACCTTCCTCCATTCCGTTCCAAAGCCACCAAGATCAACTGCGGCATACCACAAGGATCATCCCTTAGCCCGACCCTCTTCAACGTCTACATGACACCGCTCGCCAACATCGTCCGATCGCACAACCTCATCATCATCTCATACGCAGACAACACCCAGCTGATCCTCTCCCTCACAAAAGACCCCGCCACCGCCAAAACCAACTTCCACGTAGGAATGAAGGCCGTCACCGAATGGATGAAGAGCAGTCGCCTGAAACTGAACTCTGACAAGACAGAGGTCCTCATCCTCGGCTCCACCCCCTCCGCCTGGGATGACTCCTGGTGGCCGGCCTCGCTGGGAGCTGCGCCGACACACACCAACCATGCACGCAACCTGGGATTCATCCTGGACTCATCTCTGTCAATGACCCAGCAAGTCAACGCCGTCTCCTCCTCCTGCTGTTTCAACACCCTCCGTATGCTTCGCAAGATCTACAGATGGATCCCCACCAGAAGGACGGTCACCTAGGCCCTCGTCACCAGCAGGCTGGACTACGGCAATGCCCTCTATGCGGGAACCACGCCCAAACTCTAGAAGAGACTCCAACGCATACAAAACGCCTCTCACGCCTCATCCTTGACACACCCCGCCACAGCCACATCACTGCCCACCTGAGCGACCTGCACTGGCTCCCTGTCAACAAGAGGATCACCTTCAAGCTCCTCACTCACGCTCACAGAGCACTCCGCGACGCCGGACCAGCATACCTCAACAACCGACTCACCTTCTACACCCCCAACCGCCAGCTTCGCTCCGCTGACCTCGCCCTGGCCACCGTTCCACGCATCCACCGAACGACCACCGGAGGCAGATCATTCTCCCACCTCGCCGCCATGACATGGAACACCCTCCCCACCCATCTGCGACAGACCCAGGACCTGCTGACCTTCAGAAGACTTCAAGACCTGGCTGTTCGAACAGTAGCAGCACCCCCCCACCCCCTCCAACACCTTGAGACCCCCCACGGGTGAGTAGCGCGCTCTACAAATGATTGATTGAACCTAGCTCTGTTCTACATTACCAAGCACTCAATAATTTCTCACCTATTACCTTAAATACATGGGTTAAAACTGGATGTTAATGCCCACTGCTCCGATATCAGGGCCATCAACTTGTTTCTGCTTACCTGATCTTTAGAGTATTTCATGTTAACTCAAAGCCTTTTGAGAATGTATATTCTTGATTCAAGTGTACAGCTGCTCGCTCAGGTGATCAGCTCTCTCATCGCAGCAGTGATGCAACCGCAGATATGGTCCGAGTAGTCTGACCATATCAGTCTGACCAACCTACACAATTACCTGAACCAACCCTACGCCCTCTACCTCCTCAAGGCAATTCCAATATTTCAGGCAGATATTGGGATTGCTATTAAAAAATCTGAGATCTTGCTTGCATCGCACTTTAGGTGGGGGGGCTGCTATTTTTCAAGGTAATAAATTACTCATGAAAATTTAACTAAGAAGTGGGTGGCAAACTACGACGCACTGAAAAGAAGTCTATTTTAATGTGGATTTAGTAGTGTGTTTCCTTATAAACACGGATACATTTTGCACTTTACGTTTACTGCCAATTTCTTTTGGCAGAACTGCTTGACTACTGCTATTTTGGATGCAAAGTGAGCGGTCTATACGTTCGGACTATGAACAGGAAGGGTACTTAAGGGGCATCCTGGCAGGAATGTGCAGCGGGCGTGCCAAAGGCAAGCCTGTCTGTGCAGTCAGTGTCCTGGAAGTGGTCAGTGCCAGCAATGCTGCCAGTTCTGTATCAGTCACACATGGAACTGGAACAAGACTATTTTATTCCAATAAGGAACGTAGGTAGGGTCTTGAGGCAAATTGCTGCTTTTTCCAGCATTAAGCTGCAACCTCAAGATGAGATTGGGAGGGGTGATCTCATTGTCAAATCGGAACTGTAAGGAGGGTTGGTCAGCCACCAGTACTCCCACATGTGGACTTATTAATGCTTGTTCACTTATAAAGCATGCACCTTAATGGAGTCTCCTGTTGGAATTCAAGGAGTAGGACATGTTTTTTTATAACCAAAACCCGGAACTCTCAGAAAGAAGAGATTGACCTTGGGTTCTCTTGCCCAGCTGGCTATTAGAGCCCCACACCAAGCTAGAGTTAACAAAAGAGGTGGAGGGGTAGTGATCACTTTTAGGGACAAATGGTGAGTGGCTTAAATACAAGTGGAGACACTCCCAGGGATAGAAATGCTAGGTTTCTCACTAAAGAAAAAAAAGTGGGGTCTGATCTGTCAGGATTGCTCTGCTACAGACTTCCAGTCTCTTTTCATGAGCTCTCTAAATCTCTCTTAAACACCATTTCAAAATTGGCTCTGACCCATTCAAATTGAGACACCGCAAATTCAAGGCAGCAGGACGGCTGCCACAGAGCCACTCTTCACTTATGCCAGCCGGCACACAAGACGGGCTCATTAGCACAGCAGCCGCCAGGGAGAGGGAGAGCACTTCTTCCACTTCAGCTCTCCCCGCTCATTGTCCAGAACCCACGAGGGAAGTGCAGTACTGCATGCGCTGCAGGGAAAACAGTGTGCTCCTCACACGCTTTCACAGGCCCAGAGGGCTTACACTGCCCTCAAGCCCAGCGCGCGAAAGAAACTAAACAATCTCAAATAAAGATTAAGAGGCCAGTTGAAGTGGCACAGCCTATTACACAAGCAGGAAGAGACAACATAACCATACCAGGCAGGCTCAGTCTTCCATCTTTACTAGGTCGGTTAACTTGGAGCTTTTGATATACTCGTAAAAAAAAACATCAGTGCTTGGAAGAGTGCATTTGATATAGTGCCTAAAGATGCAGATGTGTTATACAAAAACCTATATTCAAATCTGCGACCTTACCGTACCGGATGTAACACAGATGATGAAATGTGAGATTAGGGGAAACGTAGGCACTCATTAGAAAAAGAACAAGCAGTTGCAATGCAATAGGTCCGATTACATTGCAAATGCTTAAGTTTAAAGCTGAAACAACAGTTGATGGACAGAATGCAGAACAAGGTCATACATTCACCCCAGTACAGAGATCTGGGCCTAAATCCATCGTTTTTTTGCTCACCATGCCTGGCTGAAGAAGGGTGACAAACCCTGAAACTGGTCCCAGGATGCTTGTTTCCAGTCCAGGGAGGACCTGGCTTGGCATTTCGGTCTGGACTGTTCCCACAAGGCACAGGGTCAAGACGGATTTGCATATGGCTGGGTCTAAACTGAGGTGGCATGGTGAGCAAAAGAACAATGGATTTAACCCAGATCTTTTGACTGGGGGAGAATGTTTGCATTGTCAGCATTCCGTCCATCATTTGTTTGCTGTATTAAGATTAAAGCTGAGCACGGCGCCGCTTCACGGACACCGCACTCTGTTTCTTTATATATATTTCTTAACTTTAATACTGAGAGCGGTGTCCTTGAAGCGGGCGCCGCGCAGGCCACCAATGGGTGCAGACATTAGCATAAAAGGTTCGGACGGGCTGATGGTGTTGGGGGGAGGGCATCGCTAGAGGAAAAACAAGCACGGACGATCGTTACAGCAACACATGACACGAATGGGGAAAAAAGTGCTTACCTAATAATTAAAGGAGTTTGTGTTCTGCCGCCAGTAAAAGATCCAACCCCAGTGGACGGGGCCAAAAGGAGACAAGGCAGCAACAAGGAGGGACTAAGAAGCCTCCTTTACAATGAGAAGCCTGCATTTAGCCTAAGCTATGATGCGAGCCAATGGGAAAAGGGGGCGGGGCTTCAAGTCCCCTTCCTCGACGGTATTGTTTTCAAGAAGCTCTTGGATGCTGAGAGCAGCGCCTGCGCGCGGCTTTCGACAGACGAGACCTAAAAATTGGCAGACACACTCACTCATGGACACACCCAATTCTCCCTGTCCCCAGTACACTCATTCCTAACTTTCAAGAAAGTCCTTTTCTTGTAAATAACATTAGAAGCATTAAACAAGACAAGCATCTCCCTCAACTACATAGAGGTGCCCACACTCTGAAGCACATGGTCATCCCTTACTTTTTTTTTTTAAAGAAAAGAAAACTGCATATCCTAAGACTTAGCCCATAAATATGCCTTATTCTCCTACCGTCCTGTGTAGAACTCTCAGTAGGCAGTACCTAGACAAGCACTGTCCTGGACAAAATAGTTTCTCTTCAACCACAGGCAAAAAGTCAGAATTTGGTACGTAACACACCAGATGCCCTATAGGATCCATACAACTTAAGCCCTCTCATGCTAATTTAATAGCTATATGCTTACAAATGGAAGCAAATGGCATGCACATTCGCTTCTAGCTTGACAGTCAACTAAAAAAATGAAAAAAATACCAATATTACCTTTTCCTTGGAATATGTACTCCCTTAGATGAATGGGTGCTTCCTGCTGCATGAACGGAGTTAAAACAGACATAGCCTTAGTATGGACCAAACTGAGCAGGTTACACCACCCCTATTACTGGTCCCTAGCTCCAGGAAATGCTACCATCTTAAAGCCAAAAAGCTGGGGATAATGCTCTACTCTGAACTTCGATTTATGCTCCACATCAACACACCGATTAGGGGTATCAATTTCTAGCTCTCCTGACTCCATAAAAGTGTTCCGCTACACTACACTGACATTTATAGTCTATGGTTCATACTTCTAGAGCACAGGGTCACCGAAGCATCATGGTGCTCAAGCCTACATAAGTAATTCGTCAAAGTCACAAAACCTAAAAGTGATATTTTAAATCTTTCCTAAAGGTTATCATATGTGCTTCACAATGTAGGAGGGGGCAAGGCATTCCAAGCCTTTGCTTGTGGAGAAGTGTGGCTCACTGGTTAGAGCAGGCAGACCCTGAAGCAGAGGTCAGACCCGGGACCAGGGTTCAATTCCCGACGCGGCAGGGTCTTGAGCTCAAATGTCCATGGACTCGATAATTCTCGCTTCGGTGCCTGACCTAATCATGGGTTCACACTGCAACTCTGGGCATTAAGCTTGCTTAATCTCCACAACGGCCCCCCGCGGCGGGATGCCTGGCTTTCACCTTGGGGATGCCCTGTAGGGGCTATCTCACAGGGAAAAGCCAGGACGGGTTCCCAAGGCAAGCGCGGAGATACCCCTTCGGGGGTCGATTCAGGCGCTATATAAGAAACATAATAATAATAATATAATAATATTTGCTGGTGCCATGGAAAAGGCTCTGCCGCCGTACATGTACAGTTTAAGAACTTTTAGTAGAAAAGTTTGAGTGCAGTGCTTTCGTGGAACATAAAGAATGAATTATTTTCTGGAGTTCTTGGATACACTGCCCTACACACAGTAATCAGTTCTTTGAAGTGAATTCTGCTACTTACCTAAAGCCAGTGGAACTGGTGTAAAATAGGCAAAATATGCAGTCTTCTGGAAGAGGGGGTTAAAAGCCAAGCTTCTACATTCTTTACCAATTGAAGCTTGCCCAGCACAGTCTCTAGGAGTACTAAATACATATAGTTTTCATAATCTAATTTAGATTGGAGTCATGATGTTTATGATGGTAACATGCAGGGTCAGAGCAACTATTGGCTTAAGGGCTCTTTGCAGTTGCAAAAAGAATTTTTGGGTGACATTGGTCACGTGTTTTTAATGACGGGCTGGTGTCAATTAATATGTCTAGGTTTAGCACTACTGAAGAGGAAACCAGATTGTTGCCCATGATTTCAGGCCATGGATATGAGGGTAAAGATGTTTCTTAATGACCAACATCTTATCTGCATTTAGTTTCATGAATTTTGTGGCCAATCACAAGTGTACAGTGGACAATGATCTAACAAGCCACTGTCATGGCACTCCTGGATAACTGCACCATAATGTACTCAGTTCTCACAAAGAAATACATCACCAGGCTACAAAGGTTAACTAACAAGGCAGCTATAGAGTCCTAAAATCCCTGAAAATCACATAAATGGAATCACTTCAAGCATGTCCACAAAGCTAACCTAACAACTGATTTCCAGCAGAAGGCAGCATTAAATTAATGGTTCTATGTACCATTTGTTAAGGCTACTGGGTCAAAGGACTTAATTGTATGTTGAAAATGGTTCTAAACTATATCCATGCCAGAAACTCGGGATCATTGTCCACCTCACTAATCTGTTTAACCATCATTCAAAAGGATGAAAGAGTGGCAGGTCACTGGGAGTACTGGGTTGTAAACAGTGGCTTGCCCTTGTCCATTGCGAAATTAACCCGGTCTTCAGATCTAAACCCAACCCTCTACTAAAGGAAACTATTAAAGACTTAACTAAGCAGAACCACTTTTTAATTGACCGCCCACATTCAGGGTGCCACCAAGGAACACTGAAAAAGGATCCCTCACGTCCAACTGGTCTCACCTATTTCATCACAAACTGTACTTTGTCATTTTAAAAATATTTTTCAACTTCATAACACGCAACCAAGATCCAGAAGTGTCAGAGCACTCTACATAAGGGACGGATTGTATTAATGGAGGATAATGGATAAATGAATGGGTTAAGGACTAACATTGTGGTTGTATAAAACTAACTATAGCCTACAAGCGTACAGCAGGAGAGAATATACAATCAGCTAAATACAAACAGGTCCTATAAGCAAGGACGAAGATCAAAGAATCCTTAAATTTGGTGTCAATGAAAATTCCTATATATGATTCAGCTCAAGAACAACATTTAGGTAATGTACCTCTAAGGAATGGGAACTATGCCACTAAAGTTGACAAAAAAGATGCAATGAATGAGGCTTTACAAATGTCTATTGTCTTCTAAGTTTGAGGAGAGGTCTGAACAGCAGTATTAGTCTCTCTTACGGGTTTTCTGAAATAATCATAAATTGCAGCTCAACAAAATGAACAAATAAACTGGGCTTAATTAACCTGGTCATATCTAATCTGTGTGCCTTCAGATGTCTGTGGCTTTCAGTCTAAAAATTTGAAACCCTGTAAACAGTCATGTAAACCACAAAATCAAGCCTAAAGGCAGCAGTATAGACTCAATTCTTTAATGCATAATCTTGCTCAAGGTGGTGATCCGTGCACAGCTAAGTCACACAGCGTGTGCCATCCTATTAAATTTAAAAAAAAAAAAAAAAAAAAAATTGTAACCGTTAAACGCCATATATGTAATGCTGATAAAGAGTAACAAAATACTTGAAAATAAGCAAAATCAGAGTGATTCTTACATACCAACGCTCTAGAAGGAATATGCTACTTACCAGTATGCATCTGTTCTTGGCATGTAGAGCTGCAGATCTACACGCTTGTGCATAGATCGCCATCTGGTGTTGGGCCCGGATGTTTGCAGTTTGTTTTTCCTCTTGGAAAGTCTTTGGAAGTCACAAAGTTGGTGACTCCTCCTTTGGATCGTATTGCGCTTGGGCTTCTGCTCCATCCTCAGATTGTTTTTCGCCAGCACGGAAAGATGGAGCGTAGTAATAACAGTGAAGATGCCCATGTGTGTGCTATCTAAATAAGATAAGCTGGAACAGATGAAGGTAGCCGGGGAGGCGGGTGGGCGTGTGTAGATCTGCAGCTCTACATGCCAAGAACAGATGCATACTGGTAAGTAGCATATTCCGTTCGAGGCATATGAGCTGCAGATTACACACTTGTGCATAGATTATATAGCAGTAGCCACCGTTAGCGGCGACCACCCATATCTGTTGCAGTGGTTTGAAATAATGTTTTGAGTACAGCCTGGCCCACACTAGCTTGTTGCTTAGTTTGCACATCTACACAATAGTGTTTGGTGAAAGTGTGCGGTGTTGACCATGTAGCTGCTTTGCAGATATCATCTAATGGGATGTTCCCTAAGAATGCCATGGAAGCCCCTATTTTTCGTGTAGAATGGGCTTTCGGGGGAATGGATAGCGTTCGCTTTGCTTTATGGTAGCAGATTTGAATGCATTTTACAATCCACCTAGCTATCCCCGATTTTGAGATGGGGTTACCTTTGTGTGGGGGAGAGAAAGAAACAAACAGTTGTTTGGTCTTACGGAAAGGTTGTGTTCTCTGAATGTAGTAGAGTAAGGCTCGTTTCACATCCAGTGTGTGAAGAGCCCTTTCTGCAACGGTCTGCGGTTGCGAGAAAAATACTGGTAGTTCTACGGTTTGGTTTAGGTGAAAGGGAGAAATGACTTTAGGGAGGAATTGCGGGTTGGTACGGAGAACAACTTTGTTATGGTGCATTTGGAGAAAAGGTTCTTGAATGGTAAGTGCTTGTATCTCACTGACCCGTCTAAGGGAAGTGATGGCTACAAGAAAGGCGGTTTTCCAGGTTAGGAACTGTAATTCACATTTATGGAGAGGTTCGAAGGGAGGCCCATTAGCCTTGTGAGAACGATATTTAAGTTCCACACAGGTGAGGGTGGCACTCTGGGGGGAATTATTCTTTTAAGGCCTTCCATAAAGGCTTTAATGGCAGGTACTCTGAAGAGTGATAGATGTTGCCTGTTTTGTAGGTAAGCAGCAATAGCTGCGAGGTGTAGTCGAATGGACGTATAGGCTAGATTGCACCTTTGTAGGTGGAGTAAGTAGCCTATTATGTGTTGAATGGACACGTCCAGTGGATTGATGGTATGGTTATGGCAATAAACAACAAAACGTTTCCACTTGGCGGCGTAGCACGCTCTAGTGGTAGGTCTTCTAGCTTCTCTGATGACGTTCATACAGTCAGGGGAAAGATTTAGGTAACCGAATTCTAAGATTTCAGGAGCCAGATCGCAAGGTTGAGCTGCGCTGGGTCCGGGTGTTTGATCTCTCCATGGTTCTGGGTTAAGAGGTGTAGAGAGAGGTGTCGTTTTTGGTGCGACACTACAGATAGTTCCAGCAGTGTGGTATACCACGGTTGTCTGGCCCACGTTGGAGCTACTAGGATTAGTGTGAGGGAGTCTTGTTGTAGTTTGCGCACCACTAGTGGAATGAGTGGGGAGGCGGAAAAGCGTACGCACATTTGCCTGACCAGTTCATCCCTATCGCATTCCCTTTGGACAATGGGTGTGGGTATCTGGCGGCGAAGGTTGGGCATTTGGCGTTTTCGTGGGTGGCGAAGAGGTCTATCTGTGGATGCCCCCATATTTGAAAGTATGGGTGAAGAACTTGCGGGTGAAGCTCCCACTTGTGGATCTGTTGTGTCTGTCTGCTGAGCAGATCTGCCACTGTGTTTTGGACTCCTGGGACATGCTGAGCTAGGAGAAAGATTTTCTGGGGTATCGCCCACCTCCATATGCTCTGTGCTATGTGAGAGCTGTGGAGAGTGTGTGCCGCCTTGTTTTTGGATATAATACATGGCTGTCATGTTGTCTGTCCGGATCAGGACTGCCTTGCCTGAAATTTGAGTTTGGAAAGATTTTAGGGCTAAGAAGATTGCTAGTAACTCCAGATGGTTGATATGGAGTAACTTTTGTTGAGGTGTCCACTTGCCCTGTGTGGTGAGATGTAGTAGATGAGCTCCCCAGCCGGAGAGCGATGAGCCCGTTGTCAGTACTATTTGAGGAACCGGGTCCAGGAACGGTCGACCTTTGGAAAGGTTTGTGGTGTTCCACCACTGCAGAGAGCGATGGGTGAGACCGTCTACCAACACCAGATCTGTTAATTGACCCTGGGCCTCGTTCCATTGGCGCGCAAAGCACTCTTGGAGAGGACGCACCTGGAGTCTTGCGTGAGGCACTATGAAAATGCAAGAGGCCATCATCCCTATTAGTTGCATAAACACTCGAGCTGGAAGGGAGTGTTGTAGTGCGAATTTTGCGCGTAGAGCTTGAATGCTTGCAAGCCTGGCCGGATTGGGGTAGGCTAGTGCTCTTGAGGTGTCTATGGTGGCACCGAGGTATTGTTTTATGTTGGATGGTTGGAGATGGGACTTCTGGTGGTTTACTGTGAAGCCCAGCTGGTGGAGTAATTGAATGGTGGTAGATGTGTGTTGAACACACTGATTGTATGACCCGGCTTTTATCAGCCAGTCGTTTAAGTATGGGAAGACGTGGATGTGTTGTCTTCGTAAATGTGCTGCTACCACTGCTAGGCACTTGGTGAATACCCTTGGTGCTGTTGTGACTCCGAACGGGAGCACTTTGAATTGGAAGTGTTGTCCGTCCACTACAAATCTGAGGTACTTGCGGTGAGCTTTGTGCACCGGAATGTGAAAATACGCGTCTTTTAGATCTAGGGTGGTCAAGAAGTCATTTTGGGACAGGAGCGGAAGTACCTGCTGAAGCGTTACCATATGAAAATGGTCGGAGTGTATGTATGTGTTTAGGGGCCGGAGATCTAGGATGGGCCGCAGAGTCTCGTCCCTTTTTGGTATGAGAAAATATAGGGAGTAGACTCCCATGTTTTGTTGGTTGGTAGGAACGGGTTCTATTGCTCGTTTTTGTAGGAGGGAGACTACCTCCTTCTTTAGGAGTATTAAATGTTCTTGTGACATTGGGCGCTGCCTGGGTGGAATGTTTGGGGGGGTAGATATCAGTTCTAGGCAGTAGCCTGATTGAATTATTTGTGTCACCCATTTGTCTGAGGTGATGGTAGCCCAGACGGGAAGGAAATGTTGGAGTCTGCCCCCGACTGGAGTGGAATGGTCTGGGGGGAGTGCGGGGAAGTCATTGGGGAGGCGTTGTGGCAGAGCGGGCGTTGTTTGTTTTGCCTCTGCCTTTATTATTGTTACCCCTATAGCCGCCTCTTTGATAACCCCTCGTGAAGGTGGACTGAGTGGGGGATTTGTACGAAGTGGACGCGGTATCTGAGGAGTAGCCTCTAGATGTACTGCGAAAGGAAGAGCGGTGAAAGGAGCGTCTAGGAGGGTGTGACTGTAAGGCTCTCATGGACTTCGCCGTATCTGTATCCTTCATTTTTTCTAGGGCCTCATCTACCTTTGGGCCAAATAGATGTTCCTGGTCAAAGGGATGGTTAAGGATGGAGGCTTGTACCTCCAGTTTAAACCCTGATATTCTCAGCCAAGCATGGCGACGCAGGTGGACGCTTGTATTGATGGCCCTGGAAGCTGTGTCTGCTGCATCTAAGGCACAGCGTATAGAGGTGTTTGTAATGGTTTTACCCTCTTGAATTAGTTTGTTGGCCCTAGCTTTATATTTCTCAGGGAGGTGGTGCATTATGCTCTCTAACTCGTCATAATGTGCCCCGTCATATCTGGCCAATAGCGCTTGAGTATTGGCGATACGCCACATATTGGCTGCTTGTGACGCAGTGCGTTTCCCTGATGCATCCAGTAGCTTCGACTCTTTGTCAGGTGGTGGTGCTTCACCCGACGCCTGGGAATTTGCCCTTTTACGTGCAGTGGATACCACTAGAGAGTCTAGTGGCGCTGGCCCTCTGATGTAGGAGGGATCTGTGGGGGCAGCTTTGTATTTTTTCTCGATGCGCGGGTTAATGACCCTGGCTCTAACTGGGTCCTTAAAAACCTCTGGCGCATGCTTTACCACTCCTTTAAGCATAGGTAATATGGAGGTAGACCTATGTGTGGTGTCGAACGCGTCAAGGAGGAAATCTTCCTCCACGGGGTCGGTATGTAAGTCTACCCCGTGATAATGTGCCGCCCTTTGCAGTAGGTGGTGGAACCCCAATGAGTCTTCTGGTGGAGATGGCCTGGAGGAGTAAAGGTCATCTTGAGGGACGTTGGGGATATCAGGTATATTGTAGTCGTCCCATGGGTCTGGGGATCCTGTAGGAGTGGGGACCCCTGTGGGTAGGTCCTGTGGGACATCCCCTATGTCATCATATGGGTCCTGTGATCATCATCTTGTGGAGAAGGGGTGGGAGAACGATGAGGTTGGGGTGGAGAAGGCGGATGAGGTGGAGAAGGTGGAGGAGGTGGGGAAGGTATTCCGAACGGGGAGGTAGCAGAGTCCTTCCTCTTTGGAGGTGGAGGTGGAGCAGGCTTCTCCAAATGTCTCTTTTTGGAAGAAAGGGTCAAATGTCCAGTTTTTGGATCCTTGGTGAGTTTTTTGCAAGGGATCTGGTGTAAATAAGTCCGGTGAGGCTGGTCTGTCCGTCGGCGCCGAAGGAATCGGTGCCGTTGGCTTTTTAGGCTTTTCCGTGCCGGTTCGTTGTTTGTAACCTGGTTTGGGAACCTCCAGACGCTTGGTCGGCGCCGAGATGGATTTCGGCCTCGAAGTGTCGGTGCCCTTGTGTGCTTTGGTCGGCACCGAAGGTGGTGTCGGTGCCCAAGAGCTGGGTTTCGACCCCGAGTGCTTCGGTGCGGAGCTCGGTGTCGATATGGGTGGTCGGCTTCTTTTTCGGCGCCTAAGCGCGTTTATCAGAACCGGGAGTACTCTGGCTCGAGCCCGAGCCGCCGGAAGGCTTGCTTGGCTTCTTCACCGGGCCCGAAGGTGGGGTGTTGGAAGCAGTGTCCTTGGTCTTGCCTAGGCCCGGAGGCGAAGGCGTGACCAGAGCCTTTTTCGGTGCAGGCAGGGTTGTGTGTGTGGGGGGGGGGGGGGAGGGGGAGGAGGAGGTATCAGTACTCACGACCCTCTGCGCCGGGGTGATGTCCTCCACATCTGAGTCGTCGGCCTCGGAAGCGCTGACGAGGCCCTCTTCAGTGTACTGCTCTGGAGCGTCGATGCCTTCCCCGAAGATGTCGTCCGGAATCGTCGTCGAGGAGTGCGCCATAGTTCTTCTGGCTCTTCGGTCCCGAATAGTCTTTTTGGACCGTAAGTACTTACACGCCGGACAGTCTCGAGCCTCGTGTTCAGGGGAGAGGCAGAGATTGCATACCTCGTGGAGATCGGTGTGGGGGAATTTGGACCCACATCGAGGGCACTTTTTAAATGGAGTCCTTTCCATTAGCAAGGACCGAAGGTTGGAGAGGCCCGAAGGCCGCCGTCGGCGACTGGAACTGAAGGTCCGTGCCGATGAGAAGGCGAGTCGAGTGGGGGAGATCGCGATCGAAACAATACCGCGGTTTAAGGTGAGGATTGCACGTCGACCGTCGAACTGGAAGCTGTTCGGAACCGGAGCGCGAAGATCACATCCGAGCCCGATGGCCGAAAAAAACAATCTGAGGATGGAGCCGAAGCCCATGCGCAATACGATCCAAAGGAGGAGTCACCGACCTCGTGACTTCCAAAAACTTTCCAAGAGGAAAAACAAACTGCAAACATCCGGGCCCAACACCAGATGGCGATCTATGCACAAGTGTGTAATCTGCAGCTCATATGCCTCGAACATAACTATACATTCCTAAATGAGTTTACAAGTTTCGTCTCCCATGTGACACCATCTCTCTTGGATATTTAAACATTAGGTGAAACAAATAGTCTGACTTTATCACTTTTAAACTTCCTTCATGCCAACCAAGATGGGTCAAATCAGATGATCAAATCATATTGTACTGGTCGGACCATTTCCTTAACCCTTTCTACATTTCTTCCCAGTCTCTTGGTTCCATGGCTATTAACTAGTAAAAAGAATCTGTCTCCGCATATTGATCTCCTTAACGCTCTTTTTTCACCAGACTCCTGTGATACAAATATCCCCATAGGAAAAATTCAACACCTATGTTGAAGCCACTGTAGACCCTATCAATTCACTCCTGCTGAACTGGGGACGGACAGGTAGCAGGCTGAATTCTATCAAACAATTTCGCTCTTATTGGCCCCACAACTGCTGACCGTTTACTCCGAAGCACTAACAAATCACATACTGCCAAAGACTACCAAGGAGGCATGAATAGTGTTCATCCCTAAACTGGTTGGTTCTTGACACAAAGTCTTACAGGTCACGGTCTATGCTCAACCTGAGTTATAACATACTTAGTAAAGTCCTTGGAATAGATTACTGCCACACATGCAAACATTAGTCTACGCAGATCAGAACAGACTTATTCCAAACCGCAATTACTCCTAACATCAGACGGCTGTTTAGAGTATTGGATGAAAAACTGATGCTGCATCATAATACAGCAGCAGTTCTCTCTATAGACCTACAGAAGGCATTTTATACCTAAACTGTGACTACAAAAGAGCAGGGATGCGCAGAATGAACTTTGGGGATAGTTGAAATAGCTGGGTCACCCTGATAGATACATGCACTACCCAGCAGCTGCAGACCAGCCAGCGCATAGTACATTGAAGGATTTGACAGGGTTGCCCCCTGTTGCCGATGCTATTTGGAATGGCAACAGAGACCTTTGCCACTACTGGGCAAGTAAAGGACATGGAAGACTGCAATCCCTGGTGGGAAAGACAGCATGGTGTCTATTGTAGGCAGATGAAATGTTGCTGCATATCCGTAACGTAACTCAGGAGTCCCTCGCTGCATACGCTTTTTTGAAGAGCCTGGGGATTGTGCTAGGCTTGCACATCAACAGGACAATATCCTGCGCTAGCCAGGTAACCTTCTAACTGCAGGGGATCCTTCCTGCGGTGGAAAGATTAGGGAATCCGACGGAAACCCTGGGCGTTTAAATATCTGGGGATTAAAATCTTCCATGCAGATGTGGACACCAGAGAGGGGAACCTGGGAGAAGCACTGTGCTCATGGGGGGAAGTGGGGATGCATGGCTTTTTGGCAATCACTAAAATTGCCCTTAAGTGATCAGGTGGCACTATCTAAAATGATAATGTTATCACGGGCGTTGTAGTACTTTTCTAATCTCCCAGCCTGGAGACCACAACAATGGTTTAAATATCTAAATACACTGGTTATCGAGCTAATATGGGACGGAGAGCAACAGAGGGTAACGAACGGAAGAATGAGAGCCCCGTACTATGAGAAATTCTATTTAGCGGACTATCTGCCATGGTTGGCTCTCTGGCTGGGAAGGATGCAGAGGGGGCAGATCAGGGATTTGTGCGGCCCACAGCAGAAGGGAGCGCTGATGGCCAGGCTCCTCTGCACAGAACACTGGTGTTGAATGGCAGTGCTCAAAAGAAATTAGGCCTGCCCCATGTATACACCAGCACTACCACTGTTGGGATTGCCAACTATACGAGGGGCATACTTAACCAAGAAGCTGTGTGTTTGGACTGAAGTCAGATTAGAGACATAGACCGATAGTTATGAAAGGGGGAAGAGATTTGAAGTCTAAATTCCATGGTGTAAGATAATGATTTAACTGAGGCACAATTCCTGACATATGGCATCGTACTGAACTCCATTACATAACTTTGGGGCACTAATGAGCATGTACCACTGACCCACGACAACAAAGCACCAATCCTCACACTGTAAAGACGCATGTCCTTCTCCTACATGGATCTGCAATGGTTCAGTTCACCACCAACCTTTCCAGCTCCAATCAACTCATTTAGATGGCAGTCCATGCCATCTTCCCAATCATCCTCAAACGTCCCATGGAACCACAGAAGCGTCAAGATGCTGATAACGCTCCAGCTAAACATCTTACTTGTTCACAACATACACCACCTCAAAGCTATCTAGCCAGTTATAGATACATATTTATGTGCATGCATTACATGTTTTTGAGCTTTTATTACACAAGATGCTGGGGGAAATCTTTAAATATGTGAAATATTTCATGGTTGCCTGTGAAATACGGATTTCAACGTCCTAATGACAGCCCACACACTTCTGTGACAAGGAAGACCATACTGTGCCACAAGTGGTATAAATGCAAATTATGAGGGTCATTCTCGGTCAACACTATATTTATCAGAAAAACATTTGTGGGTGAAATCTGCCAATTTCGCAAACTATGTGGTAAATTATGTGGGAAAGTCAGTAAATCCATAACTGTGCATTAAAAGCAGTAATGGCTGCAAACAGTATCTTCTAAATTCCTGACCCTCATTATAGGCGGTTCTTTTATTAATAAATTCAAAAAGATAAACAAAGGCTAAATATTCTAATTTCAATAAGTGCCCACTGTTCGATACACTTTGCAGTCTTTAACTTGTTCAAACTTACTACGCTAAAAGAAATATGTAATAAAAAAAAAAAAAAACTGGTACCATATGATCCTATACTAGCATGTCGAGGTTCTGGCGAGAAAACACACACAGTAATGTTTATATATCACTATGAAGACCGGCCATTGACCGTAATGAAGTGTATAATTACTACTCTAACTCCACGCGCGCCTTGATAGTAGGGTAGGGTATAAAGCGGACCGTAGCAAGTCAAACTGCACTTTTAGTTTTTTGATACACTCGCTCGCAAGTACCTAACCACACTAGGGGGACCAAGCCGGTCCCCACAGGGAGGGAGGGACACACAGACACACACCAAATGAGTAGTGAATACCTACAAGAAGTAGCTAGAAAAAAGAGAAACTGTCCATTGGCTGGCCCCCAAAATCAACAACTCTTGCCAGTCATTGGTGGCTGACCAGGGCATAATGTACACTGGTAGCTAGGCCGTATAGTAGAGCAGTCACTTCAGTTACATTCTACAATTTAATCATCAATTAAGAGGTTCCAGGGCTCCCAGAAAGAAAAATCTCTGGAAAGCGCCTTTTAAACTCACAGCTGATATTTCCAGTAAAAAAAAGTGCTTAATTTGTGCGGGTGTCTGACAGTGCTCAGCACCTATTTGGTAGCACCAGCACATATTTAAGGCAGTCTATCACATCGTGGCGCTGGGAGTGTTTTTAAAAAGCGCGTGCATTCTCAAGCCAGTCTTACAGCTTTGGGTCACATAGTATAGACCAATTTGTCAAATTTATAGGAAAATAGCAGTAAGTAGATACCGTTGGTACTTGCGTATGGTAGCGCTGGCATGGAACGTTGGTGGTGCAAGCAGTGGTCTCCTCAGAACTATCTTCGGCCCTTGCACTTCTTTTTCAAATTAAGTACTGAGTAAAACAACAAAAAGCACCAACTGAAAGTGTGATGCTTTTTACCAAATAATTGTAAATGGCGAATATGTCCGTGGTCACTGAATTCATTTAGTCACTCAAAGGGACAACAAAAAACTAAGACATACTATTACTTGAATATTCATGACACAAGTCAGTCTTTTAAAGTATTTTAACTTGGCTTGTATTTGGTGCAGTCAGTCAGTCAGTCAGTCAAAAAGTCTTTATTCGGTTTAGTGCAAACCATAAAAGCATACTACAATAAATACATATTAAAAACAGAGATTTCATTAATAACACAATACCAACATTAAAAAGGGTACAGTTCATTTCTTCAGAGTACGAATTACCACAGTTAAAAAACTTGCAATATTAAAGGTTTCCCAAACATTATTTAAAAGCTGTAGATACAAAAAAGCAGGTCTCACTTGGACAAAGCCTTTATCTTTTAAAATTGGGATTAAGAAACGTTTCCTGATGTCAATAAAGTGCTCACAAAAGAAAAAAAGGTGTATAATGTCCTGGGGGGAGAAATTATCACAGGAACAAGGGCTAGGGTCTAACACCCTTTTCCAATCTGTCTTAGCTCCGATCAAAGAGTATAGTTGATTCAACCTAAATCTGGTTAAAAGAAAACGATGATTTGGGTTTGTTACATATCCCAGATAGGGTTCCATGAGAGGTGTTGTTTTACAGAGCTGGTGGCTCCTAACGGAACCCTTAACCAGCTCCTTCTCTTCCCTTGCCAAAGAGGATATGCAACTATAACTTTCTTTGCACCAGTTGATGTCGCCTTTTACCAAAGTCTCGGGGGAAAGATACAGCTCTGGTCTCCCGAGATTTTTGGCCAGGGTCCGAATGTATTTCAACCATGGTATATACGAGCCATAATCGAGCGAGAGACAATCTCTCAAAATGGTGTGGTTCAAGTGTAAATCCGGGTTAAGCCAGATGCTAATCCATTTCAGGATCGGGGCCAGGGCAATGCTGTCTTCAAGGTAACCAATTCCTAGTTCCTGGTGGACGATATAATTAGCCGTGCAAATTGGTACTGAGAGGAGATTTTTTAAAAATCTATCCTCGACAGTCTGAATGCTTTTAGCATTTTTAATGCCCCAAACCTCAGCTCCGTACAAGGCTATGGATAGACACTTGGCCTTATAAACTTGGATAAGAGCCTTCAATGGTCTGGCTCCCAGTTTTCTTGCAAAACCCAGGACTCCTACTGTAGCTCTTGAAAACGCAATCTTTTTTGCCTGTATCTGGGTTACCCCGGAGTCTCGATCATCAAAGAGGACGCCCAGATAAGGAAAAGAAGAGACTCTCGATAATTGATGGCCCCCACAAGAAAAAGTTTTGGATTTGGCAGATTTAGGGCCAATGACCATGACATGAGATTTTACAAAATTTACAGATAAGTCCAAATCCTTCATAAAATCAGCGAAAGAATTTAACAGAAGCTGAAGGCCCACTCCCGTTCTGGCGATTAAGGCAGCATAGTCAGCATATAAAAGGGCAGGGACTGAATATTTCCCCGCATGGGGGATATCTTTGCATGAGGCGACAAGGGTAGTGTCCAGATCATTTATATATAAAGTAAAAAGGAGAGGTGCCAAAATGCACCCCTGCCTAACCCCATAAGATATGGGTATATCTTTGGTACAGTTTCCCTTTTGGTCATAACGAACTGTGGCTATTAACTCTCTATGTAGGTCCGCTAAAAAATAAACAATCTCTTTATCAACACCAAGATCTAGGAGCATGGGCCATAGTTTTGATCTATTAACACGGTCAAAGGCCGAAGACAGGTCCATAAAGGCAACCAATAAGGTTCCTTTTTTGGCCACCGTGTATTTACCAATTAAGAGTGGTGCAGTCAGGAATGGACTCCCGAGAACTTTGAGATGTTGCAAACCCCGCAATTTAGAGACGCAGGAATGTGTTACACATGCACACGAACATGTTGTCTATTGATGACAAGTGATCGAATGGCTCAGAATGAAAAACTGTGCTTAGCAGAGTTGTAACAATGCAGTAAGACAGTTTACCCCTATACTCATGAACTAGCATCAAAGCCAAATAGGGGACAAAGTTCCCTGGCAAACCAACAGCACTGTCATTCACCACATCAAACATGCATTTGAAAGAAAACTCGGGTTAAATAAATACCATATATGTATCACACCTTCATGTGCGCAACATAGATCCTCAATTACCTACTAGGGCCATGCAACATATATAAAAATAACTTTGTCCATTGCTCATCTTAAGTAATCGACTGGCAACTGAAAGAGGAAAAAGAAATGTAAAAGAAACAGTAAAGTCCTTTGGCATACCCGTCCATACACAGGACAGTACAAACATCTTCCAAGATCCAGCTAATTTTACTTTCATACTTACCTACACAAAGCGTTTCAAAACTAAACAATGGACAAAACGATAATTCCCACAACAGACAATACACCTGTGACACTCGGGGTGTCCAGGTTGAGAATGTGCTGCAATCGCAAACAAAAGTAAGAAGCACTATACAAATTCCAACATCTGACAAAAAAAATAGCTTAAACAGATAATCCATATCATCAGCTATTAAGAACTGCTTGAGCAGATAAACATCTGAGCCAATTTTGTATGTTACTTACCGATGAGATCCATCCAGGTCAGATCTATGAATGAAGCTTAGTTTAGCATCAGCCCAGTAAAGTTTCTGCTCTTCATAATCCAGTGTTAGTCCATTAGGCCAGTAAATTTCAGCATCTATTACAACTGAGCGTTTTGAACCATCCATTCCAGCTCGTTCGATTTTGGGTACTTCCCCCCAGTCCGTCCAGTACATGTATCTGCAACCATTGAAAACAGAATCATTAGGGGAAGCAAAGCATTAACACCTACACAATCACATAGAAGGGCCAAACATTGCTGCAAGTTTGCCAATGGCAGCCAAGATAAGAAAGTGCTACTGGTTTATAAAGTTTAGAAAAGTAACCTCGCCTGGCAAAAATATCAATGACAATCTCTACTGCCATTTTCTTTCAACTTAATCTCTTCCTTTATTAAAAAAGCTAAATAAAACAAAAGTCCATGATAGAAATGTAAACAGTGCAGAAATTGGAGTATAAAAGATAATATGTATACATTCATCTGAATTCACCAGCACTTGGAGAGATTGGCTCCCTGGAAAGAACTAGTGCTGCAAGGGGTATGTTATCTTAAAACATAATGGCCTGGGCTCTAACAAATGATCGGTAGCTACAGGGAGGTGAGCACAGGCTCAGAACTTAAAATACGTGCACAGCTATAAATTATCTAGTCAATGCTTACTTTTAAGAAAAAATACATATATTTTACAGCTAGTAACTCAAACAACTTCCATAGCCCCCTAAGGTCGAGGGCTCTAGTGTTTCACTGCAACTATGCATCAGAGGCAAAAAAAGTGTTCCAAGCTGAAGCACTATATAGCAAGCAAGTTACCCCGGGGGCCAACTGGCCAGAAATCAGTATTACCCAAACCTTTAGGATCAGAGCGACTGGAGTCGATGTGTGCTGCCTTTGCGGGCGCTGTAGCGGCTGTGCCCAGCACAAGTTCTTTGCACACAACCCAGGCAGGCTGTGTTTAGCAGGCCTAGAGTTCCTCACACATGGTTGTGAAGCAGCAGACCAGAGGTTCTTCGGTGTGTGTGGGGAGGGCGGGGGGGGGGGGGGGGGGGGGAATTGAGCCTGATCCTCCGTCTCAGTAAAGGCAGACAGGTGTCACCCCGACTACCTCTCTCCTGAGGCGCTCCAGACCAGGTCACACTTCTTGCTGGTGGCCACTCTCTGGCATACGGGGACATGGACTCTCCACTGCTCATGGGCTCCGACTCGAACAGCACAAAAAAGTTTCACAGCCGCCCCTCCTGGTGCTAAAGGACGCTGGCTCTCACCACCGCACATAGGATACCGCCAACTCGGTGTGACAATCTCCTCATGGCAGACCCTTTTGGCATATGGGATCGTTGGTGCCTCACTCCACAGGGGCGAGGACCCGTACAGCACAGCAATGATCACGGCTCACTTCATGGTGCCCTCCTTTGGCATACTAGGGTCACTGACGTTCCTTGCATACGGGCATACTCCTCACACCTCACTAAGGGAATCCACTCAATAGGATTCCCCCACTGGACCTCGCTCCCTCCAAAGCGCTCTTCTTCCTCACAGGGCACACTGGTATTGTCAAGCAGGCAAGTACTGTTGCTCCAGGGCAGGCGGTCTTTGATTCCTTGGGTGAATTCTCCTCACGCAAATGGGAGACCAGCAGGCCTTGGCCTCCCCAGCCTTGGTCACAGGCCTTAATCTTTCAAATCTTCTCCTCCTCGCACAGCTTGGCTGCTTGACAGTTGACAATTTTTGGAGTCTCAAGCTCGCCTGCTTAAAGTCAATTTCCAGACACTAAATGTGATTTAGAGTCTGTGTATTTGAATTTCATGTTGAGGGGGGTGTATGTTTTTTATGTGTCCACTCCTCTGCCCTTTCTTTTTCTAGGAAGCAGTCTGGCACAGCAGGAGCAACTCCAAAGCTACAAGCCCAACAACACTGGTCATGGGAGTTCACACCTGGATGTCAGCCACAGCGATGTGTATTAAAAGTTTAGTCCATGAACTTAGCTCTACTCTTTAGGATTCTCTTGGAAGAAAGTAGAGGCTAGTTCTCTAAACTCGACTTTTAAAAACTCTTCCTAATTGGTCCACTGATTCTGATCAAGCCGCAGCTCAATACCACTCTTGGCTTGACTTGGCTATGACACAATTAGCGCCCCCCAAACAGTGTCATTGATCTAGGAGAATGCCATCAGAACCATGGTTCAATGACATAATGAAAGCCCAGAAACTATGTCGCAAATTAGAGAGGAAGCGGAGACTTGAAGATAATGTAAATACTCAAATGGAATATAAATCAACCCTTCAAACCTAGAAAAAAAAAAAACTATCCTCAGGTAAAAGGCTTTACATTTTTCTGAGGAACTTACAGCAGCAAATAGATGTCCTAAAGCCTGGTTTACTACAGTAAAGAAACTAGCAAAGCTGCCAACTGTGCCCGATATTAGTATTAGTCAAGAATTCTGCAACTCATAAGCAGAATCCTTCCAGCAAACGGTCATGTCTGTCTTTGACCTGTTTATATAAAAGGACAATCGCCTGGCTCAAACACTGGCCGAACTCAATAAGTTTCAATCAGTCTCTCTAGTCAAAACACAAGATCCCTCTGAATAAGCCCTTTAGATCCTTTCATCTTTTACTACTTTGACAGTCGAACATACCACCCAACTCATTGCTGCTACTAAATCGGTCTCTCCATCAGAGCCAGAAATGATAGCTATTGAATTAACAGTGATCTTTAACTCAATGTTCACAACAGGACACTTACCAATAAAATGGAAGAAAGCCTCTATTCTTCCTTTATTACAGAAACTCAACTTGGATGCTAAGGAGACCCTTAATTATAGACCAATATTGAGACTCCTGTTTCCTGCGAAAGTAATTGAAAGAGCGATAAACACAGAACTCTCTGACTTTATTATTGACAACGCCATTCTGGATTCCTCCCAGTTTGGATTTTGTGCTCAGCATAGCACAGAGTTGGTTCTCATTACCGCCACGAAGGAGTTCAGGCAGATCTTAGACCGGGGTGAGGGGGAGAGGGGGAGGGGGGGAAAGCAGCTCTGATCCTCCTGGACCAGTAAGCGGCCTTTGATACAGTTAATCATGGGCTGCTGGGGAAAGGCTGATTTACATCGGGATCGGGGCCAAGGTGCTGTCCTTACTAGGCTTCTTTTTGACTGAGCGGTCTCAGGAAGTGGCTTTTGGGAACATTGCGTCATCCCCCTTTACACTGCCCTGCAGGGTTCCCCAGGGCTCTTCCTTGAGCCCAACGCTCTTTAATCTCTACGTCACCCCTTTGCCAGTCTAGTAAGAAGTTCAGATTTTGCTCTTGTGTCGTCTTGGTGAGCAGTTCTGCTAGCCCGACAGCAACCAGGTTTCGAGACTGTATGAGCCATATAGCAAATTGGATGGCAGACAAGTGTCTGAAATTGAATTCTTCCAAGCCTGAAGTTTTGTTGCTGGGGAACAATCCATCTTTTAGGACAGACAGCTGGTGGCCAGATCAACTTGGCTCCTTACCCAATCCAGTGCTCAAAGCCAAAAACTTGAGTCATCTTTGACACCAAACTGTCCTTTGAGGCACAAATTAAGTCGGCCACTTCTGCAGGTTTCTTTATTTTGAAAATGTTGAGGAAAATCCTCCCGGCAATACCTATGGACCTAAGGATGACTGGTATCAGTGCTGATATACTCAAGACTGGACTAAGACTGGACTATAGTAATGCCCTCTTTTACAGTGCTCCGAGGCGTAGCATTAACAAACTCTAAACGGCCCGGAATGTAGCAGCAAGAGTACTACTTGGCATGTCTGAATTTGATTCAGTCTCTACAGCCTTAGTCCGACTCCACTGGCTACCATTAGCCAAGAGGATCCAATTTGAATCATTATACCTCGCCTTTAAATCTCTTAACATGGGGTCAACACAGCTGGCAACATTTTTAAAGCCATATACTCCTGCCAGACCCAGCCCTCAGATCTGTTGAACTGGGAAATCTAATTGTTCCTAGAGTCAACAGGGTTAGATGGGGCGGTAGGAGTTTCATGGCTACAACTGCTTGCCTATGGAACTCTCTGCCCACCACGTTGAAGAACGAACCCAGTCTCTCTACATTTAGAACAGGCCTTAAAACTTGGTTGTTTGCAGTTTAATTTTATTTCCCTGACTGCATTGATAGGTATTTATCAAAGGCAGCGCCTAGACACCCCTGGATATTTGTCACACTATATAAATCTCTCATCATCATCATCATCATCATATCAGCCCAATCTCCTTCCTGAGATGTGCCCAGGCCCACTTCCTTGTAATCTCCCTCTGAATCAAAGATCCCTCTTTGAAATGTACTGGGGGAGCCTGGCTTTCTTCTCCAGTATGTCACACCCAGCTCACAGGAATGCAACAATATAAGTCTGTCTAGGAGGGGGATTCTTCTACCTCCTGTACTCATGCTTCACCATGCAGCCCTGGATTTTCCAAAATGGATCTCAGAGTCAGCCATATATTGTACAACTCGCAGGTAGACATACACTTAGCACATGCATATAACAGCACATGCATATAACAGGCACGCACTGCACAGTACTACATCCTTCATATATTGTACCACTTGCATGCATGTGTGCACCCAGCACATGCATATAACATGCACGGTATTACATTATCCCTCAGTGTACCATTCACACGTGTACACACACACACACACACACATACACACACACACCACATGTACACCACACATGCACTGTGCAGAACTACACTTCAAATCGATGCAGGCCCAGGGTAAGTTAAGCACACAGCAATGGACCTTCAAAGGAGTGAGCCTGTAGGCCTTACTACTGTACATAAACAAAGGGATCCACCCACGGGTATAAGAGATCTCCCGATTACTCAATATGCATCCCACGGTCGTGGAGAATACACATTAGTTGTTTAAATACCCCTCACACACCAAAAGGGCCCTTGGTGTCATGCTTCATCATAGGGGTCTTCCTGCCCCTCTACGTGACAGGGCGTGCTACGACCTACGACTACGTGGGAGCACTGTTGTTAGTGAGACAGCTATGTGTGATGCAGGGGTGTGAAAGGAAGGGTCAGGAGTGAAATAAGGAGCGAGTTAAAAAATACCTGGCTCTCTGGACTTGAAAGATTTATTCTGCCATTCGAGCTGGTATTAGTAAAAGGTGGGGTGAGGAGGGTGTATGCCTCAATGAGCTATGCCTCCTAGTGTTGTCGACATGTTTCGAAGCTTCCCCGTGCTTCTTCGTCAGGACCTTAAGGATCCCTTCCTGCCACTAACTGTGTTGTGTTAAAACAAAAATTGTAAGAAAATGAAATGAAAAAAAGGAAGTAAATAGCCTCCAAGAAGTCGTAATGCCTTAATAGGTCTTACATAATCCTATTAACCTAAAGGGAATAAACGTGAGATAAAGGCATATTAGTTACGTAGGAGGTAATTAAATCCATCGTGTGAGTACGGTGATCTGTAAAAAAGGTGAAGAGTACTGGTCTCTTAACGATATCCGTAACGTTATCACGTGATCTGTGATGAAGGCACTGTGTGAGAAATGAACATACAACATTGGACATAACAAACATACAACAAAAAGCACACACTCTATTCAGAATGGGACTGAAATCCCGCACTAATTCAGTGTATATCCATGCCAGTAACAAGATCCCCAAAGTATGGACATACTTGCTAGAAGGAGATAAATAACCTCATGAGCTCGTGGACCGAGTGGTGGGCGTGCCAGGTAGGCTACCTATACGAAGGGAGGAATGGGAGAGGAAAAAGTGGTCCAACGATCAAAATGTTAGCGTTGTCAAAATATTACCTCGTTCATCCAAAAGCGCCGTACTTACGACTCCAAGGATCAATGTCCCGCCAAATGAACCACCCCGGTCGGCTCCGTCGATGGAACTGAGTCGAAGGGAGCCCGTTTAAATGACTACTTCAATTAGTGTAATCGCGCCAAAAAGGGAAATGTCCTATGCGCGCTGACTCTGCACACGAAGACCCGGAACCGGAAGGGGACCGTCCGGGTCATCCAGATCGATTGCCTGAGCCGAGACTGAAAGGAGAAGGACCCCAGGGGGGAGATAGAGGTGTCTTGACCCACTGCCTGCATAGATACAAAATTAATGGAAATAAAAACGGGGAGCAAGTGCTGTAGTCACCTGGGATTGGGGCCGAGGCGGTCACTAAGAACGACTGTCTGAGCCAAGATTGAAAGGAGAAGGACCCCAGGGGGAAGGCAAAGGTGTCTTAAACAGATGCCTGCATGGATACCAAACTGATGGAATGGAAAAGATCTAATAAAAAGAGAGCAAGTGCTGCGGTCATCTGGGTTTGGGAGTGGGTAATAGTAGTGGGCAAGGTGTGTATTAACTCACCCTAACCTAATGTAAATTAAGTGATTGGCATATCTCTACACAGGTAAGGGAGAAGCCACAGTATTGATGGGCTAAATAGCCGAACGTCATACGCGAGAGACCGCCAGAGTGCTAAGAATATACAGGAATGTAGCAATGATTTTGAAAAATAAAAATGAAGAATACAATCTTAAAAAATAGGCGGGGGTGACAGAAGCCTCACAGTGGTGAGGGAAAGTTACCGGATAGGCACAACCATGGAACAACCGCCCCCCAAAAACAAAGGAGTAGAAGGGGTGGTCCAGATAGGTTGTAGAGCTCATAGTAGAAAGCCATTTAGTCTGTAATCAGATCTTTTTAGAGATGGAACTGGTTCCATGGTATATCATCATTTAATCCATGGATGTGGGTACCCAAGCGAAAAACCCAACGCTGTTCTTTTTCAAGAAGGCCATGTTCGCTGCCCATTTGTTCAACCACTGTCCATTGTAGATCATCAACGCCATGTCCACTGGAGATATAGTGGTTGGACATCTTGGTAGTACTACGCCCACATCTAACATTGCTACGGTGTTCGCCAATGCGTATCTTGATGGGTCTTGTAGTCATGCCCACATATTCAAGACCACACGGGCAGGTGATTAAATAAACAACGTTTTTGCTATTGCAATTAGTAAAGCTCCTCTGGTCCCATTTTTCGCCATTGCGGAATTGAATATGTCTGCTTTTTTTTGTGAGTGGACAAGTGCTGCAGTTACCACAGGGATGAGGACCCTGTACTGGGGGTAGTAGACCCTCAATTCTAGGCCGGGACGTGTTCTTGGGTCTGGTGTGGACAAGCATGTCTTTAAGGTTGCGACCCCTTTTGTGCGCAAACATAGGTTTAGTAATGTTCAAGCCACAACTGTTAAGGAGACGCCAGTGTTTATTCACTATCTTAGTGATCTTGTTGGAGTGTGTGTTGAAGGTGGTCACACAGATAGGTCTTTCTTCTGTCTGAGTGACCACTTTGTCTTCCAAGAGGGCTTCCCTGTTATTATTCCTTGCTCTCTTTAGGGCTTTATCAATGATCTGCTCGGGGTAGTTACGCTCGATCAGTTTTAGGCATAGTTCAGATGCTTGTTTTTTTAACTCTTTTACCTCCGTGCAGTTTCTCCGAAGGCGGAGGAATTGACCATAGGGTAGATTTATTCTAAGGTGACGGGGATGAAAACTATCGAACAGGAGTAAACAGTTCTTAGCTGTAGCCTTGAAATGTGTAGTGGTTTTCAGTCTGCCCTGTTCTGGGTAGATATTGAGGTCCAGGAATACCAGGTTGTGAGCCGATACAGTATGTGAGAATTTCAAGAACATATTCTGTTGGTTGAGCCACAACATGAAAGCATCAGTTGAGTTTGTATCACCTTCCCATACGACCAGAACATCGTCTATGTATCTTTTCCAGACTTTGATGTGTGGGAGGAAGGGATTCATTGTGTGCAAGATCCTACTGGTTTCGAGATGGTGTACATAGAGACCTGCTAGACTGGGAGCGAAGGTACTCCCCATGCTGGTACCGTGTCGTTGCTCATAGATGTCATCAGCATACATGAAGAAGTTGTGAGTGAGCGCCAGTGATACACATTCCATCACCAGATTACGTGGTGTATGGTATTCCCACGGGGCAGAAAAAAGCACTTCCTCAATAATAAGTAATGTTTCATCATGGGGAAGGCTGGTATACAGGCTTTCCACATCAAGTCCTAACAGTAAATTCTTCGTAGGGTCAAAATCAATGTCCTGTAGTATTTGCATTTGCATTTGATGTTCTGGTCGTATGGGAAGGTGATACAAACTCAACTACACATTTCAAGGCTACAGCTAAGAACTGTTTACTCCTGTTCGATAGTTTTCATCCCCGTCACCTTAGAATAAATCTACCCTATGGTCAATTCCTCCGCCTTCGGAGAAACTGCACGGAGGTAAAAGAGTTAAAAAAAACAAGCATCTGAACTACGCCTAAAACTGATCGAGCGCAACTACCCCGAGCAGATCATTGATAAAGCCCTAAAGAGAGCAAGGAATAATAACAGGGAAGCCCTCTTGGAAGACAAAGTGGTCACTCAGACAGAAGAAAGACCTATCTGTGTGACCACCTTCAACACACACTCCAACAAGATCACTAAGATAGTGAATAAACACTGGCGTCTCCTTAACAGTTGTGGCTTGAACATTACTAAACCTATGTTTGCGCACAAAAGGGGTCGCAACCTTAAAGACATGCTTGTCCACACCAGACCCAAGAACACGTCCCGGCCTAGAATTGAGGGTCTATTACCCCCAGTACAGGGTCATCATCCCTGTGCTAACTGCAGAACTTGTCCACTCACAAAAAAAAGCAGACATTCAATTCCGCAATGGCGAAAAATGGGACCAGAGGAGCTTTACTAATTGCAATAGCAAAAACGTTGTTTATTTAATCACCTGCCCGTGTGATCTTGAATATGTGGGCATGACTACAAGACCCATCAAGATACGCATTGGCGAACACCGTAGCAATGTTAGATGTGGGCGTAGTACTACCAAGATGTCCAACCACTATATCTCCAGTGGACATGGCATTGATGATCTACAATGGACAGTGGTTGAACAAATGGGCAGCGAACATGGCCTTCTTGAAAAAGAACAGCGTTGGGTTTTTCGCTTGGGTACCCAAATCCATGGATTAAATGATGATACACCATGGAACCAGTTCCATCTCTAAAAAGATCTGATTACAGACTAAATGGCTTTCTACTATGAGCTCTACAACCTATCTGGACCACCCCTTCTACTCCTTTGTTTTTGGGGGGCGGTTGTTCCATGGTTGTGCCTATCCGGTAACTCTCCCTCACCACTGTGAGGCTTCTGTCACCCCCGCCTATTTAAGATTGTATTCATTTTTATTTTTCAAAATCATTGCTACATTCCTGTACATTCTTAGCACTCTGGCGGTCTCTCACGTATGACGTTCGGCTATTTAGCCCATCAATACTGTGGCTTCTCCCTTACCTGTGTGGAGGTATGCCAATCACTTAATTTACATTAGGTTAGGGTGAGTTAATACACACCTTGCCCACTACTATTACCCACTCCCAAACCCAGATGACCGCAGCACTTGCTCTCTTTTTATTAGATCTTTTCCATTCCATCAGTTTGGTATCCATGCAGGCATCTGTTTAAGACACCTTTGCCTTCCCCCTGGGGTCCTTCTCCTTTCAATCTTGGCTCAGACAGTCGTTCTTAGTGACCGCCTCGGCCCCAATCCCAGGTGACTACAGCACTTGCTCCCCGTTTTTATTTCCATTAATTTTGTATCTATGCAGGCAGTGGGTCAAGACACCTCTATCTCCCCCCTGGGGTCCTTCTCCTTTCAGTCTCGGCTCAGGCAATCGATCTGGATGACCCGGACGATCCACTTCCGGTTCCGGGTCTTCGTGTGCAGAGTCAGCGCGCATAGGACATTTCCCTTTTTGGCGCGATTACACTAAATGAAGTAGTCATTTAAACGGGCTCCCTTCGACTCAGTTCCATCGACGGAGCCGACCGGGGTGGTTCATTTGGCGGGGCATTGATCCTTGGAGTCGTAAGTACGGTGCTTTTGGATGAACGAGGTAATATTTTGACAACGCTAACATTTTGATCGTTGGACCACTTTTTCCTCTCCCATTCCTCCCTTCGTATAGGTAGCCTACCTGGCACGCCCACCACTCGGTCCACGAGCTCATGAGGTTATTTATCTCCTTCTAGCAAGTATGTCCATACTTTGGGGATCTTGTTACTGGCATGGATATACACTGAATTAGTGCGGGATTTCAGTCCCATTCTGAATAGAATGTGTGCTTTTTGTTGTATGTTTGTTATGTCCAATGTTGTATGTTCATTTGTCACACAATGCCTTCATCACAGATCACGTGATAACGTTACGGATATCGTTAAGAGACCAGTACTCTTCACCTTTTTTACAGATCACCGTACTCACACGATGGATTTAATTACCTCCTACGTAACTAATATGCCTTTATCTCACGTTTATTCCCTTTAGGTTAATAGGATTATGTAAGACCTATTAAGGCATTACGACTTCTTGGAGGCTATTTACTTCCTTTTTTTCATTTCATTTTCTTACAATTTTTGTTTTAACACAACACAGTTAGTGGCAGGAAGGGATCCTTAACGTCCTGACGAAGAAGCACGGGGAAGCTTCGAAACCTGTCGACAACACTAGGAGGCATAGCTCATTGAGGCATACACCCTCCTCACCCCACCTTTTACTAATACCAGCTCGAATGGCAGAATAAATCTTTCAAGTCCAGAGAGCCAGGTATTTTTTAACTCACTCCTTATTTCACTCCTGACCCTTCCTCTCACACCCCCGCATCACACATAGCTGTCTCACTAACAACAGTGCTCCCACGCAGTCGTAGCACGCCCTGTCCCGTAGAGGGGCAGGAAGACCCCTATGATGAAGCATGACACCAAGGGCCCTTTTGGTGTGTGAGGGGTATTTAAACAACTAATGTGTATTCTCCACGACCGTGGGATGCATATTGAGTAATCGGGAGATCTCTTATACCCGTGGGTGGATCCCTTTGTTTATGTATAATTGACCGGGAGGAAGTATCCACCTCCACCACTCGCTGAGTGGTACCTCTCTACTCCTTTCTTGTTTTCCTTTTTTTGGCCTTACTACTGTGACACAGGTACAAAGGACTGGTTCATGCCTACTGATCACTACACGGACATCATTATAGTTCGGGCACTCAGGGCAGGGGTGCACATCCATTACCATGCAGGGGACTTTTTCATCCCAACACTCTCTCCCTAGTGCTTCTCCCATGTGGATACATGCAGGGGAATCCTGAGAGGTCGTTCACCCATGCAGAAATTCTGACTAGGCCACCACCTCTCAAACTTCCCTCAAGCCTCCCAACATGGTCCCCTGTACGCAGATCACAGTCAACAGTCTGCAGTAGTCAGCCATGCTGCTGTTGAAGAACCAACAGCTGCAAACACAACAAGATGGACTGGGTGCTGAAACCTTTCAACCACTCACCCCCAGTCACAGATCGGAGTTTAATCCATCGTTCTTCTGCTTGCTATGCCACTCCAGTTTGGACCCAGCCTTATGCAAATATGCTTGGCCTAGGTACTTATGTGCTTTAAGATGCTGCTTGCTTACACGATAATCATTTTCGTGAATATATTCCTCTTACAGCTAGAAAACCATGCCCAACTTTGTGGCAGAGTATGTACTTTGAAAGGAGCATGGCAAGGATATTGGTTATTACTGTCCTCAATGTCCCTCTACTCCTGGCCAGTCCAGCTGCTGTAAAAGCAGTCCCTTAGTGTTGAAATACAGAACACAGCCTTACTGGTAAGTTGCTTTTAATTTTCCCGTAAATCCGTGTGACATAATTGTCAATTTTCTTATTTTATGCCAGAGGACGTCTCTTCCGACTTTCTGTGAAGGAGTGTAATGTAAATGCCTTGAGAGAGTGAAGAGACGTGAGATTAGTGCTAATGTCATTTGTGTGCGAAAGAGTATGAAAATGGTGTATAGTTATTTTTGGATATAGCGGAGGTGTAGAGTTGGTCTATAGGTGTGCATGTTTGGTGCCCTTTATGCAGGCATGATATATGTAAAGAAAGTTGTGTGACTGCAGATGTGAAGGTCCAGTATCAGAGGTATGGGCCTATGACCTTCAACTGAGTTGTGTGAATGCACATCAGCATTTGCAGCTGCATGTGGCATGTGACTGCAGAGAAGGGTCTGATTTTGTGTGGATCTGTGTGCAACAAGTGATATTTAATGCCAATGGCAAGCAACTGGGAAGTGAGAGGCTTGTGAGAGTTGTTGCAAACAGTGCTATGGTTGAGTGAATGTTAAGCCAATTGATAGTATAATGGTAGGTGCCATGCCTAACTTGACTTTATACTCACAATGAGTACATTTTGGAACTAGTTTTCAATTTTGTAGGTTAACACTGCTGAGAGAATAATAGCAAAGAATTTAAATGGTCTTTCCCTTTATGTACAGTTATCCTACCCTTTTGGGGCATCCTCAATCCACGATGGTAGAAATGAATCCTATGTGTAGTCCTTCCTATTGTCCCTTTCCTTCATGTCGCGTATATCGTAGTTCATCCTCATTTTCAACAAAGTCTCTACTGCGTTTCTCCACTGATGTCACTGACTCTCATTGACTCAATATAATCTTTATTCTTTGAATTTCTTTATTTTTATTTTCAAAGAGATCCCGATCAATGTTTGTTTCTAAGCTACAGGGTTGTGCCTTTTGTGAATGCCACAATTTTTGTTGCAATTTTTGTTGCATAGAGTGGCCTGGAAATGGCAGACTATGTTTAAAAAAACATTGTCATCTTACTTTCCTTGTGGAATGAACCTCCCATTTAAACCTACCAAACCTACGGAAATTTAGAGATCAAAGAAAATCCAGGGATTCCAACCACTTTTTCTTACCCAGAAATCTATGCAAATACCAAACTATGCATAAAGGAAAAATCACGTTTTCTTTCATTTTTCTATGGATGTGATTGCTGCAGAATTTGGGTCCGGCACTGGCCACCTCTCTGGGAACCCGACCAACTCCGAGACGTTCTGAAATTAGATGCCCAGAGAATTTCACAATGGTGGTGCTTGTGTTGACCCAAATAGTATTTCCTATCCAAAATGCCTTGCAAATTTCAAAGTCAGAAAGGTTTGAGATTGGTAGTTGAAGGACCCTGGGCCCAAACACTGGTAATGACTCCAGTAGAATCAGAGAAGCATTCTGTGATTTTAGCTAAAGTTTGACATTTGCATGGAATTCTGGATAATAAAATGTTGGAAACACACAAGCCACACCACTCTGGACCCTGCCACCCTTCCCCAGGAGTATAGTTATCAGAAATATCTGTGGATGGGAGGTTCTCCCTGAAAACAGGATGACCCCCAACCCCAAATACCACAGCCAGCCAAACCACACAATGAATTAAATTGAAAAGGAAAATCTTGTTGTGTCCACAGTGTGTTCTGGAGTCTTGGTCGAGGACAAACAGCTTGCCACACAAATAGGATACCGTTTTCACTGGGAGAAGTGTGGTAATGCTGGACAGTAGGACTTTTGCCAAGTCCCAGAGATTCCATAAATTTCAATCACATAAATGTGAAGAAAACCGGAGATCTTCGACAAATTTTGCAAGTTGCAGGGTACTCGCAGTAAGAAGTTGTTGGGTTCCAAATGAGTCAAACCACATTGGACTCCCTCAGGGGTCTAGTTTACAAAAATGTCTGGAATTGGTAGGTTTCCCTGGCTTCAGTGTGGCCCTTAGCCTAAATACTACAACTAACCCAGCACAAGAAAAGACTGACATTTCAAGGAAAAGCCTTGATACCTTACATGTTGATTGTGTTATGTGCACTTTTCTGTGGAAGGGAATAGACCCACCCACACAGGGGAGGTGGGAGTTAGCGCTGGTTTTATTGAGAACCATGTGGGAACACAGAATAGTAGAATATCTGTTACCATCTATTATATTTCGCCCCATTAATCACTACTGATAAGCTCATTAGAATTTACCTTTTGAACAGGTGTGTGGTTTCAGATTGACACATCATAACTAGCAGCACAGTTGATAGCTCACATGTTTTGAACTAACAAACACTATATATCCCTGCAACCAGAAGAGTTGGTTAGACATAATGGTATATTACTTGTGCAGATTGGCCATCGAGGGTAAAAAAACAAAAAAATAAAAAGATGAACACTGTCACCCATTTCTATTTTTTCATACTTATTTGTATTCATTTTTGCTTAAACCAGTTAGTTTCTATGGGAAAAGCAAAACCGGTCTACACACATTCTAATAGCATTCATAATTTTGCTTACTTTTCTGGTTCTCTCACAGATTTTCCACTTTTCACCCACAAACTGCAAAGAGTTAGAAACCCCAAAAAAGGAAATATGAACTATCACTTACAAAATTGAAAAAATAAAATCATCACTGTTTTTCCAAGCATCTTTAAACCCACCCCCTCTCCCACCCCTCCTCTCAAAATAAATTGCTATATTTTAGCTATTTTCATGGTTTCCTCCATTGGAATCCACAAACCTTGGGTATGTGCTGAATACACCATGTGGAGCAAAAAAAGACACAAAATGAGCCAGTATATCTTTAGTGGAATAAAGTTATGAAGGCTTAAGCCCCAAAAAAGTTAAATACATTTGGGGGGTGGGGGGGGGGGGGGGGGGGGGGGAGGGGGCGGTTGGACTGTTCGCTGTTAAGTGGTTAATCTCAGCACAAATACCATTTAGGTTTTTTAGGGTACTAGAACTGGAAACTCCAAGTGCACTCAGATGATTCGAACAAGATATCTAAAAACAACCGCAGATTTCCCATCCACTAAAGGAGCAGGTTGTTGGATATTCCATAAATATGGACTGTGAATAGGACTGTGTAATAAAACCAGCTGCAAGAGCTCTGCAGTGTAGATTGGGGAGAAAATACTTTAACTTGCCCCACTCTCCCTCCAAACGCAACAAGCAAATGTCATTCAAACAGTATTGGCTTCCTTTGATAAAAAAGATAGGCAACATTGAAGGATTAAGGGGATATTTTCATGCTTTCCCAGTACCAATATAGAAGCTTGAAAACGGCAGACTCCACCCAACAGAACAACACAAACACAAAGGGGGAGGGGGCAAGAAGCAATGCAAATCGGCTATAAAAAAAAAACAGTCTGCCACTATTTTAACATGAAACAATTGAACCAACCCTCTAATCAACTCTTGACACTTAAGACTCAATCCCAAGTAGTGAGGAGTTCTCAGCCCACTTCACTGACAAAACAAGAAAGATTGAATTAGATCTGCAACGCTCCTTGCCAGACTTGCAGAATCAAGCTCTCTACTCCCTGGCCTCTTGTTCACCATGGATGAGCTATCCTGTGATCGCTCCGTTTGCCTTTACTCCAAAAAATGATGCTTCGTGAAATACTTTCAGACTTCGGGATGATCTTGAGCTGCTTAGCATATTAACTACATTAAAACCATCAAATCGCCTCAACGATCCTATGCCCACCAAACTCTTTAAAGAGCTTACCTCATCCATTTTCCTGCTCTGGTCGAAGATTGTACATGAATCCGTCATGCAAGACCTCATTCCAGATTGCTTCAAGACTGGTCAAGTCATCCCCATACCAACGAAACCTAAGGCAGATTTATCTGAGCCCAACTACAGACCTATTTCTACTATCTACCATCATGACTTTACTTGAGAAATATGAACATAGTCAACTCTGTAATCACATTGATAATTTTCAACTCCTTGACCAATACCAGTCTGGCTTCAGATCGGAGCACAGTACCGAAACCGCCTGAACACACATTGTGGACGATGCCCTGTGACTACTAGATCAGAATGAAACTTGCCTACTTATACGGTTGGATCTCTCCTCAGCATTTGATACGGTCAAACACGACAAATTAACTGACCTATTTGAAACAAGGATGGAGTTATCAGGTTCAGTGTTAACTTGGTTTATCTTGTTCCTTCAGGGTAGAACTCAAAGATTCAAAGTAAACCATGATCTTTCCAATAGTATCCCTGTTTCAATTGGAGTCCCACAAGGATCCGCACTATCACCTTCTCTTTTCAATCTGTATCCGGAGCCTCTCACCAAAATTCTAAAAGTCGAACATTCAATATCATATTGAAATTGTAATTGCATTTATATAGCGCTTACTACCCCTTACGAGGCGTCGAATCGCTTTTTTCAGCGAGTAGCACGCTACTCCGGAACCCATAAAGAATTGGTATAGTGAAATATGAAGGTAATTTGAGTGGTGGATATTAGTCAGCTATTTGGATTCACAAGAATACCGGAAGGATAGAAGAGAGAAAAAGGTTTGTATTTATATAGCGCTTGTTAACCCTGGAGGGGTGTTGAAGCGCTTTTTTGGCGAGTAGCACGCTACTCCGGAAACCAATAAAGCATTAGTGGTGAATTAGTATAGTGAAATATGAAAGTCATTTGAGTGGTGGATATGTTAGTCAGTTTTTTGGGATTGAGAATGGTAGGGGAGGGATGGAAGAGGGGAAAAGGGTTGCATTTCTATAACGCTTCTTACCCCTGATGGGGGTGTTAAAGCGCTATTTTGGCAAGTAACATGCTACTCCGGAATCCATAAAGGATTAGTGTTGAAAATTAGTATAGTGAAATATGAAAGTAATTTGAGTGGTGGACATGTTAGTTATTTAGATTGAGAAGGGTAAGGGAAAGGTAGAAGAGGGGGAAAAGGTTTGCTTTTATATAGTGCTTTCTACCCCTGATGAGATGTTGAATTGCTATTTCAGTGAGTGGCACGCTACTGTGGAACCCATAAAGATTTAGTGGTAAATTAGTATAGTGGGATATGAAATTTGAGAAGTGGACATGTTAGTTGTGGAGGGGAAGAGTCAGAGGGAAGAGTTTAGAAAGACTCGTTTTGGGGGATCGGTATAGTGATAGAGGTGTCAGATGACGCAAGGAGGGGTAGAGTAGGGGATAAATGAGAGAGTGGATGTAGAGAATTTACTGATAGAGGTACAGGGAGAGAAATAGGGTAGTGCGTTGGAAAGAGTAGTAGAAAAGTTTGAGATGAGGCAGAAAGTTGGGGTAGAAGATATATTGATAGAGGTATAGGGTGAGAAATAGGGAAGTGCATTGGATCTGCTGAATTAGAAGAAAGTAATAAATATATAGATCCATAAGTACATGGAAAGTATATAGATGCACAAAGGAGGTAAGTATATGTAGATTAAAAATATTGATAGAGGTATAGGATATGTAGGGTAGTGCATTGAATAAGCTTTTTTAGGACAAAAGTAAATCTATAGATCCAAATACATGGAAGGTATATAGATGCATAAAGGAAGTAAGTATATTTAGATTAAAGATGCATTAGATAAACTCTGGTTTTCAAGTGTTGTACTTAAAAATGTATTTTATTTATTTTCTAACAATTTTTCTACAGGTTTATACAAAGCAATACACAAAGATGGGTACATATCTATAGCACAAATAATTGCTTGTATACAGAGGGATATGCTGTATATTTCTATTTGCATATGGTGCTTATGTGGGGAAGAGCACATTCTTGAGCAGTTTTCTGAAGATAAGGTGGTCTTCTGTATGTTTGGTGGGGGGGGGGGGTGGACGACAGAAGGATGTGCTATCCATGTTTCTTTTTTTTTTTCTTGTATATATGTATGCAGATGATACCCAACTGTATATGAAAATGTCTTCACCGGAAGATATTACTACTCTCAACCTAGTACTCTTAAAAACCCAACAATGGTGATCGCACAACCACCTGTTGCAAAATTCACTCGAAACGGAATTCCTCTTGTTCGCCCCCCCCCCCCCCAATCTTACTGCGCTCATTTAGGACTGGCTCAAACAGCTAACAGCCCTCAACTGCACCACACATGTAGTTAGCTCCACTAGATCACTAGGCCTAATCTTGGACAAATGCCTAAATATGCAGGGCCACATTAGTGCTACAACAAGGAGCCAATTACCAACTCTGCACATTAAGGAAAATCAAATAGTTTCTTCCGCCCTCTGACCTGCAACATGCTGTCCAGTCCCTTGTGATCTCCCGTTCAGACTACAGAATTGAGACCTTGTCTGTACTCCCCAAAACTAACCTGGCCCCTTTAAGAGCCACTCTGAACTCTGCTGCCAGAATTATCACCAGCTCAAGAAAGTATGACCACATCACACCTTTTCTATGCCAACCGAACTAGCTTTCCATTGAGGCAAGGATCAAGTATAAGATAGCGTGCTTGACTCACATTGCACTGCATCAGAGCACGCCCACGTACCTAGCAAATAAACTTAAACTACCGGGTGGGAATCGTGTACTAAGAAGTTCAAACACTATACTGCTGACACCCCCAAAGTTAAAAAATAACAGAACTTACAACCACGCCTTCTCCGGTCTTGCTACGAGAATATGGAACACACTTGCGCCAGAATTCGTCCTCCTCTTTTAAAAAAGAAGTAGTCAAACGCCTGCTCATGAATAGCCACTGGAGACGATAGTTATGTAACTTCTTAAATTATCTGAAATGACCCTATAACTTTGACCTCCCCTTCCTTCGATGCAATCCGCTTACTGTTCAAGAGGTTGCTGTCCATTTCCCTTTATTATGCTTTTAAGGTTTGCATAGTTTGATGGTTTTCTGCCTGCTGAAGATTAACCAGCAGCGGACGTTACCTTGCCGGGTCAGGAGTCAAAGGCCTGATCATGAATGGCCACTTGAGTCAATAGTACTGTAGCCTCACGTACTTTTTGAAAGGACCTCACAACTTTGACCTACCCGACTTGCGTTGCAATCTACCTATTGCTCAAGATGTTGATATCCATTTTCCTTTGTCTGTAACATGCCTGTACTGTTTATATGTAGGTTTCGATTATGCTTTCCCGCTCAAGCTTAACCAGCAGGCAACGATGAACAGTGCTCCGATACCCTGCCGGGTCATGTTAGCACTTTATAAAACTTTGAAAATTAATAAATGAACTGATGTGCTGCCATTTTCAATCAGTGGAAGCAGTAACACTAGACAGTTTACGATCATTGCTGCCTCAAGTATGATCATGGATAGTAATTTACATCTTACCTGCATGAACATCACCAAAAAAAAAATGGTTTTACATTTAAGCTATATACTGAATTACCTTAAATGTTATACTTGTATACAACATTCCATTTTCAGAAGGGGAAATTATTTTCCATTAGCTTTTTCTAAAATGAAGTGTGAAATATATCATTTTATATATGTACCCCAGATTATATCCTGCAAATGTTCATGGGTCACTGCAATGAGCAAAAAAACACAATAAATAAATCATAGCTAGCAAATACTTTAAAGCAAAATGTGCACCACATATTAGATTGCATGTCAGTTAACAAGGAAATGCTACTAGTGCTCCTAGTTCTGCATCATATGCATATTCATGGACAGTCTTAAAAGTGAAAAATTCCTGCTTGCATGTGGGGGCACAACAGAACACATCCAAACTACATCAAAGAAAACCGTTCAGCTTCTTTCAAAATTTTCTTTCTGGTAATAACCACATTTAAACAATACAAAATGCAACACTGCAGAATCTTACAAAGACTACTAAAGTATTACATTTAACCTTGCAAACCCCTGCATTACAGTGAGAAACACGGGATGGGGGGGATGGGTCTGTCAGGTTAAAAGGCAAAAGGTTCAAAAACATTTTGAGACGGTCTTAATTTTACATCTTAATCATCTCTTGAAGCTTTCACTGCTTAAGATTTTCTCACCTTAAAGGTCATTCCTTTTTTAGGTCTCGTCTGAGCCAGCACATGCGTTGCTCGGAGAGACATTTAGTATACGGGTTTCCAAAGTGCTACCAGAGCTCGCTGGCCTAACGCTTGCGTTGACGCGAGCGTGGACGCGCGCAGCCGGCAATCACTGCTGCGCGTGCACCACTCGCGTGCTTACCACACAGCGCGTCCCGTCCTCGCGATCACTTTCACTTTGACCGCGATTACTTACGCTTTCACGGCCGCGCAACCGTTACTTTTACGGCCTCGCGGCCAAAGCTAGTTGTTTTTTTATGTTTATGATACAATACGTTTTTAAACACAATCCAGTTTTACACAGTATGGTTAGTTGCCAAACACTTTTTTTGTGCCTGCATAACTTAATAACCATGTTTGTTATACCGTGGCACACTATCAATAGAATGAACTGCATTTCCCATGGTTCTCAAAGGCACGCTCCCCTGAGAGGATGCGATCAAGTGAGGTCACTGCCCACGATGACGTAATCACATGGAGTTGCTGCCAACGCCCACCACGGGCAGCAGGCTTCAAAGAACAAAAGCTGTACTGCTTTCTCTCTTGTCAGCGCCAGCAGGAGAGCGGGCCAAGATAGGTACTGAGCGGCACAGCACCTTTGAAGACATTAGCTTAGCGGTGAAACACCTGCAAGTTTTGTTCATTCTTGTATTGTTTTCCCCCTTCCATGCAGACATTTTACCCCCTATATACTGTGGCTACTTTCTCACAGTGTGTGACTACAGGGGCTTGTCCCTTTCCTCCTCCCATGCTGCATCATATTCCATACTAGGGTGAGAGAAGAATGTTTGCAGTGTTATGTCATATGTGTTATTACACTAAAATATGTTGTATGTCTCCATGTCTGATACACATAGATGTCCGTGGCTTTGATACGCTTTGCTCGCAATATGAAAACGTGAGTGACCCCTGAGAAATGAGCAAGAATATATTTTGTGATTCGAGGCATGATCTATACTTCAACAAAGGAAATTCACGCAACTTTGCACAATCACAAAAACAACAAGCATTGGCATAGCCAATAGGTCTCGCCTTTGAGACCTTATAAGTGTTTAGCCATGCAACAGTTGATATTGTTGCACCAAGGATATTTTGCTGCATAACTAAATACTTATAAAACGTCCCAAAAGCGAGATCTATTGGCTATGCCAATGCTTGTTTTTTTTAATTCACTATCCTGTGGAAGTAAGGAGGATGCCACCGACCCCACGCACTTGGTCAATGAATGCCAATTTTGTCAGATGATGACTAAAAGAGTATTATAGGGCCATTCCTCAGAGGAAAGTTAGATCATCTCTGGGTAGGTAAAGAAAAAGAAACACTGCAAGCCGGATAGAAAAGGTGCCATTTCTACTAAGTCTGTGTGCGATCTCCAGAAAAACACTCCTGAATAGGGAGCTCCATGGAGAAAGATAGGCATTGCTACCATCCTCATGGTAGATACCACCCCCCACCCCCACTACTGAGATACCCACGGAAGTCATACATCTCAATGTCGAATCATTGCAGTCAAAGGCCAGCTCGGCTCTAGGTACGAAGTCAGGGGAAACCCCACTGAAGTGTTGACAGTTCTAAGCTAACCAATGTCAAAGCACTCCCAGGTGACAAAGTACTTGCCGTCTGGATGTTCAACAGCAAGACATTGAAGCAAGACCGATGATCAAGGTATTCACCGTTAAAAAGACCGACACCAAGGTATTCAATGGGGCACGGTTTAACCAACTCTCATCTGAATGCTATTTATCGTCAACTTCACCATAGGCATCACAGTTACTAACAGGTCCACCTAGGAAGGTAATTCCAGCATAAGATCTTAGGTCTTCCACGAGAACAAGTTTTATATCATCCTTCAGGAAAATGCCTTTGTTTCAAGCATATGCCAAGAGCCTAAGCCAGACTCAGTCGCAGTCTTAGTGGTCCAAAAGAAAGACTCATTGGGCCAAAAGGCCTCTGTACCTCCTGACCAAGAGAGCAAGTATAAAGATGCAGCAGGTCATAAAGTCTGTGGATTTTAGGCATCAATCATCATGATAGTTAGTACCACATTCCAACTAGGGTAATATGACAAAGCCCTATGAGAGTCCCTGGTCACTTTTGCAGAGAAGCTTCCAAGAGAACAGAAGGTGGGTTTCATTGAAGTCATGCAAGAGGCACAACAAGTCTTCAATCAAGTAATCAGGTCACCAGCACTCCTACTGTTTCTGTGGACCTATCGCCAAATTATGCAATGCTACCTCACTCAGACATGCTTAAATGGTTGCGACTGACATCTTTGAAGCTGGACGCTCAATTAAAATGATCAACCTACCATTCACAAGATCAATAATCTTTGGCCCTCATACAGATGAGATGTACAGAATATGGCATAAAGCTGACATGAAGAAGAAATTGAACCAACTTTTTGAAAACTGATTGTCTTTTACCTGTAAGTAACGATAGAGGTTAACTTAGTTTATAACAAAATTAAAAAGTGTTCCGGTGTCCAAGCACCTGGTAATATTCTAAATTTGAATATCTGTTAAGAATCTTTGATGCAGAATTTTTTTTTTCTCAATGTTTCCAGTCGAGCCACCCAACAGTCTTAACCTCTTACAAGATGCCTTTGTTTTTGCGACAAAAAGGCAGTGGCGAGTCATTTCACAACTCAAATTTTAAAGTGAATGAAATCTGCATGTTATACTTCCAATTTAGTAATAAAAATGACACATCAATGTTAATAGTGAAATGTGGAAATAACTGTAGCCGGTAACTGGTGAGCTGCGTCCAAAGCAGCATTGTAGGCTTGCGACAAGTCAAATAAAACAAATCCTAAGCGGTTTACCCCTCACTCAAGATCTTTGAAAGCTAGGCTTTTCTAGTTTTACTGTTGCTGGCACTTGAAAAATGTTATCGGCTGATATGGAAACACTCGACGTCATTGACCCAGAAGGCATGTTAAAACAGACAGCATGAGCAACCTCAATTAGTAGTGTCATTAATGTAATCACATCTCGTGTAAGGAAAACCACAACATTGATTCATACCTCAAACATCGGGAGGAGGGGAAGAAAAGAGAAAAAAAGAGAAAAAAAAAGAAAAAAAAAAAAAAGAGCACAAGCCTACTCCGTGCCATGTCTCCACACCCCTTTCATCTATGGAGAATCAACATTCCTCTAAAGAAGAGACAGAACCACAGGACATGCCTGTGCTTGAAAGGTTGTCAGAATGACTTCCACACATTCAATGATGTCGTGCATCCTAAACCACAGTTCAAGACTTTAAGGTGCAGTTATGCTGCACAGAGGATAGTCACTCAAACTGCAGTCATTTTTCTCTCACAAAAGAGGATACGGCCTTACCATGAGGATTGCTCTCATCCGACCGTACCAAGATCTGTGTTTCATATTGAACTTCCATAGAGTTTATACTTTCAGATGATATTATTAATGATCTAAATTAAATAGGGAAGAATCAACGGGGATCATTGCAAGTGTCTATGGAAACAGAGTTCCTCTCTGTTGGAGGAAAGAGCCAAACCAGAGAATAGAAAGATGGTACCGTCCTGTTTTATGTTCCACTGCATGAAAGGCACCTGGTTGAGCTAAATGAATCAGCACCATAAATCCTCCTTAATCTAAGTCTCCCATCAGACTACCAATTATGTACACTAAAGGAGTCCAAGTCTTGTGACGATTAAAAGCCATCCTGGTATGTGACATTATTGCAGGGTTTCGTGGTAACTTTCTACATTATTTTGCTAAGAATTGGAGTTCATTAATTGGTCTATAAATCAAATGGATCAAGATTTATTATTTTTTACATGACTTAACTAAGGTTTATTTGTAAACTGGAGGCACAGCCCCTTCTACTATTAAGGCATGCATTGAAGGTGGGACTGAGCATATGTAATGGAGAGAAGCCAAACTATGTAGGTTTATAAAGTGTAAATGCTGCCCATTTGCAGACTCTTCAGACTTACCAGTCAGCTGGAATAAGCTTCTATTTAGATGATTTTTGCAAGAAACAGGAAAACTTAACTTCAATTTCGATGGCACGCTGGCCTTTACCTGACATTTTCTTTTGTTACACAGTTGAAGAGTGTTCTTAAAAGATCTTAAGTACCCATGAATGGAAGCCAAATTATTGTTTTGACACTAAATACATATGTATATATGCTACATAGTTCAAACTCTTTTGCCAGACATTTTTTTAAATCGATCACCTACATTCTAGCATTTGGTTTTTCAGTATAATGCGAAAGTTCCTCGTAGAGCCACAGGTGAGACGCTAAGTGTTGCAGCATGAAATGCCTTTGGGGCATATGAGAACTTGCCTTAGCAGCCAATGTTGAAATGATCCTTCAGAAATAGAGAGTGGTGGAGGAATAGTTCATTGCCTATCTAAAGGAACTTTTGATGCCATTGAGTATTCTGTGCAGCTTTCAGTTCAGACAGCAAACTCTCAACGACTGATTTTTGGGGAAATATCCAAGGTCCCTACATGCTCCAAACTTCAGCCCCTGGTCAGCTGGCAAGGAGGAGCAAAAACAGACCATTCACTGAGAAAACAGATAAAGATGGGCATGATCCTCTGACTAATCCAAAATGTACATCTAGGCACGTTGTACATTTGGCTGAATTTAAGAATTTTAAGAAGGTCTTTCTAGCATGGTCCAGAGACCAATAGGTTTGGTTCATGAACCAGCATCATCCAGCAAACTGCCAGATTAGAGGGCGCAGAAGTCTTGCCTTATGGAGCTAACTAACGCAGCCAAGGTTGAATCTCTGGTTTCCAAAATGATTTTCATGATGCAATGGAGTCTGCAGTTAGCTGTGAGGAGAGGCATATTTTGTGCCCACCAACATGGGACAATAAGTTAGAAATATAGTCTGATAAATAAAAAGACGAATCAGACTGAAGTTTAGCAGTAAAGCTAACTTAACAGGAAATGTTCAATCCACAGGATATAGCTTATCCCAGGATAGACTCCACCCCAAAGAGTGGCAGCAAATGCTGAAGAACACCTATAATTGATAAGGTCAGGAATCATTTACGAGCAGAGTGATTCAGACCTTATTAGAAGGCAGAGTGGAAGCAATTGTTGATATGGACCCTAAAATGTTGAAGTTTATGAGAAAGCTTTACCAAGATCCAAAAGGCAGTGACCGGCCTGGAGAAGCTGCTAGGATAAATTGTTAGACATGGCTGGACCCATTACATTTTTTTTTTCATATCTAGACATCACAGGTAATGAAGATGGTTCTCTTTATTGACCATGAGAACTTAGCAGGAGGGTTGCAGGGGATGGAATGCCCCCCTAGGCAACATCGAATTTTGCGATTAAGCAAAAACTTCCGACCTTAGAAATCTTGACACTAAATGAAGTCTGAAACCGTTTTGCATTCTTTCCTCTTAATCACTGTCCTCACTTCATCCTCTGCAGGGGCGTGTTGGAAAGACCCATGGTTTCAGTGGTTTCCTAAATGTGTTCAATCTTCTTGCAACTTTTGGGCCACGCGGTTCTACAATTTAGCTGCTGGCCTGAACCGGCTCTGGACTCAATGACACTCAACAGCAATTTAGCCTTTACAGATCAAAACTGCAGCTCAATTCATAGAAGACACTTTTGTTTTTGCTAAATGATTGTGCTAAAGAATGCGCTGTATCACTGGTGCCTGCGGGTAGAAAAGATAGTTTACTAGAGCAGGGGCTGCCTGCAGAAGTGGGAGAAGATCTGGGGAGCATGGCAGACATATAGGGGGATCTGGCGTTCATGGTGGGTGCAGGACTTGGGTCTTGTTGGATGGGTCGTAAAAGTGCCCTTTGTAGTCCCGATTATTTTCATTTGTCATGTTGATATTATGCTATTCAAAATTTCCATGTAAATTCTACTGTGCTGCACAGGTTTGCAATAAAAAGAATGTGCTTTATCAGCAAATAATGCATGGGCTAAAGAATCAGCTGTATCAGCAGATAATGCAGCTCTATCTTCTTATAGAAAACCCGAAACTGGGCGCCTTCTGAGGTAGTTCCAGTGGCGGACTGGATCTTTTTCATGGACCAGTCAGTAAAGAGCAAGGCAAACTTGTTGATCTGTTCATGGGTGGGAAGGCACATATAGCCATTTTCTCCAGCAGATTCTATGGTTTACCTCGGCTGAGGCAAAAACAATAACTTAACAGACCAAAGATACTTTGGTTTTCTTCCCATCCGAGGCCAGAAGTCACCAACTGTGATTTTAAAAACAAGGAGTTTTAAGTAAAACCCAATATGTTCTTCCCTTGTAAAACTATGTGAGGAGAAAAAGTTCACTAGCTTTTTTTAACTGGCTTTTACCAAAGATGTCTAGAACCAAACGATAGCAGCTACTCCGGAGTGCTTTGCCATACAAGTACATGAGCATGAATGTGTTGATGTAACAGGGGCCGAAACACATGCAGGTGTCACCACATTCCTCACAAGCGTACCTATTATTCATGGGACAGTGTCATTCTCTGAGACAACTGAACTCACGTTTTTAGTCAATCCCATAATGGGATGCACAAACTAGTAGGATGGGGCATGCAAGTATTCTTAATCTTTTGCTCCAATTTGTAAACAAGTTACTTGCGGTCGGTAACGCTCTTTCTACTGGATACACTATCTAACCACAAATTCTGTGTCAGGACCTGAGGCTCAGATTATGCTCATCTCTATCATTTTATTACTCAGCTACAAACCCCATGAGTCTTTGCAACAATTAATACAATAACCATAGAGAATGTCCCATGTAAACAGTATCAAAGAACACCACGTCCTCTTTCTTTACTGCTCAGCAATCAGAGAAGTGCTTCTTTTTAAGGCCTTATGTGCATGCTATTTGTTTGACTGTATTTGCGTGTATGGTTTATTGCCCAATTACTCTGGCTTATTGTTTCATTGCTTGTGGTGTTTTTTAAAGAATAAAACGCCTCCACGATGTGCTGGATTTGCCAGGAACATTGACCGCGGCTACATGCGGCCTCTCTGAACAATTGTGTGTGTTTCGGGCCCTCTAGGGGGCACACGCTCAGCGACTGCACAGCTGCATTGCTGTCACAGTTGCACGTGGGGGCAATACAAACAGGGGGAATTGGCCACCACAGAGGCTAGGCCTGTAGCAAATGGGAGTCTCTTTGGAGAACCCTTCATTAAGAAGTCGTCTCATATTGTAAACACTTTTTCATCACTGAATATAGTGCAGCAGTCCATCCGCAAGGTGTTCAACCAACAGGCTTTTGAAGAGGCCAGAAGAGGTAGGGGGTGCTACTCCGGCCAGGTGTATCCTTCCAACCACCACAAGCTCCAAACGCAGCGATCCATCCAGTGGCAGAATCAGAAGAAGTTTCAAGGGTTCTAACCCCACCCCGAACTGAGGCGGCAGCAGAGCTCAGGGAGGTAAAGGAGCCATCAGCGGAGCAAGTAACGCACCAGGAGGTAGCATTGGTAAGCAGTTCCCCTTCTTCCCTACACGGGGTGGAGGGCAGCTGCAACGGTTCCCCAAAATTTGGGAAACGATCACAGGAGACGCATGGGTACTGCAGATGGTGACGGGGTTCCACAGAGTTCTGCGGATCCCCTCACCAATGCCTTTGTCCCAGGGCTCTGCTTTTTCTCTCAAAAAGGCAGACAGATAGTAGATAACAAGCATTGGCATAGCCAATAGGTCTCAACTTTAGGACCTTATAAGTGTTTAGTTATCCAGCACAAAATCCTTGGTGCAACAACAGCAACTGTAGCATGGCTAAACACATAAGGTCAGGCGAGACCTATTGGCTATGCCAATGCTTGCTTAGGACTTGTTCCCTGCATAAAATACAAATATAATCTGCATATTACATAACCTGCTTATCAGCATGCACATTAACCTCTCAAAACTGTGACTGGCAAATCACAGAACTCTCCTGGAACTACATTTACGACCAGAATTATCTAACCATTATTATAATTCTGTGAAAATTGCTGAGTAGCACAGCAGCAGGCGACTACTTTATACCTTGCAAGATATATATAGCTCATTTGTGACCAATTAAGTTAGAAATCGTTTACTGTCAGCTTTGTTCAGGTTACCAATTTCTTTCTTTAATTTTTATTTTTTTTCAACATAAATGTGTAATTTGACAGTTGTCATGCTTTTCGTGACTTCACCCCATTTCCTTAGGGCACACGTTAACTCCCAAAGCATGGGACATGAGAAAAGGAAACGGGAAACAAGGGAGGGGGCTGCACACGAAGCGACTGAAATGTAACACGCAACGTTATGCCGGGTGGCCTCCTCAGCGGAAAGTACACTCTAGCATTGCGGAGCATAGAGAGAGGCGAGTGCGCTCTGTGGGAAGTGGGAACCAAACATAATATAGAGCACTCGTGACGTCGCGGATTGGCTGGGACTGTCGTTAAAGAAGTCCGTTTATTTTACCAATGCGCGGGAAAACGCTTTGACGTGGAGGCTCCTGCTATTCGCTGGCATCGGTTGCCTTCGCATGGCAGAGTCTCAGGGTTCTCGAAGCAGCATCGGCTCCTGGCGCAGCTGAAAAGACCAGAAGGAAAGCGGGTCCGTTTCCAGTGCATTTCCTCTGCCCGGAAGGCTTCCCACGCATACTAATGGGCGGTGGCACCATCCCAGTCAACTTTTGTAGAGTAACATGCGGATGATACGTCGCGCTGCCACCAGCTGTATTTTGGAAAGTTGGCAGGCGAGGTGGGTTTTTCTCTTGCTGTAATTTAGTGTAAACTGCTAAGACATTCCATGGATTTCAGAATTTGTGCACAGACCAGTAGTTTTGGTTGTAACTTGGGGGAACGCTTTACAGAAGCCGATTTGTTGTAGTTGCACCAATGGAGAAATTATTAAATGTTGTAGATATTCATTTTGATCTACACGTTGCCACTAAACTTGCTTAGTACTAGTAGCGCATGTAGATTGCAAAGACAGTTTGACATGAGAATCGAGTACTCATGTAAGAAATGGTTCTAACTTTTTCGTTTTAACAGGTTGAGGAAATAGAAATAACCAGAGCTTGAAATGGAATGGTGCGCGCGCGGGAAAGTGAAAGTGATCGCAATCAATCACGCGGCGAGCAATGCGCTTAATGAGCATGAGGAATGCCATATGACGCCTCGGCTCAAGCGCGCGCCCGCGCACATGCACTGCAAGCTGTAGCCGGCGGTAGCATTTTTTTGAAGCCCTTATTTAAAGTCTCGCCAGAGCAGCGCAAGCGCTGGGTCAGGCCAGACCTAAAAAAGGGGGTGTCCGAACTCCTAGAGAAAGGGGCCATTACCCATTCCTCCTTGTATCGCATGGGGTTCCTTAGCAACATTTTCCTTGTAGGAAAGTTAGTTAAGGGCTTCCGATCCTCCTCAGAGACCTCCTACCAAACGATTGATTGGCTAGTGCGACTTGACTTTAAGGATGCATACCTGACCGTCCCCATTTTCTCAGCCTAGACGTTTTCTACATTCGGGTGTAGCAGATGGATCTTCGAATTCACATGCCTTGTGTTCGGTCCGTCCTCTGCATCATTGTGTTTCACCAAGGTGCTTTGGCCAGTCATGGAGTCGTTAAGGGCAAGGGGAGTTCGCCTGATAGTCTACGCCGTTGAGTATAGCGCAAGACGCTGGGGAAACAGACGTTTTCACTTTAACATCTGGCCAGAATTGTAGGGCTACTGTCCTCATCCATCCAAGCGATTTTTCTGGGCCCCTACAATATCGGGCCCTTCAACATTTGGAGGCACAGCATCTCAGGAGAGGCTGCTCTATCCTCAGGAAATCTCCATCACTCCAGAGACCCGTACGGAACTACAATGGTGGCTCGACCATATGTACGCTTGGAATGGCAGAGCCATCTTCAGGTCAGCGCCGCATCTAGTAATAGAATCGGATGCAAGTTGGCAGGGTTGGGGCGCATGATGTGAGGATATTACCACAGGAGGACAGTGGCCAGAATACAAGGAGGCTCTCTACATCAGTGGACTGGAACTCCTCGCAAGGTCCTTCGCAGTGCACAGCCTAGCAGCCAACAAAGTGTCCTGTTCCATTCTACTAAAGATGTGCCAGCAGTGAGATATATAAACCATCTCGGGCACACTCAATCCAAGGTCTTAGTGGACTTGACCTGGGACTTTTAGAATCACTGCTTGGAGAACAAGTTGTCTGTGACAGCGAAGTATCTACCAGGGAAACTCAAACTATAGATTGGCAGTCCAGACATCTAAAAGATCACAGTGCATGGAAACTGGAATCTGCCCTATTTCGGAAGATCATGGACCGGTGGGGCCGATATCAAGTTTTCCCTATTTGCATTGAGACTGAATTAACTCCTGCACTTTTTCAGCTGGCGTCCGGCTTTGATGGCAGAGGCCATGGATGCGTTCCTGCAAAACAGGAGTCAGATTTGGGGATATGCATTCCCTCCTTTCTTCACGATCGCCAGTCTCAGGGCACTGGTTCAACACCAGAAGGCAGAGGTGATCCTAGTGACGACTTTCTGGAAATCACTGGTATGGTTTCCAGTTCTTCTGAAACTTTCCATCGATTTTCCAATGCCACTTTCCCAGACTTCTCAGCTGCTGATGGATCCTCATGGCAACTTGCACTAACTGGTGCAGGACGGGAGTCTGCGGCTAATGGCTTGGAAGATTACAGGGGATGTTGGGAAGCCCCAAGCCTTTCGACAGAGGTTTCTGCTTTCTTCAGACTAGCATAGGCCAACTCTATGGTCAACAGAATGTTCTGCTTGGCGCAGATGGTCACGCTGGTGTCTGTGAAGGGACCTTGTTCCAGTGGGGACAAGTGTAATTCATATTGTTAACTTCTTGTCTGAGTTGGCAAGTAAAGGGTTGACAGATCAACGCATGTCACTCAGCAATTTCAGCGGGACATGTACCACTCCAAGACATTCCAATGGAAGAACATCTCCTGGTATGCAGACTTCTGAGGGGCATTCGTCTGTCTGTCAGTTCCTCCAGCTCCGAAGTACTCTTCCCTATAGGATGTTAACGTAGTAATGCTTCAGGCTTGGAAGGATAACCAATACCTGTTGTGTAAGGAAGTAATATGTAACTTGGCAATGTTGTTATACCTCATCTCATGTAAGACAGTATGAGATGTTCACGCACTACATATTACAGCACATCTGTTTACACCGAATGGGGTATCTTTCACCATTTCTAGACGTACTAAGTCGAGTACCAGAGTGTCTCACTAACCTGCTTTCTCGGATCACCCTAAATTGTGCGTGGTGCATTGCTGGAGAGCGTATGAGACCATGACAGAAGAATACTGTCCTCAGGGAATGCCCAACTTTTTATGTTGCTCAAGAAACCTTTCAAAGCAGTTTCAGCAATCCTTATCACCCGCTGGGTGCTACAGGCAACTGGGGTGGATACGTCAATCTTTGAGGCCACCAGGAGAGTAATGGCTTTAAAAGATTCTCCCTGGTGGCCGTCTGGAGGACACTCTCCGAGTAGCCGATTGGTCAGACTCCATGTTGAAGGCCTTTTACTTTAAATCCATTATGGGTATGGCTGCACTGGTTGTCAACCAGTTTTAAACTAGCATAATCTGAGCCTCCGTTCCTGACACAGAATATAAAATGTCCTTGCTACCACGAAGGAACGTTTTAATTCTGTTAAGCACGCAGAGGCGAGGATTATCTCATCTGAACAGAGTTGTACTACAAACCTCCCTTAGAGAAATAAAGATTACGGAATTCGTAATTAGTATTATTTTAGCTATGTATGGACAAAGTACTGTTGAATAATTGATGTCAAGGTTTGCCTACTGATGTCTGCTAGACCTGATAAAAGTCCTGTACATTAGTAGTATTTTCTATGCTATGCTTTGGATTACGTTATCATAATGGTGCAACTTATTTATCTTTGGGTTTTTTTATAGGATCAGGGCAAAAACAAGATTTCTAAAAGAAACTTTCCTTTACGGTAGCTAGGAAATTTTATATTCCTCATCTTGAGAATATTCCCCAGGACTCAGGCTGGATCTGGAAAACTCGAGCGTGCCTGCAGCTCACTCACATGATGAACGGGCGTTATGACCAGAAAGACAGTTTTCGGGGTGTAGAGCCACAGTGGGCAACTGTGCATTGGCTCAAAATGGGCACACATTAGAAAAGTGAGCACTAAATTAATGTCCAACTGTGGCATCACTAAGAGCTTCGGCTGGAACCTATGTCGTACACCTTTAAAAACCCTAATCATAAACAGTGATTTGAACATAGACTAATCCGATGACCATATATATATATTTTTTTTTAAAGCCGACAAATTAACTTTTTTTTTTTTTTTTTTTGAAAGCTTTATTGAAGTTGACATAACATTACAAACAGTAACCAACAACACAAGCCAGCAGAATCACATTCTTATTACATCTGTGGTACATGTCAATGCATTCACTTATACGTATCCAAAGCGTTGGGTGCGTCAGACAAGCGTGTTCAACGTCACCTCAAGAGCCTATCCCCGCGGGGTCAGATCTGACCTATTAATTCTCCCAGCCAGTTGTACATCCCAACAGACCCGGCCGTCCCCGTGTCTAAGTGTGCGACCGCCACCCGAAGTGCCCTCCCACGTCGCCTCCCCACTGCCCCCGGCAATCTCCCCTCCCCCGTCCTCCAAGCCCACCGGGCCCACCCCGCACCTCTCACACTCAGTCATCCAGTGCAGCCTCTCTCTCCCGTTGTTCCTGAGCCCACCGCAGAAATGGCTCCCAAATGTCTCGCGGGCGAGAGGTGGATGGCATCAAGTCCCAGAATACGCTAAGCTGCTCCTGACCGTAAGCGACATCCGCTAGCCATCCCTTCACCGAGGGCACCCGGCTTCTACCCCAGTGGATCGCCACCTGTCGTTTAGCAAACAATAGAAGCATGGCATGCAGTTTGCGCTCCTTAGGTGGCGTATGTTTGACATATCCCAATATCCCAACTTCAGGGGAAGGGGCATCAGTGCGACCCAGCATCTGGTTTACTATCGCGAACACCCGGGACCAAAATTCCCAAAGCTTGGGGCAGGACCACGCCATATGCAAGAACGAGGCAGGTTCACCCCCGCATCTCCAACAGCCTACCCCCTCACGCAAGCCCAAGCCGACAAATTAACTTTAACAGTGCCCAGAGCAAGTACTAGCTGGATCAAACATAAAACAAATAACAAAATGATCAACAGTTTGGCCTGTAGTGGGTCCATCTGGTGGTTGCCACACAGTCGCAAACTTGTCCCAGCAGTCGACTGGCTTACACCAACTTTGCGGGAGGATAGCTGGAGGACATGATGACATCAATGACTTCAGGAGGGAGATCAAATGGAAACTGATGCTGTTCAATATTCACACATGGTGGTGCAGGTTGCACGGATCCAGGTGTAAGACCCTGACCTGCTGCTGCAGCAAAAACATCCTCCTGAGTGGCAGCTTGTTCAGAGGGAAGATGCTTATGCCTACAAGTTCCAAGCACCACACTCCCTCTGTCCAATCCAGAGCCACTGGGATAACTTGGGACCCATCTGTCCTGATCTTTTTAAGAACTCAAGGCATGGGTGGAAGCATATAAGAAGTCCAAATCTCTACTATATGCTGAATGAGTCTCCAAGAAAGCATCAGTGAGAACTCCAGTGCGCTTTGACATTGAGTGTTTTTAGAGGCAGGGTTCATCCAGTTGCTTGAAGATGCTCAGTACCACTTTTAAATATAGCTGCCATTTGTGAACCGCTAATCGGCGGCTGAATTTGTCCAGCTTGGTGTTGAGACTCCACCAGGTGGTGCACCAACAGATAGATGCCCTGGCGAGTCAGCAACTTGCAGAGGCGTACAGGTTTGTGGCACAAGAACCCACCCTGCTTGCTGCAGTACCAGAGGTGGTGGTGGTGTCAGTGAAAGCCTGTAACAGACTCCCTTTGATGGTTGGCAGGGAGGACTTCAATGCCAGGTGTATCGCCGCCCTCAACTCAAACAGATGGATCTCCAGCAAAAATCCAGGCTCCGCATCAGAGTCTGGCGATCTTCACAGCTATCAAATGACCCCACAACCCAGCAGCAATACGTCAATCACAATTGTCATCTCTGGGTGGGGGGCGAGGAGAGGGATCTGCTGCTGCCCCAACTTCAGTTGGAGCAGCTACCACTGCAGATCTTCTGCACGCTCCTCAAAAACCTAAATGGAATCATATAGGTCCTGCGGGTGCTGTGTCCACTGGGACTTCAGATTCCACTGCACAGCCCACATGTACCATATGGCATATTTGACTAACAATATGCAGGAGGACAACAGTCTCAGTAGCCTCAGTCACCCTCACTGAAATCCAGGACAAAGGCTGAAATATGATCACAGTCCAAATATACTGAACACACTGCTCCGGGGGAATGGCACAAAACTGCTCCTTACTGAGCACGGTGCCAATGAAATGGTCTATCTGTGAAGCAGTGAGGTGTGGCATTAGCACACGGATAGTAAACCCTAACAAAATTAGAAGGCTCGCTGTTGTCTGGATGTAGTCTATGACTGTTTGGGGCAAGCCTACCTTCAACAGCCAGCAAATCGAGGTAGGGAAAGACTGAATCCACCGACCTCTAAAAAATGTGTTGCAGCCACCTCCATCCCTTTTGTGAACACCCGAGGGGCACTGGTGAGGCAATAAGGAAGCACCGCAAACTGAAAATGCTTCAGGCCAACTGTGAACCTCAAATGACGCCGGTGGACCTACAGGACAAATGTGGAATCAAGTCCAGCAGGTCCAAAGCTAACATGCAGTCTCCAGGATGCAGGGCAGAAAGAACCTGGAAAAAGGAGAACGTTTTGAACTTATCCTTTTACAGAGGGCAATGGTCCACAACAGGACAGAGACCTCTGTCCTTGGACAAAAGGAAATAGCAGCCAACACCAAATTCCTGTTTCTGAGTCCAGAACTCTCTCTTTGGCCTCATTGGAACTTCCTTCTGCAAAACGGATATGTGGTCCTCCGTCAGCTGCTATGATGGGGTAAAAGGTGAGGAGGCATAGAAGGCAATGGGAGGACGTAGCCCCATTGGACAATTAGAATGAACCATCTTTTGAACTTAGTCGTCACCCTTAAGCGTGGCTACGAGCGTCAAGATGGCGGTCGCACCTTAGGTGTGCTCCGGACCCCTCCATCATCCGCTCGGCCATCCGGTACCATCGAGACTCCCTGACAATCTGAATCGAGTGCCCTGCTGCCCGGGGGTCTCCGCAGCTCCGTTTGGGACGGCAGTGGCGATTTTAAATCGGTGTGGGCGGCCCCAGTCTCCTGGACCTGCTGCGCGGCACCTTAAAAATGGCGGCCTCTGCTGTGAGTGTTCCGGGCCCGCTGCCGGCCCGCCGGCCTGAATTGCCTGCACCCCCCTGCGAAGTCTGGCTGCACCGGGTGCTGGCACAACGGATGACCGCCGAGAGATGGCAGTGACATCGGCCGTCGGTCGGGCGGCAAAGGACTGCGGACTGGCGGTGCCTGGCGGTCTACGGCGCTCCTGCCCAAGACTTGCTTGCTCCTCCGAGGTGGGCCCGGCTCCGCCTGCTGTGACTCGGCTCTGCGGGAGCCCCTATGCCCGCGGGTCAGTAATCCTGGTGGGCCGTGCGGTGGGTCTGGGGACGCTGGAGCCTTCCTTGTTGCTCCCGGGGATGAGGCCTGGCCTAACACGGCTGCTGCCGGGAGCTGGTGTTTGCGGGGCGACGATCCCAGTCTCCGCCCTGTGGCCTGAACCGGTGTGATTGATACCGCGGACTTCTGCCCGTGGTGTACATGTCTGGAGGTGGTGGGCCCCGCTCTCCGGACGTTGGCGCCGCGGGCCCCCACCACATCACAGCTGCAAAATTTGAAGGGCTAACCCTGCCATCCCCCGGGGCCCGGACTGGAAACTTTGGCGCCGTGGGCCCCCATCACCCCACAGCGGCGAGATTTGTTGGGCTGGTAACAGCTGTCCTTCGGGGCCCGGATTGAGAACAATTGGCACCATGGGCTCCCATCGCACCTCAGCTGCAGACTTGGTTGGGCAAGGCAAATTTCTGACAGCGTCACAAACCTCCGCTCGCTGTGTGGACTGCCGAGGTGGCGCCTCGTCATTGCCCCCCCCCCTCCTGGGCGGACTCCACCGGTGCCGTGGGCCTCCGCTTGTTGCATGATCCACTGGGGCTGTGGTATCCCACGGGGGGCTACCACCGGTGCCGCTGGACGATCTCCTGAGAGTGGTGCTCCCCCTCTCCGCCGCCCCCGGGCCCAAACAACATCTCTGGGAGTGGAGGGCCTACGGAGTCTACATGGGAGAGGCCCGCATGCTTCCGGACTGCCCCTGCTGAACCTGAGGCCTGCACCGCTGCCGCGGGCACCACTGGCGGTTGGTGGGAGCTCTGTGGCGAGCGGCGAGCCCATGCACCTTGGACTGGAGGTAAGGAGTGGGGGTGCTGTGGCATCTGGGTTTGGGTGGAGGATTCGGCTGTCGGTCGGGCGGCAGGCGGGTGCGTGGGACCCTGGTTAGCACAGCTTCCTTTCCCTCCATCCCGCCTCCTCCTCCTCTCCCCCACTCCCGACGTGCCTCCTCAGACCTGCGGCTGAGGTGAACTGACCCTCCTTTGCCGCCCGAACGACGGCCTCCCCTCTCTGGGCCTGGGCCTGGTGCTGACCATTACTGCGCTCCCGTGGTCACCTGTCCGCATCAGTCCTGGACCCGCTAATACCCCTGCAGACATTGTGTGTAGCCGCCCGGTGGAGCTAGCTGTGGCCCTGGCAGGGGGGGGTCCCTGTTTGGCCCTGGATCATGGTCCTTCTCCCTCCCCCCCTCTACGACTCCGGCCACACATTTCGGGCGGCGACAACTTGACCTGTGCCGGTCCCAACGCTAGCTGCCTGTCCCTGCTGACCTACTGCGCCCCGCTTTAGCTTGGTGACTTCCCACTGTGGGGTCTGCTTGTGGGGACGTGAGGAACCCTTAACTACCAGGAGCCGCCATGGGCAGAAGAGACAGATCGGCAAAGACCCCTGCCGCCCAGACGAAGATGGATCGCTTTACTACCTTGGAAGTGGGGGAATACCGGGGGTGTGGCTGAACAGGAGGCCCCTCCGTCCGCAGACTTGGCCACCATCCTCCAGGTCATCCACGCATCCCAGACCTCAGTGGAAGGCAAAATCGCAGAAGTGCGACCTCCGAAACGCCACTGCCCGGATTACAGAGACTGGACCCCGCATCTCTACTGACGAAGACGACGTTCAACAACTTAAGGGGCAGGTGGCCCGTCTTCATTCGCAAACTCAGGAGTTGCACCGCCGGGCAGAGGTTGCTGAAAATAGGTCTCGACGCAATAATCTCCGCCTGGTGGGCTTTCCGGAGGGAGTGGAGCAGGGCCGCACGGCGTATTTCCTGGAGAAGTGGCCGCGGTCGTGGGTCCCGGGGGACTCTCTCTCCCGAATGTCTTTGGTCCCGAGTGCTCCCCCCCTGTCCATTCATCATGCGGATTCTCAATTTCAAGGATCGTCACACTGTCCTAGCTGAAGCCCGCAATCAACAGCGGCTGCGCTACGAAAATTGTGCTATCATGATCTTCCCAGACTACACCCGTGAGGTCAAGGAGCAGCGCCGCTCCTTTGGGGAGGTCAAGCAAAAGCTGAGGGCGCTCAACATTCAATACCTGCTCCTCTTCCCGGCTCACCTGCGCGTGGTGTTCACGAAACAAGACTGCTCTTTGACGATCCGACGGCGACCTGGGCGACGGAGGAGCGCCCTCTGAGGGCTGGGGGATCAGGCGCTGGACCCGGGGAGGGCGGTCTTGCCCTTCCCGCTCCTTTAGCTCCTCCAACTCAGAGTAATCGCTCCCGCAGGCACCGTGGGCAAAGGAGGGCCCGCTCGGCCTCCCCGCCGGGTCACTCACAACAATCAGTGTCTCTCTCCAGAGGACCATCGAATGAGAGGCACTCCGGCTCCCCCGGCTGCCTGGACGGCGGGGGGGCTTCACACGGGCCCTCGGCGATCGACCTTCCAGAATCGGACCTCTCCCGTAGCCCGATGCTTCTGCACGACCCTGCTCGAACTGGTTTCTGCCCGCCGGGCCTGGCTCCACGCTGGAGACGATGCTCTAACCCAGAACATTTCTTCCTTTCCCGATGGACTCGTATACACACATCCGGACACGAGGAGGGGTCCTCCACGCTTTCCCATTCCCAAGCGCTTTAGTTTGGTTGTTACTCATTGATTTATTGTTAGGGGGACAGATGCTTCCGTTCCTGAAGTGTAGGGTGAGGGGTGGGAGAGGGGTGGGAGAGGGGTTGGAAGGGTGGGACCGTTGTCCCGTGTTTTAGTTGTATTTCTGGCTCGTTTCCTTTTCTTTAGTTTCACTACACCAGCTTTCCTATGGCACCCGGATTTGCCCCCGAGAGACATACAAATCTTCCTTCGGGTGCTCCGATGGACTTGTTGCTGGGCTTTGGGTTTTTTAGTTCTACCACACCACCATTCACGAAGCACCCTGACGTACACTCGATAGGGCAGACAGATTGGGCCTCCCCTTTCAGACTTGTAGTCCTACTGCCAACTCAAGCGCCATGTCGGACACACCATTGATAAACGCCCCCCTGCGCATCATGTCATGGAACGTTAATGGCCTCCTGGACCGCTTTAAACACATGGCTGTCCTCAGATACGCTCAGCGCTTGGAGGCGGACATCTCACTCTTACAAGAAACCCACTTGTTGGGTAATCACTGTCCCTTCTTAACGCGGTACGGCTGTGATAAGAGTGTGGCATTTGGGTTTTATAAGGGGTTCCCGAGGGGTAGCGATCCTGGTGAGACGCTCCCTTCCTCTGGTGACGGTCCACACGTCTCTTGATGCCCAGGGCACTTTCGTGGCTCTCATTGGCACACTAAACGGCAACCCGCTTAATCTGGAGTCCCTTTATTCTCCCCCTCAATGCTGGCGACGGTCCTAGCTAAGTCTGTTGACCTCCTGGCGTCCCTGCCTCCTGGTTCCACATTTCTTGGGGGCGACTTTAACGTGGTCTCATCACCTGACCTTGATACGACGGGCCTTCCATCGCCTGGTAGAATTGCACAGGCCAAGCAGCTAAGGTCTTGGTCCGCATCGCTAGGTTTATGCGATGCCTGGCAACTGTGGCACCCTCATTCTAAACAATTCACACATACCTCAGCAGCGCACCACACACAGCCACGCATTGATGCCATCTTCGTTCCTTCGACAGACTGCCTGCTGATTCAAGACGTCTCGCTTCTCCCGAGAGGTATCTCAGACCACTCACCAATGATGATCCGCGCAGCCCCCCTCCCCCCACCCTGCCTCTGTCCGGCAAACTTGGAGGTTTAACGCCTGGTTTCTTCAAGACAAGGGTTTCAGGAAGGTGGTGAGGCAGGAGCCAACACAGTACTTTCTCAATAATGAGGGCTCCGTGTCCTCCCCAGGCACCCTATGGGAGGCGGGCAAGGCCACGATTAGGGGGGGGTCGCCAAGGGTCAACTCAAGCTCTAGTGACAAGCCCAACTGGAACAGATTCGCTCGCGGGAGGTGCAGGTTCTGCGTCTCTAACGTGCCTCGGCCCGATCCCCAGATGCTTCCAGCACGAGACGTTTGACCCGGCTACTGTCGGAGATCAAGCAATTGTCGCTGGACGCGGCCAAACTCCTTTGGCGCTCCTCAGTGGCCAAGGTGTACGGATGGGGTGACAAGAATAGCTCGCTCCTTCACCGCCTGGCCACATACCCAAGGGCGAACCGTATAATCCCCAAAATAGCGGCACCAGACGGGTCAACGTGTCGCGCCCCATTGGAAATGGCGCACGCCTTTGCCGCCTACTACCGTAAGCTGTACGAGGCCCGAGCCCCAACCCTGTCCCTTGCAGATCTGATGGACGTGGAAGGTGGCTGCCTTCCATGTTTGGATGCCGCCGCTCAAGTCGATCTGGATCGTCCTATTTCCCGCGAGGAAATTGGTGACGCAATCGCTCTTGTGTCAGCCGGCAAGACACCGGGCCCGGATGGCCTTCCACAGGAATATTATGCCCAGTACCGGGATGCTCTCATCCCCTACCTGGACGCGCTATTCCGCGAGGCGGTGGAGAAGTGCTCCTTCCCTCAGGAAACGGACATAGCCACCATTGTAGTCCTTCCGAAATCCCAGCCCCCCCCTCACCACAGTGCACCGATTACCGCCCCATCTCCCTCATCAACACTGAAGTCAAACTGTTCGCCACCCTCCATGCCCAGCGCCTTAAACCCCATCTACCCACATTGGTCCACCCTGACCAATGCAGGTTTATGCCCTCTCGCGGCACCAGACACTGCCTTCGCAGATTGCACTCTGCCATGGCCCATCACCACCTCCTCACCTCATACCTAGTGCTTCTCCTGGTAGACTTTGAGAAGGCCTTCGACTCCGTAGACGGGGGCTGCCTTCATGACGTTCTTGACATGATGGGACTTGGTCCCCGCTTTCGGGCCATGGTCAAAGTTCTGTACGCCCTCCCGAGGGCTCGTGTTCTAGTAAATGGAGTCCTGTCGGATCCCTTCTCGGTCTGCAGAGGGATGAGGCATGGCTGCCCCCTTTCTCCCCTGCTTTTTGCTTTAGTGATGGAGTCATTGGCGGCCTTGATGCGGTCTTGCGAGCGGGTGCGGGGATGGGAATGGCCGGCGCTGAACCGGATAAAGTCGCCCTCTACGCGGATGACGTCCTCATCTTTTTGGCAGATCCTGCCCGGTCCGGCCCCACTGTTTACGTATCTTGCAGTCCTTCGAACAGGCATCAGGCCTTCGGTTGAATCCCAACAAATCGGTTCAGGTTCCCCTTCACCTCTCACGGGAATACTTTGACTGGCAGTCTGAAATACCTTTACGTCATCATTCATTCAAATACCTGGGGATCTGGGTGACCTTGCTGCCTGAGCTCAGCTGGGCCCTCAACGTCACTCCACTGCTGAAGCGGGCCAAGGCGGACCTCCAGCAGTGGCAGTCGCTGCCCCTCAACCCCATGGGGAGGGTGGCCCTTTCTTTTTAAGATGCTGGTGCTTCCCCGCTTTCTTTACATGCTTCAGAACACCCCCATGTGCTTTCCCAGGGCCTGGTTCTGTGAACTTGACGGCTTAGTCAGCAAGTTCTTATGGGGAAGGGGTAGGTCCAGGCTAGCGCTCAGTACTTGCAGGATCCCCTCGTTCGACCGGGATTTGGGGAAGACTCACTTTTACCTATACTACCTTGCCACACGACTTCTTACCATACATGACTGGTTCAACGGGGGTGGTCTGACCCGGCCTATATGCTTGAACTAGGGGAGCTGGGCCTCGCCAGAATCCAATCCTTCCTATATGGGACCCCGATTCCCTCCCGTCTTCCGGAGGTGACACGCTCGCTGTTACTGGCCTGGCGGGCAGCACTGCGACACACCAACTGGACACGCACACTGACCCACTGTACACCCCTGTGACACGGGACCTGGCTCAAGGAGGTGACTGGGCTTCGAGGCTTCGAAGCTTGGGACCTCATAGGCATTACACAGCTTGGGGACGTTTTTTGGGGGGGGGGGGGGGGGGGAAATCACATGGGCTCCTTCGAAGATCTCCAAACCAGGTACTAACTGCACCACTCACAATTTTTTCGCTACCTCCAGCTGCTACATGCCCTACGCTCGCATCTCACAACAGGCACGCGGTTGCCAGATGATAGCCTGCCCGGAGCCCAGATTATGCTTGGGGACCTGGTGAAAGGTGGCATTTCCTGCATTTATCGTACACTGATTAACAATACCCCAACTTCCTTAGACCGACTGCGGACGCAATGGGTGGACTGGGTGGGCCCCTTGGAGGAAGAAGACTGGCGTGACGCCCTTATGGCCCCTAGAACGGTCACTGCCTCCGCTAGGCTGCGCTTGGTGCAGCTCTATTACTTGCATGCCGCATATCTCACCCCTGCACGCCTTCACCGCGCAGGGCTTAGTCCGTCCTCAGCCTGCACCAGGTGTGGATGTGACCCTGCCGACTTCTTCCACATGGTCTGGGCCTGTCCCCTCTTGGCGGGATTTTGGCAGGGCATCGAAGACTAACTGAGGTTCTGGGGTGGTAGGTTCCACACGACCCTAAACACACGCTCCTGGGCATCACTGATGGGCTGGATGGGTCACGCAACGAAAAACTGTTCTTTACTACAGCTATGGTGGTAGCTAACTGAGACATTGCGGCCTCTTGGAAATGCCCCGACCCCCCCAGGTGTGGGGCGTTGGCGGAATGGGGTGGACTGGTGCGCCACACAGGAGAAGGTTAGGTATGCAGCACGGGGTTGCCCCAAGAAATACCGCAGAATTTGGGGGAAATGGTTGGGGGGGGGGGGGGTCTGACTGTGGGGGGGCTAGTCTGTTTACATCTCACTTTTGCCTATTGAGGTTTGTATGTTGGGAAATTTTGACTATAATCCTCAATCATTGCAATACGGTGCGGATTGGCTGGTGTATTTCTTCAGTAAAATGAATACAAATTTGTTTATCAAAAAAAAAAAAAAAAATAGTCGGCACCATTGAAGAAAATGGAGTATTTCTGACTCAGACAGGGTGGCTGTGTGTAGGAAAGGACAATAAAAGGGGTTTTGAAGATGTTGGTTCTGGAGCGGCAGTGAGCTAAAATGCACATTGTCCATGTTGGCCTAGACACTATCTCTGGGAGGCGTAGTCTCAACACCAAAAAGGATGAGAAGTTGGTTTTGATGGTGGCTGGATCTGACATGTACGGTATAGGAAATCCCTGGCATATCCCCGAAATGAAAGAAATTGTTGTGAAACTATCTAGCAGGTGTAGAAAAACCCAAAGAGCTGTGGTATGACTAAATTGCTCTATGGCCCAATCAGTTTTCTCATCAAAGAGGAAAGAACCATCAAATGGTATATTTATTTAGGTTTCCTCAACATCCCCAGAGAAGCCAGAAGACCTAATTCAGGCATGGCGCCAAAGCATGCTTGTGGCATGTAGCTTGTGGCATGTAGTCTAAAGGCACCTGCAAGTACTGTGGGACCTCCAGCAAAATATGACTAGCCAGGCCTCAAAGCATGGGTGTAGAGGCCAAGAAAGCAGCTGGCATTTACTGAGAATATGGCAATGCTAGTAGAACAAAACATGCACCTGACAAACATTTCCATCCATTTTATGTTCAGACAGGGAAGTAGGAAAGTCATTAGGACTAACCCTACTGCTGAACAACAACCAGCAAGTTCTCCTGCATAGGATACTGAGAAAGTCAGGATCTCCTAGAGCTAGTTTGTGGTGATGTGAGACTTAACTGTTGACATATGGTTTTGCCCACATTACTCATGAAAGGGCAGCAGTGGTTCAGTAGTGGTGATGGCCAGGATGAAGGACCTCTGAAGATATTAGTCTTAACCTACATGGTGAGGAGCTACAGGTAAACAATGTCTGCAGCTCATCTGATCACAACTACAAAAGATGTACTCCCCTTTGTGGCAAGGTCAGGGTGAGAGACTAGTCCAATTTTCTGAAGTGCCCAACCCACTAGCATGCGCTAAATCTTCATACCAATGTCATCATATTGCGGGACAAATTTATCCCCCTCATCATAGTGTTGGTTATCATCAGAATCCGATCCGAAAAACTGATGCAGCATGTGTGCGCAACCAAGTGGTAAAGGTAGTGTGTCAGGATTAGATGGATTTTTAATAGGCTGGGCTCGGGTGGTTTTAAAGCGAGGTTGAGGTCAAGGCAGAGACGAATTTGGCTTAGAGTCGTAGACAACTATAGGGCATTTCTCCTTCGGTTTCGGGGAGCATTTGTTTAGAAGGGAATGGCGCTGGGACTGAAGTCGCTGCAGTACCTGAAGTGGGTCTGAATGGCACAAACGGCAAACTTTGAAGCCTGACTGATGGCCCATGTGGATCCTTGGGGCTCAAAGGCGCGCCAGAGGAAGCTGATAGTGTTCTAAAAATACTCAGCATGACTCCTTGAATGACACGACTTGATGCAACCTTGCCTACGAACCCAGAAATTCATGGAACATTGGCATCCAGCTGAATCAACTCCTCAGGAGTTTGGGAGCAAGACCAGATGCCATATTGATATCCTTGTGGCTTCTCTGGAGCCAGAGAATGGCATGAAAGGGCAAGTTCTCAATTGGATCTTTCATGGTGCTTCTTGGACTTACTCGAGGACTTTGACCGCAAACGAAGCTCTGCCATGGGAACGACTATGGGAGCAAGGACAAAATCCTTCCTTTTGACCTCAACTGGTCACGAAATGGAGTCTTGCAGTGTCTGACGACATACAGCACTTCTGTTTTCCCATAGAGTTGATATCACAGGTCCAAGTGTCTTCTTCCGACTGCAAACACATAAGATATACCTGATAGGGATCTGATATAAACGTATGTTTGCATTAGTGCTTCCAAGGTTTAAGCCCTGTGTTTATTATTATTTTGTTTTTTAGGGGGCTGGATATTTCCCTTGTACAAAGGTAACATTCTGGGAAAAAGTCAAGAAAATCTCATCATATATGGAGAACTAGAGCTCCAGATTGGAGTTCCAACAGCACAGAAGGGAAGGAACTGGAGGCAGTGTACATGAGTGGCACCTATATGTGGCGCTGGTTTCACTTCTGGAGTTGAACGACATGGAGGTGCACAGTGCCATCTATCGGAGAGGAGTACTGCTTTTGAATTTCCCAAAACTAATCTGACAGCTGGGAAATATTTACAAGCTAAGTGATCTGCAGTTAGAAGTATCCATCAGAAATAATACCTTAATTAAAAGTAAAAGTTCATGTGTGAAGCATGCACATGTTTTGTCTTAATTTATCTCCAGTATAAGTTTATTTCTATACTCAGCATGTATTTTATTATCACAACCTTCCAATTCAAAGACTATGGAAGGTTTACTAAGCGGTTATTCTCTTAAGTTCTACTTGGATTTCTGATTTCGACTAAAAAAATATCCCCATTATCTAAAGCTAGTGCTGGTACATATATAGTGTAGTATGGGAGATGTTGCCTCGCGACTAGAACTGCCGACTTTAGAACTGGAAGACAGGTTAGAATCCCAGCTCAGCTCAATATCCTGTGATAATGACTTAATCTACCGTAACCTTAAATAAATGTGTTACATAATCAGGTTCTCTTATAAAAAAAGTCTGATGTCTTCAGGCCAAGTTCACGCATGATAAAACTGGGGGGGGGAAAAACAATACAAGCACTCAGAATTTTCCCCTATCCATCATGGACACACTCGTACAGATCCTGACGGTCAACCTGATTGGCATGTGGTACTGCAAAAAAAGAAAGAAAAGAAAAAAAGGTGCCATGGGGTCTTAGATCTTGTGCTAGGAGGCGCTGCACTTTATGGAGAGGACTAGACCGTCGGGGAAATTTCTCGTCGCCAGTCATTTAGAGGGGTTGCTCAGCGCCGGGGGGGGGTGGGGTGGTAAATAGTATCTTTGCCGAGTGGGGTGTACCCAGGCTGCATCTTTTCTTGGCAGACGAGAACATTCATTCAGTTTCAAAAGTACTGTGAACTGGAGTTCTTGCTAAGAGAATCGCCAGGGGATGCATTTTCTGTAGTGAGTTGCAGAAATCCTGCAAGTCTTTCCATCCCTGTATCGAGTTCTGAGGAAGATCAAGAAAGACTGCACTTCAGTCTTATTGATTACACAAGATAAAACCAGGAGAGTATGGTGCCCTGATCAGTTGAGCCGGCGCGTTTACCCCGCGATTTTTACAGATCTTTGGGAGGGCCACCGGTCTTCGCGACAGGGAAGACTCTGCACCTATTCGTGTAGATTGTGCGGTAACATGTGAGCAATATTGACGTACCGGGGGAAGTAGTGGATGTGATTTTTGACAGTTGGATGTAAAATGACCACATCCATTTATCTGTGTCGTTGGTTAAAATGTTTGGGCTGGAGTGAGGACCGGTAGTTTGATCTACTGCAGGTCAGCTCCTAATATTTTGTTTTCAGTCCAGCTTTGCAGTGGGCACAGTTAAAGGTTATATGTTGGCTTTCTTACAGTTCCTGCGTTTACCTAACCAACCTTATTTGTTCAATTCACACGTGATGAGATTCCAAAAGGAATGATGCACGTTTCCACGGACTCCTTTCATAATGCTTCAGTAGGACATTAACTTGGACATTTTGTTCCAGATGAGCAAACTCGCACACAGCTATTTTCTACAGCTGCTCACCATAAAGATATTGTTTATTTTTGCAGTTCTCTGCTTGGTATGTCAGTAAGCTCCAGGCACTAAATCTATTGGTGTGGAGGACTTGGGCTTCCTTTCTGTAGAAGGTTGAATCTCCTTTACACGTGGGTCAAACCATCCCCTTACCTGCCTTTTTAGGTCTCGGCTGCGAAGGCTGCGCTTGCGCAGTCGAGCTCCGAAATTTAATGACTTGGAGAAGAGGGGCTTGAACCCGCCCCTCTTCTCCCCTGTTCTCCATTGGCTGGCCTCTTGAATGCTGGCCAGCCATTGGAGAAGAGGTCAGTCATTCAGATTAGGCCCCGTCCTTTTCGGATCGGGGGGCGTGTTTTTTGCAAGAAGTCTCATTCTCTCCTCCAGCCAATGGCTGGAGGAGAGAAAAGACAAACACGCCCCCGAAACCGAAAATGCCGATGCCTTTCTCCGAGGCATTTCTGCTCTGCCTCGGAGAAAGGCGGTGGTGTCTTCCGGTGCCCTCGGAACCTACAGTCTCCCTGGAGTGGCTGATTTTTGTTTAGAGGCACCAATCCTGGTATTAGTGATAATATTGCCTTCTATAATGGGGCCCGCTCCCTACTCCTTACCAGGGTCATCAGGGGTTCTTTGGTGTTATCTCCTGGCTGCCGATGTTCAGAGAATATGCTGTCTTGTGGCTTTCCCAGGCCAGCTTGTCTCGAGGACGAGCACAAACTGATTCTGCTCCCCAGGAAGTCGATTCTCGCAGCAGCCCGGCGGCCCCAGCTGAGCCGCACTGCAGCCTCCGCCCACACTCCTCCCAGTGTTCAGCCCCGTTGTTACTGTCTGCCGCATTAATCCAGAGTGGTGCCACCACGATGAAGGTAACCCTGCTTTTCAGGACCCCTCCCCCACTATCCGCCGCACTCAGCACAGCCCCGGAGAGACCTCACCCTATTTTCGGCATGATTGAGAGCACAGGTAAGCGAAAAAGACTTGCCGCTGCCGTCAGCCTAGGAGAGTTTGCGACCGGAGCTAACTAGCAGCCTTGCCTTACGGACCTCAGTCGCTTCTGAGCCTCTGAGTGTATCCTGGTGGCTTCGTGGCCCGTAAGCGTCATCTTCTCTGAAATACCTGGCGAGTTTCAGTGCTCTCCTTGTCTGTATATCTTTCAATTTGTACTTCCAGTATTTTCATATATGCTAATTTATGCTACTCGTTCTTTAATGGCATTCAGCCCTGACTTCGCATTACAACACCATCCATTATAGGCATGCAGAGCGACTCTCCCCTACTTCCATACCTTTCTTTCTCATGTATGGAATGACCCAGATGGTTAGCTTCTACGTCTCGGGAATTCTGAAAAAGCATTTACAATGCAACGGTCTCGGCATTGTTAAAGTTAGAGCTATTGGCATTGCTCATGACAATGCCGTTTCTTTAAATGTTTTAAAAACAAAAACATAAACAAAAATAATGTCATGAGCAATGCCAATAGCTCTAACTTTAACAATGCCGAGACCGTTGCATTGTAAATGCTTGTTGTCTCTGGAGTAGATTTCTCCAAAGAGGAATGAGCGGTTAGAGGCAAAGAGAGCTCTCATCTTCTACATAGACAGTACTGAATTGATGGCTAGCATTTTGTGAAGTTTGCTGATGCTGAAAAAGGATAAGGAGGTACAGAAATGAACAATTCCCAGTGGGATCTTCCTGTGCGTAAAGATCTTTAATGCCTAGTGAAGAAGGAGCCACCTTCACCTGAGGGCATAGGATCTCATTCCTCCAGATTCAAAGATGCTTCGACTGCATTCTGCATTGACAAAGGGGGGGGGGGGGGGGGGTTGCTAATGTTTTAGACATGTGCCAAGCCGCAACACGGGCGCTAGTGCATACATACACCAAGCACTACTGTCTCAATAGCTAAGTCTTGTATGGCTACTTTTCCTGTGCTGTCCTGAAGCGTTTTAGTGAGTCCACTCCTCCGATTATCCACCTTCTGGAAGAGACTGCTTTGGTATTTATTCGAAAGGTTAGAAATCTACAGGTATAAGTGTTGATCAGAAGAACACTTTACTTGCCTTCAATAATGCTCTTTCTGATGTACAGTCTAACTGCAGATTCCGCACAGCCCTTCCGTCTCCCTGTTCTATTCTGTGAACTCCGGTGATTGCTGATAAGGTCCCAAGTTGATTTGGCACAGGCTCATCCAGTCTGTCATGGTTCACAAACTCCTAGGGGTGTTGCATATATATGGCTCTGCACCATAACTTTTGGGTGGGGTTCAGAAGCTGTTGCGAATACTGATGTCGCCACCTACTGGCATGCTGGAGCAGTTCCTGTTAAAAATCCAGATCCAACCTGCTGCCTAGGGTTGTTTAAAGGGGGAGGAATCTGTGGTTAGATAAAGTATCCACCAGAAAGAGCACTACCAAAGGCAAGTAACTTGTTCTTTGAACCACAAGTTTTTTCTATGTTCAAAAAAAAAAAAAACTCAAGAAAGTCATGAAAAGACTATGGGATCATGATAATGAAACTGTTGTGAATGATGGCGCTGTGCATTACACGCACCCTGAATGCCTGATTGTACATTTGCTCCTTGCAGGAGTGCCTAGTGGATCCATGGTTACAAGTGACTGGGCAGGGGGTTTTGGTGGAGCACAGTGTTAGTAGAAGCTAATTGGTGGACCAACAAGATGTTCTTACTAGGAATGTTGATTCTTGACCACCAGCCGCAAGTGACCAACACAGCTGACCAACAATACCTGCAACTCAATATACTAGAGCTGCTGGCAGTTCACCTGGGGCAGCAAGCGTTTTATAGCCTCATTCACAACACAACCATTGTACTTCACTTTCAACCCATGGGCTGACCAACTGACCTGGTTAGATCAGTGATCTAGCAGTAGTCTAGCAACAGATGATTTACCAGATTCTTATGCCTATTAAAAATTCCAATATAGCACAATCTTAAAAGTAAATTTTGTTTCATTCTAAATTCTTGCATCCTCAAACTGCATGAAGTCTCAAAAATATTCAAACATTGTTTAAATCCGGCATTAAAAAACTATTCAGTAATTAAAACCAGTTTGTTGCTTCTCTTTTTTCCTTTTCTTTCAATGTCCCTCTCCTTCCTTTTAATCCTCTGCATGTCTCCTCTGTCTGAGCACAAACTACTCGACACGTGCGCGTTTGATTATTCTCCATTTCAGCGAATTTCCCACAACTCATTTACAAGATGCAAATCTCTCGTCCTTCTGCTGAAAATCATACCTATGCAACCCAACAATACCGAATCTCCTTTAACTCCTGTATTCATCCCACCAGCCATGTGCTTGAGCTCATCCACCCCACCCCCCCCCCTCCTCCCCCCCATTCATGATTGCAACCAACCACTACTTTAATCCACCACAAAAAACTGAAATGACAGAATGGAATGGTTTGCTTTAAGAGCACAAAACTAATCCCAATAACAGTAATTAATTAAACTGAACTGACCATTAACCTTAGGTTCCGGCGTGGCATGCTGCCCATAGTAAAGTGCTTCGCCGCCTTCTCAGGGGTAGTAAGCGCTATACAAATATAATTACAATATAATATAATTACAATACATCCCGCTTTTATTTTTTGCGGATGCTATTCACCATTGGCAAACAAAGCATTTCTTCTTTTTGCTGAAGCGGAAAAGCATGACATAAAGCATAAGCAAAGACAGCAGGTCTGCATTGCTTTTTAAGGGCAAGAGCAATGTCAGGGCTTGTTATGGATATGCACGCACAAGTGGGTTGTGCTGCAGTCTTTTCAAAGCAAAGAAAGAATAGAAAGGGTCAAAGTACAGTACATCATTGTTAATTTATTTTAAATTCAAAATAAATATTATTGACGACCATCTTATAAACACCAATTTTTTTTCACAACATAATTTTATTGTGGATAGCCAAGGCAAAAAGAATGCCTCACAGGGCACCCAAAAGACGCATGGAAGATAATTATGGATATCAACATTTGCAGCAATGACATGATATCAGTCATACAAAGAATACATTGCAAAGAGAAATAATAACAGAAAAACAAATAACTGCGCCATATTGCCTCTTTTTGACAAAGATGTCTCATATATAGGGAGAGCCTTTGCCATACATAGCCACACCCAAAATATGTACTATGCATACTCCAGTCCGCTGGATTCATAACAATAGTTATTCAGCATTAGGCGGGGGGGGGGGGGGGGGGGGGGAGGAGGGAGGGGGGGGGAGATTTGGCTCAAAATATAGTCCCCTATGGACAGCCCACCTTTTCCAGAGCTTGTAGTGCTTCCAGGGGCACCCCCCCCCCGTCACTTCAAAGATCGGGATTTCCAGGCCCATACAGACCCCTTTTCCATACCCCAATCAACGGTGGGGATTCATATTTCCAGGCTCAGACAAGGTCTCTTTTCACCAATGTGAGGCCCAGAAATAAGAGGTGTCGCTTGTACCTGTTGCCACCCAGACCCTCTGAAATATGTAGCAATATGTAGCATGGCCAGCCTCGGACAGGAAGGAACGTCCCACCCCAAAACCTCAGACATACAAATACCTGCCTCCAGAACCGCGACAATGTAGGGCAGGACCACACGGTATGCAGGAGAGTACCTTCCATAGACCCACATCGTAAACAATGCGGGGATGCAATTAGCCCAGCACGCCACAGTCTGTCTGGTATAATAGGCTCTATGTAAATACTTAAATTAGACAAGACGCAGACAGGCCGCGATCGCTGCACTGCATGGGGACTCCAGGGCCTCCACCCAGTCGTCTTCCTCCAGGGGTCCCAGATCCTGCTGCCATACCTCTCTAGTTTTATGTAAGGTGATAGGTGTGTTATTGTTAAGTGTACGGTATATTTTGGTTATCACTAGGTCTGTGGGTATCTCATCCTCTGCCACGCAGGGGTTAAGAAAGTTTGCATGCCGTGGTCGCTGGACGTCTAGAGACGTGGATTGAAGCCCCTTCCATGGACACAAAAAAACTGAAAGGAGGAATGGGGTAGGCGAGGGACCATGGAGAGGCCCTGGCCATAGCTCTGAAGTCCTTAAAGCACTCGAACGCTAAATCGGTCTGGTCTCCGAAATCACAGGCGCCATCAAAGGGCATGTCCAGGAGCAAAGCCTTGACATCTCCCCCCAAAAGCCAGTGATTCTCAACCAGGTGTGGCAGCCACAACATATGGTAAACTTAGCTGCGTTCCTCCCACCAGCAATAGCTAGGGAGAGTATGACTCAGGCCTTCTCCAAGACCACAGGCAACACCGGAGCATCTGCGCCCCGGAGCAAATGGGATTATCGGCCAAGAGGCCCGCTGTGTCCACCAACCGCAGTGTCAGAATGGCGGAAGAAAACAGCTTCCCAAGGGATCCAGACAATTGGATTTCCCATCTGGTGGAGTGGTAGGGAATGCGCCAGGATTCAGTCTAAAAATGGGCCACCAGGCTCCTCGGAAGTGGGGTGCGGAGTGAGGAAGTTGGTGTCCCCTTGGGCGGGGCGATGATGGCGGGCAATTGTCATTTTCACAGGAGCCCCTGTGCAGAGCTTGCAGCAAGCCCTAAGGAGGTCTGTGAGTGTTTCATTAAATGGGAGAAGCTGTCGGGAAGCAGGGACTCTCGGCTGAAGTACCTCCGTCAAGTTGTTTGTCTTGACAGCCACAAAGAGCAGCTGAAGGTCCAAAACCTTGGCGACCCTCCTCACCACCATAGCAAATGAGGCTCCCTCTTTCGTACCCATGTAGGAGGAGAGACCAAGCTAGTAACTGGGGAGGTGTTCAGTTCACTAACAGCCACAAAATCCTCACACCAGGTGTCCTCAGTGAGATCTAAGGGCTGGTTTTCTTCAGAGTGCAATGGCCCTTTCCATTCATCCCCTAGTTGTAGCCCATAGGCATACGGCATAGGCTCCGAAATGGATGGCATGGCTCCAGTCAGCGTCAGACGATGCCCATCCAGCTCTCGGTCAGAGTCCGGATGAGAATGGGGAAAGCAGCGTCAGGGATGTCGGCGGTGGGGCCTGCACCACGGAACATTGAGGTGGCTCAACAGATGCCCGTATCGATAGAGCAGGCCCAACTGGCACCAAGGCCGAAAGCAGGGGTCTATCCCAAACCCCGAAAGCGCTCCAGCGGGGACAGGCTGCCCAAATTTGAGTTTCATGGTGTCATAAAACTCAGAGTTGGCTGTGGGTCGGCTCCCGGAAACTAATGAAGGCGCGGAGATGGCCAAGGTGTAGAATGCCAACACTTCCTCATCTCCTCGGATGACTTAGACGGACGGGGCGAAGTCAAAGACCTCTGTCTTCTTGCTCTTTTTAGGTTTGCGGGACTAATGTGGACAACTTTAAGTGCGGCAGCATGCGCCTGGAGTGCCTACGTGACTGTTCCCGGGATCTTCCACTCAACTGGGATTGAGACGATTGCAGTATCAAACGTCAAGTGGCAAAAAGCTTAAGGGGCCGCTCCCTCAAGGCCTTGGGGTTCATGGCGCGACAATGGACCGCTACGTGGCCACGCGAGAGCCACCAGAGGCAGACACATGACATCAAATGAGCCTCATCCCTGCCACACCAGAAGACAATGTCTCAGAAAACCTTTGATAAAAAGGTTGAAAAAGGTCAGTCAAAAGGGAATTGTGGGTAGCTCTTTTCCCAATCTGAGCTGACTTGTGTGAAGAAAAAGAATGGACGGCAGTGTGCTGGGGTGGTGCCTATATAGGAACCACGGATGCCACGCGGAGTTGAGCGACACCATCTACTGGCATGCAGGAGTACTGCCCATGAAAACAATTCCAGATCCAGTCTGACACCTGGGGATAATTATAAGGCAAGGATTCTGTGGCTAGTAGTCTCTCAGATATTTATAATTTATTTTTAAAAGTGGGGTCCCCCCCAAAAAATTTAATATATATGCGTTTAACTTTCCCTAACTGTACTTACTTTGTGTGGCAAAGGCATGTGTGGTACAATGATATATTCTGAAAGAAGAACCAAAGATGGAAGGTGCACTCATTAAAATTAGACACATTGAATCAAATAGTCCAAATAGTATTTCTTTCTTTTAATTCTGAAGTATCCGATACTTCGCAGCTACTATGCCGAGACCAGACGTTACTTATGAAGGATAATATCTAACATCCTCTGTTCATATCATCACTTTTGATATATTCCCTTATCGTGACTACACGAATGCCTGATTTGCATATATATTTATATACAAACGATAGCACGCAAGCCCTGACGAAGTTCCTGCTTGGAACGAAACGCGTTGGCTGTGTCCTGTTCGTGTTAAAATCTTCAGAATTAAAAGAAAGAAATACTATTTGGACTATTTGATTCAATGTGTCTAATTTTAATGAGCGCACCTTCCATCTTTGGTTCTACGTTTTGACTCTTTTTGCACTTTCGGACGACGGATGCAGGAAGTGTTTTTGCACCAATTTGTTGATTACTAACAATACACGTGTTTTGGTTGAGCTGGACCTTGGTCGGTCGTCCTGTTAGTCTTTTTTTTGATATTCTGAAAGAAGCACATGGCAACAAAACAATATGGAGCACAAGGGGGGAGAAGCACAGGAGGGAGACAACTGAAAAACACATGTACTCACATGGAGTGCTCAGGCTAAAAGAAAAGAAAATAGTTAGCTAAAAGTCAGCAGTGGAAGGTATAAACAAGCATTTGCAATGCAATAGATCTCGCATTTACGAGAGTTTAAGCTATAGGCATTGTAAATGACATTGCATTTTATTTATCCGTTTTGATAATTAACACATACATAAAAGGCATTGTCATTTACAATGCCAATAGCTCAAACTCTTGTAAATGCCAGACCGATTTCACTTCCAAGAAGTGATCGCCATTTTCCCGGGCTGCTTAAAGTGAAAGAGCGCATTGTGTGCGGAATGTTGCAGGAAAGCATGTCCTGCCTGCAGGAAGAGAAACTCATGAAAGAAAATAGTGCTTACAGACTAAATAAGACATACCTTGTAACAACAGAAGTAAAAGGGCCCGTCCTCTTGGGAGGATACAAATGAAGACCAGGCTGTACAAAGAATGGACTGACAAGCCTATTAACGAATTGGAAGCCGGCACTTACAAAGGACAATGACACAAGCCAATGAAAAATATGTACGGAGCTTCAAAGCCATACTCTAATACAGTACAGCATGCCTCGCAAAGCTCAGGCTCGACCTACAGAGGGCATCATCAGCCATAATCCAGTACAAGAAGAGGGAATTTAAAGAAACTTCATACATTTATTTTTTCCAGAAATGCCAGTACACTGAGCCGACTTTGACGGAGCTATGCATTAAAACTTGGCATATTTTAAAAAGGCACCTTTTACCAGAAGGGGGAGATCACCAGGCTGGAGTAAACACCATACGAGGAAGTTTCTGCCAGATGAGGGAGACAGCACTAGGCAAGGGAACCTCTGCCTCACAACAGACGAGAGAAGCAACGGACCAGGGACACCGAGTTAAACAAGCATTTGCAATGAAATAGGTCTCGCATTTACGCGAGTTGGAGCTATTGGCATTGTAAATGTCAATGGGTTTTATTTATGTTTTGGTTTTTAAAATATAAATAAAAGGCATTGTCATTTAGAATGCCAATAGCACAAACTCGCGCAAATGCGAGACCTATTGCATTGCAAATGCAATGCTTGTCTACACTGGTTATGTGATTTGCACTTCCGATATTGTGAGGTTTGTGTAAAAATTACATTTGTTTTGGGTGGAGCAAAAAGAGGGACACATAGCTTCAAACCACTGAAAACTTCTCAACCAAAATCAGTCGTGATTTTTTTTTTAAATAATGCATATGCCGCAAGCCAATAAACTACATGCAAATGAAATGTAGATGAAACTATGAGCATGGGGAAATCAATAATGCCGAAAAACTGGTGCAATTACTCACTTAAAGCCAGTGACTTGTCTGCCTACTGTAAATTGCCATAGTTGACCGTTCTGCATTTCGACTCGCTGGCGCCTGCTCTAGCATATTCCAGTAGGCGAAGTTAAAAGGGATCAGCTGATTAATCAAAGATGTGCATGTGGAAAGGAGAGTGCTAAGTGCACTGGAGTGTGCTAACCTATCAAACAGTGCGCTTGTGCAAGGGACGGCTAGGCCAGTTTTGGGAGAGTGGAATTTTGCCTATAATAGAACGTGGCATGACGTTATGACTGGATCGGTCGTCGTAAAATGTGGGTCACATTACAACCAAAATTACGGCAGTAATGTCTTGGACAACTGAGTGCGGGTGGGGGAGAAGGGGCGCAAAGGCATGGACAACGGAGTGCGGGCGGGAGGAGGGGGGCGAGAAGGTACAGACAACTGAGTGCTTGCGGGAGGAGGGGGTTTCAGCTCAGCACGGGTGAAAAAGCAAACATGGGGGGGGGCACTTTGCAACACTAGAGGGATCGCTGTATGAATGGCACTTTTCACATTCTGCAATTACTCCGCTAAAAAAAACAGTCTGCGTCTGCACATTATCGTACTACCTCCGTTTACAGCCAGTATTAGGAAAATAAGGAGAAAAATCGCTTTTCATAAAATGGGGAATTTAAGAACGAGTCCCGTGGCCAGCACATGAATTAATAACGAGCGGCCGCCATTGTCCCGGTTGCGCACGTCGTCCTGCCTGCTGTAGTAAAAATAAAAAATAATTTTTTTAAAAAAACACAATCGATGGATGGCAATGCGTCCGTGAGACTAGCCCTGTGGTGGGGGAGGGACAGTTGTGAGAGGCGCCATGAGGAAACTATCTCTCGGCATGCTGTGGCGGGGGAGCGCATTCCAGGCGGGGGAGCAGACCCTTTGAAGTATGATGCCGAGGCTGTGGCTACACGTGCACGCGCTAGTGGGCTGAAGCGCTTCCCCAAACGGATTGCATGGCGGCACGATGCACACGATTGTGCGCGTGCTCGCCATGCAATTCACTTTTGGGAGCACTTTGAAATGCCCTTCTTACTAGAGTCTCGCATAGCGATTGCGTAAACGCAATAGCTAAGCGAGACCTAAAAAAAGATCACTGTGCCATAAGAAGGTAGACCAATCAGCCAGGTTGATTAAATCAAAGCAAGAGTACGGCACCAGTTTAAAGATGCTGCACAATACAACTTTGCGCTTTCGACTGAGGCAACAACTTCCCGCATTATATGTGCACCTTTTTTGCAGACTGTGTAAAAGTGAAGGCATACACTGGTTTCGCTGATGCCTCCTAACGTCAAACTTTGACACTCATTTTCGCTTGCAACAATGCTAGCACAAAGATAGACGTTTTTGCACCATTTGTGGCTGCAGCTTGCATAGTTAAAAAGTGGAGCAAATATAGGGTAACCTGGCTTCCCGGATTTGCCAGACACTCCCGGACGTCAACATCGGTCTTGGCATATTTGGCACATGTGTCGGATTTTAGAGAGGGTCAACTGAAAACAGTAAGAGGCACTTTAATAGGTGTTTCAAAGCAGGGCTAGTTAGTAGCTGGTATAACTAAAAACTTTTATTAATAGGCATCATGCTGGTTTTTTTTAAAAATGGCATTTTATTTATTTGCTTAGTGCCACTTCTGCGTTTCTATGTTGATGAGGGCTGTTATTCTTTGCCACTTTGCTGATGTAAAACTGTAGGTCTTCTATTTTTGCAAAATGTCCCGGTTTTTGGGTCACAAGATCTGGTCACCCTAAGCAAATGCCAGGTTTTTACGATCGCTTAAAGAGCGAAAATTGAACAAAGCCCCCTGAAACTTGGCGATGCACATTAAAACATATCCGGACCAAATACAACCACTGTGCCTAATTTATTCACGTATGTATTATTATTATATTACATTGTTGCACAATTCATGTGCCACGGTTCTTCTGTTTATTTAAAGAGTTTTATATAGCGCTGGCTAGACCCGAAGGTATCAGAGCGCTTTACATAAGGGTCAACAATGATAACAATTACACGTTACATCAAATATATGCAACACCTTAAAGAGTGAGAGGGAGAGACAAAACAGCTCGGAAAGGGGGAGAGAGAAAGAAGAGGGGGCAGAGGTATGAGACGCGAAGGGAAAGTCTGCCCAATGAACGACTAGGTAGGAGCCAGCCAAGGAGGGAATCTACAGCCAATTAACCCTATAGCTCTCTGGGTAGCTCCATCGGGCGTCGGTCAGATAGATGAATAGATAAATAGATAGATAGGAGACAAGGAAAAAGCAGAGTTAAAGAAAACGATAAGGGGGGGGAATGGGCGAGACAGGGAGGTGACGGTCACGGGGATGAACCAAGGCCGATCTCCTCAATAGATGAACAGAGCAGCTCCGCCGGGGAGATGGATAGGAGAAAAGGTAAAAGCAGAGTTACAGAAAAACAATGAGGGGGGAATGGGCAAGACTGGGAGAAACTGTGCCCCAAGTCCAGCTGGGTAGGTGACGGTCAGGGGAAGAACCAAGGCCGATCTCCTCAATAGCTAAACAGAGCAGCTCCACCGGGCGTCGGACATAGTGCTCGGACTCAACTGTCAGGATAGTGATCAGATGAGCTCAGAGATTGTCAGATTAGAGTGGGGGGGGGTGGGGGGGAGGGGGGGGGGTAGTGAGAAATCATGGTCCGCATGCAATCCAGACGCCATCTTTAGGTCAGGCACAGTCCAGGTAGGGTTATGTACGGAAAAGTTCAGCTCGGTGTTAGAAAGTCACCACTGGTGGCCATGTAAGGGTCAGGCACCCATCCGCCTCAGCTTAGAGTAAATAGTGGCCCCAGGGACTTGGACTGTGAATTAGAAGGAAGCCCTAGATATATACGCGGGCATCCAGCACTATGCAAACACAGGAAAAGACACAACGGAGAGGGAAGCAGCAGCAGAGCATGTGGAGGATGGAAAGGGTGAGGTAGGAGGGGAAGCTGCGCTCAGACTGCTCTATGGTTCATGGAGATCCTGGGCGGCTGCGGTCCTCGAAGTTAACGGTTCTGGCTGTCTTGGGTCCTGCACATTCTGGTCCTATGCGCCGGGGGTCCTCAAAGTTAGTTAGACCTGTGCGTGGCTCAAAGTTAGTTAGACTTGTGCGTGCAGAGCGGTGGGACTTTAACACGGAGCGCGGCGCTGCTTCAAGGCGCTTTTTTTTTTTTACTTCAACACGGAGGGTGGTGTCCTTGAAGCGGGTGCCGCGCTCAATATTAACGTTTTTTTTTTTTAAACCCCGAACGCAGTGTCCTTAAAACAGAACTGTGCTCAGTTTTAAAGTAAAATAAATAAATAAATAAATAAATAAATGAATAAATAAATTGCACGGTGTCCCTAAAGCGGGTGCTGCGCCCAGGATATGAAATACAATAAAATAGCATCCGCCATTGTCCCAATTACTGCCCATAAACAAAATAGTGCTCACCCCCATATAAAGCTGACTGGGTACGGAGCAAAGTAAAAGATCCAGTCCTCATGGGCGGTAACAAATGGCGACAAGGCGGTAACAAGGACACCAGCCAATGAAAAGTATGGGCGGAGAGTGGGCTCCGCTTCTACAGCATACTCAACTACTGCATGCCTCGCTGAGCGAGCAGAGCCTGGGCGCTGCCGCTAGGCTCGACCTAAAATGTCAGCCAGTCAGAGAGATTGTAAAGAGGCTCTGCTTCAGTAGAGGATCAAACATAAGATTGACAAGCAGCAGCAGGTCGAAATAGAAGCATGTAAATTATAGTGGCAATAAAATATAGCAATGGCCGGGCTATAAGCCCACGTAAGCTCTCAGTAAGCAGAAAATGGTAGGCTCCACCTTAAGAGGACGGAAAGTCTACACAAGCTAACCAACAAAAAGCAAAGTAAGGGTAACAAAGCCAGCCAATGGTAAGCGATGGATGGGCTTAACTGACAACGTTACTTCTCACAAACTAAGCTTAAGCGATCTGGTAAACGAGTCCTACAACAGGGCAATAAGTCTTAGGTCTGGGTAGACCACTAGGTGTTGAGCACCCATAACACTCTAGGCTAAAAGTCGAGAGGATCACTGAAAACAACATTCTCTCTGGAACCTGGTTGCTGTGCATCTGTACTTTCAGCAAATGTTTGCTGTGGTATTTTGCAATGTTTTATTGATTTGTATGATGACTGGCCGAATCTTCCAAATTACTGTACCCCCAATTAAGTGCCGATAGTAGCCGTCGCAGCGTTACACGAGACACTACATACTACCTGGTCCGTTACAAATAAAACAAATTCCAAGTAAGAAAGTTTTAGCATTTGGCATTCCTGGTCTAGTCCTAAACTTCTCTGAAGCAGTATTTTAAACTACTATTGGGCGCACAGACAATTTTACGCCATGGTCTCTCTCCAAAGTTCAGCTCCATATTCGCTCGCCATTCAAGAGAGAGAGGAAGGTTTTACAGCAGACCAAGCACACTGGTTGGTTGACAGATGGCTGCAATTATTAACCAGAAGAGAATTCCGCACACTTTCATTAATCTGCCTCACACGTTCCCGCTACATTCAACAGTGACGTACCAGCTACAAACTTCCTTTCAGAAAGCCTACCACGGGGCGAGCAGGTGAGGAATCTTGTAAAGTGAGGAGGGGCGCAAGGGAGCGAGCTGTCGGGAGCAAATTTACAAGCCATCTGGAAGACGAGTCAGCCTATTCCTGTGCCAACTGTGTCCGTTTGGGTTCAGAAAAGGCAATCGGATCACTGGAGGCTGATGAGGATTCCAGCTAAGGCAACTTAAATGTCTAGATTGCTAGCAGTTGTTTGTGAAAGGGCCGCGCTTCAAAAGAAAAGAAATGCAAGATGCAAGGTTTAACATGACCCAGATTCCACATTAATACAAACTTCCACGGCACGTCCGAGGAAAAAGGTGCTCTCAGATTTACGGCTTACACTCAAACGAAATTAGACTACAAACAAAATATAACTGCACCGGGAAATATCCTATAAGTGGTTAATCCTTCATTTAGTATTTTATAAAGCACCATACAGCAGGGTGTTCACTTTGGAGGGCTCAAGAAAAAAGGATAAATAAAGAAGCACTGCAAAACTTAAAAGATTTTGCTTTTGAAGGGTTTGCATCGACACAAGGGAACTTCAGAATGGCTACCAGTACGCTACGACATAGACAGATGCATAAAAGGTAATCTTGCAAGCAATAATGAAGAATAGCCGTTGGAGATAGCCACTGAAGCATGCAAAGTTGCAAACATTTTAGCAATTTAAATAAATCATTCGAACATGGCCAATCGCCATTTTAGAACAGTAAATGAAAAATATGAAAGTAAGCAAGTGTAAGAAAAATAAGAAATAAACGACCCTGTTTAACTTTTCTACTGCAGGGCCCTCAGCAAATAAATGTAAACAAAAAATATGGAGAGGTATGGGAAAGACAATCAGGCAAACGAGAGACACGGCAGCATTGAGTAGCTTCCAGGCCTTCGCACAAGTATCAGTGGTGGTGGGTTATTTTATTTAACATTTTACACTGGCGGCAACAGCGCCTGCTTAACTATGGCTGGATCAGGATATCGATTGAAAAGGCATATTTTGTTGCTAACTTTTGCACCGCTTGGCATATCTGGACAAAATTTTCCGAAAATAAAAAAGTATCCACTGTGGGTTCTTCATGAACAGTTTAGTGCAGAGCCATCAAGCGGAGGCCAAAAGAGTGAGTTCAACAGGTGAACCACTGAAGAAATCCGATAATTCATTGACGTGGAAGCGAAGTAACCACCTTCTCACAAATCCCACTCCCCAGGATAGTGCACGCCCCCTCATTCTATTCCATTACAAGGCGTTTGAAACCTTGAAGAGACATTTTAATGTATTTTGGATTTCGTAATAAAATTATTTTTTTACATACAGTTCTCAGATGAGCAATTTTAACACTGAGGAGTGCCGTGCGTGACAAGTTATTTCCTTGCTGTGATGATCAGCAATAAGGTCCGTCTTACCAAATCTCCAACAATAGGAACTCGGACACAAAAATATTTAATTGCAAGCAAATGAAAAATCCACTATGCTAACCGGTAGACAAGCAGGTGCCCAATACTTACTGAAAGTTTGCTTTTGAGGGTGGGAATTCTAACAAATTAACTTAGGCAAAACAGCCAAAATACCTTACATTTAAACCACAAACAAGCTTGCAACAGCAAGTAAATATACTAAAATGCAGATGCTTGAAGTTTGTCAGACACTGGTGAATATAAGGAGGCATGCAAAGAAAGGATTTTGAGCAAAGGCAGTAAAAGCAGCACACGCAGCTCTTAACACAGCATGCCTGGAAAAACGAGATCATTCTCTTTAGTGTTTTGCATGGTGTCACAGGGATGGGGTAAATTATATCAGTTAGTGACTGACTGTTAGGCATGTGCGATGGATCTACATGATCATGTCTACAACCTTCGCTTCCATACAGGAACTATTTATGAACATCAGGTTTTGCCCCGACGAAGTGCGCTTCTTTTGAAGAATAGGTGTACTTGTGAGAAGTAAACAAGCATTCAGTGGCGATATAGTTAACAAGGGGGACCCGATAGAGGTAGCTTAGGACCACGGGTATTCATGTAATTGTAAGAACAATGGTCCTTAGCATAATCTAAATTAAGAAAAACTGTTGCAGCATAGACTTCAATGAGACCTATGTGTATTCCTCCTGAGTCCAGCCGGACAAAGGAACATTTATTCTAAATTTTTTGAAAAAGTTGAAATAGGGAAATGAAGAGTGATGAAACAAGGGCACAATCCTGTACCAAGTTTTCAAAAAGAGAAAAGAAAGTCAGATTAAAGTAGAAAGGAATGGCAGGCAAAAGGCTTTAGGAGCAAACGAGGGGGCTTACAATAATCGACTTAAGTAAGCACAGCCCAGCAGAAACCACAAAACATTTTCACAGTGGATAAAATGTGGTACTGTTCTAGAAAGTCGACGACGTTTCGATCCCTAGCTCCTAGTGCAGTGGGATCATCATCAGGACTAAAATTTGAGAAGGAGTTGCCTGGTATAAATTACAATGCCTGTTGTCATAAATAAGGGAAGGAAGGGGAAGAAAACAAACAAAATTGTTCAGCATTTCAACTTGTGACGTACAAAGCAACAACAGTTGTGAGGTCCTAGGACGTGCCTCATGCATTTGGTGAGTTTTGGCGCTCTTGGAACAGTGAACGTTTTGTGAACGCGGGTGTGGAGGGAACATCCCTGTGGAGTGCCAGCCGCAGCCGCTGAGAAGCTTTGAGTACGAGGCTGTGACTCTGGTGAATAGTCGTGAAGGTAGTGGTTAGCGTGCGTGGCCAGGTTGAGCTCATGTGGCTAGATGATGATCATGCGCGGAGCTTCTAAGGTGAGATCATGCCTTTAGATTGTACATCAAGAGAATGGGAGGTAATCATTTGGATAGGACTTGGCCGGAGAAGTTGTTCGTCCATGGCAAGGATTTGGCTTGTGAGGTGAAACTTCTAATGCAGGATGGTGCCCTTCTTACAAAACAAGACACAGTTAAAATAAACCAATTACCTACGAGTGTCGGCGGGAGAAGCTAATCACAGTCGCGGCAAGGCTTAAGTGAGCAGAGCGGTCAGAAGCTCAAGGCGAACACTATGCAGCAGAGTGGAGTAAATTATGCATCAAGAAAAGGTAAATTATGCAGCATAATGGGACACATTTTGAAATAGTATTTCATTATCTTTTTAAACATGGTTACACTGTCTGGGAATTGGTTGCACCTCATTAGTACCATTTTAATAGCCAAATAAAGCAAAAAGCAACAAAAAGGTGACCAGTCCAGCTTTTCAAAGGGCCTTTTGGTGCAGGGCAACACGCGTCACTTAATTTTTTTGTAATGTTTGAACCCTTTGAGCTAGAAACAAACTTTTTCTGTTTAAGTCTGCAGATTATGCAGATAATGAATTATGTGGCAAATGTTTCATTTCTATAATTATGCTAAAAATCACCACGGCCACACAATCGCATAATTCCAGTGGCCCAGATTATATACTCCTGGATAAACGCTCACTCCATAGCCTGACAGACTCCATCCATCCATCACACTTTCTGATCATGGCCCTGTCTCTTGCATGCTAGCAGGTATAGCTTCCAGGAAGCACAAGGCTGAAAATACCTGGCGACTTCTTGATCACCTCTTGAGAGACCCAGTGACAGTCACTAACGTTAAAAAGAGGATTGAAGACTACCTTTGTTACGTTACCGGGGAAGTAAGCGCGGCCACCCTCTGGGATAACCAAGGCGGTTCTACAAGATAACTTCATAGCAGAAGCTGCACACCTCTGAAAATTATAAAACAAGCTGCACCTCAAATTAGGCTTGAGAGCGAGAATAAGAGAGCCCACTCTGTGACACTATGGGGTGAAATAATCTTAGTTTGGGGAAAACTAAGAACTCTCGAGGCGGACAGGTCGGCATACCTACTGACAACTCAACATTAAGTACTATGAGCTTAGTAATACATCAGGCAAAATGTTGGTAAACCTCTTGTGGGCTTGTCACGCTAAAGCCGCCATACCAGAAGTTAAATTCCTTGGGTGGACAAACGTGTACAGGAGACAACAAGGTGCTGTCACTCCTTTTACACCCACCTGTACACTAAAGAGCAAACAGACCCCCGGGTGCGCTAACAATATCTTGCGGAAGCCCAGTTACCGCAGCATAGAGAAAAATTTGAAAAGCCGTTAGAGAAGAAGGAAATCCTCATACCGATTTTTAAGCTACGATCCTCCTAAGTGTCAGGTCCCGATGGTCTCACAGCAGCTTTGTAGAAATGCTTCACCCCCATAGTAGTGCCGTACTTCATAAAGCATTTCAGCAGATAATCTAGTCCGGGAGGGTTACCCCTAGCATGACAGAATGCAATATAGTCCTGATTCTCAAGCCTAACAAAAACCCTAACGAATGCGGATCCTACCACCCTCCCCCTCTACATGGATGTAAACATTTTTACCAAAATAGCCACCCTGAGACTCCAGCCCCGGATAGAGATATTGATATACCCAGACCAATCGGGCCTTATTCAAGTGCATCAAGCTAGCAACAATACCCATCTGCTCGATATTGGAACCAGAGGTATTAAGCAGTCTATCATTGTCACCCTGGATGCTGAAAAAATCTTTAACAGGGTTGACTGGACTGCGGCTTCCTGACCGAAGCCCTGTGAGGAGGAGGAGGGGGGGGGGGGAGAGAGAAATCCGGTTTGGCCAACAAGAACTGAAGTTGACTAGGTTTGTCGATGATATACTCCTGCATACTGGACCATACAGTTTTCCTCCCTCAGGTGCTGGAATAACTTAAGCAATACCACAGCGCCTGGGGTTCAAAATCAACATCACTAAATCCGAAATCTTAAACATTTCCGCCCGCAAACCTAGTTACTACATAGCCCATCTTCAGTCGATCTGCACCGCTTTAATATGGCAGGGCAAAACGGAAAGGATTAGTGGGGCGCAAAGATTGCTGCATCCACAACTAGGGGCCATGGGAATCCTTAAACTGGAACATGATTGATCATACAACAGCTGCAGGACCCCTGTGGGAAATCCCTTGATAGCTCCAACCAGACCGGACAACAATGCTATACATTTCCCCAATCACGAGAGTGACACTAGAGGTCTGGGATAGGGTAGGTCTTAAGCAAAGTCTCACTACATTATTTCCTCTCCCCATTTACACCCCTTTGACAAAGAGCAAATTCACACCCAGCATGACCAGAACTCTGTATGGCAAAAGGCTAGAGGATGAGGAGGGTGTAAAATACGGAGGATTGTGTATATGCAGGGATCGGTCAAATCATTTGAGCAACTAAAAGAGGAGTATAACCTCCTAGAGTCAGAAAAATACAGGTAATTGCAATTACGCCACTGGCTATCAAACCCTAGAATTAAACAAAGAGTGGGAAAGAGCCATTACTCCCTTTGAAAAATACCTATTGCACTATACGGACGACAAACATGCCATTTCCATAATAACTATGCCGCACACTCGGGAGAGAAAGAGGACCTCCCCCAGATCTTATACCGATAGCACTAAACCACAAACCCGTAGCCAAAATGAAGAAAGTGGTAGTTCTCTATGCTGAGGGGAGGAAGGATCCCTTACTCACAAACTTTGGGTCTTGTTCCAAAATTCAACCCTTCTGGTCCTTGATACGGACCACAATCGAACATAGAACTTGATCGGACAGGACAAAATGCACAGAGGTCATTCTATTGAGACGCCCCATACCAAATATCTACCCACTTTAAGGCACACTAGGCAAACTGATATCGCATCTCCTACTTGCAATCAAACTATACTGGGCCTCTGGGGTCAGCAAACTCCGCCATCCAAGCATAAATGGATTTAAAGACTGTGGTGGATTTTAAGCATGGAAAAAATGGCTGAAACTGGCATGGGAAGAGGCAAACGCTTTCAGTAAACAATGGGGCCACCTACAGGACTACTTTAGCAGAGACTTTAGAATGATCATGCGCAAAGCAACAAAGCATTGAAACTCCTGGTCACCTCTAAGCTTAATGATTATTACACTACGATCTGTCATCATATAGGTAGAGTCCAGTCACGGTCACAGCTGGTGCTCACAGTAAGAACTCCGTCACATCAACTTGATTTAGATACAGGAGCAGCGGGGTTAGTTGGGCGAAGACAGCTGAAAGGGGGGGTGAGGGGGGGGGAGGGAATGGTTTAGGAACTGCCTTTTCACTTTCGGGCTTGATATACCCATTTATATAGCCCAATGGAAAGTTGAACACGGCAACAAAGTGTTAAAAAAAGTATTTAAAACATAGAAGATGTACCAGAACTTTGGAATTGTGTGATGCAGTTCTACAGCCAAGAAAACGAAGGTACACAAATGACTCCAATTTCAGCAACAGCTACAATGAGTGTCTTTAGGTAGAGCTTCCTGATTATTTTCCCCTACCCTGATTCTCACAATAAATACAAGGGTGAGAGAGGTCCCGTTTCATGGTCAGGCACTGGTGGGAGCTGCAAGGTACCAACACCAGTTCAGAAATGAAATTAAAAAACAACAAACGAGAAAGCCAAACAGCACCAGTCTATTTAGAGCCCGATCAGTAACAACTAGCAAAAGTGGCAATATTCTAAAACACATACATATGGCTCATAAAAGCAGCATGAGCTAGGGGGGGTGGGGGAGGTGAAAGCAAACTCACTACTACTGCAGACAACCAGATGCTCCACTAGCAAAATGGCTGGCCCAGCAGTAGGAAAACAGCAGTAGGGAAGCTGGTGGGTGAGCTGTAAGTAAAGTGAATGGGGGGGGGCGTTCACTTTATTGTACTGGCTCCAATAAAGTTAGAGCTACCTGAATACGTTCAATACCAGGATAAACAGAGGAGCTAGGGTAGCAGGGCAGGCGGACAGCCACAGACCAGCAGGAGGAGTAAGAGTAAAATAGCGAGTATGGAAAGGAATGCAAGGAGAGAAGCAGCAAACAAAAGTAAAGGAAAAAACAAAGGAGAAAAAAAAAAAACATGCATTCCCATAGAATGCAGGAACAAAGAAAAAACAATTGGTCCAATAACAGCCGTGGAAGGATACAAGTCACCCACTTGAAAGGATGATAAACAAGCTATGTTCCAGCAGAGGGACAGGAACACAAAGGAAAGCCAGAGAATAAAGTAATGTGCTGGCCAAAAGCCCACTGTGTTGGTATTGCCCACAATAGGTTTTTAACAACATACAGCTACAAGACAACTCATCCATTGGCTGTCCCCTGCTCTCCAATGTCCCATGCTCACATGTTAAATTTGTCCAAAATGGAAATAATCTTTCCTGACACCTGCCTTCCACCCACACAAATCCTATCCAATTCTCAATAGACTTCATGAATGTAATCCATTGATCAGTATGAAAACCTTCATAAGAAAAACAGTTGCATCACTCAGATCTCAGTCAATGGATATTCAGAAAACATCTCTTGGCACACAGCAAGGACACATATTTCAACAGTACATTTGGCTACTGTAAGAGTCTTCTAGTAACTTCAACCCATAATCTTTCACTAAAATGGACAAGATTCAAAATCTCATGACAATGGCAGCTTTTGCATTCTACCCAGACCCACCTCAATTTCACAGACCTGGATGCAATCACCAGGAAAGGAGCTCTAGAATTGATCCTGAAATTCATAAAACTTCAACTCTCTAAAAGTTAGGTCTTAATTCCTAACCTATTCTTTGCCAATGATAATCTCCTAGCTGTAACCAAACATCCATATACAGCGCATCAGTCTCAATAGTTTCCATTAATGGGAACACTAGCCTGAAACCCCCTTCTTGATGAGAATCTCAAATCTGTTAACATCACACTAGTGTTCAATAACTCATATTACAATAATCTCCTTAAATTACCTAACTCCACATTATCTGTTACTGTAATTATGTTTATGTGCATGATAAATTCATGAACATGCCCCAACTTAATATCCATCAACCCAAAACTGTTACAACTCTATATGTGGAAATAATATTGCAATGAACAGGATTTATTGTTGAAATGGTATGCTATTCACTGCAAATAAAAATAGATATTGCATTCAAATATATGGTAACTGCCTTTTACCAAAAATAATTGGAATATCCCAAAAGATTGAGATCGAGAGGCATATTTTAGAAAGAAGACTTTACCCAAAAAAACACAAACATTGAATTAGGCAATATGTCACTACTTTGGGATCTATTGGATTTGCCAATGGTAAGCAGGACTAATGAAGGTTGGGGGAGGGGTGGCTGGGACCACAAATGTGCAAGCCTATAAAGTGACATGGATGCATTTTTCCTTATTTATACCAATCAGAGTTGGAAGTAAAACGCACTGAATGGATGGGGGGTGGGGGAGGTGGAACTAATACGGGGGGGGGGGGGTGGAACCAAAAGCGACTGATAAATGGTCACCAGTGGGACGCACGTTTAATAGGTGTCCCTAACATAACTGTGCTCATATTGTTTTGATATCCCTTAGAATCCAACAATAAATATCACTTTGGATTGATCTATAGGGATTTTTTTCTACCGGTGCTGTATCCCAAAATAACCTTAAGGGGGTGAACATATTTCTACCACATGTACTCCCTACAAATAAGTGGGATCTCACGACACTCAAAAGACTGGGGGATCAGCGTGCGGCGAGCCGGTGTACTGCGGCGAGACTTGCCTGGCAGACGGATCTTAACATGGAGATCACAGATGAGATGTGGAAATACTGCTAGCACCAAGAAGGTGTCATTAAATGGCAGACACACATTGGTGCATTTTAAATTCTTGCAGCGTGTATATTATACCCCGGAGAGATTGTATAGGTATGGGCTGCGCCAAACTGCGGAGTGTGAGCGCTGCCACTTCCTTGTTGCGGATTTCATACACATGGCCTGGTACTGTCCGTGGGTCGCCAGCTTCTGGGCGGAGGTTTTCCGAGAGCGAAGTCAGATTTTGGAGGTGGAGATTCTCCCTACTCCATCTTTGGCGCTGCTGGGGTACTCCAGACCCCTCCCGCAGGCGCTGCGCCGCCTGGCGGATATGGCACTGTTGATAGCCAGGAGAGTTGTGGCAATTTGCTGGATGAGAGGACCACTGCCCACTAAAAAGCGATGGGCCAGTGACATGCTGTACTGCAGCACACAGGCGGAGATATACAGTGAATTGTTACCGCCGAAAAGCCGTCCCAAGAATTTCTGGGGGCTGTACAGAACGACTTTGGCATATGGGGACCCTGAGTTGGATAGTCAGGGGGGGGCACAGAATGTGGAACCCAATGTGCACGCATCAGCTGGGGGGGACACTGGATGCGATCAGGACACCGAGGGCGCGCGCCTGTAAGGTTCCCTGTGAAGCCGAGTTGGAGAGGGTGCCTGCATGCGGAGAGAAAGGACAGGTACGTTTCAGGTTTGACTGGGTCAGTTAGGCGAACGGCTCACATTGAGTGTGTGTGTATTGCCAGGGTGTATATAGATCGACTGAGGGAGGACGCTCCTACTGGGTACGTCTGGACGGCGAGATGGCAGACGTGGGCATATGCAGCAGAGAGACGGGAGGAGACAGTGCGTGTGCGGTAGGCTGGGGGGTTAGTGATAAGGCTGGAACATTCAGGGGTTATGTCAGATTGGCGGGCTGTGGAGGGCACGTGGGTACTCCTGCTTAGCGATTGCACACTACCATGGGGTATGGGGGCAGACACAATTCTGGCTGACGTCGCAACCATGCTCGGGTTTTTCTCAGTACATGATTGTTGCAACGCCGCCGGTCCCTCGGGATGTCGGCTAAATGGCTGTGTAAGAGTGACCTCAACTGCCCGCGCGAGGAGCTGTGCCTTCGCGTTGAAGTGTGCCGGGAGGGCGATGCTACCTGTACTGTTCCTTTATGTTAATAAAGGTTTTTGAAACTAAAAATAAAAAAAATAAGTGGGATCACATATGCCCCCCTAAGAATGTCAGACGGGTGACGTAAACTCTATGATAAAGCATGACACCTAGGTTGGTGGGCGAGGAAGTGCCTTTAAATTTGATGAAATTCACACATTAAAGTAGCAGATATCAATGAAAAACTTAAATACATCTGGGGGTATTCTCTAGTCCAGATTGCCTATTATCATTTCGTAGGGGACGCCTGGGGGGACGCAATCCTTGGATTGCCCACTACTCTCCGTCCCCTCCGTTGAGAAATTAAGATTTACAATTCTTAAACACATTGTGCAATAACACATTGACCAAAAACATTTTCAAAACCAAAATCTAATCACAGCAAAATTCATACCATTTTATATTTCATTAATTGGATGAAAATGTGTGGTTTTAGATAGGAATTTCGCTAGCATTCAATATTAGACATTCTGAATATTTTGGATCTGCATAAGCCTCCCATCCGAGGAAATGTAGCTACATCTTACATTTTTAAAAGCCATGCATCTGGGGGAAACGAGACTGATAGTGTGTGCTCAAACCAACACACGGCAGCCCCAAAGGGCCTCCCCAATGATAATGCACTTTAATAACTGATTCTAAATACAATAACTTTCGCAAGAACCTCAAGAAATCTGCTCAAACCAACCCTCAAAATCAAAGGAATCAGCAGTACAATACACACCAGGTGGCTCACCTACAAAAAGCATGGCCAGGTCGATATCTTGGAGAGCGAAATAGTCCAAGTACCAGAAATTATGTATAATTCAAGGAAGATGTAAATTGTGGTTATGCAGCTTTTCCCTCTGTCCAAGACCCCAAACAATACTCCATTCCAATTCGGACAGTGGCAAAGTTATAGATAGACAAATTATTTCACTTTTGATTAGAAGAACAAACAGGAATACACGCCTCGCATAGGTTTACCCCGCCCCCCCCTTCTTATTTAAAATATTAACAGAAAAACGTGTACTGAAGCAAGGTAACAGTTTGTAAACCAACCTCAAATTCGTTGAAGAAAATTCCATCAACTTGAAATGGTAAAGCAGACATAATTCCAAGAGCACCAATGAGTTCTCTTCTCACACCTTTATATATATATTTTTTTAAAAGTCTTGTGTAAAAATCAAAGGAAAAAAGTTCAAATGCACTTACCCTCTTATAGGATCCAGCGCAATTGCTCTTGGTTGGTCCAGCTCTTGCCAAAACAGCACTTTCCTCAAAGTTCCATCGAGATTTGACACTTCAATCCTGTTAGTTTCAGAATCGGTCCAATAGAGTTTTGCTCCAAGCCAGTCACAAGCCAACCCATCCGGTGAAACAAGTCCAGAAATAACCACGCTCTGCAAAGCACCAGTCTTGTTGAATTCTATACGTTTAATAGCTTCTTCACTTACATCGCTCCAGTATATCAAGCCCTGTAAAAACACAAAGTCCACAGCGGCCGCATCCTCCAAACCGCTGACCACCACTGTGGCATTCCCTTTGCCACCAGAGGCATCCACCAACTGAAGGTCACGCCGATTAGCATATAACAGCAATGGTGACGCTGTCGAAGGAGCAAAGGAAAAGTTAGAACATGTTAGTTCAGGTCACTAACATTCAAACCAATGCAGCTAGTATAAAAAGCTGAAATAAACCATTCCATAACATTCAAATATCTGAACTTTAGACAAATCTACCTGTTCATAGTTAAGGTCTGTGCCTCATTAAATCTATATAGCTCTTCAGAACTGCAATAAGAGAAACTTTGGCGACACAAAAAGTGTACATTAAAATACCCACAAAAGGTGCCAGTCATCTATGCAGTCACAACAATTAGAGTCCCACAACACTGTCCATCAATGTGCCCCAGTACTGCTCGGGGGAAGCAGCGTTGCATGCCCAATTAAGACCTGGAAAGGTAAAATCAAGGTTACTATTAAAGTATGAACTTAACCAAGATTTGTTGGTTAAGGCCCATTTTGTTTGGTCATGAGATACTCCAAACTCTGTTAAGGGCAGGGAGCTCTGCACTGCACAAAGAATGTAGAACGATCACTAAAACTGTGATGACTAAGTATAGCATCATCTACATCCAAAGAACAAAGCATACAGATTTCTAGATTGGCTACACAAACAGACAAAAAGAATTACCATAGGTCAGTTTGCTCCTCTGACTATGCCTCTGACTAATGGTGTGCAAAAGAATCGTTATTTCATACTGATACGAAACATCTGGAGCCACAGTTCTGAGCCAGCAACCACTAGTCTATCTTTTAAGGAAAATGGCATACAAACCAATCATGCCACTAGCTAGGAAACACATTAGTTAGTGTGACTGAGTTCATCATCATGAATGACATTTTACCAATTTTATTAAAATAAAGCATATCTCCATGCATGAGGATTTCTTCAAAACATTAAGTGTGTTTAATTGCAGAATTAAAAATTTCCAATTTGGGAGATACAGTACCAAAAACCTACATTATAGAGAGCTTCACCCCTCAGCTGCATCAGTGATCATTGACCACCTACAGGCTCCACAAAACATGACTACATTGCAGTAGACCATGTAAGCAGCACCTGAAGCACAGCGAGTCTGGGTTTATTTGGCTGGGTGTGGTCCCCCACCAAAGAGTTATGCAGACTCCTAGTTTATTCAGTCCCAATTAATTATTTCTTGAAAACTTCATAGACAGCAAACATCAACCACCAAAAGACAAGCAAAATGTGCTATGTTTCAATTAATTTGTGGTTTGCAGAACCAAAATCTTTAAGCACAAATAGACCTTTATGAAAGGAGTCTGCTAGTTCAAACAAGATCTACATTATCGATTACAGTTATTATAGATTCCTGTAATGTCAACTGATGCAACTAATACTCGAACTTAGAAAACATACTGAATCTGTATTGCATCAATGCTGGATAGTTAATTAAAAAAAAAAAGAAACTTAATATTCACACCAAGGTGACCGCTGTAACCATTGAGAAAAAGTCAAGAAACAAGTTAGAATGTATTCCAACATTAAAGCTCCTCAGCAGGGTAATGGGGGTTGCTATACAAGACCCAGTTTGTAAGCAAATTTCAGCATCACAACTGGTTCCTATTCTAAACTTACAATCAAATGATTCACGAGTAAAACAGGTTACGCTTTTGGCATTGCCGTTGTGAACTTTGAGGCAGCAATGGGAGGATACGGATGTATTGAAAAAAAGCCCTACTTAACATCTCCCTTAAACCATTTAAGCCCATATGGAAGAGAGGGTGAATAATTCAACCACTTAAATTGGTCATCAATAGATCTCGTTACCACCAACAGGTCTTATTAAAACAAAAACAAAAAATGGACTACGCAAGCCCTCCTTATTGACAAATGACTTCAGCATTCATAACCTGATATACAAAAAGCCTTACAACCAGTAGGATTCATCAGACATATTCTCAGCTCAGAAACTCAATCGATCTGTGTTCAAATGATAAATGCTGTTAACTGAATATTGCAGACCGCCACAGCGGCCTTAACCCCTTGTACAATTAGGTCAAAATTAAAAAGAGGTAAATACCAAAGATTTGATTCTCAGTTTATCCATCCAGATCAAATAAAAAAAATGAGTACACCACCATAAGCTCTACCCATCATTAAAAGTATCAATTTTATTTAAATCCAGCTTGACAGCACAGCTGCTGTCGGCCATGTTATAAACCTACAAAAGGGTTTTCAGGAGTATTTAAAAGAAGGACTTTGGCTCTGCCCACATGTCCGTAGCCAGGTGTACGTTTTGAATGGGCAGATGTGGGCTTCCACAGAAAAAACATAATTTATCCAGAGCTGCCTGTGCCAGCAGCAATATGACTGCCTGAGCTTGAACTTTCGGGGGCACACATATGGAATTGTGATGTTGTTAAAGTGTCTTAGATAACTAGATAACAAACAGTGCTTTTTTTCCCCCCATCAGCAGCACAGATGGGAGGAAGAAGAGCACTCCCTTTCCTTCTACCGTTAACTTTAGACTTCAGTTTGTGTTTAAGAGCAGTATGGGATGCCCAAGGACACACTAATCTAAATGTAGTTTTAGGTCTGGCTTGACAGTGCAGCTGTGATCGAAAAAAGTTTCCAAAGTACTACTGAAAGAGGCTTAAGCTCCACCCACATGTTGATTCTCTGGAGTACAAGATTTGATTGGTCGAAATGTAAATGCTTCCACTAAAACTGCGATGGGACGCCCCCGGGTAGCTACGCGCTTTATAAATCCTAAAATAAATAAATAAAAATAAATAAAAAAGAAGACTACTTGTTTTACACTTTGTGGCTTGTGGCAAAGCTATACTTGATACAGCAGAACGTATTAGGCTTAGAGCCATGATCATTTGGTTATTATCACATGCTATAGGCTGGACGTATTCAACATGAAACGCATATGTTAAAGTCAATAGGCATTTAAGTGTTGATTACTATTACTCTATATTAAAGACTACAGATGGGGATTTTGTTACATGGAATCTTACAGATTACCATAGTAGGCAAGGGTTTTGGTATTGGTTACCCAATGTGACAAACCATTATTATAGGTTTGCTCTGTGAGAATCCTTGTTATGCCTTTCTACACTGGCTGTGCAAATATTTCACCTCATTAGTGCTAGTTTAACAATCAAATAAAGAAATAAGCAACAGAAAGATGACCGGTTAACCTATGCAAAGGGCTTTTCACTGCACAGGAACACATGTAGCCATATTTTAATAACTTTTAATCCGTTTGTGCGACAATTTTCAGGTAAAATCAATTTTGCAGCAGATGATAGATAGAAAATGCAGCAAATCCATAATTATGAGGAAAACCTCAGCAGCTACAGAATGGCATAATTCCAGTGGCCCTTTGTATACCTTTGTAATTTTATGACTGTGTGCCTGATAATTGCGTTCTGCAAAAGTTTACGGTCAATGTATGTCTGCTTTTGCTATGGTGATAGGATGTAGGCCTGATTGGCACACTGGGAAAGGGTATGACCAATGCCATAGGTTTTGTCTGTTTATTAAGAGACGTTATGAAAAAAGCAATTGGCCTATCTTGGTTAATGATCTATTATAGCCAGTAAGACTTTAACAGTTGGTTATCATTACATTGTGTTACAAGCTCACAGACCAGTATTTTGTTACATGTAATCTCACAAATTACTGTAGTAGGCATGGGTTTTGGCGTTTGACAAAGCCTGGGGGTTTTCACTGTGATAAATCTTGTTAGGCGCTGTTAAGTGGATGGATATTTTTTTTCAAGCTGTAATGTTCTCTACAAGTTTGTAAATGTATGCATGATGGTTTCCAGTTTATGTGCACCTGATCATTTGAATAGGTAGGTGTTGTGAAAGGTTAAAAAAAGCTATAGGCTTCACAAGCTTATTGGGAAAAGTAATGTCAGATGTTTTTGGTTTGTTCTGCCGATTATAAAACGTTATGGCAAAGCTAGCAGGCCTGTCCTACGTATGAAATATGTTTTAAAAACAATATGATTTTAAGAATAGATGGTTATTACAATGTATTAAAGACTGCAGGCAGATAGTTTCTTACATGGTATCTTACAGATCATTGTAGTAGTAGGACTATATTCCTATGGATGCCTTGTGGGAAAGCTTAAGCCCAGTACAGAAGGCCTCAGTTGGTTATGTTTACACGCAAATATTAACAACTCAAGGCACGATTGTTTCACTAGGAAATCAATCTCTCCAGTGCCAAACGAGGTCTGTTTATCATGAAAGGTAATGGTAAAACACAGTAGGCCTGACACACTGATTGTGAAAAGAATATGTTAATGTCAGGTCACTGGAATTATGGGGCACAAGAGGGCCAAATTATGTGACAGTTGACTAAATTATGCAGCAATAAAGGCCAAATTATGCGGTTAATGTGACAGTATTACTTCAATATTTTGTCATTGTACCAATGTTAACATAGTCTTAGCTAAGATTTCAACACTCAAATACAGAAATACGCTACTGGAAAGTGAACAGGGCATTGCACTGTAACCTGTCACTGTGTTTTAAGTAACCTTTCATCCATTTGAGCGAGAAGCACGTTTTTGTTAAACTCTGCTAAGTATGCAGCACATGATGGATTATGTGGCAAAGGAGGCAAATCCAGAATGAAGTGAAAAATGCTCAGCCAACGTACTGCATAATTCCAGTAGCCCTGGTTAAAGCAGATAGTCGTATACAGGTGGATTGTTATTGCTCTGTATTAAAGCCTACAGATGGCATTTTGTTACATGAAGTGTCACGGATCACCTTCCCAGACAAGAATGTTGGTGTTACTTACCAACTCTGACAAACCTTAGGGGTAGATGATTTGCACTGCAATAATTCTTGCTAGAATCTGCTCTTAGATATCTGCCAGGGTCTTGTAATAAATATATAGCCTTTACGTCAGCTCCTTACTCCCATGGTAATAACCAAGAAAGCTCAACCTCTTGTGAGCGTTCTGCAAGACCCACGTCTGTTAACCAGAAAAGCTGTGGTAGAACTCAGTTGTTGGTGAGACAGTATTTGGTAAACAGACAATGTAGTTTGGTGGTCCTACCCATTGTATTTATTTGTGGCAATAGCAACAGCTTTAAAGGGTACAGACTTTTCCAACAGGTAGCCACTGTAAATTGATCAGACGGCGGGATAGGCCACCCAATCTAGGAAGACCTAGGATGCCGCTAGCTGCAACATTTTGCATCAATTGCATATGCCGTAACAAAAAAAAATAAAGGAGGGAAGGCGCAAAACCAAAGTAATCCAGTATTCCAAATGGTCAGTAAATCGAAGCCTGCACAAGGTTTTTCAAATAAAAATGAGCACTGTGGGACCCTTATCCAGGGCCTCCTGGGGTAGTTAATTTTGCTAATAACAAATGTTTTAATAGGGTGGCTGTAGGAGAGTGGCATCGACTGCATAGTTGCCCCCAACTTTTTGCTGATGTTTTGACTGTTTTATGACTTTAGCCAGGCTGTGGCCCTGCTATCCAGGACCCCAGCCTATCTGCTTCCTCTGTTAAACGATGTGAGTAACCTAGGTACAAACCAATTGGATGCTGAGGATGCCCTGACAGTCCCTTGTAGATGGTACCCTAGGTACCCAGGGCATGGGTCCCTCAGTAGGCCTACCAGGGCTGCAGCACTTATTGTGCCACCCTGGGACAGCCATACAAACTGACACCACCAGACCACTACTGTAGTCTGGGTAAGGTGGTGCTAGCACCCCTTACAGGGATATAGGTACCCTATATCCCACCCCATTACAACACATATACTCTCATAGGTCACCCCTATAGCAGGCTTTGCTAATCCTACAAGGCAGGGAGCTGAGGTATGTGTGAGGGGGGACCCCTACCTGAGTAGGGCCTCTCTACAACCCTCGTAAAATCATTGCTGGGTTGTCTGTAGTGTAGCCATACCATATACTCTTAACCGAATTATAAGTCTATCGCGATAGCGTGATAACTTGAGAATGGCTACACAGAACCATATCGTGTCAAACATGTAGGAATCCTACCCCCAGTCCAGCCATGGGCATGAGGGCACGATTTCCCCCTGCTAGAGGGGCGATATGGGAAAAGCGGCAGAATTTAGACACCAATTTAAAAGTGCACACGTAGTACAAAATGGCTACTACCCGCCACCCACACGACTCTGGCTGGCTGTTGCTGGGGAAAATCCCAGCCTCGCCAGCTGGACAATAGGGCTCCTGTGGCAGGGAGGTGCTAGCATCTCCCCAGACAGGCTATGTGGATTGGAACAGGGTGGGTGCACCATATGTTGCCTTTCAGAGTTGCGCGTAGGCAGCTACAGCGCCTACATTCTGCATACACCGCCTGGAACCGGTTCAGGGGCATCCTGCCCATCGCCCAGGTGGGAAACATACAAAGGGGAGAGGGTGTAGCCACCCTTTCTCGCCTCACCTCTCATTGGTGGACACTACTCTGGATATCTTGGGGATAAAGGTGAATAACGTGGCCCCAGAGCCCCAGAGCCTCAGATTAATCTTGGACTTCACAGACTTGACCTTCGACGAGCTGCTGCCCAGCTGACTGAAGAAATCTCCCTTGGTGTAAAGGAGTTACCCCCCTGCTTGGCAGGCACCTGAAACACTGCAAGTGACCCGGTTGGAACTTCGCTGCTCTTACGAACTTCGTCGACTTCCAGCAACCTCGAGGTGGGTTTCCTAAGCAATCCCAGAGGCCAGTGAGTGTGCACAGCAAACCTGAGCACCGTGGACCACGTGAGTGCCGAGATTCCCAATACCCCAGGACACCGGCCACCTCTTGCATAGCACACGACCCTGACCAGTGGGGAAGTTGTGCTTTGGCCCATTAGTGAGCCAACCACCAAGCAGCAATTGTGCCAAAAATCAGCGCCCTAGCCCCCTCCGGTGGCCCATGGGCTCCCTTTTACGCACTCCATTTTGCTGCCTTTCGCGGTCCCTTGTCTCTCGACTTGTGGGCCAGAGCGGAGGACAATCTCGACATTTAAGAGTTCCCCTGGTTTCTCCAGGCCTGCTCTACAGTCTCTCCAAAGGATACCTCTCACAGACCTCGTGGGTCTGCACCAGTAGCTGATTTGTTCATCTTGCGTGGGTTGCGGTTGCCAAGGCTTAGTGGATCCAATCCGGAAATTAACACCGCAGCGACCCTCCTCCGACGTGGGACAGTCACCCTCCCGAAGCTGGCCTTCCTTGAAGCCTCCCGGAGCCCGTGGCTGCAGATCCAAACTACACCTCTATCCACTTGAAGCACCCGACATTGAAGGGCTCTTTCCTTTGAGCTCCCTGGTCACTGTGCCGTGACCCAGACTCTGTCCCCTCTGCTTTCAGGTTCTTCTCTACAAGATCTACAACTTCAATCTTCACGGCATCATCAATGCTTTTGGCTAGCATCAGTTTTGTACATTTTCCCATTGAAAATCAGCCCGCGACCAGACATCGAAAACGACCTATGCACCCGGCTTCCCTTGGGCAGGTAACAGCGGTACTCTCGTGGTAGTGGGCTCCTCAAAAGCTTAACTCTAAAGTTTTAACTTTGTACTCCTGCTAGAAGTGACTTTAATCTGTTTAAATCAAACCGCGACATTCTCCATAGGCTTTAATAGAGATCCCGATAGCAGCTATTTCCACTGCACGCGCATCCCGTGGGTCCCCTTCCTCATAACCTGGGGTGGATTCTTAAGGGGCCAGCGATCCTAAATGCCCTAGGCATTGTCTGTAGAATTGTTGTGGTTCTTATACCACTTTAATATATGGTTTGGTCCCCCCCTGGGGCCCTATGATTCCTGTGCTATTTATTGTATCTATCGATGCTTGTTTGAATTGTAACTTTGCCTCAGCCTCATAAAGAGACTTGTGGGATTCTGTTTAGAATAAATATATATATTTTATATATATACCTGTGTGGGCTACTCTTTCATTTGGTCATTTAAGAGGTTATCCATAGTAAAACAATAAGTTTAACACTCCTTCAAGACTCAGCCTGAAGGCTGCTCTCCACAGCTACCACTAGGAAAGCTTTCTTTAAAGGTTGTCTTAAACCTATCATCAATAAGAGTCGAATTGGACTGGTGCAAGGTGTCCCTATAACTTGGAGACAGCATATGCCAAGCCAACTTCTCACAGTGGCTGATGTTCCAAAGGAAAAATAGGACTCAATTGTCCGAATGCTCAGTATGTGAAACTTGCCTGTGATGGCTGTCATGGAGATTAACTAATACATAATTACTAGATCTGCATACTACACTTGAAGAGCATTCCGGAATCCAATTGGATGGAGACAGTCTTAGAGCAGAATAGATGCAACGTCACAGGTCATTGCATAGGGCATGGACATTTTTTTTTATTTACAACAGAAGTAATGGACAGTGTTCAATAAATATCTAAATACAGAGAGCGACAAATGAAAAGCATGGTCTTTGTCATCAAGCAATTCTATTCCCAGTGCTCACAAAACAGAATCCATGAAAATCTTCTCATTTCAAAAGATGTCAGTTACTATTGTGTGCTGGGAATGTACTTTTGTTTCAAGGCATTTTAAAAATGTATGTCAGCAACAACAAAATATGTGATTCATATATAAATATCGGAATCTAATAAAAATAAAAGCCACAAATAAAGATTGCCTTTTTTATGCACACCATCTACCATTACAACCCTATCTGTCAGTGATTCCAAATAACAGACCCGATTTTTCCTTTGTGGTTTACTGATCTTTGCGCAAGCCACTGTCTATTGTATAATCCACACTTCCCTCAACTATGTTAGGAGGCCACTGCCTTCTATCTAGGAGGTACAGACTCTGAAAAGGAGATGGTTAGCTAGCAAGGAACTCCCACTGGGCTTCAAATGAACGGTGTGTATCCTCAGAGTTACCAATCAGCTTTTCCATGGCTTATAAACTGCATAATCTTTATAGCATAATAAGATAAAAAGGTGGGAATCCGTTCTATCACTAACAAGCTAAAGCTAACTTCTCCACACCGAGACACTGGATCATCATACACCATTTGAATGGAGACATGCCTCTGTATTCATGCGGTCTTTGTCCCAGCACATACACTCCAGGACCAAAAAGGTACAGGGAAGCAGATCCCCTTACAAAATATTACAAAAGTGTGGGGCATTTCCACCAGATGTGGAGTGTCTATCGCTCCACATCGTCCTCCCCACACAGTGGTGAGGCGCTTCGAAACATGTTATGTATCTGTATTGGGGTGTGGTGCAAATCATACAGGATCTTAAAATGAAGCTTCATACCTATTCCTTAGACTTCGTGCTTTTGCTGAGATCTTTATACCGCTTTCCTTCGCATAATGTCAATCTGTTTCCCTGGGTATTTCTACCATCTGCCCATATGTCAATTTGTGGGTTGTGAACTGTGTTATGAATGCGTACAGTTTGCAACTTTCACTACTACTGTATCTCAAATGGAGTGTGTTCTCTTAGCAGATTTGTCACTGTGGTGCAATGGATAAGTAGTGCATAATGTAGTCTCTCTTCTTCAACTTAGTTGAAATCAGACTTACATTGCAGAAATGTTTATGATCTGCCCTTGAAAGATCAGCCATCACTTCAAACCCCACATCTAGAAGTCATAGGGGTCCGACACCAGGGTAGGAGAGAAATCCCTGCAGAAGTGGATGGGTGTAAAATCGGGAGGGGAATGTGGCAAGGCCCACCACCTTCTCTGCAATCCTGCCGCAAATTATTAACGTTGTGCTAAATAGAGTAGACGGGTACATATTTTGAGGTCTAGCTTTCTTATTAAGCAACATGATATCCCAGAGTTTTCCCCTCACAATGCTCTTCCCACCACGGGCTGATACCGAGAAACCGGTCCCATGATGCTTGTTTCCGGTCCAGAGAGGACCCAGCTTGGCAGTTCGGGCTGGACTTTTCCCATGAGGGGCCGGGTCAAGACTGAGTTGCATATGGCTGGCTCTAAACTGGGGTGGCATGGTGAGCAAAGAACAATTGATTTAACCTAGATCTCTTGACTGGGAGTGAATGTTTGATTTGTTCCACATTCCATTCATCATTTGGGTGTCTTTTGCTTTTTCAACATCACGGAGCGGTCCATATTTACCCATATCATATCAAATTTAGATCACTAGATGATAATCCTTTATTTTGTTCCTACACAATAGGGGAATAGGGCTGCCTAGAAACATTGAGGAAGACTTTAACCTATGTGATAAGTACCTTTCTGGTCAATGATCGAATGATTATCGAAACGCAGGATTTCTGACTACAAAACAATATGTTTTTTCCAACAATCATTCAACTATGTGGAACAGCAACGGAAGCCAAATTTAGGGCCACTACAAGGGCAGACTCCTTGATGATATCCTGTTCATTTAGCAAAAAGATCTGGAACACTTCAGAGATACATTGCATTAACTAATTACAATTTATACACCATCAACTCAACTCCTCTAATATCTGGGAAAAGGTTACATAAAAACCTTATCTTTATCAAAAACAATCTCATACTGACCGGTGAGAGAACGTCCAAGAATAGCCTCAGAATATAAACAATAACAAAAAAAGTAAAGGATTTACTTTGAATTCACATATATTTTAGTTATATTGAAGGACAATAATGCATAAGGCAGCCTACCAGAAAATCCATATTTGCCTTTAAATTCTCCTGGCACATCCTGAGCAGAGATCATTACATTTGGCTGCTTTTCTTACTATTAACCCCAAGAAATAATTAGTCACACACTGACAGGGAATTTTCTTTCGTAGCACCTAGGTTTTGGAATTGGATTCTTTGAATTGCTTTTAGATGTTGGAAAAATGAATTTTTAAAATCAATTGTCTTTTCTTGCATTAGTATTCAATGAACAATACTGCGATGTGCTCTTCCGATAGTCACAAGACGTTTAGATGCAACAGTGCTACACTGATTCAATTAGCATAACATTACAAACAAAGCAGGATTTCTTTCCCAAACCAAGTTTTTGAAATATATAGCTTTCTGGGATCCCCCATGGGTTTCACAGTGGTTTCCACCACAAACTGGAAGTAGGTTGAAAGCACAAAAATTAGGAACAAGCATTTACAATGCAATGGTCTCAGCATTGTTAAAGTTAGAGCTATTGGCATTGCTCATGACATTATTTTTGTTTATGTTTTTGTTTTTAAAACATTTAACCCCTTGGCTGCGGCAGGAATTCCGCCGCAGCGCTGGGAGGGGGGGGGGGGGGTTTGGGGGCAGCGCGGTGGCGCTGTGCTCATGACGGAGCCACTCCGTCATGAGCCACGGTTGAGCTGTGCTCATGACGGAGTGGTTCCGTCATGACTCACTGCGCTAATCGCCCACAGAGGCAGGGAATCAGCGCAGCGTGGGAGGAGCGGCGGCCAACGGCCGCAGCATGACGGAACCACTCCGTCATGAGCATACGGCACCCGTGGCTCATGACGGAGTGGCTCCGTAATGAGCGCTGAAGGGGTTAAAGAAACAGCATTGTTATTTACAATGTCAATAGCTTAATCACTCAAATGCGAGACATATTGCATTTGCACCCACACAGAGCCACCCACCCACACAGAGCCACCCACCCAAACACACAGAGCCACCCACCCCCACACACACACAGCCACCCACACACAGCCACACACACAGAGCCACCCACCCCCACACACACACACACCCAGCCACCCACACACACCCAGCCACACACACACACCCAGCCACACACACACACCCAGCCAGCCACACACACCCAGCCAGCCACACACACAGAGCCACCCACACAGCCACCCCCCCCACACACACAGCCACCCACAAACACACACAACCACCCACACACACCCACGGGTGCTGGCGTGCCCTACATGCATTGTCAATAACTGCTGCAACACTGACAGGGGCAGTAGCATTGAAAGCTGCATTCTGGTGCCTGGGGTGCCCAGGATTGTGAGAGATCGGCAGCGGCCTGTATCATTGCTCTCCTAAAATGGCGGATTGGGATTAGCCCGAATCGGACAGCTTACCGCAAACCCTGCAGAGGGCTAATGTTAAAAATGTTGACTCATGTTTAAACTAATTGACGATCTGGTTTTCAGTGAACAATAGTCATCCGCTTTTAAATTACTTATAACAAACTGCTTCACAATTGCTGATTGACAGTGTATACCGCATGCATATTTATGTGTGTGCGCCCCATCCTTCTAAATTAAATTCTGCCTTTGCAGTGTAATTGAACCCTCATTTTATAATGTATTGGGTGCGCGGCTTTTGTGGAGAAGCAGAGATTCTCATATTGTTTTTAATCTAAGCTATTGGTATTGTGGTGAAATTTATGATACATTGGTCAGCAGATGGCAAGGCGCCCATTACTGGCTGCTTGGCAGACAACTTTATGACACCAACATTAGAAACACAGAACACAACAGGGAGAACCCTTAACACACCTACCGGTTTTGAAGATTTTGTATGCAATGTGGACGGTAAACTTGGCATTTGGGAAAAAAAATTTTTTCCATATTTTAAAAGTTTTATCGTATTGTGTTCATTATAATATGCAAATGCTCGGGCCCAGCTTCTAGGCGTAACATATGTTAAAAGAAAGACAAATCAGATGAACAACCAGGCTGTAAAAAATATGGAGAGCGTAGCACTTGTAATGAACAGAAATACTTTGATTCCGAGTGATGGCTTTGGAGTAGGGAGTGTAAAACATGACGTGTTCGGTTTATGAAAATAGAAGGGGGGAAAAGAGATTTTTCATTAGCAGGTACCTTCAGCTGTGAAGTCACACATGCTGTGCACGTGTCGACTACAGTGAATTGCCAGCTGGCAGTCTTCAAGGAACACTACATCCGGGTTCCAGCTGCTCGAAAGACAAGTCGTCAGGTCAAAGGCCATGCGTCAGTTTTATGGGGAAAGAGGGAGGGCCTGTGGCAGTGAGCGGTGCAGAAATCAGTGGGAGGGCTTGTTTTCGGCCAGCGGGCCCGTCGACGCCCTCAACCACGGCGTTTCGTTTCTGTTTAAGTCAAATCTGCCTTGCTCCTCTGGGCAGACCTTTGAAATACGGGTGATGTGCGTTGGCCTCAAACCATAAGGAGAAGTTAGAACGTCTCAGAAGTAGCTTTTTTATTAATGCGGCAAAAATAAATCTTTTTTTGCGGTTAAGTTTTTATTTTGTAGTTACAGTTACCAGCCACTATCGATGTTGAGGCGTTACGCTTGTAATCCATATTAGCACGATTATTCTTGATTTAAAAATTACTGTTTGCTCGGCACTGCACATATATGGTCAGTGTAAACCAGTACTGGGCAGAGAAGAGCGAAATAAACAATAGTGCTCACGTTCGACGATAAACTTACCACACTGATGTGAAAGGCACTAATTGTGTTTTTACGTTGTGCACGTTTGATGGCCATTAGACCAGGTTGGCTGAGGGCTGTGACGGTCCTCCCCGACCGGACGAGAATGGGGAACCGCACGAGGGTGGAAGGGCGACCCCCTCAGATGCAAAAGCAGGAGGTCGGTTCACAAGCGCTGCCACCATACCGGTACGTGTAACCGCCGGTCCTGGCGGGAAGGAAGCCCGGGGCTCATCAGAGCTTGGAAGAACCGGGAGTGCTGGGGTCGGCATTCTGTGGGGAGAGCCCGGGGGAAGACACGGCAGGGGAATCTCAAAAGTCGAAGTATCCTGGCCCTGACAACTCATGGGTGTTTAAAGGCCACACAAAGGAATACGGTGTAACTCCTCCCCAGACACAGAGCCATGAACACCGCCGCCTTTCTCTGAGGTCAAGCAGAAATTCCTCGGAGAAACGCAGCGGCGTTTTCGGATTCGGGGGCGTGTTTTTCTTTCTCTCCTCTTGCCATTGGCTGGAATGTTTACATTCCAGAGGAGAGAAAGAAAGTAAAAAACACGCCCCGAATCCGAAAAAGATGGGGCTTCTTTGGAGAGACAAAGCTCTTCTCCAATGGCTGACCAGCATTTAAGAGGCCAGCCAATGGAGAAGAGGGAAGAAGAGGGGCGGGTTAAAGCCCTACTTCTAAAACGTTAAATCTCGCGAGCGAGACTGCGCAAGCGCAGCCTTCGCTAGCCGAGACCTAAAAATGGGCTACCTCTTTGAAAAATGCCACAAATGTTGTTTCACCTCTGCGTTTTCCTGAAAGCTGGTGACTTTAGCATAGCAAACCTTTCGTTGATAACATTTTTAGGGGGGGAAAACATACCCTTTTTTGCGGAGCACTCTTCCCCCCCCCACTTCCCACCTTTAGAATTCCTAAGCACAAGCTACCCAAAATAGCCAAAAAAGAGCTTAGCATTCTAGGGGGGAATGGCCTAACAGCAAATAAAAGAGAACGTATACAAGCCGTGTACTGATAAACATTTTCAAAAATAAAAGAAGAGGGGGGGGGGAGGGAGGGTTATCGCCCACTTCAGACAAAATCACAATAAAGCAAAGATCCAAAAGATATTCTACTTAATTTTCTTAAGTCACTTCACTTCAGACAGTGAACACAGTGATAAAGTACAAGTAATCTACAACATGTCTCCTAGCACACACCGTTTACTGTAGTATACACACTGAAGTTTAGTGTCACTGACTGCACATCTCTACAAACCATATCAGACTCCAGTTTGCGATGGAAACTGTATACGTATTTGGAAAGTCATCCCTGGAAAAAAAATACGTTTGCTTTTTTAACAACAACACGATCAGCGTGAAAAAGAAGGGAAAAAAAACGCAGCAGCTCGGATTTATTAAGGAATTTAACAAAAGGAGGGGAAAAAATGAAATATGGTTCTGATTAGTAAAGCTTCAATGCTATTGAAATAGTTCCAAATGTAATATAAAAAAAAGCCTCCACCCATATCGCGGTTGATCACATTTCTCCATAAAGCAACTAGGAAAGGTACAAAGTGTACCATATCCAGACATCTTGTATTTTTGCTCATATCAACAATGGCAGTCTGTTCTGGTGACTGCAGTTTCATATTCAACAAGAGCGCTTTACATCGCTCAAGACTATAACTTTCTAGTCAAAGCCTGCGGAGCTTCAGAGCAGCAGTACAAATGGAGCCCAACCATGAGCTCTGTGAAGCGGCACAATTTCCTCCTCCACCAGTTTTAGGATTGGAGTATAAAAACATTATTCCAACAGTGGTAGCATGATCCCTTCAGTCTGCTAGATCAAGCACCACGGGCTCAAAGACAATCCTTAAGTACAGACATTTCTACAGGAATCAGCACTCACAAGAAAGAGAAAAGATTATATCAGACACACTTCTAGGCGTCCTATTACTTCATTGGCTAGAGCAGACACAAAGGTTCTGGGTCTCCCCAATGTGGTGATGCCTTTAAAGGCGCACTTCCAGATGGTCTAGTTCGCCCAGTTATTTCCTGAGACTTATTCCCACTGCCACCCATCTCAGACAAGTATGTAGTTAATGTTAGTTTCCGAGCAGCAAAGCTTTAATAGGTAAATTTGGATAATCTTCCATTTAAATCTTGTATATAGATATTAAGTGCAATTCGGATTCTATGATCAGCAAGCACCCAAACGATTGACTGGTACACTGGAAATCATCAGCAGATACTCACCTAAAGATGACCCTTTAGAAAGCACACTTCCCCTAAATGCAGAACTACCAACTGAGGTCTTCCGACATTATAAATTTAAAATTCCGATGACTGTCATACACATGGTGATCAATTTTTTGGTCCTCTTATAGCTTTTGTACCAAAAAAAAATAAAACAGCATCTACTCCTATTTGGGAGTAGAAAATGGACAAACATGCCATGCTACCTACTCTCGCACTCCACCACCAAGGTCTTGGCACTGCATCGCTGGATCAGTTTGATTAATCTCTCTCTTCATTCATCGTCTCTCCTTGTGAGCTTTCATGCATTGCCCACACCGTCAAGGCTCAGTATTGACCTTATCTTTTCTCCCTCTACCCCACATTCCTCAGTGGCATTACCTCCTCGTTTGACTTTTATAAACCTCCAAGTTAAAAAAAACAACAACAAAAAACAACAAAAAAAACTTACTCTTTTGCATCATTCCGATTCCCACCTACAAATCAGAATCTCACACTATCTCAGGCAACGGGAAAGCTTTAAATCTCTGACAAAGTCCAAGACTGATATTTTGTTTCCGCACATCTGCTATTAACTCACGCACTTCTCTATGGCCTAATGTCTACCCAATTAAGGAACCTCAGCCTGGAAACTGACCTCAGTATGAGATTAGTTATCCCTCCTCAGCTCCAGTGCCAATTCTAACTGGCTACAGTTCCCAAACACCCTTAAAATTCACCAACATTGCTTGCTATTATGACTTTAGTAGCATGACAATCTGGATTACTACAGCAGACTCATTTCTGGTCTCCTACAGGAGTTTCACTCCACCTTGGATAAAATGATCAGCTTCCCACCCACAAGTCAGCTTGCTGCCTGCCAGCCCCACTGTAGTTATTTAACACACCTCACAAGGCTAACTCAAGTTGTCTTCTGATGTCTATTATCAGGAGCACAGTGATCCGAAAAGCAGCCACCTACCTGCCTATCAATGCCACTGTATTCAACGGAGTATCAGATCCTTAGACGTATAGATACCTTCCACTGAAATGGGCTCCCTCATGACAGGTGAAAACTTCTCTTCTTATGATTAAATTGGTCAGCAAAAGTCACTTGGTCTAAAAAAACTGCACAGTTGGCCACCTCAGACCCCAACACCCAGAAAGAGATATCTCACATCTCTTCCGTACAGCCCTGCAAAATAATGTTAACGCATAATCTATTGTATTCAGGTATTGTACAGTCACTGATCCGTCCCAATCCTCAACAAGCAACACAACATTTCAAAGTTGCCTCTTCAACTCACAAGATTTTCTTTAACACCTTGGAAGGAGCTATGTGCGGCTTTTGCGTTTTAAATGCTTCATTCTAAATGAAGACAAGTTACAGGCCACAATGAAATCACTTTGTGGCTATTTCGAGATTTAATGCTTTTTTTCCCCCCAAATGCAACTGCTTTCTTAATTTCGTGAACTGGATAAAAATAATAGCAAGAAGTTGCCGCTTTTCTGCAAGACACTTTTGGAAAATATTTAAAGGTGCGAGAACCTGTACGAAGATAAGACGTACCTAATCAATATAGAAGCCTATACTATGTGTGAGGTCGAACAACCAATTGCTTTGAATATTTTCAAGTTTAGAAACTTGCTGCTCATTCCATTTCGGAATGGTTCTATTACTACATTATAGGAGCATATAAAGTGATGCTTATATCAAAGAAGACAACTGCTCTCTCAGATCACTTAAAATGTCCACATTAACTTCAAATATAACTAGCCAAATCACAGTGAACACGACAGAATGCTTTGAGAGTTTACTCAAATTATTATTTTCTTTTTCCAGCTATACACACTTGTTACACAATAAGATTTTTTTTTTTTTTTTTTAAACAAACCAGCAATTAAAATCCTACTGGCTGGCACTGTTAGAACAGTTTGTTTATCCATAGTAATAAAAATATTTAACAATCATACTATACAACAGAACAACTAAAAAAATAATTTTAAAAAGTGTGTCAGGTTGGACACAGAAACCAATACATTACCTCCAGGAGATAAGACAGGCTGTTGCTCATAAAAGCTGCAACTCCAAGAAGGGGGACTTAAAACATGTCAAAATAAACGTGTTCCAGGAGTCATAAATTATGATCAAACGAGGCATGCTCATATTAAAAAGCCTCTCATCTTCTTTCCAGCACCACCTTAACCAGCATCAAATTAGGAGCCTACTGTGCTCAAATGCTATTCACCCTAGTGGTGCCAATTCCCAACAGCCCATTGCAACCTCACAGTTGTCAGCATTTTCGGCTTTATCCTCCAATTTGCAAACTTATTATACAAAGTACTTAAAGAGAGATGAAGCTCAGAAACAGTTCAACTGTGCACAGCAAAGTATGGCTATTATACTGTAAATTAAAACAAACATTTGGGAATCCTCAGATGTCTAACACAAGTTTAATGCAAAGGACCAAAAAATAAGCTACATATGAATTACCATATCAATGGACCAGAGCTTCACACTCCTGGTCAGCTGCAGCATGCAATATGTTACATTCTGGCACTACATTTATACAGTTTTTAGATCTAGCCTAAGGCAGTGCATGGGCGATCTCCTGTGAGATCGTTTGTTAAGGGGGCTTAGAGGTCACCCATTGCTTACAATTGGATGGCAACGTTTTCACTCATTTTTAGGTCTCGCCTAGGCAGTGCTTCGAGACATGCTGTGGTCAGAATATGGGCTTGAAGCCCCTCTCATCTTTTCTATTGACTCCTCCTACTGTCCTTGGTAAACACCGGTATTTCATTGGTGAAATAGCTTACTAGACCCTCCTGTTCAAATTTTGTAACCTTCCAAATGGACTGCCCCGGTTACATAGGCTCATACGCTGCATGTTATTTATTACAATGGGGCACTATTTCTTAGCGGTTCTTATTCATCCGTCTCCACAGACTTCCTTCCTCTTCATGTCTAGATCAAGCTGCATTGTGTCCCTCCACTTCTCAGGAACTGCTTTTTTAGGTCTCGCCTGACCCAGCGCATGTGCTGGTCTGGCGAGACATTTTGCGAGGGCTCCAAAAAGTGCTACCAGGCCAGCCTAGAGCTACAGTGCATGTGAGCGGGCGCGCGCGCCACGCTTGATCGCGATTACTTTCACGGCCGCTTTGATGTTTAATCGCGATCACTTTCGCGGCCGCACGGCCGCTTTGATGTTCTCCGTGAGGCTTCAATAGATTGCAGCAGTTAAAACAAGCATTGGCATAGCCAATAGGTCTCGCTTTTGGGACCTTATAAGTGTTTAGTTATGCAACTGTTGCATGGCTAAACACTTATAAGGTCCCAAAGGCGAGACCTATTGACTATGTCAATGCTTGTTTTCTCTTCATTTTAAGCACTCTTCGAGAGGGTGTGTACTTTTCAGCTGTCTCCCTCGTGCACTTCTCCATCCTATGAGTTCCTAACCCAATCAAAACATCTGTGTGCTTGCACCCCACCCTTTCCTGCCCAACCTCTGTTGTCCACTTGATTGCCTTCAGCTCTTCCGACAACCCTCCTTTATCAGTAGGTTTGCCCCCATTCCCTCCAAACCAGTCTGCTGTCAGTGTGGTTGCCACCTTCCACCCACTCTCCTCTGTCCGTGAGGTTGCCGCACCCCTCTCACCAACCACAGTTGTCTGTATGCTTGCCCACACTCCTCCTCTCTTGTCCACATGGTTGCCCCCGGCCTTTCCATCCAATATCCGTTGTCCATGTGGTTGGCCCGTACCTTCCACCCTCCACTGCCTGTGTGGTTGTCCTCATCCCCTCTTGCTTGTTTGCTTCCTTCATTCAAGTCTTATTCTTTCTCCCTGCGAAAGAAATTAAAGTGCTTTGACACAACCAGCACTATTGCAGTTAAAACAAAGTAACACATTAGCCAGGTCATAGCTCCTTTTTAGGTCTCGCCTGAGCCAGCGCATGAGCTGCTCTAGCGAGACTTAGTTAAGTGGGCTTCAAAAAGCCGACCACAGCTTTTTGTGTGGCCTAGAGCGTGCGGTTACCCGCACAGTTACAAGCACAGGTGCCATCTGGCTTTCCTGTCTAGTCATAGCTCATTAAGTGCATCGCTCGCGGGCACCCTTACAGCCCGCGATCACTTTCATGGCTGCGCGGCAAAAGCTTGTTTTTATTTCCTTTTAGCGCGCGCCTCCTCGCTCGCACCTCTGCCTGTCATTGCCTCCGTCCTTCTGGCGTCTGTCACTCCGTCTGAGCACACTCGCTGAGAGAAATGGATATCCGCTTTTAAGCAATGCTTGTTTTATTTGCCGATTGCTTTGGTGTTAAAAAAAGAACATTGTCATTGTATATGTGGCAACATGCTCCATAATTTGTATTTTCTTGTCCCATAATTTTGCCATTCTTGCCACACAATATGTTTAGGTCTCGTCTAGCTATTGCGTTTACGCAATCGCTATGCGAGACTCAAGAGGGGCATTTCAAAGTGCTCCCAAAAGTGGATTGCATGGCGAGCACGCGCACAATCACGTGCATCGTGCCGCCATGCAATCCGTTTGGGGAAGCGCTTCAGCCCACTGGCGCCCTCGGCATCATACTTCAAAGGGTCCGCTCCCCCGCCTGGAATGCGCTCCGCCGCGTCTCGTCGTGACAAATTTGCTTTCACTTTCGCGCGGCGGGCTCGCGTCCGGAGCACTTTAGAAGCCGGGCTTGTCTTGTTTTCTTCGTAATACGCATTTGTTCTCTACCTGGCTCCCCTCCTTTTCCTAGGCCTCTGTCTCTCTTACGACTCCATTCCCTTTCGCTTATGTCTGTATTTACTGCTCTCTCTCTCTCTTCGCATATGTCTGTATTTACTGCTCTCTCTCGCTCGCTCTTCGCTTATGTCTGAATTTACTGCTCTTCATCTCTCCCGCTCTCCCCATTCCATCCTGCTCTCTCTCACGAGCCTTCCATCATTTCCTCTCTCTAACCTGTGGTCCCCGTCTACATCGCGCCCTCTCCCCTCTTTGTGCCCGCTCCCTTTCTCGCGTCGCCACCTCTTCCATCATTGTACATCGCGGTCCCCGTTTAACCTGCAGTCCCCGTCTACCTCGCGCCCTCTCCCCCCTCTTTGTGCCCGTTCCGTCACCACCTCTTCCATCATTGTACCTCGCTGTCCCAGTCTTTCTCGCGCCCCTTCCCTTCCAGATCTCTGTGTCGCTGTGTCTCCTTCCCTGTCAGGCCTCTTCTGTCCTCCCGGTCTCTGACATTTGATGGTCGCTAATGAGCGCCTCCGGAGTCCGGCTCTCACTGATCCCTCGGAGGCTGCCGGGGGTATGGGATCCTTTCCCTGCAAATAATTAATTTAGTAAGAGCCCAAAAGGCTTTCTGCTGCTACCGTGCTGCTCGGCGGCCATTAATATTATATCAGGGCCGTTGCTGTAGTGCAGTTTCATTAAAAATGTGATCTGTAGCTTTAAACATGCAGCTTTCCATGCAGAATTATGCCAAGTAATTCTTGGTCTGCAAACTCGTAATTGCGTACAGAGATTCCCGTCGGTACCGGAAATTCAGAACGCCTGGAACGGCTGCATATAGTTCCTCAATACTTTGTCCATTTCTACTAGTTGTGTTTCATCAGCTTTTAAGAGTAGCGTTCGGGCCACTCCTTACACCCCCCCTCTTATCTAGTCTCCTTCTAGGCCACATTTTCCATTTTGCTTGGACATTTGATCCTCGTCTTTTGGCTGCCTCTTTCTCTTCTTAATAATTATACTATAATATTATACTTGGATTTGTATAGCGCCGCTAATAACCTGTAAGGGTCTGTAGGCGCTGTCCGTAGGCAGGGGGGAAGTGATTTGCCCAGAATCACAGGATGTTGAGCACACGACGAGACTTAAACCTGGATCTCTCAGCGCCCAAGTCGGCTGCACTGGCCGTTAAGCCACACCCTCCCCCTTCTGAACGTAGCATTTGGACCACTTCTTTGTCATTGACTCGACTCTGGAACACGTCCAGGGCCGGACTGGTAATTTAAAACAGCCCTGTCAAAAAGTATAAACTTAGACCCCATGTGCACCAAGTGAGTAACCCCCAGCACATTGCTCAGTAGGATGTTATGTAGGATAATTTTGGAAAAGTGAAACCAAAAGGTGCATGTTAACTTCTCAATTTTTCTATTATATTTGCCACTTTTACTGACTGCTCCGAAAGGGATTCAAATAAAGATTCCAGTACATTAGTGTTTACCACAGTACCGCAAAGCGCTATTTCTACACAGCTTCTAATCATGCATGCCATGTGCCTGGTGAGAAAAAAAGACCTATTTGTTGGTACAGTTATGAGAGGTTTTCTTTTAATGCTTCCATTCAAAAGTCTTTGAAGCTCATCTAACAAGCATTGAAAATGCAACAGGTCTCGAAATTTCCGCAAGGAAGCTATTGGCATTGTAAATGACAATGCCTTTTATTTTATGTTTTAAAAACCAAAACATAAATAAAAGGCATTGTCATTTACAATGCCAATAGCTCAAACTCCCGTAAATGCAAGACCTGTTGCATTGCAAATGCTTGTTTTTAAATGCCACAAACTTTGTGTGGGGCCCTTATCACACTTTTGAGCACACTCAAAAGGGGGATGTAACGGAGACAAGTTACCATCCCCAAACTAATTTCTGGACGCGGTCGCCTATCGCCACCTGCAGGCCAAAACTATAATTTGGGTGCTGCAATCATATGTAATCGCCACAAGAAAGATCTGAATGGCGTCTGTTGATAGGGTTGAACGTATGATTTTAAGGAGTTCTGCCTACAAAAGGTATTCCCTGTTCTTGTTTTCAAACATCCTCTCTTCATTCTTCCCTGGTTTGTCACCCTTCCATGTTCCGTTCCTTCCTACATGTCCGCTCCCTTGCTTTCTAACACTCTTCTCCGTCGCCACCACGCTTCTTATTTTCCAGCCTGTCGTTCCCCTTTCTCATTTTCTATCCTGCTCTCTCAGTCACCATCTATCTTCCCCCTTTGACTTACCATCGTATCTTCTCTGTTTCATCCCTTTCTTTATCGGGGTATCTCTTCTTTTTCTTTGATGCTCTCCCTAACTATTTTCTGTTCCTGTCGACCCAATCTACCACTCTTTCACACACACGCATGAAGTGCCTTTTCTCACCCTCTCCTGCTCCCTTGACATCTTTCTCTCCCCTCTTAGACCCCTTATTCTCGCTGTTTTTTCATTCTAGACTCTCTTCCCTTGCTCACGGGCCATCTCCACTTTTCCTCCCCTCACCCTCCCAGAATCTCCGCTGCATACGTGAACGAGCCAGGACATCATACATGGTCTCACTAGCTCCTCCCTTTCTTATTGCTTTCCCTGTCTTCTCAACCTCAGCTCTCTTCATACTTTGCCCCGTCTCCACCCTTTGTCTTTTTCAATCCAGTTTCCCGCCACTCTGTCCCCCTTTACATCTCCTGCTCATCACTCTTCTGAACCCTTTTTCTCCCTGGTCCTGTTTCTACTTTGTGCTCTCTTCGCCCCCTTTTCTCCTTCACTTCACCATCTCCTCAGACCCACATCTTCTCTTTCCCTTTCCTATTTTTATATCTGCATTGTCCTTTTTCATCACTCACTCCCTTACGTTGTCGCCTACCTCTCTCTGCCCTTACCAATCCCACCTCTCTCATCTCTCTTCGCACCTCGCCATGACACTTCTCTCCCACCTACTCCATCTTAAATGACGTCACTTCATTTCAAGAACCTTTGATGTTCCTAAACACACCTTGCCCTCAGCCCACTCCCTCACCCAACCCCCGATCTCTCTCTACACACTTACTTCCTGTCACTCACTGTCTCCCTCCTGCTCGCCTTCCTCTGACTCTCCATCTGTCTTGTTCTCTGCCTGCCCCGCCCTCTCTAGCCTCTCTTCAACAGTCAAAGCCTTCTCTTTCTCCCCCTCTCTCGCTCTTTAACCCCCACCCCTTCTCACTCACACAGATATCTAAGCCTCAGAAATCCATTTCTGGGGTTCCTTGGTAAATTGTAATTGCATTTATATAACACTTACTACAGCCTGACGAGGTGCTGAAGCGCTTTACCCTGGGCAGCATGCTGTTACCGAACCCGAGGTTAGTGGCTAGTCAAGTTATTGGTGTTAGTTTGTTTAGTGACTCAAGCAACTATTCCATGCATTCACTAGAATTTCCTTGGGGCAGATGAAATGAATAGCAGTTGGGTGTTAACATTAGTGGGGTGGGAGAGTGGTTGAGGTATGTGAGTTGACGTAGATGTTTATTGGGATTCTTCATGCTGATGTTTGGTGGGATTAATAAAATACAGATGAATGCAGATATTCTGAACCCTTTCCATGTTACAAGCAAAAGGCAGTTCTCGGGCACAGCCTCCTTGTTCTAGCCTCATCGCAGCCCTGGGCCCTTTGTGCAGCAAACCACTCACTGGCGTTGTTTGAAGACCTAAACCTTTCCATCAAATAGAAAACAAGCATTGGCATAGCCAATAGGTCTCGCCTTTGGGACCTTATATGTGTTTAGCCATGCAACAGTTGATGTTGTTGCACCAAGGATATTGTGCTGCATAACTAAATACTTATAAGGTCCCAAAAGCAAGAAATATTTGGTTATGCCAATGCTTGTTTTAGCCAGGCTGTGCAGCAGCTGGGCTGCTATACAGCACGGCTACAAAACAGTGTCAAAACCAATAGCTCTCATAAGCAATACCTATGGGCTTTCTCGTTGAAAAGACATGGAGAACAAAAGATCATGTAGTAAAGTAGAAACTACACAAGGCACTAATTAGCCAGTGTCCGGCTCTTCCCATGTGAAGAACACAAGAAGACCTTGAGATGTTGCAGTAAACTAGGGTAAAACAACTTACTTCGCTCATTTCTGCAGTTCTCCATTCGTTGTACCAACTTCAGAACAAGGCTATACTTACTAGAACAGTTTGGAGAAGTGTACAATGTACAACAATATCAAATTGGAAGTGTGTTTAAAATGTGTAAATGTGCAATAATGCTAATGCTTCAGTGCGATTAAAGTAAGAATAAAAACGAAAATCGCATCTTTTTTTAAAAAATACAAACAGAAAGGCATATGAAATATTAAGACCTCAAAATCATCATACTACTAATGGTGCAATGCTCCATACTACAAAAGAAAAAAAAAAAAAAAAAAAGAAAAAAAAGAAGGATATCCATCTAAGTTTTTAGAGAAGCCAGAGTAGTTTCACACCACATGGTTTCTTCAAAGGGTATAGAAACAAATCCAATCCTAATTGCATGTTTGTTTATTATAAAGCTGTGGGCATGACAACTTTTATTGATCCAGGACATATATTATACTAACTGGGACCTGCTTCTTTAAGCACCATAAATGATTTTCTGCTGGACTATAAGCCAGCGCATTCTTAAAGTTATATTCATATGAACTGGACAGCGCCAGTCAGAGGCAGCCAAAGAAAATCTTAACGAATCTGTGGGTGTGGCACAGGGGAGTAATTGAAAGCGAGCAAAAAAAAAAAAAAGAAAGAAACGAGAGAATGTGGTGTTAGCACAGAAAACAAGCATTTCCAATGGCAACGGGTCAGGCTTATGAATGAAAGTGCCTCTTCAGTCGATAGGTTTAGTTTAAGCACTCAGCTCACCATCATCCGTGCACTTATGAATCAATGTATCCAACCACAATAAAACATAAACTCCACAACATATGCAAGACAATTTAAATAAAACTAAAAAGAAAAACATGTCACCTAAACATGGCATTTGTATGACTGCAATAACAAAAAACAAACAGAGCAACAGATGGCCATCTTGCAATGGCACTGCATATACTTTATTATTGGTATGAAGTTTTAGCATGGCTTAAACATTTGAAACCAAGTGGTTGGACATCATGGAATGGTAAAACAATGATACACTATGGCTAACACCATTCCGTGATAGTCTCTTGATTTAGAGGCAAAGATTGCGCTGTGCATCATCCTGGAAGGTAGCAGAGAGTAAATGTTACAGAAGGGGGCAAACCCAAATCCCTATACTTATGTATATTTATTTCCTATTGCTTTATTTTTATTACTAGATCCTGGCAAAAAAAAAAAAAGCATTTCAGGCCTTCTGAAGATGTAGCAAAAATACTCAACCTCTAGGGTTTATCAAAAGGATCAATCAGAACTAAAATCCTTGTCTGCAAATGTAATCAGACATTTCATGCCTCAAGTACATGTCTGCAAGCTGCAACAATCCACAATTAAAAGCCTCTTGGCTTTAACATAGGCATTTAATAAAAAAAATAATCGGCCCTACTGCCTTTGGCGAAACATTTCATAATAAACAGATTATACATATGGAATTTGGATGATTTACAATGAGCAAATCAGGTCTAAAAGCCTTTGTCACCATAAGCTAGGCACGGCTACTGTATTGAGCATACACTTTTCCACAAGGCAACCATACCCCCAATAAAAATGTGAATGTTTCTATGCTTTCACATACAAGCTAGGAGGGGTGATGAGAAACACAGCGAAGAGGCATTATTGGAGAGATGAAGCAGCACACGAAGGAGAGAGCTAGAACACACATGCACTCATGAAATGCTGGATGAAAAGGAAAAAAGCAGTTCCCTAAAAGTGAGCAGCGGAAGGACAAAAGTCATCCAATCAAAAGTACTGTAAAGAGTCTAAGCTGCAGGGGAGGGACAAACAAGAGGATGGCAACAAGCCAATGAGAGGGACAATAAAATCAACCAATGGTAAGCCAAGTCAAGTCAAAAGAACTTTATTTCGGAGAATCTCTCCATAAAAGGTACATAAAACAGAAATATAAATACATTAAAATCATACATTGGATAGTTAAAAAGTATTAAAAAGGTTGGAACATTAGAACACCAGGAAAGCGATATATCTGCTAATTACATAGAATCAAGTACAATTTAACCCAGTACAAAATTAATCAGGTTTGCATTTTCAGGTACCGCTTTCTCTTGTGCCAGAAAGCCCCCAGAAATTTGGCCACAGCAAACACAATGTAAGCAGCCATTTCACTCTTAAGAATTCTGAAGGCTTCGTGGCACCTGGTAAAGCCCAAATTCCTACAAACAGGAGTGATCCATTTTCTGCGCGCCTCACTATAGCCCGGACAAAAAAAATATGATGTGCAGCTCAGTTTCATCGCATACTCTGCATGCCGGGCAAGTACTGGGTGCAGACACAGACCAGTGACTAGTAAGTGCACGTACTGGCAGGGACCCATGCCTCCATTGTAGGTAAAGCTTCCTAATTAGTACAGGGTAAATATTGTCCAGGATTAATTCAAAGCTGTAGGCATTTTTAATACAAAGGAATTGGTGCGTTAGAGACCCTAGGGTTATAGAAGGTCGGAATGTAGGAACCTTAGAATTAGAATACAACTTGGTTAAGACCTTTTTGGGAAGCCTGGGGCAAGCATCCAGGGGGTCGTTCCAAAGAGCACATCGAGACCTAGGCCCACCAGATTGTTCCTTACAAATTTAAACCAGGCAATGTTCCCCGAATTTGGAAGACTAAGGACTTCCTGCAAACCTTGTCTGTAATGGATCAATTCAGGTACAGCCCATAATCTACGCCAGTAAATCAGTGGGCGAAGCGCCACTTCTTCTTCCAGGGGTCTGATACCTAGGTCAAGTCTTAATGGCATTAAAGGTGTACTTTGAGGAAGGGCTACTAGGCACCTAAGAAACCTATTCTCCTCTTTAGTCAGACTAGCCAAGACTTTGTGACCCCACAATTCGCTGCCATAGATTACGGCTCCTCTGGCTTGCACCCTGTAGATGTGGAGTGGGGGGCCTATGGGTTTGAGGGTCGACCTATTCTTCCCCACCATCCTTAGTATCCCACCCACATGTTGCGCTAGTTTCAGCCTTGCTTTCTCCTGGTGCGGACCCCACCCCAATTCCTCGTTAAGGGTTACACCAAGATATTCAAAGGTGTTGACTCGTTCTAGCGTGTTGTTCCCTATGCGTGGGATACGGTGGAACCTGGGTGGCGGATTGAAGGCCATAAATTTAGTCTTTAGAGTATTAATCTCCAATCCGTGCTCTCCACAAAAGTCCCCAAAGCCGTCCAGCACACGCTGGATTCCCATCGGCGACTTGGAGAGAAGGAGGGTATCATCCGCAAACATAATTGCCGGAACCCTCCTTCCCGCCAGCTTTGGGACATCGGAATTGGGGACCCTATTGAGGTGATCGATAACCCCGTTGACAAAGAGGCAAAACAGGGTCGGTGCGAGTGCACACCCCTGTCTTACCCCTCTGTCAACGGGGAACTTGTTTGATAGGGCGCCATGCCTACCACACCTCACTTGAGCATAAGTGTTGGTGTGGAGGCGGATGATCATTGACAAAAGATCACCAGGCACCCCCGCTCTAGCCAACACTTCCCACAGCTTACCACGTGGTACCAGGTCGAAGGCTGCCCTTAGGTCCACAAATACAGTATAGAGGCTGCCACCCTCCAGCTGTATTGTTTTCCAATATAAAAGGGACAGTCTAAAGACCTGGTCTATGGTGGAAGTCTTTTGCCGAAACCCAGCCTGGAGGGGGCTCAAAATATCCCTGTCTTCGATCCAGTCCAAGAGGCGATCCAACAGAAGCCTTGCAAAAAGCTTCTGAGGGACGTCTATCAGACTGATCGGTCTGTAATTAGCCGGGATTAAAGGCGAGCCCCTTTTAAAAATAGGCACGATCTCCGCCCCGAGCCAAGTGGGGGGAACCGCCATACCATGTACGATGGCGTTAAAGAGAACCAAAAGGTAGGGGGCCCAGATTCTAACCGCATGCTTTAAAAGATCGCCCGGAATCTTATCAAGACCTGGCGCTTTACCCGAGGAAAGGCGAGTAATTGCCATTTCCAATTCCTCCAAATTAAAGTCTCCCATCTCGGAAGAGTTATCAGTGGTTAGGGCGGCTAATGCCCCAACCTGGGTTCCTAAGTGGTCCAGCCCAGCCGCACTGTAGAGCAATGAAAAATGTTCCTCCCACACTTCAGGCGCGATGTTTCCCTCTATAGCCAGAACAGGCTCAACTGAGCCATGTTTGACTATTTGCCAGAATTTTCTTGAGTCTCTGGTTTTGAGTGCGGTTGACATTTCTGACCAGTTCTCCCAGTCCCAGTCTATTTTGGCATTTTCAAGAAGGAGCTTATAGGCAGCCCGCTTTTCCCCAATTACCGATAAAGCCTCCTTATTTTTAAATGCCCGGAGAAGGTCTGCCTTGGCTTTCCTACAGCTGGCGTTGAACCATGAGGCTCTTTCTCTCCTCACTTTCCTGTCCCGAACCACAGGGTTCAATACCTCGGCAAGATTGCTACACAGGGCCTGGTGAATGTCCCCAAGGGAAATGCACCCGTCAGGCGAGGGCAAGAGTGGGAGAAGTCTTCCCACCTTTTCGAGGGCTGATGCTACCAGCTCATAGATGGTCCTGATACAGTTTGGTTTCTCTAGGAGCTTGTCCCACCTTATTCTTCGCCTATTGCTAGATAAGGTTAGACTTGGGGCGCTTACTCCATTTTCTGGGACAGCAACATTAAGAAAGCCATCAACAGCCAAAGAGAGAATCAGGCCATTATGGTCACTGTCGAACCTTGGGGCTATTTTATGGTAAGCAATGAGTGGGCTCTAAAATAACATGTCTTTCGCAACCTGTCTGGTAGACTCTACCCAAAAATGGAAGTGGGTCCTTCCATCCTCAGTGAGTCTTGATGCCCGCTTGCTCACCCAAGAACCAAACAATATACACACAAAAATGACCAGGTGCATCAAATTAATCCTACTTTCATTTTTTTTTTTAAAAAGCAGAACGACATGTCAATACAACCAGATTTTCAGAACGTTTTTCATTATGCTGGCTATCCCGACAGAAATGTCAATACTCCGAGATGCAAAGCCAAAAAACATCTCCACTGTACTTGCTCTCAAAAGCAAGCCTATGCCTTCATGGGCATGGCAGAAACAGTAAAGCAAATAAAATTAATAAAAGCAATACCCTCTGTGCAACTTTAAAACGTCTGAAGAAAATTATGGTATTTTAGGTGTCTAGAGTTTGTTTTGATCAACTCAGCCGTTACTCAAGATGACTGGCCCAGATAATTCCCCATAGATGTTAACGTTTGTTCAATCTTTCTAGAGCTACAGAGGTTCACACCCTACTTCAGGAGTACTAGCGGAAACCTCACCCAGCTAAACATCACGATCATCGGTATCAAGCTGGGAACCTAAACACTTAACACACCCTTCAGCTTCTTTCCTTTCTTCTACCGCAACCAGTGCCCTCACCCGCAAGCAGAACCTTGAAATTAGTCTTTGTTCACTTTTTTCAGGATAGCCCTTGCATCTGACATTTTCCACAGAATCCCAGAAAAAATTCTCATGTTTACTATTCACCACCTCTTTCCACCCTTGCCTTTCGTGCTATTCCCACTTGACCACCACTTCCATTCCAATATTTCACATTCTGCTGCTGCTTCTTTACCGAAGTATACTTACTTCCGGGTGCTCTACCCCCCTTCAATTAAAACCCTACTCCATGCCAGCATTTCATAAGTTCGCCAACTCATCCTAAAGCACATCATTTCCACCACGGTTCCAATTTAGCATTACAAGCATGAACTGACCTCAGGTCCCAAATGTGCCACGCAATCCTATACCACATACTATGCCCCAAATTACAAGTTTAGCCCAGCTCCATTTGCTTTGAATACTTCCACTACCCATGCTATCAACCCAACTTAATAATCTACAAGCCACACACAACATTTTACAACTAGCTCTTAATGCACACCTGGAGCTTCAAAAAGTATCTCATCACCAAGCACAAAGTTCCCAGCTTTTCACACACCACGTTCAATAGACTTTAAACATTAACTTGTATCCTCTGAATTAGCAATCCAATGCAAATGTCTTCCAGTTTTACAGGTTAGCATTCAAATATATTTATTGCAGATTTCTGCTACTGCAACCAAAGGACATAAGAGCATTTCACAAAATATTCAAGTCTGAGTTTCTTATCAATTAATCAACCATTACAAACTAAGCACCAAATCAATGCAGTCATGCCCAATCACGAGAAGTTACACAATGGAACGTAATACAGAAAACATACGCAAATATATCAGTCACAACCAAATGGTCTTTAAAATAGGAGGATTCTGACATCATTCATATAAGTTGCAAGACAGGTGGTCATGCAAAGGGGTAGTGAAAGTGAATTTCAGATCTTTGTTGCATTGTCAGAGAAGGACTGCTTCACACATCACTTTTAAGTATAGGGATCTCGAGGAGGAAGGATTCTGAATTCCTCAGCCCCGATGACCAGCAGAGATTTTCAATTTCTCAAGCCAGATAGTCAGATATGGCATTATTAGGGCTTTGTAAGTGATGCAGGCTCTCTCTCTACCGGCTCCAGTTTCACACATACATCCTCGGTGCCGGTTATCTACATGACAGTCCAAAACAATACTACACTTCCCCATCCTAAAATTTTCTCCCCACTCACATCTGTCAACTATCCTATTTTGTTGACCCCGATTGACCCAAGAACATCGCATGCTGCTTACCTTACCCCAAGGGTCATCCCTCAGCCCCACCCTGCTCAACATCTACATAACCCCATTGCAGACATCATCAGATCACACGGACTCATCATAATCTCCTACGCTGACGACACTCAACTTCTGCAACGCCATGACAGACGTAGCCAAATGGATGAGAGAGAGCTGGCGCAAACTAAACTCAGACAAGATAGAAGTACTGATCTTCTGGATTAACTCCTATGCATGGGACCACAGCTGGTGGCCAGCAGAACTCGGACCAACACCCGGCTCTCACAGACCATGCACGCAACCTCTGCATCATCCTCGACAGCCAACTGACCATGAAAAGACAAGTCAACTCAGAAACCTCCTCCTGCTTCCACACTCTCCGCCGAATCTTCTGATGGATCCTACCCAACAGAAAGCCCATCATGCACACCCTTGTCACCAGCCGCCTCAACGATGGCAAGGCCCTCTACACTGGAATTTCCACCCAGCTCCTCAAAAAAAGACTCTAGACCATACAGAACACTGCAGCCAGACTCATCCTGAACCTTCTCAAAAGGACCAATATCACCCCTCACCTCAGAAACATCCACTGGTTACCCATCCAGAAGAGATGCCAGCCCAAGATCCTCACGCTCGCATACAAAGCTCTACACAACCATAGACCATTCTACATTGACTAAGCTTCTACCTCCCCACAAGACACCTGCGCTCCGCCTCACTCACCCACACACCTGCATCCATCGCAGCGGAAGGAGGGCGCTACTTTGTCACCAAGACCTGGAACAACCTGCCACTTCACCTCCGAACAGCACCTTCCCTTGCAATCTTCAGAAAGAAACGCAAGACCTAGCTCTTCGACGGCGACACCAGCCTCCAGATATCCTTATGGGCGACAGCCCTGCGCAATACAAAGGATGATAATAGATTATTCTCTGTATGTTTCTATGCTAATCTCCTCCTGCCTTATCCAATGATGCTACCATTACAGCCTCACTTCCCATACATCACACACTATGCTCAAAATTTACAATTCCACAACAGCTATCATAAAATCATTTGGTGACACCACCAAATTCAGACTACTGAACATGCATTTGCCGCTAACGCACTCATTCCAATGCATGTCAAAAGCAGTGCAATCCTTCGCTGCAATATTGCTCCTCGTGAATCCTTAATACACGTGCACATATAGCCTCCTAACAAGTACCACCGTTCTATAATGAACTTGACTGAGTCCAGCCTGAAGTATACACCAAGTGAAAATCATTTCGATGCTGTGTTATCGGGCAACCAATTCTCAAGCACAATATAGACCCATGTGTTCTGCTCAAAATTGCATCATGGTACTGAAAGTCTGCAGACTCTTTCCCCGTAGGGCCCATGCCCGAGGCCATACCATTTCCATGGCAGTGTATCAACTCACTTCATCTACCTAGGAGTACTGTCCTTAATGCCATGCGGCTCTGGTGCCACCATCACATGTGCTTCCACTGCATGCTACTATTTTGAGTGGTACCCATATAGCCTTTTCACTCGTTACCACCGATGTAGATATTTTACATATATTTACAAGTTTCAATATTGCACAAAGCAAGCATCTAGGGCGTTGGAGTGCTGTATAACAATATGATAGTAAGACTCTAAACGGGTTTTGTCGTTCTCCTTATTCGCAAAAATATTAGGGGAGAACGACAAAAATAGTCTACAAACGTTACATTGTAATGCCGGTAACAAACTCCCTCCAAAAAAGGTAAACTGGTATAAAAAAGCGACTATACCAAAATCTGGTGCCAATACACAAGAAAACCCCCCAAACAATCCTGGGAACAACAAGAGCTTCCTTCTCTATACTAAAAGAAGCATCAAAGTCTCCCTCACCCCGTTACCACTGCCGGACTACCCTTCCAGCAGCAAAAATACAATCTGAACCATTCAACCGTATTTCGAGACCACATCTATGCCTTCATTTCAGATCGGTCGGGTAACAGAATGCCCACAAGCCACCAAACGTGTGACTCACGATGCCCGCTCAACAGGTCCCCGCTGCACCAGGCAGTTCCCTCACCTCACACCACCACCCAAAGATCAGTGCCCCTGTGGCCATCCCTCGTTTTTTTTCCCCTGCATGACTCTTTATTCCCTAAACACTGAACGTACCTTCCCCTACCCACTTCGCTCACACAGTCCCTCTACACAAGGTCCACCGGGATACCGTCTCCAACCCAATGAGAGACCCTGCACCTAGATGACGCTGGCCTCCTCGTTCAACAGACTCAATGATTCACCTACAGGGCGACGCTCCTCCAAAGCCTGCTGGTCATGCTCTCACCCATCAAATGCACCCATTCCCTAACGGTGCTCCGCCATGACTAGGAAGCATATCTGCCCCACAAGCTCCGAGTCTGCAGCCTATACCCTGGGCCCCTCACCTCGTAGCAAGCAGTAGAGGTTGCACACCAGCAGGCTCCTCAGCAAGGCGCCCATGGCTCCCCGCGTACTCTAGCGGCCCCGTGACATGGCCACAGTGCTCCGAACGCTCTAGGCGCTGCTCTCCCACCGAAGCGCGGGTCCTGTTGTTGTGGTGGTTGTCGGTGGGGCCCGGTCCTGCTGTCTGCTTTCCTCCATGGCGCTGGTGGATCGGCCGCTCTGGCTCCACCTCCCCCTCCTGCAGGGCCGACCGTGCGCACGGACACCAGGGGACTCGGCCCCCGTATCCCTGCGCGGCGCCCAAACGGCTGCTACCCCGGTCGAGGAAACGTCACAAAAATTGAGACATTATCCACCGAATCCGTGCCTTGCAAAAATGGGATCTGAAGGGAATATCCGACTGGTTGCTTCGAAATTCCCAGGGACTACTTTTCCATCCCAGTCTTTTAGCGGCGTCGGCACTACTTCTAATCGGCCTTCCGGCGCCGCATTGCCAGTCGGAGCCGGCTGCTCGAGTGAGGAGGATGGCTGACGAGGGTTGCTCCTGGTAGGTGATGTGTGGTGGACAGCCTCCTCTCTCGCAGCTCTATATTTGTGTCATAGAAAGTGGGATGATAAAACTGATGGGTCTCTCAAAGGGGCGTGGTCGATATAATTGAAGGCGTGACCTAAACACACCTAGGCTAAAAATCTGTGCTCCGCATAGTGTGACGCCCCACTGGTATTTTGTTGCTTCTGTCATTGCATCCAGATATATAATACAAGTAACATTATACAGACAACAAGCCAGGACTATTGGCGTTGTCAATTGGTAATAGTTGCATAAGATAAATAAGCGTTCTATAGAATATTGAAAATGCTTCTGCTCTGAAGTGATGAGACTGTGAAAGTATTATAACAAACCTCTTTAAAGTTACATCAAAGGATGGAACTGCAGACTAGAGTTAAGATTTATTTTTCTCCCTGATGGTGAGGGCAAAAACGGAGAGCCCGATAGAGAACCGTTTCAAGGCTTGCTTTTTCACCGGCAGGACCCTACCCACTTAAAGCCCTGGTGGTCATAGAAACGCGACAGCCCTGGAAAGGCGCAGGGATTGTTACCAAACAGAGACCTGGGAAGGGAGGTGAAAAGCTAACCTCCTCCTCCTGTTATTACAAAGAACACCTGGCTTTAAATTTGGCCACGCTTGGCCGGCCGTTCAAGAATCACAACTCGATACTCCCGAGGAACTAGGCGGATAATACTTGACCTTGCGCGAAACTGTGTTGTTTTTTTCCACTCGTGATTTTTTTCCCCCTGGCTGAAATTAAGAGGACAAGTAAACGGTTATTAAAATCCGTGGAGCAATTGGTCGGTGCGTTTATTTCAGTCACGTTCTTTCTGCCTAGACTATGGCGTTAAGTAAATAATGCGAGATAGCACTACACATCCCACCATGCAATGGTGCGTTTTGTAGTCAAGCTGAACAATAGGGGAAAAAGACCAATGAGCAGGATTGATTCAGGAATTGTTTGCTGGTATCTTAAGTGCTAAATTCTTTCTTTCCTTTTATTTCCACAATTTGCTCTTTTGGCTAAGAGGTAGGGGGGTCGTTTTAGTGTTATAATTGCAAGGTTCTCAGTTACGGTAGACTTCTAAGCATTATAGTGACGAAACACTTTTAGTTCTAGGAGTAGTTATGACTGACAAAATTAGTAATTTGTACCCTAATTTAGCATGATTCTCATTTATGCTGCACTTAAGCACTACAGTGATCAAACACTTTTAGTTCTAGGGAGAGTAATGACTGACAAAGTACGTAATTTGTACCCTAGGTAGAAGACGCTCCCAGCCCTCCTCTTTAGAAGAGCTTCAGAAATTATATAATAAGGTTTAACATTAATACATTTTATATATTAGAGGTGGGTGAGCCACTGAAAGCTCGAGAAGCGGCGTGGCTTAAGTTGAGGTCGTCTTGGAAACTCGAGCCCAGCTATAACGAAAAGCGATGGCGCGTAATGGCCTTGCTTCCGACCATGCACCTTAGGGAACCAGGCTCGAATCCCAGTCGAGGTTCATTATCCTGTACACCCCAACAAATCTCCGTATGGCTGAAAAAACAGGCAACAGAGTGCACTAATACCCACGGGTGTACTGCCTAGCATTAAGAAGGACCACAGAGAGCAAAATAAGATACCCTAGTGCTGAAATAGATGAGTTTTAGGAGCCTTACGAAAGGGCACATGATCGGGTTCACTTCAATAACAAGTGGATATTTGTTCTAGGCCTAGGTCGTGATGATAAAAAAAAAAGCTTTATAAGGAATCTAGGGTACAAAAGGGGGTGGTGATGGACGGAGCATTAGAACCAATCAAACACTCACACCCAGTCAACAGATCTGGGTTTGATCCATCACCGTTCTTTAGCCCACTCTGCCACCCCAGTTCAGACATGGCCATATGCAAATCAGTCTGACCCTGTGCCTCATGGGAACAGTCCAGCCCGAACTGCCAAGCCATGCCTTCCCTGGACCGGAAACAAGCTTCCTAGGACCGGTTTCTGGCATTTCAGCCGTCTTCAGCCAGGCTTGCTTGAATCCAGTGGCAAAGTGAGTAAGGGACTCACGTCTGAGCATACCCTGCCAACTTATGGCGAACAAAGCGGTACAAAAGGGGGTGCCTCTGGATTCAAGCAAGCCTGGCTGAAGACGGCTGAAATGCCAGAAACCGGTCCTAGGAAGCTTGTTTCCGGTCCAGGGAAGGCATGGCTTGGCAGTTCGGGCTGGACTGTTCCCATGAGGCACAGGGTCAGACTGATTTGCATATCTGAACTGGGGTGGCAGAGTGGGCTAAAGAATGGTGATGGACCAAACCCAGATCTGTTGACTGGGTGTGAGTGTTTGATTGGTTCTGATGCTCCGTCCATCACCACCCCCTTTTCCACCCCCTTTTGTACCGCTTTATAAGGAATCTAGGCAAGGTAAAAAGGAATGCAGAGTCAGAGCGAAATTTTCTGCATCAGATAAGACTGTAGACTGACAAACAGTGAGTTGAAATGGTCGAGTCTGCTCGTAATAAGTGCCTGAACCAGAGTTTTCATGGATAAAGTAGGCTCAAAAGGACCATTTTTCTGAGCTCCTTTATCACGTCAAAGCAAGACATACTTTTATTAATACAAAAACAAAATATCGTCGGGGCGTGGCCAAGCCGTTCATGGAGTGAGACGCGGACTATCGGATCTCCGGGCTGCCGCCGGGGAAATGAGCATCAAACAGCGATTTGGTGCCTGGTGACACGTCTCCTTTGGGGGCGAGACAACGGCGGAGGGCAACGGGCTGCTTCCGGACGCTTTGGTGAGCCCGGAGAGTGCAGCTGGTGGTGCCGGAGACCGGATCGAGGAGAGGCCCCGGACGAGGCGGAGGCGACCACCATCTTGAGCGTCCTGATCCGGGGTGCTGTGGAGGGCTTCCACAGACGGACTGGGTGCCCGGGCCTGCCGGCGGAGCTGCTTCACCGTCCTGGGCGGGCCTGAAGTCGCCTGGGAGCAGCGGTTGAGGGTTCCCGGAGCTGGCTAGAGGCGGAGACGCTGGAGGGGCTGCTCCGGAGGGCGAGGACGAGTCCGCCATTTTGTGCCCCTGGTGCCACGGAGCGGAGGAGGGGACGGTCTCTGCAGCCGGGGGGCCGGAGCCATCAGCGACTCAGCTTGAGGGGCCAGCACTAAGGTGAGGAGATCGGCGGGCGGTATCGGCCCGGTGTTTGCCCACGAGAGCTGCTGCGGGGGAGGACGGCTTGCGGTGGCGGGAGACGCCTTGGCTGAGGTGGGCCCTGTCTTGAGAGGTCCCTTGAGAGCGCTGCCTGCGCTGGAGACGGTGGGCCTGTGGTGACGCCCGGAGTGACTGTGCAGGGGCCTGCCTTGGAGCGCGTGACGGGGGGCGACTCAGCTGGACAACGAAGCGCTCGCCCCTGAATGTTGACTAGCCTGTGTTGACCTACTGTGGGGGTATTCCGGGATCCTCTGGAGGCGCTGAGCAGGGGAGGAGGCGACGCACCCCCTTACCCGGTGATCCTGCGACTTTCGTGGCCTGAGTGAACGGAGGAGGCCCTGGGATGGAACTTCGTGGGCTTGGGGGCTAGCAGCGCCCTTGCCCTGAGGGCGGCCTGTGGCTGCAAGGGTCCCGGCGCCCTGTTCCCCCGCTGCGCCCAGAATACTTGCCCTATGACGCTGCGACCAGGGTGTGTGACCCGGAAGGGGGGGGCAGCCTCAAGTCGGACACTGCGCGGCCTGACCTGCGAGCCTCTGGATACCGGGTGGTGGCCCTGAGTGGACTGGACGATCTGCGGTGGGGGTCCTCTTGAGGGTGCGATGCGGGACTGCACAATGACGCGCACCAAACCGGGGAAGGAACCGCCGGCGTCCACTAAAGACACCACGGTGAAGGACCTTTGGAATAAGCCTTGAGTGGCGACGGCGGGCTCACAGCCATTGGGGGCCGGGACATCGGCGGAGCCAGTGACGCAGTCCTTTATGGCGCTCTTCATGCAAGACCTCAAATCTGAAATTGGTTAGCTGCGCACGGAGGTCCAGGCCTGCGTCAAGGAGCTTCGGAGGGACGTGGGGGAACTCGGGGACAGAGTGGACGACATGGAAAAGACCCTGGATGCTCGCACAGAGGACCAGGAACGCCTCTGGCAGCGGATAACGACCCTAGAGGAGCAGAATGTCGAACTACAGATCCGGCAGGAAGATTTGGAAAATAGGGGGCTCCGCAACAACATCCGTATTCGAGGCGTCCTGATTGGAGCGGAGGGGGCGGATATTATGGCATTCGTGGCGGATCTCCTTCATGAACTCCAGGGGGATGATGATGCCTCACCGCCGGCCTTAGATCGGGCCCACAGGGTCTCTGGACCGCCTGGGAGACCTGGGCTAGTCCCCGACATCCTGACGCGGGTCCACTTTTTTTGTCGAAAAAGAGGCCATTATCAAGGCGACCCGGGACAAGACCGATATCAAGTACAAGGACGCCTCGATCCAACTGTTCCAGGACCTGGCCCCCACGACCCTTCGGCGCCGGAGGGCTTTCCGGCCGATTACAGACAAGCTGCGAGACCTCAACATTCGTTACCAATGGGGTCATCCCTTCGCCCTCATCTTCCAATGGGAATCCCGCCGCTGGGTACTGCGTTCCTACAGGGAGGTGGCGCAACTGCTTCAGATCCCGGACTCCCCACCGGCCAGCCCGATGCGAAGTGGCGCGGGGCCACGTGTTCCGCTCAGGCCTAGCTGGTCCAGGGTGCGCCGTGTGGGGCGATCTCCCTCTCCTGCTGCTAGCCGATCATCAAGGGACAAACGGGACATCATACGCCACATTCGGTCCCTGGAAGCGGGCTCATTGCCAGGGGGGTCGCAGGAGCCCGCCCCCCAGTGAGCTTCCCTGTTTGTAAAGCAGTTCTTGATACAGGCCCCCCGGGAGAGGGGGCTCACTGGCTGTCCCATCGGAAATGCGAGGTGGCCTCCCTTCGGGGTCTCGGCCGCCTCATTTGGAATGGGAGGGATGCCTGCTTTCCTCGGTCGCCACTGCGGCTCCCAGTGTGGGGCGGCGGCCCGGGGCTCCTCCTGGTGTACTTGGTGAATGGCGGAAGTGCCGACGGACCCCCACTCCTATTCTTGGGAGAGTGACATCTCCGGGATAGCCTGTGCCACTGTGCCTGGCCACTCCCTTGACTGGAATAGGTCTTGTTGGCCATGTTGGCCGCTTTGTGGTTTCGGTTCTTCTTTTCGATCCTACCCTATCTCTTTTCTCCCTCTCTACTTCCTAATCCTCTGGCGGGGGGGCTCTGTGGGTGGGCTGGGGGCTGCGGTGGGGATAACTGCACTAGTCGACCAGTGTCTATGACTACAGTACCCTCCTGGAAGGTTGTCTCTCTGAACGTGAAGGGGCTCAACTCACCTAGCAAACGACACCAGATCTGGAGATACTTGCTACAACAGAGCGCTGACATAGTATTCCTACAGGAGACGCACCTCCTCAAAGCTGATGTAGTTCGAATGGCCCACCCGCGCTTTCCCCATAGGTTTTGGTCATCTGCAGCCACTAAGACAGCAGGGGTCGCAATCTTCTGTCGGGTGGGATTCTTGCATGGGGACGTACAGGTGCGTAGGGACACTGCGGGCCGGGTCCTGAGGGTTGAGCTAACGCGGGGACACCGTACGCTTACACTTTGCAACCTCTACGCCCCCAACCAGGGTCAGGACGCCTTTCTGCGCAGGGTCATCCGGGAGTACCTTGAGCCGGTGAGCTCGGACCTCATAGTGGGGGGTGACTTTAACTTGGTGTGGGACGCGGAGCTGGATCGTTGTGGGGGAGGCTTTCATGGGGTGGGGGCCCTGTCGGCCACAGTGAAAAAATCCCTTACTGCTCTGAACTTGGTAGATGTTTGGCGTTACCACTCCCCGGGGCTGAAAGATTACACCTATTACTCACACGCGCACAGCTCTTACTCTCGCATCGATATGCTCTTTGTCTCCCACTTCTTGCTTACAGACACTATGTCGGCATCACACTCGAGTATCTCTGTCTCCGACCATGCCCATGTGGAGGTGTTGCTCCATGAGCGCCTTACTCGCACACTCTGCTCGCGCCGCTGGCGGTTCCCGGATCACGCCCTGCGGGACCCGGTGGACAGGGAGAAAATAAAGACGGCCATACTGGAATATTTCGAGCACAATGCTCTGCCAGAGACCCCTCTCCCCCTCGTATGGGATGCCTTCAAGGCCACGATACGGGGCACCCTCACGGCTATAGCTGTCGTTCGGACGCGGGAGGCCCAACTGTACGAAACCAGACTTGCTTGCGAAATCAAGACGCTGGAAAAGATGGACCAGGCCCGCCCATTGGCGGCCCATAAGCGGCGTCTGGCGGTCCTTCGGGGGCAGATACGGGCACATAGGACGAACAAGGTGGAACGGGCGCTCCTCGCGCTCCGACAGCGCTTCTACGTCGGAGGAGATAAGGTGGGCGCAGTTCTCGCGCGGCGGTTACGTACGAGGGCGGCCAAGGCTCACATCGCAAATCTACAGGGGGCAGGGGGAACCTGGGTGACCACTGAAGCTGCGAAGCTCCAAGCGTTCCATGACTGCTACTCCTCTCTGTACGTGAGTGACCCGCCGGACCCCGCATTGATCTCGGAGACTCTGGGGGAATGTGAGTGGGAGCCATTGAGTAAGCACCACTCCGAGCTCTTAGAGGAGCCCATTACACTGGAAGAAATAGCGGGCGCCCTGAGAGACCTCCCGTTAGGCAAGACACCTGGGCCAGATGGGCTCCCGGTGGCGTTCTTCCGTACCTTCCTGCCGCAGCTACAACCATACCTCCTACGGCTCTTTAATTCATTCGCGAAATCGGGAGGGCCATCTCCAGACATGGCGATGGCTGAGATCGCCCTCATACCGAAGCCAGGGAAGGACCACACCCTCTGCTCTTCCTATCGGCCCATAGCCCTATTGAATACGGATCTCAAACTGTATACCAAAATTCTCGCCAAACGCCTCGGTGCCCACCTCCCTCGCCTTGTTGACCCGGACCAGGTGGGGTTCATACACCAACGCCAAGGCGCGGACAATGTACGTCGCATAGCCCACATTGTGGGTAAGGCCAGGCATTGGGGAATCCCGGCTTGCCTGTTGTCCCTTGACGCTGAAAAGGCGTTCGACCGGGTGGACTGGGCGTTCCTCCGAGCAGTCTTACGGAAAATAGGCCTTGGGCCTAAAATGGAGGCGCGCATCATGGCTCCCTACGTCTCCCCCGCGGCTAGGGTGCGAGTGAATGGCCAGCTTACAGAGCTCTTCCCCATCTGTAGGGGTACTCGGCAGGGTTGCCCCTTGTCGCCGCTGCTTTTTGCCTTAGTAGTGGAGCCGCTTGCTATTCTCCTTCGCCAGTCGCCGGATGTCAAGGGCTTTTCCCTTAGGGGCCGAGACCACAAGATCGCGTTCTTTGCCGACTATCTTCTTCTCACGCTATCTGCTCCCTCAACCTCGCTCCCGGCAGCGCAATCGTTGCTTCAAGCCTACGAGCGTGCCTCCGGGCTAAAAATTAATCACACAAAGTCCTGGGTGCTTAATCTCACGATTCCGGAGGCGTAGGTTGCAGCGCTACAGACTTGCGCCCCATACCAATGGGCGAGCAGCTCAGTGAGATACCTTGGCCTTAACCTGACACCGGACCTAGCTACCTGGACGCAGGCCAACTGGCAGGAGTGCAAGCGCTCGGTCTTAGATGACTTGCGCACCTGGAAGGCACTGCCGCTCTCCTGGCTTGGTCGCCTCAACGCAATTAAGACGTCCGTGCTGCCAAAGATTCTCTATCTGTTTCAGACCCTGCCGACTCCCATACCGGAACATTATATCTAAGGGCTACAACGGGACCTGATCTCCTTCATTTGGGGAGGTAAGAAACCGCGATTCTCTAACAAAATCTTAAAGCTCCCCCGAGATAGAGGTGTCTTGCCTGTCCCAATCTACTGGACTACTACTGGGCGTCGCACCTCCGCTTTGTTCTGGAATGGGGTGCGTGGGAAAGCGAAAAAATTTGGTTACACATGGACAGGGCAGTTACATGTCGCCCGATCTGGGATCACGCTTGGCTGCCCCGGGTGGGGCGCCACCGTAGTGCATACATGGCGGTCCCCACTAAGACGGTCTTGGAGATCTGGGACAGGGTGGCGGTCCACAGGGGCCTCACCACCTTCCCCTCACCACACACCCCCCTGGCTCGCAATCCACAGTTTCCGCCGGCCTGCCGCCCGCCCTGCTTCGAGAACTGGACGGAAAGCGGCTGTAGGACGATCCGAGATCTTTTTGTGGGGGGGAAATTCAAATCCTTCCAGCAATGCCAACAGGAATTTGGACTGACGGACAAGGACAAATTCCAATACATACAGCTTCGGCACTGGGTGCAGGGCTCTTCGCTGGCGCAGGCGGCCACGCGGCCTCTCACCCCGTTCGAGCACTTGGCGCGTACGTTTGGTACATATAGGGGCCTCATCTCCCGCGTCTATAAGGTGCTCCAGCATACTCAGCATCCAGGTCTCCACCCGTACCAAGTACGATGGCAGAACCTTTCCGGCTCCGGGATTACCTCTGCGCAGTGGGCAAGGCTTTGGAGCGATATCCCCAAAACCTTCCGTAGCATCCCCCAACAGGAATCGGCCTACAAGGTGATGACCCAGTGGTACTACACCCCTGTCCGACTCCAGAAGATGTTCTCTAAGGTGTCCCCGCTGTGCTGGTGCTGCACTCAGGCGTTGGGGGACTTTATCCATGTTTGGTGGACGTGTCAGAGTTTGACTACCTATTGGAAGGAAGTCCTCAGCCACATCAAACGGGTACTAGGCTACCCCCTGCCGGAGGACACGCTTACGATCATTTTGGGCCTCCGGCCAACGTCACGGCGGGCTATGACAGGTCGGGACTGGCATCTGAGCCTCCACATGTTAGGTGCAGCAAAACAAACAGTGGCGGTATACTGGAAGAAGGCAGAGACGCCTTCCATTAACGTGTGGTTTACCGGCCTCTGGCAGGTCTTGGCGATGGAGCTGCTCACGGCCCGCCTTCAGTTCAGGGAAGCTAGGTTCAAGACCCTCTGGAATCCCTTGGTAGAATATTTGGGTAGGATAGAGCATGCACGATTGCAACCGCCGAGACTGCGGGCCCTAAAGCTGTTCGATGATGAGATTAGCCCGATGTACCCGGGGATCCTCGCGCGGTCCTTGGCGCTGATGCCCTTATCGTCGGAGGGCTCCTAGCTCCAGGTGAGTGCGCCAGGGTCTTACCTCCTCACTGCACAGGCACACATCACCTCAAGGGTATTAGGGGGCCTCAGGGGACCGCCGGCCCAGATTAAGCGAGACTAGTTGAATCCGCCAGATTCCCTCCTCTGTCCTTTGGCACCCCGCTTCTCCTCCCCCGCCTCTTTCCCCCTTTTGTTTGTTTGGTTTGTCCTTTCTTCAGGACTTATAGAGGTTAAGCGATGAGATAGTGCCTTGGTGACGCAGTACGGTGGCGCTACGCCACTCAGTCCAGTCCTCCTGAGGAATGCGAGTTAGGCTGGGAATATTGTAATGCACTGTATGAGCTGTCTGGGGCATCGCACATGAAACTATTATAGACTTGGCTTAGAGAGCAACAAATACTTGTCCTGGGCAGGGTAATGATACTCACTGGACTTGGAACTGAGCCCTACTGGCCTCCTCTCGCTGGACCCACGCTAGAGACTAGACTGCACCACCAGCTGCACTTGCTCTGTCTGCTCCCCCGGCTGGTGTGAACACAGCTGTAGGCAGGTTTTGGGGTGACGGACACGCTGGGTGGGATGCACTGGGCTGGGGTGCGGCAGATGGGATATGGCTACAGGTTCTTCAATGAGGGTGAATACTAGGGTGATGGAGGGGCGTAGGGTTCAGAAGGAGAGGGGAAGACCCTGGGCATAGAGTATACAGCAGGGATTCTGATGGGAGGTATTTGAGATATGCTCTGCTTCATTGCTTTTATCTGATGGAATTGGACTTTTTCCGCTGCCGGCCACGATGGTTGTAGCACACAGCTGTGTACTTTGATTAACCTCATCTTTCAATAAATACAAAGTTGGTAATAAAAAAAAAAGTATTCAAACACAAAAACAAAATATCGTTCCTGAGCATAAGCAATTAAAGTTCAAACAGTAGGTAATAATATTTCAGAGAGAAGATTCAGTCCATATATTCAAACGATTTAATCTTCTTTAATATCTTAATTTTCAGAAACTCCCCTCATGGATATAACGCAGTGGTTCATGATGACAGGAAAACAGAAATGTTTGCAGCCAACACGTGTTTCGTCTTGGGTAAATGGCCTAGCGACTTCCTCAGGGCTACAAAAGTAATACAAAGTCTGTTCAAACAATATATTGTTGCCAATAATGTATATAAAAAATTGACAATAACATCTAATGAATCAGACATAAAATCATTCTGATGAAACGACCCAGATACTTAGAGTAGATAATCAGATTAACACCCAGTGACTACAGCCACAGATTCGATGGTGCAATCAAGAAAGGACAGAGATGAGAAAAAGAAAGAATAGAGGAGAGAAGAGTGTAGAATGGCTGAAAAAGAGAAACCACGAGAGTTAGATCCAATACGGTCCAACTCAGGCACTACATTGCAAAAGAGCTATCCAACCTGATCTTATACAGAACACTCTACTTATTAGCAAGGATGAATATCACCCTAAACATCTGTATTATTTACTTCAAATACCGACGTACAATCAGTAATCACAAACGCGACAATATAGAAACACTATTCATGCATGAGAAAAACGTCAAAAATTGATGTCTAAATATAGTGAATAGCACTCGCCATAAAGAATCTCAAAGTAAGCAGCACTCCACACAGTAGGTAAAATCTATATGTGGTACCCGTACCAAAAAGGGTAATGATTAAGGCCAATATCCGTCATAGGCAGTATCACATAGGCAAATATCTAAGAGACAAATGTACATCATTCATGTTTGTATGTGATCGTCAGTAGGCCTCAAAACATATGACGTTCAATGACCCAACGTGGGGTTGTTATCCATATTAATAAATATATGAGCGCAATACCTCGAAACGACACGGAAAGTGTGTAATCCGGTCATCAAGTCGCGTCGCTGGAACAGTAGTCAGTCTAAAATCAAAGATACCATAACGGGTCACCTTTGTATTAATACAGACTAACGGGCGAACCTCGCGAATATCCCATATGCATAATTCCCATATTAAAACAATCCAATAAGTAAAGTCATTCGTATATCGCTGCTTAAACATAAAAAACGCGCTATATATTTATCCAATCATTAAAATTGGGGCACGTGCGAGGACCTCCATATAAGAAGGGCAAACTATAAGCAGCCCGTGAGCGATAAAACGTGTGAGGATTGCACAACTTCTTACCGCATAGGTGGAGAGTACTCCGTTCATCATCTGAAACTTTCTTAAGGTATCAAAACAGCCGCCATGACTAATCCATATATAGACGTACGAACGTAGACCCTCTCGTCTCTACTCGATGGTTAGAGAAAGGACTCTATATCAGAGTACAAATACAATAGCCGCCATCTTTGAGCGGTATACTTTGGCGAGAAAGGTCATCCTAATAGTATTAGATAATGCGATTTTATTTTTAGGATAAACAATTAAATGAATATCCAAGACCAAAAATAAACTAACCAATTAAGATGACCTCTGGATATTAATATTCTAGTATGTGCCACAACATCGAGGTGCATAAATATCGCCAGCTCATTCAAAAAGTAACAATCTGGTAATGGGTATTTAGGTAGAAATTTCACGTTAAGCGGCATAATATAGCGCTGTCAAGATTTAAAATCATTCAATGAGAACTATCGATTCTCTTAAGTAAAAAACATTATTTCATTAATATATTCCATTATCATTACGTCTATCTCATCATCGACCACTACCCTAAATCGAGGATAAGAATATAACGAGAATTATGAACGCACCAATTTAAACCTATTAGTTAGTCTCAGAAGAGCCCACCAGAGAAGGAAAATTTCGTAAGTCGTGCAAGCAGAATCAAAGATTCCCATGTACAATAGTTATACAACTTTAGAGCCAAACAGTATAGAACAGGAGACTTGAGTCAACTCAGATGTATGTGAGTTAACTGGCATTTCATATGGTTGCAATTCGTAAAAGTCACAACGTAAAAGTAATAGCAATAGGATCTCAGATTAATTATCTCAAAATGCAAACAATTTACAGGCATAGATATAGGGATCTTGGTCACAAAAGAATAAGTTCAGTTATCGCAGTAATGCAGTCTTGTTAAAACAAATACACAAAAAAGTGGAGGCAAAAGGTCTGGAATATTGAAGACCAAATGGAAGGAATACCAATGCCTTTCTTATCAGCCTTTAGTCTCAGGGCATTGGCATCTATTCAATAAGCCACAGTTTATAAACTCTACTCAGTAAACCAGCTAAGTACATTCTTTTGTATACACCCCGGCCTGAGTCTATCTATGAGAATCCTATGTGAGACCATGGCAAAGGCAGCCCAATGCCAAAGACCCTAAGCTCATACGATTGTAAACCATAGAGAGGGGGGGGGGAGACTAAAATTATGTTTTGTAGAATGACAGTGTCTTGATTTATAAACCTAATAAAGATTGTTTAAAAAAAAATGGCAAAGGCAGCCCACAGATTGAGGAGGATGAGGGAAGCAGAGCACCCAACATCTAGGATCATGCAGACGTTATTACTAGAGGCTGTCAACACAGTCTCAGTACTGAAGGTAGGACGAAAACTAGATTGAAAGGTATTCAGTATAGCATTCTCTTTGATATAGAATGGGAGTTGAATATTGTCATAACTGCATGATTTTGGGTTTTACTGGTATGAGGGACTTAGAAAACTGATTGTCCAGAGTCAGGGGGTCTAAAGAATGTTTCTAAAAAAAGTGAAATAATGGAAGCTGATTTACAGAAATCTGGAAACCTGACCAATGGTAATGAGAGATTAAAAATTGAGGTCAGAACAGGAGCCACCACTGGTACCATGAATCTGAGAAATCTGGCAGGACATGAGTCTGGGGGGAACCCAAAGTGATTGAGTTAAGCTTGAGCAAAATCAAGTCCATGGTTAATGGAAGAAATTAAGACCTGGAACCATTAGTGGACTATAGGAGGTGTAGAAAACGCCAAGCGGCAGGCAAGGAGGTAGTTTTGAGTCGAAAACTGCAGAAAAAGAGAATAAAAGCCATGCTTTTTTTCATGAAAGACGTTAGAGAAATCTGAGCATAAAGTTTGTGACGGAACAATCATTGGAGTCCGAAGATATGAACTCTGTATTATTGACTGATCTAGGGAGAGCACAGATGTATTAAGGAGAGATTGTACAGATGTTTGTGCTGAGAACCAATGGTTACCTCAGCACATTACCAGGATATCCCATAGAATAGACCGACAACATGCCACCCAGACTCCGGTGCCTGAGACGCTTGTTCCCTCACCTAATTGTGCCTTTAGCACAAATGGAACTGGGAATTGAACAACAGGAGAAATCTGTCTTCCACAAATATTATTTCCTACATATGTACCTCCTGAAAAGTATTCTGGAGAATCACTTTGTAGTCTTCAATATTTTTGCAGACCTTTTAGTCTTCCTCATGCCAAAAGCAAAGGTTGCCTTTATGCGATCATACTTATCTGGAGGTCCAGCTGCCTGGTCAATATCACCGGTGGAAAGAAATAGTAAATTATTGTACAACTGTAAGTTTCAGCTGAAGATGTGAATCAGCTGAGTCCTTGCTGTCCCGGAGACTCAGTGCAGGTACTGACTAGCATAATACCTCACAAGAGCAGCAAGGGAAAAACAGGGAGTGAAGAGAGAGCGCACAGGGGCGCTTGCCGTTGTGGGTTGGTGATGCCAAAGCCAGGACTCAAATGGCAGTGGTTAGCTCAGGGACACAACAGTTTCTCTTGGATGTGAAAAGGAGTGAGCAGAATAAGTGTGCTAAAGGTATACAGGTCAAATGCACACTATTCTAAAAGTGTAATTTCTAAGATGATCTCAGTCCTGCATACCAGCCAGCTTACCCGATTCCTAGGTTGGTGGACAGGTTTTGAGAATAGCTGTCAATATGTATACGGGTGTCCTTACAGAGCTGCCTTGCATGGACCTGGGACCTGTTATTTGATCCTGTACTCACCAGCTTTCCTGCCGCTCCTGGGGTCCTGACGCTGTGTGTCTCCTCTGCGGCCGCTCCATTCCATCGCGCGGTCACTGCAGGGGGAGACTACAGCTCCCAGGCTGCTTAGCGGCTAACACGTGCCATTCTCGCGCCCGGAGGCGTAGAAAAGAGAGAGGCTCCCTCCGCGTCGCGGGACGCGCGCGGGCGGCGCCGGGCTAAGCCCGGGCAAAGGGCGGGCCGTCTGTGGCCGTCCGAGGACGGAGGAGGCTGGGCTGGGCCACCCCCTATGGTCTTGCAGTTCAACACAACTCATACCCACAGGTGACTGTTACATGCATATGGGCGGCTGCCATAGTAAATTACTGTTGTGTGTCACATTAGGGTGTGTTTAGCATCGCATAAGCATGAATCGACGTAAGGGTACGGTGGGGACACTGGATGCATTCATGATCAGGGCAGAGAGTCTACTCACGCATGAGATCGAGCTAACTGAGCGGCGGTTGTCCCTAGACTTACTAACGGCTCAAAGACGCTCTTCGTTGGAAGCTCTAACCCAGGGAGACATGTTACATCCCCGGCTCTCTGTATCACCTACCTTTTCTCCTATGCCTGAGGCATCTATCCCTCAATCCTCCTTATTAGTAATCCCGGATTCCCCCTCTGTTACCATTCTAAGCAGACAAAAAGCTTGGACTCGGTCCCGCAATGCTAACATTTCTATAGAGCCCAAATCTAAGGAACCCCCAGCTAAACGCGAAAGGGGCCCCAACCTTACATCCAAATGTAACAATTGTTCTGGAGCTCTTAGTGTTGGTCCTCCACAAATCTCAGCCGCTTCTACTTCCGCGTCCGTTGGTACTCAAACCGATGACATAACTTGCCCTTCAAGTAAAGATGACATTATGGTTGCCCTGGAGTCGGGCTTGAGAGCAATAGTTAGCCATTCCAAGGCTTTATTTGATAAATATTCTTCTTTTTTTACAGGAAAGACTTGCACGTATGGAGCAATTGTTAACCCGGGAGCCAGTTCCTGATCTCCCGGTTGATAACCGTAATCCCCTAATCACAATTACTCACACGCAGGGGGATTTTGCAAACCTAAGTCTCAGGACGGCTGATGGTAATAATAGGACCCAGCGTCCATCTAGTAGCTCACAGCAACAGCACTCTGCGATTGTCCCCCCTCGAACATCGGACCCTGAAGTAAGACAATCTACCACAGATCCAATGCCGCCAAAGACTTTTCCTAAATCTGAGGTTCTGAATCTTCCTCCTGCCTCCTATCCTTATGTGATAGTCTTGGCAGGAGTTCCCTGCTTGTCAGGTTCTAGGAAGGAGTCATGGGTGGATCTTCGAAACAAATGTGTGGATTGGCTGAGGAAACACAAAGGATTCGACCCGGCCAGACTGCACGAAATCCTAATGGTGCGAAGAGTGGGATGGGTGAATCTGCTAAGAACATTACAGGTGATTGTATTGTTATCAATTTTTGTAGTCCCCACACCGTCCGGTCCTTAATGCAAACCTGTGAGTTATTGCCGGGCCTACAGTCGAATATATGTATGTTCACCCTTGGTTATTTTTACAAACTTACCATCAATGCATATGCGCCTATGTCCAAGACCCTCCCTTTGATTAACCGCTTTTCAGCCTTGTCAGATTTATATGTTCCCGACTGACAACCAAGAGTGAGTGTTGAACCCTTTACCCTGTTACAGATTGAGGCTACTCCTGCTCTTTCTCCATCACTAGTACTTGCTACTCAAAATAGCCTAGACAGTCACCCAGGGAGAGTTGTGTCAAAAGCGGGCACCTTAAATGTTTTAAGCTGGTACGTAGCAGGACTCCAGCAGAGATTATGCGACCCTGGGTGGCTCAGCTTAATTCAAAGTCATGACATAATTATGTTACAGGAGACATGGGCTACTACGGAACTGCACGCTAACGGGTTCCATTGCTATAACACTCTGGCAACCAAATCTAGAATGGGTCGTCCCTCTGGAGGTTTATCTATCTGGGTCAACATCACCGTTGGAGGCATTACCAGGGTTATACCAACGCACAATCAGAATTTCCAGGCTATATTATTTACCCAGAAAATAAGCTTTTTCTTGGTTAACTTTTATAATAATGATTTAAGTTCATCGCCAAACATAAATTTCATAAATCTTTTTAACTTTATCACCACTTTGGAATCTAGGCACGACTTTGATGATACCAGCGGGCTTGTGTTGGGAGGAGATTTTAATGCAAAACTTAATGCGGCTTGTCCACCCATGGAGGAAAGTGGCTCTGGTTCTGGGTGTCAAAGGGGAGTGGAATTGATCTCTTTTTTTGAATTCACACACTTTGGAGAATGTAATGGACATAATGGCCAATTGTCTGTTAACAGTTCCCCTAGTACCTACATTCAGAGGCAGAGATTGTTTTTCAATTATTAATTATATTTTTATCTCTCCTGGGTTGGCTGACCGTATTAGTGAGGCCATAGTAATTCCCATGCCCCAAGGGGATTATAACCCCATTAAGCTTTGCCTAAAATCAATCCACCGCCCGGTATATAATAAGGAATGCGGAGCAAGGAACCTCTCCATATGTTCAAACAATCTTAGACTAAAATGGAGAGGCATTAATATTAAGGGGACTTTTCAGACACTGGTTAGAGATAACTTACCCCTTTTCCTTTCATGTTTGTCTGACCTTAATCCGAATCCCGAGGCAGTTGAGGATTTTGCTAAAATATGCTCAACCTGTCGAGCCCAACTCATGACCCTGCGGCGCATAGTCTCGGATGGCCCGAGATGGTTTGATCACGAGTGTTCTCTAGCCAACTGCGACTTGCGGCGTGTTTTATCTTCCTGCCCGAGGAACCCGACCGATGTGAAAAATGCTAGGATTCGTTACAAATTGGCTATTACGAGAAGGAAGGAGGAGATCCTAGAAGAGCGTTGGGAGGTGTTAGCACGAACTGCTGACCGCGGAAGGGGGGACATCTTTTGGGCCGCGGTCAAAGACTTGCGTTGCTCAGGCCAGCTTCTGACCACAATGGACTGCACCATTTCTGGTGCAGCCTGGACGGATCATTTTTCTAAGATTTACGCCGCCCCGCACTCAGTAACAGCTATTCCTGTATTTAACCACCCCCCCCCGTGGGTAGAAATATCATTATTGGAGGTGGAAGAAGCAATCACTCAGTGTGCGGGGAATAAGGCCCCAGGCCCGGATGGCCTCCCTATTGACATTATCAAATCTTATCCTGACTTGTGGGGCCCCCTCTTGTTGAACGTTTTTAACAATCTAACACTCACCCCTCCACCGCCAACCTGGTCATCGAGCACAATAGTGCCAATCTTTAAGAAGGGAGACCGGTCCCAACCATCCTGTTATAGGCCTATCTCCCTCATTGACAATACCCTAAAAATACTAGGCAGAGTGCTATATAATAAAATCTTGACCTGGGCCGAGGATAATCACATTTTAGAGAGTTGCCAGCTGGGTTTTCGAAACAAGGTTGGTACGGCAGAGCAATGTCTTAACCTCAACCTTATTTTGGGCAAATATACCGTAGCTCGCAAATCCCCAATTTACCTCGCCTTCATGGACCTATCCACTGCCTTCGACCTCGTTAATAGGTCGATGCTTTGGAGGGCCCTATTGCAATATGGCCTGAATGAATCTTTGGTTCATTTTTTGGCCTACTTGCATAGAGATCTGAAGGCCCGTATTAGGATTAGCCAAGGGGGTGAGGTGACTGATGTGGTAAGAGTGCATAGAGGGGTTAGACAGGGCTGTGTTTTAGCCCCTCTTTTATTTATTATCTATATTAATGGGCTACACAAGTCCCTGGTTTCTCTAACCTGTGATGTTCCCAAAATAAAGGGCAATTACCTACCCGCTCTGCTATATGCAGATGACGCGGTCCTTATGGGCCGCACCCCCAATGCGTTACGTATTCTAGTGAATGGTTTCGTCGACCATATGGACTCCTTGGACTTAAACACCAATTTTAAGAAATCTTTTGTCATGTCCTGTGGCCCGAAGAAATTACATATTGGAAGCATCGCTGTGGGGACAGAGAGACTGGGGTCTACTAGTAGCTTCCCGTACTTGGGAGTGGTCTTTGCTGCGAACAACTCCTGGAGTGGGCATGTCGCCCACACCAGGGGTAGGTTCTCAAAGGCCATTAATTCCATCCTAAGCCTCCCCCGCCCTAAAAGGACGGGCGCATTGGCTGCCACTTAAAAAATATATAAGGCCCAATGCGTTCCGGTTGCAACATATGGAGCTGAGGTTTGGGGAACAGCCAGATGTCTGCACATTCTTGCAGAGCAAAATAGATTTTGCAGGAAGCTCCTTTGTGCCCCTATCTCCTCTCCCCATTACATTTGTCATAAAGAATTGGGGTTGCACTTCATTGAGGATTTTATTCGTGCTCGCCCTGCTCTTTTTTTGCTGGCCATTTGGAAAAACCCTGCTGCTAAACTGACTAGGGACATTATAGAGGATTGTTTATGTTGCGATAGAGGCATGTCCATCCCTTGGCTTTCCGGGCTGCAGAGCGTTCTTGGTAGTGTGAACTTCCAAAATGTTTTTTCTGATCCTACCACCATCCAGCTCCCACCCAAGTCTGTACTTAAACAAGCTTCCTATACACTGTTTAGTGATGAAAGGGCTGTGAGAGAGTCCGTGAAATCCAGTGTCACTAGATACCTAGCCCGTAATCTTTTAACTTATACTATGCCCAGCTACCTAACTCTCCCAATGAGCCACTGGGAGCGAGGCCTTTTATTTCGCCTTAGGGCTGGCACTATCAAATATGCTCTGAGTTTCCCACTATGGAACTGTAACGATCAAATTGTCGAGCCGTGCCCATGTGATTGCCGGAGTGACCAAACAATTTTACATTTCTTATTTTTTTATAAATTCTATATTAAAATATTAAATGGTTTTTAACTCCGTATTTTAAAAAATTTAAACCGATTAGCCTGGATCTTGCACTTTCAATGATATTAACCCTGGATGATTTTGAACTTGTTTTCCGTGTGGGTTCCTTTTTAAAAACTGCGGTTCGTGCCCGTTTAACTATCTCTTAAAGCATGAATGAACTGTTGTTTTTATTTTGTAAATACTTGCATATTGTATATCTGCAATGTTAATTGTATCTTGTGCTTTTATGGATTTTTATAATCCGAATAAAGTCTTTGAATTGAATTGTATACGGGCAATGCTCACAAGGACGCCCAAGCATCGGAGACCAGAGTGTAACAGCAGGTGGTCAAACTGACACAGGGTACCACACAAACAGCCACAAAAGTAGTAGAAAAATATACGCGAGGAAACGCGGGAAAGGGCAAAAACAACAAAAGTGCAGGACGCCAAATCGAGTGAACGCCCAAATGGATCTGAGACCCAGTGCAACTACGAGTCACTGCAAGGCGAATAAGCTAGGGAATAAAGCTGTTAAATACCCTTCTGCCCCGATTTAATCCAGAATTGAGTTGCAAGTTAGAAGTTCCACCTGGCGGTGGTTAGTGGTCTAGCTTCCTAACTTTCCAGTCACCAGTCTTCCACAATCTCCATTCTACCCTGTCGGAGACTGGTAACCCTGAATTTATTGGGAAAGGGCCCGATTTAGACATCATACCCTTCTTCCGATGTTCTTCTTTTAACAATAATAAAGTTATGCTCAAGTTCGAATAACACTGATTTTTATGTGTAGGCATACAGTTTCCCAATTATTCCACAAGTTGTTGGACTTCAGGTAGGGACGAAAAAAAGAAATTACTTTAAGATACAGGGCCAACTAAATTAATATTATAAGTAGGGCTTCTGGTTTCAATTTTTCTGTATCCACATATATTTTTGTCGCAAGCAAAAAAAGACGCTGCAGCTAGTATTTGTTCACATTCATTTAAATAGACAATGTGCACTGGGTTGTTATAGGTTTAGATAGATTTATTTAGATGGGTAAATGGGTTACTGCTTTTAACAGAGATCCTTTTGTTTCTTGCAGTTCATAAATCGTAATCCTTCTAATATAGCACAGTGACCTATGAAGGACATGTGGCTCCTACACCTTGTAGCCCTCACTGTCTTAATAACACATCGATTTACACACACATGACTTATTGTCAATGTATAATGTGTACATGTGATGTAAAGCGCTCTGGCACCCTGCATTGGGATTAGTAGCACTATAAAAGAAAAGCAAAATAGAGGTATTTAAGTTATTTATGTAAATACCAGGACAGACCAACACTTCTAACATTCATACAGTGCTTGCCTATTTCTTATATACAGGGCCTGAAGAAAGTCAAAAGCATGCCTCTCTTAAGTACCAGAGAAGTGATAATCTGTGTGCATTTGTTTTCCCTCCATTGCTTAAAGGTGTGCATGCCCCTCCCGCCTCCGATAGCTCCCAGCCAGGATACTACAACATAGGAGGCCTGATGGCCCCTTACCGTCTGCCTTTATAGCAACATCCTTTTGCAATACCTCCAGGAATGGTGCACTTCCCTACTTGTGGAAAACAATTCTGTTCGAAGAAAGACTAGAAAATGAATGTATCGCTTTGCTGGCAGACTCTGTAAAGTGGTGCTAAAGTGTTTAGTGTGAATAAAACCAATCTGACCAGTTTGTGACCGCTGTCTTGCTTTATTTATATATTTTTACATGTTTTGAGCGTTCTTTTCCCTTCTGTTTTTATCTCTTTGCCGAGGCTGCACTTTGGAAGAGAAAAATGTCAGAAAAAGATGACATTTCCAGCAAAAGTGTTTCTTTCTTTTTGGGATCCATTTCACGGTGGAACACCAACAAAAAGCTAGCGTCCGAAGCAGCTGAAACCAGGTTGACCAATCCACAAAGGCAAACACGTGACGTTAATGTAGATATAAAAAATCTCTCAGTTAACATATGTACTGGCATTTTTCCATTTCAATTTATAAATACAGGCAAAGGAAAAATATTTTTCTGTCTATATTTATATGCAAAATCCATTTAAACAGAAAACTGGGACCCTTAATTATAAACGACCCAGCCCAATGAAAAGAAGAGTCGCTGTTCTCCAGTGGTTTAAATGATGAACTTTAAAACATCCACAAGAGTTGTTCAGCACTCAACTTAAAGATCAATTGTGTGTACACCACAGATTTTCAGTCCATAATACGCAATTAGGAATGGTAAGACATTGACATCTCAATGAACACATCTGAGAGTCGTTCCTTCTTCCCAAAAATCTTTATTCGTCATCTTTTCTTAAAATCACAGCATTTGAGCGTGGATGTTTGTTTTGGGACGCGATTCCCTTATAGAGGTGTAGGAGGGTCACATCTCTGGTTCGTTGCACCACTGCTTATTTTTAGGTCTCGCCTGCGCATGCGCTGCTCTGCACGACATTTAGTGAGTGGGCTTCAAAAAGCCGAGCACAGCTTTTTGTGTGGCCGAGAGCGCGCGGTTATGCGCACAGTTACGAGCACAGGCACCATCTGGCTTCCCTGTCTCGTCATGGCTCATTAAGTGCATCGCTCGCGAGCACCCTTTCAGCCTGCGATCACTTTCACGGCCGCGCGGCCAATGCTTGTTTTAATTTCCTTTTAGTGCTCGACTCCTCGCTCGCACCTCTGCCCGTCATTGCTTCCGTCCTTCTGGCGCCTGTCACTCCGTCTGAGCACACTCACTGAGAGTAATGGGCATCCGCTTTTAAGCAATGCTTGTTTTATTTGCTGATTGCTTTGGTGTTAAAATAAAAAAAGAATATTGTCATTGTATATGTGGCAACATGCTCCATAATTTGTATCTTCTTGTCCCATAATTTTGCCATTCTTGCCACACAATATGTTTTTTAAATGCCGCAAACTTTGTATGGGGCCCTTATCACACTTTTGGGAACACTCAAAAGGGGGATGTAACGGAGACAAGTTACCATCCCCAAACTAATTTCTGGACGTGGTCTCCTATCGCCACCTGCAGGCCAAAACTATAATTTGTGTGCTGTAATCATATGTAATTGCCACAAGAAAGATCTGAATGGCATCTGTTGATAGGGTTGAACGTATGATTTTAAGGAGTTCTGCCTACAAAAGGTATTCCCTGTTCTTGTTTCCAAACATCCTCTCTTCATTCTTCCCTGGTTTATATCATCCTTCCATGTTCCGTTCCTTCTTACATGTTCGCTCCCTCGCTTTCTAACACTCTTCTCCGTCGCCACCGCGTTTCTTAATTTCCAGCCTGTCGTTCCCCTTTCTCATTTTCTATCCTGCTCTCGGTCACCATCTCTCTTCCCCCTTAGACCTACCATCCTATCTTCTGTTTCATCCCTTTCTTTATCGGGGTATCTCTTATTTTTCTTTGATGCTCTCCCGAACTATTTTCTGTCCCTGTCGACCCAATCTACCGCTCTTTCACACACTCGCATGAAGCGCCTTCTCCTGCTCTCTTGACATCTTTCTCTCCCCTCTTAGACCCATTGTTCTCGCTGGTCTTTTTCATTCCAGACTCTCTTCCCTTGCTCACGGGCTCTCCCCACTTTTCCTCCCCTCACTCTCCCAGAATCTCCGCTCCGTACGTGAATGAGCCAGGACATCATACATGGTCTCACTAGCTTCTCCTTTTCTTATTGCTTTCCCTATCTTCTCAACCTCAACTCTCTTCATACTTTGCCCCGTCTCCACCCTTTGTCTTTTTCAATCCAGTTTCCCGCCACTCTGTTCCCCTTTACATCTCCTGCTCATCACTCTTCTGAACCCTTCTTCTCCCTGGTCCTGTTTCTACTGTGTGCTTTCTTCACCCCCCTTTCTCCCTCACTTCACCATCTTCTCGGACCCTCAGCTTCTCCTCTTTCCCTTTCCTATTTTTATATCTGCATTGTCCTTTTCCATCACTCACTTCCTTACGTTGTCGCCTACCTCTCTCCCACTTTATATGTCTACCCTCTTCTGACCGTTCCTTTCGTCACACCTTTCTTCCCCTTTATAGCCCATCTCTTTATCCCGCCCGTCTTTCATATTCTGCCATATTTTTCCTTTTTTAACATTACCTTTCCGTGCTCCCTTCATTCTCCTTTCATAAATTCCTTATTATCTTGCACGCTCTCCAACCCCCTCTGCCCTTATCAATCCCACCTCTCTTTTATCTCTCTTCGCACCTCGCCATGACACTTCTCTCTCACCTACTCCATCTTCAATAACGTCCCTTCATTTCAAGAACCTTTGATGTTCCTAAACACACCTTGCCCTCAGCCCACTCCCTCACCCAACCCCCCTCGCTCTCTCTCTACACACTCTTACTTCACTTCTTGTCACTCTCTCCCTCCTCTCCATCTGTCTTGTTCTCTGCCTGCCCGCCCTCTCTAACCTCTCCTTCAACAGTCAAAGCCTTCTCTTTCTCCCCCCTCTCTCGCTCTTGAACCCACAACCCCCCAGCCCTTCTCACTCACACAGATATTTAAGCCTCAGACATCCATTTTTAGGGAACCTTGATAAATTGTAATTGCATTTATATAACACTTACTACCCCTGAGCAGGTGCTAAAGCGCTTTACCCTGGGCAGCATGCTGCTACCGAACCCCCGGTTAGTGGCTAGTCATGTTATTGGTTATTGGGGTTAGTTTAGTGACTCAAGCAACTATTCCATGCATTCACTAGAATTTCCTTGGGGTAGATGAAATAAATAGCAGTTGGGTGTTAACATTAGTGGGGTGGGGGAGGGGTTGAGGCATGTGTGTTGATGCAGATGTTTATTGGGATTCTTCATGCTGATGTTTGGTGGGATTAATAAAATATAGATGAATGCAGATATTCTGAACCCTTTCCATGTTACAAGCAATAGGCAGTTCTCGGGCACAGCCTCCTTGTCCTAGCCTCATCGCAGCCCTTGGCCCTTTGTGCAGCAAACCACTCACTGGTGTTGTTTGAAGACCTAAACCGTTCCATCAAATAGAAAACAAGCATTGGCATAGCCAAAAGGTCTCGCCTTTGGGACCTTATAAGTGTTTAGCCATGCAACAGTTGATGTTGTTGCACCAAGGATATTGTGCTGCATAACTAAATACTTATAAGGTCCCAAAAGTGAGACCTATCGGCTATGCCAATGCTTGTTACTCTTACTACTCTGTGTTGACAAGTGCAGGACTTGTGTGCCTTGACCCCTCTTTTTGTTTGAGAACTTTAAAATATGTTGAGTCAAGTCCCTCACAGGCCTAGAGATTTTGCTACATTCATTAAGTTGGTTGGTCAACTTGAGCACTGTTGCCAGAAAGAAGAGGTGAAAAGAAGAGATGTAGATTTGATACTCATTTTGCGGTGCCAGAGAGCCGGTGCACAAGATGGCCGCATTCTTATAAGGCTGTGTGGGCAGAGGGAATTGTTTGGTATTACTCGCATTCATCGGCCAGCAAAGGCAACAGAACGAAGTAAGATATGCCAGCTTAAGTTCAGAGGCCGATGTGGGAGGTGAGTGGAGGCATCGTAAAGAAATGGCGGCCCAGCACCGTATGTCAAGTGGACCACGCTGATAACCTGGTTGAGCGTCTGGTAGCAGCCTGGTAAATAAAGGCGTCCTTGGTGAGTGTTCCAGTGTGGGAACTGAACAACGCCGTGGAGAGCTTGTGAGGAGATTGTAAAAATCCATATACGGGGCGGATGGGTGGAGAAGTTATCCATTGCTTAGCAGGGATCAGCCTTGTGCTAAAGACCTAGGTGCGAGAGGGCCGCAGTGCTGCACAAAATTTTGGATGCCGGTTTCAGCGATTCCCGGCTCCAAAGACTGAATTAGGTTGGTGGCTGGTTGGCCCGAGGGAGCAGCAGGGCGTGAGGATGGACAATGGATTGGGGAGTCCTGCCTCTCCTGGCTTGTTAAATAACACAGCTGTATAACTATCATGAAACACTGAGGTGCAAAGTGGTGTGAACGGCATGGGGAGGCCAGATAGACATTTAAGTAGAAATATGTAAAACATAGAGGACCTCACTATTGGTGAAATCCCCCTCCCTCCCCCCGAGAAAGAGGTGTGCTCGCGGGGTTAGGTTTCATATAGGTACCCTAATATAGGCTCAGGTAGTCACTTAACCTTTCACCTATATTCTCCACTACCATTACACTACATAACGGTTGTTGGGACTGACCTTTTACCGATTTACGATACTGCTTACAGGATGTAGGGTTTTCCCTGAAAACTAGCCTCCTCTATTATGCATGAGGATTCTTGAAACCTCATCAGGACTACCATCTCCTGCATAATAACTATGTATAAGGGTCATTCCTTCCGTCATCCTAAGTCCGACGTGACACAGCAAGATAGAACCCCCGAGGGTACCACTTTGGGTATATAAACACTGTATCTTGGTGAGGTAGTCAGAGGAGAAAAGGACTTACATGCTGACACACTGATGTGAGATGCTGAGGTTCCTGCACGCAGATACTCGAGCTCGCAGTGGTCTGACATCCCTCGCTGGGTGTCCATCTCGAGACCAAGACTGGGTCTCACAGTGTCTCACTACAGGTAATGGGGTTGAATTTATCCTAGAGAGATTCTTGGCTTTACACCGACATACATGCTAGGTTCACTTAGGTACAGCTAGTTAGGGACGCATCGTAGGAGTACGCATTTATTACTGTCATGTATTTTATATACTTGCCTGTATTCGCACAACGGTAGAAATCTACCATCCTTTTACTCTGTTAGTGCTTCTAATTATTTAGATCTATTTCTGTCTAATGGTTGTTTCTGCACACCTATGTTACACTAGAATGACGCTGGTTCAGTAAATGCTTATTGAAAAATGTCCCCATCGTTTATTCTGTGTATCTCTCTGAGACAAAGTGAGCACGAGTGACTGAGCGAAAAGTATCGCATTGTTTCCACGAGGGTTGTCATGTTCGATAGTTGCCAAGAACTATTCTCTCCTTGGTAAGAGGGGTGTCTAGTGGCACTGTGAGCTAGCTGGTGTACATGCTAACATACCTAGTGGGGGTGTCTAGAATCAGTCCGGACACCAACCCTACAGTGTATGTTGTCTAAACACACAGATCCTATATAGGTTTATAGGAACTACATGACAGTGCCCCCCTCCAATTCTGTTTTCCATGGGGTTGTGGCAGACCGCTTTACCAACTGCTAGATTTAGGCTTCAGACTTTGGGCCCAAGGCATCGCTCCTGTCTGTCTTCCACCCCCTTTGAGGGCCGGCAGTGTCGAATTGGTTACAGACATTGGGACAAGGTGTCAGTCTGTTGTGCTAGAATTTGCTTCACATGCTGTCCCACCTAACAAGATGAAGGAACAGGAGAAGACACTGTATAATGGGCAAGGCGGACAGTAGGCAATCTAAACTGCAATTTGAAGCATGGAAAAATATGAGATTGTCTGCCATTGAACCCAGTACGTTTGGTGCGCAGGGGCCACTTCGGTGTGGCAGATAATAACAGTGACATAACAGCTCTGCTCCCTACCATGCTAAACTGTCTCTCATATATAGAATCCAATATGGACTCGCTAAACACCAGGATGGACTCAATTTCTAGAAAAACATTATAGCAGGCTTTAGGAGGCTGAATAAGGTATATCCATGCTGAGGATGACCTGGTGTCACAATTTGCTCCCTGCATTCTCATGCCCACCACCAGGAGGCCAAATTGTGGGACTTTCCAGTGTTCTAATAAGCTTCCGGATCTTCCCCTGCATGCATATATTGACTTTCAGCCATTTGGATGCTATTTGGAAATTGCCAACCTTTCTTAGTCTATGCCGGGTTTTGTGGAAGCCAGTCTGCTCATGCTTGAAGTTCCACTGCCTATAATCCCCTGCTCACTGCTTCGTCTCCATCCCTGCAGGCCAAGGATGGGTGGAGGAATTCAGCCCACCTGTGGCTGGTAGCTACTAGCCTGCTCGTACCTCAACCATATGATTACTGTGAGCTCTTTTCAGGCCCAGCTCCCTTCAGTCCAGGGTTGGTCATTGTAGCTGTGTTCCTGTGAGACCGACTCTTGTTTCTTGTGCTTTTGCTATTCTTCTTATTTATTTTATTTTTTCTGAGCTATACTTATTACTTGGTCCTGACCTAAAGCTATTACCTTGTTCCTTGAACTAGAATTGCCTGTAGTGTTACCTTGATTCCTTGTTTCCTGAACTGGAGCTATTCCTTGTTTCTGAACTAGCACTGCCTTCAGTGCTACCTTGATTCCTGGCCTTTAGCGATTTTACTTGTTTCTTGAATTAGCATTGCCTGCATTGTTACATTGTTTCCTGGATTCCGGAACCAGTATTACTCTAGTGTACCCTAGTAGCCGCTCTCCTTCTGTATGTACCTTTTCCCAGATCCTGCTTGTCTTCTCGTTACCTTTGTTCCAGTTTCTAGTTTGCTGCCTTCCTACTACTGCTATATTGCTTCTAGTTTCCTTGCATGTCTGTTATTTGCTTTCTGCCAAGTGTGCCCTTCATTTCCCTTCTTTCCTGTTATGCACTTTTCCTTGTCTATCGTGATTGTGTATTTAGTTTAACACCCTTGCTATTACCACCTTGCATGTTCCTGTTTGATCGCCAGAATCCGTGGGCTCAGCTGACAACATAGGTGGGGTTTCTGGTCCACTGTAAGTATTGTCTTTGAGTTACTTTTATTACATCATCATAGGTATCAGCTTCACAGACACTGCCTTTGCATGTATATCTGATATATGGCTATTCACAATTAGTATCTGAAACAGCAATTGTGGGTGAGGGACTTGCTGAGCTTCAGTCCTACGGTGTGGGGCTCCAGAGTGCAAGGTCATTGCAGCTAAAATACGAAGACCTGGAGGAGCATTCCCGGCATAAAATTGTTTGTATACTGGGAATCTGAGAGTTTTCTAACACTTGGAGGTTGAAAGACTACTTTGAAAAGATGCTAGCAACACTGTTTAGTTCATTGCTGATGCCGGGAAGGGCACACAGATCTCTTGCTAGTAAGGAGCGCCTCCTCGGCCTTTCATCACCCACCTGCTCAATTTTAAAGACCAGGATACCTTTCCTCACATCCGGTAGGAGGAACATACCCTGAATTTTGAGAGTATCATGGTTTCACTGTTCCCAGACTTCACTATAGCAGTGCAGGAAGCGCAGTGAAAGCTTATCTCAGTCAAGCTGAAGCATCAGCAGGCAAACATCCTGTACACCATACTCTATGCAGCCAGCCTTCAAATATCTTTCTGTGAAGTATAGTGCGTTTTTCAGACCCTGCAGCAGGTTGTAGAACTCCTACAGAAGGTTCCACAAGATGATACAAAGGAAATGAGCACACCCATTGTCTCCAGAGCCCCCTCCACTGACGACCCAGTTTCACAAAGTTATTCCACTACTGGCTTCCTTGAGTGCCTGAGGATGGCCAGCTTTGAGCCTATGAGCTGCGCTGCTAAAATAGCCTCTACTCTTGATGCAAAACATATTTTGGAGCCTCGTTATACTAAATGAATGCCTGTTTGTGCACTGCAGTGATGCATTTTTGAAGACAGCATGAAGTGCACTGTTGTTGGAAGCTATCTTCACTAAGCTGAGGTATCGGTAGGTACCCTGGAATGTTGTTATGCTCCACATGATGAGCTATTTTCTTAATTTCCCTCTGTCACCCAAGACATTTATTGAGGGGTCTTGGCTGGCTTGATGGCCATTCCCCAAGCGTTTCCCTACTTTACATGAAATATGACCGGTACTGTTAATATTTCATTGTGGTTTTTCGTAGTACCATCTATGGATTATGAATAGGGAGTGTTCATTGTTATGGTGGGATTGGCCTGCCATTATGGGAGGGTGGGGTTTCTTGTTGGACAGTGTTATTGTCATTGAATGCACTGAATGCTGGCGTTGCTAGATGAATCAACAGCGGAAAGTTGATATACACCTTGCTGCCCATTCAAGGTTCAGGGGCCCCTATTGGCATGTTAATTCATGGTGGGCATGTTTTGTAACACCGGGATTGCATCTCTGATCTGCATAACATGGAATGTTAGAGGGCCTAACCCCGCACAGTGAGATGTCCTCGCATACCTTGACCGACATGGGATGAACATAGCCCTGCTACAGGAGATCCACTTGGCCCTGGGCAGGGCATGCAGTGTTTCCCAGGGATGTCTATAACTTGCTATCCTCATATTCGTCGTATGCACATGGGGTCGCCACTCTAATTAGGAAGTGATTTCCATTTCACCCACTGGTATCTATTACAGGTTATCTATTATAGATCATCATGTGTGATACACCATCGTATGGAAAAAGGTGGGCACAACAAAAGCGACAATTGTTAGTTGCTGCGGTCCTAATGTGGACGACCCTGGCTTTTTTGACAGCCTATGGGAAAAAATGTATACTTCAAACCCACAGTCGCTCCTGTAGGTGGGGAGACTTTAATTGCACATTGCATTGCTGGATAGATCGCTCGTCCTACTCAATTACAGAGGGCCGTCTGCACAACATTTAACTGCAGTACGGAATGAACACAAATTAGTGGACATCTGGAGGGCTAGGCATTTGCATACTAGGGAGGGAACGTCTCACTCAGGGGCACACAGCTGTTGCTCAAGGCTAGATTACTGGCTGGTACCTAGCGATCTAAGAGCCTGGGTACAAGATGTTCGCATACCCTCCCTGATCACTTTCTGGTTCTGCTAGGTTTGAAGAACTTAGATCTGGCAATGGTGAGATTTAGCTGGCGTCTTCATACGGAGACACTGCAGGACCAAATATTTGCAGAGAAAATACAAAATAAAATAGCAACTTTTTTTGCTAATAGCAAGGACTCTGTCAGATTATTGGGAACGATTTGGGAGGTGTTTAAGGCTACTATTCATGGCTGATGTATGGCCAAACATAGCAGAGTCTTGCTCCCTCTTCGAGACCACTTAGCCCAGTTGGAAAGAGAGCTTAAAATATAGGAGCAGAAGCAGGGAGAAGATGATTCCATGCTAGAGCAGATCAAAACTAAGCTTACTGAATATAATGAGGTGGTGCATAGGTCATGTAAGTATCAAGGCAAAAGTGCACATGTGTATGGGGAGGAGGAATGGCCAGGTAAAACAATGACGTCTATGGAAGTGGGCCTGGGCAGCCAATAACATAATTGGGATAGAGAATGCACAAGGGTAGATGTGTTGTGATACTGGAGGCATCCTTTCAGTGTTCTCCCAGTTTTATAAAATTCTATACTCCTCTGAGGGGTCTGCTGTAGCAAATAGTGTAGAGCAGTACTTTGAAGGAGTGGTGTGAGAAAATTGGGTGTATCATATGGTGTGGTTGTGCAACCTCACTGTGTAATACACTCACCAACCACTTTAGTTCTTGTAGGTTTTGTTTGTCAAACCTTCAGCTCAACCGAGGGTAGCTGCAGCTCTGAGCAGCATGACTTAATGGACCAAATGTAAAGTATTTAAACAGCACCAAAACAATTTAAGAAGAAATCGACAAGGCACTCAAGATATCCAACACCAATTTATAAAACAAATATACCGTATTTTGTGTATTTTCAGACACCACAACGAAAAAGATCCACCGGGGGTTCCAAAGACGTAGAATTCTATGTCAGGATCTGGAGGCAAAGATTATGCTATCTTTTCTTCATTTTATTGCTTAGGAGCCATGTTACTTCAACAAATAGAACAAACTTCATTTCCCATCACCCTTGGGAAATGATGAAGTCACAAAGCAGAACAGTTCATGTCCAATCAGGAACCACCTTGGCGTATATTCTTCCTAGTCGCCTGCCAGTTGCCCTCTTTCTTTTCTCCTCGCACATGTACAAGTTGAGTGGGGGACTCCGGTCCTTCCTTAGGTCTCGCTGAGTCAGTGCATGCGCTGCTCTGCGAGAAATTTTGTGTGTGGGTTTTCAAAGGGCTGCCAGGCTTTTGGTGGCCTAGTGCTTGCGTTCACGCGAGCAGCCGCCATCTGTCTTTGATCGCGATCACTTTCACTTTCGCGGGCCGCGCGGCCGTGTTACTTTCACGGCTGCGCGGCCAATGCTTGTTGGTGGGATATTTTCAAGCTGCATACTTTTTTTAGTGTTGGCGATACATACCTATAACCAATGCCAGAAACTGCCATCACCGTATTATCACTTTTTAAAAAGAAAAATTGGCGCCATATCTGACGTAATTCGTAATACCCTCCCCTCCACCATTTACACCCAGGACAACAGTACTTGTTCGTAATTGCTGAGCGGTGCAGTGAAGAAGATCCAGTCAAGGTGGCCATTCTCAATGTCACGTGGTGAATGCAGCGCTGTTGGCCCTGACACTACATTATGCTGACCGTAGTTTTGATGCAAATACAGTCATTTTGATTTTCGCCCCGATGTACTAAGTGTGGGCTCAGGTGTTGCAACATTGCTGCTTGTGAGTAGGTCTCGTGTGTAAAGATTTTATATCCAGGCTGTGCATTCGGACAGGCATTTTGACCAACAACAAGGATTAATGCATTTTACGGCCCTTTATGCACACTTTACACTACCCCCATTGTGGTGTACGCCAGCCCTTTGCTAGCCGTTGACACTCTTGTTTTTACCCCTACATTTGCACTTTTACATGCAGGAAGTGTGCGCGTGTGAAATGTACATAATTAGCATCGCATATACTGTGCATTTGAAGAATGCTTTATGTACTTATGAGATTGCCCTCAAAACCTGCTGTGTGTGTCCTCAATACAGGGATAGGCTTGTCCTTGTGCTGGAATGTGCGTAGAATTTTGTATTTAGATTGAGTAATTATCACAGAAATCAGCGTTTGAGAGTCGATTTCCACATTTCCCAGCATTTCACCATGTTTTTATTGGCAAAATCTGTGCACAGAAAGAAACTCGTAAGTGCAGTTTTCAGCCAACTTCAGTTTCCACCACAAACGCAATTAGAACGAAACTCATCAGGACCATATACGTGACTGCATATATACACTTATGGCCAGGCAGCCGCTTTAAATACCTCCCCGAGTGGAATTCAGGTTACACTACACGAGATTAAAGGAAAGGCGGACAGGATTCTTTTTCTGTCTGACAGGAGTCATATAAACCGGGCACTGGAATTGAGCGGCTGCATCGAGGGATATAAAAATATGGCATTTCACTCTCTCTCCCTCTCGTAACTCAGCCGTGGAATGGCATTCTGAGAATATACTGGAGCCCGGGTACTCTAAACAGCTCTCGGTCTTGCAAATACATCAAAAGTGGCGCGAAAACTTAGCACGAAAGTGAAAAATCTATATAAAATAAAAAAAACTTTACTTACCTTCCTCCGCAACCGCATCCCATGCCGCCGCTTCAGCTCCTGGCGAGTTTTAGGCAGCCTCCCTCCTCCTGCTCCCCTAAGCCAATCACAACGCTGCAGTGGCATCTTTGTGATTGTGATTGGTGAGGCGCAGCGGAGAGAACCCCAGCCAGGCCATTTTCTCAATGTAGGCTGCTGCATGCAGTCTACATAGAGAACAAGCATTGGCATAGCCAATAGGTCTCCTTTTTGGAACCTTATAAGTATTTAGTTATGCAGTGTAGTGTCTTTGGGAACAAAGGACACGGACTCAGGGCCAGGATTCTCAGACCTTACTTTATTCAACTCGTCCCTTCCCGTTTCTGTTACACTCTCCCGCTCGTGGGCACGTCTCCGCCTCCTCCCTTATCCCACCTCCAGCCAGCCTCCTCAGCCGAGGAGGTCCTAGCGCCCAGCCACGTTAGTGCACAATATTACATGCAGCACAATATCCTTGGTGCAACAACATCAACTGTTGAATGGCTAAAAACTTATCAGGTCCCAAAGGCGAGACCTATTGCCTATGCCAATGCTTGTTATTTATATGCTATTGTGCGGTGATTTGCCTTTCCCTTGTGTTTTTCCCTTCCAACGAGGAGCTCACACCTCATTCCTCAGCGGCCGTGGAAACACTTTGTCACTCCTTTCACGGCCGCTCCTGTGTGCTTGACATTTCCCCCTCATTGAGGGGTCGAGAGGCCTGAGTGCGCATCAGTCTGCCGACCTCTTTTCGGAAATACTGCCCTAACTGCAATTATACCATAAGCCGTTTTTACACATTTTCAGGGCTTTTGTCTGCTGGCCTTTCCTACTGAGGAAGGCCTAGGGAGGACCGCTCTCCTAGCTCCCATATAAATACATTTGGTCACATACTCGAGCCTTTACAGTCTGGTGCCTGCAGTAACTTACTGCCAGTGCTTTTTCAGCTGCTAGTCGGGCTCCTTTCTCCAGAGCCCTACAATGGTGACTGCAGGATACTGGGCACTTCGTGGTGTTGACCCCACTCAACCCAACTCCCTGGTGGCTGGCGACTGCTTGGCATTTATAGCTATATCTACACCATCCTCATCATCTACCCCTACCTTACAAACCCCAGGGAGGAGTATAGGGAGTATTATGAGGAGGAGGAGGGTGTTCAATATTTCCCAGTCACAGACGAGTTCTGTAACAAAGTAGACACCTTCATTGTTAAAGCGGTCTCAGATGCAGTGGCCCCTCTAGAGAAGAGAATTATGGAACTGGCACAGAGGTGTCTACAACCCCTCACACCGAGGGAAGACCGTCTGGGCTTTTGGCCCCAAAATCTCCAGAGCCAGCCTCTTCCTCAAACTCTGATAATCCACACAAGCGCCTGCATAACTCCGGGGTAGACCTGGACGCTTTTGCCAGAATGAAGAAAGCATTTCTGGGTGCAAACCTTCCCCACCCCTAGATTTACTCAACCCCACCAACTTCTCACAGCCCAGTGAGACAGGGCCCAGGTCAACCTTCCCTCTGGCTTCAGATGGTTCCCCCACGACTTCAAAGAGTGGCTCTGATCATGACCTGTTCTGGAGACTTTCCAAACCCCACACCTACTGGTCCTCTGTTGTCTACTATTTAGGTTCCTTCAGACCCTCAGTCGGACCTCTTGGACCCTGACATCATGCATTCCCACTCTTTTTTTTAATTTTTTAAAAAAGTTTTTTTATTTGAATAAATTAGATAACATAACAATACAGATCTGCATTTGTTACGACATCATCATAATATACTTTCTTTACAGTCACTTAGTCAAAACAGTTTTACTTCGATACATCTATATTCTCACACCTTTACATGTCTCCGTCCGAATCGCTATCGTGTTCTGGGGGGGGAATACATTTCTCCTCTATGTGTGTTCCACTTTCCCCACACCCTAGCTCATTTGCGAGGGCATTTCTTGTTTATAAAGGTGGCCTTCTCCGCCACCATGGCCATATCCATATCTCTATACCACTGTAGTATTGTTGGTATTATTCCCGCTCCCCATTTCTGCGCTATGTTCCCTTTTGGCTATCATCATGCCAGTTGTGGCCCAAAGGCGTTCTGCATGATTAAGGTCTGTCAGGCCCCAGACATTAAGAAGACAGCACTGGGGCTCGAGTGGAACCTGCTTCCTGGTGACTTCTACAATTGTGCCTACCACTTCCTCCCAGTAGGGCATACGTTTCGGGCATTCCCATAATGTGTGATAATAAGTGCCGACATCCCCGCAGAGGCGCAAACAATTAGGTTCAGGAGCCCTCCCCCATTTTGTGTAGTACCGTCCATGTGTAGTAGGTCCTATGCAGTATTTTAAACTGCACCAGGCGTAAGCTGGAGGAAATTATCATTTCTTTAGGCGAGGCTAGTGCCTCGCGCCAATCAGGATCGTCCATATCTCCCACTTCGGACTGCCAAAGTTCCCTGAGTCGGAGGAGTGGGTCCGGTCGATTGTTGATAAAATTTTTATATGTCAGGGAGGTCGCTATTTTTTGGAGGTGGTCGGTGAGTAGTCGGTCCTCTAAGGGGTAGGCTACCGGAAGCGACGCCTCCGCAGGGAGTGCTGTTTCGATTGCAGGTTTGATTTGGGTGTATCGGAACCTTTCGCCTGGAGCCATGGAGTACTGTTCTTGCAGGTGAGTGAAGCTGATCACTTTCCCTTTTTGCCAGAGATCCCCCAGTCGGGAAATGCCAATCCAATCCCAACTGTGGAATCCTTTACTATTGCCCAGTGTTCCTAGTTTATGTGCGTCCCACAATGGTGTATGTTTCGTAAGGATGTCAGTCCAGCCCAAATGCCTGTTTACTGTGTGCCAGATGTGGCCCATAAGGTCTCGGGTTTTCTGTGTATTGTATAGCGCTCTATTAAAACCGCCTTTTCCTCGAGTCATTCTGTCAAGGTGGTAAACTGGGTCCGAATCTGGCACGTGAAGCCATTGATTAATGACTGTAAGTTGCGAGGCCCAGTAGTAGGCCTTGATATCCGGGAGAGCAATCCCGCCGTCTTACCAACTCCTCACCATTTTCATCGCTGGCACTCTCGCCGGCTTGCCGTCCCAGAGGAGAGATGCTACCTCAGCGTTTACTGCTCTAAAATATGAATCTGGGACTGGATAAGGGGTATTGTGCAGGGCATATAGAAATCTGGGCAAGGCCATCATTTTAAAAAGAGCCGCCCTGCCCAAAAGGGAGAGTGGCAATGTCTTCCAGTGCCGAATATCGCGTTTGTCGTTGCAGGGGAGCTTGTAAATTCAGTGTCATGAATGTGTCGCGGTCTGAGGTAATATATATTCCAAGGTATTTGAAATTGTCCGTGACTATCTGGACCTCACAGTCTTTTGGGATGCATCCCCACTCTTCGAAGTGGACGCTCCGTGACAAGGTGGCCAGGTATGTAGCCAGCGGGCTACAGAAACCTCGACCAGGAGGTCCGAAACAGTCTACGGGCAGAATGCACACACCAGGCTTTGGACGGGAAGGTGGCCTTCATGCCCGATATTGATGCACGGATGGTCACGTTTCTGGCCAAATATATCAAAGACCCTAAGAAGGGTATGGACCGCTCCTGGCAGTCGTGCCAGAATAAACTCCTGCTACTGGCCAACTTGTAAAGATTTTTGATATGGCGGAGGACCCCAAAGCCCCTGGTGCCCTAACCTTTGCAACGAGGGGACAGCGGCAGGATTCATCTCACTTTGGGGGATTCTACCCCACCAAAGGGCAGACGTGCCCTAGAGGTCACCAAAACGGATCCTGCGGCGGAGGTCCTACCTCCTACTCTCACCGTGAGGTTTTCTTTCTCTTCATGCACTTGTTTGGTAGGTTGCCTGGCATTATTCGCAGACAATTGGCAGATGCTCCTGTCAGATGCCTGGGTGCTCCAAACAATACCAGTTTTCCACATAGAGTTCTATGGGTCCCCCTTCCAACTGTTGCTCCCCGTCCCATCCCTTTCTCCGGACAGGAGGTAGCCTTGATTCAATGAGAGGTTCAGGAGCTTCTGGCAAAAGGGGTGTGAGAGGGATGGGCGGAAAGTAAAGCGAGGAGGTCTTAGGTAGGGCTGAATGATGGCTGCATTTATTGAAAAACAAACAAAACAACAAAATCCATTAAGCGGTGAGGTATAGAGGTTGGGGCTTGGATGTCGTCTTCTCCCATTGGTTTGGTGAGGGGTGGTCTTCTCCCGTTGTTGGAGCGATGTTGGCACAACCCCGGAGTACAAAAGAAAAAAGGAAAGGACAATCAGTAGGGTTGCCTCGACTGTTGTAGGCCAACGTGAAACGTGTTATATTCCACCACCGTAGGTTTTAGAGCACCACTGAGGAAGTGAAGGGGTGTGGCAGGCAAGTGTGGGAACGACCGCCGTAACGGACCGCCGTAACGGAGACCCACAAAAGAAGATGACAAAAAAAGGAAAGACAAAACGGGGAAGATAGGATGACGTGTACGACAGAGGAGTTTTGTGACCACCACACGTCCCTGAGTGCCCCGAGTCTCCCAGACTCGCCTCCCCTTCCCTATGTCTCTGTCCCCTGCCCTGTTCCACGTACCACTGGAGCCACAGCTCTCCGGAGCTGTGGCGGTGTGCTGGCGTCCTCCGGGGGTGTCCACCACTCTTCGGACCACTCTTCCCGCTCGGCGTCGCCTTTTCCTCCGGAGGGCTGGAGCTCTTCGTCCGCCTCTCATCCTGGCTCTTCGTCTGCTTCTCGTCCGGGCTTTGCGTCTGCTTCTCGTCCTGGTCTTTCGTCTGCTTCTCGTCCTGGTCTTTCATCTGCTTCTTGTCCTGGTCTTTCGTCTGCTTCTCGTCCTGGCTTTCCGTCTGCTTCTCGTCCTGGCTTTCCGTCTGCTTCTCGTCCTGGTCTTTCGTCTGCTCCACTGTTTCGCTCTCCTTCTCCCGGCACCTTTCGCACGCGCCCCTCTATCTCGGCGTCTTCCTGGTTTTCAGCGCGAGGGTCCGCCCCTACAGCCCACGACGTCTTCCGCCATTGGCCGACACCTCGGGAAGGGCGTTCTTGGTCCTGCGAAGGAGAGGAGCCGAAGGAGGTTAACCCTGTCTGTGCTGGACCCTGGCTAGCGAGAGGTAGCTTCGCTATGTTAGGGGTTTCCACAAGGGTCATGGACGGGGTGATATCCAGGTCCTCCTCACATCCCCCTTCCCTAACATTCTTGTTGGCAAGAATCCCATCCAGAGGATACCGGGATAAATAGTCAGCGTTAGCCTGGTCTTTTCCCTTCCTGTGTTTGGTGTGAAAATGATAGGGTTGTAGGGCTAGGAACCATCTTAGTATCCTGTCGTTATGTCCCTTGTTTCTAGATAGCCATTCTAAAGGGGCATGGTCTGTGAATAACGTGAATTCCCTTCCTTCTAGGTAATACCGAAGGGAATCAACAGCCCATTTAATGGCTAGTGCCTCTTTTTCGATGACGGCGTAGTTCTTCTCTCGAGGGAATAATTTCCTGCTTATATACAGGATAGGTCTTTCCTGTCCCCGGAAGTCGATTTGAGACAACACTGCTCCCAAGCCACTGTCGGACGCATCCGTTTGCAGAATGAATGGCTGTGAATAATCCGGGCTGAGCAGCACCGGATGACATGTCAAGGCCTGTTTTAGTTGGTGAAAAGCCTGGAGGAGAGAGGAGGTAGGACGTCTCAGTTCTTTCTCGGTCTGTACATTCTTCTGCAAAAGGTCTGTCAGGGGGGAGGCTATCTGTGAAAAATTGGGTATAAATCGACGATAATACCCCAAGACCCCAAGGAATGCCCTTAGCTCTTTTTTTGTCTTTGGGAATGGGATGGTGGTGATAGCGGCTACTTTTTCTGCTTGTGGTTTGATGTATCCCTCTCCTAAAAGATATCCTAAATATTTCACTGAACGGGCCGCGAGTCTACTCTTAGCTGGGTTTATGGTTAGGCCAGCTTCTCTCAAAGCCTGTATGACTTTCCGTAGGTGGGTAAGGTGGTCTGTCCAAGTGGAGCTATAGATGATGATGTCATCTATATAGGCTGCCGAGAAGGCGGAACAAGGCCTTAAAACGGTGTTAATGAGGCGTTGGAATGTAGCAGGGGCCCCGTGGAGACCGAAGGGAAGAACAGTGAAGTGATATAGGCCATTCGGTGTTGAAAAGGCGGTTTTCTCCCGGTCTTCAGGTCTTAAGGGCACCTGCCAATATCCTTTGCACAGATCAAGGGTACTAATATATCGGGCAGTTCCTAGACGCTCCACCAATTCATCGACTCTCGGGAGGGGGTAGGAATCAAAACAAGAGATCTTATTCACCTCCCGGAAGTCGATACAAAACCGTATGGAGCCATCCGGTTTGGGTACCAATACAATCGGGGAATTCCATTCACTGTTGGAGGGCTCAATAATACCCATTTGCAACATTTGTTGTACTTCTCCCTCTATTGCTTGTCTACGGGACTCCGGGATGCGATAAGGGCGTAATTTCACCTTTGTATTGGGGGGAGTTGTGATGGCGTGCTCTATCAGTTGCGTTCTACCTGGTTGTAACGAGAACACGTTCTGCAAGGACTGAAGCTGGGTCATTAATTCCCTTTTGTTGGTTTCAGGAAGATCCCCATCTATGCTTTGTACAAACAGGGGTTCGGGTTCCCGGACAAGCCCTATCTGTACGGGAAGAGCCCCCTCCCACTTCTTAAGCAAGTTAACGTGATAAATCTGAGTATTGGTCTTTTTCTGGGGATCCAGTTCCAGACGGTAGGTGACTGGAGTGACCTTTTCTGTAATACGGAAAGGGCCCTGCCATTGTCCTGACATCTTATGGTCCGAGGATGGCATCATCAAGAGTACGTAATCATTAACGGCAAAGGAGCGGGTTTTGGCCTTTTTATCGTACTGTGTTTTCTGGGCTAATTGGGCTTGTTCTAGGTGGGTGTGAACAATACTGCGAATCTGTCCCAGATGGGTTTTTAGGTTCATTATATATTCGGGTAGGGGTTTTGCCCCTTCGGGCTCCTCCTCCCACTCCTCCTTTAACATGTCAAGCAAACTACGCGGTTGTCTACCATAAAGCAACTCAAAGGGTGAATACCCCGTGCTTTTTTGGACTTTGCAACGTATTGCGAAGAGAGCCAGAGGGAGCATATCTTCCCATTTCCGTGACTCAAGGTTCAGTAGTTTCTTTAACGTCGCCTTGAGGGTGGCGTTATAGCGTTCCACCAGCCCATCTGTTTGGGGGTGGTATGCTGAGGTACGGATTTGTTTGATGTCCAGGGAGTGGCATACCTGTTTCATGAGGCGTGACATGAAGGGGGTGCCCTGATCGGTAACTATTTCCCGGGGAAAACCTACTCTTGCAAAGATGGAAATCATGGCCTTGGCTATTTGTGAAGCGTTCGGCTGGCGCAAGGCCACGGCTTCCGGGAATCGAGTGGCATAATCAACCAGTACTAACACGTATCTGCAACCACTGCGAGAGGGTAACAAGGGTCATATGATGTCCATTCCCACCCTAGAAAAAGGTTCCGGGATGATGGGCATGGGACGTAAGGGTGCTCTTGGTGGTAGGCACCTGCTGTTTTTTTGGCAGGTAGCACATTCTTTGCAATATTTCCGCACCTGAGAAAAGACGCCAGGCCAATAAAACCTTTCCAATATGGTCTTCTCTGTTTTATCCTCCCCGAAGTGACCCCCTAACAGGTGACTATGAGCAAGGAACAATACTTTTTCTCTATAGGATTGTGGCACCAATAATTGGGGTGGTGAGTCCTTCCCGCCCTTTCTATATAGTAAGTTTTTTTTCATAAAAAACTGGGGACCTACTTGGTTGGGATCTTCCTCACTTGTAGCCTTATTCCAGGCTTCCCGTAAAGTCGGGTCCTCCCGTTGGGCTTCTTGAAACCCCCGTTCGTACTGCCATATGGGGCTCCCCGGGCTTTGGGTTAAGGCGACTCGTGTCCAGTCCCTTTTTTCTCTTTTCTTCTGCTTTGCACTCTTCCGGCATTTCCCTGGGGGATAATCGGGTTCTACCTCTTGGGAAAAAGCTGCTGATTTCCTCCATTCCTCCCCTTCTGCCCAGGTCTCTTGAATCAGCTGTGACATATGTGGGTAATCGTTTCCTAAAACTAGAGGTTCCGGTAAACGAGGAATGAGCCCTACTTTCACAGGTTCTGCTTTCAGGGAAGGGTCATGTTGGATTTCCACCTCCGTGGTGGGATACTGACGACTGTCCCCGTGCACGCATTGTATGGTGATCTGTCCCGTAAGCCTTGGGTGCCCCCCCGGGATCGCCTGTGGTTGCATCACGCTTTGTAAACAGCCCGCATCGATTAAGGCTTGTCTTTCTTCTCCGTTAACTTGTACTGTTCTATGGTAGGGAGGACGGCCGCCAGAAGGGTTACAATAATAGTTGCGGGCCAAGCCCACCTCCATAGGTTCCTCCTTCTGGGGGCAAAACCGGGCTATGTGGCCTAGGGCTCCACAATTGTAACATTGGGGTCCTTGCTGTACTGGGACGCGGGTCGGTGGGATGGAGGGTCCTGGCAGGAGGGTAACCGGGTCAGGTTTGCGGGCGTGGTGGGGTGGTTTGTTGGTTTTTATAGGGGCTCCAGGATGTTTCCAATGTGTGTCATCCCGTCCCCGTGGGGACTCGTGGGCACGGTAGAAGGCGTTGGCAATGTCAATAGCGCGATCCAGGGTGAGACCCGAATGTTGTCTTACCCATTTCTGTATATTCGGGTACAGGGAGGATAAGTATTGCTCCAAGTATACCTTTTCCTTTATTTCCTCTTTTGTTGACAACTGAGGTTTCAACCACCTATCGGCCATGTCCCGTACTCGGTAGGCCAGAGCACGAGGGGTTTCTTGCGGGCCCTCCTTCATCTGTCTCAAACGTAAACGAAAAGTCTCTTCGTCTATACCCATTCTCTCCAGTATACTTCTCTTGACGTCTTCATATGGGGTTACGCCCGATGGATTAACCGCTTGGTAAGCCGCTTGAAGTTCCCCAGACAACAGCGGACCCAGGTATTGTCCCCACTTATCTTGGCCCCATCCTGCGGCCCTGGCCATACGCTCGAAGTTGGAAAAAAAGAAATCGGGATCCTCCCCTTCTACATATTTCTGTAGGACCACAGAGGGAAACCCCGCTACTCCTTTTTGTTGGCTAACGGTGTCGGCCAACTTCCCTATGACCGTCTCCTGGATTTGAGTTTGTTCGGCAAGAGATTTATGTAAGCTTGCTCTGTCCTCTTCTGCGACTGTCAAGAACCTTTCCATGCAGCGCTCCAGCTTTTCCTGGCTCTCAGCCATCTTGCGTACGACTGCCTCCATCTTTCCTGATCCCACTTCTGACACCAGATGTGAGAGGGATGGGCGGAAAGTAAAGCGAGGAGGTCTTAGGTAGGGCTGAATGATGGCTGCATTTATTGAAAAACAAACAAAACAACAAAATCCATTAAGCAGTGAGGTATAGAGGTTGGGGCTTGGATGTCGTCTTCTCCCATTGGTTTGGTGAGGGGTGGTCTTCTCCCGTTGTTGGAGCGATGTTGGCACAACTCTGGAGTACAAAAGAAAAAAGGAAAGGACAATCAGTAGGGTTGCCTCGACTGTTGTAGGCCAACGTGAAACGTGTTATATTCCACCACCGTAGGTTTTAGAGCACCACTGAGGAAGTGAAGGGGTGTGGCAGGCAAGAATCCTTGGAAGACCGGTTCTACGAAAAGAGGGGGGGGGGGGGTGGAAGGAAGAAAGGGTCCACACCAAGAAAATAACGTCCAAGTGGAACGGGAGTGAGGGAACGACCGCCGTAACGGAGACCCACAAAAGAAGATGACAAAAAAAGGAAAGACAAAACGGGGAAGATAGGATGACGTGTACGACAGAGGAGTTTTGTGACCACCACACGTCCCTGAGTGCCCCGAGTCTCCCAGACTCGCCTCCCCTTCCCTATGTCTCTGTCCCCTGCCCTGTTCCACGTACCACTGGAGCCACAGCTCTCCGGAGCTGTGGCGGTGTGCTGGCGTCCTCCGGGGGTGTCCACCACTCTTCGGACCACTCTTCCCGCTCGGCGTCGCCTTTTCCTCCGGAGGGCTGGAGCTCTTCGTCCGCCTCTCGTCCTGGCTCTTCGTCTGCTTCTTGTCCGGGCTTTGCGTCTGCTTCTCGTCCTGCTCTTTCGTTTGCTTCTCGTCCTGGTCTTTCGTCTGCTTCTCGTCCTGGTCTTTCGTCTGCTTCTCGTCTTGGTCTTTCGTCTGCTTCTCGTCCTGGCTTTCCGTCTGCTTCTCGTCCTGGCTTTCCGTCTGCTTCTCGTCCTGGTCTTTCGTCTGCTCCACTGTTTCGCTCTCCTTCTCCCGGCACCTTTCTCACGCGCCCCTCTATCTCGGCGTCTTCCTGGTTTTCAGCGCGAGGGTCCGCCCCTACAGCCCACGACGTCTTCCGCCATTGGCCGACACCTCGGGAAGGGCGTTCTTGGTCCTGCGAAGGAGAGGAGCCGAAGGAGGTTAACCCTGTCTGTGCTGGACCCTGGCTAGCGAGAGGTAGCTTCGCTATGTTAGGGGTTTCCACAAGGGTCATGGACGGGGTGATATCCAGGTCCTCCTCACAAGGGGCAATTGTCCTTCCAATCCCCACCTCGCTGGCTTCATAAGCAATCTATTTCTGGTCCAGAAGCGGGATGGTGGTCAGAACCTGATGATCAATCTCCTGGAGTTCGAGTGGTTGGTTTACCACCACTTCAAGACGGACCCGATGACTGGATGGTCCGGCTGGACCTCAAAGATACTTATCTCAAGGTGTGCATTTTTCCACCACATCGGCGTTTCCTCTGATTCCAGTGGCAGGGCCAGACTTTCCGGTTCACCTCTCTACTTTTTGGCCTGTCGTCGGCCCCTTGGTGTTTTACCAAGGTTCTGAAACCAGCGATGGAACGTTTGAGAGCATCTAGTATACACATAATAGTCTACCTGGACGACAAGCTACTAATGGACCAATGCCCAAGTGCTCTGTCACGCCACCTATAAATGATAGTCCATCTCTTGCAGTCCCTTGGCTTCGTAACCAACTTAGCAAAATCAAGCCCTTTGCCCTCCACCACCTTCCTAGGTTTTGTGATCGATTCGAAGGCTAAGCCTTCCTTCAATGAAAATAGCCAAAATCCTGCATGAGGTGCGGAAATCATTATGGAAACAGAACACTTCTCTCCACCAGATAACGAGGGTAGTAGGCCTGTTGTCATCCTCAATTCAGGAAATGTTTCCGGGGCCGCTCCACTTCCTAGCTCTGCAGCACTTGAAAGTGTCTCATCTTCTCTGCTGTCTTACATACTCCCAAAATGTTCCTCTGTCGGAGACGCCAGCAGTTCTGGTTGGGGAGCTAGTTGTAGTCAATTAACCACCGGCGGCACGTGGTCTGCTGCCGAGCAATCTCTGCACATCAACTGCCTGGAATTGATGGCGGGCTCCTTTGCGGCCAAATGTTGGACCAGGGATCATGTGCAGTCGTGCGTACTACTGAAAATGGACAATAAGGCAGCGGTCCACTATATCAATCTTTGGGGGGTACATGTTCCAAGGCCCACGGATCTGGCCAAGAATGTTTGGGAATACTGCCTCGAGCACCATGTTTCGGTGATGGCGGAACACCTTCCTGGATTGGCCAACCAAGTGGCGGATTGACATTCTCACCACCTTCGGACGCCTGTGGAAGCTACTTCTGGCGATTCATTTTTTTTTTTTTTCAAGTTGTTTCCTCCCTCGGGGGCTGTTCACAATCGACCTGTTTGCGTACCAACTAGTCCATCAGTTACCCAGGAACTTAAGCTTAGAGACCTGACCAGGGAGAAGTGGGGACCAATGCGTTCCTGCAGGATTGGTCACTGGAGCAGAGATATGCCTTTCCCCCATTTGCCATGATGATACAGTTGACTGCTTAGGCAGAAGGCGGACGTGGTGTTGCTCACCCCAATGTGGTAGTTGCAAAAATGGTTTTCAGTTCTAATGGAACTTTCTTGGGCTTCTCCAACCCATCTACACCAGTATCCTCAACTTCTGAGTGATCCATCGTGGAGCCCTCATCACCTGGTGATGAACTGAAACCTTCATCAGATCGCATGGAGGATTACAGGTCAAGATGGCAAGTCCTTGGCCTAAGGAGAAATGCTACAGGCCTCCTCTCTCGAGCCTGGGTAGATAGCACCGTCAAGAGGTATCGATCAGCCTGGTCTTGATGGGTGGGTTGGTGTCTGCAAGTCTGGATCATGTGGGAGCCAACATTGTGCACGTCCTGAACTTCTTAGTCTCTTTAGCGGCATGGGTAATGGCCTACATATCGGTCAATACTTTTAGATCTGTGATTTCTGCCGGCCACGTAGTGATTACAGGTTACCCGGTGGGAGAACACCTGTTAGTTAGGAAATTGCTTGGAGGCATTAGGTTATCCTTACCTCCAGAACCTAGGTACTCCACCCTCTGGGACGTGAATAAAGTACTCAACCTTCTGTCCTCATGGCCAAGTAACCGACACCTTTCCTGGAAACAGTTATCAGCTAAACTAGCCAGAGTCAGTCCCGGGTAATTTCCTATCCGGCCTTCCCGGAGGTGCCCAAGTTGTGTGTTGTTCGTGCATCAAAGCCTACGAGGCAATGACGGGGGAGCTTTTCCCCCATGTGGAGAAGCAGTTTTTGATTGCTTTGAGGAAACCTTTCTGGGAAATTCCCACATAGACTATCGCAAGACGGTAGAGTGAATCATGCAGGAGGCAGGAATTGACACCAACATTTTTGGTACTCATTCTGCATGTGGAGCGATGGTCTCAAAAGCTCTTGCATTGGTACCCACTTGGAGAATATTCTGAATGCCGCGGTTGGTCTTCGGATTCTACCTTTTTAAAAGGTTTTATTGCAAACCAGTCTCCTCTTATGCAAGCTTGGAGGTGGACAATCTTTAAACTAGCATAATCCTTGCATCTGGATCCTGACATAGAATGAAAAAATTCCTAGCTATCATAACAGAAAGTTTCAATTCTGTTATTGGCTCAGAAGCAAGGATTAGCCCCCCCTCCCTAATGAAGGATAACCCACCCGGGTTATGGGACCTGTTTATTTGAGTAAGTAAAGTTTTATTTTTCTGAGTTTGATTTGAAGTTGGTATAATGATTTCCTGTATTGCTAAGCATCACGGTTGTATGATTAATGTCACCTGTCACCGTAGGGGATATTTTTTCTCAGGTTAATCAGTGCCCTTTAAATTTCAGGAAAGGATTCTTCCAAACAGGAGTGAGCAACTTCCACGGGCGGCCTGTTCGTAGGAAGAAAGAGAACAATATACGGGATTAGGAGGATTATACTCCATGGCGGTTCCTGATAGGACATGAACTGTTTTGCTTTGTGACTTCGTTTCTCAAGGGTTTTGGAAAATTAAGTTTGTTCTACTTGTTGTTGTTGAAGTAACATGGCTGCTGAGCAAAACAAGCATTTGCAATGCAATAGGTCTCACATTTACGCAAGTTTAAGCTATTGGCATTGTAAACGACAATGCCTATTTTTTTTTTTTTTAAGTAAATAAAAGGCATTGTGATTTACAAAGCCAATACCTTAAACTTGCGTAATGCTGGTTTTTAGGCCCTCCCTCCCAATACATTCTATAAGTAATGAATTGCCATTTTTAACCCGCCCCACACCCTCCCTCCCCCTCCAGCGGCCTTATGCCATGTTGATGTCCATATACCAATAATAAAGGCAAAGACTCTTGAGGGGATATTTGGGAGTCCAGTACAAAAGCAGATCGGGTTAAACTGACATAAAAATCCATTGTATAGCATATGTTACAGCGTGCCTAGATATGCTCAGGCAGGTTGTACCTCGCTTCACTGTACTGTGCTAAATTATAGGTTTACACATTTAGTTGAACAGGCACTTATTTGAATATAGGGGGGGGGGGGTATATCAAAAATGGTTCGAACAGACAAGCCATGTGGGCAAATAACCTAATGTTAAAGGGTTGTGCGCCCACTAATTTAACTTGTGATACAGGATGGGAAAAGGAGCTACACCAGATCTCCTGAGAGGCAGGATCCCCTCTGTACCCGGGACGGTTAGCGCTTCCCACGCAGACAATGTTTTAAGAAGCCCTGGAGGAGCCTTGGGGGAAAAAGCCATCATTTCTGCCTTTCAGAAGTAGTCTTTTCCAAAATGGACGTGGGCACGCCAACTGTAGGTGCACTCTAGGTATGTCAACGGCCCGGTGAAAGCACTGTAATGAAATGGTGTTCTAAAATCATGTTTCCAATGTTGCCTTCGGTTCACCCTTTTTTGTAACCAGATAAAACCAACTGTCTGGCCCAGATGAGAGATTTTACAAACCCATAACCCAGTGCCAGATACGGACAGATGGGGGGTGCTGTTTGTGCTGCTCCTCCGTGCTCTCCCCTCCCCCCCCCCAAACATGACTCACCCCTGGAGTGCTTTCAGAGTTACGGCGCTAGCCGAAATCTGATGTACTTCTGCCTTTTCCAGGGCTGCAAAGGCAGAAAGGTTCAGCTTCCACAGCCCGACAAAAACAAATTTGTCTTTTCATCTCCGAAGGCCTGGGAGTGGCTTTGTCCGGCGCACTTCCGCTTGTCTCTCTCCCCCCTTTGATAACGAGGTCTTTTTGTGAATGCTTGTCTGCAGAGCACACGCTGTACTGTGTTGTGAATGGAGACGGCAGGTATTTTATGAATGGAGGGAGGGGTCACATGACGCCCACACCCTCCCTGAGCTGCTGTACTCCTTTCCCACATGAACGGTGTCAACAAGGCAGCGGCGGCCCTTCCCCTCCTGCAGCCTGCTCAGTCCCCAGGCCCACTGCCAAGGTTGGTGAGCTGACCCTCCCTGCCTGCCGCTTCCGTGTGCTCGGTTATAGTTTTCTCATGAATGAACACTGTGGCATGCAAAATTACAGCGATTCACAAAAAAGAACATGGCGGATCTGTCTGCAGTCGCTTGTTCCTCTCAGTATATGTTTGTATATATACCAATTAATACACATAGCTTCCCCTTTGGTGGTTGTTTACATTTATATAATTATATAACCCCGTCCCTTCCGTAGTTATGTGAAATGTAAATAAATAAAAGGGATACATTGATAACAAAATGAATCCATTCATTTCAGATGAGACTGTATAAACTTGAACTATAAAATGTCCCCATGCTTCCTGTGTGGTACCGATTTCACAGTTTAACCACTCTTTCACGTGATCAAATTAAAATCGGTTTCCTCTGGAAAGCATGATAAAACAAGCTTGGCCAAAGCAGACCGTGGTGAAAATGAAAACAAGCTGGGTCTGAAAAAATACCACTTCGGAAACATGATCCCTCACTACACGCATCCAAGAGATAAAAAATTGCTTCACGACAGCCGTGAAGCTGACAACCCAGTCTGGATAGGCCGTCCAAAAGGGAGAAAGGGCAGTGACCAAAAAGCATCCTTTTCAATGGGAAGCTAGCGTTTAGCATAAACGCTGATGCGACCCAATGAAAATGATGGGCGGGGCTTCAAGTCCCCTTCTGAAATCTCCTCTCTTACAATATGTCTCGCCGAGCGAGTAGAGCATGCGCGCTGCAACGGTAGGCGAGACCTAAAAATGAAGAAGAGATAGCATAATTCTCGCCTCCAAATCCTTAATAGAATTTAAACTTTCCGTTACGATAGCTAGGAAATTTGTCATTTATAAGGTATAGTAAATCAAAATATTTCACTGAACAAGCATTGACCAATTCAACAAATTAGACACTTTTTGACTACAAAGTTGGGCTATGTGTAAGTCGATCAAATCGTGTTATTTTAGGTGACAAACTCCATTAGAGAGCCAGTCAGGGGCACCAGCAAGGTCTTCAGAAACAGTTACCTCTACAGGTGAAGCAATTTTCAGTCTGTTCCAGGCACTTTTATCTGTTGCAGTGGATTCCTATGGAAGTGGTCATGAGGCAAGCAATGAGGAATGCTCAAGAATGCTGTGGATTAGATGCAGTCGACGAGGGTCTTCCAGCACCTACAGCTCGTCCCACAAAGGGGGAGAGGCAGTCCTGGTCACGGAGTTGACGTCCCTTGAAGTTCTCTCAATGCTGGTAGAAATCCAGTTGCCCGGTATTGCGGCCACAGCCAAACCCTTCCCTAGGCAATAACTCCTCTTCTGAGCAACCAAACTGCAGTCCGACAACTACCCCCAGCTCAGTGAACTTGGTTGCAACTTTGAACATTGGATTCTGGTCCCTGGTGCTGCACGACAGCAGTTGGCGGCGGTCTGAAGATTCTGGGCTACCAACTTGCCACAACAGTCTTGTCCGCTGTTGTGGCCCCGTGGTTTGAACAGGAGGTCCGCCAACTGACCCTTGTCTTGCTTTGGCTGGACTCTGTAGACGACTTCTCCTCAAGCAGGACACAGCAGGCCCAGTCCCTCTTCTTTGCTAGCCACCAGGTTCAGCAGGTGCAGTCTACACCGGTGCAGCTTCTCCTTGCTGGTTCCACGGTGCAGCAGGGCACTGTTACATGTTACAATAATTTTGACTTGAGGATCAAGTCGGGCTTAATGTAACTTGTTGTTTGATACCTTAAAGTATCAACTTTGGTTGCACCGTTACCAAAGCTGAGGTGTCAACGTGTAACCTTCTACTCGCCAATGGGGTGACCAAGCTTTCCACAGTAAAAACGACAGTTTCATGTTTTTACTGCAAAAACATGAAAAATACATGTTCTGCTTGTAAAATATGTTGCACCCTTGCTGCAGGGCTCGGTAGGTCTGGTATAGTGGGGGGGGTTTGACTTTGACGTTGCTATAAATGGAATTTGGGCTAGCTGTTTAAAACTTGCCTTCCAGTCTGCAATGGCTGACTTGGAGACTTGCTTCACCTGTGTCACATCCAATTCTCTAACTTCCATGCCATAGGCACCCTGGGTACTATATATTAGGGACTTCCTGTTAGGTTAGCCTGTGTCTATTGACTATAGTCAATGGAACATACACATTTAGGGATCATGGCACTGGCACTGAGGTATGATTAGCAGTCCTCCGTGCCCTCTGAGTCAAAAACCCAGCTGCATCATTCAGAAAACTTGGGGTTGACCATCCAAGACAAGGTATTTCCTTACACGCCTCCCCTTCCCCTCTCTCTGACCCCTAGGCGAAAGTTAACCACCAACTAACCTTTATCCTGGTAGTTATCATCTTAAGTGGACGAACCTAGAAAGGCCATTTGCATGGAAATGGTCAGTCCCAGATCTGTTCCACTGTAAAGTCCATTCCCTGTAGGGAAATTGACCTGCTCAACAACTTGGGGTTCTCACCTCTCTTCTGCATCAACCATGTAAGGTATGTGGTCAGTCTGAACTCTGAAGTGAGTCCCACACAGGTTCTTAGCATCTTCAGGGACCAAACCACAGCAAAAGCTTCCCTCTCCATGGCACTCTAGCGCTGCTCTCTGGGGAGGAGTTGCCTGGTAATGAAGGCAACTGGCTTATCTTGTCCAAAATCCTTTACTTGTGACCTCACTGCCCCATCCCATGTCATGAGGCATCTATCTGAACAATGAATTCCTTACTGACGTCAGGGCCTTCAGAACAGGTGCTGAGCACAGAGCTTCCTCGAGAGTGTCAAAAGACTTTTGACACTGCTCAGTCCAGATGACTTTTCTGGGTTGGTCCTTGGAGGTGAGGTCAATTAGTGCTGCCACTATGGTACCATAACCCTTCACAAATCTCCAGTAGTACCCAGTCAGGACAAGAAAGGCTCTTACTTGGATCTGGCACTTCTTGGCCTTGATAGGCCTGCCTGCTGCGGGCCTGAAGCACTTCCTTAGGGTGAACCAGGTAATCCTCACAGGTGGAACTAATTACCTGCAGCAAGTTAAGCTGCACTGAAACTTTCCAGACCTGAGAGTATTCGATTCACCAACCACTGGAAAGTAAAGGGTGCATTTTTCAACCCAAAGGGCATCACTTTAAATTAAAAGTGGCCTCCAGGTGTGGAAAAAGCAGACTACTCTTTCGCTCCTGGGGTGAGGGCTATCTGCCAATAACCTGACGTCAGGTCAAAAGTACTCAGATATTTGGCTGCCCCCAACCTGTCAATGAGCTCATCAGCTTGTGCTGTGGTGTGGGCATCGTTCTTAGTGACTGCATTGAGGCCCCTGTAGTGCACGTAGAACCTTCTCTCAGGTTTCACTCCTTTGGGTATGGGCACCAGTACTACTGGACTGACCCATGGACTACTAGAGGGCACAATCACCCCCAGCTCGACAACCTCATTCTTAATGCTGGCCTTGACCTGGTCAGAGAATCTGTATATCTTACTCTTGGCAGGTAAACTGTCACCAGTGTGTACATCATGGGTACACCATGTTGTCAGGCCTGGTGTTATAGTCCCGGGTTAGTCCCATGTAGCGAAGCAGCTTATCTCTTACATTGTCCTCACAATAACATTTCAGGCGGGAACTTTTGCACATATTTGCATGTGTGACAATGTTGGATTAATTTCCCTGAAACTAAGCTTGTTTACACATCTAGCTTCGCACATTATCTCAATGCCCTGAACATCATGTATTAGGTCTCTTTTCGCACTATGTACAAATGTCATTTTTATCTTCATCCACAGGGCAACAGGGCTATCTATTTATCCATAACATCACTAATCTCTGTGCGCATTGAAAGGCTGCTTTCTATTATAAAAGATGAGCATCCCGATAGATTGGTAGAGGGTCCCTGCATGCTGAGAATTCACCAAGCAGTGGAGTCCAGTTTGTGACCAAAACCTTCACTCTCTCCCACCAGGTAATAGGGTTGTATCATCCCTGGGGGCGATTCTTGGCTCCACACCTACACTTAGAGTAGGGTTCACATAGTAGAAGTACGCCAAAATACTGCCTAGTTATATGCTTGCATATATACACTGTTTTAGCACCATGGTACAACTTTATCTACTATTTACGGTTGTAGTTCTCGTAATCACTTTTATCTGCTGCTATCTATTAATCATTGCAGCACACATATTTTATACAAGAATAACAGTTCAATACACTTACTGAAAACGTCCCACTGAGTATTCTCTGTATACTTCTCTGAGAAAAAGTGAGCACCAGTGATAGAGCGAAAGATTCTGTACTATTCCTGAGGGGTCAGGTTTGTCATGTTCAGTGGTTGCCGGAAACCAATTGCTCCCTGATAGGTGGCACTGTGAGCTAGCTGGTCTATAGGCCAACAAATCCTGCGGGGGTGCCCGTAATCACTACAGGCACCGAGCCTTATTTTATGTTGTCTAAAAAATGCGCAGATCCTACGGATTAGTAGGAACTACACAACATGGTGCACCCAACATTGGTTGGGTTCTTATTTAACGTTCAATCTGAGTAGTTCAGTTGTGCTTTCTCAGAGACCCTATTCACGTTTAACCAGAGGCATCCCTAGTGGGAAGGAAAATCTGCCTCAGCTGAGTAGGTATACCCTATGTGGCTGCAGGATATTCAAGCGTGGAGGATTAACAGTTTCCCACATTGTGCATACCATATATCTATAAATTAATTTAATTAAATACCTTTTCTTTAACACTGACCGAGCAAGGTGAGGACAGAAAGGAGCAGGATGTTGCTTTAAAAATTGCAGACAGGCACTTACTATGAAATTACTACAACATGGCCTCCCGACAACGTGTGGAGATATTACATTTGTGGTTGAGGCACACGAAGCATTCAGAACAGAGGTATTCTACTCTTGGGTTAAATTACCACCTGCAGATGCAGTTTCACGCTTACATTGGAAATGAACCACCTGAAGAATACTTTCCATATGTGGACATAGAAATTCCGTTAACTTAACAAGAGCATCGTCAGTGGTTTAAAGGCGTCCTGGAGGTGTGGCCAAGATGGCGGCTGAGTAGGACGTGCCTGCTCGCCGCTCCCATCCTTCGCCTGGGCCGCAGCTCCACAGCTTCGTATAGCAGCCCAGGAAGGTGCAGAAACACTGCTGACAACCCCGGCGTTTGACCCTGCGACGGTCCAAACCCAGCGGGGACGGGGTAGCACGACACGGGCTCCGGAGTCCGCGTCTATCGCTCCTGCGCAGCTGTACCTTCCGATCGCTCGGCGGAGGGCAGGCGTGTGCGGCCTGCCCGGAGGGAAGCCAGCCTCAATACGCCACATAGCGGGGAGGACACCGGCGTTCCTGACTGCTGCTTCCGGAGATTCTGAGATCGTGGAGTCGCCTACCTGTGGGTGAGCATCGGATCGGCTTGAGTGGTGAGGGGAGTCTCACCACTCAAGCCCCTTGAGGACTGTAAGAGCACGGGCGGGGCTGCGACCGTCCCTCGGCCTTGGAGCTTACTGAGATGCCGACAGAGGTGCGGCCTGTAGCAGGTGAGCCCGACTGAATGGGAGAACAGAGCCGCCCTTCATTGGCTCTCCCCTCCTGCCTGCATGACTGCATCTGCTGCCCAAGGAGCACCCTGCAGCTGAGCACAAAGGAGGGTTCCAACATCTGGGGTGAGCGCCCTATTGCGCGGAGAGAAGGAGAGGCCTATGCACTGAGTGCAGTGTCAGGCCCGGCCACCCAGCAGCAACACGCTTCTGCCCTGGGCTTTACAATGCAGAAGGGCCGGAAGGCCTGGAACATTTGCTGCTGTCCCATGGTATTAAATCCACACTGAGCCCCCCCCGCTTATGGGAAGAGACCAACGCACAGTAGAGAGTTGCTCGAAGAGTCTCACGATGTGCACCAGGGACAGAGAAGGTATGTGGGCATGAGCAACACCTCGACGCAGATAGATCAGCATATTTGGCCTGAGAGTGCCCCGGGGTGCCCCTTGGGGTTCGCTGGTGCTGCCTGTTGGACAAGATCGGAAGTCTAGCATGAGGGGCTGACTTGAGGGGATCGTTCCCCACTGCACGGGTGATGTTATACAGTGAGCAGGGAGTTGATGTAATCGGACCTGGGAGCTCTGCGGCCTGGTTCTGAGGAGGGCCCTGGGCGCGTGATCCTGCCTTGGATTGCTCAGAGGCACCTTGAAGGGGTTGGACTTCTCACGTCCTCCCCACATATCTACTTGGCTGCTCCTCATTATCATAGCCCGCGGTCCAGACTTACACAGGGGAAAGCAGAGTCTCCCAGCCATGGCAACCAATAAAACTAAGAAAGAACGATCAGTGAAAGATCTCCTCCTAAAAACCAACGTGGGAGCGGTTGAAGCGGCCCTGTCTGCGAGTGGGCACCCGACAGAACATGAGCAAGGTGAGGCTGAGGGACCGGTCACACGTGGCTCCTCGAATCCTTATTCCACTCGCTGAAAGGGGAATTCTATGCCATGAAGAAGGAAATCTCCCTGGAACTTCGGGAATTGCGAAGAAATATTGATTCTGTTGGTGAAAGAGTAGATACGCTGGAGATGCGGACATCAGCGAGGGAGGAGGAGGTTGATCTGCTTCAGCAGGAGGTCCTCCGCCTTCAGGATCAGCAACTGGATCTTCAAGCCCATGTGGAGGACCTTAAAAATCGATCCAGTCGAAACAACATACGAATCCGGGCTGTTTCTCAGGGGGTGGAGGGGCAGGACATAGAAGTAAACTGGACTGGACCCATCAAGTAGCGCCCAAGAGAGAAGCGACGGCTCCCCTCCACCCCCAGGCATTTTAACATGTGTCCACAACTTCTAGCTGAAAGAACGGATTCTTCGGGAGGCACAGGCTAAGCACCCTATAGACTTTCGTTCCACTGGGCCCCTTTTGTTCCAGGACTTAGCTGCTTCCACTCTGCAAAACCAGAGGGAGTTTAGTCCGGTCACAGCCTTCCTGCGCTCGAAAGACATTTCATATTCATGGGGACACCCCTTCAGGCAGATTTTTAAGTTGGATGGCAGACTCTGACAAATACGCTCCCTGCAGGAGGCCAAAACGTTGCTCAACCTGACCGAGGATGACGAGGGGACCTCAGCACCAGAGGACACCGGAGGGAGACGAGCCAGGAATGGAAAATGGCGACAGGTGGGAAGGTACCTGCTGCGACTCTGTCCCGATCCTGAGACGATGGCCAAGGAGAGGAAAGCGGTCATCGCAACGCTGGAAGTGGACTCAGCTACTGCAGATTGAGAACATGCCCGCCTGACAACAGATGGATGAGTTTGTGACAGCTTGGCACCTCCGGATCCTTGCACTCGGGGCCCGGGTGGGCGGTGTGGTTGTTCCTGCTGAACATCTCACACTTCACCATGGGGTTTGTAACCCAGGACATTTACGGATTTTGTAAGTTATTATCCAGTTTTGTTTCTCTTGTTGTTGGGGCATTGGGGTTCTCTCCGCCTCCTTCTATTTATGGAATAGCTTTGAAACATAAATGCCAGGGCGATCACCAGATACTTTGTTTAAGCATGAACATGGTGTGTGCTGGGGAAGGAGTTGAGACAGGCCTACAAGCTCCTTTTGTGCATTTCGGTATCCCCCCTCATGACCGCGGACGTTAAAATCATATAGCTGAACGTCAAGGGGCTTAATAACCCTGTGAAGAGGCGATCAGTCCTGTCTTTCTTAGTAAATTCGGATGCCTACATATATCTCCTCCAGGAGACACACCTTCTGGTTAAGGACACATACAGATTGCGTTCCAGGACCTTCCCCCACCAATTGTGCTCCTCTTGTGCCTCTAAGATGGTGGGGGTGGCTATCCTGGTCTCTGCTATGTTCCAGGGTAAAATTGGCCTTAAACGGGCCGAGATCAAAGGAAGACTTTTAGCATACACCTTCACATCGGGGCAGCACACTTTTACAGTAGCTACAGTATACGCTCCCAACGATGGACAGGAAGGGTTCCTCAGAGACGTGAATCAGGAGCTGTCCAACTCCTCTGACTGGGCATTACTTTTGGGTGGAAACTTCAACTTGGCTTTCGACAATATCCTCGATAGATCTGGCCAGCACTCGGGGCAGACTGGGGCCCTGACTGGGACAGGGAAATGCCTTCTGGCTGAGGCAGGGCTTAAGGATGTCTGGCGACTGCATCATCCGACCTCTAGGGAATACACGTACTACTCACACTCTCATAAAACGTATGCAAGAATAGATTACATTTTCACATTGGACCCATTGACACAACAGATACAAAGGGTGGAGATTCTTCCATGCCGCCACTCCGATCACTCGGCCGTGCGTATTTCCCTGTCTATACATTACGATAGATCTTCCCATCACCTCTGGCGTCTCAGAGAGATGTTGCAACGCCCCTCAGTAATCAAGCAAATCACTAAAACCATAAATGATTACTTAGCCATTAACGACACTCCTGATGTGCCGGTGGCGATCTTGTGGGATGCCCTGAAGGCGGTGGTCAGGGGAGAGTTTTTAGTGATTTCTGCCACGGACAATAAGTTACGGAGAGACAAAAGGGAGCAACTCTCTAATGCAGTGGTTGAACTAGAACGCATCCACCAACGGACTGGTGCGCCCAGAGTCTGGAAACAACTTAAGGTAGTGAGGGCCCAACTAGTGGGCTTGGACACAGACAGGGCAGAGTATGCTGCCCTTAGACTCAAACACGCTTTTTACGTGGGGGAAGATAGAAGCGGGAGGCTTTAGCCAATAGACTGCGGGTAAAACGGCAATCATCTCACATCCCCACAATAATAGATCAACAGGGGCAGGAACAGACCACTGACCAAAGTATCGCCGAAACATTTAGGCAATTCTACAGGTCCTTGTATGGGGCCCAGGTCTTACTTGAGGGTAACACTGTGCAATATCTGCAGGGGGCAAATACTGCCAAGTTGACACTGAGTCAAGTGGAGGATCTCGAGTCCCCCATCAGGTTAGAAGAGGTGATCTCGGCCGTATCTAAATTAAAAGCGCATAAATTTCCTTGCCCCAACGGCTTCTCATCCACCTTCTTTAAAACCTTGTGCACAATATTGGCTCCGTTGCTGATGAGGGTGTACAATTCATTTGGAGCGGTTAATCCTCTCCAACCGTCGATGCTGGAGGCATTGGTCTCGGTGATTCCCAAAGCAGGCAAGGACAATCAACAATGTACGTCTTTTCATCTTATCTCCCTTCTTAACGTCAACCTAACATTTTGTACTGGAATCCTGGCACAGAGACTTTCCCCTCACCTGCCTGGCTTGATAGACCCGGACCAATCGGGTTTTATCCCCCGACGCCAGTGTTCTGATAACATGAAACTGACTTCCACAGCGTTTCATTGATTGGGTATTGAGCAGCTACACTAAACCCTCCGCCTCCGTTTGAGTAAATGGCCTCATCTCAAACACCTTTTCCATTCCGCAGGGTACTAGGCAAGGGTGCCCTCTTGTTCGCCTTGTATATGGAGCCCATGGCGCAGCGGGTACGGGACGACCCTTGATATCAGGGGTGCGATTTGGGGGTGAAGAGTATAAAATTAGTCTCTACGCCGACGATGTGGTGGCCACATTGGAGAAGTCTCAGGAATCCCTCCCAGCCTTACTGGCGGAGTTTGAACGTTTTGCCCAAGCCTCAGGCTTGAAGATTAACGTGCATAAGTCACAAGCCCTTAATCTATCACTCGGCCCTGACACCTTGGAAGCACTCCAGCGATCCTACTATATCCACTGGGCTCAAGACGCCATCCCTTACTTGGGTTTGCAACTCTCTGCAAGCCTTCAAGAAACCAATACGCTGAATTACACAAAACTACTACGGCACGTGAGGGACTGCCTGTGAAAGTAGAAGCCCCACTTGCTGTCCTGGCTGGGCTGGTTTGCGGCCGTTAAAATGACCGTACTTCCCAAGATAATATACCTATTCCAGACGCTTCCATTGCTTCCTTCTTTAGTCATACGCCACCCCCTGCAAAGGCACCTAGAACGGTTCATATGGCAGTACCAGAGGCCATGACTACATAGGGAACTATGCTACAGAGATCCTGATGGGGGGGATCCCCAACTTGCAAGCATACTTGTGGGCAGTACAGATGAGGCCGGTGGTTGAGTGGTCTCGCCCAGAATTTGAGAAACACTGGCTGTTCATGGATCGGTCCCTTGCCAGACAGCCCCCCTGGGGAGTCCCTTTCCTACAGAAGGGCGATAGACCCCAGAATCGATACCTCTCCAAGGTAACTCACCCCATCCTTCAAGCCTGGGATAGAGTGGCGGGCTCCCAGGGACTCGCGACCTTCCCATTTCCAATCACACCTATAGTGCACAACCCAGATTTCGCACCAGGGCTTGACGTGTTAAGTTTTGTACTTTAGACTAAAGAAAGGCAGCCCTCCATAGGCCATCTCTTTGACTCGACTGGCCCCCTGACCTTTTCTGACTTTTCGCAGGGCACATGACCTGCTGGAGACGGAACGCTACCGCTATATACAAATTTGACAAAGGGTGATGCAGCCAGAGGTGCGGGCAGGAGCCGAAAGACACCTCACACCTTTCAAAAAATGGCTGCTCACAAGACACACCAATGCCCGTCTAACATCCGATTTGTACAAATTTATCAAGTACGTCCCTGACGCTGGGAAATCCCCGGGCCAAGTGTGCTGGGAAGCCAAACTCGGCCGATCACTGACACAGAAAGAATGGTCAGACATTTACTACAGAGTTCACCATACAGCAGGAAACATAGCAAGCATTGAAACGGCCACTAAAATCGCCACCTATTGGTATTTGACTCCGTCCCGGCTCCACAAAGGCAACCCATCTCAAGACCCTGAATGTTGGAAGGCAGGTAGTTCCCCGGGCACTCGGGCTCATTTGTTATGGGATTGTCCTCAACTGACAGGTTACTGGACGCAGATACTAGATGATGTTGACCTGCATTTTGATACCCAAATTCCCCGCTTCCCTGCTTACACTCTTTTTGGCCTCCCTAACCGGGTCACCTTCCCACTCAGGGCACGAAGAGGCAGAAAAATGGCTTTAGCAATGGGTGCGGCCCTACATTCTTTCCCACTGGGGCACTACAACTATCCCAACTCGGCTGGGATGGCTTCACCGGCTCTGGGGCATACTCGGGATGGAGAAAATTTCACTATCACTCACGAACCCAGGGGCCTCCATCCATGATATGTGGGAACCCTTTTTAAAACTGCTGACCTCGGAGTTTACAGAGCTTACTTGCCCTAAATACTTGAGATTACTATGACTGGCTGATCCACCTTTGCAGACAGTTTCATGCAAACATGTCCACCACTGAGCCCAATCTACGAGAGATGCTTGACTGCTGCAGAGGCAGAAAGAGCGAAGCACTGACACAATCCTTGAACAGATGGAGAGGGAGAAGGAAGGGGCGGGAGGTTTTTTTTTGTTTTTTTTCTGCTTGTTTGTTGTTTTATCTATTTTTAAGGCAGCCCTCTGTTGGGCTACACAACGACATGTATGGCGCTTACTGTTCTTGTCTGTCTTTTCTTGCTCTGAAAATAATAAAGAAATGTAAACATAAAGGCCCCATACCACAGAAAACGTACTCCTGTAAAGAAGGAGTGACATGGCCGGTATAAGCTTCTTATACACCGCATCCAGACATTGCTACTTTACCAGCAGCAGAGATGCATACACTTTATAGAGATTTAGTAAAAATGTACAGAAATTTTACACAATACATAATGAGAACATTGAGAGTCCAACCTGCTCAGGCTGCTAAACCTAAATTGGCTACTACGGGTATTAGTCCCCAAACGCTGAACGCAATTCTGGGAAAGTCGGGAGCATACCCCGTTGTGGATAGCATAGACAACAGCTCAGCTTGTAGCAGTTTTTCCCCATACGGTCCACAGGAAAAACACTGAATATTAACAATTTGATTGCCAATGGGGCTGGCTCCCACAATAGAAGATTGTGCCACTGGGGGTAGAGTCTTCGCTGCTGTTTATACCAGAACTCATGGTACCCCTTCAATAGTAGTTATACTGGATGTACTGAAACAAATACAGAATGCATAGAGGGCAGAGCTTGCCTGGATAACTCTAAGCAAGCACCCAATTCTTCCAAGAAGAGATGGGAAAACAAACAAAAAAATAAACAAAACGAAACACGGTCACGGGGTTGGTCTTCTCAACATGAACACACAGAGAGATTTGAGAAACTGTGACAATATTAAGAAACCTCAATGTTATCAGGATACTGATACACGTTCCTTTCAGGTGTCATCCGAAAAATGTTTGGGGAGAGAGGACGATCGGAGCATAGATCGGAAGAGTGAGTCAAGCCAAAAAGGGAGACACATCGGCTTCGGACTACATTATTAAACAGGAAGACAAACAAAAGACTCCTAAACCTCAATTTAAAAAGAAGAAGGCAGCCGGGATTAAAATTAGAAATGCCCAGGCTACTGAGGACTCTGCTTCTGAACGGGGAATGGGCATTGATGATGCTGGACAGTGCAGCAGAAGTCACAATAGCTCGCAGGAACCTGATGGTAGCACTGAGTGAGGATATCATGGTGCAAACACCTGATACAAGAGTAAGTGTCCCACATCGTTTATACATAATAATTCTCCAAATGGAGAGGTACATTCCCAAGCAAGTGAAGGGTCCCTTTTGGGTGAAACCTGACATATGCTTAAAATATTCTTTTGGATGAAAAAGATTAACCACCTGAGTGCGTAATGGAGTGACCAGTGAGGGAAGATGTCATTTTACCTGCTTTTTTCTGACTGTCTACCAGAATCAGTAAAAAATGTATACGCGCAGGAGTGGGCGTTAGCGCTAACTCATGCACTTTATCACAATCATGTTGGATGGGACAATGAGTCACCTCATCCCGAAATCCTATTAAAATCCATTCCTCTCGTCACGCTTGAGACGGGACGTTGCGGGTTGGAGGCGGCTACCGCTCTCCCTCCTAGGCCGCGCCGCATTGTTTAAAATGATGTCTCTTCCCCGATTTCTCTACGCCTTACAGAACACCCTAGAGTTAGTTCCTGCCTGTTATTTTCATGAGGTGGAGAGCCTCCAGCGCTCGCTGTTATGGGACGGTCGACCGCGTATAGCTATAGCAAAGTTGACCGTTCCATGGTACGACGGGGGGATAGCACTCCCTGACATCAGAAGATATTATTGGGCTACCCAATTGGGAGCGATTAACCACGGTGTTTACGGTCCGGCGTTGAACCCTGGGTTTGCTATGGATCGGTGGTTGTTGCGCGGGGGTAATTATCTTAGGGCGCTGTATTCCAAATCATTGGATGGGTCCCTCACAGGACCAACCAAGACGGCAGTGCATGTGTGGAAGGCCGTTACAAACTCGTTGGGCTGGAAGGACAGACTTACCCGGGCTACTCCGCTTTTTGAATCCGATATACTAGGGAAATTATGGCACACGAAAGGGTTTGAGAAGTGGGACCTAATTGGGATTTCTAGAGTTGAGGATTTGCTGACTAAGGGTAAGGTGAAATCGTTTGAGATGCTGCAGACGGAGTACGAATTAGGGGGTACTGAATACTTTCGATATGCCCAGGTGCGTCACGCTCTGCTATCTGTCCGCGCCGAGGGGGAGGCCGTGCCTGAGTCTTCTCCTTTGGAGGATCGGATTCTGGATGGTCATATGCCGGAGAGTACAATCTCCTTGATTTACAAGAAGCTTGTAAATGTTCGGACCGACCTCCTCCTTGATGTGCGAGAACAATGGACTAGGGATGGTCTCGAACTGGACGATGAGGACTGGCAATATGCCATCTCCTCTCCGAAGGAGGTTGCGATCCCGGCTAGACTGCGGCTGGTGCAGCTTAAGATACTTCACAGGGTATATGTCACGGGGCCCCGCCTGATTCATATGGGTTTCTCTGACGATGGCTTATGCAAGAGAGGCTGTGGGATGTTGGGCACCTTTCTACACATTATTTGGGAGTGTGGGGAGATCGTAGAGTTCTGGAAACAAATTCATGATGTGATGGAAGAGGTCACGGGTATCGCACTCTTCCCGGCGGCAAGACGATGCCTATTGAATGTCTGGGGTCCCACCGACTATGATGCCGCTCAGACCCAATGGGTGACCCTGGGGAATATGGTGGCGAAGCGGGATATTGAGCAGTTGTGGGGATCCCAGAGACCTCCCACCTTGGTAACATGGATGGAAAATATGGACTGGGGCATGTTCCTGGAGAAAACGGTGTACAGTGCCCGAGGCCGCCCTAAGAAGTGGCATAAGATATGGGGGCAATGGAACCATTATAGGGGAGATATTTGTGTGCCCCCGGTTGCTGCGACGCTCGATGTGCAACTTTCCCCCTAGCCCTACTCCCAGCTATATACGTAAAACTGTTCATAACCTGGAGTCTGTACCCCTGCTTTCCCCTCACTTCTTTGGCGTGGTGTACTGCTCCGCTGATGGGAGTGGGACCTCGCCCCGGCTGAGAACTAGCGCATGCTTATTATATGCTTTGCCTTGCTTGTGTTTTTATTTTTTGGTTTACATTAAAATTAAACCTTTGTTACTCCTGATGTACGGATATGGACCTTCCTACGTATTGTTCTCATCGTGCTGCCGGACCTCCGGGATGTCGGCTGAATAGCTGTGTACCACGTTGACGTAAATAAAGGTTTAAAAAAAAAAAAAAAAAAATAATCCATTCCTCAACCACAGAGACAGTACCCAATGAAACATGAAGCAAAGAAACAAGTCAGGGAGATCCTAGATCAACTTGAGTACCAGGGTGTTATAGAGAATTGCACCTCATCCATGAATAATCCTTGTTTCCCGTAATGAAACCTGATAATTTATACCGTCGAGTCTTAGACTACAGACATTTAAACGCTTCCACAAGCACATTTGCAGTACATAATGAACATAGTGCCACACTAATTAATAAGATGGTCCGGAAAAAAATACAAAACATCACTAGATATCTCAAATGGATTTTTCTGCCTAAATATAGCACCTGGGAGCAGATATTTGACAGCATTCCTAGCGCTAGGTTCTCCACACCAATTTTGTATCACAGGGGTATAAGAATAGCCCTGGGCTGGTTTTGAGTAACTTCAAAATTCTAATGAGGAGGCATTGTCCTATTTAGACAATACTTACCTGATGAACAATGAATTAATGGAACACTTGGCTAGAGTGTACCACATAAGTATAGAGTTTGCTCATCTGGGTAACAAATTACATATAAAAAAAAAATCAAAAATTGCCCACCTCAGTGTCCTGTTTCTAGGATACGAGCTGTCAAGTGAAGGCAAAAGCCTGGTAGCACATTTCTTTTAGAAAAATGCGCACAGCTCCAACCTCCGACAACTCCGAAAAGACTACAATCCATTTTAGGATTTAAAAATATTGGCAGGACTTATATTTTGGATTACCCAGAAAGGGTAAAACCTTTCTACAACTTAATTAGACCTAATTTTTTAAGTGCATCATTGGACACAGGAACATACAGATATTTTACGTTCCATACAAGCTGATATGATAGCTTCTAAACCTTTTACACATACACAACTAAGCTGGTGAGCCGCGTAGTCACTGGAACAACCGGGTACACCTACATCACTTTCTATGAAGGCGATACAGTACCTATTGCATACAAATCACATTTGTACACAAACGCTAAAATGCGATTTGCATTGACTGAGAAAATACAGCAGTGCAGACTTCTTTAGTGAGAGAGAGCACTAGCGGAGGGAAAATGCATAATTGCAGTGACCCCGGTACCAAACTTAGAGGCTGTCACCAAAGCAAGCGTTCCAAATGCTAAACCTTTACATCCAAGATGGATTAAATGGGCTAACTCTCTTACTGCAACAGATGTAGATTACAGATTTAACTCTACATTACAAACACAATCATTCTTGCACCATGAACAAGAATATCCTCTGCCAAATTAAATTATGCCTCTAGATCGATATGAAAGCGTCATTTATACTGATGGTTCTGCCCAGCCTGCCGTAGGAAGGAAAAAGCAATATTCCGCGGCATGTGCAATTGTTAAAGGGCACATGCATGACACACACACAGTCCCTAGAGGACTGTACAGCGCAGCTGGTGGAACTCAAAGCCTGATGGCACTACAAAATACGGATTGTGAATTCCCCACACTTATTGTGTGTGATTCATTTTACTATGTCCAGTCCTATAATGAATATTTATACCATTGGGGCAGCATGGATTTAGAGATTTTAAAGGTTGCACAGTAAATCACAAGATGCTTTGGGAACAGGTTGCAAAGCTGAAAGAAGGCATGCAACAGGCTCATTTTATTCATACATTGAATCATCAACGTGTTGGCATTCACATTGAAGGAAATTCGATGGCAGATAAAGCCGCCTAGGCCACAGTTCGTACTGCTGCCATTGCTGCAATAACTCGCTCAAGTATGAGGATAGACGGAACAACTATGGTGGTAGTTAATGCCATGCGCAATGGTACAACCTGCCAAAAGACTTTCCACTTAGGTACTCCTACAAGTTAGATGCACAAAACATTCCGTATGCTTAGATTCCAGGAGTGGGGGATAAAGTAATACCAAATATTGATCGCAGACTAGGACTGATATTAGCTGCAAATGAGGGTCTGGGTTCTGCTCAGGCGGGTTTATTGCTATGGTTTCCTTACTGAAGCCCCTCCATTGGTGCTCAGGTCTATCAAAACAGACCGAGGACTTGTCCTTAAATTCGACATCTGCCAGCAGATGAAAGGCTCCACCATGGCACGCCCAGCACAGACACCTCTATTTATTTTGGACAAGCCCTTGGCTTGTGTGTATTTGAATCACTGCAGCCCCTTACTATCAGATGGGGCTTACAAGTACATCTTGTTGGCAATGCTCCAGATTCCTGTGGGTTTGGCCACAGTGCTCAGCTGATGCTCGAACTGTAATAAAGGATTTGCGAATCTTCATTGGGACATACGCAATTAGTACACTAAATTCTGACTGGGGTCCAGCGTTTAGCTCTCGGGTTTACAAAGAAGCCATGAGAAGATTGGGTGTGACCTTGCAGTACTCCTCCCCTTACCATCCCGAGGAAAATTCAGCAGTCCTTAACAGCACAGGTATTAGGCTCGGTGGCAGTTGGGTCAATCACCTATATGGGATCCAGGGGCCACTTAACAACATGCCAAGCAAATCCCTAGGGGGTCATACTCCTTATGAACTCCTGTTTGATGTGAGAATGTGGGTACGCTCTATCTTTGGCGGTAAAAATACATACTTTATTGTTCCATGGATACATCTCTGGATTTCCATTGGATTACTTTTCCTGGTTCTCTGGATTGATTTGGTAACTGTATTTTTCCTCCTTCTGAATGGACATTATCTCCCAGAACGCTCCGCAGTACATCTTGTGAACATGGTTCTTAAACCACATGCACCATCACACTGTGAACTAAGGGACCTGTCCCTGGTGAAAATTCCAGTTCCTGAAGAAATAGTGTGGGACAGGGTATCGTATGATGTGTATGGTCCTACTAAACCTTTGCCAACTTCTTATTTGTTTAAAATGTCCTTAAATGATATCATCATCTCTAGTACTTTCTCTGATGATTGGGAAATTGAAACAGTGCACAATATTCTTGCAGATCTATAGCAATCAGCTGCAGTTTCTAATGATAAACTGTATGATGGTAAATCTAATTAGGGAGACCTGTTCTCTTACCAACTGCTGTTTATATTTACACACAATGGGAACACTGCCAAAAGGTGGTTCAAATTAATTTGAACAAAAGTTTGCTTCTTTTTCAGGTTTTGACGCATCCGACTCAGCTTCGTATTATTATAGGCTTGCACCTGCAAAGAAAAATATGCTACTGATTAATGTCAGAGGTAGACACGGCCAGCTCATTAGGGAATTGCAGTTTTCTTTGCTAACCTTATAGAGATTGTTGTCTGTAATATCCTTGATATTCTATGTTATCACAATGCCCAAATATCTTATCTCCCATTTTATTGTGTGAATGTTCAAGTTCAAATTCCAGGCCATGCACTCCGTCTTGGACTCGTTGATCTCATAACCAGATACCCGGCCGAACTGTTGTGCTTCATTATATATGATTGGAATTGCTATATCTAGGTCCGATGTGTACACCATCATATCGTCAGCGTATAGTGATCCCTTTTTCCCCCAGTTTTTATACTTGAAGGGGAGTATTCCACATGTCTTCTGATCTTTTCGGCTAGGGGCTCGATGTATAAGTTAAAAAGCAACAGTGATAAAGGACACCCCTGCCTTGTTCCCCTTCGAACTTCAACTGGAGGAGAGAGGTTTCCATTCACTAAAATTCTGGCTATGGGGGTTTGATAGATTGAGCAAACTGCCCTACAAAACCTTTCCCCCAGGTTACACAGCCTCAATACGTGCATATAGATAGACCCAATTAACTTGGTTGAAAGCCTTTGAGGCGTCCAACGGAATGATAGCCAGAGGTAGTTTATGTAGTGTCGCTAGATCTATAGCTCCGATCAGATTAAATGTAAGATCTCTAATCCCCCTCCCCTGGATAAAACCTTTCTGATCCCCATGCAACAGGTCACCTATGACTCCATTTAACCTCTCTGCCAAAATCTTGGCAAAAATCTTCTAGTCAAGAATAAGCAGAGAGATTGGTCTGTATGAATCACAGTGACTAGGTGGTTTTGATGGTTTGAGAATCAAAGCCACTGTGGCTTCGTTCCACGAATGTGGCATATTCCCGCCCTTTTCAAAAATATATAAGAAACTAGCTTTTCCATAACATGGATGAGAACCTCCTTTAGAGCTTTATATAGTTTCGCCGGCATACCGTCCGGTCTCGGCGCTTTACCAGTTTTTCCTGCCTCAATTACTTTCTAAATCTTACTTATACTTATCAGGCTAGTGAGGTTAGTAGACTTATCCTAGCTGATTTTTTTTGGGAGCACATTGGTCCAACCAGGCCTTTATTTCCTCCTCTTGTGAAGTTAGATCTTCTCTATATAATTTTTTGAAGTGCTTTTGAAAAGCCTCTTCGATCTCTGTAGGGCTCTTGAGCAGATTCTCGGAGATATCACACTTTACTTCTTTGATGTTTCCTTTAGATAGCTCCTGTTTAGTCTTCCATGCTAAAAAATTCCCACAGCCTTCCCCGTACTCGAAGTGAGCTAGCTTACTCGCCTGCCACCTCTTTCTTAGCCTTACGTCTATCATCCCTGCCAGTTCTAGTCTGAGAGATTGTAAGTCCGCCAGAGTATCTCCAGCCGGTGGGTTATTACCATGGGGGATGAGCCCTTGCTCTATCTTCTGAATTTTACCCTCTATCTCCTTTACCTCGCTCTGTACTTTTTCTGTCTGGCAATTTAGATAGACGATATACATCCTCTCAGGAAAACTCTGTGTCCCACACTATTTCAATTGAGGCACTGTCCATATTAGTTAGAAAGAAATTTTCTGTCTCTCTAACTAGATGCTCGATCACTTCTGCCTCTAACAGGATGGCGCGATCTAGGGTCCATCTTCTGTTGGTCAGTTTGGCTGGGACTTTTAGAACTAGGGTTACTGCCGAATAGTCAGAGAGGTGTCCCCCAAGATGTGTTATATCTTTCAACCATCTTTTCAAGTCAAGACTAGGGAAAAATCTAATCTAGACCTATGGCCATACTTTTTTTAATGAAAAGTATACCCTCTCCTGATTTCCATTCTGTCTCTCGATATATCAAGCCATCCTAACTGCTTCATCGCATTTTTCAGCGTAGATCTCATTTTACAGTTCTGAGATGCTCTGCTCATTAATGACCTATCCATAACTTGATCCAGGACAAAATTGAAATTGCCTGCCAGAATTAAAGTGTCTGGGAAATCTAGTAGCTCAGAGAGTAGACCCCTTAGCGGGGCCGGGTCATCCAAGTTAGGACCATAGTATTCTGCTACCGTGAATTTATGCGCGTGGTATTTGATCTTGGCTATGGCCCATCTCCCCATCTTATCTACCTTTCTGCTTTCTAACAAAATAGCAGAATTTCTTTTGATAACTAAAGCTACCCCCTTCGTTGTTAATTGTTGCGTAGTGCAAATTATATCCTGAATCCAGCTTCTAGATTTATACAAGTTCTTCATCTTGCTCTCTGTTAGATGTGTCTCCTGCAGGATGAGAACTTGTTCAGGGGTATCTCTCAGATATTGAAAGATTCTCTCCATCCTATATTTTGCTCTTAACCCATTTAAATTCCATGACAGAACCCTCAGAAGTGATGATTGGTCGCCTACAGGATGTACCATATCTCTGTTAGCGAAAGACAGATTTCTTTTGGGGCCTGTTTAGACGAATTGGGCATATTTTTTTTTTGTTTTCTCCCACTGCTCCCCAACCAGTGCCTACCACCCTCTCCCCTCCCTCATGCCCCCCCCGGAGAACTCCCTTTCTTTATCTTAATGGCCCTACCCTGGCCTCAGAGACTCCCCTCCTGGAGTCAGAGACACCTAACACTTATATTACATCTTTTCTTGGGAACAAATTGATGCTGGCTACAAAATCCTTATATATCTCTAAATCTTGTCTGAACTATCGAGGAGAGATAATACTGTTTAGGCTACCGCCCCGCTGCCCTGCCCCGAAATAGACTGGAGAACATCTTTGGCCTCTTCCACCCACCTAAAAACCTGCATCTTGTTGTTATACATTACTTTTAATGTAGTCGGAAATTTGAGCTGTGCGGTCGCGCCTGATTGCCTGAAGGGATATAATAACTTTCCCAGCTCCCACTGCTTAGATGCTGTGATTGATGAAACATCGGACTGTATTTGGAAAGTTAGTCCTTCCGCGTTTAGCGCGTTCAGCTTGAGAGCTTTATTTAGAATTTCATCTTTTAGATTGTAGGTTAGGAAATGAACCAAGATTTTTCTAGGTCAGGTTTATTTGGATTTAGTCTGAATGGGTCTCTATGTACCCTCTGGATGTCAGCCAGGAGAGCTTGCTCTGAGCAGTCGATTTGAGTGGATCGTTTAATCAATTTAGCCACAAACTCTTTAAGATTGCTCCCCTCAACTCCCTCGGAGACTTTAAGCAATCGAATATTGTTTCTCCGTTGGGAGTTCTCAAGAGATTCCAGCTTTTCCTGAAAGCCTATTTCTCGTTCTTTTATCATGTTGATCTCCCTTACATTTTCCTCAGATTGCGAAGCTAACTCAGCCACAGTGGATTCCAAAGCTGTAGCTCTGGCTGCTAATGAGTCCAGTTTGTCTTTCATTTTCTCGCATAAATCTTGATTTCTGCTTGATGTTTTTCTGATACCATGAATTTATTTCTAACCTCTTCCGTCAATGTTTGTAAGAGATCTGAGACTGACAAGGGTTTGGTCCTGTCAAGTGGATCCTCTCTCTGTGCTGCCGCATGCTCATGGTCATTTTCCATTATTTGGCTTTCTCTTAAGGGAACTTCCTGTGTTATCTGAGTGGTTATATTTGGCACTCTATCCCTTTCGTCTGCCATCTTTAGCTCTCGTGTGCCCCCTCCTTCTAGCCCCCCTACAAGTAATTGGAACCTATTTGGGCTTAGTATACCTTCTGGGTATTCAGGTAGTTCCCCGGCGTTGCTTTTGTTGTTGGTGAGCATGCAGACTATCGGTTTTAATATTAAAGTGCTGGGTGCCACTTTAAAATAATTTCTCAATGAGGGGGTAAGTTTAGGGTTCTGTTGTTTTTGTGGGGGATTTTAATTTTCTTAACTTTCCTATTTTTAGGGATTATCCACTCCCCTGCTGTGCTCTTACTTTGAGCAGTTACTATTTTAAGTGTCTTTGTGTGGTTTCTGCCAGCCTGGACCTCCCTTCTTCAAGTACAGTCCGGATTAACCAGGGAACCCGTGTTAAATAGATTAGAATGATTAGGTGTATTGAATGAGTTATTGTTCGTGCTCCTCAGAGCGTAGCTATTTTGCCCTCCATGCCTGTCGCTGAACCCTTGCCATGAGTTTCAGATTCCAGGCTCCCCTTTGGCTGGTGATTACCACCTTAGTGTATGTCGAACAGAGCTGCACTTAATGTATGCTCCGGCTCCGATCCTGTTCCAGTCCCAGCTTCGCCCTTCTCTGCTCCGTCTGTCCCTCGAGAAGCTCTACACGATTCTCGGACCTGCCGCTAGTACTGCTCCCGCGGCTCACTTCACGGGCTGCACGGGTCCACTGCGACTCCTGGGCCTCCTGACTCCCCCCGAGACTGCAACTCAGCGGCCGCCGCCGCCACCGCTCTGGGTATGACTGGCCCCGCCACCTCCGCCACAATGCCCTGCAGACACAGCTGCCTCCCATCTCCCGTCTCGGCATTGTAGGTAAGCTTCTTCTTTCTCCTTTCGTTCTCTCATCGCTTCAGCTTTTTAGCTCATACACAAGAGACTATAGCAAAATTTACCAGCATCGGTGATGTAAAGCGGTCTGAAACTTCAACTCATTCATAACACAGCGTTATCCCAAGACATCTCGGTTGTAATTCCCTAATGAGCTTGGCGTATCTACCTCTGACATTAATCGGTAGAGTCAATTTAGTAAAAATTATGATTTTACCAAAACTTATTTTTCTGTTTCAAAACATTCCCCTAGCATTCAAAGAAGAGGGTCTAAAAAAACTCCAGGCAAAAATAAATAGCTTTATATGAGCCTCTAAAGGTACAAGAATATCCTGGGAAAAACAACGTAGAAGGAAAAATAAGGGAGGATTGTGCTTGCTGGACCTAGTTCTCTATGCATTGACATTCATAATGAGGGTGGGAAAAATGCTCATGAGTGAACTGGACAGCTCGGACATCTGGAGAATGTTCAAGGAAATGTTGCTAGATTTAAATGGAGGAGACCAAGATTTTATATATAAATTCGGAGATCTGAGATTCTTCAAAAAAGTATGACTAAAGTCCTTAAATGGGCTAACCTCTACTTGGTTTAAGATCAGAAAGTTATTGAAAATCAGCTACTATAGTGCTATGACGCCTATGTGGGATGCCCCAGGCTCGCCCGAGTGGACCAGGGATCCTTTGGTAACCCCGTTAAAAACAACTGCGATATTGTGTTGGGAAAAACTTATACCAGAGGGCTCCCTGCTTTCATGGGACAACTTGAGGAGCAATAAAATATCAACATTTAAATACCTACAAATAAAGAGCTGGAGTCAGGCGGTTGGTACAACTGCTGGTTTCTCTAGTGAACTGGAGACCACCCTGAGGAAGAAAAGTGGGAAAAAGAAAGAGGTGGCAAATTTATATTGGCTCCTGATAGACCTGGCAGATGGCGACTTCAATCTTCCATCGCAGCTGTGGGGGGAGTGCTTGCTGGGATCCAGCATGGAAGAAATATGGCAAGTATCCTATAATTTTTTATACTCCACAGTTCAAGCTGCAAACCTAAGGAGAAATCATATCTTTTGTCACTACAGGGTATACTGGTCTCCTTTAAAACTCTCCAAATTTGTGGAGGGTACTATTCCGTGCTGTCCAAAATGCCATTAGGAAAAAGCGGATGATTAGAGTATGTTTTTAAGATGCCCATTGTTACATCATTATTGGGCCACTGTAATCAGAGGTATGGAAGCCATATATGATTTTAATATTCAGGTGAGCATAATCCTGGTATTCGTTGGGGTTTTCCAAATTATGAATTACTATCACTAGAGGAAAATAAACCATGTTTTTATCTAATCTTACTTGCACAGAGAGAAATCTGTAAATGCTGGATCAAAAACATATCTCTGACATTTTTTAGATTGGTTAACTTCTATTAAATATACGTTGAAGCTAGATAAGGCAGCATGGAAAAAGAAAAGTAAGAAAAAAGATTTTTGGCTGGCCTGTGCGGATTGGCTCGATATCTGTAATACTAGGGGTATAACAGTCCAATGATTATGCCTTTACATCAGGATACTTTACCCCTCTGGTCTGTTTTGGCGGCCGCCCAGAGAGAGGAACAGAACAGACCGAATATGAGAAAGAGAGGCTCTGTGTAAAGTGCATCCATCTAGATACAGAGCTCTCATGTAGGTGCCAATTAAGTGGGGGCCGCAGAGAAACTGAAATGGGCTCTGGGTACATCGAATGGCGAATGAGGACAAAAAATAAATAAATTTGCTAACAAACACCAAGCTGATATACTGTGCTTAATTTATTTTACAACTGTCTATACAGGGTTTCGATTTTTTGGAAGACACCATAGAGACAAAGTCTGTCTGGTCGAGGGAACTGAGGCCTTGTTCAGAGCATGCCTCATACCACATCAATTGATTCTCCTAAATAAAACAGTTTAGCAAACTTCTTGTCTTGCTATAGCCAAAATGAAGGATTTGGACACACTGCGTAGTCCCGCATTCTCACGCTTCGAGAATTGCCAGCACTTTACACACTTCAGTGAGAACATACTAGGTACCTTGATATATAATGGTTGTTTTAATTCATTAAACCCCAATTGGAAGGGATGGTTGGTTTAGCCAACAAACACAAACTGGTGTCAATCTAGATTCCTAAATAACACCGAAGGGTTTAAGGTCAATTGGCCTGATCAGCGATATGTACAAACAGAACACTCAGGGTGGTGACAACATATAGTGTTGGGAAGTTGTGCCTAGCTTGGCTAAAAACCTCAACACTCTCCCAGGTGAAGCAACACTTGTCCCTTCTTTCTGATGACATGGATCTCAGGGACTTTTTATTATGTCCCCGGAACCTACGTCAAAAGCGCTTTTTGTACTTAATATACTACGAGCTGTGGAAGATTGAGCAAGATCGACAGGGTTAATTTGAAAAAGGCGTGTTTGGTCCCGGGGTTGGCAGCCATCTGACTCACACATTTCTGAAAACTAGACACCCGGGGCAGTCCAGGGAGGTGTGACTTGCGTGGACCCCCCAATGTTTTCCTACCCAGAATCCTCTGCAAACCTCAAATTTAGCAGAAAGAAATCTAATTTTTCTCATATTTCTGTGTGGAAAAGTTGTGGGATTACTGGGTTGACACAAAATTCTTACCGCCCAGCGTTCCCCCAGATGTCCCGATACAAATGGTATCTCACTTGTGTGGGTGGGCCAAGTACCCGCAGCAAGGAAGGGCTCAAAACGTATTGTTGAGACATCAAAACTATCTATCAAAAAACGACCTGTTTTTGCAAGGGACCCACCTGCGTTTTTGGTCCCGGGCTCAACAGCCATCTAAGAAAACTACCAAACCCAGACACTTATGAAAACTAGGCACCCCGGGGAGTTCAGGGAAATAAGGCTTGCATGGATCCCCCAATGTTTTCCTACTCAAAATCCCCTGCAAACCTCACGTTTAGCTAAAAAAATCACATTTACCTCACATTTCATTCTGGTGCCTAGTGTGCTTTCCCGGGAGCAGATCAGTGGCTATTGCCCGTATCTGCCTCCGGGGAGGGGGGCAGAAAGACTTTTTCATTTTTTGGGGGGGAATGAGGGGCCCCTGGCCTCTGAAAAAAATAATCCCTGGTGTCTAGGGTGCTTTGTGCCCTCTGGGGGGATAGGTGGGGGCTACGGCCCCATCTGCCCCCCATTGGAGGCTGAAAGACTGATGTTGTCATAATTCAATGGGGGAGCAAAGGCCCTTGCCCACAGGGCCGCTCTCCCCTCCCTGGTGCCTAGTGGGTGGATCCCTGCTTGGCATATTGCCCTCCTGGGGCGATCCCCAAGCAGGGATCCACTGGAGAAGGGTATTTATTTTTTATTTTTTTATTTTATTTAATGAGATTTTATGTAGCGCAAACTTTACCCAAAGGTGTCAGAGCGCTTTACAAAAGGACCAGTTACATTACATAAGGACTTCGGAGTACATGAGTTACATAAATGATACAAACATAAAAACTATAAATTCACAAAAGAATGGTAGTAAGTACATACATCTACTGCAGATACTAGTGGTTAGAGCTGCATATATATACAAGTTGAAAATTCGCTCAAGGAAAAGATACAAACAGAAAAACTCTAAATTCAGAAAAGAATGGTAGTAAGTACATATGTCTACTACAGATACTAGTGGTTAGAGTTGCATATATACAAGTTGAAAATTCAAACAAGGAAAAGATACAAACAGAACAAGCATTTGCAATGCAAATAGATTTCGCATTTGTGAGTTAGAGCTATTGACATTGTACATGGCAATGTTTTTTACCTATACGTTTTATTTTTGGAGTGAATGTATGTAGTGTGCAAATTCCCTTGGAAAGGTCCTGCACTTTGTAATAAATATATTGAAAAAGACACAGTGTGGATTGTATCAACAATTGCTTGGCACGTACCTCATGGGTGAAGTGTCGCCACACATGCACACCGTGGTGCTTTACTAATGCGAAACTCATTAATAAAAGTAGTGCTTACAGACTAACCAATGCGATCAGGATCAGAGCATGTTTTCTAGACTATTTGACTCGCTCTCCTGCGTCTTGGTTATCCACCAAACATTGGGAAGCAATGAAGTTTGCCAAGGGGGCGGGGGACAGGGGGGCTTCGGGGGTACATGAAAATGTATTCATTGCCTAGTTGTCAAAGGTCGCCCGGTGCTATTAGTTAAAAGTGTGCAGATTTCATTAAGATATTAAGAGTACTTTACTCGCATCTATGAGAAAATTAACTAAACAAGATGCCAGAATGCGTGTCAGTTTTAAGTGTTTTAGACAGTACTGGTTGCTTAGTTTCATTGCATCAATGTTTGTATGTACTCTTTTACACAGCATCCAAAGTAGGTTACCTAACCCCAAAGCCCTGAGTTGTTAACTGACCCATAGAAGGGAGTGTTTTACAGTTGAGCAAATGTGTCCAAATGTAATTTTGGTAGTGCCATGGAATGATCAGCCAATGAGGTACTCAATGAGCAGGTATTTAACTACGTGTTCAAAACGTACGGTATTGTGGCTGTTGTTTGTTTGTAAACAACCACCTCTATGAAATAACACAGAGCTTCATCTACCAGACAGTGCTCACAGAGGGGCGACTAAAGCACAGAACAAAATGTATTAATTTATCCTGAGTGTGAAGGCATATGGAAGTCTTACGTGCCAGCCCGGAGAGGCTAGGGATCCCAGCGCTTCTACAGACTCTGCCGTGCTCCTCTGCACAAGCAGGGCACAGCTCAGAATCTGCTGCTTCTGCTAAGAATAGGTGAGGGGGATGAGGTTGGGGCATGCGGGAGTTGCGGGCAGATTTCCAGGTTATTGAAAGTGATGATTCTGACGTGAGGCAATGGAGACTGACTTTGTCTGTTTGTCTGCACCAGTCTATTTCTCTACCATCTACCGTGCTCACTGTCTTGGATCCATTCATCTCTCTTTGTTAGAGTTGCGCCAGCCAATATATTAATTAACAGGTAGAGCCAGCCGGAGACGAGCCAAGCGTATACGAGCCAGTGGGCGAGCAGTGAAAATGATCGACATGTTAATCATACAGTAAACATGATGTAAATGTGCGATAATGTCTCATCAGAATTTTAAAAAGTGCATTTCTTTAACGCCTCACCTCAGTACACAAGATTATAGCACTGAATTGAGAGGAAGTTATTAAAAGTGCTCGTTTTAAGCATGAATTAAAACACTGCCGCTCCTCCCGCCCGACAACAATGCCACTTGTGAACTAAGAGGCGTCAGTTGCCATGCATACCCCGAATGTTGCCTAGAGTCTTATGATATTTAGAGTAACATTAAAATCTAATTCATTAAACACGAAGTTTCTGTACAGCACGCATCTTGAACTCGCATATTTCTTTTTTTTTTTTTTTTTTTTGAAAACCTTTATTTCAAAATTCAGGACACAGCTATTCAGCCGACAGCCCGAAGGTTCGGCAGCATTGAGAGTTAGATACAGTGATGTGTCCCCAATACAGTTGAAAGAGTAATGCAAAGGTCCAATTTTAAATAAACACAGAAAAAACTCACAACAAACCCCAGCAAGGCAGAACATTGAAAGCCCATGGCGAAAGCCCCCAGGGGAGGCCGGACCCCACTCATCTACTAGTTACAAGACTGTGTACGGAGGAAGAAGGGGGACAGCAGAGGCCCAAAACGGTTCCTAAAACCAAACTGTGCTGGAAAGTAGGTCAGGGGGAAAGCTGTTCCTCAGGAGGTTCCAGATCCGGGGCAAGACATATTCCCCCCCTGTATTGGTTCCACCGCCCCCAGATGGCGTGCCACTTCCGGGGGCGACCTCTAGAGCAGTAGACCGTCTTCTCCCTAAACATGCTCCAGTCCATGTTCTCCTTCCACGCGGTCAGTGTAGGGGGTCCCGAGGAGCCCCACAATCGCGCGATATCCCTTTTAGCTACCATGTTACCCAGAGTCACCCATTGGGTCTGCGCCTCATCGAGGTCAGTGGGCCCCCAGACGTTCAGGAGGCAACACCGCGCCTCCGGCTGTACCGCAGTGCCCGTCACCTCCCCCATAACTGCATGGACTCTCCTCCAGAACTCCACAATGACACCACATTCCCAAATGATGTGCAGGAAAGTACCCACCATACCACATCCCCTTCTGCACAGGCCGTCCTCCGAGAATCCCATGTGGACCAGCCTTGGCCCCGTCACATACACCCGGTGCAGTATTTTAAGCTGCACCAGCCGCAGACGCGACGGGATCGCAACCTCCTTAGGAGAAGAAACCGCTGACTGCCAGTCCTCATTATCCAACTCAAGGCCATCCCTAGTCCACTGTTCTCTCAGCCCCAAAAGCATATCTGCCCGGACGTTAATCAACTTCTTATATATGAGCGAGATCGTGCTCTCGGGCATATGACCATCAAGGACTCGGTCCTCAAGGGGAGAGGACTCCGGCACCTTCTCACCCTCCACGAGGACTGATCGGAGGGCGTGACGCAGCTGGATATACCTGAAATACTCTGAGGGCCCTAGCTCATACTCAGTCTGCAACTCCTCGAAGGACTTCACCCTCCCCTTATGCAGCACATCTCCCACCTTGGATATACCTATCAGGTCCCACTTATCAAAGCCCTTCGTATGCCAGAGTCTTCCCAATCTCTCCGATTCAAACAATGGGGTAGCGAGGGTGAGCCTATCCTTCCAGCCCAACGAATCAGTCGCCATCTTCCATACACGCACCGCCACACCTGTGGGCCCCGTGAGGGACGAGTCTAAGGACCGCGAATACAACGCCCTGTAGTAGTTGCCGCCACGAAGCAGCCACCTATCCAGGGCATACCCAGGGCTGAGGGCAGGGCCGTAAAACCCATGGTTGATCGCGCTCAGCTGCGTGGCCCAATAGTACCGTCGGATGTCTGGGAGCGCAATGCCCCCATCGTACCATGGGAGCGTCAACTTTGAAATAGCTATTCGCGGCCGCCCATCCCACAGCAACGTCCGTTGGAGGCCTTCGACCTCCCGAAAGTATTTGGCCGGTACCCAGTCCAAGGTGTTATGGAGGGCATAGAGGAAGCGGGGAAGAGACATCATTTTGAACAGGGCCGCACGCCCAACAAGGGAGAGCGGCAGCCTCCGCCAACCTTCAACATCTCGCCTCAAGCGCGCCAAGGGGGGGAGCAGATTCCTCTCATAGCGCACAGCAGGATCCATGGATATAAAAATCCCCAAATACACGAAACCCTGCTGGGCAACCTGTATCGAACATGTTCTAGGGATCGGTGGGACCTCTCCACTAAGAACGTACAAGTACGATTTGCCCCAATTAATCACAAGCCCCGAGTTCCTACCGAACGATGCGAGTACGTCACAGACCACTATAAGTGACTTCTTAGGTGAGGCAAGATACAGTAGGATATCATCGGCATAAAGCGAAATACGGTCCTCGTGATCAGGCGACCACCGAAGGCCCCGTATATCCGGGTGCCAACGTATCCACGCAGCCAACGGTTCAAGGGCGAGGGCGAACAACAGAGGCGACAGGGGGCAACCCTGCCGAGTACCCCTACCAAGCTGAAACGGAGTAGATGCCCGACCATTCACCACAACATTCGCTAGTGGCCCCTCGTACAGCAACCGAACCCAACTCACAAAACCGCGACCGAAACCAAACTTGGCCAGCACGGCCCATAAGTATGCCCACTCCACCGTGTCAAAGGCCATCGTGGCATCAAGAGATGCCACAATAGCCGGTTCACGCAGCGTGCCCGCCCTGGCGATGACGCCATGAAGACGCCTAAGGTTTAATGCTGTGTTTCGGTGCGGGATGAAGCCAGATTGATCCGGGTGGACCAAATCGCCAAGCACCCTACTCAAACGGATAGCCAGGAGTTTGGCCAGAATTTTCGGCTCAGCGTTGAGGAGTGAAATGGGCCGATAGGAGGCGCACCTATCTCGGGGTTTACCCTCTTTATGTATTACCACGATCGACGCCAGCCGCAGATCCAACGGAAGGATCCCATCCCCCCGCGCCTCCAAAAACATGGCGCGCAGGTGAGGGGCGACCCTATCCGGGAACAGTTTATACAGGTCGATCGGCAGTCCATTCGGTCCAGAGGCCTTACCCGAGTTTAACGCGCGAATCGCCCCCGCCACCTCGTCAACCGTTATGTCACCATCCAAATCATCCCTATCTATGTCAGAGAGGCAGGGCAACTCGATATCACGGAGGAGCTCAGACGAGTCCTCGGGCGGCCTGTCCGACACAGAGGTATAAACCCTACGAAAATACTCGGCGAAACACTTCACAATCCCCTCAGGTTCCACAATCGCCTCTCCCCACTCTCCCGTCAACTCTGGCACCACTCTATTGACCCGTTCTTTCCTGTCCAACCACGCCAGGAGTTTCCCTGCCTTATCACCAACGTCATACAGGCGGCCCTGTTGTTCCCTACTGAGGGTCTTAGCGGCGTTCGTAACCAGGTCCCTATACTCCGCCTGCTTCAAGCAAAGCTCATGCACTGAGGACTCTGTAACCTCCTCCTCCATAGCCCCCTCAAGGGCCGCGATCTCCTCCTCCACTTGCCGCACCTCGCCATCCCTCCGATTCTTGGCAGCCACCACCAGGGAGAGGGCTTCCCCCCGAAGCACGGTCTTAAAGGCTTCCCACAGCGACACCGCCGAGTCCACGGTTCCCAGATTGTCCTTAAAATAATTATCCACCTTCTTTACCAGGGCGCTGCGCATCTTGGGGTCTCGGAAATACCATGGGTTGATGGGGGCCACCCTCCCTCCTCCCTCCCGACCTAGATCCAGCCGGATCCACACTGGCGAGTGGTCAGAGATACCGCGTGCCATGTGCCTCGCCTCGGATATCAACGAGGCATGTGCGGCCAGAGTGAGCAGGTAATCAATCCTGGAGAGGCTACCATGCGCCCCGGAGTGAAACGTGTATTGACTCTGTGTGGGGTGCCGGAGCCTCCAGCAGTCTATCAGACCAAACGTATCCAGGAAGTCTGGAAGCCATTTCTGAGCCCCCCCTGTGTCCCTGGGCGGGTATCTATCCAACAGTCCGGAGCCCACAGCGTTGAAATCCCCTCCCACTACCAGCATTCCCCCCGGGAGAGTCAGCAAAGCCCTGCCCAGTTCAGCAAGTGTGGAGGCCTGCAGGGCCGGCGGGACATAAACCGAAACCAAAACCAAAGTCCTTCCTTCCCACCGCCCCGCCACTGCCACAAACCTCCCCCTATCGTCAACAATGGTGGAGTCCACCTCAAAAGGCAACGATGCTCTAACAAGGATGCCCGCACCCCTGGACCCAGAAGAGAATCCCGAGTGTGCAATGAATTTATACCCCTTCCTATTCAAGGCATAGCACATATTACCTATGAGATGCGTCTCCTGCAGCAGGACAACATCTGGCATTGAGCGTTTCAAAAATTGCAAAACAATCCCCCTCTTGATGCGATCCCCCAAACCATTAACATTCCAGCTTATAACACTTAAGCCCCTACCCCCCATCCTCAAACGGAAAGAGGCCCATCCCACACCCGAGGAGCCACCATGGAACAGCCCTGAGGATAATCATCATGCCTTGCGGAAATAAACCCCCCAACAACAAACTCAAAATCCCCAAAACTCCCCCCACCCTGCACCCCTGCTGCAGCTTACAAAGCCCCCCCAACTTGCAGTGTGCCTGTCGCCCTACAAAAACAAAAATTCTACAAAAAGTACCCTAAGGGAGGAAAAGAGCACCCCTCGTCCTCCCGCAACCCTCCACAGTTACTGCACTCTGTTCGAATCTTCAAGTATGGTCAAATCAAGTCAGGCCGGCTCTGAGATCTCAGCCCTGTCCATCCCGGCCACTGTCTCCATGCTCGGCTGTGTCATCCCCCGTCCGTCGCCGGGGCAAAGCGTCCAGCCATTCGTCGGCCATAACAGGAGAGTCAAAAAAGAATGTCCGATCTTCATGCACCACCCGTAGTCTGGCAGGGAAAAGCATGGCATACTTCAGATCCAGTTCCCGAAGTCTCCGCTTCACCCCCAGGAAGCTCTGTCTCTGTCTCTGCACCTGCTGGGTGAAGTCCGGATAAAAATTCACCGACGCATTCTGGAAGGGGACTGGGCCCGTCACCCTCGAAGCTTGCAGGATAGCGTCCCGATCTCGAAAATGAAAGAGCCGGGCGACAATCGGCCGCGGCGGGGCACCCGCCTTAGGCCGCCCGCCCGGCACCCTATGGGCCCTTTCCACCGCAAAAAACTTTCCAAGGCCCTTAGGCTTCAGATGATTGAGGACCAAATCCTCCACAAGCAGGTCCGCCGAAGCCTCATCCGAGGACTCCGGGACCCCGATGACGCGCACATTGTTGCGCCTGGCCCGGCTCTCGAAGTCCTCCAGCCGGCGGGCGGCGAGGTCACTCTCGGCCCTCAGCTTCCGAACCTCGGTCTGCAGATCCGCAACATCATCAGTGAGGCCCGTGGTCTTGTGGTCCAGGTTCTTAACGCGCTCGTTCGTCTTGCCCAGGTCCGAGCGGATCAGATTGACATCTACCAGGATGGCATCCACCTTATGCGCCAGGGCCTCGAACTGTCTCCCCATCGAGGTCTGCATCCCGTCGAGCGCGCCCATGACATCCTGTAGGGAGAGCTCCGGTGTCCCAGGCGAATCCTCCTTCTGGGCATCCGGCGCCTGGCTCGATCCACTCGGCGATGCTTTCAGGAGGGCGTAGCGGTCCATACTGTTGACTTGGGAATACGTTCCCCGCCTGGTGGACTTAGTCTTCAGCCGATCCCCTTCTGCTTTGCCCGACATAATGGACTCCGGGCAGTCCAGTGCAGTTAAGACTGTTCCCTCTCAGAGAGAGGGATAAGGAGTGAGCAGCCCGCCGAGCGTCCTTGGGGTAATAAAGCCACCCAGAGCTCTACAGTGTCCGGGCAGACAAAGGGAACGAAATCGAAAGTGAAAGTGCGAGGACCTCCGTCCGACAGTTCACACCTCGCCAGGCCGTTGTTGATCAACTAGGAGTCGGGCATCCTGCCAACTCTAGCCCCTGGCATCCCCGGGAGTTAGGCCGCAATCTTCCGCCAGTCGTAAGTCCGGTTCCCGATGGGCGATCCGACCGCGGGTAGCATCAATCGCCTCCCTGACAACTCAGCAACACGGTGCCATGCATACCATCAGGATTAGAGACAGGATAGTCGACGGAGGGCGCGAGGGTCTCGGGAGCTCTAAGCTCACGCGGCCATCTTGGTCAAGCGCTAGGCTCCTCCCCCCTGAACTCGCATATTTCAAGGTGGCAATAATAAAGATGAAAATGGAAGTACCGGCAGGCAAGAAAACACGAACAGGAGTGGGGCGGGGGAGGGTGAGAAGTCACAGACTGAGGGAGGGGGTGGTGTTAGGAGTAAAGGGGCCAATAGCAGTGGAAGGATACAAATGATGAATGAGGAGGGACTAACCAGCCTCAAACCAATCGGAAGGCAGCATTTAAGACAAAAGCCAATGGGCAGAGAGTGGGCGGAGCTTCCACGAAGCTTTCACACTACAGTATATATTGCATGTCTCGCAAAGCGATGGCAGCGCATTCACGCTGCAACGCGAGGCAAGACCTAAAAGAAAATAGTGCCAGGAGTAAAGCGGCCAATAGCCGTGGGAGGATACAGATGATGAATGAGGAGGGACTAAAAAGCCTCAAACCAATCGGAAGGCAGCATTTAAGACAAAGGCCAATGGGCAGAGAGTGGGCGGAGCTTCCACGAAGCTTCCACACTACAGTATATACTGCATGCCTCACAAAGCGATGGCAGTGCATTCGCTCTGCAACACTAGGTGAGACCTAAAAACTCTAAATTCACATAAGAATGGTAGTAAGTCCATACGTCTAGTATAGATACTAGTCATTAGATTTACATATAAACAAGTTGCAAATCACTCAAGATTACATTTTAAAAAGCGATTAGGGTTGGACAATTATATATTACATATTTACAGAGCATGATATTCTTGCCGTTGTACAGCCTGGAGTTCAGGTGGTGTTGCATGGGTGCACCTGAGGAGCTGAATGACTGGAGGCCCTGGTGGACGCGACTTTCTGTATACAGGTGGTGCAAAGGGGTATACAATACCCCAATAAAAACAATACCAGCAGATAGCGAGCTCGGAAATGTCTGTTCACGCCGCAGGAGCATAGTGTGCCTTGAACCGCATGGTCCAGTATAGTAGATCCAGCACGGTCATAGGCTGGAGGCCTAACGAGCGAACAACCACACCAGTAGAGACACACGGAGGAGCGGGGTGTAACGACTACCACAAAGACATGAGCTAGAGCAGCAACGGCCTTAGCGGGTAGCAGAAGGTGGGGAGAAGTCCAAGTGAAGGGGCAGCCTGCCCATAGCTGAGATACTGGGTACCACAGGGTGGCACATAGCCAAGAAAAGCCCAAAAACAGAGAGTGCTGACAGGAGGAGAGCAACTGCGCAATACCAGGCCCTGGAGAGCCGGGTCAGTGGATAACTAATACTTATACTGTGCCATATTTGCTTCTGACCTTTCCAGGCTCCCTCTCTCCTCCTCTGCGGACATTGTATGTGATAGGACTATATCGATGCAGCATAAGGGAGCGTCAGCGGACAGAAAGCCACAGAGTGGTAAATGAAGGATAGCAACTGAGGCTTTAAGATTACCACCAGGTAGCCTCTAAATAAGGCTTTCCATGCAGTAGGGGCCCTAAAAAAGGCTAACAGAAAGGAAGGGAAACCTGACAGGCCGTGAAGGGCAAGTTCTCCCTAAGGCAGGCGGCGGGGATTACCATACCGCATTTACGGCCCAGGCACGAGGCGCTCAGGCAGCATGAACCACAATGACAGGGGGCAAGGGTGGCAAGGCGGCTCCACAAACAAAACTAGACAAATATGCTTGGAATAAGGGGGAGAAGAACCAGATGTCACTAACATGAACGCACAAATACAGGCCTGTGCCCCCGCTGGACAGCAGAGCCTACTCTTCAGGACATTATGGCAGCCATCAACAATGTCCGCACCTCCCTGGAGTCAAGGCTGGACACAGTAAATATAGAAATCTCCTTGGTGCGCGCGGATCTTCGTAATATAGATACTAGGGTCAAGGAATTGGAGAAAGCCACCACAATGCTAACTGCTAATACAGCCAGTCTTAAGCAACAGGTTCAGCTGCTCCAAACCAAGCACGATCAGATGGAGGCTTAGCTAGGCGACTATGAAGGAAGGGTGCGCCGGAACAACATATGCATCCTAAGAGAACCGGAACACGCAGAGGGGCCAGCAACAGATCCTTTTGTACAGGATCGTATCACTAAATACCTACAACCAAAAGGTCTGTCAAGTTTTTTTTGATTGAAAGAGCTCATTGGGTGCCAGGCGGACGGCCACGCCTTAGGCCCCTGCAAGGCCCATAATCGAAAGGGTCTTTAACTTTCAGGACAGAGATGCTATTTTAAAAACGGCGCACACTGCCCCACCCACGAAGTCTGAAAACAATACGGTTACCTTCTTCTTGGATTTCAAGATCAAAGTGCAACAACAATGCTGCAGTTTCCTGGAAATCAAGAAAGCCATCAGGGACAAATGCATCAAATATGCCATGCTCTTTCCGGCGAAGCTGCGAGTTGAAGCAGATTGGAGAGCATACTTCCTCTCCTTGCCTGAGGATGCATGGGACTAGCTTGACGGCTGGCGACAAGTCGGGAACTCCGGCAAGGACTGATGCTCGACGCAGAAATTGACCCATACCAAGCATTCCCAGTATGTTTGAAAAGACACAGACCAATGAGAGTTATCCTTCAGTTAGACAATTGCGCACCAAATGAATACATACCAAGACTGTTCCTGAACAATGGCCGATGCTAATCGGACTTATTTTGGACTGCTGGGGGTGGACGGGGTCTGATTCCGATCACTTGAGGCCCTGCATGACATGGAGATCTAGGTTTTGGCTGTAGCAGGCCGAGGGATAACTGCTGAGAAGCTGATGTAAGTAGATATCCGGTAATATGGTATTGTAAAGGGCTCAGGGGGAATTGGGGAGGGTACAGATTGGCCACGGACCTCATTTTGTTCTTTCGGGAGGGTGACAGGCACTCTGCTAAGTTGGGGAGGCGGGTAGTTCAAAGCCCGCCTGCAGGGCAGCAGGGAGTGTAGTGGGAGGGTGGGCAGAACTGGTTTTCAGCGGGATGTTTACGTTCAAAGTTGTGATGTTGCTGCTATTAGACGCATTGAATTATGGGCTACATGATGCCCTGGGACGAGAATTCTGGGTGGTGGGGCGGGGGGAGGAGGGAGGTGGGAGGAGGTGGGTTGCATCATCCTTGGCTAGGCTATGGCTAATCAGGCTACATCCATGACATGGAATGTTAATGGGTAAAATGACAGAATTAAGAGGACTATGGTGCTACAATACCTACACAGACACTCTCCTGATCTGGTTCTTCTTCAGGAGCCACATCTGAAGGGCAATTCTTACTTGACCCTCAACAGGTTTGGTTACACCCTCCTGGCACATGCAGGGTTTACCTCTGGCTCTAGAGGGGTGGCTATTTTGGTGAAAAAGTCAGTGCCCTTTATACCAGGACATATATGGTATGATTCTCTAGATAGATATGTGAAACTGACAGGGACTTGGGAAGGGCGTACTTTTAATATGTGTTCCATCTATGTGCCACCTAGGCTTCACGCGGAGATGCTGCCACTGCTAAGTAAGCTAATACTGGACCTTCCACCTGGGATTCTCTTGCTGGGGGGAGATATGAACGATGTGATGTCCCAGAACCTGGATAGAGCTCAGCCATCCTCCCGGGCGGGAGGCCCCATGCCATTATGGACATTTGTGGAGGCAATGGGTCTCATGGATCTGTGGAGAGAGCATAACCCGTCCACTAGGCAGTACACGCATATATCAGCTGCGCATGGCAACGGATCAAGACTAGACTACATTTTCACGTAGTGTGTGCATGCAGTTTAGGGATGCACAGCATAAAGCTAGGTTCATATCAGATCATTCCCCGGTGGAGGTTTCCCTGCAAGGCCCGGTCCGGAAAAAAGTTCTTTCACTACGTGTGGATCCCTGGCTTTTTAGGGATCACGGCTCTAAGGATAAGTTTAGGGAACGTACTGAACAGTATTTTACAGAAAACACAAGTTCAGTTACTTCACAATGTGTGTTATGGAAGGCGTACAAAGTGGTTGCGAGGGGCTATGCCCAGGTGGAAATTGGGGGTGGGAGAAGGGAGCGCCGGGCCCGGTGCGCCACAATAGAATAGAGATTGCAGCACTTGAAGAACAACTGGTACAGCTGGGGGGGACTGACTTGACACTCAGACATAAGATAGGTCTCAAACAAAAAGAGTTTAGGGATTTGGAGGAAGATGCTGCCCGATCCCATGCAGTGGCAACACAAAGGAAGATATATGATGTAGGCGATAAAGCTAATAAGCTAATTGCCTGGTTGGAAAAGAGGGATCGAGAAAGGAACTGGGTGGCTGAAATCCCGGATCTAGAGGGCATGTGCTGTTGGGCAGGATCCGAAATAGGGGAAGCATTTGCACAATACTATGAAACGGCATACGGTCGACCTCAGCCATGACGGAAGAGGAATGTACTGCATTCCTTCAAGATATTGCCATGCTGACACTTTCTGCGGAATATAGCGAGGCAATTGATCAAGACCTGACCGTGGAGGAGGTGGCCAGTGCTATAAGAGAGCTGCAGTCCGGGAAAGCAGTGGGCCCAAATGGGCTGCCTACTGAAATGTTTAAATGTGTGGTGGACACAGTGGCGCAGCCTATGCTTGACATGTTCTGTGCGGTGTGGGAGGTAGGACGTCTACCGGAGGACTTTAGGCTTGCTACAATAGTGATCATCCCCAAACTGGGTAAATCACCGGAATTATGTGGGTCACATAGACCCATCTCTTTGCTCAATTTTGAGTCCACGGTATTGGTAAAGGTGCTGGCTAATAGACTCCAGCCCATCATTTTCACAATAATTCACCCGGACCAATCTGGGTTTATGCCTCTGAGAAGCATGAGGCTGGACCTCCGTCGTCTATATGGGGTACTGCATGAGGTGACGGTGCGCCCGACAGAGGACGCAGCAGTGGTGTCATTGTATGGCATTCAACAGTATCGACTGGACATATTTATTCATGGTTCTGTCCAAGTTGGGCTTTGGACCGGGGTTCTGTGCCTGGGTCTAGATTTTATACTCGGACCCCATAGGTAGAGAGTTTGAGTCAATGGGGTGATATCTAGACCATTTGTGCTCCACAGAGGCAGGCGGCAGGGATGTCCGCTATCCCCGATGATATTTGCAATGGTTCTGGAGCTGCTCGCGGCATGGGTGCAGAGGGATCCTTTGGCGCAAGGAATAGATGTTGGGGGTGGTTGGGAGGAACGTATCTCCCTATATGCAGATGATGTCCTGCTTTATGCACATAGACCACGCTACACAATCCATAGACTTATCCATATCTTTAGAACATTCGGTAATTATTCTGGTTATCAAATAAACTGGGATAAATTACTGTTTTTTTTCTTTGACGGGCCAAAAACTACACCTTACGTCTGCATGTGTGGTTTTGGAGCAGCAAAAGGAATTTAAATATTTGGGAATCTGGGTCACTAAGTCGGCAGAGAGGTTTCTAGAACTGAATCTATATCTGCATCTGAAGAGATTACGTAGAGGTGTGGCAAACTGGCAGAAGCTACCGGTTTCTCTCATGTAAAGGGCGGTCTTTTTAAAAATGATGGCTCTGCCACATTTACTACAGTATTTTGAACAATTGATGCATAAATATGCACCCTTGAAACCAAGGAGAGGGGGCTCTCAAAACCAAAAGGCTGGAGCACCCAGAAATATAAGCATAAAAAAATGTGTACCTTTTGGCTATTAGTCAAAGATTACTATTATATCAATCATCACACAGGCTCATGTATACACTTCCATAACCCACTCCCCACTGAATTTGTCTGAAGCACTAGCCGTGAAACAAAAATGGTATCAAATATATAGATATTTTTAATTGTCAATACGAGTTCATCGAGAAGGTGTTTTATAAAAAAAACATCAAAGCATGCACAGTTTAAAATGATAAAATCGCAAAAAGTTTTTGCAGTTATAAAAGTTGCATATTACAGAAAGGAGAACACGAATAGACAAACAATGTGTCATACAAATGTCAATTTGGACTTAAGGAAGACAGTGTCAGGCATAAGTCACTGATCCCTGACTTTCCCTGATTCTACCCAATTTAACAAACAAGAACACAAGCGTCGAGGCGTTTCGATGGCAACAAACTCCACATAGAGCCACCTTCTTCAGGACATAAGATATTTTCTCCTTGTGTATTAATATTCAAATCTGGTATCGAGTTTGCCTATTGGAGAAACAGAGTTGTACACTATGAAATCAAAATATGGCAATTTGAAATTCTCCACATTCATCAGATTACAAAAGTAGCCCATACAGATGTATAGTTCTTATCCAAATGTTGAATATCATAATAAAAAACATGTTAAAACAACCCACATACAACAACAACATAAGTGCTTCATACAATTCGGCGGGCTTTTCTATATCTTCAAAGAAAAAATATTTCTTACTCAATGGACCATTCATTCCTCATTCAGCACATTAACTTTCACTTCACTCTGTTCTGCGATCTTGTTCAGTGTTTTGATCATGACACTCACCGATACAACAGTATTCTGGCGAGAATGTCTCCTCTTTTGGGGAGTACCTCTAGAGTCCTTCGCGGATGGCTGAAGGCTTGTAATAGCTGTTTACTGTTTGTCACTATACACCTTGGCACGATAGTCTTCAATCTATGTGCATGTTAGTGTCCGGATTTAATCACGGTCGCTACAAGACACATATTTTGTATAAGTATCATCAAAATTAATAGGGAGCAGTAATCAATCTTAAACATCTCCTGGTGATACAGGGGGTGGTTTTATCACATTGGGCTCACCTGTTTTTTGTGTCTGGAAACGCGAATATTCCCTGTGGGTATAAATCCATATATCGCGTATCCTTGTTATATCTCGGGGCGAATTTGTAATTTATCGTCTCCCGGGTCGTCTGTGTAGGTGATAAGAATAAGTGTATTGGATATCATGTCTTTCTGTTTCCCTGATTCTGATATCTTATTATGTCTATTGTATCTATTTGTATTATTCCACCATAAGGTTTACTGCCCTTCATACTGATATTGTGCTGGATTTCTAAGTTTCTCGATTATATTTAGTTATTCAATTTCATTTTGAACTAAACCCTTTTCCCTTGGTTTCCTAAGGATAGGAGTGGATGTCAAGGCTTATTTGTCGCGCGTTTTCTTAACATACCGACATATTATTACTATCTATATGCCCTAGGTGTCTCAATTGATATTGCGCGTTTATAACCAAAGGGTTCTAAGTCCATCGTAATACTATCAAAGACAATTCCGTTTAAAGTATTACGACCATGAATCTATTAGATTGTATTTACATTTAAATTTAAATCTCCCCTCGTCTCTGATGAAACAAAAACCCATCGGGACATGGCTCTTGAACGTGTGATTCCGTTTAATTATATCTATCTTCTGTCTGACCGTTAGCATGCTCTGGATGTATATCTACCCAATCCCCCATATTTCTACAATTTTAGTAATTATTCCTCCTATATATACAAATTCAATGCCCATTGGTTCGCGTTAGCTTACAGCTTGTCGGGGTTGCGTATTCGTCCCTCCGAGAGCGTCTGTTTCCCAAACTTGGAACCGACGCCATCTGGGTTCTCCCATTTTATCAGATGTGAACGCGTGACGTATCACTGTGTATTCGTCACTGACTTTAGACGTTACATACGTCCCATGCGTCACCGCCATTTTGAAGTGGGGAGAGAAAGATATACTTCACTACTTCTTGGACAATTATTTGGAGTATAACAACACCGTCTCTTGGAGGGCATTACTAGCACATATTTTCCTTCCTTTGTTTAGATATCGACAAATTAAAAAAAAAAAAATTAAGATATAAATCCAATTTATCCTGAACTCTTATTATTCCGGGGGCAGTAGAACCATGATGGTCGGTGCCGCCATCTTGAGTTGGGGATATCTATTGCATATATCAGACAGTTTTATGTATGACTTAATTATGTTTAATATATGTCACCCATCCCCATATTTTAATGGGTTGCATTCATCCTTTATCCCTTCGTTTTAATACCCATCATATTGTGCGGATATAGTCGAACAATGATCGGTGCCACCATCTAGGGTTGGGGATATCTTTACATGTATAGGTCAATTTTATTTGATATATGACCCAGTTATATTTAGCGAATGTCCCCCATATCCGTATCTTAATCGGTAGTATTCATCCTTTATCCCTTCAATTTAATACTAATCGTATTATGCAAATGCAGATACATCCTACTCTTTCTATAGAGATTTTTCTTAGAAACGGGGAAGACGATTTTGGTACAGATAAATGACCTTCAAAGGGGATTTATACCACTAGTTTCATCCAGTCTTCTTTGGAGTTTAGTGGCTTTTGGACAGTGTTCAGAGTAAAAATGTACCATTGTTCTCTATTTTTCCTTTTAATTTCCTGTTTATTGTAATCCTTTCTGTAATGAACCATTCAAAATCATTGTGTCTATGGTTCATTAAATTAAAATGATCTACAAGAGGTGCGTTGGTTTTTTTTTGTTTTTAGAGCCGATCTGTGTTCTAGCAGTCTTAATCTCAATTCTCTCCCTGTTTCACCCACATATGCTAATCCACATGGGCAGCGTAGGAGGTATACCACATTTTTGGTTCTACAATTATTTAAGTGTTTGGAGACCATTGTGTATCCATTGTGTGTCAACGATTTGGTGACCACAAAGTTATCACATATCGAAGAATTCCCACATTTGTGGTTTCCCAAGGCCATGTTGCCCTCAATGGTTTTCTGTGCCCGGGAATCTTCCTCCCTATATGTCCTAACCAAGTTTTTCCGTATGTTGTCATTCCGTTTGAAAGCAAATAATGGTTTGGGTAACTTGATCTCATTGCCTTCATTGATAATACACCAATTAGAATTGACTATGTTTTTAAGCTTGTTACTTATGTTTGAAAATTGGGTAACAAACACAATTCTGTTTTCGGTGTCCCCTTTCTTCCTCTCTTTATCCTCCACATTAGGGTTTAACATACTCTCCCGGTCATAAAAGCGGGCCCGCTTCAATGACCTTTTGATCAGTTTCTTGGGATAGCCTCTATCTGATAGCTTACTTTTGAGTAGGTCTGCTGAACTTTCTACCGCTTGGGCTGACACCTCACCTTTCACTGAGATCCCGCTGCCGGGAGGGGAACGGCATTTTGGTGTGAAGGCTCCCAGCTCCCGCCGTGAGGAAAACGGCTCCTGGGGGCGAAGGGACTCCATCCCCCATAACTCCCGGCGTGGCGCCTTCCAACAGCGTCATCAGAGGGCGCCGGAGGGCCTCTTAAGCAGCACTACCCAACGCAGCGCGGGACGCGCGTCTGCTGAACTTTCTACCGCTTGGGCTGACACCTCACCTTTCACTGAGATCCCGCTGCCGTGAGGGGAACGGCATTTTGGTGTGAAGGCTCCCAGCTCCCGCCGTGAGGAAAACGGCTCCTGAGGGCGAAGGGACTCCATCCCCCATAACTCCCGGCGTGGCGCCTTCCAACAGCGTCATCAGAGGGCACCGGAGGGCCTCTTAAGAAGCACTACCCAACGCAGCGCGGGACGTGCGCGTGCCGGCCCGTCTGCCCCCGTCAAAGCCCGTATAAGCCTGGGCTGGGTCACCCCTCCAAAACCTTCAGATGGGTAAGCGCAAGCATATGGGTAACTCTGATAAGGGGGGTTTAAAAGCCAAAATACCCAGAAAGTCTCCTTCCATTATCTCCTATTTAACCTCCGCTGTGGGTGCTTTGAACAAAGAAATTGCTAACGCCGAAAAAGAATTAGGTTTGGACACAAGTGCTGCTCCCAGGAATGGGTCAGCCGTCCTGGAATCGGCTCCCGTCCTGGAATCGGCTCCCGTACCACTGGAACCTGTGGTAGTGCCCCGGAATCTTTGACGGATGTTCCAGCGCCCACTTTGGGTAATTTGGGCGACCAGTCTAGCCCACAGAGCCGCCATTGCCCCCCGTGTGAAAGGGGCCTTATGGCTGGGCCGTCCGTTGCAAAACATACTCAAAGGAAAAAACCTGTAAAGCGTTGTAAAGGTTTAATGGCTAATTCATCTAGTGCTTTTCCAGGAATTGATGATTCTACTCAGCAGTCCTTACGGCTCCTCATTGAGGATATTTTTAGCATTAGATTTGAATCCATGTTGTCCAGTATCGCTAAGGATATTATTGACACTATGAACTCCTGTGTGGCTGACCTCAAAAAGAAGTGCGATCATCTAAACAATATTCTGGATTCCCGTTTGAGAGACAATGCGCGTCCCCCGACCAATAATATTGATACGATACCAGTAGCAACTGGGTTAGCTACCAGAGGGTTTAATCAACTGCGTGCCCTGTCGCCTCCCTTGGGGCAGGGTGGTTTGGTGAATTTGGGTGACAGGAGGGTTATCTCTCCCATCGCAAGGTAAATTGTTTCCAATGCCCCCCAAGGTGCTGTCCCTACGCATCCTAGAGGGTCGAATACAGTAACAAGGGAGAATTCTGAGTTGTATAATAGTTCCATTTCTAACAACCATATTAGGATTGATCTCCCCCCTGAAGCTACCTCTCTTGTCGCGGTTCTTGTAGGGGTTCCCTCTCTTGAGTACCCCGATCAAGAATCAACACACGGTTTGTTACGTAAAACAAAAAGTTGGTGCAATCACTATTGTACGGGTTCTTCTCAAATATCAGATCACATCATCATGGCTAGACGATTGTCGTGGGTGGGCAACCAGCCTAAAAATATTGCAGGAGACTGTATAATAGTAAATTTTAACAAACCGGATGTAGCAGACAGGTTGTTTTGGGATGCTACTGCCCTTAATGCAGATGGTATAAGGGCAGTCCCGTTGGGCTATTTCTATCCTCCCTTAAATACAGGGTTGCCCTTCAGTAGTCCACATATCAATATTAAACCCCATCCGTCCCAGCAATGGCCTAGAGCATTAAGTAGAGTTTCTAGTTCCGCAAGATCGGGAGGAGTTGGCCCCTCGACCCCTGATATTATAAATGCCCGGTCAGGGCCGGAGGAGGTGGGTTTACCCTTGACGAATAGATTTTCTCCTCTAAGCTTGTTGGACTTAAATGATTGACTCCCTGAGCCAGAGGTCACTTTGCCTCCACCTGCACTTAATGACCTGGAGGGATTAGGCATTGAGAGTGAAAATTGCCTATCTACCAGGCCCTGCATTATCTGTCCGGAAGCAGTCACTGGTGTTGTTAATGCACCAAAATGCAGACTTGTTAGCTGGCATATTGCGGGTTTAAGAAGAAAAAGAGACAACCCTCAGTGGCTAGAATTCTTAAAATCTTTTGATGTAATCGCCATTCAGGAATCCTGGGATAAGGGGGAGAATTTCTGGTTGGATGGTTTCAGTTCCTTTTTTCTACCAGCGCAAGCCACCGCAGCTGGTAGAGCAAAAGGTGGACTCATGCTACTTTTATCCTTGAACATACAGGGACCTATAAATAGGATTCCCACTGATTCACTCAATTGCTTGGCAATTGAAATCTGTTCTACCACTCATCCTAAGATACTTTTGATGATTTTTTATAATTCTGGGGAAATTGATTACAGGTATCAACATCTGATCAATTTGAACTCCTTTTTAGAAAAATATAGGGTTTTGCAAACTACCCTGTTTTATGTTGTGCTCATGGGTGATTTTAACATCCATCCTTGTCACCTAAATTGCTGTGTTGACGACGGTTTTGGCCATAATTTTGCCTCAACACCCCATTTTGAACATACTGGGGAGGGGGAGGCCTTAGAGTCTCTCCTGGCTGATGCTGATCTCTTCGAACCCGGTTTCGCTAATAATCTTGATCGGTGCTCGACCTTAAAATCTAATATCAAAGATACTATTATAGATTATATCTGTTTGTCCCCGGGGTTGTTGGACAAAGTAGTTTTCTACAATGCCAGGGAATCGTCCTTTAGTGACCATAACCCTGTCATTTTGGAACTTGACATAAACTGCAGCCTACTATCTAGTGGCAAGAGTCCAATTGCACCTTGTATTGTATCCACCTGTGACCAAGGGAGACGACTCAGGTGGCCTAAGGTGATCCCGGACACCTTTTTTAATGAACTTTGTAAGAAATGCGAGGGGAATTTTTTAACTTGTGTCAAACCCTTGAGCACAAAAGAAGCCATTCTCAGAGCTTTCGAGGGTATTTGTAAACAAATTGCCAGTGACCTCACAGTTAAGCATAAACCGAAAGCGGAATATGGTCCAAAGTGGTTTGATAGTAATTGTTCACATGCCCATCGCCTTTTAAACGATGCTCTAAAAATAAAACCCTGAGATAGAGTCTTGATCGCGGATCTGCGTAAACAGTATAAGATGGCAATCTATAAGCGGAAATCTGAGATCAAGGCAGAGGCGTGGCATGCATTGCTATCAGTAGATGTAATTAGGGACAGCTCAAAATTTTGGGGAATTATTAATACCCCTTTTTTTTCCGGTTCGGAAAATGAGACTCAAGACTGTCACATTACTGAGGCCCAATGGCTGTCTCATTTTGAGGCAATATACGCCTCACCTGAGAACCTGGATTTGCTTCCTAGCCTATCACTAACTCATCCTCAAGCCCCACTTGTGTTCTGTGAAGACGAAGTGGAGAAAGCTATAAGAGAAACCATTAGTGATAAGGCCCCTGGCCGTGATTCTGTTCCAGCTGATCTATTTAAAAGTGACCCCAAATTTTGGGTGAAGATCCTGGCTAATGTTTTTAATGTCTCTGGCTCCCCAGGGTTCCCTGCATCGTGGTCCTGTTCAACTATGATTCCAATTTTTAAGAAGGGACAGAGAGGGGACCCGCGGTGCTACAGACCCATATCCTTGATCGATTCTTCTGTGAAGATTTTAGGCAAAGTAATTTTAACGAAAATCTCAGACTGGGCCACTGAGATGAATATTATTTCTGATTTACAATATGGGTTTAGAAAACATAGAAGTACCATTGACCAGTGCCTTAATTTGTCATTATTAATAAGCAAAGGAAGGTTGTATAAGGATGGCATTTATGGACTTATCCTCAGCTTTCGACCTGGTTAACAGGTCAAAGCTGTGGACCATCCTGTTGGAAAAAGGCCTTGATCCTCCCTTAGTGTATTTTCTGGCCGATCTTCATCAAGATCTTTCTGCCTTGGTCAGAATTTCACGGGATGGAAAATGCACAAGGTCTTTTAGATCGGCTCGTGGTGTTCCGCAAGGGTGTATCTTGGCACCAGTTCTTTTTACCCTATATATTAACGATTTAGACAGATCCCTTTTAACAGCGACTTTGGATATTCCGCGTGTAGGAAACTGTTCTATCCCGGTTCTCCTATACGCGGATGACGCAGTCCTTATAGCTCGCACAGCGGTTGCTCTACAGCGGCTTTTAGATGCTTTTGGGGCTTACATGCAGTCGCTGGACCTAGTTGTGAATAACAGCAAGTCCCATATCCTGTCAATCGGTAGTAAAACAAGAAAACCCCATTCTTTTTACTGTAATGACCAAGAGGTGACCTCGGTCTCCTCTTTTACCTATTTAGGGGTAGTCTTTGATGAGAAGTTTTCCTGGATCCCGCAGCAGAAAATCAAAAATAATTCCATTACACGTTCTGCTATAGGATTAATGGGGTTTGCTAAACGCTTGGGGGCAAGACCAATTAAGAGCATATTAAAAATATTCAGTGAAAAGTGTGTCGCGATTGCGACCTACGTCTCCTCTATATGGGGCTTCAAGGAACAACCAGGCATCCAAATAGCCGAAAACAAATTTCTACGTAGTCTTTTATTAGTTCCACAATCAACGCCAGTCTTCTCCATACACCAGGAACTTGGGATGGGTTATATCTCAGACACTCTGAGCCTAGCTCCTTTGCTCTGCTGGCTCAAAGTGTGGTTAAACCCTGAACTGACTTTGAACCATAAGATCCTAAGCGACTGTGCACAATTGGACAATTCCAATAAAATCAAGTGGTTGACCTATGTTAAAAGTGGGCTAACTAAATTGGGGCGGCCTGAGTTATTTGAAGCCCCTGCAAAGATACGGAAGGAGGATGTTCTTTGGGTAAAACATAACTTTAAGAACTTGTTGTCTGCAGAAAGGGAGGAATTAGAGTTGCAGAAACCGCTTGTAAGAGCTCATTTTTTAACGAAAACAAACATTTGTATTGAACCCTATTTGATAATAGTTAATATTCCCTACCATCGCTGGCTTTTAACTAGGTTTCGTTTTAACTTAGTCCCATTTTTATTAGGTGATTTTCAGGAGTGGTGTAATCCAGAGCATTCAACCCCCTGTAAGTGTGATAACTTTTCTACCCAGAATACCCTTCATTTTATGATGTTCTGCCCGTTTTATTCCATTATGCGGAATAAGTATTTAATTCCAATTCTGCAAGGGAAGGATTTTCTGCAGGTTAAACCAGCACTACTTTACCTTCAGTTATTAAGCTCACCATGGGATATTTTTAACATTGCCAGCTTTTTGGTCGCAGCTATGCGCGCCAAAAAGGAGAGAAACAGACTCCCGATATCTGATTGCTTAGATTTTTAAGTGCTATAATGTAAATATAGCTGCGCACTTTTGTAAGTTTAAGTGAAGGTTCTCTTTTAGAAATATAATATTGTATTGAGTATTTGGCTGTTCTCCCCAAACTCCTGAGCAAGGCCTATTGCACATAGCACTTTTTTTGATGTACTTCTGCTCGAAGGGTTACCTTGGCACACCCCATGATTGCATCGATTGATATGTTTGCACTTTATCTTGTATGCGTCTTTTGCACTATGCATTAAGCACTTTATGTATCATGGGAAAGGCAATGTGAAATCTTGTTTCCTAAACCTATTTGTATTTTGCACTTTTTATATATGTCCAGAAATGCACTAATCATACAAGCTGAATTATAGGAAAAGTCTTGGCAGTTTTTCTCCCTAATACTGTTTGTATGTTTTTATTCTGAAATTCTATTTTTATTTGGTCTAGGAATTCATCATGTGTTGGTAGATTATATTCTGTATTTCTAATCTTTTTAACTGTTATATGATTGATCAATTTGTGCACTTTTATGACATTAAGTTGTCGAATAAAGTATTTGATTGATTGATTGATTGATAGTGCTTCAGACAAATTCAGTGGGGAGTGGGTTATGGAAGTGTATACATGAGCCTGTGTGATGATTGATATAATAGTAATCTTTGACCAATAGCCAAAAGGAACACATTTTTTTATGCTTATATTTCTGGGTGCTCCAGCCTTTTGGTTTTGAGAGCCCCCTCTCCTTGGTTTCAAGGTTTCAAGCACAACCCTTGGGTTGGAGAGATTTGTCTAAATTCGATTGTTATTTTAACGACGCCCTTAAAGAATAAACATTATAGAAAAATAATCGGGAACTCGTCCAAGTCAGGAAGCAAAATCACGGTTGTAACAGGAAATAATGACAAATGGGGGAAAGCCCTAAACTTAAAGAAAAAGTTAATTAGAACTGAACTACATGCTGAATTCTTGATAGAATATGTGAAGGCAGGAGTCATCCCGATCGGACTACAAGTCCGCAATGAACCGGGCCTCTTTGTAGAGAATAAAAGATTTTTGGAATTATGGACCCATATTGCAAATAGGTGTAGCCGGGATTGGATACTGTTAATCATTGAGACAGCCCTAGAGATGGTAGTCTTGGAAAAACAAGAAATTGAGATTTTAAAACAAGCTTTAAAAGATATGTCAGCGTTAGAAGACGCAAAAAAAACGCCTTGATGAACTTAATCAGGAAGTTAATGGATATAAAGAGTTTCTTGTTAATAAAAAAACAATAAAATTAAAGAAAGATGTTAATAAATTTAGCCTGGAACAGGTGTATCCATACACCAATAAAGACTATTTCACGCAACCTAGGGAACAACGAGGAGATAGGTCTTACGATCAAAAGTTGATATATTCAAGGGGTGGCAAAAAGAAGGTCACATTTTCAGACACCTCGGGGTCCAGTAGTGAAGAGGAAGGGACACCGAATGAGGAAACAGGAAGACACGCTTCAAACAGCAACTTTGGGGGTGTTTTTTTTAGAGCACCGCCAAAGGAGAGGGACAAGATACAATCAAAACCCACATCAGAATCAGGGCAGGGGACAACATCAGTGGAACCAACCCCAGGAGTATCTGAAAACAAGAAACCAGAGGTACTGGCGATAGCCCAAAAATTTCCCATCATCAATCTCTCCTCACATGATCTTAGTAAAATAGAAATAGACATCTTAGAAAGAGGCTTTACTTTTGCCCCCACAGCCAGAGTCAATCAATTTACACTAGAAAAGGATTTGAAAGCATTTTTCCGCAAAATAAGACTAAATCGTTTTTTTGGGAACAATGAATATAACAGACCAGAAAACATCTCAGGACTTAAAGGGAAATCTACCTTCACTCCATCTATCACCCAAGTATGTAAAAATGTGGAAACGTTTGAACGGGTTGTAGAATCCAAGATTAGACAGACCGTAAGAGAAGCACACCCGGGTGTGAACAATATGTCTTATGAACATAGGAGAGCCATGAGGACCCCAAAAAATAACTTTAATCTAGTCATAAAACCAGCCGATAAAGGCGGGGGAGTTGTGGTCTTCGACACTATAGACTATGAAAGGAGGATTTCTACACTCCTTCAGGTTGAGGAACACTATATTAAAGTCCCAGACTCGAGACTGAAGGAACTAAAAGGACAAGTACAGGCACTCATAAAAGAAGCCAGTGACAACGAATGGATCTGTGAGGCAGAATATAAATTTTTAAATAATGAGAATGCTATCACTCCAGCAATTTACGGACTGCCAAAAATTCATAAAAACGAAAGGAATCCACCCATGAGACCCATAGTCAGTTGTATAGGCTCATTATTAGAACCTTTGAGCCAATATGTGGATGTATTTTTAAAACCATTGGTCCATAAACAACAATCGTATGTACGTGATTCTGCACATATCATTTCTATGATCGAGGGCACCAGTTTTAATGCTAGGAATCAGATAATGGTGACCCTCGACATAGAAGCACTGTACACAAATATCCCCCAACTAGACACCATTAAAGTCATCGATGATATCTTGATTGAGGAGGAGCTTCGAGGTGCAAATAAAGGGTTTATCATGGACTGTATCGAACTGGTACTTACCAAAAATATGTTTTTGTTCAAGGAAGACCTTTTTTTGCAATGCAAAGGCACCAGCATGGGAGCTACCTGTGCTCCCAGCCTGGCATGCCTCTATGTAGGTAGATTTGAGGACAAACATATCTTCAATGAGGCGGCACCCTTCTTTGAGAACATCCAATTGTGGCGCCGCTTCATTGATGATATCTTTTTTATTTGGGTAGGTGATGAACCCACTTTGGCCGAATTTTTGGAGTGGCTAAACTTGGGTGACACCATTCTTAAATTCACAGCAAATTACAGCAACAGTGCAGTGAACTTTTTGGATGTCACAATCAAGGTCAGTGAAGGACTCTTAGAAGTAGAGTTATTCTCCAAACCTACAGACAAAAACACACTGCTCCATTACACAAGTTATCAACCCAAAACCCAGAGAGACAACATCCCGTTTGGGCAGTTTCTACGATTGAGGAGAAACTGCTTAACCCTTGATGATTTCTATAAACATGCTGCTGTACTCAAAAGTAAGCTATCAGATAGAGGCTATCCCAAGAAACTGATGAAAAGGTCATTGAAGCGGGCCCGCTTTTATGACCGGGAGAGTATGTTAAACCCTAATGTGGAGGATAAAGAGAGGAAGAAAGGGGACACCGAAAACAGAATTGTGTTTGTTACCCAATTTTCAAACATAAGTAACAAGCTTAAAAACATAGTCAATTCTAATTGGTGTATTATCAATGAAGGCAATGAGATCAAGTTACCCAAACCATTATTTGCTTTTAAACGGAATGACAACATACGGAAAAACTTGGTTAGGACATATAGGGAGGAAGATTCCCGGACACAGAAAACCATTGAGGGCAACATGGCCTTGGGAAACCACAAATGTGGGAATTGTTCGATATGTGATAACTGTGTGGTCACCAAATCGTTGACACACAATGGATACACAATGGTCTCCAAACACTTAAATAATTGTAGAACCAAAAATGTGGTATACCTCCTACGCTGCCCATGTGGATTAGCATATGTGGGTGAAACATGGAGAGAATTGAGATTAAGACTGCTAGAACACAGATCAGCTCTAAAAACAAAAAAACCCAACGCACCTCTTGTAGATCATTTTAATCTAATGAACCATAGACACACTGATTTTGAATGGTTCATTACAGAAAGGATTACGATAAACAGGAGAGGTGGAAATCTTGAAATTAAAAGGAAAAATAGAGAACAATGGTACATTTTTGCTCCGAACACTGTTCAAAAGGGACTAAACTCCAAAGAAGACTGGATGAAACTAGTGGTATAAATCCCCTTTGAAGGTCATTTATCTGTACCAAAATCGTCTTCCCCGTTTCTAAGAAAAATCTCTATAGAAAGAGTAGGATGTATCTGCATTTGCATAATACGATTAGTATTAAATTGAAGGGATAAAGGATGAATACTACCGATTAAGATACGGATATGGGGGACATTCGCTAAATATAACTGGGTCATATATCAAATAAAATTGACCTATACATGTAATAGATATCCCCAACCTTAGATGGTGGCACCGATTATTGTTCGACTATATCCACACAATATGATCGGTATTAAAACGAAGGGATAAAGGATGAATGCTACCCATTAAAATATGGGGATGGGTGACATATATTAAACATAATTAAGTCATACATAAAACTGTCTGATATATGCAATAGACATCCCCAACTCAAGATGGTGGCACCGACCATCATGGTTCTACTGCCCCCGGAATAATAAGAGTTCAGGATAAATTGGATTTATATCTTAAAATAATTTTTTTTAATTTGTCGGTTATCTAAACAAAGGAAGGAAAATATGTGCTAGTAATGCTCTCCAAGAGACGGTGTTGTTATACTCCAAATAATTGTCCAAGAAGTGGTGAAGTATATCTTTCTCTCCCCACTTCAAAATGGCGGTGACGCATGGGACGTATGTAACGTCTAAAGTCAGTGACGAATACACAGTGATACGTCACACGTTCACGTCTGATAAAATGGGAGAACCCAGATGGCGTTGGTTCCAAGTTTGGGAAACAGACGCTCTCGGAGGGACGAATACGCAACCCCGACAAGCGGTAAGCTAACGCGAACCAATGGGCATTGAATTTGTATATATAGGAGGGATAATTACTAAAATTGTAGAAATATGGGGGATTGGGTAGATATACATCCAGTGCACGCTAACGGGCAGACAGAAGATAGATGTAATTAAACGGAATCACACGTCCAAGAGCCATGTCCCGATGGGTTTTTGTTTCATCAGAGACGAGGGGAGATTTAAATTTAAATGTAAATACAATCTAATAGATTCATGGTCGTAATACTTTAAACGGAATTGTCTTTGATATTATTATGATGGACTTAGAACCCTTTGGTTATAAACGTGCAATATCAATTGAGACACCTGGGGCATATTGATAGTAATAATATGTCGGTATGTTGAGAAAACGCGCAACAAATAAGCCTTGATATCCACTCCTATCCTTAGGAAACCAAGGGAAAAGGGTTTAGTTCAAAATGAAATTGAATAACTAAATATAATCGAGAAACTTAGAAATCCAGCACAATATCAGTATGAAGGGCAGTAAACCTTATGGTGGAATAATACAAATAGATACAATAGACATAATAAGATATCAGAATCAGGGAAACAGAAAGACATGATATCCAATACACTTATTCTTATCACCTACACAGACGACCCGGGAGACGATAAATTACAAATTCGCCCTGAGATATAACAAGGATACGCGATATATGGATTTATACCCACAGGGAATATTCGCGTTTCCAGACACAAAAAACAGGTGAGCCCAATGTGATAAAACCACCCCCTGTATCACCAGGAGATGTTTGAGATTGATTACTGCTCCCTATTAATTTTGATGATACTTATACAAAATATGTGTCTTGTAGCGACCGTGATTAAATCCGGACACTAACATGCACATGGATTGAAGACTATCGTGCCAAGGTGTATAGTGACAAACAGTAAGCAGCTATCACAAGCCTTCAGCCATCCGCGAAGGACTCTAGAGGTACTCCCCAAGAGAGGAGACATTCTCGCCAGAATACTGTTGTATCGGTGAGTGTCATGATCAAAACACTGAACAAGATCGCAGAACAGAGTGAAGTGAAAGTCAATGTGCTGAATGAGGAATGAATGGTCCATTGAGTAAGAAATATTTTTTCTTTGAAGATATAGAAAAGCCCGCCGAATTGTATTGTAGAATCTGAAATAAAAGCAAGAAATGAATCCACCTCAAACAGTTCTCAGTCAAGGGTAAGATAACAGCGTTTATTAGAAACCAACAACAGATTAGCGTGCAGCACGGGGGCACCCAGCAAAGTCACTGAGTGCCCAAAGATGTGACATTGGTGATAGCTTTTATAAGCCAAAACCACAAAGGATACGGCATCATCACATACGTAGCACAAATTAAGCATAGTTCATTTGACCAATTTGCAAGGGCCTAGATAGTTATATACCATTTAAGGTCCGAAAAGTACTGTTGCAGACTGCGTGACCTAGGTCTGCTTCTGGGACTTTCCACTGTAATGTAAGATATAGGTCTGGTGCTTTTCCAGTTAATAGTTGCAACATAATAGAAAGGACCAGACATATTACAAAATGTGCTATGCTGAAATGTCTGTGTCTACATGAGCATCTCTCCCTGTCACGTATTATTCTTGATCGAACCTTGTGTTACAAAAGCTGTGTCTCTGAAGCGAATGGTAAAGTACGGGCATTTTGTGCACTGCTCTCCATGTCAACTTAGCAGGGCCTAGAAGCTTACAGCATTTGGTATCATACAAAAAAGATGGCTTCTACATTGCCCCATCTGATACCAAATCACTATCTTCTAACCCCTCACCTCCCTGCCGGCCATTGATGAACAGTATTTCAATTGTTTTTGCAAATATTATTATCAGTGCAGTCACTATTGTCCATGGGACTGGTGTCAATATGGCTCCTAACACTGATGGCCATGTTCTGTCCCTTCTTCTTGTACTGGGCATTGTTCCTTTCTTTCACTTTTTAGTTAATGTCTCTGATAAGACCAGATCAGATCTCTTCTATTGCATAAATCACGCAATCCAAAATGTCAAGTCAAATATCTGCTATTTCTTGTGCTATTGTTTGATGTCCAAAAAAGTGGGGAACAAGATGTCTTGCAAGATCAGGTCTCTTAACACACTCAATAGCGGAGTATTTGGCACAGTTAGTTCCAGCACACTATTTAATTTTATTCCAGGACACAATAACCTAATACGAATTATTAGTTGATACTCTTCTACCCTCACTTGTATAGATCTAAGCCTTCCAGATCTTGTTGCTGGCATTTGTCGTAATTGGTGTGTACTTAGGTAGTTACATACCCTTAACCAAGTGTTCAATTCAGTTCTTTGATGTTCCAAAGCCTTGTTTTTGATATCTAACTAGCGGGTGATGCACCTCCTAGGGGTCTATTGGTGCAGACACCAGTCAACCATTTAGAAGAAAACGTTGGTGCCTTGATGGTGTACTGTCAGAGGTTACTAGCACATGACAGTTGGCACTCCCTTGGAAAGTAGCTGGTACAGACGTCTTTGGAGTGATGATACCCAGAGGCCTGGGCTTGTTGTGCGCATTATGTTACTGCCTCTGGTGTCTTCTGTTTTCTGTTGGAGGCCTAGCCTGCCCGAGCAGGTGTCTGCCTCTATCTCCTGTTGTTCTTGTCTTGCGTAGTGGATCGAAGGTTGTACCTGCGAGGTGCCTCAGCTTATTCTCTGCTGTCTGGTCCGTCTGCTTTGGAGCTGTGGATCCAGGATGTCAGCCCTTGGCACTTCACTGCTGTTACTGTGCTGAGGATGATCTGGTGACGTCCCTTCCACCTTGGCTGGAAGCAGTGCCGTTGGGTGTGGGCTTTTACCCAGATCCAGTCACCAGGCTACAGGTCATGTCGCAGTGGAGTTGTTGCCTCTGGAAGAGCCTGCAGTACCTGGTGGTGAAGATAACGTAAGTTCTCTGTTAATTTCTTGCAGTAACATAAAAGCAGGTAGTCTGTTAATGATAGTGGAGCTGTGGACATATGGCCTGCAATGTTCATGGGGTGGCCAAATATTATTTGCTGGGCTGGGCTTTGTTACCCTATCTGGCGTGCTCCTCATAGTCAGCAGGGCTAGTGGTAGTGCACCTACCCCTGAAAGTTCAGTTGATGCACACATTTTTCCAATCTTATTCCAAAGCGATGCGATAAGTTCCTGTAGGAGGCATTTGGCAACCGTATGTGCATCACAGTTCTCCGTTAGGTATGCTTCGGTCCACTTACTGAACATGCACACAATTACCATCACATGTTTGTACTTGTGGGTGAGGGACATGTCTATGAAGTCCATCTGGAGGCTTTCAAATGGTCTTGGGGAGGTGGGAAATGACCATGTGCAGTTGGTGTGCCCTTTCCAGTATCTTATTGTGCGCAAACAGTGCATTGCCTGCAAAGTCTTTCTGCTATTTGGCGGAACTTGGAGTTGTACCAGCATTGGGAAAACAGTCTGATTCATGACATCTCGGCCAACATGTGAGAGATCGTGAAAAAAGGCATGTGATAGAATGAAGCATTGCTGAGGGCAGGCATATCTTCCCATTGGGCCCTGTCCATAACCCCTCCTTTGTTTGCACACATCCTCCTTTGGCCCATTTCTCCTTTTCATCCTCCCCTACCTTCTTCTTAATATAAATTGGGTCAGAGTGTACCGAGTCACTGTTATATTTAGTATTCTTCTCACTGCTTGTTATTTGTACCATTGCTAACTGGCAGCCTGTCGGTGCTATTCTCCTTTCTTCCCCATCAATAAATGCGATGCCCTTTAATACATATTCGTTTGATGATGTGTGCGCTGCACATTGTATTATAGCCACTTTTGTTGGTCTTAGTAATGCTTGGAGGAGGCCACTTATCAACTGTGCATGTTATATTTGTTGGCCTGTGGGTGTGAGGAATCCCCTCATGAAGAGAGAGGGAAAGAGACAACATTTTGATAAACACAGAAAGTCACTGTTAATGCCAGACCTTATTAGGGGCCGAGTAATGAAATAAAGTGCACCCACGTACTCTTATTAAGTGCAGATATACATCTGTGGTTATTTCACAAGACTTTACAGAAGCAGGACAAGAAATAGTACTCCTAGAAAATATTTGTGAACTGCATTTAAGCATGAGCAAATATGCAGGTGTAGATCTACTCATGCGAAAATCTGAGTGTTTGCAAGCTCACTTTTCCTCCATCCACTTTTAGCCAACCTTGGAAGAAGTATTATGTCTGCCATTTTCAGGAGTAAAAATCCAACCTGTCTCAGCATTCCTACCATTACCTCCATCCTCTGTATGTAGATCTGTGGAACGTGGCAGCATAAGGTAATAGTTAGTATTCAAACCCTACTATGGAAGGAGCCCTGGCATAATCAGAAATGCTATTTTAGAGATCTTATATAATGATATTGCTGCCATAATTTGTCGCCGCATTGCATGGCATAAAAGGGACAAGTGGTTTTTGTCACAGGACACCTATTCACTAACACCCCTAAAGACTGCACCTGTACATTAAAAGACATAATAAATTTGTACACATTGTATCCTTAAAACATCATTATACGAAGCACAGTCATTCAATGCGCACTATCCTTCTGCATTGGCATATACTCATTACTAAAGAACAATAAATAAACATAATATCACTACTCTTTGTCCAATCCTTTGTAGCCCCTGGCGAATGCACTGCTTTCAAAAGCATTTTAGCGCATTCCCCTTACAGTATAAATTGTTATATATCCTGCAACTCTGAAGAACCTAGAAATGAAAAACATTAATATACATACACAATATTTCTTCTAGATGCATACATAACATAGTACGTCTCCTTGCTCCATTCAATTAGGCAAAACCCTTTAAGAGCGCAATATACCCAGTGCTATTCTATATGTGCTTGTGAGGATGGTGACGTTATATGTTAGGCTGCCGTCTGTGGAGTGAGAAATGGGGAAAACCAGCCAGCTACCTAACATGACCTAATTGTGTTATCCTGGGCATTTCATTTTCATCTCAGCAACTTACATCGTTCTTAATAATGGGAACCCAGGCCACCCAGATCATTCATCTTTTAGCTCAATAGCTAATATGTTCAAATGCACACTTCGAAAAACCAGCACTTGAAACAGGGACAATACCTATCAATGCACGGAAATAACCTGATCACTGGCAGGAGGGTCCTCTGTTCCCCCTGCTTTTTAATTAAGTAGCCTTTGCGCAATGTAATGGAATCTTTTGTCCTTTAAAATAGCAAATGTCTCCTGTTGTAAATCACTCTGGGAGATGGGGTGGGGGACCTGTGGATAGCATCACTCTGGCCCTCACAATGTCAATTGACAAGACACCAAACAGGCACGTACGACACACATCTTTTCTCTGACGTTCTTGCATCCGAAAATGTTGAACCAAAACTTATTAAAGCGCATATACACAAAATAACATTTCCCTTCATCAATCTTTAAATGAACCTTAAACAATAATAATTTCTAACAGTTATTCAATCCTATTTTATTAATATACACTTAAGAATTGGCATTTCCTTCCATTCTCCGCTGCGAAGAATACATATTTTTTTTTATAACCAGTTCTGTTTATACCCACAGAAAACTGTTGTAGTGTGTGGTGTAGTCTTGGCGCAATGCCCAGAATCTGTGGCCAGCCCACGATCATTATTTCAAAGCCAGTCCAAAAGAGTTTTCTTTAACCCCTTAATGTATCATATAATCAAAGGCCGTGCTAGCCATTTCTCAGTAACTATTGCTTCATTTTTTTTTTTTTTTTTCACTCTATCTACTCTATAAAAGTATCAGGCGTTCCCTTCCACCTATTTGTCTCCCTTCCTGTCTCATTAGTTCTATGTACCCTCTTCTTTGTTCTACACGTAATTTCAGAAAGTCGTTGGTAAAGGACATGAGATGCCACTTTATTCTCCTTTTCCCCAGGTGGAGGGGGCACATTTCACAGGGGTATTATCAATGTGGTGCGTTGTGGGCACTTGGAAAGAAATCAGGGAACGTAAATTTGACTACATCGCAACTATAATATGGAGAGAGGGAGGCTGTTCCCGTATTCTGTGTTTGTCTTAGGGCCATAGCCTTCTGCTTAGAAGCACAGTGGGCCTCAGGACCATTAAGACGCGGTATTGTATTTTATTTTTCTGTGCATAATTTTAACAGCTTATTTTTCTTTCTGCAGAACTTGAAAGGTGCATAGGCTGCGTCCTGTCCCATAGTTTCAAGAGAAGCAGTATTTTGAAACATCCTGTCAAAAGTTCTATTTGGTTAACTTCCCCATTTATGAGTTTGTGCCCGAGATATTTGCAAAAGGTCTGCTCATCATGGGACAGCTCGGTGGGTTGTGCCCCTGTGGTAGAGAATACCAGTGCATAAATATGTGTTTAGCACGCACAATGTATCCTCTCTAAAAACACACTTACTTTGCACTGGTAAGGGTAAACACACTTCAGCGCACCCCCCACTTCCTCACAGAGGAGAAGCTTTCTTACTCATGTACATCAATCTAACTGAAGGGATGTCTATCAACCCCTTACTGATGATAGATTGGGCCTGCCCAAAATTCGTTGTGCAAGCTCAGGGTCCAAGAGCTCTGTTGCTAGAGTAGTACAAAACAACCCTATAGTTAATCAAAGACCGCATATCAAAAATAAAAGCACTTCAAATAAATGCATACAATACAACAACATATCTTCAAATTAATGCATATAATGCAATACCAACAACAACACCCTCCTTGTTGTGAGTAGGTGGACACCTATTCACATCTGGAGACCACCCTTGGTGTCCAGCAGGAGGCAGTGCACCAGAGCCAACTCATCTCTGGCCACAACTTCCTAAAAACTAGTCCCACACCGTAATCTTCCATTCCCTTCCTTCCAGGAGAATAATCACAGTCACAAGAAAGACATTGCAATCTAAACGACACACAATATGCAGTCCTGTGTCATAATTGTATTCCCCATTTTCAATAAATGGAAACAGCAATGCAGTTGTGTTACCTGAAAGGAACTCGTACCCCAATTATAGCTCTTAGGAAGTGTATATGGGAAGGAGTAATCTGTCCCTCTTGCAGTAGACAAACTTACAGGCACACTTCGGTACAGTGACACAGAAGGTAGTCAGCAGACTATTTCTGGCTGCTCATTCCTGAGGTGTGGGGGTATGGATAACAGACAATACAAATTGATAACAGATACAAATCAGTCAGTGATCAAACAGCCAGCTGCGCATTGTTAAAATGAAGCAGAGCAAGCGCCCATTATCAGACAACGTGACATGAAATGACATTTGCTACAAGTTCACCGAAAATATTCATAGATAGGAAGAAAAGGGACAGAGGTAGAGTAAGATATTTCATCCCCTTCCTTTCTCTCCGGGCCACTCAGACCCACAGAGGTGCTGCTGAACGAAATTTTTAGAATCACATAAAAGGTGAGACAAAAACAGGTGAACTCTGCACTTACACAGGCACACACATATAACACAAATAGCCGGGGTCTATCCCTAGTCGGTGCGGATCTACACAAGCACCTGTTATCTAATTCCAAAAGAGTGTTAGTGTAATGAGTGTAATCACAAGGAGAGTTGGAACCTGACATATCATAAGTAGCAGTGCACAGACGTAGGGTAATGTGCAATATAAAAACAATGTGAAAGTGTCTATTTGAGCAGTCAAGAATTATTATTGTATGAAAATGGCAACAGAAATCGTCCTTGTGTCCAAGTCAGATCAGTCAAAAATGTAGATGTACAGTCAAATTTCGATAACTGACGAACATAGGTATTGAAAACAAAAATCATTAAGCTCAAGAAACTTATTAATGCAAATCAAGGAAACAATAAATCACGTATTCCATCACTGTTTGAAACAAGGCGATCACCCCCCTTCCTTTTCTCAGCATCCGACACCTTCCACCCCTGGAGCCAGTGAGTGTCGCAGGCAAGACAGGGAACTGCAGAATTTCACCCTCCATGAAACATCAGTAGTCTTGTGCTTCCTATTTTCAGGGAGTTACTGCGTAGTCAAGGAAAAAAGGCGAATATTTGCCCTCACCGAACCCCAGTGGTGAAGGTGACAGTGCAGTAAGTATAATCCCAGTACAAAGCACATCATCAAGTAGTGAGGTGAACCCTGAATCATAGACAGCGATAGAATACCAGGGGAGCATCTGCAGTTGCAACCCCTCACGACGCTGGGTGTGCTCAAACCGAGACAGCACCCATGGGCCCACTTCCGAGAATTCCCACCGAATCCTCCTGACCCTGCTCTCACTGAGCAGGGTCCCTGGACCTATTAGTCTGGTTGGAGCGCCACTGGCTGCCTAGAAACAGAAACGTAACCCTAATCTAAATACTGAATGAAGCACCATATCCAAACAGTTCACACCTATGACTAATATGTAAATCCGGAGGGGATGCTAATCACCAACCCTCCACCAGTCCCTCCAACCAAGGTCCCAAAGGAGCTCGTCAGCTCAATCTTGAACTACGCGTAGCCGCTGCACCTAAACCGCGTGCAGCCACAGGGGTGCTTTCACCGCAACCACCTGCAAATGGGGAGCGAACCTGCCACAACCCAACCAGGAGGATATAAACCCTCAACATGTACTCACCTAGTGATCACTGGTCTGTCAAAGCGTACCGACCTCAGTTGTCACCAGGGGACCAGGGGCCAATTGTCCTCCACCCCCATAGACCAGAGACTCTCTGCAGGCAAGACAAAGGGATTGCAGAAGCACACCCTCCTTGGTCCTAGTTACAGCCAAGCGCTGCGTAGCACCAGGGAGTGACTGCGTGCATGGAATCGAGCAGAAGGACACCATTGCCGGTCTGGAGGGGTGGAGATGAGGACCAGGAACTACAAAGGAGATCAAAATGCACATTAAAAGACAGCTGATAGTCGGCAGCAGTGTCAGATGACAAAACGCAGAAAGAGCTCCGAAGCAGAAACAGAGTCAGTGCGCCGATCAAACGTTAAGAGGAAGCAAAGAAAATGTCACAAGTAGAATGGCGACACAGTGGAAATCTTCCGTGATAGAAAAAGGAGAACAAAGAAAGTAATGAGGACTGCCAGTATGACAGCCAAGAAGTACTTCGGTAAACAACCAATGGAGCTATCCCCGAGACAGGCACACCGGCCAAAGAAACACTGGCTTCGGCATGAGAAGAATACCAAGAAAAAAGGAGACAGGAGGAGAGCGCTTATAATCCAGTAAAAATAGTGCTATACAAATGTGCTGAGAGAGAAAGAGCAGGAGCCAAAGACATGACACAAGCAACTAACGGTTAAACACTGGTGTCGTCCTCCAACAGCCAGAGAGCGGAGATAGAGAAGACAAATTGAAATGTCACCACCTCAGGTCTCCGAGCTCCCGAGGAGTTGGAGTCCAGCAGCCGGTGGCCGTCGAAGCCGGTCAGATGTTTTGGGGCTGCATTCTCCACCAAATGTAGAATCTGAAATAAAAGCAAGAAATGAATCCACCTCAAACAGTTCTCAGTCAAGGGTAAGATAACAGCGTTTATTAGAAACCAACAACAGATTAGCGTGCAGCACGGGGGCACCCAGCAAAGTCACTGAGTGCCCAAAGATGTGACATTGGTGATAGCTTTTATAAGCCAAAACCACAAAGGATACGGCATCATCACATACGTAGCACAAATTAAGCATAGTTCATTTGACCAATTTGCAAGGGCCTAGATAGTTATATACCATTTAAGGTCCGAAAAGTACTGTTGCAGACTGCGTGACCTAGGTCTGCTTCTGGGACTTTCCACTGTAATGTAAGATATAGGTCTGGTGCTTTTCCAGTTAATAGTTGCAACATAATAGAAAGGACCAGACATATTACAAAATGTGCTATGCTGAAATGTCTGTGTCTACATGAGCATCTCTCCCTGTCACGTATTATTCTTGATCGAACCTTGTGTTACAAAAGCTGTGTCTCTGAAGCGAATGGTAAAGTACGGGCATTTTGTGCACTGCTCTCCATGTCAACTTAGCAGGGCCTAGAAGCTTACAGCATTTGGTATCATACAAAAAAGATGGCTTCTACAGTATGAAGCACTTATGTTGTTGTTGTATGTGGGTTGTTTTAACATGTTTTTTATTATGATATTCAACATTTGGATAAGAACTATACATCTGTATGGGCTACTTTTGTAATCTGATGAATGTGGAGAATTTCAAATTGCCATATTTTGATTTCAGAGTGTACAACTATGTTTCTCCAATAGGCAAACTCGAAACCAGATTTGAATATAAATACACAAGGAGAAAATATCTTATGTCCTGAAGAAGGTGGCTCTATGTGGAGTTTGTTGCCATCGAAACGCATCGACGCTTGTGTTCTTGTTTGTTAAATTGGGTAGAATCAGGGAAAGTCAGGGATCAGTGACTTATGCCTGACACTGTCTTCCTTAAATCCAAATTGACATTTGTATGACACATTTTTTGTCTATTCGTGTTCTCCTTTCTATAATATGCAACTTTTATAACTGCAAAAACTTTTTGCGATTTTATCATTTAAACTGTGCATGCTTTGGTGTTTTTTTTATAAAAGACCTTCTCGATGAACTCGTATTGACAATTAAAAATATCTATATATTTGATACCATTTTTGTTTCAAGACTAGTGCTTCAGACAAATTCAGTGGGTTATGGAAGTGTATACATGAGCCTGTGTGATGATTGATATAATAGTAATCTTTGACTAATAGCCAAAAGGTACACTTTTTTTATGCATAAATATGCACCCTGTTGAGGGCGAGGGAAGCCCCCGAATTGCACTGCGTAAGTTACAGAGGGGAGTGTATAAGGGGGGACTGGCAGTACCTGACGTCAGGAGTTACTACTTGACGTCTCAGCTTGTAAATGTGAATGACTGGGCATTTGCACCGTACGAGGAACCAGCCTACAGGGCAGGCCGCCATGCTTTGGGGCCTCAGGGATATCCCGCGGCATTGTATAGGGGTGGACGTAAGCTGCATCTGCCGGCACATACGAGGACGGTCATCCAGGCATGGCAGGTAGCCACAAGACGACTGGGATCGGAATCCAAACTGATGGGCCAATCCCCATTGTGCGACTGTGACCAATTGGCAGAGGTGGGATGCCTGGCGGGCTTCCATATATGGAGCCTCATTGGAATGGACAAGCTTAGGGATGTCTGATGGAATGGGAAAATGTGTACATTTGAGAACCTACAGTCAGAATATAAATTGGCAGAGGGAGAGCGGCTCTGGTATTTACAGCTGAGACATAACCTGAGGTGCCATGTGACGGAGGGAGTGCAGTTGCCTGACTAGTCCCCACTGGAGGATAGATTACTGATGGACCCAATGGTGGGCAAGGCTGTTTCGCTTATATATCGCAAAATCATGAATAACCTTGCAGATCCTCTGGGCCCCTTGGGGGAGGCATGGGAGACAGACGTGGGACTATTGGAAGATGACGACTGGGCGGAGGCCATACAGAGCCCTAGGGAAACTGCCATATGCGCAAGATTTAGATTAGTTAAACTAGGATTCTTCACTGGTCCTATATTACCCGAACATTACAGCAGAAATTGGGCCGATGCGACTCCAGTCAATGAGCTTGGGGTTGTGGGGAGGTGAGCACCTTTTTCCACATCATCTGGGCCTGTCCCAAGATTCAGAGGTACTGGGAGGGGGTATCCCGGGTGATGGCAGCAATGGTGGGAATGCAGGTTCCTGATGAGGTGAGATGGCACTTGCTGAGTGTGACATGGGAGTTCAACTGGCCCAAACATACTAAAACGTGGCTGACACTGGCCTCTGGTGTTGCAAAGAGGAACATAGCGAGAGCGTGGGGTGCGGCTGAGCCGCCAAGGGTGGGGGCCTGGAAACGGGACCTAGACTGGTGTCAGCAGGCCGAAAAAGTGGTTTACGCGAGTAGAAAATGCCCCAAAAAATTGGAGAAAGTCTGGACCCAGTGGGAAAAATATAGAAGCTAATGAATACTGGAGCCGGGGATTTGTCAAACTTGAAGGGGTTACTGCTTAAGTTAATTGGCTACGAAATGTGAGAGCTCATTGTATGTAAGGGTACTGTTATATAAGCTACCAAGATGCCCTGTTTCAGCCTGTATTGACAGAGTATATAAATGTGTACTAAGCAAATGGTTTCTAAAAGTATTTTTTTTTAAAAAGGGTTGCCAATGTGTAACCAATCTAAAACGTCCCACCACTCATTATCACAATGTGCGCCATCTTAAAATGGAGTCTGTCACTTCAAAAACCTTGATCCCCTGTTATATGAAGTGCAAAGATGAATATCAATCAATCAATCAAGGAATTTATAACGCGCACTACTCACCCGGAAGGGTCTCAAGGCGCTGGGGGAGGGGGTCTGCTACTGCTCGAACAGCCAGGTCTTAAGCTGTTTCCTGAAGGCGAGGTGGTCCTGGGTCAGCCGCAGGTGGACGGGCAGGGAGTTCCATGTCTTAGCCGCCAGGTAGGAGAAGGATCTTCCTCCGGCGGTGGCTCTCTGGATGCGAGGGACGACGGCGAGGGCGAGGTACGCGGATCGTAGCTGTCGGGTGGGCGTGTAGAAGGTCAGGCGGTCGTTGAGGTACCTTGGGCCCAGGTCGTGGAGGGATTTGTGTGCGTGGGTGAGGAGTCTGAACGTGATCCTCTTGTTGACAGGGAGCCAGTGCAGGTCTCTTAGGTGGTTCGAGATGTGGCTGCGTCGGGGGGCGTCCAGGATGAGACGGGCGGAGGCGTTCTGGATACGCTGAAGTCTTTTCTGAAGCTTGGCTGTTGTACCGGCGTAGAGGGTGTTTCCGTAGTCTAGTCTGCTGGTGACGAGGGCCTGGGTGACAGTCTTCCTGGTCTCAGTCGGGATCCATCTGAAGATCTTGCGGAGCATGCGGAGGTTGTGGAAGCAAGATGAGGAGACGGCGTTGACTTGTCTGGTCATCGACAGGGAGGAGTCCAGGATGACGCCCAAGTTGCGTGCGTGGTCCGTTGGCTTGGGTGCGGTGCCCAGGGCCGGGGGCCACCAGGAGTCGTCCCATGCAGAGGGCGATGGTCCCAGGATGAGGACTTCTGTCTTGTCCGTGTTCAACTTCAGGCGGCTGATGTTCATCCATTCGGCGACATCTTTCATCCCTTCGTGTAGGTCGGCTTTGGCGGTGTCGGGGTCTCTGGTCAGGGAGAGAATCAGCTGGGTGTCATCGGCGTAGGAGATGATGTTGAGGTTGTGTTGGCGTGCGATGGCAGCGAGGGGTTTCATGTAGATGTTGAAGAGAGTGGGGCTGAGCGATGATCCTTGCGGGACGCCGCAGATGACTTCGGTGGCCTCCGAGCGGAACGGAGGGAGGCGTACTCTCTGTGTTCTGCCGGAGAGGTATGAGATGATCCATTCCAGAGCAATCCCCTGGATGCCGGTGTCGTTGAGGCGTTGGACTAGGGTGCGGTGGCAGACAGTGTCAAATGCTGCGGAGAGGTCAAGGAGGATGAGTGCCGCTGTTTCACCTTTGTCGAGCAGGGCTCGGATGTCGTCGGTGGCTGCGATGAGGGCGGTCTCTGTGCTGTGGTTGGCTCTGAATCCGGATTGCGATGGGTCGAGGGATCCGTTCGTCTCGAGGAAGGCGGCCAGCTGCTTGTTGACGACCTTCTCGATGACTTTGGCAGGGAAAGGAAGGAGCGAGATAGGGCGGAAGTTCTTGAGGTCGGTCGGGTCCGCAGTTGGTTTCTTCAGTAGTGCGCTGAGCTCGGCGTGCTTCCAGCTCTCTGGGAAGGTGGCTGTGTCGAAGGAGGCGTTGATGATGTCTCGGAGGTGGGGTGCGATGGTAGAGGCGGCCTTGTTGAATAGCAACCACAATAACTTGCAACAATCCTCTAGGGACTGGATTCTCATGCTAGGTGCACAACTGTACACTAGGTTTATCATTCTTCTATTTTGTGGGCAAGAAGAACCTCTGAGACTCAAGATCTCCGCCATAGCACATATGCTCTGAGGTTGCCCAAAATTTACGAAACAAGTATCACGCACAAAGTATTACAGCTTACCTGTATATCGTTCAATCACATACCCAACATTGTAAAAACAGGTCCGCCATTGCAATGAGCCTAAATCAAATAGGAAAAATCAAGTGAAAGACTGGTTATTAAGGCCGTCATATTGAAAGACCGGTTATTAAGGCCGCTATATGAAACATCCAAAACCCACATTACGATATAAAAGAACAATTAGAAGTAGTTCTAAAAATACGAGAGAAACTGCTTCAGTGTTGTACCATTTTACATCAAATCTTACATTTGCTTAACAACGTGAACAAAAAACAGAAATGTAATAATAATTTCATGTACTCAACAATGCCAGAACACTACTTCCATGATGTATTGGTCCTTGCATACACATCATTAAAATGGACCCAAATCATTTGAACAGTGATCACATACGAAGCAATTCAAGCCAAAACGCCATATTGAAACCATAGGAATCCACATATAGAATTCTAGATCCAAGTCAATCTAGTCCAAAGGGTTCAAACATGCACCAAATTCCACATTGATCCAACAAGAATGAAACTAAAGTGTCTACTCACTCCATTCTCACAATTCCTGGATAGAAAAACATGTGTCATATATGAAAAAGAAGTAATTCCTTTCCTTAACAATTACCATTATGCAACTTTGCAGATGTATAAAAAAAATCATAAGGTTACCTTATATTGTAACCAAAACCATCCCATTTCTTCAACTACATTAACAGACATTTGTTAATTGAACAACAAAATGAATTTACAGTATTTTAATTTGAACCTAAACAGGAAATATCTCATCATAGTACCCAGTCCAGAAGATCACACAAATGATGATCACTTTACAGTAAAGTACCCATACCCTAATCACAATTCTCAATGTGAGTTGGTCATCAACCCTAAGATATCAAACTACAGTAGACAATGACATGTGGAGTAAAGTAATTTCAAGTAAATATAGTAAAAAAAGAAATCAATTTCCTTAATGTGACAATAAAGCAAGAAGATGGGAGACTATACACCGGCCTATTTACAAAAGAGACAAATCGCAATGCATTGTTTACACAACTCTAATTTTCATCAGAGAAATTTGAAAGATAACTTACCATATAGTCAGTTGCTTTGTATTCAAAGGAATTGCTATAAAACAGATTACTTTCGGAATGCCAACATACGGAAACATTGCAGGAAAAACAATACCCCAGAAAAATGTTGAGAAGAGCAAGACAAAACCATAAAAAACAATTGATCTGTGTTACAACCCTTAACTGAGTGACTAATCAGATAAAAACTGTTATGATAATGAATTGAAACACTGTTTCTTGATTTTAATGAGCTACCCATAGTTGCTCTTAAACAAAACTGCAATACTCAAGACATTTTGGTTCAATCAAATACTACAAAGAAACCCACAACCAGTGATTTACGATCTTTCTTGAATCTCGCCCCAGTAAAAGGCCACCATAAGTGTGGAAACTGCACTAAATGTGAGAATACGATTGAAGGTGAAGAATTTCAATATAACGATATCAAAATCAAACACGTAGAATAAAACAATTGTAATACAAAAAATACAGTAGACTGTGTACTTTGCCAATGCACGAAAACATATATTGGCAAAACTAGCCAGGAGATAAGAAGAAGAATAGTACAATATAAATCTAAAATTCTTTGTAAAATACACCAGGCTCCGATGATACAACATTATCTGGAAATTAATTTCTCAGCGGCAGATATGAAACGGACGGTGCTCAGACACATCATGGGCAATAGCATGGAATCTTCTCTATTAAATCTTGATGCCCAGCTTATAGTCCGCCTCCACACAACAGAGAATGGCCCCAGTGAATTGTCCGAAATTATCAATATTTAGCATAAAATGAGCCAACTGTCCTATTCTATTGCTATGACAACACTGGACATATTCTCGCCACATTATGTTTGCGACCAAGTACATTCTATTAAGCTCCTGGAGCAGTGATCCTGCCAAAATGCCGTTTTCAGATAACCATAATTCGCATGCATACATGACCCCCATCTTGTGTTCGGGCTGGACTGTTCCCATGAGGCACAGGGTCAAGACTGATTTGCATATGGCCATGTCTGAACTGGGGTGGCGTGGTGAGCAAAATAACGATGGATTAAACCCAGATCTGTGACTGGGGGTGAATGTTTTGCCAATGTGCAACATTCCGTCCACCATCTTGTGTGTTTTGCTGTTCACCCTATGTGGGAAGGGTATGCCCAGACGTGGGTCCCGTGCTCACTACGCCACTGGAGTCAAGCTATCCTGGCTGAAGAGGGGTGAAACCCCGAAACCGGTCCTAGGATGCTTGATTCCGGTCCAGGGAAGACATGGGTTGGCAGTTCGGGCTGGACTGTTCCAATGAGGCACAGGGTCAAGACTGATTTGCATATGGCCATGTCTGAACTGGGGTGGCGTGGTGAGCAAAATAACGATGGATTAAACCCAGATCTGTGACTGGGGGTGAATGTTTTGCCAATGTGCAACATTCCGTCCACCATCTTGTGTGTTTTGCTGTTCACCCTATGTGGGAAGGGTATGCCCAGACGTGGGTCCCGTGCTCACTACGCCACTGGAGTCAAGCTATCCTGGCTGAAGAGGGGTGAAACCGCGAAACCGGTCCTAGGATGCTTGATTCCGGTCCAGGGAAGACATGGCTTGGCAGTTCGGGCTGGACTGTTCCCATGAGGCACAGGGTCAAGACTGATTTGCATATGGCCATGTCTGAACTGGGGTGGCGTGGTGAGCAAAATAACGATGGATTAAACCCAGATCTGTGACTGGGGGTTAATGTTTAGCCAATGTGCAACATTCCGTCCATCATCTTGTGTGTTTTACATGACCCCCATTACCCATTGATCTAGATATGACATATGTTGGGATCCTGACAACTGTCTTTTCAGAAGAACTACAATTGCCATCCAGTAGTGATGTGATCAACAGGACTCCAAATTTCATGGAGAGGCACTGTGGGCCATAACCTTGAGTAGAACTACATGCCCTATGCATATAACAGTCACATGACTGGGTCTGTTCCTCAGACCCGGAAAGGCTTGTTCAAAAACAACAGAAGGAATAAGTCCTCCTACACCTCAGATGTGAGAGAGCACATAATTCACCTTTAAAAACAAGACAGTAACTAACTAGTCGGTCTTCAGAAAGTCTCCACGGCCACAGCAGAGGTGATCTGCAAGAGAAGCCTGAATTATTATGCACCGGCTGAGGGAAACTTTGCTCTCCAGTAAAGACTGTGTAATAACTATATTAAGCACGGTGCTGCAAGAGGATACCGTCAACAAGGCTAATAGCATGTTGACACCATAAACATACGTCCGTCCGTCATTGCAGAACAGTTCACTTAACAGTGCCCCTTCATTCAAGACTGTTATAAGTTACACTAGTTAAGGTCAGACACCATGAAAGATCTGTTGTGTTTTCCCCAGGGCTTTACCAATAATCTAGAGGCCGTACTATGTACCTGTTACAATGTATCAGGCCAAGCAATGATTAATTTTACTTTTTTCTGCACATTTTATGTAATATACACATGGTTGTTTTTACTTCCGGTTTAAAAAAAGTATTTTAGTGGTATTTTTCCCCAATGCTGAAATTGTCCTGTATGTTGGGGCCTTTTTAAAATCCGCCGTGCGTTCTCGTAGATCTATGCTGTCGTAAAAGTATTTTAACACATAATTTCCAACTTTTTAATAATTCTTTTTGATGTAATAATATTAATTATATTTGATGTAATATTGTATGTGCTGTTATGAACGTTTGCGTACTTCGGAATAAAGTTTAATGATGATGAAGTTGCACTATGCTAATTTCATTTTATAGGTAAAACACTAATATTTTTCGGCACCTGTGAGAACCTCTTGTTCATTTCTGGTCGAGGTCAGAATACATAATGCAGGTAACTGCATGCAATAGCATTTTTAGATACAAAAAAGACTCTCATGGCATAAGCCTACAGCCCTGAAAAGAATGTCTCTATTTTTTTGGGGTCCTCAGATGAGACAGTAATACGGACCATCTGTTTTGTTATACACTGAATAATGCAAAACATTTGGGGGTATGTAAATTTGTATCTCCCCATACCTGACATGCTCTTAACAAGAAACAGGAGTTTGTTATTGATTTGAGTTTTTCTTGTTCTATTTAGTGTCCTTCCCAAAAATCTTTTTGAGCCCTGAGGCAGACCTTCATCCACCTTTTGGCCCACAGAAAGGTCGCAATGTGTCAGCATAAAAAAATCTGTTTAGGACAAACAAAAATGATATTGACAAATCTATTTATAATAAGAGATTAGGAGTGTCAACAGCAAAAATTGAGTAATTATAGGCCCCAGCCGTATAGAGCCACTAGATTATTCATTTTCAGTAAATACAAATTGGAGAAATTGCTTAATATGCCTTATATGTTGGTCACTTTTATTTTATATGTCATCTGAATTGCTTAACATAACCTTTATATGTGGGACGCCTTTTTATGATATCTAATTTGTTTCTGCTATATAAATAAAATGTACTTTTCTATGTAAATGTCTTTGTGATACTGTTTGTATATTTTCTTTAAATAAATTGTTTACGATTTTGCAAGTTATGTGAATACATGTTTGTTCTGTGGGTCAATTTTGGTATACATAAGTGAAATAACTGATGTTTTAGATAAAATTTCTGTTTTGACAGATTTTTCTGTTAGACAGATTTTTCTGTCGATGTTGGAAAGTGAATTGTTTTACATGTGACAGGGAACATGAAAGTGATTAATTGAAAACTAAAACTTTTGCATGACTTATAGAAAGTTTGTATTTTTCTTTTCCTAACAATTTGTGCCTTCTGCCAGTGTCCTGGATCGCATGACTGTAAATGGCTCTCCTTTTGGGGTTTGTGTAATCCCCCCAGAGAGTGACAAAAAGGGGACTATGTGTGGGGAGGATGGATGGAGGCAGAGCTGTGTAACTCACAAGGCTTGCCGCCGGCTCACACAAAGGAACCTGGCACCAGCCTTTTTTCACCTGAGATGTCTTGGAGCCTTGACATGGGAAGGGAAGAACCTTCCAGAACTAAAGGCTTGCCCTACGTATACGTATTAGACCTCCTCAACCACCATGCAGAACACTCCTGGACCTGTGACCATTAAAGGAGAAGGACTGCCCTGCTGCTTGAGGAGTACCTTCCTGTCTGAGAAGGAAGACTGGACCTGCTTACCTTCATCTCAGGCTAACCTGTGTGACTTCAAGAGTAATATTGGGGGCTTTCCCTTACACTATAAGGGCCTGAGGGGGGCTACTATGTCTAAAAATCTAAGACTACCATCTTAGCATACTCTCCCACAGCCGCTCGACATCCCCCTACTAACCAAGTGAAATTGGACCTGCCACCAGAGGTTATGCCATTTGTAATCATCTTGAAGTAAGTGTCACTGCATTAGCCTAATCAAATAGAGTCTGGAAAGAATCTTAAGAACAAATCTATTAATTGGATAGATCAAAGAACAGGCCTCACTAGTCAGCTTTTTAATTATCTTAATATGGTGTGCATGGTGGGCAGGAGTCCAAACACTGATTTGAGAGATTGTGTTATAATGAATTTTAGATCCCCAAACTTGGTGTGGCATGTTTTCTATTGTTTGAGAGGGGTGTGGGCGGGAAATTAAAAATTAAGTGCTGTATCTCTGTTGTTTTTTTTTTTTTTTTTTTTAAACTCTGAATTAAGAGGCTTTAATAATAAGCTTATGTTTAAGCAGAGAAGGAAGCACAGTGATTATCTATACAAAATTCCTACTATGAATCGTTTTGATACTCTAGGGGAACTGGATGCAAATGACTGACTTAGGGATCAACAAATTAATGTTGGTTTTCTATCCATGTCCCCTAAGGACAAAAAACACGAGAAAGTCTGTATGTAAAAATCATGAGTCACCTAGCCTCAACTCAAACATATTAAGCCCTAAAGGACAATAGAAGGTTATTTGCCATACCACTGATACTGGGTGTCCAGGTAATCTGAATCAGGTAGTTACTATTACCCCTGAATTAATTCATAATCATGTATGTAGGATGAATTTCTTATTTTGGAATATAGCCAGCATTAAGAACAAGATCCAGAATAATGATGACTGGCTCTTTTTTGTTAAACGTTTGCAATTTTCTGTCTTCAGGAAACATTGGCCAGTGATTCTTACCTTATTAATTGTGATACTACATTTGACACTCCGGCTGTCCTTTTTCTTGCAGGTAAGCAAAGTTGGACATCATTACCTATGTTTCTACCTCGATTTTAGGAAAAATCATTTTTATGAAAAGCTGAATTCACCTTATTATCAGTCTACTAGATTTAAAATCTCCAGTAGTATGCATTTATATATTTATAATTATTATAGGAATATTTTTACTTCGAAGAAAGTAGCTGTGATTGATAGTATTGCAAAAGAATTGAAAACATCTTGTTCTGCGAAAGGCATGTATAACTTTTGGGGGAGGGGGGAGATAATAGTACCCACCTTTGTCCCTGTCCCGCACAGGAAGTATGCGGATACGTGGACCACATTGATCAGGGTATATCTCACCTTGGTCATGTTGTGTATGGTGAGAAATTAAATAATATTATTTTTAATTTTGATTTGGCTTTTGTAAGTTAAGTTTGACTGCTTCATGCCAAGCTGGCAGAGGGTTAAGCACAGGTTAATTTAGTGACTTTTGTGGTTCACCCTGACAAGGATTGTGGTTGATGCATGAGTGGGGCTTCCACCTCCCTCAACCAAAACCAATTTTCTTCAATACAGTTACATGGGCAATTGGCACTGGATTTATTTGAAAATGCTAATTTGGACTAAAAGAAAAACTTGTGCTTTTTGTTTGATGGTTGTTGGGTTACCAATATCACCACGTTCGACTCTAATCATGACCTTGGTGCTCCAGCCACCTTAAAATGATCATCTCAACCTGTTGTTTCTACATTCTGTCAAAACTTGTTGAAACACACCTTCGATAGTTTCTATTGTTTGCTATCTCCAACTTCATTGTCACTTACAGACCAGGCTGTTGGAATGGCCAAGCTGACATCATCCGCCAAAAGGGTTTACAGAAAAAGGATGTACTCTTACCCCTAGTACAACAAGATATGGTCATTTTAATTAGCTGGAGATTGAAAGAAAGAATTTCAATGACTATGAAGGGCCATGAAGACAGCAAACAGGAAATTTGAATATGGATTACATAGACTGCATGTACATTCCCAAGAAGAAATGTAATCATCAACTGATTTCTGAAAGCCATAACCTCTGATTTACTTGGAATGTCGAAATACTCAAAACCATGGAATTACTGAAAAGATACTACTGGTGGAACAATATGAGAAAGAAAATTCATGTTATGTATCAATGTGTAACGTGCATAAGATCTAAGAATGATATAACAAAACCCTTGGTTCTCATTCATCCACTAGGAACGCCACCTTTTCCATGTCATACTATTTCAAGGGATTTCATTGTAGATATACCTCACACTATGGTTACATCACAATTCTAATGGTGGTTGATGCTCATTCCAAGGCTGTTAATTTTATTAATCTAAACAGGGGACCCACGGACACCTAAACAGGTGCTGATTTGTTACAATGAGAGTACAATTTCAGATTGATGCCCGCAATTTCTATCTGAACTATGGTCTGCATTCCCCAAGACATTTGGGGCCAGATGTACGACCCTTTTTTGCAGTCGCAAACAGGAGATCGGCCAGTTTGCGACCGCAAAAAAGGTCCAGGCATGCACAAACGCTATTTTACGAGTCACTGACTCGCAAAATAGCGTTTGCGACTCTTGCTATTAGGAAGGGGCGTCCCTTCCTAATGGCGAGTCTCAATGCCATGTACTATTGTTTTGCGACCGCATTTGCCGCATTTTTCTTAAGAAATGATATACATTTTGTCTTGGTTGGGTTGAGCTTCAGGCCTGGATGATGTGCAAGCAGTGTTTGAGGCATTGATGTCTGAAGCAGAGGAGACTGTCAAGTAGAGTTGTGTATCAACAGCATATTGGTAAATTGTGATGCAATTATCTGTGATTAAAGCACCAAGCAGCTCCATGTAAAGGATGAAGTAGACAGGAGACAGTTTGGAGCCCGGGTGTGATTACCTTCGGACTTAGAACAAATTTTTTTAAAAAGTCACTGAGAAGGTAGAAGTTCAGCAGGGTAAGGCTGCAGGCGGTGTGTGTGGAGGAGGCGTCGTCATCAGGGGTCCACAGGACAAATTCGCAGTGAAGATATCCACGTTCGATTGTTGAACAGTACACACAGCTCATCAGGCGGGGAACATGGCGGTCGTCAGCTAAGTGGCTGCTGGCGGACGATCCTCGAGTCTGCTCCTGATGTCTCTGAGGAAGGTCTCCGCACCGTTTGATTGACGAAATACCACCTCCCTGCCTCTCCTCAACTAACAATTAATGTAATTTACGCTCCGGTACCTTGTTTTCTTTGCCCTTGGAGTCGGATACGGCAGCGTCAGCGGCAGTGTTGACTGTAACGATAGCAGTGGCTGGTGCATGGCTCCGGGGCCCTGGGGGAGCGTTCAGGCGTTTCAAGGATCCCGCTGGGGAAACACGGCACAGGTTTGGCGCCGAAGCAGGCTCGCATGTTTCCATTTCCATATCTGGGTTTCCGGGGGCAGAGCCAGCACCAGAGATCACGCAGAGCCCGTGCTGAGACACGGGGGGCTTGGGAGAGGAGAGCAATTCTGTCAGGTAGGGCGTGAAAGGAGTAGACCGGTTCTAGATTTTGCCGGCAGGACTAGGGAAGAAGGTAAGAACCTTTGTGGTATTTCCTTACATACACTGTAAAGGAGGCAATTTTATCATCCGCATGGAAGAAAGGAACACTAACGTCTAAAGCCATCTCTAACTCCTTTATATTTAACATCAGGTCTGACATTTGTTATACTATGGCACAGAAACAGTGGGAGATGGGCAAGCGTATGGTTGAATTAAACAAACTGGGGGCTAGCGCACAACTGAAGTTCTCGGCTTCTCTTCGTGCCATGTGGAACAATCACATGTACACCTTTCGCTCGGTAGATGAGGCCGATGATCTCATTCATTAAATTAAGGAAGCAGGGAAGGTTTAAGGGTGGCTGGGTTTTGTTTCTCAAAAAAGGAGGCTCTCAGGGACAGAGAGATTAGGGAAGTAAAACGGGTAACGATGTTTTTACGTTTGGTTAAAAAGAATTTTCTCTTTGTACAGACATAGAGACTTATGTTGCAACAAAAAACCTAATACCATTCACCCACTCGCAAGCGTTCGGACAAGGTAATAACCATATAACGTGTAGTGTTGGAAAAATATCAATAGAGGAACTCTTTAATTCATACAAAGCATTGATTTAAATTTATTAATAAGATAAAAAGCATATAACATAATCACAGTACATCACAAATTAAAAAAGAATCAGACACATTGGCTAAAATTTAAACCTCAACCGTGACAGTAAGGTAAAAAAATATATATATGTACGTTGTGTCAAAAGACACATATAGTTTATAAAGCAAAACTTTCAATATAAATTAAAAATTAAAAGAAACCCCACAAAAAGACATACATGTAGATGTGTAATAGGAGGAACAATGACAAACATCCAGGTTATATCTTGGATGTGTGGATTTGTTATACCAGTAAACGGACACAGTCTGGTGACAATGCACCCTAATTACTCGGAGTTCTGTTCTGTGACAAATTCCACCAAATAATCTATGCGTCGACGCGTTTCGGTGGTGTATTGTGATAAAAACCACCTTCTTCAGGACTGACAATTTAAGATTCCTCCACAGAATACCTTTAACAAACGTCCCTGCATCACTGTCCCAAAAATATTGTTGACAGGCGGGTTGGCGGCTAGGATAATGCCTATCTTTGGCGTGTATCTTTTGTCTTGATCCAACAAGGTGGGGCCTCACTGCATACATGAGGTCATGTTCATTATCTCGACGTTTTTAAAAAAGAGCTTCGTAAAAGTAAGGCGGATCCCGAATCTATTTGGTTAGTCTTCAGGGATGATACGATCTCCTATATGGTGATGCACAAATGGGTAATTTGTTGGGTTCCCAAAGCATTTATTTATGTGAGCCGTTCAATCAGGGCCAGAGAAATGTTTGTTTCGTTCACCCGAAGTTTTGGGTATTGCTGTGTCAATGACGGTACGCGTTCAAACAAACGTCGCACGATTCAGGATCGCGATCCTGATCGTATCATCCCTGAAGAGTAACCAAATAGATTCGGGATCCGCCTTACTTTTACGAAGCTCTTTTTTAAAAACGTCGAGATAATGAACATGACCTCATGTATGCAGTGAGGCCCCACCTTGTTGGATCAAGACAAAAGATACACGCCAAAGATAGGCATTATCCTAGCCGCCAACCCGCCTGTCAATAATATTTTTGGGACAGTGATGCAGGGACGTTTGTTAAAGGTATTCTGTGGAGGAATCTTAAATTGTCAGTCCTGAAGAAGGTGGTTTTTATCACAATACACCACCGAAACGCGTCGACGCATAGATTATTTGGTGGAATTTGTCACAGAACAGAACTCCGAGTAATTAGGGTGCATTGTCACCAGACTGTGTCTGTTTACTGGTATAACAAATCCACACATCCAAGATATAACCTGGATGTTTGTCATTGTTCCTCCTATTACACATCTACATGTATGTCTTTTTGTGGGGTTTCTTTTAATTTTTAATTTATATTGAAAGTTTTGCTTTATAAACTATATGTGTCTTTTGACACAACGTACATATATATATTTTTTTACCTTACTGTCACGGTTGAGGTTTAAATTTTAGCCAATGTGTCTGATTCTTTTTTAATTTGTGATGTAATGTGATTATGTTATATGCTTTTTATCTTATTAATAAATTTAAATCAATGCTTTGTATGAATTAAAGAGTTCCTCTATTGATATTTTTCCAACACTACACGTTATATGGTTATTACCTTGTCCGAACGCTTGCGAGTGGTTGAATGGTATTAGGTTTTTTGTTGCAACATAAGTCTCTATGTCTGTACAAAGAGAAAATTCTTTTTAACCTAACAGTTTTTGGTGCTCTATCTCTTTGTACGTGATTGAGCCCCTCTCCTTGTTTTGCAAAACGATGTTTTTACGACAATTGACCCGAGGACTAGAACGCTGTTTAGGCTACAGCCTAATAGTAGGGAGGGTTCCCCAGAGGGTGGGGCTCATGGGATGGATGGGGGGAAGAGGGGGTGGCACGAGTGGGGGAGCAGTGGGAAAAAATTCAAAAATGTCCTTTATCTCAACTTTTTTATCAGGCGATCCGCCCTTGGGTCTCGGCTTTGGGTGTAGGTGCTAGGCGTTGAGCTTCCTTGCACAGTTAAGATTCCAAAATGGGTATTGGAGTTTTAAAATTCCTATCGTGGAATATGAATGGGTTACGCTGCCCCCGCAGACAGAGGTTAGTGATGAAGTATTTAGAGCAAAGTCCTGCTTAAATCTGTCTAATCCAGGAGACCCACTTGAGCACTATAGAGAGCCGTGTAGTTTTTGATAAGTACTCATGGATAAAACACTATTGTGCTTCAGAGCAGACGGTCCACTGTAAGGGTGTGGACATTTTTATTAAGCATGGAGCAGGATGTACTATTAAATCGGTTAAAACGGATCAGTCTGGGAGATGGGTATTGGCTAGACTGGATTGTGCAGGGTTGGAGTTGATATGTGCCTCCTTCTATGGTCCAAACATAGACGATTCCAGTTATATCTGTAAGTTACAATGGATCTTGATGGAAGAAACCTTACCAGTAGTAATAGGTGGAGACTTTAATGTCCTTTTAGACCCCCTTAAGGATAGATCAAACCAGAGTCATCACATAGGAGCTCCCGGGTACGTCAGGCCCTCAATACTATGTTACATGACTTGTAGCTTGTAGATTTGTGGAGGGCATAGAAGGGTGACAAGCAGGGTTATACTTTCCATAGTAAAAAATATGGACATCTCTCCAGAATCTATTATGTCCTGATCAGCCGGCCTATTTTGGAGAGTATGACATTGATAGATATTCTGCCAAGCCACATATCTGATCATGCCCCTGTAGCATTTCGTTTTAAAGGGAGTCGAAGTAACGAAAGACCTAGATGGACACTTAAAAGATCTGCCTTATCCGATCCTGAGATTGTCAGAGATCTGAAAAGGGCAACTCAAAGCTACTTCTTAGACAATATAGGTTCCTCCTCAATGGATTTCGTGTGGGATGCTTTTAAGGAATTTTTACGGGGGTTCTGACATAGCCGTATCTGTGCAAAGAATAAGGAGGAAGCACGAGACATTCGGCTAATAGAGGAAAAAATCACCCAGTTAGAGGCAGAAAAGACTAGTCCTAATCAGGGGCCCCATGACAGAATATCCCAAGTACAGAGAGATTTGGACAACGCACGTCAGGAGTTTAGAATTAAGCTAGATCAAAAATGTAAGGCACAGTGGTTGTCTAAATCAATGCAGAGCTTCCAATATGGAGAGGAGGCAGGAGCACTGCTGGCTTGGAAAGCCAGGGTCGATCGTGCAAAAAATCATATAAATGAACTAATCATTAATGAAAACTGGGATACCTCGACCAGATTAGCAGATATGCAAGCACGACTTATCTCTTTATTCTCGGAGCTCTATAAGGAGGAAACCACACCTAATCGGAGGCCCTTAAGTCCTGGCTGAGGGAGAAATCTCTTTCACGGTTAACAGACGAAAGCCGCGATTTTCTCAAAGCCCCAATAACGGAGGGTGAGATTAGAGAACAAATTGGGAAAAGTAAAAATAATAAAGCAGCTGGCACAGACGCCCTCCCTAGTGAGTTATACAAACTCTTGCTAGATGAACTGTTTCAGACTTTGGGTGTTTTGTTTAATTTAGTCTACTAGTCAGGTGGTATGATACCTAGGTCTTGGAAAGAGGCCACTATTGTTTTTATATTAAAACCTGGAAAAGATCCGCAAAAAGCGTACTCCTATAGACTGATCTCCCTGCTGAATGCTGATTATAAGATCTTTATGAGCATTCTAGCAGGAAGGTTAGTCAAACTTGCCCCACAGCTGATAAATGATGATCAGAAGGGCTTCATCCCCAAAAAGATATATCCAGGATTTAATGTAACAACTAATAGGCAACATAGATCTTGCCACAGCTCGATCTGAACCCTTGGCTGTAGTGGCATTGGATGCAGCCAAGGCATTCAACAGAGTCTGTTGGGTTTATCTTTGGGAGGTTTTGAGGGCTATGGGGTTTGGGCCCATCTTTATTCAAAGTTTGGTGAATTGTTATCAGGGGGCTTCTGCTAAGATCTTAGTAAATGGAGTTTTAACATCTAGCTTCGATATACTGCGAGGGACACAACAGGGTTGTCCCCTTTCACCTTTACTGTTTAATATATATATATATATATATAGAACCCCTGGCCCAAGCCATTAGGGCAGGCGAATTGATCACCCCTTTTAGATCTCATCAGTATAGCAGTAAGGTTGCTCTGTATGCGGACGATCTGCTTTAAGACACGGACGATCCGGCTGTAACAATACCTAGGGTGGAAGCCCTGTTACTAGAATTCGGAGTATATTCAGGGTATTTAGCTAACACCTCTAAAACCGAGGTGATGCTCTGGAATATAGATAACTGAGAGGGCAATATAAGCCAAGAATTTAAATACCTGGGTATTACAATCGTTGAAGAGATTGAGAAAATCCCACAGATCAACCTGAACCGAATTACAAAAGAAGTTGGCCGAATTTTAGCCAGGTGGAGAAATCTCCCATTAACAATATATGGCAGGGTTAACCTGGTCAAAATGGTCATTCTTCCTAAGTTGACCTATCTTTTTAATGCTATCCCCCTTACTTTTCCAAAATTGGATATTGTCAAAGTCCAAAGTAAGATCACAAGTTTTATTTGAGCATATAAAGGGGCTAGATTGGCGTGGAAGAAACTAAGGCGTAGGTTGATCAAAGGGGGGTTGGTTCTTCCAGACTTAAAGTGGTATTGATTTGCCTTTCATTTTAAAAATATCCGGATGATGCTCTCGAAACCAGGCGAATCAACTTGGGGCAGACTACTGGCAGAAGGCAGGAGGGCAGAGAAGGTTTTTTATATAAATTTGGAGCACCAAGATATTTAAAAAAAGTTCGACTGAAAGTTCTAAAGAATGCTCTTAGTCTCTGGTATAAGGTTAGAACCAGATGGGGGATAGGGTACTTCTCGGAGTTTGCCCCAATCTGGGATTCCCCGGGACACCGGAGTTTCTTAAGGATCATTTGGCATTACCAATTAAAAGAGCAGGTATCAACATCTGGTCAGATCTGGTATCTCCGGAGGGGGTATATCCATGGGAGGTCTTAAGAGCTAGGATCGGAGAGGGCCTCTCTAGGTTTAAATACATACAACTGGTTTCGTGGTTTGCAGCTGAGCAGAGAGAAATCTAGGGATTATGGGAGGTTGAGGGTTCCCTCCAAGATATTAATCTTAAATGTAAAGAAATCTCAAAATAGTATGAAATGTCGGTAGAGGCAGAGGACAAGGAGCCATTAACTTATATATGGAATCAAGTACCCCTTGAATGTAACATTGAAGACCTCTAAGAACCATCTCTGAAGCTGCTGTATAAGTATATTAAGCAGGCTAATCTTAAGAAGAATCACTTCTATGTCATCAACAGACTATACTATACACCCGCCAGGATTGCAAAGTTTGCCCCTCTTTCAAATGCCAAATGCTAGGGTGTGACCTTACCCGGGCTAATGATCTACACATCTTTTTTGAGTGTCCCAGACTCTCTTCCTTCTAGAGGGGGATTGAGGAAGCTTTAAGCGGGATATTCAGGAAGAAAATCTGCGTAAATATATCTATGGTGCTATTTGGTGACGATGGTACGTGGAGCAAGAAACTGAGACACACGCACAGAGGCCTATTGCTGTATCTAATGCTAATAGCCCGAAGGGAAATATGTCTGAAGTGGAGAGATTCCCTGCCCCCTAAATTCCAGGACTGGGTTAAAACTGCTTCTACAATGGCCAGACTCGACCAGGGTATTGATAATGACAACTTCTTACGCATATGGCAGACCTTTACAGAGTGGGGTAGAGGCCTGGGCTTTGTGCAATCCCCGATGGTCCTATGATTACACCAAGCCACCAACAAGGGGGCTGGTCCGGTCTGGGACCAAAGCGAATGCAGTGGCCGCTGGGTGCACAGGTTGGAAAGTGGCTAAGAATTGCAGACGCTTTTGGTGAGATGAGGACAAAAAAAAAAGATATCCACGTTCGGACTCTGTCTCTTTTTTGGAAGTCGAAGCTCTCTAGCGGGAAGAGGCTCGAGGCTATAGCTGACGAGGGCCCCACGAGGCCGGATAACCCTTCTGTGAAAGACCGCTACTAAGGATTTGCTGCTGCAGAGAAGAACGTAGTGGGAGCTGAAGCAAAGTCAGGCCGACCGGCGATGCACCTTGGGCGGAAAGATGACCAGGTTGGTCCCGGTCTCCATTTGGGTCTCAGGGCAGTTTTTAGACAAAAAGCTAAAAAGTCCCACGTTTTGGCTATCTGTACATCTTTGCTACCACTTCAACGGGTCCAGGACTAGAGGGCACCACCTAGCAGCACAGGACTCACTCAACCTGGGTCCAGGTGCGGGTTCAAGTGGTTGGAGCCTTTTCTGTCACTAAGGCTCTACTCTGATCAGGAGGCCAGCCAAGAAGCCCTTGGAGTCACTCTGGTAGTCCTGGGTTTAAAGATAGAACAGGACCCACACAGCAAGTCAGACCTCATAGGGTACAGAACAGGCCTCAGAGCGTTCAAGGCAGGCTTCAGGTAGCAGAGCAGTCCTTCCAGGAGCAGCAAACCAGTCTTCTGAAGTACACAGTAGGCCACAGCAGAAGGTACCAAGAGTCCTGAGAATCCTTCCACAGGTCCAGAAAGTGAACTGAAGAGTGGGCCTGAGGGTCCTATTTTTATACCAGGTGTCTTTCTAGGTCTCGGGACCATCCGGTCGGCAGACCGGAAGTCCGGAGATTTAATGACTTGGGAGAAGAGGGGCTTGAACCCGCCCCTCTTCTGCCCTGTTCTCCATTGGCTGGCCTCGTAAATGCTGGCCAGCCATTGGAGAAGAGGTCCCGTCACTCCAATCCTGCCCCATCCTTTTCGGATCGGGGGGCGTGTTTTTTGCGAAAAGTCTCAGGGAGGAGACAACAGCAAAACACGCCCCCCGATTCGAAAAGGACGCTGCGTTTCTCTGCTTCCCTTGACGAGCGTGTAAATTGCGGGCCTGCAGCCGTCCTCCGTCCAAATCAATGATCAGAGTAGGCCATCGTCAGCTTCTCTTAATCACTGCCCCCTCCGGCTTCCCGTCACTCTTCTACCACGCACTTCTGTGCATCCCTTCTGCAATGCACAACATCGTCTTGCCTGTGGGACTTTCCCTCTCCAGCTTTGCTGTCTCTGCAGTGACAAGATACGTATAACACCTGCCCACTCCCTCCAGTTCACATATACATACACATACACTCACACTTCACAGCAGAAGACACACAAAACACGTCACTGTGGTTGAAGACCACACAAACACACACACACACACACCCCGACACACACACACACAAACCTACAAGGACACACACTTGCACACACGCACATCCCTCTTCTGGGGGCATGCATGCACATATCACTACAAGAGGCACACGAACAGCACAGGTACAGACACAAATCACTGCATGAGGCTCACACTCCTCTGCAGGATGCACCAGCGCCACTTCCAGAGGGGGCTCAGGGTACAGCGCCGGCTCTGGGGGCAGCCCATAGTATCAGCTTGGGGGTTTAGGTTCAAACTGTGTGTCAGCACTGATTTAAACTCTGTGGGTTACATCATCGCAGCTGCAAGTTATTGTAAAAAGGTAAGAATGCTGACACCTACTACGGGGTTGCTTTGCACTGCTCTCTGTGCTGCTGCACACTGTGTTGATGTCAGTATCCTTTGTCTTATATCAGTACATGCCTCGGCCATTCGGATACCGGGACTCCTAGGTCTTAGCTGTGCAGCTGTGTGTTTGTGCCCTACTGCCTTTGTCTGTAGTTGCGTTGCTCTATGTATGTGCCCTGTCGCTGTCAGTACTTGTACTACTCTCTCACTGTGCCATACTGCTCTAAAAGAGTCCTCTCTCCGATTAGGACCTAGTTTCTTTCTGTTTCTACAATCGCTCCCCTTTGTTTCCTGTTTCGTTTTCTTGTTTCTGAGCCAGTTCCTTCTATTTCTGCCCTTAGCTCCTTCTTTTGTGCGCCTGTCCCTTGCGCTTCTCATTTCTAGGTACCTTGCAGCCCCATTCTCTTGTTACAGATGCCACTCTCCTTGTCTTAGCCTCACTTGTTTTGTATCCATCTTTATCCTGCCTAACATTGTTATTCAATGTTGAATAGCGCTAGCTAGACCCGAGGGTATCGGAGCGCTTTACATGTTCAGTGAGGAGGTTCACTCGAAGTACGTGCGAGGATTCATGTGGGTCAAAACTGTCAACAAAAGAGTACAGAACAATACAGCAGTGAGGTATTCAAAACAACCACGGAGGGATAGAACATCCCGCACTAAGGTAACAGCGCTAGAGGCCGCGCGAGCCAGATGACGCGTTGAGGGTGCTGTCCTTGGGGGTTGCATAGTACGGTTAGGGGGCATGTTGAAGTAGTCGTTGAGCAGTAGGGAGAGTGTATTCAGCCGAGAGTGGGGGGAGGGGCAGTCATGGTGACTTCGTGGGCTTGTTTTCTGCTCTAAAAGAGTCCTTGGTGTTATGAGGCTTGTCAGTGGGCGCTTGGGATGACATAAAGCAGTAAATTAATGTGCGATGCCTGACAGGGCGCACTTACATTCCAGTTCTCGCTCCTGGTCTGTAAGTTATGTACTGCGCTATTGGTACGTCTCTGACTTTATATAGATCTATAAAAGCGCGCAGTCTGAAGCAGCCTTAAATCAGACATGTGGGCGCTATATAAGACACAAAGGCATGTGTAATTGTGTACTCTTCGAATTCCGCAGTTTTAGTTTGTTTGCTGTGTCTCCCTGGCGCTCGTGGTTTGTTTTACATTTTCTACACATGTACAGTGCCTAGAAGCGGCCCGGATGCAGGGCAATTGCCCGAGTTCAAAAACAAAATCCTGACGTTAGCTCAGTCAATAGATCATAGTGGGCCTTCATTCAAATTACTAAATCTATATATATTGTTTGCATTGTTGCTTCTTTGTAGTGCCTAAAACTCTCCAATACACCGTGTGGGTGCTACACACATCTGTAGTGTATACATACATAAATCCGGTGTCCATCGGCTATTAGAATCGGGCTGCAAAAAGTTTCTGGGGACGGAAGAAAGATTTAACGGCCTTGGATTCACAAATTACTTTGGTTTGTTTTTTTGTTACATTACTTTATTGAAGTTTGGGTGACAATCAGTTTGACTGATAAGGATTTTTATGTATCCGGAGGAAACTATATTGAAAATGTACTAGAGGTCTGTTACTTTGCAATTCAACGAAAGCACCCCGGATTAGTACGGCAGCGATTTCATTTCTTTTGAAGGAAATGTCGTGGGAGGGGGCGCTTGCTTGGCCACAGCTGTGCCGATTGTTAGAGAGTAGAACAAGCATTTACAATGCAACGGTCTCGGCATTGTTAAAGTTAGAGCTATTGGCATTGCTCATGACAATGCCGTTTCTTTAAATGTTTTAAAAACAAAAACATAAACAAAAATAATGTCAAGAGCAATGCCAATAGCTCTAACTTTCACAATGCCGAGACCGTTGCATTGTAAATGCTTGTTTGAAGTAGGAGACGTTTCTAGAGAATTACCTTTGAAGTGTTTGGAATTTCCTGCTTTTCCTGCCCTGGCCACAGCTTGTCTGCATGAACAATGAGGTAGTGTGAAGTCCTTTGTGTGAAGACAGGGCACGGCCTGTTTAATTGCAAGTGTGCCCAGCATTGCCCCCTCCTCTTCATCCTGCCAGTGATGGCCCAACCAGGCACACCTAATCCCTCTATTGTGTGGTTGTCCGGGAGAGATGAACAAAGTCCAACTGCAAACTACACCCAGTCATGTAATCCAAAACAGGCACCAAATAGTCAGGGCAGTAACTAGGTAATTTAAAATCTGACTTTACCATTAAAGAGGATTTTAAATGACAATTTCTCAGACACTAAACATTAAATCCTTTCCTGTTGCAAATCAAATGTTAGCATTTTTTAGATGTAATAAGGCAACCCAGTGTTATCCTATGTGGGAGGTAGGCCTCACAGTGGTTAAAAACGAATTTAGGAGCTTTTCGCTACCAGGATATGTAAAACCTAAAAGTACATGTCCAACCTCTTAATTACAATGCACTCTGCCCTATGGACTTCCTATGGCCTACTTAGGGGTATCTTATATGCATTAAAAGGGGAGTTTGAGGGTTGGCAAGAGTGTAATATTGCAAAGTCGAATTGGCAGTTTTAAACTGCATACGGGCTGCAATGGCAGGCCTTGGACATGTTTTAAGAGGATACCTAAGTGGGTAGCACAGTGAGTGCTGCAGGCCCACTAGTAGCATTTAATTTGCAAGCCCGGAATGTATGGTGTACCACTTTACTAGGGTCTTATGAGTAAATTAAATATGCCACTCAGGTGTAAGTCAATTTTGCCATGTTTTAGGGCATGAACACAAGCACTTTAAAACTGATAAAGCCAGCAAAAACGAATTAAAAAAAATAGGAGGAGTGAAAATAAAAACGTTGGGGGTAACCCTGCAGAGAGGGTCAAGTCCAGCATTTTATGTCTGATGGTCATGTACCTATTGTAAAGGAAGATGCGTCGGTTTTGACAGCAGGTGAACAGGGTGGTGGGAAGAGTAGTAGCTGAGAAATCCTACCAAAATTGTCAATATAAATGGTCAAATCCGACAAACATTTGTACCTCTTATGTGGGAGCCTCCCACCCCAGTATCGCCTTTAAGTTAAAAGAATCCATACTAATCACTCTTTCTAAAAATTGAAACCTAAATATTTACTTATTGGAACTTCCAACAGACATTTCTCTGCTTTGGCATGCAGAGTGTTTCCTGGGATGAGTACACTGTTGTTATAGAGTGTTTGAATAGATTAGCTAATTTATCATCCATATATTTCATCAGGCAAATGTCAAGCAGATCACAAATAATTTCACTAACAAATGTTGAAAGGCTGCCAGAGCACTGCATAGCCCAAAAGGCTTAACCAAGTACTCTAAGTGACTAGACCATGTATTAAAGGGTTGTTTTCCACTCAGCCCCTCCCTTACTAGAACCAGGCTGTATGCTCATCTTAAACCCTGTTTAGTGAAGGTCTTGCCTGTCTTAACCTTATCAAGTAATGCTGAGATGAGAGGGAGATGATACTAGCCCCAGAAGAAATGTACATTTTGCTCATGCAATTTTTATAATTTTACTTTATGCTTGTTTGCGAAATTAACCAAATTTTGCAGTTTTGCCACCTTGCATAGTTATTATTATTATTATTATTCAGCATTTATTGAGCGCATAGCTACCCTAAGGCATCCCAGGGCTAGCGGCCAAGCAGGGGCGAGACTGAGAGATTATATGGCGGAGTGTTGAAATAACCAGGTTTTAAGGAGTTTACAAAAGGAGAGATGGCGGGATTTCGAGCGAAGGTGTGGGGGCAGGGTATTCCAGAGTCTAGCTACATTGTAAGAAAAGGATCTTCCTCCACTTCTTACCCTCTTGATCTTCGGGACGATTGCGAGGTTAAGATTAGCCGAATGAAGGCATTTCTTGAAGCGGTAGAAAGAGATGAGGGAGCTATTAAATGCCGGGCCCTTTCCCCATAGGCTCTTATGGGCTGTACACAGAGATTTAAATTTTACTCTTTCCAGAATTGGCAGCCAGTGTAGGGTCTTCAGGGCTGACTTGGCCGACTGAGTTTTAAGAGTCCCAAGCAACAGCCTCGCGGCGCAATTCTGCGCCATTACCTGTAAAAATGTATCACAAATTACACAGCTAACGGTAAAATTTTTCATTTTGCACTAAAATATAGCGTGAAATGACACGAGGATACATTTCGCTTTAAACCATAGTACGGAAAGATGAACTCGTATTTTGCATCATTACATATAATTTCACATAATTTTGCTTTATCTCACATAATTAAACAAAACCAATCTACGCAAATTTCACAAGCTCCCAGAGGATACATTTTTCTGATGGCAAGAGCATTAAGTTCACTGTAATCAATATACAGTTTGTAGTTTCCAGTCATTTAGGGGATAATGACGATAGGAGTGTTGAATAGAGCCTTTCTCTAAATTTGCCTTCAAATATTGGTGTAAGGCTTCATACTCCATTACTAATAAGAAATTGATTCTACCATGAGGTATAGTTCTCCTGGCAAAACTTGATGACACAGTTGTACTCCAGAAGGCATACTGAAAGTCTCGATATGTGAGGGCACTAGGTTTTCTTCCAATTCATTTTTCTTTTCTTTGATGTGTGAGGACGTTTACAAACAAAACAGGACATTATCTTTTCTACTGCTGGAGACAGGAGTGTTGTGTTCACTCCAGTGTTACTGGGTTAACAACTGGCAGAATCTCCTAGCCCCAAAAGATGAAGTTCCCTTCCCAAAGAAAAGGAGAACTGGCATTTTTCTCACATCTCCCTTCTAGTGAGTTAGGCAATGTTACATAGGAAGTGTTGGGAGTCAGACAAACTTGTCAGAGAATTGTTTATCTGCAGGTGATAATAGAAACAGCCCCTATTCGAAATCAATACACACACACAAGGATTAGTATTTTACAATTTTTATGTTATTTATAATGTAGTACTTGTCTACATAAGAAGTGCATCAGAGTAATTGATTACTATAAACAACTCAGCAGATATTATGCTTTTTACGGTGAGGGTTACGAGGACCCCAGTAATATTTCATCCTATATCCCTACCATATTAGTCCTTTCCCTACCCATACATCTATAATGGTTTTCGCCATCCAACCTAGATGGCTGTATTAGTTCATTAAATCTAAATTATGCCAAGCCTTGAATAGTTTCTGCATATTCGTTATGCAGTCACCGGGGCAGTATGCAGAATTCAGCCCTTCAGCATTTCTCCTCAGAAACAGGTCCACTTGTTTAACCCCAACCCTACACCAATACCTTTTATACCAATTTTTCTAATGGTGTCTTATTGAGAAAGGGTCAATCAGGTCATGCCTGCGTGGCTCTTGCTTTGCTACTGAAATGTGCAAACAATGCCCCTTAGCAAAAGCATACTTAAGCCAATGCTACTTTTCCTTTTTCCTTCCAAGACAGATCATCATAAGGTTATCTCCTCCTGCAGCTGTGATTTAAACATTGGCACTAGAGAAGTTGAAAGTTTGCCTTCTCTGCCTTGTTAATTCAAACAGGGTTTAAAAAAGAGATGAAGTTTCAAATTTGAAAACATGGTGATAGAGCACACATTTGTTAGCATTACCATTTAAAGAATTAGGCCTATTTTACATGTAACATGCAGCGTTAGCATACAAGAGCACTGACACACATGGCAGTAGACAGTGTTCCAAACAATGAGGGGTTGAAAATGTTAGAAATGTTGCTTCCTATTTAATGTGTGGATTATTAATCTGTAACCACATTGTCCCTACCCTATGTGAAAGGAGGCCGCTTTAATAAGATCACACGCTATTTGATCTAGATTTCCTATCTATCTACAGCAGGTGACCAGTCGGCCGCGAGCTACCAGTGGATCCCAGACACCTTCAAAGTAGCTCGCAGACTTGAGTTCATTTTAAATAGGCACAGGTTCACATTTTTCTTTTAACATTAAAGGAAGCTTGTGTTTACTTTATATAATTATCATCAGGCTGCAGATAGCAGAGCCTGATAATGAGCAGTGCTCAGTAGGATTTATGTAGGAGTCTGGAACACAGAGGTAAAGAACTGAAGCACTGAGGAATTTAACTATTAAAAGTCCTTGTGGAGGAGGAGCCTAGCGCGCACCCAAGATGGCCGCGTAGGTGCGAGGCTCCCGAGGACCTCCGCGACCTCCTGCATAAATCCTGACCGAATCCTGTCCTAGATGAGGGGACTGTGTTTGTGAACCCGAACTGAGGTGACGCCCGTTTTCCGTTTTCAATTCGGACTTCGGACACCGGCGGGAGCACCGATTAAGGTTTGCGGCCTTCTCCATACCGGCCCCCCGTACTGGAGTTGTGGGGCGATCCGGCGACAAAGTGAATAACAGCGGCGGGCAAGGCCGGGCGACTCGCGCACCCCGCACTTTCACTTTCGCTTTTGCGCCCTCCTTGCTGCGAGGCGAGGTAGGGTCGCGAAGCGGTGTGCGGTGGTGTGGCCTCGTTGGGGTGCCCTGCCGGCCCGCCGGCGGCGGTCCGTCCTGCGGAGCGGTGGTCGCCCCCCCCCAGAGCCCTTGAACGGGATTGTCTACCCCCTTTTTTGAGGAGATTGGCTCGATTTGGGGACCGCGACCATGGCCACAAAACAAGATGGCGACCGGGCTAAGGTGAAGTCGACCCGTCGTGGCGCGGCCCATCAATCCAACAACATGGATCGCTACACCCTCCAGAAGGGGACTCCAGAGGCGCTGCGTAGGTCCCCTACGGGCCCGACTGATGCTCCTGCTCTGCCCACGGACCTGACCCTCCGAGACGTCATGGGCGCTATCGCCGAGATGAAGGCCTCGGTGGACCAGCGCTTTGACACTCTGGCGCAGAAGATCGACTCGGTCCTCGTGGACGTGGGCCTCGTGAGAGCCGATCTGTCAAAAACAAATGACCGGGTCGATTCTTTGGCCCACTCTACCTCGGGCCTCACATCTGACGTGGCGGCCCTCCAACAGGAGGTGCGCAGGCTTGGCCAGGCGAGCGCCCTGATGCATCGTCGACTGGAGGATTCCGAGGGTCGGGCCCGGAGAAACAACGTCCGCATTATCGGGGTGTTGGAAGGACGCGAGGCAGAGGCAGCGGATCTGTTTGTGGAGGACTTGGTCCTCACCCATCTCCAGCCTCGGGGGCTGAGTAAATTCTTTGCAGTGGAACGTGCCCACAGGGTCCCCGGGGGTAGGCCTAAGGCTGGAGCCCCTCCGAGGCCTCTCATCGCCCGGATTTTCAATTTTCGGGACAGGGACGCTATCCTGCAGACTTCCAGGCTACAAGGGCCGGTCAGACTTGATAACATGGATATAAATTTCTATCCTGACTTTACTCCGGCGGTCCAAAAGCAGAGACAGAGCTTTCTCGGTGTCAAACGTCGCCTACGGGACCTGAATCTCAAATATGCGATGCTTTTTCCGGCTAAGCTGAGGGTGGAGGTGGATGGCCGCACGCACTTTTTTGATCGTCCAGAAGCGGCCGGGGACTGGCTGGACACTTTGCCCGGAGATCGGGGCCGGGGGGGTGGGGGGGGAGCGGTTGGTGGGGAGGGCCCGCCGGATCAGGACTGAGGGACTAATGGTAGGCCTTGCTCGGGACTGTGTTATTGTCACCATTGACTGTTAGGGTAAGTTCCCCTCCTGTGGAGGTCGTGTGGGGTCTCTTGGGGGATCTCCCTCCTCCTCTGGGGGACTAGTTAGTTTTCTTCTATGGGGCGACAGGCACACTGCACTTTGGGGGGGCTGTTTGGGCTCATGCAGGGGTGCAGGGTGGGGGGAGTTCTGTTGGGATGGGTGGGTTGGGGTGGGGTGTGGTTCGTTTCTACCGCAAGGCAAACCCTTCATTGTATTGGTGTTTTTGAGATGCTCTCCGGGGGACAAATGATGGCTTCTGTAAGTGATGGGGGGTAGGGACCTGACTTTGTTGTCCTGGAACGTTAACGGACTGGGTGATAGGATTAAGCGGGGTGTGGTCCTGCAATATCTGAAACGGATTTCGCCTGATGTGGTCTTTTTGCAGGAGACGCACCTCATTGGTAACACCTTTTGTGCCATGAATCGGCGTGGCTATCGTTTGGTGGCCCACTCGGGCTTCACATCAGGCTCACGAGGGGTGGGCATTATGGTCAAGACCTCGCTCCCGCTAGAAATAGACGAGGTGCGCCATGATGAGAGGGGACGCTACACTGTCTTGGTGGGGAGAATGGAGGGCAAAGTAGTCGTCTTTGTCTCAGTGTACGTCCCACCGGGGTTACAGTCCACCACCTTTGCGGACCTGGGACGCCTCCTGCTTGACCTTCCGGGGGGGCTTCTGGTGGTTGGGGGGGACTTCAATGCGGTGGCCTCTGGGACTATGGATCGCTATCCCCCTAGGGACCTCCCCCGGGCACAAGCGTGGCTGTCTGGCCTTTTGGACACACTGGGATTGGTGGACTGTTGGCGTCTAAAGCATCCCGCTCAGCTGCAATACACCTTCCATTCGGGGGCCCATGGTAGCCTTTCGCGGCTTGATTATGTCCTTGTCCCTGCGGCCTATGCCGGGAGAGTGGGGGAGGTGCGCCACTTGGCGCGGGGTATTTCAGATCATTCCCCACTCCTGTTGCACTTTGATGTCTTCCCGAGGGGGGAGGGCAGGGTAGCTCCAATCAATGCCTGGTACCTGCGCGACCCCACTATTCGTGCGGACTTGATTAAATCCTTGCAACGGTATTTTGAGGAGAATGTGGGGTCTGTCTCGTCGGCCATCTCCCTGTGGGAGGCTTTCAAGACAGTGCTTAGAGGGGAGGCCCTCTCCTTTATTTCCCATGCCCGGAGGCGCGCACAGGAGGAGGTGACCCGGGTGGAGGCCGAAATTACTGAACTGGAGGGGGATCTGGGGAGTGGGGTGACTGACGCTGCTCTGCACGTTCTACACCTTAAGCAGGCGGCCTATAGGTCCCTCGTCGCGGAGGCGGCCAGGGGCCTCAGCAGAGAGCAACAGGGGCGATTGTATGATGTGGGTGATAAGGCTGGCAAGTTGATTGCGTGGTTGGATAAGAAGGAGAGAGCTAGTCGTGTGGTCCCGCTGATTGAGAGAATGGATGGTGTACGTGTTACTGAGCCGGAAGGCATTGTCTCTTGCTTCGCAGATTATTTCCGCGAGATATATTCCCCGGTTTCTCCCTGCCCGGAGGAGGATTCCCATGCCCTGCTGCGTGACATCGCGCTGCCCTCCCTCTCAATGGAGGACAGGGAGTTGATGGATGCCGCCCCCACCTCGGACGAAATTGCCCTCGCTATCCGTTCAGTCGCTTCTGGCAAGGCCATGGGCCCGAACGGCATTCCTATCGAGTTGTATAAACTGCGACCGGATGTACTGGCACCCCATCTCCGCGCAATGTTCCTTGCGGCCCACTCGCGGGGCTCCCTCCCGCCGGACCAGCGTCTGGCTACCATCGTGGTTATCCACAAGGAGGGGAGACCGCGAGACCGGGTCACATCCTACCGGCCTATCTCGCTCTTGAACGCGGAGCCTAAAATCCTCGCCAAGGTGCTCGCCAACCGGCTGGTCGGCGTGGTGGGCGATTTGGTCCACCAAGACCAGTCCGGCTTTATTCCCCATCGCAATACGGCCCTTAATCTGCGGCGCTTGCACGGGGTGCTCGCGCGTGTTCCGTTCGTGCGGGAGCCGGCCATCTTGGCGTCCTTAGACGCCACCATGGCGTTCGACACGCTCGAATGGCCCTACATCTGGGCGATGCTGGCGAAATTTGGATTTGGCCCGGGATTCATCAGTTGGGTCAAATTGTTGTACTCGGACCCATTGGCACAGGTGGTGGTGAATGGTCGAGTCTCGGCCCCATTCGTGCTGGGACGGGGCACGCGACAGGGTTGTCCCCTGTCGCCACTCCTTTTTGCACTGGCCTTGGAACCCCTGGCGGAGTGGCTGCGGTGGCACCCTTCTATCCGTGGTCTCCGTTGGACCCCCGAGTATGAGGACCGCGTGTCCCTCTACGCTGACGATATCCTTTTGTACTTAGCCTCCCCGCGCAAGTCACTGATTGTCCTGGTCGATGTTTTGCGCTCCTTTGGCCGTAATTCAGGCCTTGTCATCAACTGGGCTAAATCCTGTGTCTATGTGCTTTCCGGGGAGGCTCCTGTCCTCCCCCGGGGTTGTCCGATCCAGATTGCCTCGCAGGGATTTCGATACCTGGGGGTCTATATTACGCTGGACCTGGTGGCCCGCTACGAGCGAAATCTGCTTCCCCCCCTCCAGCGCTTGAAGGAGGACGTCGCGCGCTGGCGGCGCTTGCCGCTCTCGCCGCTCGGCCGGGCGGCATTGTTCAAGATGATGTCATTGCCGCGCTTTCTGTACGCTCTCCAGAACACTATGGACTTGGTCCCGGCGCGCTACTTCCGTGAGGTGGAAAGCTTGCAGCGCCGTCTGTTTTGGGACGGGAGGCCGCGTATAGCTCTGGCAAAATTGACGCTCCCGTGGTACGACGGAGGGATTGCCCTCCCGGATATTAAGCGGTATTACTGGGCCTCCCAGTTAGCTGCAATTAATCACGGTTTCTATGGGCCCGCCCTAAACCCGGCATTTGAAATGGACAAAATGCTCCTGCCCGGTGGCGACTACAATCGAGCGCTCTACACTAGCGTGCCCGATTCCCGCTTGACGGGACCCACGCGTGTCATGGTGCGAGTATGGCACGCGGCTAATGCAGCTATGGGATGGAAGGACCGTTTAACCCGAGCGTCACCGTTGTATGCGTCGGAGAGGCTGGGCTCTTTGTGGACCTCGAAGGGCTTCGAGAGGTGGGACATGATAGGCATCAGTACAGTGGGAGATCTCTGGACGAGGGGAGGATTCAAAACATTCGAGATGCTGCAGGCGGAGTTTCAGCTGCAGGGCAGTGAATACTTTCGCTACCTGCAGATCCGTCACGCACTGGGTTCCGTCTTCCCAGACGTGGCCTCCATCCCGGAGTCCTCCCCCCTGGAGGATAGAGTGCTAGATGGCCACGTTCCGGACAGCACGATCTCCCTCATTTACAAGAAATTGATAAATGACCGCTCGGGCTTACTGACTGGCCTCCGCGAGGCTTGGGTTGCCGATGGGCTGGAGTTGGACGACGAGGACTGGATTTCCGCGGTGGCCTCTCCGAAGGAGGTGGCCATCCCGGCTCGCCTTCGCTTCGTCCAGCTTAAGATACTCCACCGGGTGTATATGACGGGGCCAAGGCTTCTGCGTATGGGCTATGCCGAGGATGGATTGTGTAAGCGTGGGTGTGGTGCTTTGGCGACTTTTTTGCACATTCTGTGGGAATGTCCGAGGGTGGAGCGATTCTGGCGTGGTGTGCATGAGGTCCTGCGAGCGGTTACGCATGTCGCGTTGTTGCCTGAAGCGAGGAGATGCTTGCTGAATGTGTGGGAACCGACCGATTACTCGGTTCCGCAGACGCGATGGGTGACTCTGGGATATATGATAGCTAAACGTGACATTGCTCAACTGTGGGGATCCCAGAGGCCCCCGGCGGTGTCAGCCTGGAAAGAACACATGGATTGGTGCATGTTCCGAGAAAAGGTGGTGTATGTGGCGCGGGGTAAGCCTGGGGCATGGGTGAAGATATGGGGCCCCTGGAACGCCTACCGCGGGGGTATTTGCGAGCCGCCGTTGTTGCCTCCCACTTCACCAGCTCCATCCCCCTAGTTGACCCCCTCCCTTAGCCCCGGGCACATTGTTCTCCCAGTCCCGGATCTGTTTCCCTTCCCCTCTCTGGATTTCTTTGGATGGTTGGGGTCCCCCACTGGAGGAGCACGTGTCGTCATTTTCGATCGCGGGTTGCCTTGCGGGTGTGGTTTTATGTTGTTGTGTTGTATAAAACGAAACCGTATTGTGGGCTCAGAGTCATGTGGCCCACGTTGTTGATACCTCCTGCTTTATCGTCTCTGCAAAGTCAGGTGCCTTATTGTATGTATGTCATTTGCTTCTGTCACTTTAGCGGCCGGCCGGAAGGTTGTAGGCCCATACTTGTATATATTTGAGATTGCAATAAACGGTTTCAAAAAAAAAAAAAAAAAAAAAAGTCCTTGTGGACTAAATATTAGAGCGTGAAAACAAGATGATGTTTCTGAATGCTTTTAATTGGGAGAAAATTAAAATGAAAAGTTACCTTAATTATTATTTCTTCGTTTTAATCTTCTCCCATTTCAAAGTGTCTCATTTACAAGTAGTAGACCTTTTGCTCCCAGTGGCCAGTAGACACTGTGGCAAATTTATAAGTAAAAAATAGTAATTTTTTTCCAATGGGAGAAATTTAGAGTGATGAAAGCTATTTCGATGGAACATTAACTATTAACTTCTTTCTCCAGTTTCAATTAAGCAATCTACCTCTTAATGTTTTATGAAGTGTGTTTATTCACTTAAAATTCTTAGAATTGAAACACATGTATCTTTCTGTTATAAATATGGCACCATGTCTACAGGCCACTGGGAGCAAGACGCTGGGGTCTGTAAATGTGACACTTGAAAATGGGAGATAATTTAACTAATTAGTTTCATGGAATTTGCATAAACAAAATAAACTCTTCAGTTTAATTTTCTTGATATAGCGCAATATTTATAAGTGAAAAATACAAACAGTATTTTAAGTTTGGAGATATTTCAAGCGCAGAAAATTTTTCCATTCTCTGAACATTTTTGCAGAACATTTTTCTGCACTTTAAATTTCTTCCATTTGTGTTATACATATAACGGTGCCACATGTGGCGAAAGGAATGTGCTTTGCCACAAGAATATACAACACAGTCCCTCAGTCACCCACACAGATATATCCCATTCATATACACACATGTTCCTATATCCACAAAGACCGCGCTCTCATTGACACACATGTGTGGTAAATATTTAAATTACCTGTACTATTTTTTTATGCGGTAAAGTCTAGTAAGAATAACTCAGTCAAAATAAGAGGCAGAATCCGTGGTATTAGAGGTTCTGAAAGGGACTTTATTCCTTACAAAGGAATTATGGTTCGAACCAGGCAATCATATTCCATCACCACGAAGGTTCAGGAAGGGATAGGCAATACATTATTGACAAGTAACAATATATATATGAAAAGCATTGCATTAAGACAGATGCAGGAGGCGTAACAGCTGATAATACAGATAAGAATACACATACGTAATGAAAATAGGCGTAATAATAGGCGTATACTAGAAACGTTATTTAAAATGATGTCACAAGTGGGTGGATCCATAAGAGAATCCTGCAGTGTCAGCAGAAATATTTGGCAGAGATGCGCGCGCAGCCGCATGACGTGTAATTGACGTGCAACTAGAGGGTGAAGGGGAATTGACATTTAGCTCTACATGTGGAGACAGAAGTCTGGGGGGTCAGGTCAACCTAATCCCAAATCGTATCTAATATCTTTGTTTAAGGAACTGTTTTATCCAAAAGGAAAGGTCTCTCGGACGGAATCTATTCTATACTGACTGTTAGTGCATGTACAAGCGTCTATGTGTCTACATGAGATGCGAGGGGGCAGGAATCTTCCATGGTAACAGGGCCTATGAATTACTTGCATAAAGACAGCGAGGCCGGGCCCTTTGCTCGGTAGCTGGAAGGATGTGTACCTAAACTACTAGACAGGAATGCATTGGGTGAGGAGCGGAGCAGATAACTTGAAGGCTGAATACAGTTTTTGGCAGGCAACAGGCCGTGTCAGGCACCGTTAGCCGCGCAGGGAGTAGGACAAAGTTCATGGATACGGATGCAGGTCCAGGTTGGAGCATTTCAGAGGCAGAAGCAGGAAAAAGGCTTGATGGCAGAATTCAGGGCCTACTCGCCTAAACTGTAAAACGTGAAAAGTGAACCATATAAAGTCGGTGGCCAATCATACTTAGGAATGGAATATTCGACCCATTCATGGCCGATCTGAAAGAGGACAGGTTAACGTTGGACGCACATGTATTTGCGTCTTCATAGCTGGAACTGGAGGGAACATACATATAATTGTAGCATGTACATGGAGCCGTTGGGGTCTAAGATAGGGGACACAATTGACCATAAAAATTCATATTTCCTCATTCCCTCCTTGTCCCCTACGGACCCTCATGAAATATCCATCTTCATCAATCCATCAATCTGTTCATATAGCATCATTTGTTCTTCTTTCTTCTTCCGGGATCTTGAATGAAAATTTGAAGGCGGGATACACGATGTGGCACACAGACCACAAATCGCTGGCCCACATTGTAGACACAAGCAGCAACTGAATAGTAGGAGAAAGCCAATACCTAGGAAGGATAGGATCCTACATCCCCAGGCTGACAACATGCTCCAGAACCAACCGGACCAAGTCCAGGTGCCTGGATTCTGGTGTATCTGGCTTACGATTTTATGAAGTCGAGTTATGGCTTTATATACTGACGGCGCGTTTTCTGGTATGAAAACACAGCAACTTGATCCGATGACCCTACAAGCTCCGCCCCTATCGGCCAGAATGACGTCAAGGACAAGACGATTTTGAAGAACAACAATCCGCATCGCAGACTGCTCCTCTGTTAAGTTGCCTAAGGCGGAAGTAGTTTCATTCACTACTGCTTCAAGGGTCCTAGTTAATCTACGTATCAGCTTACTATTAGTGACTGTACCTATGTAGGGAAAGAAACCTTTATTGAAATCTGTGTATTTCTCCCATGCTGTTTCAGTGTAGTCGACAATCGGGAGATCTCTCTGCTGTCTATTGTGTACTAAATGGGTATTCCTATGATAATCAGGCGGGGCTAGGAAAACAGGTGGCAGAAGGAATGCAATGTAACAGGTACCATCCCAATCTAGGGGTAGGCGTATATATGCGGTGTGACCACAGATGAAGTAGGAGTGACGGGAAGCTCTAAATGTAGACTTGCCTTTATCACTGAATTCTATTACAGTGGTACATTTACAATGGCCCATGTGTATTGAACCATTCTTTCTTACACATAATTCGCCTCTAACTGGAAATACTGACATAGCGGGCAAGATTGGTGTAGCTTCGGATTCAACATTCAGGATCATGAGGTTAAGTGTAAAGTTACCTAATCCATATACTTCATTTTCTAGATCAGTCCCTGTTCTTTTGGGAAGTCCCTCCTTGTTAGGGTAGCAGACTTTAAGTAAAACTAGGTTCAGGTTTCCCCATACCCAGTTGTCTTGATAAACTACTGAATTTGAATCTAGGGAATTAATCAAACTAAACCATGCTCCACAGGAGCCATTGTGTGTGAATGGATACGGAAAGAGGGGCAGAACCCCCCTATATTTCTGATAGGGAGGGAGTCGGCCACATACCAACAATTTGTAGCATTGCTGGTCTGATGAGAATGATGTAACATACTGATGAATGTGTTGTTGCGCAGCGCAAATCTATAGGGCAACTCATGCGGAGGTAATTCGCTAAAAGAATGTTCGGCAGTAGCATTGAAAGCACGCTTGGAAATAGGGTAATACATGTGTAAAAATATGCTGACACTAATAATCAGAAGACTTAGAAAAAACATAATTAATAATGTCACTATGCAGTGACTACGAAGTGATTTACAGTACGCATGTTTCTTGAGCTGTTTCTGTCTATTTCTCTCTCTATTTCGGTCTAGAGGATACATGTCAGAGACAAATTCAACCGATTCACCTTGGAGAGGACTTAAACAATCAAATTGTCTGACTTGCTAGACCTTAGTTTCAGTTTATAATTCTCCTTTTCTGGCTCATCAACCAGGGGGAGTTTTGAGTCAGTCTGTGAGGGAATGCAGGGCTGAAAGTTCAAGTCGGATGGTAGTCCATGAAATTTTTTGATATGGCTCGAGTGCAACCACCCTTTACGTCCCTCAATCTTCACAGCTGTCCTTGTGGTCAATAAGACGAGCTTAGGCGACTGCCAGCGAGGCTCCAGCGGGTTCCTTCTGTCGAAGTTCCTTACAAGTACAAGGTCTCCCGGAACCACGTCATGGGGCTTCACCTCAGTGTTATCGGGAAAAGCTGCAGCTACCTGTGAACGACAAGATTGTAGTGCAGACATCAAGGAAGCCAGGTAATCTGTCAACATATTACAATCAACATCAGTGATTTTACGAGGTATAGGCGTCCCCCACATATTTGGTGGTCTACCGAAGATCACCTCATACGGGGATAGCCCTGTTCGAGAGTGTGCTACCATTCTCATGTAAAAGAGCGCAACCGGTAAAGCTACTATCCAGTCGACACCTTTTTCTCTACATACTTTGGACAGTCTAATTTTCAGAGTTTGATTATGTCGCTCCACGAGACCTGCTGCCTCGGGATGTCGGACACAGTGGAATTTCCATTGGTAGCCTAACAGAAGTGAAACATGTTTCATTAGCTCGGATGAGAACGGCTGGCCATTATCTGAGTACACGATACGGGGCAAACCATACCGTGGGAAGAATTCTCGAACTAACTGTTTGGCAGTAGTCGGGGCAGTGTAATCTGAGACAGGATACGCCTCTGTCCACCGGGAAAGAGCGCATACAACTACAAGGACATATTTGAATCCTCGACATCGTTCCATCTGGATATAATCCATCTGGAGGACTTCAAAAGGGTGATCGGGGGTTGAAATCCACCCTGTTCTACAGGTACGCCTTTTCCTGGATTGAACTGACAACAAATCATGCAGGTACGTACTTTCTGTTTAGCTGCTGCTCGCAAGTGTTTATTGAACCAAATGTGTTGAATACTGTCTAGCATAGCTTTCTCTCCTAGGTGCGCTGGACTATGTATTGTGTTAATGATGACTTGAACCATTGAGTCGGGGAGAAACCATATAGATTTTCCCTTCGTCATCCATCCTTGATCCGTTTGGATCCCTCCTAATTCAGTCCATCTCTTTATTTCTTCTGGTGTGGCATGTGTCTGTATGTCAATTACATCAAGGGCGGGATCCTTAACTGTCATGCAGTGTGTTGGTGTCGGAACTATTGTCTTTGTCGTGTCAGTTGTATGAGTCTGATTCTGAGCAGTCTGTTTAGCTGTTCTGTCAGCTAGGTCGTTACCCTGAGAAATAATGTCAGTCACTTTTGTATGGGCTTTACACTTCATAATCGATATTGTAGTAGGCAGATGTATTGCATCTAACAGAACTTGAATAAGGGGACCGTGCTGGATGTGGGCACCGTGAGAAGTTAAATAACCTCTCTCTCGCCAAAGCACGCCGAAGTCATGGACGACTCCGAATGCATAACGTGAATCTGTGTATATGTTGACTTTCTTATTTCTGGCTTGAATACAGGCTTGTGTCAGAGCGATGAGCTCTGCTGCTTGAGCTGACAAGGTATCAATACAATTTGTTTCAATAATTTCAGTGTCTGTTGTGACTGCATAAGCGGCCACTAACTCTCCTGTATTTGTTCTCATGCATGAACCATCTACATACAATGTCAGGTCTGGATCTGATAATGGAATATCTGTCAAGTCTTGTCTGGGTTTCGTCGTAATAGTAATGACTTCAATACAATCATGTGCCAATGGGTCTGTTCCACTTAATGGCAAAAGTGTGGCAGGATTTAATGTACTACAACGTCTGATTTCTATGTGTGGCTGGAACAATGTCAATTCATAACCCGTCAGTCTTGCTATAGTCAAGTGTTGTGTTTGGGTCCGGTTCAAGAGAACCTCTACTGCGTGTGGTACTTGTACTGTCAATTGATGTCCTAACACTATGGCATCGCTTTGTCTGATTGCTAAAGCTGTTGCTGCGACTGATTTCAGGCACGCAGGAAGAGCCTGAGCTACGGGATCTAATGTACTAGAAAAATAAGCACATGGCTTGTGTGATCCTGCTTGTTCCTGCGTGAGTACTGACAAAGCAGTACCTTCACGTTCTGTAACAAAAAGTGTAAAACGTTTGCTGTAACATGGCGTTGCTAAAACAGGTGCTTGACATAAAGCTTTCTTTAAGCTTTCAAAAGCTTGTGTATGTTCCTGAGTCCAAGGGAGGACAGTCGATGTCGCTGCCTCCTGTGTTGTCAACTGAATGAGTGGTTTTGCTAGAAATGCATATTGAGGGATCCACTGCCTACAGTACGAAGTGAGGCCTATGAATGCCCGTACCTCCTTTTGTGTCTTGGGTGGCGGCATGTTAACAATTAACTGGATACGGTCGGGTGTAAGCTGTCTTCCCCCCTTGGACAGCAAGTGCCCAAGGTACACAACTTGCTGGACACAGAATTGCAACTTCGAAGGGGACACTTTGTGCCCCTTGTCGGCTAAGAAACGTAAAACCGTCAGTGATGCTTTTTCACATTCATGTTCGCTTCGGGCGGTGATCAGCAGATCATCGACATATTGAAGCAGGGCAGTGTTAGCTGGCATGTGGATACTGTCAAGTTCTCTTTTCAGTGCTTGGCTATAGATGCTGGGGCTTTCTGTGAATCCTTGAGGTGCGCGTGTGAATTTAAAACTTCGTCCATTTAAACTGAATCCGAACAAATATTGGCTTTCCGGATCGATTGGGACGCTAAAGAAAGCGTTCTTGAGGTCAATTACAGTAAAGAACGTTGCTTCTGAATCTATGGCTGTTAGTAATGAAGAGATATCTGGGACCACGGGGTATTGTGGTACAATGCATTTGTTTAATTCGCGCAGATCAATAACTAATCGATATACTGGTGGTGCTTTTGGATCAGTTCGTTTAAGAATCGGAATTATCGGGGAATTACATATATTGGAGTCGGTTTCCACGACCACTCCTTGTGCAATGAGCTCGTCAATGATTTGCAGCAAAGCCACTACAGCATCTGGTGGTAATTTATATTGTCGCATTCGTGGTAGTACTACTCCTGTTTTGAGTGTGACTCGATATGGTGTAATGTGCATACAACCTACATCAGTGGGGCCTTGCGCCCATAAATGTGCAGGTAGAGTCTGTAACCGGTGATCCATGTCTCTAGACACGTAGTGACCCTTAAAGTCACGCAAAAATAATCGTACTCCTTCCGGAGAACAACATATTATAGCTCCTAGAGCTTTCAATGTTTTTATACCTAACAAGTTTTCTGGACATGATTTCGTAAGCAATAGATCCGTAGTCCGTGTCAATGGACCGACTGTAAATGCAAGTGGTTGCGATACTTCGTTAAAAGTGGGCTTTCCTGAAAAACCAAGGGAAATATTTTGTGAGCCTGAGAGGGGTGCCCCTGGGACTTCGCTGTGACTGATAGTGGTTCTGCTTGCCCCTGTATCGAGTAGAAACTTTCTGTCTTTCCCTAATACTTGACTCTGTACGTAAGGACCCTCTTGATCTACGGGAACCTCAATAAGGGGTAGGCCAACTTCCCTCTCTAGGCTATTTCATGTGTAGCGCTGATACTCTGGATAGTCATTTTGTGCATACTGGTACATCTGTTGTGTCGTGTTTTGTGTTGCAGCAATAGGCTGTGGCTGTTGTTGTGGTTGTTGTTGTGGTTGTGGTGCGATCTGTTGTACAGCTGGCATAGGCTGTATATTCTGAGGTACTTGTTGTTGGATCTGATCCTGTCTAGGCGGACGTGGTCTCTCCTTCGTTATACCCGTAGAGATATTATGTTTCAGAACTGCGCAATCGTGTATATAATGACCTGGCTGTTTACAATAGTTGCATGTCCCTCTAACAGGACCCGCTGAATCATTGGACTGCGTCGTACCCTTTTTATGCCCGTCAGCTGGAACTGACTGGGCAACAAGCATTTTCATTTTCGTGTCTTTCATACGTCTTTGTTCATGTTCTTGTTCTTCCCTAATTCTATTGTGATGATATTGTAACATTTGTAACATCTGTGACGGTGTGTTACCTTGCCAAGTACTCTCGAATTTCAGTACTCTACTCTTAACTTGGGGCAAGGAATTTTCAACTAATTTTGTCACAAACAGATGTGGATACGACTCACTACTTGCTTTTATGCCACTATTAATACCAAAACATTTTTCAAATCGGGAATAGAAATCACTAGTGTCTTCATCTTGTTTTTGTTTACAGGCTGAAATTGCACCCCAGTCTTCCTTTTTCGTAGTCAATAAACGTGGTAGTACCTGCACTAATAATCCTGGTAATGCTGTAGTCTTTTCCCCAAGCCCTGAACCTGCAGCTCGGGCCTTTTCTTCGTTTTCTAATGCTGTCCAATCTATCTTTTGGTCTCCCACCTCCCATTCCTTTTCTTTGAGTTTCTCGTAAATACCGGCAGGTAATAAGACCTTTAATATTTTCATAATGTCAGGGTAAGTATACTCTCCCATGAGTAACATGTCTTTTATCTCACTGTGGAAACCTGCTGGGTCCTTATCATGGCTAGGTACTACTTTCTTCATTTCTAACAATTCAATTTTAGTTATGGGCGTGTACACAAACACGCGTTTAAAAATATTGTCATCACCTCTGACTGGGTGTACTTCGCGTAAGGGATTCTGTCTGTCTATGTGATACGTTTTTCTTTCTTTGGGGGGAACTGAAACATGTTCTGGGCATACGAAGACAATGTACTGGTGTCGATATTCTAGAATTTCTTTAATTAAGTCAGTACCTGAACCTCTCCATTTGTTCGTGAGTAATTCTATCAGTATATCAGGTAGGGGACCAGGATCGGAGTGTTGGCTTCTATATAATATAAGGAGGTGTTGTATCATGTATATACCAGCTAAACGCTGTTCGTCTGGGGTGAGATTCAAAAACGTGTGTGCTAGCGCATCATCACTGTATTTTTCAGAACTGTCAGCCCATTGTACTGCTGACCTGGCTAATTCTTGTTCATCCATAGAATCGAGCATATGATACCCCCTTCGGTCTCGAAGTAATTTATCAGCAACCTGGAATAAGTGTTCAGGGGACTTCGTGTTTAGCATAGGGGCTTGAAAATGTCTGTTACATTCTGGACGTATCGGACGTATCGGATCATTAAAGTATCTGGTATTACTACAAGGTCTTCCCCTACCTACATAAGCTATCGTTTCTAATTGTCCTGCGGGCATTTCTGATTCTTCCTCCTCCTCTCCCTCTGATTCAATTTTGTCTGCCTCCACTCTGGCTTTATGTATTCGTTCTACTTCTTTGCGGATCTTTCGGCACATAGCTACTATACACGTCTGTTTATCATGTTTTCCCTCTGATATATTCTGACCCCATCTGGTAAGTACTTGCATTTCATCCTGATCTACCCCAGGCCTATCTTTGTCTCTGATCAAGCAGTTTATGAAGAAGCGTAACAGTAATCTCTGTATATCCACTTTCTGATAATCCATGGCTTCGTCAATACTTTCAGGGCCTTGCCCTGTTTGGACAAAGCGATATATATTGTCTAGATGATTAACCATTCCTGGTAGTGTCGTTAAATATAGTGAAGCTCGTCGTATACGTAGTGATGATAGCAGCATTCTGTCATTTTTACCGGGCACTGGATCATATCTACAATCCACAAGATGTTCCTTAAACATGTCGGACATTGCTATTTGGGGTGTACGTTGGTTTGCTAAATCTCTAAGAGACGATTTACTTCGTGACGGTGGCGTGGCAAAAATTGCTGTCGCACCTCCTGTCGCACCTTCTGAGGTGCTAGGCACGAAAGGATTTGTGGGATGTAAGGTAGAAACTGTGGATGCAGGAAAAGCGGTGGAAACAGATGGACCTACTGGATTGTGCGGAGGAGTTTGTTGTTGCGGAGGTGGGGGCGGATGATCTCGGGGTTGAGCACCATCGACAGGTGGCGTGTGTGGTGGAACATTAACATATTCGGGAGCTACATCGTCTAAATAGGAAGAAAGGAAAATATCTTTTGCGGTCTTGGGATGTGTTTTGATCGGGAGTAATGGGGGTGGCAAATCTTTCGGTATTTCCGGGGTGGCCTTAGGTAAACCTTCGGCCAAAAGAGGATACATACCATTCATAAGAGTGTTCCGTTGTCTGTCTACTTGTTCTGTTTTTACTCGGATACCTTCTTCAACTAATACGTTTTCTCGAGTTTTATTTGAGTTCTCCCTACTTTTCTCTGCCTGTCTGAGCGCTTTCTCTGTGCGCCTATGTGACTCTTTACGCCATAGTTCAATGGCATCTTTCTGTGACTGTCTGGCTTTCTTTTTCCATAATTCTTCTTCTACTCTCATGATGCAATCTGCATCCCATGTCCCAGCTGCGGGCCACCTCTGACTTTCTGCTAGATCCTTGGTGTAGTCCACCCATAAGTCAAGATATAATACGGCATCTAGGCCATGTTTATGATACATAAAATACCCTGGAGTGTCCCTAGGTGGAATGGGAACAGCTTCTTCGAGTACTCCTTTTCTAGTTTTGATCTGTCTTAATTTTGAAAAGAACGGCATTTTTAAACCTTGCTACTTGATTCTTACTCAAACTGGACTTGAACACAATTAATACGATAAACACAATAATGAACACTCATTCATACCACAATTTTTAAACACAGTAAAACATTTAACATTTAACGAACAATGATAATTAGAAGAAAACTAGTTACTGACATAATACTAATACTAAATAATACTGGATTATATACATGAACATACTAGATATACTGCTAAACAGTACAGATACACTGCTAAAACAGTGCAGACCGGATCTGTGTACCCAAACCCGTCATGACCGGCACAAATTAATGTGCACGTCTAAATGCCTCCCCAGCAATGGTACTCACCGGGTAGCACGGAACGGAAGGCCTCGGAACTGAACTGAACTGGACCGGACTGGACTCGACTCGGAACTTCGGAATCTGGTGGGCCTCTGTATACCTCGGATCTTGCTCTCTCAGCTAGGCTCTGGTCGGGATACTTCGCACTTCTCACCGCCTCGTCTGGGTGTTGATCGCAGCCTCAGTCACCCCCGCTTGGCCGGAGGGAGATACAGGAAATCCTGCGGGTACGCGTTTTTGTCCGTCCAGCTGTGGCAGGGGACCGGGCCTGCAACGCACCTCCGGCGCGTGAGATGAGAAAGTGTCCCTGTTCGGGCGCCAATTTATGTGGTAAATATTTAAATTACCTGTACTATTTTTTTATGCGGTAAAGTCTAGTAAGAATAACTCAGTCAAAATAAGAGGCAGAATCCGTGGTGTTAGAGGTTCTGAAAGGGACTTTATTCCTTACAAAGGAATTATGGTTCGAACCAGGCAATCATATTCCATCACCACGAAGGTTCAGGAAGGGATAGGCAATACATTATTGACAAGTAACAATATATATATGAAAAGCATTGCATTAAGACAGATGCAGGAGGCGTAACAGCTGATAATACAGATAAGAATACACATACGTAATGAAAATAGGCGTAATAATAGGCGTATACTAGAAACGTTATTTAAAATGATGTCACAAGTGGGTGGATCCATAAGAGAATCCTGCAGTGTCAGCAGAAATATTTGGCAGAGATGCGCGCGCAGCCGCATGACGTGTAATTGACGTGCAACTAGAGGGTGAAGGGGAATTGACATTTAGCTCTACATGTGGAGACAGAAGTCTGGGGGGTCAGGTCAACCTAATCCCAAATCGTATCTAATATCTTTGTTTAAGGATCTGTTTTATCCAAAAGGAAAGGTCTCTCGGACGGAATCTATTCTATACTGACTGTTAGTGCATGTACAAGCGTCTATGTGTCTACATGAGATGCGAGGGGGCAGGAATCTTCCATGGTAACAGGGCCTATGAATTACTTGCATAAAGACAGCGAGGCCGGGCCCTTTGCTCGGTAGCTGGAAGGATGTGTACCTAAACTACTAGACAGGAATGCATTGGGTGAGGAGCGGAGCAGATAACTTGAAGGCTGAATACAGTTTTTGGCAGGCAACAGGCCGTGTCAGGCACCGTTAGCCGCGCAGGGAGTAGGACAAAGTTCATGGATACGGATGCAGGTCCAGGTTGGAGCATTTCAGAGGCAGAAGCAGGAAAAAGGCTTGATGGCAGAATTCAGGGCCTACTCGCCTAAACTGTAAAACGTGAAAAGTGAACCATATAAAGTCGGTGGCCAATCATACTTAGGAATGGAATATTCGACCAATTCATGGCCGATCTGAAAGAGGACAGGTTAACGTTGGACGCACATGTATTTGCGTCTTCATAGCTGGAACTGGAGGGAACATACATATACTTGTAGCATGTACATGGAGCCGTTGGGGTCTAAGATAGGGGACACAATTGACCATAAAAATTCATATTTCCTCACATGGAAGCCCTGTCATAGTGCCCCTAGTCAAAGTATTTTGTTCAAACCATAGCATCTGGCTCTGTGGACATTTATCCTCCCTAGATGACCTTTTCCGTGAATGCTGCCAATCATGAATTTTGAGTCTTTGGTTGTGGTTTATCTGTTCATTGATTCCCATGTTGCTTTGTTTCTTAGTTGAGGGATCTGTGAAGGTGCTACCTGCAGGGGTTAACCAGAAGAGAGTAGGTGTTGTTCCTTCCCTGTTGCTGCAACTGTTACAGTATGAGGACAATGACGTCCAGGAATAAGGCCCCTGCCTCATCACAGATCCAAACAACCAGATTGCAAATGGTCATATGGTTAAATATGGCCTGTGCACATAGGTTGCCCTTGCACAATCTTAAACTGCAGGTGGGTGTGTGATTTAAGAAAAGGGATTTTATGTTTTAGCCTGATCATAAGTAAGTAAGCTCTTGCTTTAAACCTGGCATAAGAAGCTTAAACTTTTTTCTCTTCGCTAGCCGAACCCAGTGCAGGTCTATGATGGCCAGAGTAATATGATCAGGTTTATTTATGATCTCTTGTGGAAATTGTAAATCAACGGAAAGTTTAGGATCAAGCCATGCATCAAAGTTGCTCAGGGGAATCAAATGTCGCAAGCTGTCCTTTGAGAAGTTTAGAACGAACAAGTTTTCTGTGTTTAATTGATTCAGGCAAATGTAGCTATCTTTCATCTTGTGGTAAACATATTTTAGGCAGGCAGGCATGAACTTGCTCATGACAGTGGCTGCTCGCATAGGGCGTGCTGCGGGGTAGTGAGGCGGGGCGGGTGAGTGGCTGGGGGGTAGAAAACTCAGACATACGTAGGAACGTAATAATTACTTTCCTCCGTTCCTTCATATGTCCGTGTTTGCTACCCCCCACCCTGCCCCTCCTCTGCCCCACCGCCTCGCAGCACGCCCTATGAGGAAGAGGTGTGGCGCCACGGCCAGGGCGACTGACGCCGGAATCTGGGGATCACGGTTCAATCCACAGCGCCGGCGGCAGATTAGCCCAGCACCATGTGACTCTGGGCAATAGCTTGCTTAATCTTCCCGATGGCCCCCAGCGCCTAGAGAACCTTACGGGTGATTGTTCGCGCTTTACAAATGTGGATTATTATTATTATTATATGCGAGCCGCCACTGGCTCATCATCGTTGCCCTATAGACAAAAGTTATGAAATACATATATACCTTAACAAGAAATGCTCAAAGGAGCAGGGTTTCACCCCCATTTAGAATTTCCAGGTGAATGATGTTGTACAGCATAAACTCCTAAAGTACCGGCACCTCTAGCCAGTAATGTTGGAGAATCAATAAAAAGTTCAGTAGGCAAATAAGCGTCAAGACTTACTCTTACTCTGCCACTATATAACCTTTGTCATTGGGTTTTCCAGCTGCCCTGCATATACATAGTCACTTGGCGGAGTCTTTGCGGAGTCAGAGAGTTGTCAGTTTCCAGACGGAGAGCTTGAATGATTAATTTGGAAAATAATACTCCATCTACGCTGCATGAGCAAGCACATAGACCTATGCTGTATTTACACATAGTCCTGATGGGGACAATTCTTGCGAATAAAATAATTCATTCTGTCTCCAGGGCCATTTTCTTTTAAGTGACCTGATTAGTTCTCCAGCAGACGAGAAGTCGGCTGGCCCTAGCCATTCAAACAGTTTCTGCAGTTTCCTCACTGGAGGACTGATCAGTCTAGGTTGCTCCCCTCTAGTCTATTACCGAGTCCTGATGTAGACCCACTGGTGAGGCTGTAATTGGCCCCTTTCCCTTTTGCCAGGTCAAAACATCAACATTTTACTAATTCTGGATTGGATAGTTGGTCCACCTAAGGGCAATTATGATTGAAACAGTTACACTTTCTCAATGAGAACACATTCATGTTGTGTAATAATTGTGACTGACAGGCTTCTCTGTATTCATTATAACTAGGCTTTCCTGTTTTCAGTTTCTACTTTTGGTAAATTCTGGTGTTTTTTTTGCAGTGTTTTCAATACCTTAAAAACAGTGGTTATCAGTGGTTACACATTTTCGGGCCATTAAAAACAACAGAAGCATTGTTCGCCGGTGTTTATGGAATGCTTGCCTTCTGCACTGATAGTGCAGGTGTATGGACAGTGCACGTACAGGGTATATGAGGTCCAAACACATTTTTACAAATCAATCTTATTGTAGTACACCATACAATATTTCTTTAGTGAGTCTATGGTCATGCACGCTCACTCTTTCTTTCCCAGATAAACGTTAATCTGTGAAAAGGCCTTAGAAACATTGGCACTTGAGACGGGCAGCACCAAAACAGCCAGTACACAATTTGCTTACTCTGGCCACTGACATAGCTTTCCATGCATATACAGGTGCACCTGAACATTGCAATTCTTTGGGAGAAGTTCTGCAACATATGCGTTGAACTGGGCACCTATGCCCTCAGTTATTGAAGCAGTAAAAAATGAAGCAGTACTTTTCAAAGTCTGGAGAAAATCACCCTTTATGGAGGGGAACTAGAACTTGTACAGGTACCTCAGTGAGGCTTCATTGACTTCAAATGCCATGGTTTGTGAAGAGACATTTCTATGCATCATTGCAAGCCATTTCTCATGCACTGTAAAATAACATTTCCTGAATTGCTCCTCAGCATTTCTTTGCTTACCAAGTGGCAAGGCCTCTAGGACTGAGAACCACCGGCTAAATGACACAGTTGGGATGACTCATTCTTTGATGCCACACAAAGCACAATATGAGAAATATTTGCGTTTTAATTCCTGCACATAACAAAACAGTGAACCAGAATGGCTACAAAATCAGCATTGTTCATTAACTCTGAAGATTGTAAAGATGCTTTAAGCATAACATCTTGCAGGTGGCAAGGGTCTCTTACAGGAAAGTACTTTAGCACAGGTATCGATTTTGACAGGTCATCACACAACTTTTTCATTTACATAGCTCAATTACTGCAAATTCAAATAATATCACTCCAATCTTTGTTGAACTTGGTAAGAACTTTTTGCAGCAGGTTTCCAAGTGACACTGCGTTCTATGTTTTCCAAACATCTGGGGCATAATTAAAATGGCGGGCGGACTTTGTCTGTCCCCCATCCTGCCGTAAAAAGGGACCACCCGCCATAAGTGCGGCGGTCCCGTGGGGGTGATTAGGACGCGCCCGCCACAATGGCGGGCGCATCCTGCATTTTTAACATGGCGGCGGGCATAGCTTTCAGCATCACCCGCCACAATGCCAAAAATGCATGCATGTATTTGCATGCACAACGTAGCAGGCATCGTGCGGTGCCTGCCATGTTGTGTATGCAAATCCATGTGCACCCCCTACATCCTGGGGGCCAGCAACAGTCTCCCAACTTCAAAATCCGCATGCCTTTCCGAAAGGCTGCCTCCCGCCTACATCTTGATATGGATGGTGGTGTCTAGCAGACACCGCCACCATACTAAACCTTTTTCCGCCCGGTCGACGAGTCGACCAGGCGGAAAAGCGGCAGACGGTCTTCCCGTCCGCTGCAGTGCCCCCGCTATACTGATATGGCGGGGGTAATGTGCATGCGGGTGGTGTTTCATGGCGGGCGGATCGCCACCGCCGTTTGGGCGGTGGCGATCCGCCCGCCATACTAATAGGCCCCCTGGTGTCACGTTTTCATCACTATCTCAGATGGTTTGTAACAGAACTCTTTTCACATAAACCTGTCACTACACCTTGCATTGAATGTTTAAAGCCTGGGGTCTTTGGCAATTCACCTACTATCAATACTGACTTACTAGAAAAGGGAGGTGATGAATCAAAGGGTTTCACCCATTCTCTGTCTGTGGGTAAATGTGATAATACATATTGGGAAAGATTCTTATGGAACTAGGCATTTTAACTATCAATGAACTAATCAAACTTAGCAAAAATATCAAATATGGTGTTGATATTTCCAGATTCTCTACAGTTTAGAAAATAATTAAATAATAAATAAATAAGACCTAAAACATGATTCTAAACCTGCATCTTTAGACCTAAGACCACAAAACTGAAAACGGCAGAAGGAAGAAGAAACAATACTTTAGTGACATCCCTAAACAACAAAACTCAAGCAGAATAATGTTAGCCCAGTCTTACTTGCTGCTGACTTGTATAACAAAGTTACATTGTATTGGCCCCTTTAGGAAGAAATAAAAATGACTCTTTCACTCACCTTTTCCTTCCTTTGAATGCCATTTAGTTTGTGGTTGTGAAAATGTTTTTTCAGTGTTTATATGTATACACTTTTGGTGGAGTTTTATCAGTTATTCTCAGTTTATACCTAAAACAGGATAGCCTATTTATGATTTTTTCTTATCGTCCTCTTTTAAATGTCAGCCTCTGGTACTCTTTTTTGAGCACTTCCTTTTCCCTACGCTTTCTGTCTGGGGCAACCATATGTAAAAAATAATGTATTTATACTGATAAACTTGTATATTGTTAGTACAGAAAGTGTTAATATAGACAGTGAGGAGAGGGACTCCGAGAAAGTATCACTGAAAAACATCACCTGCACCCACGTAGAAATGTATGCCATTAGATATCAGTATGTGCCCAATGCTTCAAGTTCTTGAATACAGTAGACAAGCTCAAAGAGAGAACAGATGCAACCTTTGATACATACTGACAGTAGCCACTAATCAATAAAACAAACAATTCAAGAAGTTCCTAGTACAACAAACAAACCAGTATTCACAATTCTTCCGGAGAATTGTCATGGGAGGGGTGGAACAGAGAGGTGGGATGCACGTAACCAACCGGCTTTGAGGTCAATTTAGTAGGGAAAGATAAGACACAGGAATGCCCAAGGTGTGTAACCTCAGATGCAAACTTAATACACATGTTATGGTCATGCCCGACCCTCTCGCTGTATTGGGCAAATGTGGCAGTAACAATAAATCAAGTAATTGAGGTAACGCATTTGGGAACATTTGACAGCTGTATATTGGGATTGTATGGGAGACCCAAGACTCAAAAGGTGCAATCCAAATTTGCAGATCTGGCATTACTAATAGCAAAACGAATAATAACGCTGGGGGAGGGCGGAGAGTGAATCACTACGCAGGGAGGAATACAGAAGGCCGCTGAAAAAGCCAGTCTCCTGAGAGTGGAACATGATGTTAGAAACCTTTAAAGCACTGGATATACAGGCTCCATGAAGACAATCTCCTTCTTTATTCTTTCCTTAGATTAATATCAGCAGCTTAGTAGGTATCGCCGTCGCACCTAATGATAAGCGAATGCACTTGCTATTAATTAACTGCGATTGACTGCACAGGTCCCAATAGTAAAACGGCCTGAATGATCCCTATAAACCCTCAACTAAAGGACATGGGTCCCCGAAACCTGTGAGTCACTGAGATAACCCAACCTACCTGATATGTGCACTGTGAATAGTTTACAACTGTGGGCCAAGTACGGGGGGGGGGGTGTTATAAGTTACGTCATCACAATGTAATCAATGTATAAGATTCACGTGAGACTATGGCATGTAATATGATCCTTGTTTGACTGATAGAAAATCAATGCTATTGTCGCTCTTACATGTATGCATTTTATAGCTGTTAAAACCAATAACATTTGTTGGGAACAAAAAAACTTGCCATCAAACATCTGCACCTTTAGATGTGTACATTGATTACTTTCCAATATGGTGAAGCAGCTAGTCTTCATCCCTCTACTAACAATATGGGAATGATTGCAGGTTCATATATATTTTACTGTTTCTCACAATATACAGTGGTGGTCTTTTCTCCACATAGCCCACCTATCCTTGTGTCACTCGTTACATCAAACTGTGGAATGTATTCCGTGGATCCCATACTTATTCAAACTTCCTTGAGCCACCATTACCTGTGAGCACATATTTCTTCACTCCCATGCACTAGTCGATAATCTTACACCATCTGTCTACATTAGCCCTTTCTATCCCACCCAGAGTCTGGCAATAACCCGGCGAGCAACCAAAGCAATTTAGTGTTTTTAGTTGTTGCAGAATAGTAGCATTATCTTCCTTGGTTATCTTGCCACTCTGGTCAGCAGATTTCTCACTTCATTTCAAAATGACCTAATTTTGGGACTTAATTTGTGCCGGTGTTTTAGCACCTATTTCTTAACACTGCCACTTGTTCATTACAGTTCAGCACATGGTGGCGCTGTCTGTTTTTAAACAAAAGATACTATTCTGCACAGGGCAACTTGATGTGGGGAACCTGATGATATTTGACAGTGCTTACAGGGGCAGTGGACAGTGCAACCTGCAGTGGCTTCCTGTAAAATACCATGGGCCTAGGCACTTACTTTTCTACAAATTAAGCACTGCAAAAGGATATGTCAAAAGTCCGCAACTTGGCCACAGCCTCTGAAACCTTTCTCAGTTTGCAACACTCCCTGGGTCCCTATGCAAAATCTTAATTTGTACCAGCAAAAACCGTGCTCTGGTTGCTTCTTCCTGATGCCAATGATGTGACACTCCTCACTCCTTGTCGCTCAAACATCCTATATCGCTTTTACACCATCATTTTAAGTATTTCATGGTCACAGATGTTTTGTTAATTAGTGTAGTGATTTGTTTATTTTTCTCAAGCACTCATATCCCTTCATTCTTGAATATGTTCCTCACATGTAACACACTTAAGGGTGTACACCTACATTTCAAATATCTGAAAGCTATAGTATCCACAAGAACAAACAGAGTGTTAACACATCAAAATGCTTCGATCCCATGCGTTCCCACAGCTAAGAAGGGCCATTCTCGTCGCATTTATGGAAGCCATGCAAACCCTTCGGGCGTTTTAAATTAGCACTCTCTCACAGGCAGTGCATTTTGTGAGCGCATTCCTCCATCCTAGATTTTCTGTTGCAGTGTGCCACCCTCTCACGACAACTCTCGTGTGTTGATGGAACAAGTCTGGACTTTGCTGCAGCCAGATATATATATTTTTTTCAATCAATTAATGAATTTGTAAAGCGCGCTACTCACCCGTAGGGTCTCAAGACGCTGGGGGGAGGGGGATCCGCTACTGCTCGAAGAGCAAGGTCTTGAGCTGTTTCCTGAAGGAGAGATGGTTCTGGGTCAGTCGTAGATGGTTGGGGAGGGAGTTCCATGTCTTGGCGCCAGGTAGGAGAAGGATCTTCCTCCGGCGGTGGTCTTGCGGATGCGCGGGACGGTGGCGAGGGCGAGGCTGGCGGAGCGGAGGTGGCGGGTGGGTGTGTGTGTAGAATGTGAGGCGGTTGTTGAGGTATGTGGGTCCCATGTCGTGGAGAGCCTTGTGTGCGTGGGTGAGGAGTCTGAACGTGATCCTCTTGCTGATGGGTAGCCAGTGCAGGTCTCTCAGCTGGGGAGAGATGTGGCTGAAGCAGGGGGTGCCCAGGATAAGTCGTGCAGAGGCGTTCTGTATGCGCTGGAGTCTTTTCTGTAGTTTGGCTGTGGTTCCAGCGTAGAGGGTGTTTCCGTAGTCCAGTCGGCTGGTGACGAGGGCCTGGGTGACCGTCTTCCTGGTGTCGGTGGGGATCCACCGGAAGATCTTTCGGAGCATGCGCAGGGTGTTGAAGCAGGATGACGAGACGGCGTTGATTTGCTTGGTCATCGTGAGGGAGGAGTCCAGGATGAAGCCCAGGTTGCGAGCATGGTCCGTTGGCTTTGGAGCGGAGCCCAGGCCAGGGGGCCACCAGGAGTCGTCCCAGGCGGAGGGGGATGTTCCCAGGATGAGGTCTTCCGTCTTGTCTGAGTTCAGTTTCAGCCGGCTGAGCTTCATCCATTCCGTGAAGTCTTTCATTCCTTCCTGGAGGTTGGCTCTGGCTGTGGCGGGGTCGTTGGTGAGGGAGTGGATCAGCTGGGTGTCGTCGGCGTAGGAGATGATGTTGAGGTTGTGTTGGTGTGCGATGGCTGCGAGGGGGCTCATGTAGACGTTGAAGAGTGTGGGGCTGAGCGAGGATCCTTGCGGGACGCCGCAGATGACTTCAGTGGCCACGGACCGGAACGGGGGAAGGCGGACTCTCTGGGTTCTGCCGGCGAGGAACGAGATGATCCATTCCAAGGCCTTTCCTTGGACTCCGATGTTGCTGAGGCGCTGTATCAGGGTGCGGTGGTATACGGTGTCGAAGGCTGCCGAGAGGTCCAGGAGGATGAGGGCAGCTGTTTCCCCTGATGTCGTCGGTGGCTGCGATGAGGGCGGTCTCGGTGCTGTGGTTTGCTCGGAAGCCGGACTGCGAGGGGTCGAGGGATCCGTTGGTCTCGAGGAAGGCGGAGAGTTGTTTGTTGACGATCTTCTCGATGACTTTGGCCGGAAAGGGGAGGAGCGAGATGGGGCGGAAGTTCTTGAGGTCCGTGGGGTCCGCGGTGGGTTTCTTCAGGAGGGCGCTGAGCTCGGCGTGTTTCCAGCTCTCTGGGAAGGTGGCGGATGCGAAGGAGCTGTTGATGATGTTCCGGAGTTGGGGTGCGATGATGGAGTCGGCTTTGTTGAAGATGTGGTGTGGGCAGGGGTCGGTTGGGGAGCCGGAGTGGATGGTTTTCATCGTGTGGGTGGTATCTTCGGTGCTGACCGTCGTCCAGGTGCGGAGGGTGGTGGTGGGGGGCACCGGATCGGTGGTAGGGTGTGCGGTCTGTGCGCCGAAACTGTTGTGTATGTCGGCAATCTTGCGGTGAAAGAACGAGGCGAGTGAGTCGCAGAGGTCCTGCGAGGGTGTGATGTCGTTGTTGCAGGCGCTGGGGCTGGAGAGCTCTTTGACGATGCTGAAGAGTTCCTTGCTTTTGTGGGAGTTGTTGTCCAGTCGTTCTTTGAATGTGGTCCTTTTGGTGGTGCGGATCAGTTGGTGGTGTTTGCGGGTGGCGTTCTTGAGGGCTGTCATGTTTTCTGTAGTCTGGTCATGGCGCCAGGCTTTCTCGAGGGTACGGCAGGTTTTCTTGGAGTTTTTGAGGTCGTTTGTGAACTAGGAGGCTTTCTTGCTGCCGTGTCTGCTGGGGGGGTTCTTCAGTGGTGCAAGGTCATCGGCGCAGTTGGTGAGCCACTGTGTGAGGTTGCGGGCTGCTTCGTTGGGGTCTGTCGTGTTGGTGGGGGGTTCTGGCTGAGGGAGGTGGTGAGCTGGTCGGCGGTGATCTTGCTCCAGCTTCTGCGGGGAACCTGTTGAGGGTGGTTGTGGGTCGTGGTTCTCCTGAAGTTGAAGTGGACGCAGCTGTGGTCTGTCCAGTGCAGTCCGGTGGAGTGGCTGAAGGAGATGTGCTTGCTGGAGGAGAAGATGGGGTCAAGCGTGTGGCCGGCGATGTGGGTGGGGGTGTTCACCAGTTGCTTGAGTCAGAGGTTGGCGAGGTTGTCCAGCAGGGTGGCGGTGTTGCTGTCATTGTTGTTCTCCAGGTGGAAGTTGAGGTCTCCTAAATTGTAAATTGATACTTCTATAGCGCACTACTCACCCGCAAGGGTCTCAAGGCGCTTGTACGAATACCGCTGTGGAACCCATCCTGGCTTTCCCTGTGAGGCGTCCACTCCTGGGCACCCCCAAGGTGGAGGCCAGGCATCCTTAGCGTTGTGGGGGCCATTGTGGAGATTAAGCAAGCTATTGCCCAGAATTGCAGAGTGGGACTCCATGATTGGAATGGCACCGAGGCAAGAATTATCAGGTCCGTGGAATTTTTTAGCCCAAGACCCGCCGAGGCGGGGAATTGAACCCTGGTCCCGGGCTAGACCTCTGCATCAGGGTCTGCCGCTCTAATCATTGAGCCACACTTCTCCACCTAGGAGGATGTAGTCTGAGGAGGTAAGGGCGTGCGGGCTGACGAAGTCTGCGATGGCTTCGCTGAATTGTGTGCGTGGTCCCGGGGGTCTGTAGACAAGGGTGCCTCTGAGGGTGGTCTTGGGGTCGGTGTGTATCTGGAAGTGAAGGTGTTCGGCGGCGGTGAGGGTGTCGTCGGAGTTGGTCGTGATTCGGATGGTGTTTCTGTGGACGATGGCGATGCCTCCTCCGGCTTGGTTGACGCGGTCCTTACGGGCGATCTTGTAGCCATCCGGGATGGCTATGCCGATGTCGGGAGCTGAGGAGGCGTTCATCCATGTTTCTGTGAGGAAGGCGACGTCTGGTGATGTTGTGTCGAGAAGGTTCCAGAGTTCGACGGCGTGCCTGTGGATGGAGCGAGTGTTGAGTAAGATGCACTTGAGGTGGTCGTTCCTGGAGCCTGGCTTGGTGGGTGCGGTGCAGGATCGGGTGCAGGTGAAGTTGCAGGTGTGGCAGGTGAATGCTCCGTGGGTGCGGCAGGGAGCGGAAGGGGGGGTGGAAAGAGCGTAAAGACAGAGCGGGAGAGCGAGGGCAAGCCTGGGCAAGCCTGGGCAAGCCTGGAGAGCAGGGGCCTTAAGGAGAGGCGGCAGCAAGAGAGGCCAAGAAGGCAGCAGCAGCAGAATCTGGGCACACGGGGGCCGTTATATAGCATGAACTCGACCCGAAGGTATTGGAGCGCTTTACATAGCACCAGTTACGTTACACAAGAACACATTCCTTTTTTTTGGTAGGCACAGGGAGATTAAGTGATTTGACCACAATCACAGGATGCTGAGCCGACTCCGAAACTCGAACATGTTACCCAGCTCCAAAGTCGGCTGCTCTGGACATTGGGCCACATCCTTTTCCCTTGTTTTCCCATTACTCACGGGAATGACTCTTTGAATGCCCAGTAATCCCTTTGAAGATCTGCTAGTGGTAGCAACTTTTACGCACATTCTATATTGGGTTGTAAGTGCAATCCATGGAGGGCCCTCAAACCATAAATGATGTTCAGTCCCATGCAATGTTTTTATAAATTCTCCAATACCCAGTGTAGTGTTTTGAGAGTAGTCTAGTCAGAGGATCTTCAGGAGAGAAACCATTTTAAAAGAGCATCTTGTCCCAGAGGTGAGAGCGGCTGTTGCTGCCAGTGCGGGACATCAAATTACATTTCCTTAGTGCTGTCAAAAGTATCAAGTTGTGACTCCTCCCCATTCCTTGTAACACAGATGTAAACATAATGGAAACCTCGCTTTTCTCCCTAAATACTGAAAATGACGTTGCGGCTACCATTCCGTCAATGGGAACAGAGCTGATGCAGCTCTGGTAATGCAGAACAGAAATCCTCTCCAAACACCTTATACATGTACAGTGTTCTGGGCATCAAGAGTAGAGAGATGTTCTTTCCTGCTGTGTGCTACCTCATCTGAGTCCTCTAATGAGGGGTCTTCCTTGACCCAACAATCTAGCAGCTCAATAGCCAGACTGAAGAGCATGGGGCCTCGGGCCAATCTTGTCTTGCGCCCCTACTTAACTAGAAGGCATTAAAGAGGACTCAATTTACTTTCACTCTGGCCACTGGACCTTTATTGAGCAATCTACCTCAAGATAGGAACACAGATCCTGATCCCATTTTCCACATAATTGCAAACATTTACGGGCACTCAATAAAATCGAATGCTTTGCCAGCATCTAACAAAAGGGCCATAGTTGGCTTCATTACTATCTGAGTGTAGTCTATATATCCATACAGCCTACTAAGATTTCAACCGGTGCCCGACTGCGGTGGCTCTCCTCGTGTTTCAAACTCCCTTCTCACACGATTTTCCAAATCTTTCATGAGCATTTTAGTTTCAACGTTCAGAAATAAAACCATGACTTATCCGTAAACTTTATCACCCCAAATTAGGACCCCCTCGTCCCACTCAAACACATCATGAGGCAGTCCCGCCCACCACAGGCCTGTGCTACAAGAAGTCCTATCTATATGTCCAGACATATGATGGACTTAAGGCGCCTCCCCTTTGCCCATCCGGTGAGTATGAAGAATACAACAAGAAGTGGTGCAGAGGAAATACTCAACTGGAGGAAGGGAGGGGCCCTCACTGCGACAAGAGTGACCCAATTTGGGTAATGAATTTTAATTTTACCGGTAAGTAATGGTTTCATTACCCCCTCATTGGTCCCCCTCTTCCCAGGCAAACATGTCATGAGGATTTCACAAACTTTCAATAAAGGCATCTGCACTAACCTTTGATGCTACGAGAATTTATTATAACCACAAAAGTTACTGCATTGCTGTTTTGACCAAATTCAAACCAAAATGATCCAATGTTTCAGTCAACATATCCAATCTATGATGCTTTATAATTGTGTGATGGGACTCCGAAGTGGCGACCCCACAAACCTCGAGTACAGACGTTCTACCTACCTCCGCCCACGAGGCCGAAACAGATATTAAAGATCAACCCTGAATGAGACAGAGGGGATTCCCTAACTGATTTATTATCCACCTGGGATATTGCTTACGGATTCCATTGGCTCAGGATGGATACAGACACATTTTGTCCTTTATTCACATTCCATAATGAAATTAATAGTGACTTTGAGACTTTGAAATCATTAGTGTGATGTAAAAAACACGAGAGATCTAAACATCCAAAGAAAAAAGATCTTGCTGCTGTTAACCCCTTGTAAGACTGGCAGAATCAACTCCTGCTCAATATGAAATTTTAAATTCATCTGTAGAATAAACTTTGGATCCAGTCTCAAAATTACTCTGTCTGGTAAAATCTTAAAATGGGGAAGTAACAACCAGAGAACTCAATTTACCAAGTCTCCTTGCAGTAGTCTAATAGCCAATAAAAAAGACAGTTTAGCTGTCAGCCAGACCATCTGAGCAAAATCTAATGGCTTAAACGGTTCCCACTGTAGTCCCCTCAAAACAGTGAGTAGGCTAATCCTAAAATGGGACCTTAACTAAACGAACCAGTCTTTGTAAACAGAAACTCCTCAACAACCAGCACACTAAAGGAGTTAAAGCAGATACCTCATCCCAACCCTGCAAAATGCTTTAATAGCTGCCCTTTGTGTTAAGAGGGTCGAGGGAGCAAAAGTTAAAAAAATACCCTCTCTCAAAAATTCTAAAATCTTGTAAGGGTCAATCTAGACAGGATCCAGTGATTTGGTTGAACACCAGCCTGACAAGAAATTCCACTGTCTCCTATACGAGGATCGAACAGAGTCTTTCCTAGAGTGTTGAATTTCCTCCTCAACCGTGGAGGAGCAACTCAATTAACCAAATTTACATTTTCAACATCCAAGCTGTTAGACTGAGGTGTTGAAACTGACCAGGAGATATCTCTCGGAACTGTAGTGGTCCTGGGACTAAAGGAAACTTAAATATCGTCCCTTGGATAGAATCATCAGGAGGGACAACCAAGGGCATCTTAGCCACAAAGGTAGAGCAGTATCGCTGACGCTCTCTCTGCCTGAATCTTCTGAATCACCCTAGGGAGGAGCTGAATTGGGGAGGAATGCATTGAGAAGGCCCTGTGGCCAAGGAATTGACTGTACATTACAAAAGGTGGCCCCAATGAACAATTCATCAACACCAGAAATACAATAATCAAAGAAACTTATTGAAACAAATACGTAATGTAGTTACTGCTCAGTGTTATTTAATCACACTGATTGCACATATGATTCTAACATTATTTACACATTACCAAAGATATAGTGCCCCTAGGTGGGAGGGGGAAAAAGGTGTGGGTATTTGTGATTGGAGTGAGGATCAGATGGTAAGTATAGAGTGCAAATCACATAAATAGTCACTTAGAAAACACGGATCATGTCTTAAGCCACAGGTTTCGAAACATAATCAAGAAAAACAAATAGCCATGATCAGAAACAATGCCACAGTGATAAATGGCTGTTGGTCAAACTGGCAAATAGTACAAATGTTGACGTTTCGACCCCTAGAACAGTAGGTTATTCAATCCCTTACAGCGGGGTCTTCCTCAGGACAGGGATGGAGGGAAAAGGGGGACCATGAATAGCCCTTAACTGAGGGCTGATTTGGTAGGCGTGGGCTCCAAAGAAGCGAGAGCGCGGACAGTCACTTGTGTGGATGTATATTCATCCAAAAAGAAGAACCAAGCCAGGCTACTCAGCTGGGTCTCGCAAAGTGTCGTATTCTGAAGAAATCCTTTAAGTCAGGCAACAGTGCTCTGTATTATTTAGAATCGCTGTTCTCAGGAAACGTCTCCGTTCTGGAAGTGACTGGGTATTTACTGCTTAAACCTGTGAACAATTGACCTCTGAACAATAAATTGGAAGTATTGAGTTCTGAGGAAACGCAAACATGTCTATCCAAGGGCAGGCAAACAGTTGATGCAACTGGTGGAACTGAGGAGTCACCAGCTGGAATAATATTGAAGACTGCAAATTGCGACTCATACTGTCTGAATGAACAGTCAGGACACCCTGAATATACACTGCCCTTAGGGACAATAAAAGGGGTTCTGCCCAAAAACAGTTAGCTGGCGCTAGCCAGCTCAGAAGAGGACACTTCGAACCCCTTGTCAATTCAGGAAACAACAGGCCACATGATTGTCTGTTCGGACTATGAGACACTTTCCCTCCAACAGTGGCTGAAAGAACCACACTACTTTCAGAACTGTAGCCACTTCTCTCAAGTTGTAAGAGTGCGATCTCTTCTCCTTTGAACAGTGATCGTTGCTCTCCCTGTCTAAAAGAGTTGCACCCCAAACCCACAGACTGCCATTCATTGTCCACTGTAGGGGGAGCAGCATCTGAAAAGGGATTCCCTTCTGTAAATTCAGAACTTAAAACCACCAATTGAGGATTTGTTTTATCTTCTGAGTCACTGTGAACCCTGCTTCGTAATCTGTCGAAGATGGGTCCCTAGTTACCTAGGGTGAATTCACTAAAGGTTTCAAGTGGAACAAGACCACAGTACCACTGCTGTCATAGATGCCATGAGCCCTGGATGTGTTTGTTCTGTGTGTCGAATATCGCCCCCCTAAAAAGTGGCTAATCTGGACTAGCATCAACTGAGATTTCTGTAAATTCAACTTCAATCATAGGTTGCAAAGAAAATCTATTGATGCCATCACTGCCTCCTGTGCCTTAGGGAGAGATAAGGCACAGATTAGCCAAATAGGAAAAGATTTTAAAATATCTTTGGAGCTGCAAAATAGCTACCATTGGCGCCAATACCTTCGTAAACGTTCTTGGACTAGTCAACATTAGGAATGGCAATACTTGAAACTGGAGATGCCTTCCTTGCACACAAAACCTCAGGAACGTTTGACTGTTGTGGTAAATAGGTACATGGGAATAGGCGTCTTCCAGATCCAGAGCTATAAGAAAATCACCCTTTTGTCCCAATGGAAGAATCATCTGTAACAATATCATGCAAAATTGTTCCAAGAGGGCCCATTTGTTCAGTGCCTTGAGATTCAGAACTTGGCAGAACGACCCATCCAGTTTCAAAACTAAGAAGAGGGTAGAATAAAACCCTTCTCCTTCTTGATGAGATTTCTTGGGAATATTCGCCTTTGTCAACAATAATATTTCTACGCCTGACAGCATAGCTTCTGTCTTCATTCTGTTGTTTGACAAAGGAGTCGACCTTAGCACTGGAAGATGGGCGGTGTAATCCGGTAAAGATGGTTCAATCCAAGTTTGTAGATAAACTTCTTTATTAGAGAACAAGCAGGTACATCTCACATCTTCATCAGCTCTCCTTCAACTGCACAACTCCACCCCACAATTCTGGAATCCTACTACAGAGCATCACCCAGTTACCATGGTGCTGGATGCATGCACTGCAACTAGCATACCACAAATCCGGCCCATGCTTCCAAGGTGGCTGTCACTAGTGACTCCGTCGAGAGGAGAGCCGATGAAAACGCCTGAAGAAGGAACGACGTGTGTGTGTGATGACTGCATTGGAGAGGAGGAGGTACTGTCGAGAGATGCGGAGGAAATTGGAGCCTCAGAGGAGGACACCGGAGATGAGGGAGCGGAAACCTTCGGAACATCTAAGAAAGATGAGGAACAACACAAGAGACCGGGATTATGAGGCTGTTGTCCAGCATTTCACCCACAACATTCTTGAGTCCAGTGGTCCCAGCATAGAGAAGGATGCTGTGACGCCCCTTGCCATGACTCCAGAGGGCCTGTAGTGTTGCCTGAGCCGGGCCCGACCATTGTTACAGGGGTCCCAGGCGAGGGGTCTTGAAACCTCCCCCTGAGCGTGTACACTGTGGGCGCGCCTTACGTCCTGACGGAAGGCACGCCCGTGATCCAATAAAAAACCAGGGCGCTGGGCGTGGGCAGGCATGGCGCTGACCACTACCATACTACACGTGTGTTCCAAGGTTATTCCTAGGCCCTCGGCCTGAACACTACACTGGCGATGAGGGTGGTCGCGCCACCCCATCGCGTGCATCGCTACATCTCGCTCTTGCCCAAGGAGTGGATCGACGCAGCCCCTGCAGCCTCCCTCCTACTTGAGGCCGTGTCCCTGCTTCTGCCGCGCTGCATCAGCGCGTGTGGCCCCAGCTGCCCCTAGGCCGTGGACACCTGGCCCAGACTCCCTGCCTGCCTTCCCCCATCTGGCCGAACTCGCTGCAGCCCCTGGCCCCCCAGCGACTGCCTCCTACCTGCCCGGAAGCCTTCTGCCTCGGCGGAGCCTGCTCCCGCGGAGCAACGCGACCGGCCTGCCGTCCCTCATGCTTCTCGCGTGCAACAAGTCACCGGACCCTGCCGTTTCTCACACATCTCGCGTGAGGTACCGATTCGGCCATTTGGAGGCCCCTGGTCGCTCCTCCTGCGCTCCCAGGCGCCCCTGGTCGTCGAAGCAGCCCTGTACGCCCACGAACACCGCCGGGACGGCTGGTGTACCTTCCTCGAGGTGTGCAGGTGAGGCACCTGCTGCCCGTGCCCCTCCTCAGCGGCCATGGCCAACGTGCCCCCCCTGGAGCCGTTCGCAGTCACCAGCACTCCCCCGTCGCAAGCCGCACGGTGGAATAAGTGGGTGGAACGACTGGAGAACTACTTTGTGGCGGCGGAAGTCGCGGCTGAACGGCGGCGTGCCATGCTATTACACCTAGGAGGAGAAGCGATTCACGACATATCGAAAGACGTAACCGAGGCTGGCCCGACCAGAACATACGCCACGTTGCGCGACGCTATCACGGCGTATTTTGAACCTTTCGCTAGCGCGGACTATGAACGATTCCTGCTCCGCCAAGCCTGCCAGCTCCCAGATGAGTCAGTAGATGTTTTTTACGCAAGATTGAAGAAGCTAGCCAGCACGTGCACTCTTCCCGATGTGGATGACGAGTTCCGCGCCCAATTCATCCAAGGCTGCGCGTCTTCGAAGCTGCGCGAGAGGGTATTGGAGGTGGACAACATGCCCATGCGCGATATCCTCATACTAGGGCGATCAAAGGAGCTATCCAAGGCCAGAGCTGCGCACATGGAGCCAAAGGCAGCGGTCGCAGTCAAGACAGAGCCGGTATGCGCCCTCAAGACCGATGCCACCGAGAACCGCACAAAACAACCCAGGCGAAGAAACCCAAGACCGGCTCAGCCCTCCCCCGGCCGCGCCTGCGCGTGGTGCGGAGGCGCGACACCCCACAGAGGTGCATGCCCGGCACAAGGCAAGATCTGCAGCACATGTCGAAAAGCCAACCATTTCGCAAGTGTATGTCTGTCGGCACCGAAAAAGAAGCAGAGTGGCCCACCCAGAAGGATAAGACAGCTAGAGCCACTGCCCAGCACCTCTACCAGCAGTGACATGGACGACGATGAAGCGGACGCGGCCTCCGTCCATGTTGTGCGGATGCTTAACACCCTGGCAGCAACGCCGTCCGCAGAACCCATGTGCACAGTCAACGTGCAGGACCAAGCAGTAGCGGCCTTGATCGACACAGGCGCGTCAATCGACCTGATGGCCGCCAGCGTGTACCGGACACTAGATAATGCACCAGCACTCCATCCCACGAGGGTACAAGTATACGTGTACGGAACCAGTCGCCCACTACGCCTGTGTGGGATGTTCCAGACGGACCTGTCCCACGACGCCACTCGCCTGCAAACCAAAATCTATGTGTCGCAAGAAGGATCAGGTTTCCTGCTGGATTGCAGAACAGCCCAAGACCTTGGGCTGATCTACTTTGCACTCACAGTCCAAGCCCGCAGCCTTGACCATCTAGTACTAAAGCACACGCCACTATTTGAAGGGATAAGCTGTTTGAAGGGACCCGCCATCCACCTCCACATAGACAAATCGGTCGCCCCAGTGGCCCTCCGGCACCGACGCATTGCGTTCCACCTACGACCCAAGGTGGAAGCGGAACTGCGAGTACTCGAGCAGGCTGGAATCATCGAAAGGGTAAGCGGGCCCACTCCCTGGGTGTCGCCCATCATGGTAGCCAAGAAGCCGAAGCAGCCAGACGCCGTGCGGATCTGCGTAGACTTGCGCATCCCCAACCCCGCTATCAAGCGTGAGCGCCACCTGACACCAACCATAGATGATATAGTGGGAGAGTTGTCTGGCTCAAAGTGGTTCTCGAAGATGGACCTGAGGTCTGGATACCACCAAATTCCCCTACACCCGGATTCGCGCCCGATTACCACTTTCTCCACCCACGCTGGCCTCTGGCGGTACACCTGGCTCAACTTCAGGATATCGAGTGCAGTGGAGGTGTTTCAAAACATCATCCAGAACGTTCAGCAAGGACTGGACGGCGTTTTAAACGTCAGTGACGCCATTTGGTCCACGCCCCAATCTTGGACGAACACATCCGAAGCCTCCAGGCAATGTTTACCCGGCTTCAAGAGCGAGGGTTGACCCTCCACAGAGAGAAGTGCGACTTCCTAAGTAAGGACGTTAGCTTCTTTGGCTACAGGTTCTCCGACCAAGGAATAGGCCCGGACCCAGAAAAGGTCAAAGATATCCGCGCAGCCCCCGCCCCTACGTCGGTGACAGCAGACCTCAGCTTTCTAGGAATGGTCACCTACTGCGGGAGGTTCATCAAGGACCTGTCCGACCTCACCGGCCCCCTCCGCAACCTCACAAAAGCCTCTGCCACCTGGGAGTGGGGTCCGGAACAGCAAGAGTCATTCCAGAAGACCAAGGCGGCGCTCTCAGCTGACACGACCCTAGCCTACTTCGATCCCCGGAACGAATCACAACTCGTGGTAGACGCCAGCCTGACTGGTGTAGGGGCCGTGCTGACCCAGCGACAAGCATGCGGAGAATGGGCCCCCATCGCATATGCTAGCAGGACCCTCACCCCAACGGAACAGCGGTACTCGCAGATTGAAAGGGAGGCCATCGCCATCCTGTGGGGGTGCCAGCACTTCCACATCTACCTGTATGGGCACCCGTTTGTGGTAATCACAGATCACAAACCCCTCATCCCACTGTTCCAAGGCTCCTCCTCGCGGCCTCCTCCTCGGATTGAAAAATGGGTGCTCCAGCTCCAGGAATTCCAGCTCACCGTGGAGTTTCGACCAGGCACCCGAAATCCAGCCGACTTCTTATCGAGACACGCCCGCCCGGCCACTGACTCGGAAGCTGCAGAAGCCGTGGCCACGAAGGAGTATGTCAGGATGATCGTAGAACGGTCTGTCAATCACCCTGGTGGACGTGGCGCAAGCCACCAAAGACGACGACTGCCTACAGATCGCCATCCAGGCCGTCACATCGGGCAACTGGAAGCCACTCCAAAGCCCGTCATCCTTCCGCACGCCAGGTGCCCAAGCAACGCTGAAGGCGCTTCACCAAGTCCGGAACGAACTGTCCGTGTCCCCGGAAGGATGCGTCCTGAGAGGCCCCCGCCTGGTGCTACCTGGCTGTCTCACCCAACAGGCAGCCCTCCTGGCGCATGGCGCGCACCAAGGCACTGTAAAGTCAAAAAACCGCCTTCGGAGCAAACTCTGGTTCCCAGGCCTTGATAAAGTAGTGGAAACAATCATCCAACAATGTCCTGTATGTTTGGCGACCAGCTTACCCAACCCTCCGCCGCCAGTGATCACCGAGGAAGGACCGACGTCTCCATGGGTGAGAGCCAGTGCAGATTTTGGCAGTCTCCCCGGGGGAAAATACATGTTGGTTGTGATGGATGATTTCTCACGGTACCCCGAGGTAGAGATCCTGTCCTCGACTGCTGCATCCGAGGTAATCCCCAAGCTGGAAAAGATAATTGCCACCCATGGCCTCATTGGGGAACTGCGCACGGACAATGGTCCATCATACAATGGCTGAGTACCTGCAATCCCACCGTGTCAAACACCGAAGCAGAACCCCGAGGAGGCCTCAAGCTAACGGGGAAGTCGAGAGGCTAATGAGGACTCTGAACAAGACTATTCAGATAGCACTAGCGGATGGACAGGGCCTGGAGCTCGCCATCTACCAATTCCTACGCGAATACAGGTTGACGCCCCACTGCACCACAGGAATTCCTCCAAGCCGCCTCTGTTTTGGCAGGGCAGTCACAGACACTATCCCACACCACCCCAGGTGGGCGGCGTCACCAAACCCGCCCAACCGATCCATGGAACAGAGAACAAAGACCAATCGAGAAGCGTCCCAGAAGAGAAGGGCTGCCGACAGCCCTATCAAAATTGGGGACAGGGTGCTAGTGAAAGACCGCCATCCAGGTGGAAAGTTCCGCCTGCCATTCGAGTTAGACCCTTGGACTGTCACAAACGTCAACGGTACACTGATCACGGCGGTCAGGGACGGCGAAGAGGTCACAAGAAATGTCGAGGGAGTCGAGGAAGAGTTTTCCGAGCCAGAAGACTACCGCCCAGCGTCATCCCCAGGTCCTCGAGAAGCCACAGAGGAAGAGACTCCACGCAGAACAGAAAATACCGGGAACGACTCGGCCACGCAAGCCCACGGAGATTCGGTGTCACCAGGGACACAGAGCCGCCCAGACGTGGTTGAGACAGACTGTTCGGAGGACATGTTCCAAACCCCTCCAGACAGGCGCAGCCAGAGCAAGTACCATCTACGCCCCCATCCGCAGCCATCCCAGAGGTACCGAGACTTTGTGGCCCGCTGTCGACGGCTGAAGTGAGAGTGGGCTGTACCTCCGCCAATACCAAGTAAGACTGTTCCATTGTTTTGTTCATGAAACTTACAGAGACTGTGTTAGAGACTTTGAGACTTTTGGCATTATGTTTGATGGTTGTTAGGTTTTTACATTTCCGCGTAAAGGAGGAATGTAGTGTTGCCTGAGCTGGGCCTGACCATTGTTACAGGGGTCCCAGGCGAGGGGTCTTGAAACCTCCCCCTGAGCGTGTACACTGTGGGCGCGCCTTACGTCCTGACGGAAGGCACGTCCGTGATCCAATAAAAAGCCCAGGGCGCTGGGCGTGGGCAGGCATGGCGCTGACCACTACCATACTACACGTGTGTTTCAAGGTTATTCCTAGGCCCTCGGCCTGAACACTACAGGGCCGTGGCCTCATGCAAGTGCCCGTATTTTTGTTCTTTTCCTTACGAAGGTGGTGAGAGGGAAAAGCTCAGAAAAAGGGCACTTTCACCGCTTGGAAGTCACAAACAATAGAACACAAGCACCATAAATAACGGATGTGGTGCTGGCAATATAGGAGACTAGACCCGCATCAAATAACCCAGACACTTATCCCATCTTGTTTATTTTTCAAGGGGAAAAACACTTCTCATCACGGCACCGAAAGAAGATCTCAGAAAGAAGCCCTACATTGAACAACTGACGAGAGAGCGACATATTCTGTTGTCTTTTATGTTTTTTTTAATAACTGACAATAAATTCCACTCTGGACCAAAGCACAAAAGTTTGACATATTATTGCGTGACCACAGTGGTGTCAGAAGTTGGATTTTAGATCGCCTGAAATGGCCCAACCCATTACAATGGAAGCCATGGTCACACAACTGGCTGAGGGCCAGAGACATTTGCAGCTAGTTTTACAGCACCAGAATCAAAATGCCCAAAAGGAAAGGGAGGCATTTCAAACGGCGTTAAAGGAACAGGCCGCTCTCTTAACTTCGAACCAACAGGTCCAGGATACTGCCATCCTACGACTGACCAACACCATATCCAGTACCATAGTACACCCGACTGTTCCATGAACTGTTCTACAGAAGTTTCAGGAAGGGGATGATCCCGATTCTTTTTTCACAAACTGTGAACAGGTGGCCTCCAGAGCTACCTGGCCTCCCGAGAGGTGGAGACAATACATTGCACCGTTGTTGTCAATCAATCAATCAATCAATCAATCAATCAGGGGTTTCAATAGCGCGCTACTCACCCGTGAGGGTCTCAAGGCGCTTCAGGGGAGGGGGGAGCGGCTCCGGATCAGTTGAAGATCCAGGTCTTGAGGTCCTTCCTGAACGAGTGTAGGGTCGGGGAGCGTCTGATGTTAACGGAGAGCTTGTTCCAGGCCTTGGCTGCGATGTAAGCGAAGGCTCTTCCACCAGTTCTGTTTCTGCGGATGCGGGGTACCTCTGCCAGGGTGAGGTCGACGGAGCTTAGATTTCTCCTGGGAACGTGAAAAGAGAGTCTCTCGTTGAGGTATTTGGGTCCGATGTTCTTGAGGGCTTTGAAGGCGTGGGTGAGGAGTTTGAAGCTGACCCTCTTCTCGACGGGGAGCCAATGGAGGCCTCGTAGGTGATGGGTCATGTGTTTGTGGCGCGGAGTTCCGAGGACAAGTCTGGCTGCGGCGTTCTGGATGGTTTGGAGTTTGCGTAGAAGAGTTCTATTGATTCCGACGTAGAGGACGTTGCCCTAGTCCCACCTGCTGGTTATGAGCATGTGGGTGACGGTCCTTCTGCAGTCGGGGGGGATCCATTTGAAGGTCTTACAGAGGATGCGCAGGCAGTTGAAACTAGTGGAGGCGACGGCGTTGTTTTGTCAGTTCATGGAAAAGGAGGAGTTGAGGATGATGCCGAGGTTTCGTGTGTGGTCCGTAGGGGTGGGATGATTTCCGAGGGCAGGGGGCCACCAGGTGTTGACCCAGGCAGAGGTGCAAGGTCCGAGGATGAGGACCTCGGTCTTCTCCGAGTTGAGCTTCAGGCAGTTGTCTTTAATCCAGACTGCCACGTTCTTCATTCCTTCCTGGAAGCGGAGTCTGGTGTCTTCGGGATTCTTTGTGAGTGAGAGGATGAGCTGGGTGTCTTCGGCGTAGGATACTATGCTGAGCCCATGCTGTCTGACGATGGTGGTGAGGGGGGCCATGTAGATGTTGAAGAGCGTGGGGCTAAGCGATGATCCTTGAGGTACTCTGCAGATGATATCGGTGGGTTCGGAGAGGAAGGGAGAGAGTCTGATCCTCTGGGTTCTGCCGGAGAGGAAGGATTGGATCCAGTCGAGGGCGGTTTATTGTTTCCCAGCGTCGTGAAGTCTGGCTGAGAGCGTGCAGTGCGAAACTGTGTCGAAGGCTGCGGAGAGGTCCAGTAGGATGAGGGCCGCAGTGTGTCCCTGGTCGAGTAGCCTGCGGATGTCATCCGTGGCAGGGAGGAGGGCGGTCTTGGTGCTGTGGTTGCTGCGGAATCCAGACTGGGAGGCGTCTAGGATGGAGTTCTCTTCGATGAAGGCAGTCAGCTGAGCATTTACAAGTCTCTCGGTGACTTTGGCCGCGAAGGGGAGGAGAGTGATGGGCTGGTAGTTTTTCAGGTCAGTTGGAAAGGCGGTAGGTTTCTTGAGGAGGGGTTTGACCTCCGTCTGCTTCCAGTCATCTGGGCAGATGCCGGAACTGAAGGAGGAGCTGATGGTCCGTCCTAGTTCGGGTGCGAATGCGGCGGCAGTCCTGTGGAATATGTGCGGTGAGCAGGGGTCCGTTGGGGCTCCTGAGGTTTTCTTCATGGTCGCGGTGATGAGTTCGACGGTGGCTGGATCCCAGGTCGTGATGGTTAGCTTATCAGCGGCGGTGGAGGAAGTGGTGTCTGGTGTCGGTTCGTTGAAATCATCGTAGAGGGTCTTGATCTTCAGATGGAAGTAGGAGCTGAGCTCCTGGGAGGGTGTGCCGTCTGTGGCTTCGCTGGTGGGTTTCGCGAACTGCTGTATGACGTTGAACAGCTCCTTGACGTTGGCCGTGTTGGTCTGGACTTTGTCTCTTATGAAGGTCCGTTTGGTGTCTCTTATGCGCTGGTGGCATTCCTTCAGCGCGCTCCTGGAGTTTTCTGGTTTTTGCCAGGTTTTCTCTAGTCGTCTGCAAGCGCTTCTGGCTTCCTGTAGTTCTGTGGTGAACCAGGCGGCCTTCAGGGGGCATTGTTTGGCGGGGTTCCGGAGGGGTGTGAGCTTTTCGGCTCAGCAGGAGATCCAGCGGTACAATCCTATGGCCGTGGCGTTGGTGTCGGTCGTGGCTCTGGGGGGGTTATGGAGGAGGGTGGTGTTGAGGGCCTCCTCTGTGACCTTGCTCCAGTTCCGTCTAGGCGGGCGTGGGGCGGGCTTGGGTGCGGTGGTGGTGTTGAAGGTGAAGTGGATGCAGTGGTGATCCGTCCAGAGGGGCAGGGTGGTGTGGCTGAAGCGGATGTTCGTTCTTCCTGCGAAGATAGGGTCGAGGGTGTGTCCCGCTCTGTGAGTGGGCATGTTGACCAGCTGCTTCAGTCTGAGGTTGGTGAGGTTGTTGAGGAGAGTGGTGGAGTCGGGGTCGCTGACGTTGTCTAGGTGGAAGTTCAGGTCCCCGAGTAGAATGTAGTCCGTGGAGGTGATGGCGTGGGGTGCGACGAGTTCAGCGATGGTGGTTGCGGGCTGGGTCCGAGGTCCTGGTGGTCTGTAGAGGAGGGTACTGTGAAGCGTGGTTCTAGGGCTGGTCCAGATCTGGAAGTGGAGGTGCTCTGTGTTGGATTCGGGGTCACTTGTGCTGGAGGTGGAGAGTCGGAGGGAGATCTTGTGTGCGATGGAGAGTCCTCTTCCTGGGCGGTCCTTTCTCTGGATCTTGTAGCCGTTGGGGATGGCCGTGGCGATGTCGGGTCCAGAGGAGGCGTTGGTCCAGGTTTCCATCAAGAAAGCGACGTCGGGTGAGAGGGTGTCGATCAGGTCCCAGATGTCTATGGCGTGTCGGTGCAAGGAGCGCACGTTGAGGAGTATGCAAGTCAGGGGTACAGTGGTGAGAGCATATGGCGGGCCTTCGGCGGTAGCGGGTGCTTTGTCAATGGTGAAGGATCTGCGGCAGAGTCTGCAGGAGAACTGTCCATGGGTGGTGTTGGGCGAGGGTCTTGCGCAGTCGGCTAGTCTTCCGGGATTGAGTGCGTGGAGGGTGGCTGAGTCGTAGTTGTCGTGCTCGAGCCTGATATAAACGAAATTCCACAGGACCGAAGATGAAGTCCCCCAACTTCCAGAAGAAAACACCTGGATTATAACTATGAAACACACTCACAGATAGCTGTTCCCTAAAAGTATGGGGAATAAACCATAGTGTCCACCACTCTTCCCCAGAAGATGTTGACAGGAATTTCTGTGGTGAGATGACAGTAGAGACAGGGCACTGTAAACAAAAATATCTCTTATAGACAAAGACTCATAAGCATAGTGAAACTTCTTAAACATTAATGTATGACAAGTTCAGTGCTCCACTTACCCAAGACATGTCCCCGAACCTCTCGGAAAACAGCAGAGATGCCTCCAAGTAGTAGGATTTTTGATGTGGAAGTTTCTTCGTAATACACTTTATAGTTTCTGATGAGGGGACTTTGTGGAACAGGGTACTCTCATTCAGTCATTCAAACAAAATATAAACTGAAGTTGAACAGGTGGTGGACAGTAAAAATAACTGTGAGGGAGCAGCTCAGATATATTCAATAAGCAGATGTGGAATGATTACCAGGAGTAGGAGTTGTTACTGTGTGAGGAATTGCTCGAGCTAGGAATAAAGCATCATAATCACACAAGAGGACTCCACTAGGACTTCCACAGAGGATGAGAGCTGCTATTCCCCAAAAAGTGGAGTGGAAGACTAAACGCTATAGAGGTAGGAGAGGTGCCGTCCGGCTCCGGGGAAAATGGAGTGGAACAGCAACGCACTTGGAATAAAGGGAGAGACGCACTGTCCGGCTCAGGGGATTGAATGGAGCGGAACAGTCACGTACGGGCAATGCAGTGTGAGATGCGCCGTCCGGCTCCAGGGAGTAATTGGAGTGGAACGAACACGCACTCGGAATGCAGGTGAGGTGTGCTGTCCGGCTCCGGAGGTGGGGTGAGAGGAGCGGAACGAACACACACTCTGAAAGTGGGTTGAGGCACGCCGTCTGGCTTCGGGGAGTGAAAGGAGCGGAACGGACACAAACTCACCAGAGGAAAGAAGACCTCAAACAAGGGTTCACTCCGGATTCCAACAGAAGCGGCGGGTAACTCCTGAAAACAGGGCGAGAAGCAAGACCAAAACACGGAAACCAGGAAGCAATGGGAAGGGGGCGTGGTCACGTCCAGTGAACAGTAAGCCAAGCAACGGCTTACGTAGGAGACGGCCTTTTACGTGGTTTAGAGACCGTCTCCTAATTACCGATAGTATGGGACGCACATCTTTGCACATACATTAAGGTTAGTCTCACTTGCACCCTGACCCCTAATCTACCATCCATTCTTAACAGTAGGGGTGGGGCCTGGGAGAGCCAGGGTCCCTGGCGCTGGTCGCGGTCGGGTCGCGGACGGGGGCAGACGGGCTTGCCTTAGGGACGCCCGCTGCACGCGGCCACCATTAAGTAGGAGAAGGGGCAGGACTGGAGGTAGTTAGGCGGGAACGGGGGCTGAGACGGGGGCGGGCGCAGGGACAATAGGGGCGGGAGAACGCCGAGACCTAAGAAAGGAAGGAAAACAAATTAGCAACAATACCACGAAGCACACACACAATAAAAACGCTAGGAGGCCAAGAGGGGCACTAGAAGGCAAAATAAATAATGGCACAATGCGCAATGCACACAGGTATTGGGCACAGGCAATAAAAATGCTTAGGAATCAAGCGGGGCACTCGCTGGAAAATAGTACTGCAGCATGAGGGAGGAGAGCTGCAGGAGCGAACACCGGTCTGAAGGAGGGCTCAGGGCGCTGTCCTAACACGTGGAGCTGCTGGGGAGAGTGCTGGCCTGGACCAGAGGTCTAGGAGTCAGGGGAGCTCCAAGCGGCATACCAGGCTGCTAGTCCTGCTGAGGTAACATAATATCACAAATTAAAAAGGGCCATTTTAGAAAGATTGGGGTGCAACCCAGAATATTATAGGGGTCGGTTTCAGAAGGAAAAGTGGACAGTATGGGACAATCCACGAGCACTATATTATTGTATTAGCAACTAAGGGAACCAGTGGCTACAACCCAATACCAATACTATGGAAGAAGTCACTGAAAAAATGTACTTAGAACAGTATAAAGAAGCGCTACCACCTAACACACGGTCATGGGTAAAACAACATCCTTACTTGACTATTTAGTATGCGATAGAATTAGCCTGTGCTTATCACCGTTCCTCGGAGTTCAAACTACACTCCCTGGAACATCCCATGACGTCCATAAGAGAAGGAAAGCGAGTGACAGGACAGGCTGGAGAAAGTCGTCCTCTTGTTGTACTCCGACCTCTAGCAAAACCTCTAAGATCCACACATAACCTAAGTTTTCCATTAGCTCATCCTGCTACAAACAATGGAGCAACCCAGTCTGAAGACTCAACTGATTTGATCATGCCTGCCTTCTGCAACTTATCCAACTCAGTTGATACCTCCTCCCTGATTGCCATGGGAATTTTCCAAGCCTTGTGAACACAGGAAATAGCATCATCCTTTAAAACTATTTCATGCAGGAACCCATTTAGCTCCCCTATGCTGCCATAAAATACCCCAGCAAATGTTCCTACTATTTCCTTTTCCTTTTCATCTTGGACCACCAACAATACTGGATCAGAACTGTTGGGATTAAGGATGATATCCAAAGTACCTTCATCCCACCTTCCCAGAAACCAATGACCTGCCTTGGAAACATATAACATACACTTTGCTTCACAATTTTTAAATGCAAACACCAATTGCCTGTACCCCTTAAGAACAATGGGTTCTCTTGTGAAAGTCTTGGGGGAGATATTAGGTGGTACTAAATTGTCACCTAAAACCGGCATAAATTTCTCATTCCATATTTTTTCATTGACTATATGGTGTACGGTGACCCTGAGTCAGCAGTGAAAGTAATGGTCAATCCACCCATAGTTATTTTGCACCTAGGTTTTTTCCTTTCATTGCAAACCCCTAATACCTCAGAATCTGGATCAACACTTAAAACACACATATTTGTATCATCACAATCTGTTTCTTGTGAATCAGAATTTTAATCTCATTCTACCACCTTTCTAGAATCTCTCCTACCTCCCTTCTTCATGCATACTTTTTGAAAATGCTATAAGATCCCACACCCTGAGCATCTCTGATTACAGGCTGTGCATTTTTTGTCATTGGCAAAATGCCCTTTAAACCCACATCTGTAGCACTTAAATTTAGTAGTATATTCTGATTGTTTCTTCGTGAAAACAGGTTTGGTTTTACTTGGCTTCTTCTATTAAGGAGGATATGATTTCTTCCCTGAATGAATTTTGTTGACAATATCTTTACTATCCTGTATTGCATCACCTCCAGGCTCTTTCTTGTGATCTGCCTATACTGGTTTTGCATATCTTCCTGATAATTCTGCTCGTTTCACCATATCAATAACCTCCTGTAGGGGAGACTCTCCTTTGGCCCACAAGTTATCTAGTATGGAACTATTGGCTGCATGCATGACAATTTGATCCCTAATGAGTTTGTCGTGCAACACCTCAAAGCGACAAGTCAAAGCCTAGTTCTTTAACGCAGAAACAAACTCTTCAATAGTTTCCTCTTTACATTGTTCCTATTACAAAATGTACATCTTCCTATTCCTACAAAAACAGTAGGTGTGTAATATACATCCAAGTCTTCCATTGCAAGGGTAAAAACTTCACCTTGGCCAGCTGTTCTTGGTTTTTTCCCAGTACGATTGTACACCCGTAATCCTACGGGTCTCAAGGAGTGTAAAATTATTTTTTTCTGGTGTAAAGGCATCATTTTCATCTAATCTTGAAATATACCTTATTTAATATTCACTCCATTCCTGCCGTTTTAGAGAATTCTCACCAGATGATAGCACAAATGGCTGGGGTTGCGTAAGATTTAGTGCTTTACTTGATGCCACTTCTATATATCACTTTTTTTTATGTTGTAGATTTCTTTTTTTATGTATAAAGATTTACCATGTAAACTTCTGTGCCTTTTGCGCAGTAAACAATAGACTGATCACAGGACAGAAACGCATGAACTAGAGTTCCACGAGTGTTAGTCAGCGGCACAATAATACTTCCAATATGCCCACCTAAATTGTGCACGTACATGCGTCAATGTGAGGTAGAGCCAGAAGAGTACAAGTGCAGGCAATGCCACGAGCACACGCAGGAGGCGATTCCCAGCACGCGAAATGGAATCCTCTGGTAAGACAAATAGTACGATGACAGTTTGTCAGCTAAAGTTGCCGCAATTATAACCAATCCAGAAAATCTTGTAAAACGACACCCCAAGTTGTTGACAACGCAGTACCATTCCATTGCCGTAGCTTCCTTTTCCTTTTTCCCGATTTCCGTATTCGTGATGAAGACACTTAATCTACCTGAGGTGTATACTTCCTCCTTAACAAAGGAGAACGCAAAGGTTCTGGATCCAGGGTCAATCGTCGCAAATTTGTAGTAATGGACACTCAGATCATACATGTAGAATATGCTCTTTTGTCCAGTACAGACCCAAGCACAGTTGGGAGCATGTACAACAAGGTGTTCCTCTTCCAACGTCCTTCAGCAATCAACTCCCAGTCCTCCCACCAACATTCTACATTACATCATAATACTTCTACAGACAAGGATGCTCTTGATGCTAAGGTGTCATGTAGGGGATGTAATAATGTGTAAATGACATTGTGATGATGTCATTCATTCTAAAAGAATGTTAAGGGAAGAATGTACAAGGGACATTCAATTGAGATACTGGGATGAACATGGAAGCTGATTTACGAGCTACAATAAAGGATATTATTAAATCATATTTCCTGCCTTTAGATGATTCTTTTACAATGGCGACGATGGGAGAAGAACACCTATAGAGAGTGGAACACCTATAGAGAGTGAGGACATGTTTGCTGAAAGAAACGTGTGGAGAGAAGTTTTTAAAATTCACACAACAAACTGAGGCTGAACGTCGGGCATTTGGAGACTTCAGAGTGCTGCAGGCTGAATTATATAACTTGAGGAGTGCCGCGATTAAAGTGGACTAATTTGAGGTTAGTGACAAAGTTTCAGCGTGAAAGAAATGTAGATTAGCTAAGCGTGCGCAGCCGTGAGAGAGATGGGCTAATTAAAATATAGACGTGCCCAAGTTAAAAAAAAAAAAAGAAATTGCTGTGTACACGCTAAGTTGAGGGAAGACTGCAAATTGAAGATTTGTCAGGAAGCGTGAAAGAAATTAATGCCTGTTGTGCTTGAGCGCGAGCAACGCATTAACGCAGAGGCAGAACTTCAGAAGTAAACCAAACCCAGCCGAGCGCAAGCAACGTATTAACGCTGAGGCAGAGCTTCCTGCTGTGCGCACATAAAGCCGAGCGCGAGCAGAATACAAAAGCTAAAAGAAAGTAATTTTGAAAGTAAACAAAGCGCGAGTCACAGCAAGCGCAAGAAAAGATTAATGGTGAAGTAAGGCTTTAAAAACAAACAAAGCCTGTTGTGGTCTACATGCTAAAGGAAAACGAACGTTTAGAAATAGCATTAAACAGTTAGATGCTATTACCTTTTGACAATTTAACAAGAAACACACATTATTGAATTTTCTGAGATTAAATCAACTGTGAGGCGCGTGCTAAATTTTCAAATGTTTAAGCTAATTGATAGAAGCACAGCTAAGTTAAACAAATAACATTGAAACAGCTACTGTGTTATATTACTGTGTCATTTTAGAAGAATTTAATTACCTTTTGTTGTAAACACCTCCTTCAACTGAAGTCTCCATTCTAACTGAAGGGAGTTGAAAGAAAGAAAGGACTTCCTGTTTCCAAACACCACGCTTCCTGATTAATAAAATAAACAACAGACTTTCAAACTACGTTCATTAGAAGAAATATATTCATTATTTAAATATACTATATTGACTGAGATATATTAGACACATTGATTGAATTCTACTAACACAGTAACAAACGGACATAGAAAGATTGTTTAATTATAGCTTGAATTAATACACATTAAAACATGACTGGAGAAGAAACAAGCAATGAAGTTGTTGTAAATATGAATTCAGATATTTACAATGAGGAGGATACTACTGAAAGCATTTCAAGTACTATTTTCAGAAGACCATTACCTTTCAGTCTGTCTGAACAAGAAAATATTGCACAAAGATGGGGAAAGTGGACAAGGAGAAATAAACATTTTCTAAAAGCAACATGTAAAAAATACTCAGATGAACAAGCAAAAGTTATATTACTTAACCTTGTAGGTGATGATGTTGAAGACTTGATAACTACATTTCCAGAAGATGAAAAAAACACCTATGAAGGGATTATGAAATGTTTAAATACGAAGTTTGACCCTCAGAGAAACTTAGATTTTGAAAGATATATTTTCAATTTAGCATGTCAACAAGAAAATGAAACAATGGATAACTATGTTACTAGACTTAAAAAACTAGTTACATTTTGTGAATTTGATAAATTCAACAACGAAGAAGCCATTTGACTAAGAATAATATAAGGATGTAACTCAAAAAAATTTAGAAAAAAACTCTTAGAAAAAATATGATTTACAAGAAATAATTTGCATGGCAAAAACAGAAACACAGGCACAAAAACATGCTACAAATATGGAAGAAGAAAGAATTAAAGCAATTGAACAGATCAGAGAAATGTCAAAGAAAACAAATATTGAAAAATAAAACCGAAACACAGTTTAGAGGAAAAAGGTTATGCTACAGGTGTGGATTTCAGTTCCCACATCAGAAAAAATGTCCAGCAATAGGACAACAATGCAAAGAATGCAGAGGATACAATCATTTTGCAAGGGTTTGCAAATTTAAAAAAGAAAATAAAGAGAGTTGGAAACAAGCTAATCCAATAAAAAAAAAAATTGGAAACACAAAATACATAAGACATAGGGAAGAAATTGAAGGAGAGTCTGAAGAAGAATTTGAGCAATCGGAAAAACTATATATGATGCAAGAAAGTAACATTATGCAAGAAAATAGCGTTTGTCAGCAAATTAGTATGATTAAAAGAGAAAATATTTAAAAAAACACTTCTGTAAATTTACAAGAGGTCCCTTTTGTCTTAGACAGTGGAGCAACATGTAACATAATGTGCATAACTGAATATATGAAAATGAAAAAACAACCTGTGTTGACACCATCAAGGTGCCGATTCCGATCCTGACCCGGGAATTCCACCGTACAAACCAGCAAGTACGATTCGTACAGAAATACCATTTCCGTACGAATCGTAAAAAACACCGTACGGCTAAAAAATACATACAATTCCGATCTGGACACCGCGTATGCGACGTCCGCACGGAGTCAGGCAGCGTTTTACGGACCAGCAAGTACGAATCGTACCCACAGCACTCCGTACGGCTAAATTTTTACGGGACCCAAAAAGTGCCGGAAAAGCTAAGTACGCTGCGATGCATGAGGAGAAGGGGGCCCGCTACGCGACGTACACGCCATCACCCACATCGTACGTGTCATCATGTACGGTGTGTACCCCAACATTGCATATGTACGGACCGTACCCCCCACTCACCGTATGTACAGACCGTACCCCCAGCCCCGTATGTACGTGCCGTACCCCCAGGCCGTATGTACGCGCCGTACGCCCACCCCAGCCCCATATGTACGCGCCGTACCCCCAGCGCGTACATACAGGGCTGGGGTGGGGGTACGGCGCATACATACGGGGCTGGGGGTACGGCGCGTACATACGGGGCTGGGGTGGGGGTACGGCGCGTACATACGGGGCTGGGGGTACGGCATGTACATACGGGGCTGGGGTGGGGGTACGGCACGTACATACGGGGCTGGGGGTACGGCACGTACCCCGGGCACAAGTGTACCCGGGGTAGGGGTCGTACAAAGTTCGCTCCGTACGGGACATTTTCCATATGCTTGTGTATTCGGATCGCCGGTACGGATCGGACTTCAGTTTTACGACTCGTACGTAAAACTGTCCGGGGACGTCTCGTAGACTTTTCCCGTGGCGATTCGTATGTATTTTTCCCATACGAATCGTACTTCACCGTTTGTACGGTACTTGTACGATTCGTACGTAAAAAAATACGGATACGAGTCGTACGGGAAAAAAAAATACAGGATCGGAATCGGCACCCAAATGTTAGTGTTTTTCAATGGGGTGATAAACGTCCAGTTCTATGCCTAGGAAAATTTGAAGAAACTCTACAATATGGAGATTCAACAATTAAAGAAGATGTACATGTGTTGCAAGGTGAAGTCCCAGGTCCTTGTTTATTAAGCAATGTAACTGCTCAACTAATGGGTCTATTGGCAATGAATTGTAATATTTCAACAATTTTAAAGAAATATCCTAAATTATTTGAAAGACTAGGCAAATTTAAAGGAAAGGAAGTTACTTTACACATAAATGAAGCAATAAAACCAACAGCACAAACACATAGAAGAGTGCCGATTCACATGCAAGGAATAGTTGAAAAAGAAATAAAATTACTACTTGAACAGGATATAATTGAAGAAGTAACAGGCCCAACACCCTGGGTAAGTCCTATTGTCATTGTTCCAAAAAAAGATACTGATGACATCAGAATATGTGTGGACATGAGGATTCCTAATACTGCTATTGAAAGAGAATGTTACCCAGGCCCTCATTTAAATGACATGATAAGTACCATAAATGGAGCAACAGTATTTTCAAAACTTGATTTATGCAAAGGATATCATCAGTTAGTAATCGATAATCAATCAAGATATATCACAACATTTTCAACACATTTGGGATTATTTAGGTACAAGCGGTTAAACTTTGGAATTTGTTCTGCAGCAGATATTTTTCAGGAAATTATAAAGAACGTTATAAGGTGAATACAAACTGTATGAATTACAGTGATGATATTTTGGTCTTTGGAAAAACACAAGAAGAACATGAGCAAGCATTAGATAAAGTATGTCAACAGCTTGAAGAAGCTGGATTAACTTTGAATGAAAAAAATGTGAAATAAATAAGAATGAATTAAAAAACTTTGGCCACATATTTTCAGAAAAAGGGATGAGGCCAGATCCTATCAAAATAACAGCCTTGAATGCAATGCAGAGACCAAAAGATGTAGCAGAACTGAGATCTTTTCTTGGAATAGCAAGTTACTGCGCAAGATATATAAAAAAAATTGCAACTGTAGGTTCACCTCTAAGAGAATTAACAAAGAAAGGAAAAAAAAATCAGTGGAATATTGACTGTGAACAAGCATTTCAAAAAATAAAGATGGAAATAACAAATGCAGCAAATTTAAAATATTTTGACCCAGATCTATGTACAGAACTAATAGTGGATGCCAGTCCTGTAGGCTTAGGTGCACTATTAGTACAACATAAACCTGGAAGAGAAGCTCCAAGATATGTAATCTCACATGCTAGCAAAAGCTTATCTGAAATAGAACAGAGATATTCAAAGCCTGAGAAAAAAAGTTTAGCTGTTGTTTGGGCATGTGAACATTTTCATGATTTTATTATGGAAAATCATTTGTGATTATCACTGATCATCAGGCACTAGCGTCTATTTTTGAAAATCCGAAAACAAAAATGCCACCACGAATTGAAAGGTGGGGAATGAGACTCATGGATTATGATTTTAAAATTATTCATAAACCAGGAAAAGAACATAATCCAGCAGATTATTTATCCAGGCATCCATCTAAAACAATGGATGAGCAACAGTTAGAGGTGGAGGAATACATACATTTTATAGTAAGATCAACGGTTCCAGGAATTGTTAGAGAAAGTAAACTAATTGAAGAAACAAGAAAAGACAATTCTCTAAAAGAAATAAAAGAAATCTTGCATTAAAACAAGTGGAGATTGATAACCAATGGGAGTCAATTTCGAATGGATGTAAAAAAAAATGATATACTAGCATTCAAGAACATAAATTCAGAACTATCAGTGACTTCATCAGTAATATTACTCAGAGGAACTAAAATTGTAATACCAGAAAGTCTTCAACGTCGTGTGATTGATTTGGCTCATGAAAGTCATCGGGGTGTCTCAGCAACAAAAAGATTTCTAAGAGAAAAGTTATGGTTTCCAAGGCTAGATAAACTAGTAGAAGAAGTTGTCCAATCTTGTTATGTCTGTCAAAGAAAAAGGAATTGAAGAACTACATATGTCGGATCTACCAGATCCTGTATGGTCAAATGTAGCAGCAGATTTTTATGGGCCATTAGATTCTGGACATTATTTGCTAGCAATAGTAGATGAGTATTCTCGCTTCCCAATTGTAAAATTAATATCTTCTACATCCACTTCAACAGTACTTCCAGTATTAGATGAAATATTCTCGACATGGGGAATACCTAACATATTGAAGAGACAATGGACCACCATTTAGTGGAGAGGAATTTGGAAAATGTATGAACTATTTGGGAATAATACATAGAAAGGTAACTCCAATGTGGCCCAGAGCAAATGGAATGGTAGAAAGATTGATGGCAACAATTAAAAAAGCAGTACAAAGAGCGAAACTCTCACAAATTTCAATAAATCAAGCGTTATGTGAAGTTTTAAGGGATTATAGAAATACTCCACATGTATCAACTGGAAAATGCCATTCAGATTTAATGTTTGGGCAATCAAGACGAACTCGCTTACCGCATTTAATTCCTCCAAAGGTACAAAAAGAAGTAGTAGAAAAAGACAAAGAAGCAAAAGAAAAAATGAAATATTACACTGAAAAAGGAAAAAAGTATCAAAATCAAGACTATCAAGTTGGTGATCTTGTACTGGTTCGGCAACAACAAGTAAAGGAATCCCAAACTAGATTTCACCCAACACCTTTGGAAATTACAAGAATACAAGGTACAGCGATGACTGCAGAAAATGAAAATAGAACAATAACAAGAAATACGTTTTAAAAAAAAGAATTACACAAAATACTAAACAAGGAATTATACACTCAAATGATCAACAAGATGGATGGATACAGAGAAAATCAGAAAGAATTTCAAGAAAACCGGAAAGACTAATTGAACAATGTTAATGTATTTACTCTATCTATATTGTTTTATTTGTTTTAGGGGGGAGTGGGGAGAATGTAATAATGTGTAAATGACATTGTGATGATGTCATTCATTCTAAAAGAATGTTAAGGGAAAAATGTACAAGGGACATTCAATTGAGATACTGGGATGAACATGGAAGCTGATTTACGAGCTCCATTAAAGGATATTATTAAATCATATTGCCTGCCTTTGGATGAGTCTTTTACAGGGGACAATATTAATTCCATATTATTACTTGATACTTAGATCACAACACTGACATAGGCCACTTCTAACCAGGACCATAGTCTCTAACTTTATCCAACCTTTGAAGGGTCAGAACTGCTCAACTGTTAGAGAAGAAACTTAGGACCTGATTACTAGTGCGGGAGTCATAAGACCGCTGTACTCACAGTGGCCGTGGTCCGACCGCCATATTATGACTACATGTAGTCATAGCGGTGGAGGACCATGGGCTGCGCCAGAGAACAATTGTTCCCTGGTGGTGGCGGAACTGTGCCACAATGTAACATGCTCAGTGGGACTGGGGCAGTCCCGCTGAGCATATTATCAATTCCTGAACCGCCAGTTATTTCATAGCGGGAGATCCACCATCAAAAGGCTGGCGATGCAGGAACAAAGCTCCCCCATCACCCCCCCCCGCCATGGAAATACATTCAGGGGGACACAACATGCCGTGCTGGAACTTTTTTTGCTTTTCCCATTGCGGTGCCTGTTTTCCAGGCACTGCCATGGGAAAGGCAAAGGACCGTCCCCCTTACACGAGTTCAGCTCGTTCTTGCATGGCTTTGGCACAGCCGTGCCGGCTGAGAGCCGGCGCAACAGCGCCAAAGTCATAATCATGCCCTTAGTTTTCTTGTATCAGTCTCATTTCAGCTTTACAGTTAATAGGAAAATTATCCTAAAAGATAAATAACTGGTAGGATATTCCTATTCATTGACTAGTGATAAGTGTCATAACGCTTCTATAACAGTTACGGTGTCTATTCTTGGCACTCATAATACTAGCACATTAACCATTGTGGGTCCCATAAAACACAACCTATAAGACATCTCTGCGCTGACTTTCTCAATCTGGAGTACGGGGCTGACATTATCTAAGTCTTTAGCACTCCTATACTGCAGGGTGAAAAACGAAGTAGGTGCTCTTGTAATTGTAATTATAGCGCTCCCTACTGCTGACGAGGTATTAAAGCACTTTACGTTGGGCAGCATGCTGCTCCAGAACCCAAGGTTAGTGGTTCGTCCAGTGTTATTGGTATTGTTGGTTATTGGGATTACTCTTGTGCGCTCAGGCTCTCGGATGCGAACCTGCGAAAGTCCCACTCGGGTTACTTCAGGAGATGAATGAATGCCGCCATCAACCACCGAATGTGGAAGTTAAGGTGAAGTAGGCGCTAGGTGGAGTAAAGCATTATGTTTATTTCCTCTCCCACATAATTTGGGCAGGAGGCAGTGGTACAGACAAGAACACTTTGAAAGTAAAGTTAAACATGCTACAAATATGGAAGAAGAAAGAATTAAAGCAATTGAACAGATCAGAGAAATGTCAAAGAAAACAAATATTGAAAAATAAAACCGAAACACAGTTTAGAGGAAAAAGATTATGCTACAGGTGTGGATTTCAGTTCCCACATCAGAAAAAATGTCCAGCAATAGGACAACAATGCAAAGAATGCAGAGGATACAATCATTTTGCAAGGGTTTGCAAATTTAAAAAAGAAAATAAAGAGAGTTGGAAACAAGCTAATCCAATAAAAAAAAAAATTGGAAACACAAAATACATAAGACATAGGGAAGAAATTGAAGGAGAGTCTGAAGAAGAATTTGAGCAATCGGAAAAACTATATATGATGCAAGAAAGTAACATTATGCAAGAAAATAGCGTTTGTCAGCAAATTAGTATGATTAAAAGAGAAAATATTTAAAAAACCACTTCTGTAAATTTACAAGAGGTCCCTTTTGTCTTAGACAGTGGAGCAACATGTAACATAATGTGCATAACTGAATATATGAAAATGAAAAAACAACCTGTGTTGACACCATCAAGGTGCCGATTCCGATCCTGACCCGGGAATTCCACCGTACAAACCAGCAAGTACGATTCGTACAGAAATACCATTTCCGTACGAATCGTAAAAAACACCGTACGGCTAAAAAATACATACAATTCCGATCTGGACACCGCGTACGCGACGTCCGCACGGAGTCAGGCAGCGTTTTACGGACCAGCAAGTACGAATCGTACCCACAGCACTCCGTACGGCGAAATTTTTACGGGAGCCAAAAAGTGCCGGAAAAGCTAAGTATGCTGCGATGCATGAGGAGAAGGGGGCCCGCTACGTGACGTACACGCCATCACCCACATCGTACGTGTCATCATGTACGGTGTGTACCCCAACATTGCATATGTACGGACCGTACCCCCCACTCCCCGTATGTACAGACCGTACCCCCAGCCCCGTATGTACATGCCGTACCCCCAGCCCGTATGTACGTGCCGTACCCCCACCCCAGCCCCATATGTACGCGCCGTACCCCCAGCGCGTACATACAGGGCTGGGGTGGGGGTACGGCGCATACATACGGGGCTGGGGGTACGGCGCGTACATACGGGGCTGGGGTGGGGGTACGGCGCGTACATACGGGGCTGGGGGTACGGCGTGTACATACGGGGCTGGGGTGGGGGTACGGCACGTACATACGGGGCTGGGGGTACGGCACGTACCCCGGGCACAAGTGTACCCGGGGTAGGGGTCGTACAAAGTTCGCTCCGTACGGGACATTTTCCATATGCTTGTGTATTCGGATCGCCGGTACGGATCGGACTTCAGTTTTACGACTCGTACGTAAAACTGTCCGGGGACGTCTTGTAGACTTTTCCCGTGGCGATTCGTATGTATTTTTCCCATACGAATCGTACTTCACCGTTTGTACGGTACTTGTACGATTCGTACGTAAAAAAATACGGATACGAGTCGTACGGGAAAAATAAATACAGGATCGGAATCGGCACCCAAATGTTAGTGTTTTTCAATGGGGTGATAAACGTCCAGTTCTATGCCTAGGAAAATTTGAAGAAACTCTACAATATGGAGATTCAACAATTAAAGAAGATGTACATGTGTTGCAAGGTGAAGTCCCAGGTCCTTGTTTATTAAGCAATGTAACTGCTCAACTAATGGGTCTATTGGCAATGAATTGTAATATTTCAACAATTTTAAAGTAATATCCTAAATTATTTGAAGGACTAGGCAAATTTAAAGGAAAGGAAGTTACTTTACACATAAATGAAGCAATAAAACCAACAGCACAAACACATAGAAGAGTGCCAATTCACATGCAAGGAATAGTTGAAAAAGAAATAAAATTACTACTTGAACAGGATATAATTGAAGAAGTAACAGGCCCAACACCCTGGGTAAGTCCTATTGTCATTGTTCCAAAAAAAGATACTGATGACATCAGAATATGTGTGGACATGAGGATTCCTAATACTGCTATTGAAAGAGAATGTTACCCAGGCCCTCATTTGAATGACATGATAAGTACCATAAATGGAGCAACAGTATTTTCAAAACTTGATTTATGCAAAGGATATCATCAGTTAGTAATCGATAATCAATCAAGATATATCACAACATTTTCAACACATTTGGGATTATTTAGGTACAAGCGGTTAAACTTTGGAATTTGTTCTGCAGCAGATATTTTTCAGGAAATTATAAAGAACGTTATAAGGTGAATACAAACTGTATGAATTACAGTGATGATATTTTGGTCTTTGGAAAAACACAAGAAGAACATGAGCAAGCATTAGATAAAGTATGTCAACAGCTTGAAGAAGCTGGATTAACTTTGAATGAAAAAAATGTGAAATAAATAAGAATGAATTAAAAAACTTTGGCCACATATTTTCAGAAAAAGGGATGAGGCCAGATCCTATCAAAATAACAGCCTTGAATGCAATGCAGAGACCAAAAGATGTAGCAGAACTGAGATCTTTTCTTGGAATAGCAAGTTACTGCGCAAGATATATAAAAAAATTTGCAACTGTAGGTTCACCTCTAAGAGAATTAACAAAGAAAGGAAAAAAAAATCAGTGGAATATTGACTGTGAACAAGCATTTCAAAAACATAAAGATGGAAATAACAAATGCAGCAAATTTAAAATATTTTGACCCAGATCTATGTACAGAACTAATAGTGGATGCCAGTCCTGTAGGCTTAGGTGCACTATTAGTACAACATAAACCTGGAAGAGAAGCTCCAAGATATGTAATCTCACATGCTAGCAAAAGCTTATCTGAAATAGAACAGAGATATTCAAAGCCTGAGAAAAAAAGTTTAGCTGTTGTTTGGGCATGTGAACATTTTCATGATTTTATTTATGGAAAATCATTTGTGATTATCACTGATCATCAGGCACTAGTGTCTATTTTTGAAAATCCGAAAACAAAAATGCCACCACGAATTGAAAGGTGGGGAATGAGACTCATGGATTATGATTTTAAAATTATTCATAAACCAGGAAAAGAACATAATCCAGCAGATTATTTATCCAGGCATCCATCTAAAACAATGGATGAGCAACAGTTAGAGGTGGAGGAATACATACATTTTATAGTAAGATCAACGGTTCCAGGAATTGTTAGAGAAAGTAAACTAATTGAAGAAACAAGAAAAGACAATTCTCTAAAAGAAATAAAAGAAATCTTGCATTAAAACAAGTGGAGATTGATAACCAATGGGAGTCAATTTCGAATGGATGTAAAAAAAAATGATATACTAGCATTCAAGAACATAAATTCAGAACTATCAGTGACTTCATCAGTAATATTACTCAGAGGAACTAAAATTGTAATACCAGAAAGTCTTCAACGTCGTGTGATTGATTTGGCTCATGAAAGTCATCGGGGTGTCTCAGCAACAAAAAGATTTCTAAGAGAAAAGTTATGGTTTCCAAGGCTAGATAAACTAGTAGAAGAAGTTGTCCAATCTTGTTATGTCTGTCAAAGAAAAAGGAATTGAAGAACTACATATGTCGGATCTACCAGATCCTGTATGGTCAAATGTAGCAGCAGATTTTTATGGGCCATTAGATTCTGGACATTATTTGCTAGCAATAGTAGATGAGTATTCTCGCTTCCCAATTGTAAAATTAATATCTTCTACATCCACTTCAACAGTACTTCCAGTATTAGATGAAATATTCTCGACATGGGGAATACCTAACATATTGAAGACAGACAATGGACCACCATTTAGTGGAGAGGAATTTGGAAAATGTATGAACTATTTGGGAATAATACATAGAAAGGTAACTCCAATGTGGCCCAGAGCAAATGGAATGGTAGAAAGATTGATGGCAACAATTAAAAAAGCAGTACAAAGAGCGAAACTCTCACAAATTTCAATAAATCAAGCGTTATGTGAAGTTTTAAGGGATTATAGAAATACTCCACATGTATCAACTGGAAAATGCCATTCAGATTTAATGTTTGGGCAATCAAGACGAACTCGCTTACCGCATTTAATTCCTCCAAAGGTACACAAAGAAGTAGTAGAAAAGACAAAGAAGCAAAAGAAAAAATGAAATATTACACTGAAAAAGGAAAAAAGTATCAAAATCAAGACTATCAAGTTGGTGATCTTGTACTGGTTCGGCAACAACAAGTAAAGGAATCCCAAACTAGATTTCACCCAACACCTTTGGAAATTACAAGAATACAAGGTACAGCGATGACTGCAGAAAATGAAAATAGAACAATAACAAGAAATACGTTTTAAAAAAAAGAATTACACAAAATACTAAACAAGGAATTATACACTCAAATGATCAACAAGATGGATGGATACAGAGAAAATCAGAAAGAATTTCAAGAAAACCGGAAAGACTAATTGAACAATGTTAATGTATTTACTCTATCTATATTGTTTTATTTGTTTTAGGGGGGAGTGGGGAGAATGTAATAATGTGTAAATGACATTGTGATGATGTCATTCATTCTAAAAGAATGTTAAGGGAAAAATGTACAAGGGACATTCAATTGAGATACTGGGATGAACATGGAAGCTGATTTACGAGCTCCATTAAAGGATATTATTAAATCATATTGCCTGCCTTTGGATGAGTCTTTTACAGGGGACAATATTAATTCCATATTATTACTTGATACTTAGATCACAACACTGACATAGGCCACTTCTAACCAGGACCATAGTCTCTAACTTTATCCAACCTGTGAAGGGTCAGAACTGCTCAACTGTTAGAGAAGAAACTTAGGACCTGATTACTAGTGCGGGAGTCATAAGACCGCTGTACTCACAGTGGCCGTGGTCCGTCCGCCATATTATGACTACATGTAGTCATAGAGGTGGAGGACCATGGGCTGCGCCAGAGAACAATTGTTCCCTGGTGGTGGCGGAACTGTGCCACAATGTAACATGCTCAGTGGGACTGGGGCAGTCCCGCTGAGCATATTATCAATTCCTGAACCGCCAGTTATTTCATAGCGGGAGATCCACCATCAAAAGGCTGGCGATGCAGGAACAAAGCTCCCCCATCCCCCCCCCGCCATGGAAATACATTCAGGGGGACACAACATGCCGTGCTGGAACTTTTTTTGCTTTTCCCATTGCGGTGCCTGTTTTCCAGGCACTGCCATGGGAAAGGCAAAGGACCGTCCCCCTTACACGAGTTCAGCTCGTTCTTGCATGGCTTTGGCACAGCCGTGCCGGCTGAGAGCCGGCGCAACAGCGCCAAAGTCATAATCATGCCCTTAGTTTTCTTGTATCAGTCTCATTTCAGCTTTACAGTTAAAAAGGAAAATTATCCTAAAAGATAAATAACTGGTGGGATATTCCTATTCATTGACTAGTGATAAGTGTCATAACGCTTCTATAACAGTTACGGTGTCTATTCTTGGCACTCATAATACTAGCACATTAACCATTGTGGGTCCCATAAAACACAACCTATAAGACATCTCTGCGCTGACTTTCTCAATCTGGAGTACGGGGCTGACATTATCTAAGTCTTTAGCACTCCTATACTGCAGGGTGAAAAACTAAGTAGGTGCTCTTGTAATTGTAATTATAGCGCTCCCTACTGCTGACGAGGTATTAAAGCACTTTACGTTGGGCAGCATGCTGCTCCAGAACCCAAGGTTAGTGGTTCGTCCAGTGTTATTGGTATTGTTGGTTATTGGGATTACTCTTGTGCGCTCAGGCTCTCGGATGCGAACCTGCGAAAGTCCCACTCGGGTTACTTCAGGAGATGAATGAATGCCGCCATCAACCACCGAACGTGGAAGTTAAGGTGAAGTAGGCGCTAGGTGGAGTAAAGCATTATGTTTATTTCCTCACCCACATAATTTGGGCAGGAGGCAGTGGTACAGACAAGAACACTTTGAAAGTAAAGTTAATTTATATTTTGGGGAAAGAAAATATCAACCATTGTAGTTGTTTACTTTAAGTTTAACTAAGTGAAGTTTGAAGATCTAAAATATTTTCAGGCAGCAGCTTTAAGAAGAAAAGAAAAGTGCTGACAGACTTACAGCACACTCCTTTGACCTATGCTACTGTGTATACTTGATAATCCCAGGGATCAGGCTTCACAGGCAATTTTGCATTTTTTGTTTTTTTGCAAATCGCAAAAATCGCGAAAAGTTGGAGGGTCAAATTCTGATATCACTGGCTGAACACGTTGATATTACGATGTACTGAAACACAGGGTTGATTTTGATGTCAACATATGCTGGTGACATTTTTGTTTAGTTGTTACAAGTGCTCTTTCCACTTTTAAAGAAAGATGGCAATACATTATAAGATGCTTTGAGGCAGCAGCATTTGATTTACTAAATCATTTCCTGAAGGGAAACACAGAATGTAACAAACTGCAGTGTTTGTTGTAGGACAACTGTAAATTATGAGCCAGTTGTTGTAAGTTCACTTTGCTGTTATTTTTTCTGTTTTCCATTAAAAGTAGGCTAAAGTTGATGCAAGGGCAGGTGCTGTGATTCATGGCAGAACTGGGTGGCTCACCTGCATTGATAATACAGCTGGACTTCTTCATACAGTGCAGGATTTCTTACTTTCCCTGGGGCACAAATCAATGTAAAAACATCAGGAGGGATGGGAACGGTCAGTTTAGCTGTGGTGCATGTGCTTGCTGACCACTGTGGCCTAGGGCAAAAGCAGCAGAGCACCAGCTTGTAAAAGGCAATGAACAAGTCTAGCCACTGGCGTTAATGTGAGTTTGGGGTGTGTGTAGCATAAGAGGGCCTTGGGGAGCCCAGTGGCATGAAACATTAAGTATTGGCGTAATGGGTCTGAGCTGTAAAATTTAAACCCTTTTTTGATTTTTGTAGTAAAATTTCTTGATACTTAAATATGAACCATTCTTTCCTACTTTTTCACGCAACAAGAAAACCTTGCAAGACCCTCCTTCAATTCAGACTTGCTTGCTCACTCATTCATTGCCTCACCACTTCTAGAATTCTCCAGCCGCCCTGACAAGACCTCCAGCTGGGCTAAAATCGCTGTGGGATCTGCATTCTCTTGGATGTAGTCAAACAGTCTCTGGAAATATTTTAGAAGGACCTGGGATGCATACGCTGTGCTCTACCACCCAAATTGAATGCTACAGATGACTTTTTCCAAGGAGGATTTCACTTTTCTATCAATAGGGTCAAGTAAAGTAGCTTCCTCTGATGACAGTCACGAAGAAGAAGCCAGGGATGACAGAATTGTGTTGACCTTCAGGATCTGGGGAAACTTTTCTTCAAAACCCTCCACTAGATCTTTTATTAAGGAATTAGGGTGTATTTTGCTTGTCAACATCCTTCCATTCCTTTGAAATTATGAGCCAGATGTACAGAGTGTTTTTGTGTTCGCAAATGGGTCGATTCACAGAATAGTCTTGTTTGCGAATGCAAAAAGACATTTTTAACAGCCGCGGCCCGTGGAGGGAGTTCCGTGGGGCGGTAAGGCGGGGCGGGGGAGGGGCAGGGTGGGGGGTTCTAAAAACCGGAATATGGATAATTGCAGGTAAGTAAACAATTAAATAAATAAAACGAATTTCATAGCGCGCGCGCTTTTATAGTTGTATGTGTGAATGTTTAGCAAGGGAAATGGAGTTGCAAAACATTTGCATTTTACTATCTACTTCAAGTAGGTGGTTACTCATTCGCAGATGGGAAGGGGTCCACAATATGTGCTAGGTCATTTTTTGAAAGCAGGCAGTAGTCCTATGGAAAAACTTTTAATTTTTCTTTTTGAAATGCATCCCTTTTTCCTTCAAGGAAAACAGGCAGCATATAAAACAAAAAGATTGCTTTATTTAAAAGCAATTACAGACATGGTGGTCTGTTGACTCCGGCAGGCCACCATCCCTGAGATTTTTATGATTCCCAATGGGTCGCAAACTGAGACCTACCTCATTAAAATCCATAAGGTAGGTCTATTTGCGACCCACTGGGAATCGCAAAATGTGTAAACCAAACATTTGGTCATGGGTGTTTTCGGTTACCAATGAGTGAATTGAAAAATATTAGCTATTTGGTAATCGCAGACGATTACCTACGTATATCTGGCCCTATGTCTTTTATAATATCATGGAAAGGAATGTTATTCACTGCTGCTTCACTATACTGGGCATAAAATCCTCATTCCTTATCCTGAGATTTATTCTCAAACCCCAATACTTCTCTTAGATGGCAGAGCATATCAGCATAAGTCTTTCCCAGCACATATGTTCCTTTTAGGGAGACATCCAGATCATCATCATTGTGCATTCTTTGTCTTTTAGTTTGCAGGTCATTAACAGCCTCATCAACTGCTTGCTTAATCATTTTTTTTGTAAGTCCGCCTCTGAAATCAGTAGGCTATCCTCGTCCTTCAAGGCAGTGATACTGTGTAGCTTCTCAGCTCTATTTTCAGAGCCAGCAGACTCCATGACTCCCAGAAGAATGAGATGTTGAGCCTAGATACAAATTCCTGTTGATACTAGTTGCCCAGCAACCAAGTCTCGTTCCACCTGAGACCTGGTTGCTGAAAACAACCAGCCTGTAACCTCTCTTGCTTGCCGCAAGCACTCGCACACTCGCGCACTCTGCAGGAATCAGGAACCGTCTTGGTGGTCCTGAACTAGCCCACCCAGGCACGCTTGCTCCCACTCCCCATTCCAGCCATACACATTTATAAGGAGCACGGCTGCAGGCGGTGCAGAATCTTACAATACGCTGAGCGCTGACGCAAGTCAGTAGAATTCAATTTTAAAACAATTCAAACAGACAACAAATATCTAGTACCTTACCTGTTGGTGACAGGAAAAAACACAGGACACACAAGAGGGAGGAGCCTTAAGTCCATCATATTCAAGGACATAAAGATGGGACTTATTGTAGTCCAGGCCTGTGGTGGGTGGGCCGCCTCATGACGTGTTTGACTGGGATGATTGAGACCAATGAGGGGGTAATATTGCTCTATACAATTCAAAATCAGTTTTAGACTTTCCAGTATCGTGAATTAGCACTACAGTGGCCATACGTAAATTGTAGGGTTCCCTTCTTTCGTGTACTCATGCATATTTATAGCATATGTTCTTCTACCTCACTTGATAGTATATTAAATAATTCAGCTAGCAGACCATTGCAGCTGGGTCCCTTTCCCCCATGGACCTCAGTAATGGCTGAAGCCACCTCCTCCGCTGATAGGTTCTCCTCCAATCCTACCCTAAAATTTACCGAAAGTGTAGGGCCAGTTAGTTAATGTGTAAAATTATTCAGTTTAGTATCATTGATCACTAGTCTTGCCTTATAAAAGCAACATTAGTATGAGGTGAAAGCTTGTATGATTTCTGATTTCCAAAACATTTATCCCACACGCTAACAACTTTCATAAAATCTTTTCTGCATAATCACGTATTGTGTCTTTGGTTAATTTGCTGCCAAAGTCTGAAATTCAATCTTTTTGACCAGCAATCTGCTTTTCACACTGGGATCCAGTTGCAGTCCCGATAGCTTACTTTCAATATACCTGACCTTTTGTATATGTATTTTCCTTTTTCCTGCCAAACTAGAGATTGCCTATTCCAAAACTACAACCTTGTATGACTCCCATTACACTACTCCAGACCGCACCAGCCCAATATTATCCATGAGAATATTCTCTCTACATTCTCCCTGGTTTATTCACTATTGATCAATCTTTAAACTCACTGGCCTCAAGCCTCTATCCCTGATACCATATCCCATTAACTATAAACAACACTGTCCACAAAGGTGGATGGTCAAAAATGTCCTGTGCAAAAACTCAGTATCTTTACTCGGCGGAAGTGTTCAGTCAGTGTCAATGAGCAACCAGTCCTAGATAAGGAGTCGGGAACACCTGAATACTAGGAGTACTGCTTCACATCAACTTGAGTCTCACGCCACAAGTCCCTCAACCTCTTTCCTCAGATAAATAGTTTCAACCATGTTCAGCCCCTTGAACCTAAACCTGATTTTTCTAGTGCCTCACCCATTGTCTGGTTCATATCATGCCCCACCAACAATATTGACGTTTGTAACTACATCATTATCTGTTCAAAGCTAATTAATGCCTAATTAATATCGGAGGTATAAATGCAAATATTAATGAGCCTTCTCGCTATCCCACATTCCAGTGTCTGCAAAGCGGCAGCCTGGGGGGTCAGTCCATGTGTTCCACAGAATAAAGGCAGTGCCTTTTCAGCAAGATGACGTCCTCCACTTGAGACTAATGTATATCCAACCTGTGCCAGGGAAGGGTACATTCCTCTGCCAAACATACAGCAGTTGGCACCTCTCAAATGCCTCTCCTCTGGGGCAACATGCCAGATCTACGTCTCAGTAGGATTGGTACCACCATACCCTTCTTACCCTTATCCCGTAAGTCAATGACTTTCCATGACAGTACCTTCAGTGCACCTCCATTCTTGATCCAGTCTTTAGTAATAGGACTCACATAAAAACTACTTTGCACTCTCATGTCATCAGCTGTAATTTTGAAAACAAACTCTCAACAGCACCCATGGAAAGCCACGGTTCAAGCCTGCAGCTGCTTGTTACCCTAATTCATGGGTACTCACAAACTTTCTCTCAGGGGCCAAATTTACAGTGTGGTTTGTGGCCAAAGGCCGCACTGGTGGGGGCAGGGTCAGTGAGAGAGGGGGCGGGGCTAGAGCAAAAAAAAAACTGACCATGAGGTTGAACACAGGCCCCTGCATCGGACGCCTTCGTCCACTGAGCCACCAGACCCGGCATACACACATCTCTCTATCTCTCTCACTCCCTCTCTCTGTCTCCCTCCCTCCCCTCTCTCTGTCTCCCTCCTTCTCTCTATCTCTCTCTGTCTCCCTCCCTGTCTCCCTTCCTCCCTGTCTCCCTCCCTCTGTCTCCCTCCCTCCCTCTGTTGCCCTCCCTCCCTCCGTCGCACTCCCTCCCTCCATCGGCCTCCCTCCTTCTCCCTTCCTCTGTCTCCCTCCTTCTGTCTCCCTCCTTCTGTCTCCCTCTGTCTGTATCCCTCTCTCTGTCGCTGTCTCCCTCTCTGTGTCTCCCTCTGTCTGTGTCTCCCTCTTTCTCTCTCCCTCTGTCTCCCTCCCTCTGTGTCTCTCCCTCTCTCTGTCTCCCTCTGTCTGTCTCCCTCCCTCAGTCTGTCTCTCTCTCCCTCCCTCGGTCTGTCTCTGTCTCCCTCTGTCTCCCTCCCTCGGTCTGTCTCTGTCTCCCTCCCTCGGTCTGTCTCTGTCTCCCTCCCTCGGTCTGTCTCCCTCACTCTGTCTCCGTCCCTCTATCTCCCGCTGTCTGTCTCCCCGTGTCTGTCTCCCTCTCCCTCCCTCTGGCTCCCTCTGGCTCCCTCTGTCTCCCCCTGACTCACCCTGTCTCCTTCTCTCTGTCTCCCTCTGTCTGTCTCCCTCTGTCTGTCTCCCTCTCCTTCCCCCTGACTCCCTCTGTCTCCCTCTCTCTGTCTCCCTCTGTCTGTCTCCCTCTCCTTCCCTCTGTTTCCCCCTGACTCCCTCTGTCTCCCTCTCTCTGTCTACCTCGGTCTCCCTCTCTCTCTATCTCCCTTCCTCTCTCTTCCTCTCGCTCCTTCTCCCTCTCTCTGTCTAGGCGAGGAGTAATAATTCTATTAGAAATCTCTCAAAAACCAAGAGCTCTTTGCTGCACACATCGAACCACCTTTCCCAGCCTTCCCAGAATCTGCAGCACGTTATTAATGACATCCTAATGTAGAGGGTGCACGAGAGCTGGCTGGACCGCTGCGGCAGTAATCAGGTGTAATCCGGAGGGCTGAGATTCCAAGTAAGGCTTGGCCGACTCAGACTTTCATTCCTTCAGTGTCGATAAAAAAAATGCCACTTGGAGGAGCACGAGCTGCGCTTGGTTCAATCAGTCACAGGGTTTATCTTTGAGTCCTGGTCACTGTAATTGTGCAACAGTTCCTGGATTACAAGAGAGCAGAGAAAGAAGCAAAGTGGGAGGACTGCTCCCCCCAACCGCAGGGGTGGTCCCTGAGTCACAGAACCAAAGGGGCTCCTGGTCAGATGCTTCCTAAGGCCCGGCTCCAGCCATGCGCTGGGTGTAAAGTGAAGCTTTGGACACTGTTATTAAGAGTAGGTTGTGAAGGACAGCCCTGCCGTCAGCCAGGGGCAAGCAAGCTTATGTATGTAACCACCATAAACCTGTGTGCCAGGCCAAAGCCCTGCAGGAAATATATGTGCCACATTAAGTTCAAAGGGCTTCGCCCCCCCCCTCCCCTCTCGTGTGTGTCAGCGCGGCAGAGACAGCTTCCCCGGCGCACACACAGCTGCACCTGAGTAATTCACGGGTCTTTAAAAGACCATTTATATGCTAACAAGGCTTTGTTGTATTTCATATCTTCTTCACGCCCCTGCATCTCCACTCTGAATATCGCTGCCCATAGAGCAGAGTCTCTTGGAGTCCAATAGGTACGATGTCTGCAAGGTCCGCGGGCCACCAAGGAAGGCTTGCCAGGCCGCTGGCGGCCCGCGGGCTGTACTATGAGTACCCGTGCCCTAATTGATAGTCTGCCTGTCACCTTAACATGACTATCAAGAACTATTGCCCTACTATTCTCGAGCGGTACTCAAGGGGGATAATCAATATCTGTGTCGTTCCTGTTCCAAAGACTATTATGGACATATTTTACCATCAGGGTTAGGAGAACAGCCTGTACATGGGGGTGGAGGTGGTCATTAAACCAATGCCATTTTGCACCATAGAGTAAAGTATTTCCACCACCCCATAATTCTTAAGCTATCTGAAGTGTGATTAGAAATCAATGGCAGGCTCTGTTACTTCCCCCACATGGGGAGGGGAGGATGGGGGAACAGGCCAATATTAATAATCAGCTGTCTCGTGTTAGCCATATTATGCATTGTTCCAATCTTGTGGTTGTTCACTTTCTAACTTTGTCGGTGTCACTTTCAAATTTTACATGACTGTCCTTAGAATTGAGTGGGCATGCATTAATAGATGTGTGTTTAGTTCTAGGCCCCTGTTGCGGCACAGCTACTCCGTCTGTGCTTTTTCAATAAAAACAAGTTACGGAAGTCTTTTGGATGAAGTGGCCTACACTAAGGGATCCGATAGACAGTTCCTCGCTTTGAGTCTCAGCTTGATAGAGCACTACCACTATGATTTAATGGTTTTGTTATACGGTTCATTCTTTCTCAGTAAAACTGTACGTTTGTTGGACAACATAAACATCAAAACTATGCAAGACTGATTCTACACACACCATCAGGAAATGTTGGCCTGGGTCCTGGCTAGCACACAGTGTACCATCTGTATTCCTAACCTAGCAAGGTAACAGGTGGTATGTGCAACCTCAGAATATGAGAGCCCCGACTCCCCAAGGAAATTGTGGAAACAGATCTAGAACCCTTTTGTTTGGTAACTCATGCATGCACAAAGATAGATCAAAGAAGTACTTGAATTGGCATTTTAATATTTGATGAAGCAATACAATTCTTGTGTTAAATATGTGTGCTGCAATAATCACTAGATGGAAACAAAAAGAGTAATCAGAATCAAGAGAACAGTAAATATGAACAATTCAACCATTGTGCTGTCACATAGAATATATGTTTGTATAATAGTATACTGATGGCTATGATCCTACCTAGAGCTCCCTAGGGTGGGGGAATCTGTCAGAATCCCTGTAGGGTGATCTAATTCCCCAGTTACCTGTGGGTATATTTAATGTGGAAGCCTGTCTTGGTGTAGAGCTGGGCACTATCCTTTTTAGGAGGTAAACATGAAGCTGGGCAGGAATTCCGGCAGTGGGCGAACTCAATAGTGTCAGTGAAATGCTCCTCTAACTTGGCAAAGGAGTGATGTTGTTTTTATAATAAATGTTGCCCACGTTGCCATGCCAAAGTCACAATCAGGACATCATTAATGATTCTATCCTGAAAAATCTGTCGCAGAGCGAACAATAATAAACAAAATCATTTTGTGCAGTGAACTTTAGCTTTTGTACAGAATGTTCAAGGCACTGATAAGATGCCTACAAAAATGTGTTAATGTAAACAAAGTTATTTTATGGAACATTATCCATTATCCATACAAATCAAATGTCAGCGTTCAAGAAAAAGATGTCAACTTTAAACGTGGGCATGTAAAATGGTGGTGTTCCTGCCCGGGCCTAATGTGACCACATAACACCCACTTCTTGGACGTGAGGTGTCTAAAAAGTTTCCTAAAACGTGTGCTAAAAATATAGATTTAATATAAAACCTTAATCATAAGCATTGTGCTTCTTTAATAATAAAAGCATGTAGAAAGCCAATTTGAATTTAAAAACGCAATTGAAAAAGGTAAATGAAAATACTTCATTCTAAAAGCAATTTAGCGAAAATAAAAATTTAGCTGCATTAAAAAAATCTCCACTACTCGAAACTGCCAGATTGTTTAAATGTTCTAAGGAGTAGACAAAACATTGCTGTTCCCAGCATCCACAGACAATAGTTCCGTTGGCACCCACCTAGCCAGCTCCATGGAACAAATATATTCAAATCCAACCCATTCAGCAGCCGCTGATGAGGTGATGGCCAGTAGTGCATCCACAGAGGACGAGCTAGAATCCAAGTCGCCAGGAGTAGAAGCCTCACTGGAAGGCTCATAATATGCGTTCTGAAGCAACGGCTATTACGCAGGGCATTTGTACAAGTGAGTATTTAGGAGACCCACCAGCAGTGCAATGTCCGTATATTGGACTGGTTGGATCCCCAAGCATATATACAGCGCACACTAGAAAGAGCACAGCTGACACTGGAATAGGGGCTGCATGCAGTGTTGTCAGACAGGCCGGAAGACAAGAACCAGTTGTCATTAAGTTCTTGAAGCAAGGGTGCGCCAAAGGACTGTATAAGCCTTTCATGACACAGTAGCACATGTGGTAGTGCCATCCCCATTTGACTACATGGCAGAACATCCATTGCAGAGCAAATAGCTTAAAATCATTGCCCCTACATCTAGGAATGGGACAAGTGGTAAGCCTCCAAAAATGCTTCCTAGGACAGAGTGCATGAAAGATGGAATAACTCCAAAGGCCATCTGGAAGGTACTAACCAACTCAGAGCCAATTGTGTTTAAAAAGTGTGCGACCCCTGCAGTATTGGAAATGTCAAAAATACAGTGTTCTAGCTCGCCAAAATGGTGTGATTGTATCTCAGAGGAAGAACTTGCAACTTGAAGATCAAACATCTCTTGTGCAGATGTTAGGGCCATTTCCTTCTGAAACAATAAAGCTTTCAATCTGCTTAAAGCATCAAAGTTTACAATCACAATTTTCATCAGAGGCCAAATTGATACATCTCTAACTGTATGGGCATGTGGAAACAGTACTTGTGTACAACAGGTCACAACCACAGAAACCCTCACCAGATATGGTGTTCCCAGTTTCACCCCATAGCAATCTTGACTACTCAGCATCAAATAACTCCCATTATAGAGCAATCTGGATGCTGGATGTATCATAGCAGCAGGGGAACCTTTCAGATAACATGACAAGTTCGCCATGGACACTTTACATGCTCCGTGAAGTGTGATCTCCCTGCAAACTAGAGAAGTTGAAATTGGCAGTGTATTAGCCAATCTGCACTTGGTACCTCCACTACAGTAAATGGTAATTTTTCTAACTTTTCTTTGTGTAACATACTGTATGTTACGTCTTTTTTAGCCATAATGGTCTGTTCTTTTGGCATTCAGGTGTTTTCATGGAAGGCGACGCGTGCGTAGTGTCTGTATAATAATATACCTAAGCTGTGATTTCCCACATTGCAAAGAGGACATGTCACTCTGTATGATGTCAGTAGCAAACGACACAATGTTACCCAGAGATTATATACTAGTTAATAATGTACTCATACCATTGCCAACTACTGCTAGAGGCTTTTCTAAATTGCTCTTTAAATTTCACATAGTCTTTCAGCAGCTTACTTGTAGCGATCACCCACGTGATAGCTTCTAAACAGCCCCGTCAGCGCGGAGCTCAGGAGCCCATTTCCAGGCTCTTACAGCGAAAACGCCTCCGAAACTACATTTCCCTTCAGGCACTGGGCCGCAACTCAAGGTCTGCCCTACATAAGCACTTCCGCCGGAGGTGGAAGGTGCTTGTCAATCGTACTCGATGGATCTTCAGGGCGGAAGGTGCTCCCCACCGGACTCCAGCGATTTCCGCATTTCCTCCTGTGTCGGGCCGAGACCCGTTTCCCACACTGCTGAAGTGAAAGGAAGTGAGACGAGCCTCCAAGATTAATCTTCGCAGCAGTTCAGGTAAACCGGGAAGGGAAGCCCGTGTGCTTCCTTCCTTGACCGCGTTCTGCTTGCTGAATCGGGAATTCCCGTAGCGGTGAGAAGGGCACAAGGGTGCTTTTCTCGCTACGGCCGGAATCTACTTTCATTACTTTTCAAACGCTTACGGAACAGTAAGCATATCGAGTGCACTGCAAACCCATTGGCTGTGTTTGGGCTACAGGTGCAACAGTATATTTTTAATCCACTTCATCAGGGGTTACGAGTGTGACGGAACACTCACCCCTTTAATCGAGACGTTGGGAACCTTAGAGCCCACTATACTTCCACGAAGCTCAGTGTGGAGGGCAATCCCTTTATTCCTTTTTTTTTTTGTGGAGTTAACATGCAGTCTTTCTTCCGTAATTTGCTGGCCAAACATTCACACATACCACTGCAAATCGCTATTAGGAAGGGATACACTTAACAGGCCTCTTACTAATACCGAATCGCGAACCCATTTTGCAATTCAGTAATAGGTTATCGAATCGCAAAATCGGGCCTGTACAGTGAAAAAGGCTTTTTTGCTGTTGAAAATGGCCTGATTTTGCAAATCGTGCCATTTGTGAGATCAAAAAAGCTATGTATATCTGGCCCTTGGTATCTTTCTTTCTCTTCCTATAGTGCCAGCAGTCACTACAACTGTTAGTGTGCTCATTCTACACCGGTCCACCAGTTCAGAGTCTATGCCAGGGTTTTACGCCTATCAGTGGTCACTGGCAACAGGGGCAGTCGGAGGAATTTCATTATGTAAATGATTTTATGGATCTGGTTCTCCTGTACTAAGTGCTGTACATTACCCAGTATCTCTCTCATCGCTGAGTCACCAGCTAATCATTCAATTGTCACCTTAGATCAATTCAGTGGTACTCCATAGTCAGGGCTATATAGTTAGGGACAATATTATAGGTGACCCACAGCCCAGTGACACATATCTCATATGGTAAGATGGAATGGAAGGGTATCACAGGGAGCCAGAGTATTGTGGAGCCTCAAACGGTCTGCCACCATCGAGGGGGTATTGCTACCCCATGTCCACAATAGGATCTTGCTCTGCTTGTGACAGAAGGGCAAACCATTCATGATTTCAATTTTCTGTGGCCCAGCCTCCCACCCATCTCCAACTCACTGTTAGGCTGAGTATCTGAGGTTCCTTCCAAATCATCCGTCTCCTGCCGCCAGGCCCCGTGTGCTGGCAGAGGCCACCTCAGACCCCTCCACTCTCTCTCAACTCAGATGACACTTGCACAGGTTGACAAGCCATCGCAAGGCCACTGCAGAGTTTCACTAATCCCTGGATTTCTGCTGTGTCCTCCCCAGCATCTATTCACAGCAGGCTCTTCTTCCATCCAACAGCATCAGAGAGGAAAAGGAGTAGGCTTTGTCACAGCTCTCCTCACGGAGTGCGAAAAAAAACAATCAGTACGGCATACTGCTTACTCCCTTGGTGTCTCAGTTGCTTTCTACTCAGCCTCCACCAATTTAAGGGTGTAAAATCCCCTCTAATACGTGTTCAAATAATAGAATTTATTGTCTCTCATAAAGATCTCCTCCGTTACATGTTTTTCTCATTGTTCATCAGCAAACCACAAAATCTGCTGGGCAAGGGATCACCCAAAGTGTGACCACGCCCATAGTTGAAGGTGGCTACTGCTGGTTCATACCAGGCTATGGGAGCCTAGCCGTTGGTGGCAGGTGATTCGAGTGCTAGGCCATATACCTTTATATCTGTACATGCCAGGGGCGTAATGCAGGGCCTTGCAGCCCCTGCAGCGCTCACCCTCCAGGGGAACGCCAAGCCTACAACTTACACCATTCATCCCAAGTTCAAAGAATATCTGTGAGACTCAGGGGCCCTATATCACATTCTGCAGGGGGGGCACTGGTAAGTGCTGGGGGGTAAGCCTACTGGTTCTCTGTGAAGTCCATGTAGTCTTCCATTACTGAATCCTTAATTTTCTGCCACGGTCTGTTAAGTGAGTGAGAGAGAAGGAAAGAAAGAGAGAGAGAGAGAGAGAGAGAGAGAGAGAGAGAGAGAGAAAGAAAGAGAGAGGCTGTTTGCATGTGTGTGACCTTCTGCAGGATTAATAATGCCCCATGGAAGACGCAGAAAATAATGGTTCCTCTACAGGTTTGTCTTTTGCCATCTTGTGGTTATGCAAATTGACATGCTGTCTTGACTATGGGACCTTAAATGCACAAACGGGTAAAATGAAACCTTTAACATAAATAAAACAAATGGATACCCACACAAATCTTTTTTTCCACCAAAACTCATTTTTTTTCTTCATTATCATGTATGAAAGCACTTTCAAATATTTGAGATAAGAATACCAGTTGTACAAAAACCTATTGTGTTTGATGTAATAGACTATATTGTTGCCTTATGATAATATCTGCCGCGTACAGGGTTTACATGACAACTGTCTTGCCTATTAGTTCACTAATGGTTCATGTTTAAAAGCTATCACTTTTAATAGTGCTGGGGATACTGTGATATATTAATTTCAAAGTTTCCACATTTTAAAGAAATACACTTTTTTGAATTTTGAAGATACTTTATCATATTTTATGAGACGTTTGTTTTAGAAATAAATACATTCGCATTTATAAAGCGCGAACATATCACCCCTCAAGGGTTTCAAGGCGCTGGGGACGTCGGGGAGATTAGGTGAGCTATTGCCCAGAGTTACATGATGCTGACCTGAGCTGCAGCAAGCGATCGAACCACGGGACCATGCTCTGGAGTCAGCCACTCTGACCGCTGCGACACACCTATCCTCAACTAAGACGTGCAACACAAGGCCGACCTAATGGGCTCAGCTCGTGCATGGGCTCCAAGAGCCGAGCCAATGACTGGCTTGGCTCTCCCTGTTAATTTGTTGAATCACCCACCTCTAATACCCTTGCCACTGAGGATGTTACATCAAATACATAAAAGGTGATAGGCGGAACACTTGCAATAAGTCTAACCACTGGCAATAGCTTGGAGAACTCCAAACCATTGTGCTTTTTGCTCACCATGCCACCTCAGTTTGGACCCAGTCATGTGCAAATTAGTCTTGACCCTTCTTCAATAGGAACAATTCAGTCTGGACTGTGAAGCCATATCCTACGAGACCTGGAACACAAGCAACCCATAAACGGTTTTGCCCTGATTGAGGCGTGTCAGTCGGTTGTAACTTGGTTTCAGTGATACAGTGAGCACGAGACTCACGCCTGGGCATACTCTTGACACATGGCTCATTACATCAAACACAGAAAAGGTAATGGTAGGAATAGTTGCAATAGGTGTAACCACTGGCAATCACTCGGGGTAGCCTTCCCAACCATCATTCTTTTGCTTATCATGACACCACAGTTTTGACCCAACCATATGCTCCAAGAAGAACAATTCATCCAGAAACTGCCAAGTCAGGTCCTCCCTGAAACGGAACACATGCAGCACAAGACTGGTTTCACCCTGATTGGGGCTCGTCCGCCAGATTGAAGCTTGGCTAGAGTGGCACAGTGAGCATGGGACCCATGTCTGGGCATACCTTTGCCACCTGGGCACTGCAGGTGGGGCACAATGTCACTCATTTTTTAGGGCCGGCAGTTATTTGTCCGTATCAAACTTTTACCCAAGAGAGTGAAAAAAGACATAATGGTGATGAAGGAGGAAGAGAAAGAAGGGATAACCGTGACGAAAGAGGAAAGCATGAACCTGCAAGAGTCAGATAAAGGAGCTGGGAGTTGGTGGTGGTGGACTAAAGAGGCATGAGGTAGTCAAGACAATGCAGCCTTGGTAGCGTCGGTCACTTACGTCTGAGTTAAACTTTGGGCCCCAGAACTTATTGTTTTACAAACTAAGGACTGCACAGCACGTAATATAAATCTTGAGGCTTGATAGTTATTGAATACATCTGAGAACGATCAAACTTTTCCTCGAGAGCAAGCAATTTAACTATGTGGGAGGGGCGTAACTGGGGCCGTTTTTATTTGATAGTGTTATTTTTATTTGTATTGCCTTATATTTCGAGATGTAAATAAAAGATTTTCTTTAATTATAATTTCTTTTGAATATGAGTGTTGTACAGCGTCTGAGTTCAAAATACCTGTTCAACTAAATTCAGGTTTGAATTCTGCCACAGAAGGGCGCGCTTTAGCGCGATGCATGCTGGTAGAGTGTCACGCGCCCATGTCCTCTTTAGTTTATGACTGATGGCAATCCACAAGCCTGTCGCACGGGGGGCGTTTCCGGAGACAGGCTATTGTTGCACTTGCTTAAGGGTGCCTAGTGGACACTCCTGAGGCAGTTTGTCCTACACCCAAACATTTAAGCCATCAGAGGCAGGGAAGAAAGCGCTAAACGGCAATTAATGGCAGCTGTCATTGGCTGAAAGGACCCTCATTATCATTCCAGGCCACATACTGAGCACCGCCCACACCCACCCTTGGTGCCCCGAGGCTGAGAACCACAGAGCAGCACTGAGAGGTGTGTTTCGCTTCTCAACACACCCATTGGTGTGTTTTTTGTGTTATGGCTTTTTTGGCGTCTCTGTGAAAATAATTACTGGAAACGCCACGCTGCGTTTTAAGGTAAAAACAACACGATGATAATCGACTTCCTGCTGGCAGTCTGCCGAATAGTAAGGGGGAAATAAACCTAGGAGGAAATGGTAGGTCTGTGTCCTAATTACGCTCCATTCTAGTCAGTGAACTTTATTCCACCACCAGGCTAACTCGGTGGAGGACTGTTTGGGAAAACTAAGTTTAGCATCTCCTTTTAAGCTTGATACTTTCCATGCGGGATCCATCGTAGGGGGGCCCAGTGCAGTGGAAGGGGCCAGGCACATTCTGCCAGTGGCTGACTCAAAAGGGTAGATCTGCTGCAGAGCACTTTGTGCGACTGCAGGTCATTATTTACTCCCAGCATGGCTGCCCCAGAGTATCCTTTAGAATGTCAATAAAACGAGTTCCATTGAATTGGGTAATAATATATTTAAAGTCCAAGTGACTGTCACTGGGGCTGGACAGTGGATGCTAGTGACACTGATGATCATGCAAGAGCTTGTTCTCAGTAGCTTGTACCAAATGGGTCACCATAGCATTTACTAAGGGTCTTTTATAGTAGGGTTGATCATAGACTATGTATTGGCCAAAGGCTATGGCTCCTAAACAACTATTGCTTGCTGGTTCTGCCTTACTGAGGACTGCTGCCTCTCCCGCTGCAGGACACTAAGGGCCTACTTACACTGTCAGTCGGAAAGCCTCCGACCGCTGGTCGGAGGCTTTCCGGCCGACATTATAGTTTAAACTCTGACTACTATTACAATGACGGCGGTCAGAGTTTAAACTGGCCTGGGAATCCGACTTGGTGCCGTCCGCCAGTCGGAAAATGCCTCATAATCCCTTAAGGGCTGCGTTTTCGCCGTCGGGATTATGATTGCACTTTCCGACAGCACTTCCATGTCGGCCTTTCCGACATGGAACTGCTGTTGGGAAGTGTCTTTAGGGGCCCATAGCAGGGTCCCCTTTCCTCCTGGCCCTCCGCATGTGGCTATCGGTGCCCCCTTCACATCCCTGCACCTTGTGACAGGCATCATGAGGTACCTGCAACACGGTGCAGGGATGTTTAAAAACTTCAATTTTTTAATGGCAGCTTGTGCTGTGGGTGGTTTCGGTCCGACACCCATTGAAAAATTGAAGTTTGCGATGGCATCCTAATTGCAGTGTCAGATGCGTCGGCATGAGGCTGGTCGGTTCCCCATCCGCAGCGCTGTCAATCAGAGGCAACTCAGACCGACATTGTAATCAGGGCCTTAAAGTGCAATCACCAACATATATTACTAATGTTGCTTATTCATAAGCCTGACGTGTTGCTTGTCGCCCCGGTCCCTGTGGAAGTTCTGCACTGCCATTTTCTGGTGCAAACAGTTCAATGAACAATCTTGTGCACCGCAGAATGTCCATATGTCATTGAACTACTGTGGAGGTATTGGACTGAAAATGTGTCTAAATAATTTTGGTTTGTTTTCTCTATTGTCTGACCGACTCTTCATTTATATGGAAGGCTCAGAGGTGGTCGTGAGTGACCTGGGTGAACCTAAGCGGGTCACTTCCTTCAGTTGGAGCCCAAACAGGGACCTCATTGGGGAAGGGACTCATCTTTGCCCGTGGACAGGTGAGGAGAACGGGGCCATGTCGGGTCGGACGGGCAGACTGGGGATCCCTGCACGAAAGAGTCTGGTACTCGCAGGTGCCCTGTCTGTCTGACCGGACGGTGCCTCAGCCAGCGGTCATCCCGGCAGGGACCCTGAACGGTGAAACCCTTGGATCCGACCGTTTGGTCCGAAAAGTCGGGAGTGGAGAATAACTTTGTTTGACCTGCGTGCACCAGGTGAGTTTTCTTTGGGCCATGGCGCCACTTTGGTTTGAGTTTGGTACAGTCTGTGTCACTATTCACTCCCTGTGCTCTCGTGCCCACCACCAGGGGGCCGAATTGTGGGGCTTTCCAGTGTTCTAATATGCCTCAAGACACTCCCCTGTATGCATATCCTGACTTCCAGGCATTTGGACATCATTTAGGAATTGACATCCATTCCCAATCTATGCTGGGTTTTGTGAAAGCCAACTTGCTGATACTTGAAGCCAGCCTGCTCATGTTTGGAACTCCACTACCTAGAATTCCCTGCTCACTCTTCGTCTCCACCCATGCAGGCCACGGATGGGTGGAGGAATTCAGCTCACCTGTGGCTGGCTGCTGCTCGCCTGCTCACACCTGCTGCATGTGATTACTGTGAGCTCTTTTAAGCCCCAGCTCCCTTCCGGCCAAGGTTGGTCATTGTAGCTGTATACCGGTGAGACCAATCCTTGTTTCCTGTGTTTCCTCAGCATTTGTTATCCTTGTTTCGAGTGATTCCTAAGATTTAGTCATTCCTTGTTCTTGTACTGCAGCAGTTTCCCTTCTCCTAAATTAGCACTGCCTGCAATGCTCTTGTTTCCTGAGTTCCTGAGCTATAGTTATTCTTTGTTCCTGTTCCTGGGCTTCAGCTATTTCTTGTTCCTGATTTGCACTGCCTGTTTGCAGTGCTGTCTTGACTCCTTGTTTCCTGAGCTGTAGTTATTTCCTGTTCCCTTGAAGTGCTACCTGGACTCCTACAGCTTTTGTAATTCCCTGTTCCTGAACCAGCACTGCCTGCAGTGCTACCTTCACTCCTCAGCTTTAGCTCAATTCTTGTTCCTGCCCCAGTACTGCCTTCTATGCTACTTTGTTTTCTTGATTCCTTAACCTGCCCTCTTCCAGTATACCCTTGTAGCCTCCCCTTCTGTATATCCCTTTCCAGTCCCTGTCTTTCTTCCCATTTCCTTGGTTCCAGTTCTAGTTTTCTGTCTTTCTATTCTGCTGTCTTGCTTCTGTTGCCTTATATGTTTGTTACCTGTGTTCTGCCAAGTGTGCCCTGTGATTTCCTTCCTTTCCTGTTAAGCACTCCTCCTTGCTAGCTCCTTGTCTATTTGTGCTTGTGTTTAGTTCTACCCCCTTGCTGTTACTGCCTTGCGTGTTCCTGTTTGATCGCCAGGATCCGTGGGCACAGCTGACAACCTAGGTGGTGTTTCTTGTTCACTGTGAGTATTGTCTTTGAGTTACATTTATAACATCATAGGTATAAGCTCCACCCGCCTTATTAGCATTCGAAACAGCAGTAACACGGGAAATTGACCAACTAAGAAATAAGGAGACAAGAGTGTTTAACAACCTCTCTTCCACGGAACGGAAAACCCTTTCAGAATTTGACAAGATGCAGGATGTGATTATAAAACCTGCGGACAAGGGGGGAGCAACGGTGATTCTACCCATCGAAGTTTACAGAGGCGAATGTTTGAAACTCTTGAATGAACCCCGGAACTACCGAAGGTTACTAAGAGACCCGACTACAGATTTGAAAAAAGAAATATATGAGATGGTAACAAAAGCAGGAGAGGAGGGGTGGATCACTAAAACAGAAGAAAATTTCTTGAAAGAAATTGATCCCAAGATTCCTTATTTTTATATCCTCCCAAAGGTTCATAAAAATAAAAATCCTCCCCCAGGAAGACCAATAGTCTCTGGCATTGGTTCAATTTTGGAACCCCTTTCCAAATTTACAGACCACTTCTTAAGACCACTGGTAGAGAAAATGCCATCCTATCTAAAAGACACCCAAGACATCTTGCGTAAACTCCAGTCTTTAAGTTTCCAACCGGCAACAGACCTCTTAATCACACTGGACGTGGAAGCACTGTATACCAGCATTCCACAAGAGGCCTCTTTAAGAGTGATTGAAAAATTATTAAGACAAGAAACATGGACGGCTATAACACCGATTCAGTTCGTGGTGGATTGTGCAAGACTAGCCCTAACAAAGAACTATTTTGAATTTGAGGGTGAATATTTTCTCCAAACCCACGGAACTTCCATGGGCATGACCTGTGCCCCCAGCATCGCCTGCCTTTACGTCCATGATTTCGAGACTACACATCTTCAATGAGACGAATCCATATCAGATGAATCTGAATGTCTGGAAGAGATTCATAGATGATATTTTTATAATTTGGAGAGGAGAGGAAAATGAAGCACAAAACTTCCTCACATGGTTGAATACTAGGGATGAATATCTGAAATTTACCATGACTTTGAAAGGAGACTCGATAACATTCCTGGACTTGAAAATCTGGGCAAAGGAAGGAACATTGGAAACTGAAGTGTTTTACAAACCAACAGATGTAAACAACTTATTAAGATATGACAGTTTCCATCCAAAGGCATTAAAAGACAATTTGCCGGTAGGGCAGTTCTTAAGACTGAGGAGAAACTGTTCAGACAAAGCCAAGTATGAAACCCATGCAAAACAACTATCCAATAAATTAAAGACAAAAACATACCCTGAGAGACTAATAAAACAAGCTTATAGAAGGGCCAAAAATAATAACCGAGAAGGACTTCTGGAACCGGCAGTAAGACCAGAACAAAAAAGAATTGTGTGTGTTACCACCTTCGGAACAGACTCAAATAGAATAAAGAAAATTGTCTTACGACATTGGAAAACCTTGAACTCAGGGGGCCTGAAACTGGAAAAACCGTTGTTTGCTTTCAAAAGAGGGAAATCGATAAAAGATTCTGTTGTCCATACTCGCCCGAAGTTACCAACAAGGCAAGGACAACAAAATACACTGTGGAATCTACCAGAGGTGGTCGGACATTTCCCATGTGGATCATGTAATGTGTGTCGGCTGACACAAGCCAGTAAGACGATCGACGTGGGTTTACAAACCCCTTGGGAGCAACGCTCCTTTAGCAATTGTAACAGCAAGAATGTGGTGTATGTAATGACCTGCACTTGTAACCAGAAGTATGTAGGAATGACGACTAGAAAAGTCAAGGTCCGAATTAATGAACACCGGAGCACATTCAGATGTGGGAAAACGATAACAAAAATGATGCGTCATTTCCAGACTAAAAAACATAATGAAAATGACTTCACATGGACAGTAATCGAAAAGTTACCGAACAACAGTACTGAGAAACAACTATTTAAATTGGAACAGCGATGGATATACCGCATGTCTAGCACAACACAAGGATTGAACGAAGAAATACCGTGGACAACCTTGAGTTAGCTCTAAATAACCATTATCTGATGGCAGACGCTTGGGGTCAATGGGTAAATTTAAAAACAGCAAAGTGCATAGACTTTAATCCAAGACATACTAAAGGCTGGCTCCCGTATACCTTATTAGGAACAAAAATGGGGAGCTGAGAGCGAGAAACTTGACATGAAATACAATTTAGACCTACCACCAGCTGAACATTGAAAACAAAAATGGCCCAGGTCCACAGGATCGGAAAGGTATTTAACTGGTTATACATTGATTCCAACTTTTTCTGAGTACATTTCCAAAAGCGAGGGTGGAATTTATTGAACTGGTGTATACATGAAAAACACGTGGAAAAACACCAGAATTACATTAATGCGCGTAGTCCCATCGAAGCGCTTTATTATCTGAACACCAGCAGGAGCGCGCTAACATATGAGAAAAGAGATCGATTTGTTACTGGCTTGCTATTCGGATAGACAGGTGATCACAATAAAGTTGTTCCACAAAAAACGCGTTAAAAATCGCTATATACTACAATACCCATGATCACCCAAAATACAAACGCAACACTTCCCGCGAGCCAAGTAGTCCTCCGAATGATGATAGAGGAAACACGCGACGGGATAGAGCGCCTGACAAACCAATCATGAGCCAGGTATTAAACAACCCGAGGAAGTGCCATCATCATTCGACGGCAGGCGAGTGGTGTACTAGGCAGATCGGCGGTGGCGGATCCTTGACGAAGTAAGTTTGTAACTGCCTGCTATAATGGCATATGGTAAACGTAGACCAAAGCGGGTTGCTGAGTAGTATGCTACCACCGGATTCGCATAGGAGAACGGAAAAGGGGACGTGAACGGGTGCATGTATTTATGAGGAAATAAGTTTCACACGCCCACTGTTTGTTGTTTGCAACGTAGACCAAAGCGGGTTGCTGAGTAGTATGTTACCACCGGATTCGCATGGTATAACAGGAAAAGGGGACGTGAACGGGTGCATGTATTTATGAGGAAATAAGTTTCACACGCCCACTGTTGTTGTTTGCATGTAAACGTAAACCCTAGCAAATTACGAGTAGTTCGAAGGTCGGGGACACACATACAAACGGAGGGGAAGAGACATAATGGTTTGAGTAACTAAACCCTTGTTGTTTAATGCAGTGTGTGACTACAGGACGCCACCTTTGACACACTCCAGCCTGCATGATGCTTAATAGCATCCACCAGTAGGTGAGCAATGCACCAAGCAGGGTGCAGTATTTTAAAAAATTGTTTGTTGAATTCACACACAACAATAGTTATATGAGCACTTAATATGCTGCTATACCCTAGGGATAAGAGCACAAAAAGACCACTCAGAAGTAGGGTGCGTGTGGTTGCAACTGAAATCCGAGGGGGTCTATTACACACCGATGGTTTGGATCCCAAGGTTAAACAATCGGTATGTCCCCAATAAACTAAGAAGAACTTCGTGTTTTTCTATAAACACCACAAATATGGATTAGATCATCACTATAGGCGGTGGAAGTCATTTTTGAGGTGGCCAACATAATGGAGATGGCATAAATATATGTAACACGAACAAATAGTCTCACATACAAATGAATAGTGAGCACGTAGTCAGTTGGCACTAAATCACTCAATATCATTGAAACACTTATGAGCACTTATGTTGCACAGAAGTCATGGAATACATGAACTAGATAGGAGAGTGTATATTAAAGAGATCTTTTTTACTCCTTATAGAAATACTACTGGAGTTCGAACAAAAGACGTACAGGTGAGTGCACTAGGCCTCACATTTGGTGTGCATGGAACACATGTAAGAAGCCCGAATTAGGACTCATAAGTAGGCTATATAAACACCACGCCCTGACGAAGGCCCCAGACCCGACTGGGCTATTTAGGGAGGGCCGAAACATGTTGGCATTGAGCAGAGGGTAAAATTGAACACACTAATGTTCAAACAAACCCCAACATTAGGCTTTTATCGATATCACAAGTGCCTCAGAATAAAGAATCAAGAGGAGGTACACTTGTAGGTATTTTTAGCGTATTCACCAAAAAAATCTGGTTCGCCTCTTAACCAGTGACCTACTTATCAGAACTCCCGGTATATCTATGGTTGAGTCCGCCCAGATAGTATCACCTTATCTGGGTGTGGAGGTAACGCCGATGATGAAGCATGTCACTATTATGTGAGTGAGGCGTTTCCGTCAATATCTTTGATATTCCAACTGACGCAAGTAGTGTAGGACCATCTCGAGGAAGAAACTGTAACCCCAGGTGGGGAATACAGTCTCAGGCAACAGTTGCCCTTAGTGAAAAAAAAAAAAAAATAAGCTCCACAGACCCTGTCTTTGCATGCATATCCTATATGTGGGTATTTGCAGTCAGTATCTGTAACAGCAATTGTGGGTGAGAACCTTACTGCGCTTCAGTCTTACCGTGTGGCGCTCCTGAGTGCTTTACCCCACACTCCCCTTTATTGTTAATGTTGTTTCATATATATGTCTTGCACATTCCTCCTGGGTGTAGTTATTCTGAATGCTAAATTGCCTCGTGAGTGCCCTTTCTTTCCGAGTCTTACCCATCTTGTTCATTTGCACAGGCTTCCCCTTTGGATCCCTTTTTCTCCTCTAACTCCCTGTATGATCCTGGGCAACGCTGTACTCCTCTTTCTGTGTACGTTTTCTACCCAGTTTCCAGACCTTGCCCAAGTCCCTGACTGTGTTCCCCACATAGTCCCGGACAGTCCCTGACAGTTTGAGGATCGTTTTTGGACAAGCGCTTGAATTTGTTTGAGTTCTTTGTGAACTAGGCGTTGTTTTGATTGGGGTTTGGTGAGGTCTGTGGATCAATTTTGGTAAGATATTTGCAAATATTCAAAGTTTCAAGATGCCTTGTTTTAGTAGGCTATGTTGTGTGAGTTGTCTATGTTGTTCTAATGATGCTCGATTGGAGGAAAGGCAGCCTGCGCCTCCAGAGGGCACCCCGAATTGTGACATGTATGTCAAACATGGCCTTGACCCTATTATGTTTTGTACATTATGGCACAAATATACAAGAGAATATGTTGAGTTGCAGTGGCTGTAAATAGGTACCTTTGATGAACAAAAACTGAATTTCCTACAGGATAAATTGTTTGCAATACGCAGTAGGCAGTCGATGTTTGATTATCTCCAGGTATGGCAGAAGCTAAGCAGAGGCGAATGAAGGCAGAGAAAGAGGCCCGAAAAAGGAGAATGCAGACAGTGACTCGCAAAGCAGTAGCGTATGATGGAGAGAAAGTTGAGAAAGGTATAGAGTGTGCTGACAAATCCTATGTTACCCGAGAGGAAGGCGTTACATTTGTCAAGGAATTGTTAGACACCAGACCTCCGCCTCCATATGCCTCGCAGAGAGTATACCCTGCTGTGCCACAACCCCAGTTGTCTGTTTCTTTTGTTATTGACTCAGTTGCTTTAGCCGCTGCGCCTCCTGTCAATTCTGTGGCTTCGCCCTCCACGCCTGTGATAATTGCTGGCCTCCCTGCTATGCCTATCATGTCAATGTCTTCTTTTTTTCCAGCCCTTATGCCCACAACACAGCCATTATCGACATTGGTGCCTATTCACTCAGTTACTACCCCTTCCCTCTTCCCTCACTCCCCGGCAGTACTCGGTAGTGGAACGTCTGTACGGGGACAGGGACGGGGACTGGGCAACTGCTAGGGAGCGGTTGGGACAGATTTTAATACGATCTGATGTGGGGGAGGAAGAAAAGAGGGCAGTAGCGACTCAGGCCTCTCAGTGAGCCTTGCATCCCATCTATAGTACTGAAGATGTGTGGAGTGCGATGAGAGATTATGAGCCTTTTCTGCAGCAGCATGCCCTTAAGCACATGTCGGCTACACTGATTGGATTGTGGGAACAGTGCTTCAATGCTAAAGCGCACCAGATTATTTATGATATCAGAGATAACGTAGACATTGCTGGTGGATCACTGACAGAATATCAAGAGTCGGAATATCGACCTACAGAAATATCGACGCAAGAAATCGATGTCCAGAATATCGAAGTCCTATCTATATAATGGTAAGTACAAAAATATTGATTAAAAAATATTGTTTTTAATAATATCGTTGTTAATCATTTTTTATGTATTAAAAATAATGTAAAATAAAGTAAATAACACATATAACTAAAATAAACATAGTTAGAAATATAAAAAATTGTTTAATTGTAAGTAATACATATAATGTAAACATTAATTGAACATATATATCTAAAGAATATAATATATATACTTAATAAGATTTATACATAATTATTTCAATAGCTTATAAATTGTTAAAAAAACATATTAAAAATGATAAATACATATATATATATATACATACACCAATAATATAAATTAAAATGAAAAAAGATATATAAATAATTAAATTAGTACAATATTTTGAATGTTTTTAAAATACATATTACACTGCATTAACTAAAACAGTAGAGAAAATATTTGATAGCAGAGAGGATAAAATGACTATTTCTACTCCAGAGAGTGCAACAGTAGGGAAAGTGTTGGATAGCGTAAGGGTAAAAATTACTATTCACACTCCAGTGAGTGCAACAGTAGGGAAAGTGTTGGAAACCGGAGGGGTAAAAATTACTATTCCCGCTCCAGAGAGTGCAACAGTTAGGAAAGTCTTGGATAGCGAAGGGGTAAACATTACTATTTCCACTCCAGTGAGTGCAACAGTAGAGAAAGTGCTGGATAGCGTAGGGGTTAAAATTATTATTCCCACTCCAGAGACTGCAACAGTAGGTAAAGTGTTGGATAGCGGAGGGGTAAAAATAACTATGCCTACTCCAGTGAGTGCAACAGTAGGTAAAGTTTTGGATAGCGGAGGGGTACAAATTACTATTCCCACTCCAGTGAGTGCAACAGTAGGGAAAGTATTGGATAGCGGAAATGTACAAATTACTATTCCCACTCCAGAGAGTGCAAGAGTAGGGAAAGAGTTGGATAGCGTAAGGGTAAAATTGACTATTGCCACTCCAAAGAGTGCAACAGTAGGGAAAGTGTTGGATAGCGTAGGGGTACAAATTACTATTCCCACTCCAGTGAGTGCAACAGTAGGGAAAGTGTTGGATAGCGTAGGGGTAAAAATGACTATTCCCACTCCAGTGAGTGCAACAGTAGGGAAAGTGTTGGATAGCGTAGGGGTAAAAATTACTATTCCCACTCCAGTGAGCGCAACAGTAGGGAAAGTGTTGGATAGCGGAGGGGTACAAATTACTATTTCCACTCCAGTGAGTGCAACAGTAGAGAAAGTGTTGCATAGGGTAGGGGTAAAAATGACTATTCCCACTCCAGTGAGTGCAACACTAGGGAAAGTGTTGGATAGCAGAGGGTTACAATTTAGATACTTATCAATTAAATCATTATTAAAAATAAATAACCAATTAATAATTAATCATTTATAAATTAATTATAAATACTAATAAATATTAATAATTACTTTTTTTATAATTAAATTACTTCTCGTCCTATTCCCCTATATACCCACAACCCGCTCATAACAAACACAATTAATATTATCAATAACTTAATTAATACTAATTGATAACCACATTTTAATTAATAATTAATTATTTATAAATAATAATAAATAAACATTAATAATTACTTTATTAAAATTTAATTACTTCCCACCCTTCACCCCTATAAACCCACAATACGCTCCTAAAAAAATAACACAATTTATATAATTATCTATCAATTAATTAACATTAATTAATAACCAATTAATAATTAATTTGGGGGGCGCTAGGCGGCGCACGAGCGGAATGGCCGCCATTGTGTGAGGCTCCCGCAGTCTGGCATCGTGATCCTGTACTTATCCTGTCCAAACGCTGTGGCTCGTCCACCTCATGTCGGGAAGTAGAGCCTAATGATGGGGGGAGTGAGCGATCCGAGTTGTGCGGGCCTCTGACGCGGATCGCAGCTGCTGCTGCCGAAAGAAGGTGAGACCGCGGCGCATCCCTGAGCGGTCTGGAGCTACCGCGGGGTGCTGTCACACACGCAAGCACCGTGGATCCCATGAGGCGTGCAGGCCGCAGGACTGATATGGCGGCGACTGCGGGACGGTGAGTGCCCTCTACATCGGCACGCATGGCCTCATTCCCCTGACGAGCGCTGGAGCCCTAAGCGGCTCTTCCACAAGTATACGCTGCCGGCGGCGGAGGGTGGCGAATCCCTGCCTCTACGTGCCGCGCGGACGGCGGATCGGCCGTCAGCGGCTGAGAGGCCCAGTGAGCGCCTTGCGGAAATCGTTGCCTTGGAGGGAGCATGAGGTGCATATCACTCCGGGAGGGGAGTCGCCTTAATCAATGCAGGCTTTGGGGCATGTATGAAACTGCCTGTTGGTGCTACAGTAAGGCCCGAGTATCAGATGTGCAGAGGAAGGGACAATCTGCACTATATTGCTGGCGGTGGGCCGAAGTGCGGTGGGTGCAACGAGGCTCCCCTACCACGGGTCATTTCACTTTACCCGCGCAGACGGAGCTGCGAGACGCACTGCCCCCGGCATCAGCTTGGTGGCCTGCCTATTCTGGTGTGCTTGTTGGTCGTGCATTCCCCCCATGCCGTTCACGGTGTGCAGCATATTTTGGGACACACCTTGTGGGGGGCCCCCCCTTCTGCCATCGCCCCCCCCATTGACCTCATCACGCTCTCCGCATCGCCGGGTGCTCTAGGATGGGGAAGCCACGACAACCGCGCCTCACCTTCGAGGCGAAGAAGGGAATTTGCCAACAGACAATGGAGGCGGACGGTGACGCAGACGAGCTGCAGCAGGACCCACAGCCCGCGCAGGGGGAAGACATGAAAGCGATCCTTCTGGAAATGAGACAGGGCTTCGCGAACATAGCTGACAAAGTGGACACTCTGAGTACACGCATGGACGCAATAGCCCACAAGATCGACGGGCACGAAACGCGTATAAAGGATACTGAACTGCGTATCTCAGAGGCTGAAGATACCACGGCCCGCATTCAAACCACAGTGGCACAGATGGACAAGCTACTCAAGATCATAGCTGCCAAGAATGAGGATATCGAAGCGAGGAGTAGGAGAAACAACATTAGTGTACTGGGAATACCGGAAAGTACCAATACGGGCAAAATGGAGGAATATATCAAGAGGTTGTTGCTGGTGGTGGTGGGATCGGAATCTCTCTCCCCTCACTTTGTCGTCGAGAGGGCCCACCAGTCCCTTGGGCCGCGGCCATCCCTCGGAAGTGTGCCCAGACCTATCATAGCGTGCCTGCTGAATTATAGGGATTGGGATGTGGACCTAAAGGTGGCGAGATACAAGAAACAGCTGCATTTTGAGGGGGTGGCCTTCACCATATACCCTGACTTCACCCCACTCATCCAAGAAGAACGGCGCAAATTCCTCCCCGTCAAACAAAAACCAAGGGAGGCCCAAATTGATTATGCTCTTCTCGACCCTGCACGCCTTCGGGTCACCTACCAAGGAAAACAAATGTTTTATACAAAACCTCAACAAGTCGAAGATTTCCTAAAACAACTTAAGAGACGGGGGGCGCCGCCGCCACGCCGGATGATTCGCCAAGATGGCGCTCGCCGAACATAGACTGATGGAAATCAGGATGCAAAGCTGCTAGTAGCTACTACAGATATTACAGTGCTGCAGCGCAAAGGATACTGGCATCAAATTACCCTGGGACTCATGGTGATGGAGGCAAGACCTACCTACCGCTGGGACACGGAGTTCATAAGCAGCCGGACACCCTCAACGCCCATTACAGGACTTGCTTGACAGCATAGACACCCCTGAATGGCGAGAGGTACCCGTGGGCGACCTAGCAGGACCTCCCCCTAAGGGAGATCCTCATTGTTGGTTCACTCTGGTCATAGACTAGAGAAGTTCACAGTAATGTTTTGTTTGATGGGTACTGGGGAGGTGGGAGGGTTAAACACAACTGGCATGATTGGGATGCTTCAGTGGGTGGGGGTGGTGGGTTTGGGGGTTAGCGAATGTTTTGACCAATGTAACCTACATCACTCTTTTTGGTACAGTAACTCACTGTTTGCTCAACTGTTATCCTATACGCCTTTGCAATACAACAGATATTACATTACAAGAAAATATGGGGGACACGGTAGATAGACCACCATTGAAGGTAATGTCCTGGAACCTCAGGGAACTGGGGGACCAGAGAAAGCGCAGACACATATCAGCCTACCTAGATCGTCAACAGATAAATATAGCTATGCTTCAGGAGACTCACATTAACCCGCAATCCCCAGCCACATTTGATAGCAAGTGGGCGGACAGTAGGATATTCTCCTCATACTCTTCCTATGCTCGCGGCACAGCTATCATAGTTAAAAATCAGACGCCGTTTGCACTGGCAGGCCCAATAACGGATCCACAAGGGAGATATGTCATAGCCTGGGGCCACTTAGGCAGGGATTCCATCACGTTAGCAAATTGTTATGGTTCTAATGTCGACACTCCAGAGTTTTTCACTAATATCTGGGGGGAAATTGTGAATGTAGAGTCCACCCACATAATTTAGGGTGGGGATTTTAATGTGGCCCTCAACCCGGCTCTGGATAGATCAAACACCGCAGCACACCATTACAACAACTCTCAGGCGGTATTACAGGGTATATTAGATGAGGGAGGTCTGATAGATAGTTGGCGTTACCTACACCCACAGGTCAAAAAAGGCACGCATTTCACAACACACGCTGGGTCATGGGCCCGCCTAGACTACTGTTTGCTGTCCCGGGGTTTGGGGTCGGTTATTCGTGGCGTTGCACACCCCGCCAGAACATTTTCAGATCATTGTCCTGTGAAGCTCACGCTCCTGCCTCCAGGATATGATATACCCAGACCTAGCTGAAGGTTACAGCCCACCGCCCTGTTAGATGCGGTCTTTCAGAGTGAACTTGGGGAGGAGATACAGGATTTCTTCCTGAGAAACAAGGGGTCAGTGGACAGTGTGGAGACGATATGGGAGGCCTTCAAGGTCACAATCAGAGGGTTCTGTACCTCCAAAAGCTTTGGTGTACTTGGAGATATACAGGGAACGCTCAGGAAATTGGAGGCGGCCCAGAAGGCGTTAGAGGCACGGACGGGGAGGGGGGAGACAGGTCAGGTGCAGAGCGAGTTTCGGGAGAAGTTGTCGGAATATGAGGATACTGCGGCGCGGGAGGCGAAATTCAGGGGACGGTATTGGGTGACCCATAGATACGGTGAAGGGTAGTGGCCTGGTAAAGCGCTGACTGACGTCACTAGGCGCCCCCGCTTTTCCACTCATATATTAGAGGTTGAGTGGCCTGAGGAGATAGTGCAGCGGGGCACCGCCGACATACTTGCAGCGTTCACCTCACATTACAGAGAGCTATACACCACACACCGACATGGCTCAATAGAACTCAATAGCTTCCTTGAGGATGTGGCGCTTGGGTGGCTGAGCGATACACAGCGGACATTCCTTTGCCTCCCTTTTGAGTTAGACGAAGTCAGAGAGGCGATCATGCAGCTTAAAAATGGGAAGGCACCGGGCCTAGACGGCATCCCTGCTGAATTTTACAAACGCTATATTGACATCATGGCGCCCATTCTTAAGGAGGTGTTTGAGGAATCCTTGGAAGTTGGAGTACTCCCTCCATCGATGAGGGAAGTACTGGTCACATCTCTCCTGAAGCCCGGCAAGTCCCCTGCATCCTGCGACTCCTACAGACCGCTGTCCTCATAAACTGCGACACGAAAATATTAGCTAAGGTCCTGGCTAACCGATTAACTCTTTTAATGGATAAGCTTATCCTGCCTGATCAGTCAGGTTTCGTCCCCGGACGAGCCACCACTCATAATCTTCGCACCTTGTTCTCCTTGCTCCAGAATATAGCACCTGAATTCCCGTTCGCTGCAGTTTTTTTGGATGCCACAAAGGCGTTTGTGGAATGGGACTATCTCTTCGGGGTCTTACAGCGAATGGACTTTCCTCCTCTATTCATTTCCTGGATCAGATTACTATACCAACAACCCACTGCCAAGGTGCTGATAAACGGACACTTTTCCCCCACGTTTTACATCACAAGAGGCACCCGGCAGAGGTGCCCATTATCACCACTCTATTCGCCATAGCAATCGAACCACTGGCGTTCAAGCTCCGCCAGAACCACCAAGATAAGGCTTTTCGTTGTTGCTTACGTCCAATTTTGATTTTCCCTTCACGCGGATGACGTTACTCTATATATTAGAGATCCCCTGCAAAACATCAACCCACTATTACGGGAATTCCTGGTCTTTGGCAGATTATCTGGGGTTGGTATTAACTGGGGGAAGTCTCAGTTCTTTCCTCTGACACCTGCGGCCATTAAGTTTGCCCTCGACTTCCCGCTGGAGTGGTGCGATACCCATCTTCGCTACCTGGGCATACAGCTGGCCAGAGACAGAGAAGACGTCATACAGCTCAACTATGACACGGCTATCACACAACTTTCTGGCAACGTTACGCACTGGATCTCTTTGCCTCTCTCCCTTGCAGGCCGCGCTTCCTTGATAAAAATGGTGGTTCTCCCGCGGTTCCTATACCTCTTCATGAATATACCATATCACCCTGGCTCCTATTTTTTTAAAACTCTCTGCACTGAATTACTTAGACTGTTTTGGGGAGGTAAGCAGCCGAGGCTCAAGTGGTCCATACTTACGAAGCCCTATGCTCAGGGAGGTTTTGATGTCCCAGATTTTGAGATTTATTTTCAATGCGCGCAAGCATACTATCGGATCAACCCCTTCCCCCCCGCTACATGCCGCAGGTGGCAACAGAGGACTGGCTCGCAGATCCCATTCCTCTGGATGGCATCATACATGCCCCTGCTCGATCTCGCGTGGAACCACCCACCACGGTCACAGGTGCGGTTGATGTATGGAACCGACTTGCAAATCTTATTGATTCCCCTTTGCTATACTCATCGCGGCTTCCGCTGTCCTATCATCCCTGCATGCCACTGTTGCAGGAAACGGGTTTTCACAAACTATGCAAATGGATTAAGGTAGCTAAATGGGGTGACCTTTTTCACAACGGCACATTCCGCTCCTCAGACCATCTATTTCAGGGGAGACAGCCCTCGCCACTAGATTAATTCCTATATACTCGGCTCAGGCAGGGAATTCGGTCCGTCATCCCAGACTGCCTGCGGGAGCCCGCAAACCTTATCCCGTTACATCAAATGCTGGGGTCCCCTTCTGTATATCCCTTTCCAGTCCCTGTCTTTCTTCCCATTTCCTTGGTTCCAGTTCTAGTTTTCTGTCTTTCTATTCTGCTGTCTTGCTTCTGTTGCCTTATATGTTTGTTACCTGTTTTCTGCCAAGTGTGCCCTGTGATTTCCTTCCTTTCCTGTTAAGCACTCCTCCTTGCTAGCTCCTTGTCTATTTGTGCTTGTGTTTAGTTCTACCCCCTTGCTGTTACTGCCTTGCGTGTTCCTGTTTGATCGCCAGGATCCGTGGGCACAGCTGACTACCTAGGTGGTGTTTCTTGTTCACTGTGAGTATTGTCTTTGAGTTACATTTATAACATCATAGGTATAAGCTCCACAGACCCTGCCTTTGCATGCATATCCTATATGTGGGTATTTGCAGTCAGTATCTGTAACAGCAATTGTGGGTGAGAACCTTACTGCGCTTCAGTCTTACCGTGTGGCGCTCCTGAGTGCTTTACCCCACACTCCCCTTTATTGTTAATGTTGCTTCATATATATGTCTTGCACATTCCTCCTGGGTGTAGTTATTCTGAATGCTAAATTGCCTCGTGAGTACCCTTTCTTTCTGAGTCTTACCCATCTTGTTCATTTGTACAGGCTTCCCCTTTGGATCCCTTTTTCTCCTCTAACTCCCTGTATGATCCTGGGCAACGCTGTACTCCTCTTTCTGTGTACGTTTTCTACCCAGTTCCCAGACCTTGCCCAAGTCCCTGACTGTGTTCCCCACATAGTCCCGGACAGTCCCTGACAGTCTGAGGATCGTTTTTGGACAAGCGCTTGAATTTGTTTGAGTTCTTTGTGAACTAGGCGTTGTTTTGATTGGGGTTTGGTGGGGTCTGTGGACCAATTTTGGTAAGATATTTGCAAATATCTGCTCGGCATAGAAAGTGTAAACATTTTCGTTTCAAGATGCCTTGTTTTAGTAGGCTATGTTGTGTGAGTTGTCTATGTTGTTCTAATGATGCTCGATTGGAGGAAAGGCAGCCTGCGCCTCCAGAGGGCAACCCGAATTGTGACATGTATGTCAAACATGGCCTTGGCCCTATTATGTTTTGTACATTATGGCACAAATATACAAGAGAATATGTTGAGTTGCAGTGGCCGTAAATAGGTACCTTTGATGAACAAAAACTGAATTTCCTACAGGATAAATTGTTTGCAATACGCAGTAGGCAGTCGATGTTTGATTATCTCCAGGTATGGCAGAAGCTAAGCAGAGGCGAATGAAGGCAGAGAAAGAGGCCCGAAAAAGGAGAATGCAGACAGTGACTCACAAAGCAGTAGCGTATGATGGAGAGAAAGTTGAGAAAGCTATAGAGTGTGCTGACAAATCCTATGTTACCCGAGAGGAAGGCGTTACATTTGTCAAGGAATTGTTAGACACCAGACCTCCGCCTCCATATGCCTCGCAGAGAGTATACCCTGCTGTGCCACAACCCCAGTTGTCTGTTTCTTTTGTTATTGACTCAGTTACTTTAGCCGCTGCGCCTCCTGTCAATTCTGTGGCTTCGCCCTCCACGCCTGTGATAACTGCTGGCCTCCCTGCTATGCCTATCATGTCAATGTCTTCTTTTTCTCCAGCCCTTATGCCCACAACACAGCCATTATCGACATTGGTGCCTATTCACTCAGTTACTACCCCTTCCCTCTTCCCTCACTCCCCGGCAGTACTCGGTAGTGGAACGTCTGGACGGGGACGGGGACGGGGACGGGGCAACCGCTAGGGAGCGGTTGGGACAGATTTTAATACGATCTGATGTGGGGGAGGAGGAAAAAAGGGCAGTAGCGAATCAGGCCGCTCAGTGAGCCTGTCATCCCATCTATAGTACTGGAGTGTGATGAGAGATTATGAGCCGTTTCTGCAGCAGCATGCCCTTAAGCACATGTCGGCTACACTGATTGGATTGTGGGAACAGTGCTTCAATGCTAAAACACTCCAGATTATTTATGATATCAGAGATAACGTATACATTGCTGGTGGATTACTGACAGAATATCAAGAGTCGGAATATCGACCTACAGAAATATTGACGCAAGAAATCGATGTCCAGAATATCGAAGTCCTATCTACAATGGTAAGTACAAAAATATTGATTAAAAAATATTGTTTTTAATAATATCGTTGTTAATCTTTTTTTTATGTATTAAAAATAATGTAAAATAAAGTAAATAACACATATAACTAAGATAAACATAGTTAGAAATATTAAAAATTGTTTAATTGTAAGTAATACATATAATGTAAACATTAATTAAACATATATATCTAAAGAATATAATATATACTTAATAAGATTTATAAATAATTATTTTAATAGCTTATAAATTGTTAAAAAAACATATTAAAAATGATAAATACATATATATATAGACATACACCGGGGCGCTAGGGAGCGCGCGGACAAGATGGCCGCAAACGAGTAAGGCTCCCGCAGCCCAGGGCCGTTATCCTACAATTCTCCTGCCTGTGAAGTGTGTCGGTGCTACTGTGGCCACCCGCTGCTGACTAAGGGACTCCGGCGGCCCCCGGGGGGGAAATCCGGAGGCAGAGACGATCCGTCACCGGAGATATCAGCCCTAGCACATTCCCCAGCAAGACGTGCGGAGCGCGCGATAGCTGGCAGCCGGCTGAGGAGGAGCACTGCGGGCCGCGGCTTAGCGCGTGGGGACCAGGCCGCGCGGGCCGCGCGCTGCAAGGCGGGAAGTGAAAAGCCCACTGGTGACCTGCGAGACTGCCGACGCTCCCCCAAGGGACATTGGGGTGTGGAGGAGCTGTCGATCGCCTGAGTTGCGGCGCTGCATAAGGGGAGTGCTGAGGCGGAGGAACCTGCTGTGGTGGATGGTCCCGCCGGGAGGCGACGTGCACAGCGAACAGCGGAGGTGCCATCGGAGGGGAGGTCTGAAGCGGCCAGTGTGTGGACGGGCGAGATCTCCCAGCCCGATCGAGACTTCCCGGGTGAGACCTCGGCGCTTACCGATTGAAGTGACCGGGTGAGGCATACAGGGCCGCCGCTCGGTGCGAGGGTGACCAGTGTGACTGTGAAGACGCGACCTGGGACGCAGAGCGAGGCCCTGCATGCAGTACTAGAGAGTCGGACCAGCCATGTACCCTCGAGTGTAATTGTGGGGAGGCGGGCCGCTTTGGTGCTGTGGAGAGCACCGCTCTGTCCCAGGCTCTAGAGGCATAGCGGATTGGGGTCTGGCACCCGGGCACTGACCTTAAGTTGGATGGCAGCGGAGAAGTGGGGAACTGTAGCCATACCACAGTGGAGTAACTGCCTGGAGCATCGCCCCTGGGAGTCGCCTAACTACGGACGGGCCCAGTTCTCTTCGCACCTGACGCCCGCTGGAGGCGGCGAGACACTCGCAAACTCATCGATGTAGGTTGGTGGGGCCAGGCCACCAACAGTACAGTGTGGAGGAGCAGTCCCGGCTGCGGACTCAAGATCAGTGGAGCTCGACGTGGGTGTGTCTTGAGCGCTACCGGGCCTGTGCTACAGACGCTACCAAACAGTCGGAGACGAGCTGGTCGGCGGCCCCTGTGTGCTGGGTGCTGGCGGCTGAGGTAGAGCAACATCGGACTCTGCTGGGGAGTGGCGCACTTGCTGGGGCCAGGGAGAGAGACAACTGGTGGACGACCCTGCTGCGGGGTGAGCCCACTGTAAACCGGGCGGGACAGTCTCGACCATCCGGGGGAACCAGTCGGACGTATCTGACCCCACAGGGGAGGTGATAGTGACTGGGAGGACCCTGTGACCCTCTTCCTTCTCTGGTACTGGTCGAAGAGGTGGGAAGTTAGCTCCTTGCAGTCCTGATGCAGTGGTGCCCAGGGTCACACCTACCTGACGCACATCGAGGGAATTTGTGAATGCCGTCAGCTCAACAATTGGCCATGGGGCGGTTGCGGAAGAAGCAAGGTGAGGACCGGCTGAGGGTGGAGGGTCCTGGCCTGGCATCGGGACGCTCTGACGGAGGTACGGGACTGCCAGCGTCGTCTTTGGAAGCCAAAATGGACGCCATGCTGGCGGCAGTTGATCGACTGAGCAATACCCTCGAACAAACTAGAACCTCCCTGGAATCCCGTATTGACAAAGTCATGGTGGATTTTACGTTACTCAATGCTGACCATCGTAAACTGGCAGACAGCGTTGCACACCAATGCCAGACGCTACAGGATGTTCAACCTGTGGTGCGCAGCCACACTGCGACTTTACAGGACCTGATAGATCGCGTTAATACTCTGGAGGACCGTGCGGAGGATGCGGAAGGCCGTGTGGTGAGACTGTTGGAGGGCGAGGAGGGACGACACCCCGAGCAGTTTGTGGAAGGGTGGTTGCGAGACATACTCCCTTCAGGGGTGCTCTCCCCACAGTTTGTAGTGGAACGGGCGCACAGAGTTCCGGCGCGGAGACCTGTCCCTGGGGCTCGACCACGTCCCTTTCTATTCAGACTCCTCAACTACCGTGACAGGGATGCGATACTCCGGGAAACAAGGAAACTGGGGGCCCTAATGGTAGGGGGTGGCCCGGTGATGCTGTTCCCAGATTATACAGCGACGGTTCAGAAACGGAGAAGTAACTATCTAGAGGTGAAGCGCCGACTGCGTGAACTACAGATTCCGTATTCCCTGCTGTTCCCCTCACGCCTCCGGGTGGTTACGAAGGAGAGGACACACCGTCCGATGTCTGGGACTGGTTGGAGGAAACGGGACAACACAGTGGCCCGAAGCCCTCGGACCCGGGCATTGGAGGGCGACGAGAGAGACGGTCGAGGCGGCGGTGACGGCAGGAAGGCCGTGGAGGGATGGGGTCGAGCCCCCTCGCGGCACCCAGTCCGGAGAAGATGCGTCTGGAACGTCAGGAAGCCCTTGAAGCGGTGGCAACTCTGGGATCTGTGAGCAGTCAGGGAGACGTGGCAGCTCGCGAACACAGTGACACTGAGACTAGCAGATCTTCCACTCCGTCTGCCATGCTCTCTGACGACCAAATGCTACCAGTGGTGACGCCTCAAACAGCTGACATTATTGTCTGAACACTGATACATTGGGAACCGATATGTGCAGGAGATGGGGGTAGTGTGGATGTGGCTGGGCACCCCTGTGTGTGGGGAAGGGAGGTTGTGGACTTTCCTGCCCCCTTCCTTGATGTGGCGCGACATATCGTGCTGGCGCATGCAGGCTGGCTGGGACACCGTAACTAAGAGGGGGGGTTGGAGGGTGGCGAGGATTTCCCATCCCAGGCAGCGGGAGGAGAGGAATAAGCATAATATGGCCAATAGACAGCGGGCGGCGGCAGTGGGCACCATAGCACTGTTAGCGAGTGCTTGGCACTGCTGGCAACTCAGAAGACATATATACTAAAGGCCGGAGTAACACTGGGCTTTCATAACTCGGGACCAATACCATCGCCCTTAGCACCCACTAGCAAACACCTGGCTTAATATTTCACAGGTGTCAGAGTTGTAAGTTTGGACGAATGCCCGCTCTGGGATTTGTCCTCATAGTTTCAAGGTTTTTGATTTTTGTTAGGTGCCTTCAGCGGCACATTGAAGTATTTTTGTTTGTTATGTTATTGCAGCAAACCGACATGACAGCTGTGACTGCAGTTCCCCCTCCCCTCGGCCAACCCTCTCCTGGCCCCGAACCTCATACAGCCCTTACTCATCATCGATGGCTGACACTACGTTAGTTACATGGAACATAAGAGGTATGCACACACCAGCGTGTCGTTACTCTGTGTTCGCCTACCTACAACGACATAAGGTGGCTATTGCCCTTCTCCAGGAGACCCATATGACACAGCCGGAACTAGATAAATTACGTACTCGATGGAGGGGTCAGCTCTTCGGGACCACATACTCTCCACACGCCCGTGGCGCATTGATCTGGGTAAGGGCGGGTACACCTTTCACATGCATAGACACGGTGGTTGATCCTGCTGGACGATACACATTGGTCAGTGGGAAACTTAATGGACAGCATGTGCTTCTGGGCTCCCTCTATGCCCCGAACGTCGACCAGCCGTTGTTCCTGGACCAACTCTCTGTGGTGCTAACACCATATGCAGGTCTTCCCTGGCTATTGGGTGGGGACTTTAACGCAGTCCTCGACACATACCTCGACAGGTCCTACCCGCCCCTCCGTAGCACACAGGCAACCTCGAACGCACGGAGTCTCACTGACTGGTTGTCACACTGGACCTTACGCGATGTGTGGCACAACTTGCATCCCAGCGACCGTATTTATTCGTACTACTCGGCGGTACACGACCTGCACGTCCGACTAGACAGGGTGGTGGGCTCTCCCTCCTTGGCCCCTCTGATAACCCAAGCAGAATACTAAGGCCGGACCCACTCGGATCATAACCCTCTTAAGCTGAGTCTGTGTTGGGACCCAGGAAGACCCCCCCGTTCCAACGTGGCGACTGCAGCCGGCCGCTCTCGCGGACGCGGAGTTTCGTGCCTCGCCAGGCACGGCGGTTGAGCAGTTCTTTGACCTAAACGAGGGAACGGCAGGAAGTGTGCTGACGGAGTGGGATGCACACAAATCAACGATGCGGGGACATTGCTTGGGGGCGACGGGGAATATTCGTAAGCAACTTGCGTTGTGACTTGCTGCCTTGGTGTCACGCCTTCTGCCGTGTGAACGATACGGCGAAGGAGGAGGTCGGGGCTCGACCCGGTTGGCGCGGCTCCGGACGCGGCATGCTGAGCTGCTTGAGCGACTACGGTGCCACAATTACGCGGCGCATTTGGCTCGGGTTCACGCCACATCCGATAGGGCGGGCGGTTAATGGCCTGGTTGCTTAGGCGGGAGACGGTGCATGCGCCGATAGAATCTATTCGTGGGCCGGATGGGACACTGGTGCACATGCAGCGAGAGATCCACCAAATACTGACAACGCATTACACGGCCCTATACGCTTTGACAGGGCGCCGACAGGCACAGGATCTGGATCAGTTTCTGGAGTCCGCCTGTCTGCCCACGGTTCCAGGTGATCATCAGGAAACACTAGAGGCCCCCCTCACGGTGGAAGAGATAGGGGAGGCGGTGGCTTCACTGGCCTCTGGAAAGGCGCCTGGACCGGATGGACTTCAGGCGGAGTATTATAAAGCCTATCGGGAGTCCCTAACGCCCAGGCTGCATGCGCTATATCTTGCGGCCCTTGAGGAGGCCACCCTGCCTGCCTCCATGAGGGAGGCCTACCTGATCTCCCTACTCAAGCCCGGGCGTGATCCTACCAACTTGGGGTCCTACCGCCCCCTTGCTCTTCTCAACGCAGACTACAAAATTCTGGCCAAGGTCTTGGCGGAACGGCTGGCCCCAACAGTACCAACGTTGGTGCACAGGGACCAAAATGGGTTTGTGCCAAAACGTAGCACCTCTCTTAACCTGCGACGGTTCTTCCGGGTGGCTACGGATGGAGCGCAGCATTGGCCTAGGGCAGGCTGCCTGGTCTTGGACCTTCAAAAGACCTTTGACTGCCTTGAGTGGGGGTACTTGGTGGCGGCGCTCTCACACTATGGACTGGGCCTCGGGTTCCTCCAGTTGGCAGCGCTTCTCTACAAGAACCCCGTGGTGCGGGTAAGGACTGGCCCTTACATTTCTGAAGCCATCCCGGTTGGTCGCGGTACCAGACAGGGGTGTCCTCTCTCGCCCCTCCTTTTCGCATTCGCAATAGAGCCTTTGGCTGCCACACTACGTAGTGTATTGACGGATGGCATCCCCCTGGGTGACGCGACTCATTAGGTTTCCTTATATGCGGATGACCTCCTGGTCTTCATCAAAGAGGTGGCACATATTCCGGGGGACTTGGAGCGGGTCCTGACTGACTTCGCCGCGCTCTCCGGACTACGAGTGAACGCGGCTAAGTCGTGCCTTTATGCGTTCCGAGCAGATACTCAGGATCCACAGTACCGCCTGGGGGGCGTACCGGTCAAGTGGCAACCAGACACCTTTCGTTATTTGGGCATCCAAATATACCGGCAACCAGCTGATCTAGTAGAGGGCAATTTGGGTAGGGCGGTAGCGGCGATCAGAGCCCAGATGTGGTTTTGGGGTACTCTCCCTCTCGCGGTCACGGGGCGCATCGCTCTAGTCAAAATGGTGATTCTGCCCAGGCTCCTATACTATTTTGCCAACCTACCCATTTACATACCGGCATCCTTTTTTACAACCCTGGAGTGTTTGCTTCGGGATTTTGTATGGGATGGTGCACGCCACAGAGTCGCACTATCCAAGCTATACCTCCCCACAGGTCAGGGGGGGCCTTGTGATGCCGTGCTTTGCGCACTATTATCTAGCAGCGCAATTGCAATGGGTGGCCAGGTGGCTGGCAGACAGAGAGTGAGATGACACAGCGTCTGCGGAGCCCCCTATATCTCTGGCTGATATCGTCGAGTCGTTCCACCCGACCACAAAAGTGTTTAAGCCGGGGCCTCTCCTCGTTAAAGTGGCCTACAAATGTTACCGCCGTGCTCTTTATCTAACCCGGAAAAGAGTCCCTTATGCTCCTGCCATGCCGATAGAGGGCTCCCCTAGTGAGCGGAGGGTGCTGCGCTCGGCTGAGCTCGCAGATTGGCATGCGGCGGATATTCACACATTGGGGGACCTCTACCGGGATGGTGCTCTTATCCCATTCGCCTTGCTGGCGGAGGAGACTGGGTTACCAACCGGCCAATTTCTTTGTCACCGCTCACTGATATTGACACTGGCGAGTCGATGGGGAGATCTTAGAGAGGAGCCAGAGCAGCACCTCATGATGCAATATCTACATGTCATGGGGCGGGGGAGGCATATGATACGATGGTTCGCAGCTTCTTTGCGCACGCAGACGGCGACTGACTTATCCCCTCTGCGTCGTAAATGGGAGACGGACCTGGCCCGCCCCATGGCTGACAAGGAATGGAGCAGAGCTTTGCAGGGTCCAAAACGGATCCCCAGGAACATGCGATTCCGCCAAATCCAATACTTTATTCTACATAGAGCATATCTCACACCCGACTCTATAAACCGGTATTTCCATCGCGCAGACGCGAGTTGCCCTCGCTGCAGGGTGCTGGACGCTGGACTAGTTCACATGATGTGGAGTTGCCCCGCACTGGATTTGTACTGGCGGACGGTGTATGGAGCACTGAGTGCATGCACGGGTCGACTGGCCCCGCTCGAGTGGCCGATCTGCCTGCTGCACCTGTTCCGCAGAGCCCCGTCCACGAAAGTCGCTTCTCGATTTTTCGACCTGGGTCTGGTGGTGGCAAAGTGATTGCTTACCAAACGCTGGAAGGCAGCGGACCCCCCACCGGGCACGAGCGTGGCGAAGTTCAATGCTGGTGTGGGCAGGGGCGGAGAGCATGGCCCTTCTGAGGGAGGAAACACTAGGCCTCAGACGAACACCAATAGCGAGCCGGTGGGACACACTCTTGCAAACCCTGACACACCAAGATGGGGACACCCTGAGACCTTGCGAGATGAATACTGGGGAAGCCCTTGCTGAGGGGGAGGGGGGCGGAGGTCAGACCGGGAGCCAGACATGAAAAGTGTCGCTGAGGCATAAGTGTCTAGGTGAGGTGCTGGGAAATGGTGTGGCTATCAACCGAGCTGTTTGCATAAGGGGACACAGGGTTGGTGGGAGGGGTTTGGGCCGGGAGATTGAACATGGAGTGGTTAAAAGTGACGGCCGGAATTGCTGCTGTTGTTTTGTTAGGGGCACTTGTTGTTTTGGCCCTTTTCTTCCTGTTTAGTGTATTGGCTAAAGGAATACAATGGGGATGTGTGGGCGAATTATGAATGGCTCCTTCAGGGGAAGCCCCCTACAACGTGAAAGCAAAAGGGGACGTTGGGATAATGGAGATGACTGAGAGGCTCACAATGCTAATTCGTCTCAGAAAGTGGGCATAGCACCTGTTCTTGTTCATTATTGTACACAAGACTAGAGATGTACCATTGGCCATTAGGTCGCTCAATTGTACCATTGTACCATGTAATTTAATTGTATTTTATAACAACAAATAAAAGAAAATGCCAATAAACAGATTTCATAATATATATACACATACACCAATAATATAAATTAAAATTAAATAAAATATATAAATAATTAAAGTAGTACACTATTTTTAATCTTTTTAAAATACATATTACACTACATTAACTAAAACAGTAGAGAAAATATTTGATAGCAGAGAGGATAAAATGACTATTTCTACTCCAGAGAGTGCAACAGTAGGGAAAGTGTTGGATAGCGTAAGGGTAAAAATTACTATTCACACTCCAGTGAGTGCAACAGTAGGGAAAGTGTTGGATACCGGAGGGGTAAAAATTACTATTCCCACTCCAGAGAGTGCAACAGTTAGGAAAGTCTTGGATAGCGAAGGGGTAAACATTACTATTCCCACTCCAGTGAGTGCAACAGTAGAGAAAGTGTTGGATAGCGTAGGGGTTAAAATTATTATTCCCACTCCAGAGAGTGCAACAGTAGGGAAAGTGTTGGATAGCGGAGGGGTAAAAATAACTATGCCTACTCCAGTGAGTGCAACAGTAGGTAAAGTTTTGGATAGCGGAGGGGTACAAATTACTATTCCCACTCCAGTGAGTGCAACAGTAGGGAAAGTATTAGATAGCGGAAATGTACAAATTACTATTCCCACTCCAGAGAGTGCAAGAGTAGGGAAAGAGTTGGATAGCGTAAGGGTAAAATTGACTATTGCCACTCCAAAGAGTGCAACAGTAGGGAAAGTGTTGGATAGCGTAGGGGTACAAATTACTATTCCCACTCCAGTGAGTGCAACAGTAGGGAAAGTGTTGGATAGTGTAGGGGTAAAAATGACTATTCCCACTCCAGTGAGTGCAACAGTAGAGAAAGTGTTGGATAGCGTAGGGGTAAAAATGACTATTCCCACTCCAGTGAGTGCAACACTAGGGAAAGTGTTGGATAGCAGAGGGTTACAATTTACATACTTATCAATTAAATAATTATTAAAAATAAATAACCAATTAATAATTAATCATTTATAAATTAATTATAAATACTAATAAATATTAATAATTACTTTTTTTTATAATTAAATTACTTCTCGCCCTATTCCCCTATAAACCCACAACCCGCTCATAAAAAACACAATTATTATTATCAATAACTTAATTAATACTAATTAATAACCACATTTTTAATTAATAATAAATTATTTATAAATAATAATAAATAAACATTAATAATTACTTTATTAAAATTAAATTACTTCCCACCCTTCTCCCCTATAAACCCACAATCCGCTCCTAAAAAAACCCCATAATTAATACAATTATCTATTATTTAAGTATTATTACTTAATAACCAATTAATATTTAATTATAAATTGATTATAAATACTAATAATTAATATTAAATACTTTATTATAACTAAATTACTTCCCACCCTATTCCCGTATAAACACACAACCCGCTACTAAAAAAATTACACAATTTATATAATTATCTATTAATTAATTAACATTAATAACCAATTAATAATTAATTTGGGGGGCGCTAGGTGGCACACGAGCGGAATGGCCGCCATTGTGTGAGGCTCCCGCAGTCTGGCATTGTGATCCTGTACTTATCCTGTCCCAACGCTGTGGCTCGTCCACCTCATGTTGGGAAGTAGAGCCTAATGATGGGGGGAGTGAGCGATCCGAGTTGTGCGGGCCTCTGACGGGGATCGCAGCTGCTGCTGCCGAAAGAAGGTGAGACAGCGGCGCATCCCTGAGCGGTCTGGAGCTACCGCGGGGTGCTGTCACACACGCAAGCACCGTGGATCCCATGAGGCGTGCAGGCCGCAGGACTGATATGGCGGCGACTGTGGGACGGTGAGTGCCCTCTACATCGGCGCGCATGACCTGATTCCCCTGACGAGCGCTGGAGCCCTAAGCAGCTCTTCCACAATTATACGCTGCCGGCGGCGGAGGGTGGCGAATCCCTGCCTCTACGTGCCGCGCGGACGGCGGATCGGCCGTCAGCGGCTGAGAGGCCTAGTGAGCGCCTTGCGGAAATCGTTGCCTTGGAGGGAGCGTGAGGTGCATATCACTCCGGAGGGGAGTCGCCTTAATCAATGCAGGCTTTGGGGCATGTATGAAACTGCCTGTTGGTGCTACAGTAAGGCCCGAGTATCAGATGCGCAGAGGAAGGGACAATCTGCACTATATTGCTGGCGGTGTGCCGCAGTGCGGTGGGTGCCACGAGGCTCCCCTACCACGGGTCATTGCCCTTTACCCGCGCAGACGGAGCTGCGAGACGCATTGCCCCCGGCATCAGCTTGGTGGCCTGCCTATTCTGGTGTGCTTGTTGGTCGTGCATTCCCCCCATGCCGTTCACGGTGTGCAGCATATTTTGGGACACACCTTGTGGGGGGCCCCCCCTCTGCCATCGCCCCCCCATTGACCTCATCACACTCTCCGCATCGCCGGGTGCTCTAGGATGGGGAAGCCAGATGCACGACAACCGCGCCTCACCTTCGAGGCGAAGAAGGGAACTTGCCAACAGACAATGGAGGCGGACGGTGACGCAGACGAGCTGCAGCAGGACCCACAGCCCGCGCAGGGGGAAGACATGAAAGCGATCCTTCTGGAAATGCGACAGGGCTTCGCGAACATAGCTGACAAAGTGGACACTCTGAGTACACGCATGGACGCAATAGCCCACAAGATCGACGGGCACGAAACCCGTATAAAGGATACTGAACTGCGTATCTCAGAGGCTGAAGATACCACGGCCCGCATTCAAACCACAGTGGCACAGATGGACAAGCTACTCAAGATCATAGCTGCCAAGAATGAGGATATCGAAGCGAGGAGTAGTAGAAACAACATTCGTGTACTGGGAATTCCGGAAAGTACCAATACGGTCAAAATGGAGGAATATATCAAGAGGTTGTTGCTGGTGGTGGTGGGATCGGAATCTCTCTCCCCTCACTTCGTCGTCAAGAGGGCCCACCAGTCCCTTGGGCCTCGGCCATCCCCCGGAAGTGTGCCCAGACCTATCATAATGTGGAAATATGGATTTTTCTGGTCAGTTATGTCCCCTATCTTGGACCCCAACGGTTTCATGTATAAACCATAAGTACATGTATGTTTCCTCCAGTTCCAGTTATGAAGACGCAAACACATGTGCGTCCACCGCCAACATGTCCTCTTTCAGATCCGCCATGAATGGGCCGGATACTCCATTCCTAAGTATGAAAGGCCACCGCCTTTATATGGTTCACTTATGCCATTTTACAGATCAGACGAGTAGGCCCTGATTCTGCCATCAAGTCTTTTCTGCCTTCTGCCTCTGAAAGCTCCAGTCTGAGCTCGCATCTGTACCCATGAACTTTGTCCTACTCCCTGCGCGGCTAACGGTGCCGACTCCAGCCTGTTGCCTGCCAAAAACTGTATTTCACCTTCAAGATTATCTGCTTTGCTCCGCTCCCTATCCAATGCATTCCTGTCTAGTAGTTTAAGTAAACATTCTTTCAGCTACCGAGCAAAAGGCCCGGCTTCTCTGTCTTCATGCAAGTAATTCATAGCCCTGTTACTATGAAAGATTTCGGCCCTCGCATCTAGTGTAGACACTTAGACGCTTGTACACGCATTAACAGTCAGTATAGTCAGTATAGAATAAGATTCTACTCTAAGAGACCTCTCTTTTGGATAACATAGTTCTCTAAACATAGGATGTTAGATATGATTTGGGATTAGGTTGACTTGACCCTCCAGACTTCTGTCGCCACATGTAGAGCTAAATGTCAAGTCCCCTTCACCCCCTAGTTACACGTCAATCACACGTCATGCTGCTGTGCGCGCATCTCTGCCAAGTATTTCTGCTGACATTGCGAAACTCTTTCATGGAACCACCCTATTATGACATCATACCTGATGACGTTCTTTAGTTACACCCAGTTACACCCATTTTTGCTACGCATGTATGTTCTTATCTTTGCTATCAATTGTTACGCCTCCTGCATTTGCTTCACTGTAATGCCTATTGTATAAAAATGATTACCTGTCAATAAAGTTGGGTCTTCACTTCCTGAACCTTCGTGGTGATGGAATATGGAGCTCATCGATTTAAATTGATTATGGAATAAAGCCCGTTCCGAACCTCTAATACCACGGATTCTGCCTCTTATTTTACTGAGCTATTGTTATAGATTTTCCGCATCAAATTAAGTCCCGGTAATTAAATTATTTACCACATAAATGGCGCCCGAACAGGGACACTTTCTCATCTCACGCGCCGGCGGTGCGTTGCAGGCCCGGTCTCCTGTCACGGCTGGACGGACAACAACGCGTACCCACAGGATTTCCTGTATCTCCCTCCTGCCGAGCGGGGGTAACTGAGGCTGCGATCAACACCCAGACGAGGCGGTGAGAAGTGCGAAGTATCCCGACCAGAGCCTAGCTGAGAGAGCAAGATCTGAGGTATACAGAGGCCCACCAGTTCCGAAGTTCCGAAGTATCGAGTCGAGTCCAGTCCGGTCCGAGTCCAGTTCAGTTCAGTTCCGAGGCCTTCCGTTCCGAGCTACCCGGTGAGTACCATTGTCGGGGAGGCGTTCTGACGTGCACATAGGTTGTGCCGGTCAAGACGGGTTTGGGTACACAAATCCGGTCTGCACTGTTTCAGCAGTGTATCTGTACTGTTTAGCAGTATATCAAGTATGTCTAGTATATGAAGTCAGGATTATCTAGTTAGTATCGAGTATTATGTTTAGTGGACGGCCATCATTGTTGTTCATTAAATGTTAAATGTTAAATGTTTTAAATACGTTCTGCATATTGTGGTATGAATGACTGTTCATTATTGTGTCTCGTTGTATTAAACGTGTTCAAAATTCAGGTATCAGATCAGATCAGTTCTCAAAATGCCGCTCTTTTCGAAATTAAGACAGATCAAAACTAGAAAAGGGTTACTCGAAGAAGCTGTTCCCATTCCTCCTAGGGACACTCCAGGGTACTTTATGTATCATAAACATGGCCTAGATGCCATATTATTTCTTGATTTATGGGTAGACTACACCAAGGAATTACCAGAAAGTCACAGGTGGCCCGCAGCTCGGACCTGGGATGCAGATTGCATCGTGAAAGTAGAGGAAGAATTATGGAAAAGGAAAGCTAGACAATCACAGAAAGACGCCATTGAATTATGGCGAAAAGAATCGTATAGACGTACGGAAAAAGCACGTAGACAGGAAGAGAAGAGTAAGGAGAATTCAAATAAAGTTCGAGAAAATATATTAATTGAAGAAGGTACTCGAGTAAAATCAGAACAAGTAGACAGACAACGAAATACCCTTATGAATGGTATGTATCCTCTCCTGGCCGAAGGATTACCTAAGGCTACTCCGGAGATACCAAAAGACTTGACACCCCCATTGTTTCCGATAAAGGTACATCCCAAAGGGCATCCCAGAACCGCAGAAGATGTTTTTCTTTCCTCTTATTTAGACGACGCAGCTCCCGAGTATGCCAATGCTGCGCCACATAGACCGCCTGCAGAGGGGGTTCAACGCCAAGACCCTCTTCCGTCTGTACCTCCGCAACAGCAAACTCCGACACAAGTTCAGGCAAGCACATCTGCCTCGACATCTGTATCCACACCTATAGTTGCGATATCACGTTCGACGAATCCTTTCACATCCAGCACCTCAGGTGGGGCTACCGGAGGTGCATCAAACATTTTTTCTACGCCACCCAGAGTAAATAAACTTTCCTTTCAAGAATTAGCTCACCAACGTACGCCCAAACTAGTAACTCCCAACACGCTCAAGGAACTTCTAATAGATTGTAGATATGACCCGGTGCCCGGAAAAGGGGACGAAATGGTGCTAGCATCATTACGTATCCGACGAGCTGCTATATATTTAGGGAAGCTACCAGGAATGACTACGCACTTAGAAAATATATATCACTTTGTCCAGTCAGGACGAGATTCCGAAAGTATTGACAGAGCCATGGAGTACCAAAAAGTGGAAATACAGGGGGAACTGTTACGTTTCCTCATAAATTGTGTGATCAGAAATCAAGACCGACCAGGGGTAAATCCGAAAGAAATGCAAATTCTTACCACATGGAGTCAGAATATATCAGAGGGGAGACATGATAAACGATCATGTATAGTAGCTATGTGCCGAAAGATCCGCAAAGAAATAGAACGAATACACGAAGAAAGATTAGCAGTAGACGAACCTGAACAAACCGAGGAGGAGGAGGAATTAGAACTGCCCACAGGACAGTTAGAAACCATGGCCTATGTGGGTAGAGGAAGATCTTGCAATAATACTAGATGCTTCACTGATCCGATACGTCCGGTACGTCCAGATAATAGCAGAAATTTCCAAACTCCTATAATAAGTATAAGGTCCCCCGAACATTCGTTCCAAGCCGCTGACAACCTACTCCGAGAACGAAGGGGTTATCATATACTCGATTCTATGGACGAACAAGAATTAGCCAGGTCAGCCGTTCAATGGGTTGACAGTCCCGGAAAATATAGTGATGATACACTAGCACACACGTTTTTGAACCTCGCCCCAGATGAGCAGCGTTTAGCTGGTACCTATATGATTCAACAACTCCTTATATTATATAAAGGCCAACACTCCGATCCTGGTCCATTACCTGATATATTGACTAAATTACTCACGAATAAATGGAGAGGTTCAGGTACTGAGTTAATTAGAGAAATACTAGAATCTAGAAAGCAGTACATTCTTTTTGTATGTCCCGAACATGTTTCACTGCCCATCAAGGAAAGAACGACGTACTATATGGATAGACAGAATCCCTTACGCGAAGTGCACCCGATAAAAGGTGATGACAATCAGTTTAAACGTGTGTTTGTATACACACCCATATCTAAAATAGAACTATTGGAAATGAAGAAGGTGGTACCCAGTCATGACAAAGACCCAGCGGGTTTCCACCGTGAAATTAAAGACATGTTGCTCATGGGAGAGTATACCTATCCAGACATTATGACGATATTGAAGGTATTAATGCCTGCGGGCATTTATGAAAAACTCAAGGAAAAGGATTGGGAGGTGGGAGACCAAAAGATAGATTGGACAGCATTAGAAAACGAAGAAAAAGCTCGAGGTCCAGGTGCAGGGCTTGGGGAGAAGACCAAAACACTACCAGGTTTACTAGTACAGGTACTGCCACGTTTATTAACTACGAAAAAGGAAGACTGGGGTGCAATCTCAGCCTGTAAACAAAAGCAAGATGAAGACACTAGTGATTTCTACGCCCGATTCGAAAAATGTTTTGGTATAAATAGTGGAATAAAAGCAAGTAGCGAATCGTATCCACATCTGTTTGTGACAAAGTTAGTTGAAAATTCTTTGCCCCAAGTTAAGAATAGAATATTGAAATTCGAGAGTACCTGGCAAGGTAACACTCCGTCACAAATGTTACAAATGCTACAGTACCATCACAATAGAATTAGAGAAGAACAAGAACATGAACAAAGACGCATGAAAGACACGAAGATGAAAATGCTAGTTTCCCAGACAGTTCCAGCTGACGGTCATAAAAAGGGTATGACACAGTCCAGTGTTTCAACAGGTCCAGTAAAAGGGACGTGCAACTATTGTAAACAGCCAGGTCATTATGTACACGATTGTCCGGTTTTAAAACATAATATCGCCATAGGTAATACTAAAGAAAGACCGCGGCCACTTAGACAGGATCAGAATCAACAAGGAGCTCCGCAGCATGCACAGTCCATGCCAGCTCCGCAACAGTCCATGCCAGCTCCACCACAGCAGCCTATTGCTGCCACACAAACAACGACACGACAGATGTACCAGACCGCACAGTATGACTATCCTGATTACCAACGATACTCATGAAACAGCCTAGAGAGGGAAGTTGGCTTACCCCTTATTGAGGTCCCTGTAGATCAAGAAGGACCTTATGTACACAGTGAACTATTAGGCCAAGATAGAAAATTTTTACTTGATACAGGGGCAAGCCGAACAACAATAAAACGTAGTGAAGTTCCAGGGGCACCCCTCTCAGGCTCACAGAATATTTCCCTTGGGTTTTCAGGAAAACCTATCGTTAACGAAGTATCACAGCCTCTTCCCCTTACGATTGGTCCTTTGACACGAACTACAGATTTATTGCTTACTAAATCATGCCCAGAAAACTTGTTAGGTATAAAAACTTTGAAAGCTCTAGGAGCTATAATATGTTGTTCTCCGGAAGGAGTAAGATTGTTTTTACGTGATTTCAAAGGGCACTATGTGTCCCGAGACATGGATTCCCGACTGCAGACTTTACCCACACATTTATGGGCACAAGGCCCTACAGATGTTGGTTGCATGAACATTACACCATATCGAGTCACATTAAAGGCAGGAGTGGTACTACCACGAATGCGACAATACAAGTTACCCCCAGATGCTGTAGTGGCTTTACTGCAAATCATTGACGAGCTTATTGGCCAAGGAGTGGTTGTGGAGACCGACTCCAATGTATGTAATTCACCGATAATTCCGATTCTTAAACGAACTGATCCAAAGGCTCCGCCAGTATATCGATTGGTTATTGATCTGCGCGAATTAAATAAATGTGACAACACAGGAGGCAGCCACATCGACTGTCCTCCCTTGGACTCAGGAACATACACACCCTTTTGAAAGTTTAAAGAAAGCTTTATGTCAAGCACCTGTCCTAGCAACACCATGTTACAGCAAACAATTTACGCTCTTTGTTACAGAACGCGAAGGTACTGCTTTGTCAGCACTCACACAGGAACAAGCAGGATCACACAAACCGTGTGCTTATTTTTCTAGTACATTAGATCCCGTAGCTCAGGCTCTGCCTGCGTGCCTAAAATCAGTGGCAGCAACAGCTTTAGCAATTAGACAAAGCGATGCCATAGTGTTAGGACACCGATTGACAGTACAAGTACCACATGCAGTAGAGGTTCTCTTGAACCGCACACAGACACAACACTTGACTATAGCACGACTCACTGGTTACAAATTAACATTGTTTCAGCCACATATAGAAATCAGACGTTGTAGTACATTGAATCCTGCCACACTGTTACCAGTAAACGGAACAGACCCACTTGTATTGAAGTTATCACTATCACGACGAAACCTAGACAAGACTTGACAGATGTCCCATTGTCAGATCCAGACCTGACGTTGTATGTAGATGGTTCATGCATGAGAACAAGTACAGGAGAGTTAGTGGCCGCGTATGCAGTCACAACAGACACTGAAGTCATTGAAACAAATCGTATTAATACCTTGTCCGCTCAAGCAGCAGAGCTCATCGCTCTGACGCAAGCCTGTATTCAAGCTACGAATAAGAAAGTCAACATATATACTGATTCACGCTATGCATTCGGAGTTGTACATGACTTCGGCGTGCTGTGGCGAGAGAGAGGTTATTTAACTTCTCACGGTACCCACATCCAGCACGGACCCCTTATTCATGCCTTACTAGATGCAATACATCTACCCACTGCAATATCAATTATGAAATGTAAAGCTCATACGAAAGTTACTGATATCATTTCCCAAGGCAATGATTTAGCTGACAGAACAGCTAAACAGACTGCTCAAACTCACACGTCTGACATGACAAAGACAATAGTTCCGACACCAACACATTGCATGACGGTTAAGGACCCCGCTCTTGACGTAATCGACATACAGACACATGCTACACCAGATGAAATAAAGAAATGGACTGAATTAGGAGGGACCCAAACGGATCAAGGATGGATGACGAAGGAAAAATCTGTGTGGTTCCTTCCTGATTCAATGGTCCAAGTTATCATTAACACTGTACATAGTCCAGCGCACCTAGGAGAAAAAGCTATGCTAGACAGCATTCAACACATTTGGTTCAACAAACATTTACGAGCAGCAGCTAAACAAAAAGTCCGTACCTGTATGATCTGTTGTCAGCTTAACCCAGGTAAAAGCATTCCCGTAGAACAGGGTGGATTTCAGCCTCCTGATCACTCTTTTGAAGTCCTCCAGATGGATTATATCCAGATGGAACGATGTCGAGGATTCAAATATGTTCTCGTAGTTGTCTGTGCTCTTTCCCGTTGGACAGAGGCATACCCGGTTTCAGATTACACTGCCCCGACTACTGCCAAACAGTTGGTTCGAGAATTCTTCCCACGGTACGGTTTACCACGTGCTGTCTACTCAGATAACGGCCAGCCGTTCTCCTCCGAACTAATGAAACACGTTTCACTTTTGTTAGGCTATCAGTGGAGATTCCACTGTGTCCGACACCCCGAGGCAGCAGGTCTCGTGGAACGACATAATCAAACTCTGAAAATTAGATTGTCCAAAATATGTAGAGAGAAAGGTGTCGACTGGGTAGTAGCCTTACCAGTTGCACTCTTTTACATGAGAATGGTAGCGCACTCTCGAACAGGGCTATCCCCTTATGAGGTGGTCTTTGGTAGACCACCAAATATGTGGGGGACGCCTGTACCACGCAAAATAACTGATATTGACTGTAATATGCTGACAGATTACTTGGCTTCCTTGATGTCTGCACTACAATCTTGTCGTTCACAGGTAGCTGCAGCCTTTCCCGACAACACCGAGGTGAAACCCCATGACGTAATTCCAGGGGATCTGGTATTAGTGAGGAACTTTGACCGGAAGTCCCAGCTGGATCCTAGGTGGAGATCGCCTCAGCTCGTATTGTTAACAACGAGGACAGCCGTAAAGATCGAAGGTCGAAAGGGCTGGATACATTCAAGTCATATCAAGAAATTTCATGGACTACCGTCAGACGTAAACGACACACCTTGCGTGTCTTCCCCGAGTGACTCTAAACTTCCTTTGGTTGAATTGAATAACTATGAACAATACAAACTAAAACTCAGGTCTAACCAGTCAGGCAATTTGATTGTTTAAGTCCTCTCCAAGGTGAATCGGTCGAATTTGTCTCTGACATGTATCCCTTAGACCTCTATAGAGAAAGAAACAGAAGGATAAAGTTGAAACGACATGCGTACTGTAAATCACTGCGTAGTCATTGCACAGTGACGTTATTAATTTTGTTTTTCCTATGTCTTTTAATAATTACTGCAAGTATATTGTTGCACATATATTATCCTATTTCTAGACATGTTTACAATATTACTGCTGAACATTCTTTTAGTGAATTACCTCCGCATGAATTGTCTTATAGATTTGCGCTGCGCAACAACACTTTTATTAGTATGTTACATCATTCCCATCAGGTTAGCAATGCTACAAATTGTTGGATATGTGGTCGACTCCCCCCCTATCAGAACTATAAAGGAATTTTGCCTCTCTTCCCATATCCGTTTACACACAATGGCTCCTGTGGAGCATGGTTTAGTTTAATTAATTCCCTAGACTCGAATTCTGCAGTTTACCAGGATAACTGGGTATGGGGAAATCTGAACTTAGTTTTACTCAAAGTCTGCTACCCTGACAAGAAGGGACTTCCCAAAAGAACAGGAACTGATCTAGAAAATGAAGTATATGGATTAGGTAATTTTACGCTCAATCTCATGATCCTGAATGTCGAATCCGAATCTGCACCAATTTTGCCCGCTATGTCAGTATTTCCAGTTAAAGGTGAATTATGTGTAAGAAAGAATGGCTCTATACACATGGGCCACAGTAAATGCACCACTGTAATAGAATTCAGTGATCAAGGCAAGTCTACATTTAGAGCTTCCCGCCATTCCTACTTGATATGTGGTCAGACGGCATACATACGTTTGCCACTAGATTGGGATGGTACCTGCTACATCGGATTCCTTTTGCCACCTGTTTTCCTAGCTCCTCCTGATTATCACAGAAATACTCATTTAGTACACAATAGAGAAAGGAGAGATCTCCCAATAGTCGATTACACTGAGACAGCATGGGAAAAATACACAGATTTCAATAAAGGTCTCTTTCCCTATATAGGTACAGTTACCAATAGTAAGCTGATACGTAGATTAACCAGAACCCTTGAAGCAGTAGTGAACGAAACTATCTCCGCCTTAGGCAATTTAACAGAAGAGCAGTCTGCTATGCGGATTGTTGTGCTTCAAAATCGTCTTGTCCTTGACGTCATCCTGGCCGATAGGGGCGGAGCTTGTAGGGTCATCGGATCAAGCTGTTGCATTTTCATACCAGAAAATTCGCCATCTGTATATAAAGCCATAACTCGCCTTCATAAGATTGTAAGCCAGATACACCAGAATCCAGGCACCTGGACTTGGTCCAGTTGGTTTTGGAGTGTATTATCTACCTTTGGATGGAAGGTCCTATCCTTCCTAGGTATTGGCTTCCTCATATTATTCAGTTGCTGTCTATGTCTACAATGTGGACCAGCGATCTGTGGTCTGTGTGCCACATCGTGTATTCCACCACCAAGATTTCATTCATCACGGAAGAAGAAAGAAGAACAAATGATGCTATATGAACAGATCGATGGATTAATGAAGATTGATATCTCTTGACGGGCAAGTAGGGGACAAGGAGGGAATGTGGAAATATGGATTTTTCTGGTCAGTTATGTCCCCTATCTTGGACCCCAACGGTTTCATGTATAAACCATAAGTACATGTATGTTTCCTCCAGTTCCAGTTATGAAGACGCAAACACATGTGCGTCCACCGCCAACATGTCCTCTTTCAGATCCGCCATGAATGGGCCGGATACTCCATTCCTAAGTATGAAAGGCCACCGCCTTTATATGGTTCACTTATGCCATTTTACAGATCAGACGAGTAGGCCCTGATTCTGCCATCAAGTCTTTTCTGCCTTCTGCCTCTGAAAGCTCCAGTCTGAGCTCGCATCTGTACCCATGAACTTTGTCCTACTCCCTGCGCGGCTAACGGTGCCTGACTCCAGCCTGTTGCCTGCCAAAAACTGTATTTCACCTTCAAGATTATCTGCTTTGCTCCGCTCCCTATCCAATGCATTCCTGTCTAGTAGTTTAAGTAAACATTCTTTCAGCTACCGAGCAAAAGGCCCGGCTTCTCTGTCTTCATGCAAGTAATTCATAGCCCTGTTACTATGAAAGATTTCGGCCCTCGCATCTAGTGTAGACACTTAGACGCTTGTACACGCATTAACAGTCAGTATAGTCAGTATAGAATAAGATTCTACTCTAAGAGACCTCTCTTTTGGATAACATAGTTCTCTAAACATAGGATGTTAGATATGATTTGGGATTAGGTTGACTTGACCCTCCAGACTTCTGTCGCCACATGTAGAGCTAAATGTCAAGTCCCCTTCACCCCCTAGTTACACGTCAATCACACGTCATGCTGCTGTGCGCGCATCTCTGCCAAGTATTTCTGCTGACATTGCGAAACTCTTTCATGGAACCACCCTATTATGACATCATACCTGATGACGTTCTTTAGTTACACCCAGTTACACCCATTTTTGCTACGCATGTATGTTCTTATCTTTGCTATCAATTGTTACGCCTCCTGCATTTGCTTCACTGTAATGCCTATTGTATAAAAATGATTACCTGTCAATAAAGTTGGGTCTTCACTTCCTGAACCTTCGTGGTGATGGAATATGGAGCTCATCGATTTAAATTGATTATGGAATAAAGCCCGTTCCGAACCTCTAATACCACGGATTCTGCCTCTTATTTTACTGAGCTATTGTTATAGATTTTCCGCATCAAATTAAGTCCCGGTAATTAAATTATTTACCACAATAGTGCGCCTGCTGAATTATAGGGATTGGGATGTGGACCTAAAGGTGGCGAGAGACAAGAAACAGCTGCATTTTGAGGGGGTGCCCTTCACCATATACCCTGACTTCACCCCACTCGTCCAAGAAGAGCGGCGAAAATTCCTCCCCGTCAAACAAAAACTAAGGCAGGCCCAAATTGATTATGGTCTTCTCAACTGTGCACGCCTTCGGGTCACCTACCAAGGAAAACAAATGTTTTATACAAAACCTCAACAAGTCGAAGATTTCCTAAAACAACTTAAGAGACGGGGGGGCCGCCGCCGCCACGCCGGATGATTCGCCAAGATGGCGCTCGCCGAACATAGACTGATGGAAATCAGGATGCAAAGCTGCTAGTAGCTACTACAGATATTACAGTGCTGCAGCGCAAAGGATACTGGCATCAAATTACTCTTTATCCCTGGGACTCATGGTGATGGAGGCGAGACCTACCTACCGCTGGGACACGGAGTTCATAAGCAGCCGGACACCCTCAACGCCCATTACAGGACTTGCTTGACAGCATAGACACCCCTGAACGGCGAGAGGTACCCGTGGGCGACCTAGCAGGACCTCCCCCTAAGGGAGATCCCCATTGTTGGTTCACTCTGGTCATAGACTAGAGAAGTTCACAGTAATGTTTTGTTTGATGGGTACTGGGGAGGTGGGAGGGTTAAACACAACTGGCATGATTGGGATGCTTCAGTGGGTGGGGGTTGTGGGTTTGGGGGTTAGCGAATGTTTTGACCAATGTAACCTACATCACTGTTTTTGGTACAGTAACTCACTGTTTGCTCAACTGTTATCCTATACGCCTTTGCAATACAACAGATATTACATTACAAGAAAATATGGGGGACACGGTAGATAGACCACCATTGAAGGTAATGTCCTGGAACGTCAGGGAACTGGGGCACCCCGAGAAAGCGCAGACACATATTAGCCTACCTAGATCGTCAACAGATAAATATAGCTATGCTTCAGGAGACTCACATTAACCCGCAATCCCCAGCCACATTTGCTAGCAAGTGGGCGGACAGTAGGATATTCTCCTCATACTCTTTCTATGCTCGCGGCACAGCTATCATAGTTAAAAATCAGACGCCGTTTGCACTGGCAGGCCCGATAACGAATCCACAAGGGAGATATGTCATAGCCTGGGGCCACTTAGGCAGGGATTCCATCACGTTAGCAAATTGCTATGGTTCTAATGTCGATACTCCAGAGTTTTTCACTAATATCTGGGGGGAAATTGTGAATGTAGGGTCCACCCACATAATTTAGGGTGGGGATATTAATGTGGCCCTCAACCCGGCTCTGGATAGATCAAACACCGCAGCACACCATTACAACAACTCTCAGGCGGTATTAGAGGGTATATTAGATGAGGGAGGTCTGATAGATAGTTGGCGTTACCTACACCCACAGGTCAAAAAAGGCACGCATTTCACAACACACGCTGGGTCATGCGCCCGCCTAGACTACTGTTTGCTGTCCCGGGGCTTGGGGTCGGTTATTCGTGGCGCTGCACACCCCGCCAGAACATTTTCAGATCATTGTCCTGTGAAGCTCACGCTCCTGCCTCCAGGATATGATATACCCAGACCTAGCTGAAGGTTACAGCCCACCGCCCTGTTAGACGCGGTCTTTCAGAGTGAACTTGGGGAGGAGATCCAGGATTTCTTCCTGAGAAACAAGGGGTCAGTGGACAGTGTGGAGACGATATGGGAGGCCTTCAAGGTCACAATCAGAGGGTTCTGTACCTCCAAAAGCTTTGGTGTACTTGGAGATATACAGGGAACGCTCAGGAAATTGGAGGCGGCCCAGAAGGCGTTAGAGGCACGGACGGGGAGGGGGGAGACAGGTCAGGTGCAGAGCGAGTTTCGGGAGAAGTTGTCGGAATATGAGGATACTGCGGCGCGGGAGGTGAAATTCAGGGGACGGTTTTGGGTGACCCATAGATACGGTGAAGGGTAGTGGCCTGGTAAAGCGCTGACTGACGTCACTAGGCGCCCCCGCTTTTCCACTCATATATTAGAGGTTGAGGGGCCTGAGGAGATAGTGCAGCGGGGCACCGCCGACATACTTGCAGCGTTCACCTCACATTACAGAGAGCTATACACCACACAGCGACATGGCTCAATAGAACTCAATAGCTTCCTTGAGGATGTGGCGCTTGGGTGGCTGAGCGATACACAGCGGACATTCCTTTGCCTCCCTTTTGAGTTAGACGAAGTCAGAGAGGCGATCATGCAGCTTAAAAATGGGAAGGCACCGGGCCTAGACGGCATCCCTGCTGAATTTTACAAACGCTATATTGACATCATGGCGCCCATTCTTAAGGAGGTGTTTGAGGAATCCTTGGAAGTTGGAGTACTCCCTCCATCGATGAGGGAAGTACTGGTCACATCTCTCCTGAAGCCCGGCAAGTCCCCTGCATCCTGCGACTCCTACAGACCGCTGTCCTCATAAACTGCGACACGAAAATATTAGCTAAGGTCCTGGCTAACCGATTAACTCTTTTAATGGATAAGCTTATCCTGCCTGATCAGTCAGGTTTCGTCCCCGGACGAGCCACCACTCATAATCTTCGCACCTTGTTCTCCTTGCTCCAGAATATAGCACCTGAATTCCCGTTCGCTGCAGTTTTTTTGGATGCCACAAAGGCGTTTGTGGAATGGGACTATCTCTTCGGGGTCTTACAGCGAATGGACTTTCCTCCTCTATTCATTTCCTGGATCAGATTACTATACCAACAACCCACTGCCAAGGTGCTGATAAACGGACACTTTTCCCCCACGTTTTCCATCACAAGAGGCACCCGGCAGAGGTGCTCATTATCACCACTCTTATTCGCCATAGCAATCGAACCACTGGCGTCCAAGCTCCGCCAGAACCACCAAGATAAGGCTTTTCGTTGTTGCTTACGTCCAATTTTGATTTTCCCTTCACGCGGATGACGTTACTCTATATATTAGAGATCTCCTGCAAAACATCAACCCACTATTACGGGAATTCCTGGTCTTTGGCAGATTATCTGGGGTTGGTATTAACTGGGGGAAGTCTCAGTTCTTTCCTCTGACACCTGCGGCCATTAAGTTTGCCCTCGACTTCCCGCTGGAGTGGTGCGATACCCATCTTCGCTACCTGGGCATACAGCTGGCCAGAGACAGAGAAGACGTCATACAGCTCAACTATGACACGGCTATCACACAACTTTCTGGCAACGTTACGCACTGGATCTCTTTGCCTCTCTCCCTTGCAGGCCGCGCTTCCTTGATAAAAATGGTGGTTCTCCCGCGGTTCCTATACCTCTTCATGAATATACCATATCACCCTGGCTCCTATTTTTTTTAAACTCTCTGCACTGAATTACTTAGACTGTTTTGGGGAGGTAAGCAGCCGAGGCTCAAGTGGTCCATACTTACGAAGCCCTATGCTCAGGGAGGTTTTGATGTCCCAGATTTTGAGATTTATTTTCTATGCGCGCAAGCATACTATCGGATCAACCCCTTCCCCCCCGCTACATGCCGCAGGTGGCAACAGAGGACTGGCTCGCAGATCCCATTCCTCTGGATGGCATCATACATGCCCCTGCTCGATCTCGCGTGGAACCACCCACCACGGTCACAGGTGCGGTTGATGCATGGAACCGACTTGCAAATCTTATTGATTCCCCTTTGCTATACTCATCGCGGCTTCCGCTGTCCTATCATCCCTGCATGCCACTGTTGCAGGAAACGGGTTTTCACAAACTATGCAAATGGATTAAGGTAGCTAAATGGGGTGACCTTTTTCACAACGGCACATTCCGCTCCTCAGACCATCTATTTCAGGGGAGACAGCCCTCGCCGCTAGATTAATTCCTATATACTCGGCTCAGGCAGGGAATTCGGTTCCTCATCCCAGACTTCCTGCGGGAGCCCGCAAACCTTATCCCGTTACATCAAATGCTGGGGTCCCCTTCTGTATATCCCTTTCCAGTCCCTGTCTTTCTTCCCATTTCCTTGGTTCCAGTTCTAGTTTTCTGTCTTTCTATTCTGCTGTCTTGCTTCTGTTGCCTTATATGTTTGTTACCTGTTTTCTGCCAAGTGTGCCCTGTGATTTCCTTCCTTTCCTGTTAAGCACTCCTCCTTGCTAGCTCCTTGTCTATTTGTGCTTGTGTTTAGTTCTACCCCCTTGCTGTTACTGCCTTGCGTGTTCCTGTTTGATCGCCAGGATCCGTGGGCACAGCTGGCTACCTAGGTGGTGTTTCTTGTTCACTGTGAGTATTGTCTTTGAGTTACATTTATAACATCATAGGTATAAGCTCCACAGACCCTGCCTTTGCATGCATATCCTATATGTGGGTATTTGCAGTCAGTATCTGTAACAGCAATTGTGGGTGAGAACCTTACTGCGCTTCAGTCTTACCGTGTGGCGCTCCTGAGTGCTTTACCCCACACTCCCCTTTATTGTTAATGTTGCTTCATATATATGTCTTGCACATTCCTCCTGGGTGTAGTTATTCTGAATGCTAAATTGCCTTGTGAGTACCCTTTCTTTCTGAGTCTTACCCATCTTGTTCATTTGTACAGGCTTCCCCTTTGGATCCCTTTTTCTCCTCTAACTCCCTGTATGATCCTGGGCAATGCTGTACTCCTCTTTCTGTGTACGTTTTCTACCCAGTTCCCAGACCTTGCCCAGGTCCCTGACTGTGTTCCCCACATAGTCCCGGACAGTCCCTGACAGTCTGAGGATCGTTTTTGGACAAGCGCTTGAATGTGTTTGAGTTCTTTGTGAACTAGGCGTTGTTTTGATTGGGGTTTGGTGGGGTCTGTGGACCAATTTTGGTAAGATATTTGCAAATATCTGCTCGGCATAGAAAGTGTAAACATTTTCGTTTCAAGATGCCTTGTTTTAGTAGGCTATGTTGTGTGAGTTGTCTATGTTGTTCTAATGATGCTCGATTGGAGGAAAGGCAGCCTGCGCCTCCAGAGGGCAACCCGAATTGTGACATGTATGTCAAACATGGCCTTGGCCCTATTATGTTTTGTACATTATGGCACAAATATACAAGAGAATATGTTGAGTTGCAGTGGCTGTAAATAGGTACCTTTGATGAACAAAAACTGAATTTCCTACAGGATAAATTGTTTGCAATACGCAGTAGGCAGTCGATGTTTGATTATCTCCAGGTATGGCAGAAGCTAAGCAGAGGGCAGAGAAAGAGGCCCGAAAAAGGAGAATGCAGACAGTAACTCACAAAGCAGTAGCGTATGATGGAGAGAAAGTTGAGAAAGGTATAGAGTGTGCTGACAAATCCTATGTTACCCGAGAGGAAGGCGTTACATTTGTCAAGGAATTGTTAGACACCAGACCTCCGCCTCCATATGCCTCGCAGAGAGTATACCCTGCTGTGCCACAACCTCAGTTGTCTGTTTCTTTTGTTATTGACTCAGTTGCCTTAGCCGCTGCACCTCCTGTCAATTCTGTGGCTTCGCCCTCCACGCCTGTGATAACTGCTGGCCTCCCTGCTATGCCTATCATGTCAATGTCTTCTTTTTCTCCAGCCCTTATGCCCACAACACAGCCATTATCGACATTGGTGCCTATTCACTCAGTTACTACCCCTTCCCTCTTCCCTCACTCCCCGGCAGTACTCGGTAGTGGAACGTCTGGACGGGGACGGGGACGGGGACTGGGCAACCGCTAGGGAGCGGTTGGGACAGATTTTAATACGATCTGATGTGGGGGAGGAGGAAAAAAGGGCAGTAGCGAATCAGGCCGCTCAGTGAGCCTGTCATCCCATCTATAGTACTGGAGTGTGATGAGAGATTATGAGCCGTTTCTGCAGCAGCATGCCCTTAAGCACATGTCGGCTACACTGATTGGATTGTGGGAACAGTGCTTCAATGCTAAAGCATCCCAGATTATTTATGATATCAGAGATAACGTATACATTGCTGGTGGATTACTGACAGAATATCAAGAGTCGGAATATCGTCCTACAGAAATATCGACGCAAGAAATCGATGTCCAGAATATGGAAGTCCTATCTACAATGGTAAGTACAAAAATATTGATTAAAAAATATAGTTTTTAATAATATCGTTGTTAATCTTTTTTTTATGTATTAAAAATAATGTAAAATAAAGTAAATAACACATATAACTAAGATAAACATAGTTAGAAATATAAAAAATTGTTTAATTGTAAGTAATACATATAATGTAAACATTAATTAAACATATATATCTAAAGAATATAATATATATACTTAATAAGATTTATAAATAATTATTTCAATAGCTTATAAATTGTTAAAAAAACATATTAAAAATGATAAATACATATATCTATACACACATACACCGGGGCGCTAGGGGGCGCGCGGACAAGATGGCCGCAAACGAGTAAGGCTCCCGCAGCCCAGGGCCGTTATCCTACAAATCTCCTGCCTGTGAAGTGTGTCGGTGCTACTGTGGCCACCCGCTGCTGACTAAGGGACTCCGGCGGCCCCCGGGGGGAAAATTCGGAGGCAAAGACGATCCGTCACTGGAGATATCAGCCCTAGCACATTCCCCAGCAAGACGTGCGGAGCGCGCGATAGCTGGCAGCCGGCTGAGGAGGAGCACTGCGGGCCGCGGCTTAGCGCGTGGGGACCAGGCCGCGCGCTGCAAGGCGGGAAGTGAAAAGCCCACTGGGGACCTGCGAGACTGCCGACGCTCCCCCAAGGGACATTGGGGTGTGGAGGAGCTGTCGATCGCCTGAGTTGCGGCGCTGCATAAGGGGAGTGCTGAGGCGGAGGAACCTGCTGTGGTGGATGGTCCCGCCGGGAGGCGACGTGCACAGCGAACAGCGGAGGTGCCATCGGAGGGGAGGTCTGAAGCGGCCAGTGTGTGGACGGGCGAGATCTCCCGGCCCGATCGAGACTTCCCGGGTGAGACCTCGGCGCTTACCGATTGAAGTGACCGGGTGAGGCATACAGGGCCGCCGCTCGGTGCGAGGGTGACCAGTGTGACTGTGAAGACGCGACCTGGGACGCAGAGCGAGGCCCTGCATGCAGTACAAGAGAGTCGGACCAGCCATGTACCCTCGAGTGTAATTGTGGGGAGGCGGGCCGCTTTGGTGCTGTGGAGAGCACCGCTCTGTCCCAGGCTCTAGAGGCATAGCGGATTGGGATCTGGCACCCGGGCACTGACCTTAAGTTGGATGGCAGCGGAGAAGTGGGGAGCTGTAGCCATACCACAGTGGAGTAACTGCCTGGAGCATCGCCCCTGGGAGTCGCCTAACTACGGACGGGCCCAGTTCTCTTCGCACCTGACGCCCGCTGGAGGCGGCGAGACACTCGCGAACTCATCGATGTAGGTTGGTGGGGCCAGGCCACCGACAGTACAGTGTGGAGGAGCGGTCCCGGCTGCGGACTCAAGATCAGTGGAGCTCGACGTGGGTGTGTCTTGAGCGCTACCGGGCCTGTGCTACAGACGCTACCAAACAGTCGGAGACGAGCTGGTCGGCGGCCCCTGTGTGCTGGGTGCTGGCGGCTGAGGTAGAGCAACATCGGACTCTGCTGGGGAGTGGCGCACTTGCTGGGGCCAGGGAGAGAGACAACTGGTGGACGACCCTGCTGCGGGGTGAGCCCACTGTAAACCGGGCGGGAAAGTCTCGACCATCCGGGGGAACCAGTCGGACGTATCTGACCCCACAGGGGAGGTGATAGTGACTGGGAGGACCCTGTGACCCTCTTCCTTCTCTGGTACTGGTCGAAGAGGTGGGAAGTTAGCTCCTTGCAGTCCTGATGCAGTGGTGCCCAGGGTCACACCTACCTGACGCACATCGAGGGAATTTGTGAATGCCGTCAGCTCAACAATTGGCCATGGGGCGGTTGCGGAACAAGCAAGGTGAGGACCGGCTGAGGGTGGAGGGTCCTGGCCTGGCATCGGGACGCTCTGACGGAGGTACGGGACTGCCAGCGTCGTCTTTGGAAGCCAAAATGGACGCCATGCTGGCGGCAGTTGATCGACTGAACAATACCCTGGAACAAACTAGAACCTCCCTGGAATCCCGTATTGACAAAGTCTTGGTGGATTTTACGTTACTCAATGCTGACCATCGTAAACTGGCAGACAGCGTTACACACCAATGCCAGACGCTACAGGATGTTCAACATGTGGTGCGCAGCCACACTGCGACTTTACAGGACCTGATAGATCGCGTTAATACTCTGGAGGACCGTGCGGAGGATGCGGAAGGCCGTGTGGTGAGACTGTTGGAGGGCGAGGAGGGACGACACCCCGAGCAGTTTGTGGAAGGGTGGTTGCAAGACATACTCCCTTCAGGGGTGCTCTCCCCACAGTTTGTAGTGGAACGGGCGCACAGAGTTCCGGCGCGGAGACCTGTCCCTGGGGCTCGACCACGTCCCTTTCTATTCAGACTCCTCAACTACCGTGACAGGGATGCGATACTCCGGGAAACAAGGAAACTGGGGGCCCTAACGGTAGGGGGTGGCCCGGTGATGCTGTTCCCAGATTATACAGCGACGGTTCAGAAACGGAGAAGTAACTATCTAGAGGTGAAGCGCCGACTGCGTGAACTACAGATTCCGTATACCCTGCTGTTCCCCTCACGCCTCCGGGTGGTTACGAAGGAGAGGACACACCGTCCGATGTCTGGGACTGGTTGGAGGAAACGGGACAACACAGTGGCCCGAAGCCCTCAGACCCGGGCATTGGAGGGCGACGAGAGAGACGGTCGAGGCGGCGGCGACGGCAGGAAGGCCGTGGAGGGATGGGGTCGAGCCCCCTCGCGGCACCCAGTCCGGAGAAGATGCGTCTGGAACGTCAGGAAGCCCTTGAAGCGGTGGCAACTCTGGGATCTGTGAGCAGTCAGGGAGACGTGGCAGCTCGCGAACACAGTGACACTGAGACTAGCAGATCTTCCACTCCGTCTGCCATGCTCTCTGACGACCAAATGCTACCAGTGGTGACGCCTCAAACAGCTGACATTATTGTCTGAACACTGATACATTGGGAACCGATATGTGCAGGAGATGGGGGGTAGCGTGGATGTGGCTGGGCACCCCTGGGGGAAGGGAGGTTGTGGACTTTCCTGCCCCCTTCCTTGATGTGGCGCGACATATCGTGCTGGCGCATGCAGGCTGGCTGGGACACCGTAACTAAGAGGGGGGGTTGGAGGGTGGCGAGGATTTCCCATCCCAGGCAGCGGGAGGAGAGGAATAAGCATAATATGGCCAATAGACAGCGGGCGGCGGCAGTGGGCACCATAGCACTGTTAGCGAGTGCTTGGCACTGCTGGCAACTCAGAAGACATATATACTAAAGGCCGGAGTAACACTGGGCTTTCATAACTCGGGACCAATACCATCGCCCTTAGCACCCACTAGCAAACACCTGGCTTAATATTTCACAGGTGTCAGAGTTGTAAGTTTGGACGAATGCCCGCTCTGGGATTTGTCCTCATAGTTTCAAGGTTTTTGATTTTTGTTAGGTGCCTTCAGCGGCACATTGAAGTATTTTTGTTTGTTATGTTATTGCAGCAAACCGACATGACAGATGTGACTGCAGTTCCCCCTCCCCTCGGCCAACCCTCTCCTGGCCCCGAACCTCATACAGCCCTTACTCATCATCGATGGCTGACACTACGTTAGTTACATGGAACATAAGAGGTATGCACACACCAGCGTGTCGTTACTCTGTGTTCGCCTACCTACAACGACATAAGGTGGCTATTTCTACTCCAGAGAGTGCAACAGTAGGGAAAGTGTTGGATAGCGTAAGGGTAAAAATTACTATTCACACTCCAGTGAGTGCAACAGTAGGGAAAGTGTTGGATACCGGAGGGGTAAAAATTACTATTCCCACTCCAGAGAGTGCAACAGTTAGGAAAGTCTTGGATAGCGAAGGGGTAAACATTACTATTCCCACTCCAGTGAGTGCAACAGTAGAGAAAGTGTTGGATAGCGTAGGGGTTAAAATTATTATTCCCACTCCAGAGAGTGCAACAGTAGGGAAAGTGTTGGATAGCGGAGGGGTAAAAATAACTATGCCTACTCCAGTGAGTGCAACAGTAGGTAAAGTTTTGGATAGCGGAGGGGTACACATTACTATTCCCACTCCAGTGAGTGCAACAGTAGGGAAAGTATTGGATAGCGGAAATGTACAAATTACTATTCCCACTCCAAAGAGTGCAAGAGTAGGGAAAGAGTTGGATAGCGTAAGGGTAAAATTGACTATTGCCACTCCAAAGAGTGCAACAGTAGGGAAAGTGTTGGATAGCGTAGGGGTACAAATTACTATTCCCACTCCAGTGAGTGCAAGGGTAGGGAAAGTGTTGGATAGTGTAGGGGTAAAAATGACTATTCCCACTCCAATGAGTGCAACAGTAGGGAAAGTGTTGGATAGGGTAGGGGTAAAAATTACTATTCCCACTCCAGTGAGCGCAACAGTAGGGAAAGTTTGGATAGCGTAGGGGTAAAAATTACTATTTCCACTCCAGTGAGTGCAACAGTAGAGAAAGTGTTGGATAGCGTAGGGGTAAAAATGACTATTCCCACTCCAGTGAGTGCAACACTAGGGAAAGTGTTGGATAGCAGAGGGTTACAATTTACATACTTATCAATTAAATAATTATTAAAAATAAATAACCAATTAATAATTAATCATTTATAAATTAATTATAAATACTAATAAATATTAATAATTACTTTTTTTTATAATTAAATTACTTCTCGCCCTATTCCCCTATAAACCCACAACCCGCTCATAAAAAACACAATTAATATTATCAATAACTTAATTAATACTAATTAATAACCACATTTTTAATTAATAATAAATTATTTATAAATAATAATAAATAAACATTAATAATTACTTTATTAAAATTAAATTACTTCCCACCCTTCTCCCCTATAAACCCACAATCCGCTCCTAAAAAAATAACATAATTAATACAATTATCTATTATTTAAGTATTATTACTTAATAACCAATTAATATTTAATTATAAATTGATTATAAATACTAATAATTAATATTAAATACTTTATTATAACTAAATTACTTCCCACCCTATTCCCGTATAAACACAAAACCCGCTACTAAAAAAATTACACAATTTATATAATTATCTATTAATTAATTAACATTAATTAATAACCAATTAATAATTAATTTGGGGGGCGCTAGGTGGCGCACGAGCGGAATGGCCGCCATTGTGTGAGGCTCCCGCTGTCTGGCATTGTGATCCTGTACTTATCCTGTCCCAACGCTGTGGCTCGTCCACCTCATGTTGGGAAGTAGAGCCTAATGATGGGGGGAGTGAGCGATCCGAGTTGTGTGGGCCTCTGACGCGGATCGCAGCTGCTGCTGCCGAAAGAAGGTGAGACAGCGGCGCATCCCTGAGCGGTCTGGAGCTACCGCGGGGTGCTGTCACACACGCAAGCACCGTGGATCCCATGAGGCGTGCAGGCCGCAGGACTGATATGGCGGCGACTGTGGGACGGTGAGTGCCCTCTACATCGGCGCGCATGACCTGATTCCCCTGACGAGCGCTGGAGCCCTAAGCAGCTCTTCCACAATTATACGCTGCCGGCGGCGGAGGGTGGCGAATCCCTGGCTCTACGTGCCGCGCGGACGGCGGATCGGCCGTCAGCGGCTGAGAGGCCTAGTGAGCGCCTTGCGGAAATCGTTGCCTTGGAGGGAGCGTGAGGTGCATATCACTCCGGAGGGGAGTCGCCTTAATCAATGCAGGCTTTGGGGCATGTATGAAACTGCCTGTTGGTGCTACAGTAAGGCCCGAGTATCAGATGCGCAGAGGAAGGGACAATCTGCACTATATTGCTGGCGGTGGGCCGCAGTGCGGTGGGTGCCACGAGGCTCCCCTACCACGGGTCATTGCCCTTTACCCGCGCAGACGGAGCTGCGAGACGCACTGCCCCCGGCATCAGCTTGGTGCCCTGCCTATTCTGGTGTGCTTGTTGGTCGTGCATTCCCCCCATGCCGTTCACGGTGTGCAGCATATTTTGGGGCACACCTTGTGGGGGGCCCCCCCTCTGCCATCGCCCCCCCATTGACCTCATCACACTCTCTGCATCGCCGGGTGCTCTAGGATGGGGAAGCCAGATGCACGACAACCGCGCCTCACCTTCGAGGCGAAGAAGGGAACTTGCCAACAGACAATGGAGGCGGACGGTGACGCAGACGAGCTGCAGCAGGACCCACAGCCCGCGCAGGGGGAAGACATGAAAGCGATCCTTCTGGAAATGCGACAGGGCTTCGCGAACATAGCTGACAAAGTGGACACTCTGAGTACACGCATGGACGCAATAGCCCACAAGATCGACGGGCACGAAACACATATAAAGGATACTGAACTGCGTATCTCAGAGACTGAAGATACCACGGCCCGCATTCAAACCACAGTGGCACAGATGGACAAGCTACTCAAGATCATAGCTGCCAAGAATGAGGATATCGAAGCGAGGAGTAGTAGAAACAACATTCGTGTACTGGGAATTCCGGAAAGTACCAATACGGGCAAAATGGAGGAATATATCAAGAGGTTGTTGCTGGTGGTGGTGGGATCGGAATCTCTCTCCCCTCACTTCGTCGTCAAGAGGGCCCACCAGTCCCTTGGGCCTCGGCCATCCCCCGGAAGTGTGCCCAGACCTATCATAGTGCGCCTGCTGAATTATAGGGATTGGGATGTGGACCTAAAGGTGGCGAGAGACAAGAAACAGCTGCATTTTGAGGGGGTGCCCTTCACCATATACCCTGACTTCACCCCACTCGTCCAAGAAGAGCGGCGAAAATTCCTCCCCGTCAAACAAAAACTAAGGCAGGCCCAAATTGATTATGCTCTTCTCAACTGTGCCCGCCTTCGGGTCACCTACCAAGGAAAACAAATGTTTTATACAAAACCTCAACAAGTCGAAGATTTCCTAAAACAACTTAAGAGACGGGGGGGCCGCCGCCGCCACGCCGGATGATTCGCCAAGATGGCGCTCGCCGAACATAGACTGATGGAAATCAGGATGCAAAGCTGCTAGTAGCTACTACAGATATTACAGTGCTGCAGCGCAAAGGATACTGGCATCAAATTACTCTTTATCCCTGGGACTCATGGTGATGGAGGCGAGACCTACCTACCGCTGGGACACGGAGTTCATAAGCAGCCGGACACCCTCAACGCCCATTACAGGACTTGCTTGACAGCATAGGCACCCCTGAACGGCGAGAGGTACCCGTGGGCGACCTAGCAGGACCTCCCCCTAAGGGAGATCCCCATTGTTGGTTCACTCTGGTCATAGACTAGAGAAGTTCACAGTAATGTTTTGTTTGATGGGTACTGGGGAGGTGGGAGGGTTAAACACAACTGGCATGATTGGGATGCTTCAGTGGGTGGGGGTTGTGGGTTTGGGGGTTAGCGAATGTTTTGACCAATGTAACCTACATCACTGTTTTTGGTACAGTAACTCACTGTTTGCTCAACTGTTATCCTATACGCCTTTGCAATACAACAGATATTACATTACAAGAAAATATGGGGGACACGGTAGATAGACCACCATTGAAGGTAATGTCCTGGAACGTCAGGGAACTGGGGCACCCCGAGAAAGCGCAGACACATATTAGCCTACCTAGATCGTCAACAGATAAATATAGCTATGCTTCAGGAGACTCACATTAACCCGCAATCCCCAGCCACATTTGCTAGCAAGTGGGCGGACAGTAGGATATTCTCCTCATACTCTTTCTATGCTCGCGGCACAGCTATCATAGTTAAAAATCAGACGCCGTTTGCACTGGCAGGCCCGATAACGGATCCACAAGGGAGATATGTCATAGCCTGGGGCCACTTAGGCAGGGATTCCATCACGTTAGCAAATTGCTATGGTTCTAATGTCGACACTCCAGAGTTTTTCACTAATATCTGGGGGGAAATTGTGAATGTAGGGTCCACCCACATAATTTAGGGTGGGGATATTAATGTGGCCCTCAACCTGACTCTGGATAGATCAAACACCGCAGCACACCATTACAACAACTCTCAGGCGGTATTAGAGGGTATATTAGATGAGGGAGGTCTGATAGATAGTTGGCGTTACCTACACCCACAGGTCAAAAAAGGCACGCATTTCACAACACACGCTGGGTCATGCGCCCGCCTAGACTACTGTTTGCTGTCCCGGGGCTTGGGGTCGGTTATTCGTGGCGTTGCACACCCCGCCAGAACATTTTCAGATCATTGTCCTGTGAAGCTCACGCTCCTGCCTCCAGGATATGATATACCCAGACCTAGCTGAAGGTTACAGCCCACCGCCCTGTTAGACGCGTTCTTTCAGAGTGAACTTGGGGAGGAGATCCAGGATTTCTTCCTGAGAAACAAGGGGTCAGTGGACAGTGTGGAGACGATATGGGAGGCCTTCAAGGTCACAATCAGAGGGTTCTGTACCTCCAAAAGCTTTGGTGTACTTGGAGATATACAGGGAACGCTCCGGAAATTGGAGGTGGACCTGAAGGCGTTAGAGGCACGGACGGGGAGGAGGGAGACAGGTCAGGTGCAGAGCGAGTTTCGGGAGAAGTTGTCGGAATATGAGGATACTGCGGCACAGGAGGCGAAATTCAGGGGACGGTATTGGGTGGCCCGTAGATACGGTGAAGGCCTTGCCTTGCCCCTGCTCGATCTCGCGTGGAACCACCCACCACGGTCACAGGTACGGTTGATGCATGGAACCGACTTGCAAATCTTATTGATTCCCCTTTGCTATACTCATCGCGGCTTCCGCTGTCCTATCATCCCTGCATGCCACTGTTGCAGGAAACGGGTTTTCACAAACTATGCGAACGGATTAAGGTAGCTAAATGGGGGTGACCTTTTTCACAACGGCACATTCCGATCCTCAGACCAGCTATTTCAGGGGATACAGCCCTCGCCGCTAGATTTATTCCTATATACTCGACTCAGGCAGGGAATTCGGTCCGTCATCCCAGACTTCCCGCGGGAGCCCGCAAACCTTATCCCGTTACATCAAATGCTGGGGTCCACAGATGGAAAGCATCTAGGGGCACATGCATCTAAGGTTTTTGCGATCGCAAACGGTGCGATTCGCAAAAATCGTCCGTTTGCGATCGCAAATTAGCCTTTGGAGATGCATGAAAGTGTTTCCTAAGCGCAATTTAAGAATTCGCAATTATTTGTGAATTTCTAAATTGCGATCGCAACTTGTCTGTAATTTTAAAATAAAAACTTTGAAAAATGCACTTGAAAATGCATTTTTTTAAGTTACACACACATATGCCCTTGGGGCATGTGTGTGCGCAACATGGGTGCACATCACAATTTCAGGGGTGCAACAAGGTGTCATTTTGACACCCTTGCACCCTTGAAATTGCATGAGCAATTTGCGAGTACCTACTGGTACTCGCAAATTGCGCATGCAATCTCCCATTCATTCCTATGGGCCTGTAGGCCCATAGGAATGAATAGGAAGGCATTCCTTAATTGTGACTTGCAATTTGCGAGTCGCAATTAAGGAATGTTTAGGAATCGCTATTTTTATAGCGATTCCTACATGCATAGGCTTTTGCGATTCCTTAATTGCGATTCCTTAAAAATCGCTATTAAGGAATCGAAAAAGCCTTCCTTGATGCATGTGCCAGCTAATATCTAGGCTTTATAAAAGCACGCGCGCATAGCCAACGGTGGCCACTAGCCCAGCCCGCACACACTGGACTATAGAGCTAGGGAGGGAAGTGACTGATGAACATTGGGAGTATTGCTGTCTCCAAACTTCACAAATTTCTGCCAGCTGTAGACTGCGAGTAATACACTATAAATTCCTGCATCGCCTGTATTATACACCTGTCAAGAAGTATAGGTATAAATTGTCTGACAATGATCACTGTGAGAGGTGTAGAAGGCTGGGGGATGGATTTATACATTTAGCATGGGAATGCCCGGGGTTGCAGGAGTTCTGGGGGCAAGTCTTTGAGGCACTTGAGAAAATGGGGAATAATACATTAGTGAGAGACCCCTTGCTTGCACTCTTGGGGTATACCGCACAAATACTGAAATCATATCGCAAATTTCTTGCTGTGTCGCTCCTATTGGCTAAGCGTAGGGTGGCTTGCAGGTGGGGCAGGGGACGATCTCCGAAGTTCAAGGATTGGCTGGCAGACTTGCTATACTGTCAGGAGCAATTGACTGTTTATGCTGAGATACTACCAAGAGCTACCAGGCTCAAGGATATATGGGGCCCACTACAAAGCTACCTCCTCCAGCGAGATTCAGATGGGTCGGACACTCTTCCATCGGGCAATGATGCTTGACTGCTATTTGAAACATGTTATTCCTCACGCCTCATGTCTCCCTTCTTCATGCTAACGATTTGTGACATGCCTCTCCTTACCGTTGGTTCCGGTTCAGCGGCTGCATGAGGTATTGGGAAATGTGACTTATGTGTGATATGAGTAATGCGGTGCTGACTGCCTGTCGTATGTACCTTTGATGCCCCAAATGTACCTCTATTGTACTCTTTCCGAATAGACGCCCTGTGATACATGCATGCTTTCTGAGGTTTATTCACATGTTGTTTTTATTGGTATTGCAAACGGATAAGTGGGAATGTTGTTGCGGACGAATACAGGCCAACCTTTCTTGGTCATAAGAAGCTGTAATGTTTTGTTACATATAATGAAACCCAATAAATAAATGGTTAAAAAACATAATAATAATAATAATTAATTAATAATAAATTAATTATAAATTCTAATACATAAACATTAATAATTATTTTATTATTATTACATGACTTCCCACCCTATTCCCCTATAAACCCACAACCCGCTACAGAACTGAATTACGCAAAAATTAATTTACATAAAAATATTTACTGCTTCAAATTTAACACATGCATTAAAAAAAAACTACTTATACCCCAAAATTACCTCACATACTTTTAACACACATACTAAAATACAGAACACTAATATAAACATCGATATTATTAACAACAATATTTTTACAAACGATATTACTGTCTTCGATATTAAAAAAACGATATTTCTTACCTTACTGTCGATATTCTATACCACGATATTCTTGCTGTCGATATTCTTATTTTTTTTTGTTTACATTTTTTTTTTTTATTGATGAATAAAACAGATTTGCTGACATCAGATATTAGTAATATTTTCACATTGTACAATTGACTAGGCAATATTACACTGGATATGGAAAACAAAGTTGCAATGCCCACCCATACTTGCGGCATAAAAGTAACACATATCAAGTCCATGCCTCCATGTGTACCCATAACATGTCGGAGATGTTAGTCACTTAGTTCAGGGTCAGAGGCTTCTGCTGGAGGGGAGCATATGTTGCCTCGGAATGCGTTCCATCTGCCCCATACACGAGTCCATTTACGGGGACAACCCCTGTGAATAAATGCAATTTTTTCCGCTACCATTGCCCTATCTGCTGTCGATATTCTTGACGTACAATATTTTAAACTCGATATTATGGTAGGTCTAAAAAAAAACCTCGATATTCTGTCTGCCCACCGTTGCTGGTATGGCGCCTGAGGAGGTTTTCGGCAACATTGGTATCTTACAGTGGTAGTCTGTTTGAGAAGAGCCCAAAGACAGTATCCCAGTTTCCAATGAGGAAAGTCCACCCCATATATCACCCTGAGTTGCTGGAGCTTCGAGATCAGCATGATGCTGTCATTAGACCAAATGTAGAGGCTCGCTTCCAGGAACAGTGGGTTTATACCCCATGGGAGAGGGGTGAGGTGTTCTCCCTTAAGACTCAGTTACCTGACCCTAGGAAAAATCCTACTGCATATTATAAGGAATTGACAAAAGCCGCTTAATCAACAGTAATGACACTTGCGGATATTGAAATGTTTTTCGGTCTGCTGGTGCCTGTCGACATTTGGAGGCAGGTGCACACACAGGACCACGCTGTAGAATTGGGTGATACATGGGACCAGATTAAAGCATGGAATAAGGAATGGAAGCCTGGAGAGAAGCCCGAGATACTAGCTTTACCCGGCTGAATTATTACCTGTATGCACTCCCTTATTCCTCCGAGAAGGGTAGATTGGGACAAGTTAGCGGCATGTCGTCAGAAGAAAGATGAGTGTGTATGATTTTTTCAAATGGTTCGAGGGTGAGTTTTGGGATTTTAGTGGTACCAAAGGGGATGATGGACGGAGCGTTTGAGCAAATCAAACACTCACCCCCAGTCAACTGATCTGGGTTTAATTCATCATCATTCTTTGGCTCACTCCACCACCCCAGTTCAGACATGGCCATATGCAAATCAGTCTGACCTGGTGCCTCATGGGAATAGTCCAGCCCGAACTGCCAAGACACGTCTTTCCTGGACCGGAAACAAGCATCCTTGGACCGGATTCGGGTTTATAACCCTCATCAGCCAGGCAATCTTGAATCCAGTGGCAAAGTGAGCAAGGGACCCACGTCTGGGTATACCCTGCCAACTTAGGGTGAACAAAGCGATACCAAAGGGGATGATGGACGGAGCGTTTGAGCAAATCAAACACTCACCCCCAGTCAACTGATCTGGGTTTAATTCATCATCATTCTTTAGCTCACTCCACCACCCCAGTTCAGACATGGCCATATGCAAATCAGTCTGACCCGGTGCCTCATGGGAACAGTCCAGCCCGAACTGCCAAGCCACGTCTTCCCTGGACCGGAAACATGCATCCTGGGACCGGTTTCGGGTTTATATCCCTCATCAGCCAGGCTATCTTGAATCCAGTGGCAAAGTGAGCAAGGGACCCACGTCTGGGCATACCCTGCCAACTTAGGGCGAACAAAGCGATACCAAAAGGGATGATGGACGGAGCGTTTGAGCAAATCAAACACTCACCCCCAGTCAACTGATCTGGGTTTAATTCATCATCATTCTTTAGCTCACTCCACCACCCCAGTTCAGACATGGCCATATGCAAATCAGTCTGACCCGGTGCCTCATGGGAACAGTCCAGCCCGAACTGCCAAGCCACGTCTTCCCTGGACCGGAAACATGCATCCTGGGACCGGTTTCGGGTTTATATCCCTCATCAGCCAGACTATCTTGAATCCAGTGGCAAAGTGAGCAAGGGACCCACGTCTGGGCATACCCTGCCAACTTAGGGCGAACAAAGCGATACCAAAAGGGATGATGGACGGAGCGTTTGAGCAAATCAAACACTCACCCCCAGTCAACTGATCTGGGTTTAATTCATCATCATTCTTTAGCTCACTCCACCACCCCGGTTCAGACATGGCCATATACAAATCAGTCTGACCCGGTGCCTCATGGGAACAGTCCAGCCCGAACTGCCAAGCCACGTCTTCCCTGGACCGGAAACAAGCATCCTGGGACCGGTCCTAGGATGCTTGGTTCCAATCCAGGGAGGACCTGGCTTGGCAGTTCGGGTTGGACTGTTCCCATGAGGCACAGGGTCAAGACTGATTTGCATATGGCTGGGTTCAAACTGGAATGGCATGGTGAGCAAAAACACGATGGATTTAGGCCCAGATCTCTGTACTGGGGTGAATGTATGACATTATTCTGCATTCTGTCCATCAACTGTTGTTTTTGCATTTGTCACCCCGAGTAGGACGGGTATGCTCAGACGTGAGTCCCGTGCTCTCCATGCCACTGGAATCAAGCTATCCTGGCTGAAGAGGGGTGAAACCCCGAAACCGGTTCTAGGATGCTTGGTTCCAGTCCAGGGAGGACCTGGCTCGGCAGTTCGGGCTGAACTGTTCCCATGAGGCACAGGGTCCAGACTGATTTGCATATGGCTGGGTTCAAACTGGAATGGCATGCTGAGCAAAAAAACGATGGATTTAGGCCCAGATCTCTGTACTGGGGTGAATGTATGACATTGTTTTGCATTCTGTCCATCAACTGTTGTTTTTGCATTTGTCACCGTGAGTGGGACGGGTATGCTCAGACGTGAGTCCCGTGCTCTCCATGCCACTGGAATCAAGCTATCCTGGCTGAAGAGGGGTGAAACCCCGAAACCGGTCCTAGGATGCTTGGTTCCAGTCCAGGGAGGACCTGGCTTGGCAGTTCGGGCTGGACTGTTCCCATGAGGCACAGGGTCAAGACTGATTTGCATATGGCTGGGTTCAAACTGGAATGGCATGGTGAGCAAAAAAACGATGGATTTAGACCCAGATCTCTGTACTGGGGTGAATGTATGACATTGTTCTGCATTCTGTCCATCAACTGTTGTTTTTGCATTTGTCACCCCGAGTGGGACGGGTATGCTCAGACGTGAGTCCCTTGCTCTCCATGCCACTGGAATCAAGCTATCCTGGCTGAAGAGGGGTGAAACCCCGAAACCGGTCCTAGGATGCTTGGTTCCAGTCCAGGGAGGACCTGGCTTGGCAGTTCAGGCTGGACTGTTTCCATGAGGCACAGGGTCAAACCTGATTTGCATATGGCTGGGTTCAAACTGGAATGGCATGGTGAGCAAACAAACAATGGATTTAGGCCCAGATCTCTGTACTGGGGTGAATGTATGACATTGTTCTGCATTCTGTCCATCAACTGTTGTTTTTGCATTTGTCACCCCGAGTGGGACGGGTATGCTCAGACGTGAGTCCCTTGCTCTCCATGCCACTGGAATCAAGCTATCCTGGCTGAAGAGGGGTGAAACCCCGAAACCGGTCCTAGGATGCTTGGTTCCAGTCCAGGGAGGACCTGGCTTGGCAGTTCAGGCTGGACTGTTTCCATGAGGCACAGGGTCAAACCTGATTTGCATATGGCTGGGTTCAAACTGGAATGGCATGGTGAGCAAACAAACAATGGATTTAGGCCCAGATCTCTGTACTGGGGTGAATGTATGACATTGTTCTGCATTCTGTCCATCAACTGTTGTTTTTGCATTTGTCACCCCGAATGGGACGTGTATGCTCAGACGTGAGTCCCGTGCTCTCCATGCCACTGGAATCAAGCTATCCTGGCTGAAGAGGGGTGAAACCCCGAAACCGGTCCTAGGATGCTTGGTTCCAGTCCAGGGAGGACCTGGCTTGGCAGTTCGGGCTGGACTGTTCCCATGAGGCCCAGGGTCAAGACTGATTTGCATATGGCTGGGTTCCAACCGGAATGGCATGGTGAGCAAAAAAACGATGGATTTAGGCCCAGATCTCTGTACTGGGTGAATGTATGACATTGTTCTGCATTCTGTCCATCAACTGTTGTTTTTGCATTGGGATTTTAGTGGACAGGATTTGTCAGTAGAAAGGGGTGTCCGGTTGTTTGTCAATAGGTTTGTCACGAATCTGCTCCCAGAGATCGCGACTCAGTTGCAGGCTTCGGAGAGCACTTGGACGACATCCTTCCATTCTGTAATTTTGAGTATGGCACAGTATTATGAGCACGGAAAATAAGGAGAAGGAGAAGGTGGAAAAGAAGCATAAGGAGTTGAAGAAGGTGTTGTTAGAGCAGGCGTCTAGGGGAATGGAGGGGGACTTGGTGCTGGTCCGGTCCGGCAGCTTCCCCGTACTAGCAGGAATGCTGCGCCTGTAGGGCCAAATCAGTGCACGTACTGCAAAGAGGAGGGGCACTGGTGTAGCGAGTGTCCGGTGTCATTACAGAAAGTCACAGCCCCACGAGGACAGGGTTCCTGTGGATTGGGTTGTGTAGTAAGGGTTCAGGACAAGGCACAGGAGAATGGTACATCGTAGGGTCGCTCTGATCAGAACTACTTTGATGACCCTCGAGGGAAACAGTATTACCACAATGATTATGATCTGGACGAAGTGACAGGGATGTTTCACAGCTAGGACTGCCAGGGCCAAGGTGAGGGGCTAGTTCAGATACCTGTAGATCAGTGCCGTCCTTATGTTGCTGCAGATTTGCAAGGCTCAGTTAAGAAATTCTTAGTGGACACAGGTGCAATGAATAGCTCTGTTTCTCATTCGCTGGTCCCCGGGCAGCTCGGTCTGGACAAAATAATGTTTCGGTAGGATTTTCTGGTGTACCGGTTGTAAGCCCCATTTCTCAACCTCTTGCTTTAACTATCGGTCCTTTTACTGTAGATTCACAGTTCTTATTGACGTAAAATTGTGGAGAAAATGTGATGGGCTTGGATTTATTAAAGAAGTTGCATTCGAATTTTTTTTGTTCTCCGGACGGTGTTTACATGACAATGGGCCCCAATGTGATTAGCTCTAAGCAGTGCCTGTCCAAAGATGCGCCCCTTCCTGCTGAGCTTCAAGCTGTGCCGCCTACTTTGTGGGCAACAGGTGACACAGACGTAGGATTACTGCAAATTCCCCCAGTTTCCATTAAGGTTAAAGACAATGCCATCTTGCCCCATATTCCTCAGTACAAAATACCACAAGCAGGGGAGCGAGCTTTGTTGCGGATTATACAGGACTTGATTGAGTCAGGAGTTGTTGAGGAGATGACTGCGAATGTGTGTAATAGCCCTATTCTTCCCATTCTTAAGAGGGCACCTTCAGGCTTCGCTGATGATAACCCAGATGTTTATTGTTTTGGTGATTGATTTGCACGCAGTTAATACAATAGTGGTCCCTCAGTTCCCGGTGGTCCCCGACATTTCTGCCCTCCTGACAATGATCCCTTCTTCTGCTAAATTCTTCTCCGTCATTGATGTTAAAAATGCCTTCTTTAATATCCCAATTCATCCTGATAGTTATCTGTTTGGTTTTACCCTGGCAGGGAGGAGCTTTAGATTCTGTTGCACTCCCCAGGGCTATACTGAAAGTCCTAGTATATATAGCCAGGCTCTGAAGGCTCAATTGGATTCCCTCACGCTTTCCCCAGGTAATGTATTGCTTCAGTATGTGGACGACATACTGATAGCCTCTGATACTGAACAGGGATGCAAAGACAGTACGGTTAAGTTGGTGCTACATTTGGCTCACCACAGACATAAAGTGTCCCTTTCTAAATTTCAGTATTGTCGACAGGAGGTCACCTATTTAGGTCACCTATTGTCGGAGGAGGGTAGGAGATTGACACCTGAGCGCATTAGCACCGTTGTTAAAATGCCCATCCCTAAAACTCAGAGGGATATACGCGCTTTCATTGACATCACTTCCTACTGTCAACATTGGATCCCTAATTACTCATTAATAATAAAGTGTCTGCTAGCGCTAACCACTAAAGATGTGCATGAGCCCCTGACTGGGACATATGAATGTCAGCAGTCGTTTGAGCAATTAAAAGTTGTGCTCTGCTCCTATGCTTGGCACGTCTGACTATGCGAAGCCGTTGTATGTACACGAGAGAGCTGGTTGTGCGCTTTCTGTTATAACACAGAACTTTGGAGGTAAGCAACGGCCGTGTGCTTATTTTTCCGCTTTGCTTGACCCAGTTGCCAGAGCCCTCCCGAGCTGTCTAAGAGTGGTAGCGGCTGTGGCCATCTCTACAAGGCAATCACCTGGGCTCGTACTTAATACTGACCTCACAGTCATGTTACCGCATGCTGTGGACACTCTCTTGAACAAGACCAAAACGCAGCACCTCACCAGTGCATGTCAGACCGGTTATGAGTTAACTCTTTTTGCCCCGCATATTACGATAAAAGATGTGCCACTCTGAACCCTGCCACGTTACTACCCCTTCCTTCTGAGAATGAAGAAATAGACAAAAATGATTTTCTTTTTTGGACAGAGGAGGAGACGAAGGGACGGGTCGACCTGACTGATGTTCCCTTATCGGACCCCCAAGGGGAACTATATGTCAATGGCCCTTGTTTCAAATTACCAGATGGCACTACCACTGCAGCATATGCACTCACTGCACTGCATATGGTAGTTGAGACATCACAAGTTCCTTATCAGTCCGCCAAGGCAGCTGAGTTAGTTGCCCTTATTAGAGCTGAGTTGAGCGAGGGACTGGCTGTCAATATCTATACTGACAGCCAGTACTCCTTCGGAGTCGCCCATAATTTTGGGCAGCTCTGTGCAGAGAGAGGGTTTCTCACACCCCAAGGGACACACATTCAGAGTGGGCCCCTTATACATAGGCTTTTGTCTGCCCTGACACTCCCTAAGAAATTGGCTATAGTGAAGTGCAGTGCCCACTAGTCAATCACCGATGATGTGGGGAGGGGCAATGCATTTGCAGATCAAGTAGCTAAGGAGACAGCTTGAGCGAAAATGAAAAAGATGTTTGTAGCGGGTCCTGCCAGGTGGGTGCCCAAGGTCACTATGTTTGACGATACTCTAGACAATGTGAAAGAAATCCAAAGGGAGGCAACGGTTGAGGAGTTAGCAGTATGGCAGGAAAGCACAGCAGGCTTAGATGAAGATGGGTGTTGGACGGACAAGTCAGGGAAACAGAGATGGATGCTACCAGACGCCTATGTCCTCCATGTAGTCACTATGGCCCACGGTCCAGCTCATATCAGTGCCAAGGGCATATGCAAACTGCTAGACCCCGTATGGCAGAATGACAATATTTCCAAAGTTGCTGCCCATTTAGTAAAGTACTGTATGGTATGCATGATGTATAATTAGGCTGTCCGGAATTCGGTTTAAACCGAATCTGACCGACAGTACCCTACCGGATGAAAATCAGCTGACCCGGTTTAAACCGAGTGTCACTGATTTTCATAGTTGACGGGGGAGAGGAGCTGTTGTGGACTGCCGTCTCTCTGACTGCGGCCGCACCCGAGTACTTCACAGGTCTTTAAAAAGACCATTTAGATAAAGAGGCTTTGTTGTTCTTTCGCCCCTTCTCAGAGCCCCTGTGGGCGGGGCTGAGCGCAGAAACGGTCTTCATTGCCAGGTTTATGCAGATCATCGCGGCACTGGAGCGACCTGCCGGACCTGACTGCCAAAGGCTGTGGTGCTGCTGGGATCGCTTGAGCGAGGCGATTTGTTGGAACAACTGAGTGCACTCTTTCCCCTTCTGCCCTGGAGCCGTGTTGGTGCCTCGGTGTGTGGATCGCCGTGTGGACCCCCGTGGTGGCGGGCGTCTAGGGGGCCCTGACAACCAACGGGGAGCCTAAAGAAGCGAAGATGAGGCGGTGAGTGCGTAGCGGGCCCCGGAGCTAACTTGCCTCCCTGAGCAGCGGCTCCCGTGACGCGCGATCAGCGCCCACACAGTGACTGACCTGGCGGGAGGCGGACGGCCCAGTTAATCCCGTTTTTTTAAATGTGCGCGATTCCCCGTCTTCATTGAACTGAGGAAGGTGTGGCTTACACACAGCGGGTTCCGGATTTGTAAAACTCGCCCTCCACCTCTCTGGAAAAAACTGAGATGGTTAATAGAGAATTAATTTCCCTAGCTAATACTACCACTGGCACGGGATTCCCTGCAGCCCCTAGGGGTTCGGGCACTCGGGAACTGCTGCTATCATTGGGCGACGAGCGGGGCTCAGGGTCACTGTTCTATGGGGCACTTAAAAGAGAGTTGGGCAGACTATTCCGGCGTAGGAAGCCTGGAGGGGGAGATGTGTAGATGATATGAATGAGAGAGTGGAGGAAGCCTGCGCACTTACCCGGAGGGTGTCTTGTGATGCCAGGTTCATATTAATGTGTTTTAATTACTTGCATCACATTTATCGGACACCGATTAAATTGAGCAGAATGTATGCTGGCAGGACTGCGGACTGCCCAAGGTGTGAAGCGGTGGCGGCCTTCTTTCTACATGTGGCCTGTCTGTCCATCGGTACAGGCATTCTGGACGGTTATGCAGGGGAGAGGGTGACATGGGTTGATTAATGATAACTATAAGACTGGTGGCAGCAGGGTGGCTTGGTGGGAGACCTCCCTCCGTGGCCATATGGTGCAGGGATACATCTGAGTGGGCCGGGGCGGGGGAACAGCACATCCGGATGACTAGGCTGAACAAGAACGTGGGGGAGTGTCTGGGCGGGGTCATTGGAGGCTTTTCAGGAGATCAAGGAAGTAACAGGAGACTTGAATGCGTGAGTTGAGTCTGGAGAAGGGAGTGTTGCAGGGGAAAGTACATGGGGAGGTCAGGGGTGGGTGATGGAACTGTGGAGGTGTTGGGTGCTGCTTGCTGGGAACGAGGAGTGACTTAGCGATTTCAATGGGGGGTGCAGCACGGAGGAGTCCTCTGGGCAGTCGGTGACATATATGAACAAGATGTCAACATCTGTGACTTGATGTAGAGAGGGGGATGGGCCTACCTGGGAAATGTTGGCAAAGATTAATATAGACATGGTGTTGTTGACTTTGTTCGTGCTGAACAGTTATGTACCAGTGAAAACAATTTCTTTTTTTAAAGTACTACCGCTGGCTCGGTAAAAAAGAACGGAAGCAACTGCCACTTACTGGGCATGGTGGGTTACTTGTGGGCTGTGAGCCCTTACAGGCACACTCTTTTCATATCTGCAGAGTTGCAGCCTAAAAGTGTACATTGTCCTATTCCTTCTTCATCTTTTTCCTTTAAATTTACACAACTAATTCACGAATCTCCATATTAATCATAACCTGGATACAGCAATCAGGGGAGTGGGGCCTGCAACCTAAAAGACCAATCAAGAGTTTTGTGATGCCAGAAAGAAGGGACTACTTGGCATCCAAGAGTTTTCAAACATAGGGAGCGTTTGGAAATATAGTTAATTCATGTCTTCATAATGATTTCAAGGCAGGTTTTATGGGGGCGGTCTGTTAACAATGCAGAGACTCTCAAATCGAACGGATGGCACATTAATGAGCCTCGGGGTCGCGTCCACATCCTGTGATTATGGGCAAATCACTTAATCTCCCCGTGCCTGAATGTTTAATGTAAATACGGTGCTCATGTAAAGCGCTCCAATACATTCGGGTCGAGTTTGCGCTATATAACATATGCGAAAAATAAAATAAAATAACGAAGGGAATAAAGCCCTATGGTAATGGGGTATTCTCATGGCCTCGCCACTGTGGTCCAGATCATATGATGGCAACTGAAGGAGACCTAACTTGGCAGCATTGCCATACGTAAAATCTTGCAACTCCGTGTCACCTTATACATTGCTTTTTAGGGTTTTGCACTCACAAATGCGAGACCCATTGGATTGCAAATGCTTGTTAAATCTGAGCTGCAGAATCAAAGGACAATGGAAAGTATTTCCTGAATGTATTAAGCTTCTGAAAAGTAGAGCAGTATACAATTTCTGAAGAAAAATGGAAAAAGCAATAATAAAAGCAAAGCGTTCCATAAACACCGGTAAAACACTGTTTCAGTTGTTTTTAATGGCGCTAAAATGAGTAACCACTGAAAAGCACTGTTTTTTTGAGGTATTGAAATCACTGGAAAACACTGAAAAAACACCACCAGAATTTCCCAAAAATAGAAACTGAAAACAGGAAAGCCAATGTATAATCCTGGAAAAGGCACCCCTACACCTCCTGGTAATTTCGCACCTCCTTCTTTCCCTTTCGTGGTACTCTAGATGAATTTCATCGAAATGGAACGAGTCAACAATCTGAAATATGTGTTGGTAGTTGTTTGTGCATTAAGTAAATGGATTGAGGCTTGCCCCACTAAAGAGAACACAGCCATGGAGACCGAGAAGGCTCTCCTAAAACAGTTCTTCCCGGGTTTTGGTTTGCCCTGTTTGATTTGGAGTGACAACGGAAGTCACTTCAATTCAAAAGTTATCCAGCTGGTGTGCGACGGTCTGCACACCAAGCAGAGATTTCATGCTGCAAACCACCCCCAGTTGTCAGGTTTGGTTGAGAAGTACAATGGTACTCTCAAACTGAAGCTGGCAAAGATCAAAGCGAGCACAGGATTGCAGTGACCAGATGCTTTACCATTAGCTCTTCTGTCTACAAGAGCTACGGCTCACTCTAGGACAGGATTGTCGCCGTACGAGGTCGTGTTAGGGTGCCCTGTGAATGTACGGGGCGTCCCGCGACCTAGTCGGTTCTCCAAGATAGAATACCCTTTACTTGTGGATCATTTATATGAGTTGACTATAAACTTACACTCTATTCACCAACAGATTTATGAAGCCTTGCCGCCAGCTCCCGAGGGACCAGGCCACGACATATGGCCCGGTGACTATGTCCTGGTGAGGAACTTTCAGAGGAAAGGCAGTTTGGGGCCGTGCTGGAAGGGGCCTGTCCAGGTCCAACTCGCCACTCATACGGGAAGGAAGGTGGACGGCCGGAAGAATTGGATTCATTCTAACAACTGCCGGAGAGTGCCCCTTCCGTTGCCCTACGACCAATGGGTACTTGATGGGATCAGCGACTCTGAAACAGCAAGTACCTCATTTCGTTCCCTTCTCAGATGTACGACTGACGTGGGCACCCACCGAGGAGGAGAGCAACGCAGTGTTGAACAAGGCAGTGCCACCTGAGATTCAGGAGCCACAGCCTGCTGGCCCATCTGTGCTTGAGCCCCAGTTCATTGGTCCCTCTGAGGCTGAGCCTCTGTTTGCAAACTCCTTTGTCCCTGGAGTGGCTAGGTACAATTTGTGATGGAAGAACAGTGATCCAAAGGAGAAGTCAGACTAGTAGGGATGGACTGCTCGGAAAAAGAATAGGGTGTACCTTGCCTGTGGTACCAAAGGTCGTTTTGGGAAGGGAGATTGGTGTATTGGTCAGACATTGGACAGGGTGAATTTTACGTGCTTCCCCGGAAATGGGGGGTACACTACCCTGAACGAGGTGAGATTTCTTCAGAAAGGGCTACAATTGCGCAGCTCCACCGAAAGTGCTCAACAGCACCACCGTAGATGAACAATAGGAGTCTACCAGCAAGACTCTGACAGATGCTGGGAACTTTGCCTTTTTCTTGTTTCCCCATCGTTGGCTCCATTGCAAATCCTTTCAGCTGATTTAAAAATGTATCCATTTGGTGGCCCTATTATGGAGGAAGAACAGCCCTTTGCGGCCCCACTTTTTGGGCAGGGTGGTTCTAGTTGGTCTAGTTGTTCTATTAAGATAAATTGTTTTTGTGGTAATTGTCCTGATCTTTCTGATAACAGTACTTGGAATAGTGTGGTTCCTTGAGGAGAAATATCCTGTGCACTCCTTGATTGGTACAACGCCTGTTCCCCCTGAGCACATATTTGTTACTTTGGCCCCTCAAAAGGGTGAGCACAGAAAAACATATGTAGATAATGTCTTCCACCAGATGCTCCACCAGGCGCACCATACATCAAATGTTACTAATTGTTGGATTTGCGGCCTGGTCCCTTCTGTGACACATAAAAAGGATATATTACTGTCCATGCTGTTTTCCTATCTCAGGGAGCTGCGAGCCCTGGTTCCAACTGTTTACCCTGGTGTATACGCATTTCCATTCTGATGCCATGAATATGACATATACTGATTATGATACTGTGTTAGAATACATACGAGTTCACCAAGGGTTTACTCCAGGAGAGCGAGGGGCTCCATATTCATTGTCCCTGACAGCCTTTATGAATGTATATGTGAACAAATTCTTTTTAACATGGCTTCCAGATGAAATGTTGAATATTTTAGTTCTTTCCAGATGCGCAATGTTACTCAGGATGAAGCAATGCCAGTAATTAACACAACTGCTAGTTTTAGTGTTCAAGGTCTTGGAAATGTTCAGGTGGGACACAGTAATTGCAACTATACTTATGTGTTGAGCACAACAAAATAGCCCACCTTTGCTTCCACCTCATAAAGTTTATTTCGTCTGTGGGTCCCAGGCTTATGGGGACCTAGGGGGTGGTCTGGCATATGTTATGTTTCTTTCCCCCTTCCCCAAGTGTAAATAGCACCGTATAACTATCATAGGAATCATCGATTACAGTGTAGGCATGTCCACCTAGCCCGTATTAGAAGGGTCATCAATACAGAAGACATTGATCAGACAGACACTACTCTGCAGCAGTTCACTGATGCCATGAAGGGTATCATTCCTTTCTGGGGCCCATTGTCCAACAGCCTTAATATCCGTCGCCTCACCAGGGTGGTGGAAGGAGTCACTAATACCACGGCTGGAATTCTGACCAATATTACAGCTGAGCTCCAGGCTACGAGGCTCGTTGCTCTTCAGAACAGGATGGTGTTAGATGTCATCCTCGCTGATCGGGGTGGGGCCTGCAGTGTCATCGAAAGTAGCTGCTGTGTATACATACCAGACCACACTCCTAATGTATATGCTGCAATATAGAAGTTGCACAGGCTTGCATCTGACATTCACTAAGAGAATGGCACTTGGACTCTTTCTGGTTGGTTCTGCGGTTTACTAGCATCCTGGGGTTGGAAGGTCCTTCTCTTTCTAGTAGCTATTGCGGGTGTCATTTTCACTTGCTGCCTGTGCATCCATTGCCTTCCTACCTGTTGCACATACTGTTAGAAAGTTAATACCTACACCAAAGGCCCCAGTACATGATACTAAATCCTCAACAATGATGATGCAAGCTGTCCATGATTTAATGTCCATGGATGTAGGCATCTCTGAGTATTGATAATGTGTGTATTAAGTGAGGTACAGGTAGTTTTCTGATTCCAGTGCTTATTGCTATCCTATGCATTAGACACATTTTTTAGCAAATGCTAAAAAGAGGGTCTGTTGGACTGAAAATGTGTCTAACTGACTCCTTCTAGCATTGTGCGAGTTAAGTTAGTATTTGCGGCACCATCTTGTATTCAGCCGCCTTTTTGTGCCATGATCGAAATGAAGCTTCTGTCTCATACTGTCTGCCTCAGCAGAAAGCAGCTTCAATTGTTTTTTTTATTATTCAAGGTTGAGCTTCGCTGCACTAATGAATAGCTTGTTCTGTTTTTGCATGCCTATACTTGTAGGTAGCCCTGCTCCCACTCTCAGAGAGAGAGGTACAGACTGAGTGACCTTGAAGCTAAGATAGTGTGTACCCTATCTCAGGATGGTAGCTCATCCTTCTGTACCTCCTTTGTTCGCCAGTGCCCAGACTCGAAAATTCCAGTCTGGGCGGGTCTTTAAAGGTGTTGGAAATATATACCTGACTTTACCTTGTGGACAGGGGTCAGTCCCTTGGCATCTATCTAAGGAGGCTGGTTAGACCGGACTCCACTCGAGCGCATACTAATAAATAATTTTGGTTTGTATTCTCTACTGTCTGACCGACTCTTCATTTGTATGGAAGGCTGAGAGGTGGTCGCGAGTGACCCGGGTGACCCTAAGCGGGACACTTCCTTCAGAGGTTATGGGTTGAAAGCAGTGTCAGGTACTGTATGACTGTTCTCCTTTCTGGAGGCTTTTAATTTATCACAGTAAATACTTTAAACTCTGTGCTTCTTTGTTCTATATAAATTATCAGTAGTTCTAGTTAGTTAGAAGGTTAACTTTGATACTGGGTGGATGAGTGTTAAGCTGGTGTGCTGCCATCTTTCATTAAAGCCATCATGCATGTGTCATACTTACAATACTCACCAGAACATTTCCAGAGTAGTGATCAGGGCAGCCCATCCAGAAAAACAAACTAGTAAGTTTCTCAGAGCACCTTGATGCACTTGCGTAAGCAGGACCAAGTAGCAAAAAAAAAAAATGGTTTCAGTGCTGACTGCTGACGGATAGACTGTGGCTGCCCTGGTGGTGACTGCTGCTTAAAGTTATTGTCTCTTTTAAGAGGGGGTATCCTTGAAAAAACAAAGTAAGTGAAGAGATTCATCTATATTGAAATGTAGCTGAAGGGCTATGGTCAAGGTAGGAAGCTGAATTTGCTTGAGGCTCCAGAAAAAAGGTAGCAGAAAATTCTGAAACTGTCCTGTGACGGGTAAAAGCGCAATGAAAACAAATGTAAAGTTTGTGCTTGGAGCAATAACCAGTATACAGCCTGAACAGTTCAAACTTCTTAAAGGCTATGGGAGGTAACAGCATGGGACATTTCGGGTCCATATGCAACCTTGAGCGCGAGTCCCAAGTATGCCTTAATTGGGGTAAACTGTAGTAGTTCACAGTAGCGTTGGAGGAAGTCTGTCAATCATTCCAGTATGAGGACTGTCAATGACTACAGAGTATGACGTTTATGTGTGATGGATACCTACTGGGCTACAGCTCGTATTTAGGAAGATGAGGCTATATATGATAATGCACATCTTATATCATGTCAGATATTCTGTTCATTTTCCCACCAGCATTGGGATGGTGGAAAGATAAAATAAGGGCATTAAAGAAATAGCTGGAATTAGCCTTTTGTGATGGGACGGATTGTAGATGTGAAGTTAGGAATTTGATGTGGGTGTATTGTTTAGTTTTACATACATGCACGGGGAAATCTCCTTTCAGTCTCATGAGAGGCAGTTATGCTCATGCCAAACTGAAATACCATGAGAAGGTTGATTACAGTGTAGCCTGATTATTTAAGAATTGTGTGAGGGTGCTAGTTAAGGGGTACAGACTGGTAAACAGGTGGTTGTATACGTTTTTCCATCCTTTGCAGGTTGTGGTTGAAGGACATGATGGGGTTTTCTGAGTGATTGCAAGGTGTGGAATTTAGCCAAGGTAGTTGAAGTTGTCTGGTGTGTTCAGGATAAGAAAAAGCTGGAGGTGTTAAGTGGGGAAAGTTGTAAAGAAGGTAAACATGGAGACAGTGGAGCAAGTGAGAAGAAGATAGAGTTGAAGTTTGAGGAGGAATAGTTGGAGTCATATGTGGTTAGTAATACAATGGGCAGCAAGGCATTGAATGATGGTGAAGGTAAGGTTGATTTGCTTTGTAGATCATAAAGGCATGAAGGAAGCGTTTGATTGAAAATTAGCTGAGATTGTATTAGAAGTTTGCATGTGTATGGATGACTAGTGTGCATGGAGGCCAGTTTCACTAAATTATTGGTGGGGCCTAGATGATGTGAGCAGTTCCATGAATGTGAAATGTCCAGGGGTTCCCACTGCATGATCTTTCTCAAATGCACAATGCTCTATGGAAAAGTCCAGGCATGAAAGAACTCCCCTGACACAAGAACAATAAAAAAGCAACAGTTGTGTCCATTTTTTCTGGTGCTAACAAACCCAAGTTTGACACACAAGCTTGCCATCCCTTGAATCCCGAAAGTAGAGATCAGGTTCCAGAAAAAATAGATGGGGAATTATTAGAATAGGCAATGCCAATTGATGATACCTTACCAAGTCCCTCTATTAGTCATAGGTGAGATAAAAACTTGCCAAAATGTGATAAATATATGCTAGTACATATTTTAGAACAGCACTCCCATATGTCCGGGATATGAGTTTCAGGGTATTTATCAGCGTCTTGTGGTTAACAGTGTTTAATGATGATCATGATGAGAGATCTTTGTCCAGCATTCCATAAATATAATCGATGACATTGTGGCCGTTTCTGAATTACAGCCTCCTCTGAATGCTGATTGGAAGGTGTCAAGTAGTTCGAATTTCTTAATGTGTGTGTTTGTTGAATTGATTCTGTACGCACATTTGAAGGACCTTTGCTTGGAATGAGAGGTTGAAGATTGGGCGAAAGCTGTTGAAGATTTTGGAGTCTGTCATTGGTTTTTTGAGAGCTTACTTTTAGACATTCATGAACTGTACCTTGTGCCAAGGATGAATTTATACTTTTCAAGCAGAAAGGTGTGAAGTGGTGAATGAATTTCTTGATCAAGTATGACAGGAAGGGGTCTGATATGTGAGCTGTGCGATTAATGCCGTTCATGATTTTGGATAGATCCTCATCTGTGAGGACCGTAAATTTATTCCAGGATGCATGATTTTTCATGCCTGGTGATGCATGGTGGTAAGTTGTGACCCTAGAGTTGGTAACATCAGATTGGTGGAGATCCAGTGTTCTGGTATTTGGTGGCTAGCTATATCCGATTAATCGTTATGATCTTATCTACGAAGCAATTTGAGATGTGCTGGCTTCTTGATATGCTGTCTGGCAATGTTTGATTCTTGATTATGTTGACTAATATGTTTGGTCGGTTTTTGCTTTTGTCTAACTGTGCATGGATGAAGGTAGTTTTTCACCCTAGGACTATTTGTGGACCGGTTCCTTTCATATCTCAGAAGAGTGAGTAGTATGGTTGTGAGGTCTCTGCTTTCAGTTAGTCTTAGTTGTACTTTCCTTTGATAGAGCTCCTTGTTGGCCCAGAAGGAAGATAGGATTTCTCTTTGTCACTTGAGTTTAAGGGGACTGCTTGGTTTAGTATGACTCTTGTGAAATCATTGTATTGTGTAGTCCGTTCCTTCTTTGTAGTGCTGTTAAAGGTTGTTTGAATCAAAGAAGAATTTTTTTTGTGTCGTCAGGGAGTTGTTGTGGTAATGCCATGTGGGTTGCAATCTCAAGGAAAAAGTTGTTGGTTGATAGGAGAGATTGCTGCGTGATTAGATCAATTAGTTGTTCTAAGAAGAGATGGTTTTTCACCGTGATTGATAGAATGATGTGAAAGTTAGTTTCTTGCTGTCTTGGGCAAGTTTTATTCCTAGATGTTTGAATGGAGGGTGGTGATTATTAGTGAGTTTCTGTGTCTGACCGCTACCTCACTGCCTGTCCTGTACCCATGATATGGTTGTTATATGGAGAATTTAGGTTCTACTCAGATGTTGATTATAAGGGATGTCATGTGAGAGCCCAGGCACGTCGGCACACCGGAAGTGTGAGAGAACGGACCGAGACGCCGAGGGAGGAACGGAAGGGCACAACAGTCTAGTTGCGCGAACCTGCCTCACGAGAAACGGCCGACGTCATCAGGGGTTATACGACAGGACTGGTGGAGAATAGATGAGGAGGCGGAGCGTGGGGCAGAGCGCGGCAGAAAAGAGGCAGAGGCAGAAGTAGAACGGAGGGTATGGAATGAAGAGCGGCGAACGGGAGAAGCGGAGAGGAGAGAAGAAGCGAGAGAGGAACCGGAGCAGGGGAGAGCGTCAACGGGAGGACCGGAGAGGGGGAAGACCGAAGAGGAGCCCAGCGGTAAAGAACAAAGGATCCCGGCAGCAGAATACAACGCGGAAACACCCGGCGGCACGGAGACAACAGAGGACGCCCCGGGTCCCAGCGTCACGGCCCAAGTCCTGGGCCGTGGCTCAAGGCAAGTAACCTTGAGGGGAGCGTTTTGGTGGTGGGCTGACAGGGGTTGCATGGGGCTATGACCACGCACATATGATGGTTGTTTATGCGTCCTCCTAGCCACAGCCCCTACACATGACTTCCCCTTCCTTCCCTTCTTGGCACGCAGTTCCCCGGTGGTGGTAGCACCAATACAAATAACTGGAGAACCACAGTTATTTAACCCTGGCTGTCCTGTGTGGTTTTTTCTGTATGTGCACTTCTCGGGACCTGGAGCAACGGCAAGACCCGTGCGGGAAGGAAGCACTGAGAAGCGGTTTTATTTATTCAAGTCCTGGGAAAAGATGACCTCGGAAGAAGAGGAAACTGTCTAATCATTGTGGATTATTTGCCCCTTTATTGGTTGTGTAAATATAGAAAAGGAAAGGATAAAGAAATAAAGGAAGCAGTGGCTTCTTTGATTCATAAAGAGAAACAAGAGACTGGTTCTGGTTGTCTTTTCTCTCCACCTCTGCTGTTCTTACAGAAGCAAGAGTTCTTCTCTTCCACTCCCCGGGCCAGTAGAATACCACAAAGAGGTGTCAGAAGTGGGATATCTATTCCCTGTCTAGACGTGTCGCATCATGACACAACCCGTGCCCATGGAGAACATCATTTCCCAATTGGCAGAAGGCCAACACCACCTGCAACTAGTGTTAGAACAACAGATACAGACAGCACAGGTGGATAGGGAAAGCCTACAAGGGGCCCTTAAAGAACAGGCCGCCCTTATCGCTACCAACCAACAAGTTCAAGATACGGCCATCTTACGGCTAACCAACGCCATAGGGAACACCCATGTACGCCCAAACGTTCCCGCAACTGTTCTTCAGAAATATCAAGAAGGGGAAGACCCAGATTACTTCTTTTTGACCTTCGAGAGGGTGGCCACCACAGCAGCATGGCCCAAGGAAAGGTGGGGTCAGTATGTAGCTCCCCTCCTCTCAGGTGAACTGCAAGCTGCCTACCAATCTGCCAACCCCACCGGTACAAGCCCCTACGACGATGTAAAGAGGGCCATTCTCGAAAGGATGGGATTTGACCAGGAGCACTACAGAAACAAATTCCGAAGGGAAAAATGGTCTGTAGGGGACAACCCTCAAGCCCTTTTTTACAGAATACGAGACATGGGAAATCGGTGGTTAACCCCTCATGTCTCCACCATGGAGGAGGTAGTAGAGAAAATCTACTTAGAACAGTTCCTTGACGCCCTACCACCTAGCACGCGGTCATGGGTCAAACAACACCCTAAGCTCAACTCCGAAATGGCAGTGGACCTTGCCTGTGCCTTTCATAGAGCCCCTGACTTTAAGGCTGGCATTTCACGCCCCCAGGGTACCCCCACCCCGAATCGTCCTCAAAATATCACTTCCCCGAGAAGTCTAGGCCGGTCAGAGAGCAAGCCCCTCATATCGTCCCATCCTGTCCCTAGACAACCCATCTCAGCGGCGGGACCAAGCGGACAGGGCCCACAATGTTACAACTGTGCGGAGTGGGGTCATATCACTAGGCAGTGTCCACACCGTACCACAACAGCGGAGCCAATGGAAGTAGGATATAGCCATAGTAAGGTTTTCTTAGCGAAAACAGGTCCACACCAATATAAAAAGGAGGTGTTCGTAAATGGAAAGAAAAGACACGCTTTGCTAGACACGGGGTGTCACGTCACTGTGGTAGATGGTTCCTTGGTTTACCCTCCCCAGATACAAGATACCGAACAAGTAAGGGTAACCTGCGTACACGGGGATACCAAAACTTATCCAGTGGCAAAAGTCCTTTTGGACGTAGACCACGATCCCCATCTGCGGAAAGTAGGAGTTATACCTTCATTACCAGCGGCAGTCATAATAGGGACCGATCATCCTAAATTCAACCAGTATATGGAGGGGTCAAAACCACAAGCCCAGACCTTTTTACAGGACGCCCCCTTCAACGGAAAGGAGTTGGAAACTCCAAAAATCAGGATCAAGAAAACTAAACGGGAGAAAAGACAGGAGAAAAAGAACTACACACAGTCCCTGTCACATGTTGCTTTTCCTCTCTCCCTCACAGGCCCCGATGGAACAAAGCCGTGCAGTTTCCAGACAGCCCAACGAGAGGATAAAACACTCACGTACGCCTGGGAACAGGCCCAAGAACAAACACCTGGACAGGTAGGACCTTGTTTTACAATTAAGAAAGGACTGTTATACAGAGTGGTTAAGGGGCCTTCACTGACTAAGACACAGCTGTTTGTACCATTCACATTTAGAGAGCATGTTTTGCTGTTGGCCCACAACAAAGTAGGAGGAGGGCATTGTGGTAAAGAGAAAACCTTACAGTACCTTTTGGAGAGATTCTATTGGCCAGGCGTGTATAGGGACGTAGCTAGACACTGTGCTGCCTGTGTCCGCTGCCAATACACCTGCCCCGAGACCCCAGTAAAAGCCCCTTTACAACCCCTGCCCATCATTGACATTCCCTTTAAACGGGTTGGCATGGACCTGGTAGGGCCCTTGACTCCCTCGGCCAGAGGACATCGATACATCCTGGTTATAGTAGACTACGCTAGCCGTTACCCTGAGGCTTTTCCCCTGTCAACCATGACTACCTCCGCGGTAGCCCAAGCCATGATTACCCTGTTTTCTAGAGTAGGATTTCCCTCCGAAATCCTCACAGATCAGGGAACACCGTTCATGTCCCGTCTGATGACGCAGGTATGCACTATTCTGGGAATAGACGAACTAAGAACATCAGTGTATCACCCCCAAACGGATGGCCTTGTGGAGCGATACAACAAAACGATCAAACACCTGCTCCGCAAGGTCATTTCTGAAAGTGGAAGGGATTGGGATCGGCAGTTACCCCTAGTTCTTTTTGCCCTGAGAACGCATGAACAAAAGTCTACTGGGTATTCCCCTTTTGAACTATTGTTCGGGCGGAAACCCAGGACACTCCTAGACATGGCGGCAGAGCACTGGGAGGAGGAAGATGAGGAAGGCAAGCCCCTATTACAATACGCTGCAGACCTAAAGACCTCCTTATTCCATATATGGGGTTGGTGCACGACAACATGAAACAAGCCCAAGAAAGACAGAAGAAGCATTATGACCAGAATAGCCGACTAAGAGAGTTTAGACCAGGGGAGAAGGTGCTCCTGCTACTCCCCTCCACGGAGGACAAACTACTGACGAAGTGGCAAGGGCCGTATGAGATAGAAAGAAAGATAACTCCTGTTACCTATAGTGTACTGCTGCCCCATCGCATAGGTGGCAGACAAATATACCATGTAAACTTACTGAAAAAGTGGGAGGAAAAACCGACAATTACCCCATCCTACCTCGTCCGTACTGACGAACAAGTGGACATACCCCTTCCAGCGAAACAGGGAACGACCCCTGATCCCATCCCTATGGGGGAGGTCTTGTCGTCCCCACAAAAAGCCCAATTGGAAGCTTTATTGAACCACTTCCCCGACCTCTTTTCAGCTGGCCCTGGCCGAACTACTTTGGTACAACATGAGATAGTCTCCCTAGAAAAAACTGTCATAAAGCAGAAACCATACCGTATTCCGGCAGCACGTAGGGAAGCCGTAGAGAAAGAAGTGACAGATATGCTTAAAGCTGACATCATTGAACCCTCCCAGAGCAATTGGTGTTCCCCGGTTGTAATCGTGCCAAAACCCGACGGTAGCATACGGTTTTGTATAGACTTCCGACAAGTGAATGCCATAACCAAATTCGATACCTATCCCATGCCCAGAATAGATGAAATGATAGAACGGTTAGGAAAAGCCAGGTTTATGTCCACCCTTGATCTTACAAAAGGGTACTGGCAGATACCTTTGTCCCCTCACTCTAAGGAAAAAACCGCGTTCGCAACCCCTTCGGGTCTCTATCAGTTCAAAGTGCTTCCCTTTGGCTTGCATGGGGCACCGGCTACGTTCCAAAGACTAATGGACAATATTTTAAGACCACACGGGGCGTATGCCGCAGCCTATCTTGATGACATCGTCATTTTACAGCCCAACCTGGGAAGACCACCTATGTCACTTAAAAAACGTTTTTTCAGCAATCCAAGCAGCAGGTCTCACTGTTAACCCAAAGAAGTCCCTGCTGGGTACCAATGTTATCCAATATTTAGGCTATGCAATCCAGGAAGGCTGTATAAAACCCCAAATAAACAAGATAGAAGCCATTAAAAGTATCCCGAGACCAACCACGAAACGTGACATCCGTTCCTTTCTGGGCTTCATTGGGTATTATCGTCGTTTTATACCCAGATTTTCCTCCCTGGCTAGCCCCCTAACTGCTCTACTAACAAAGACACACTCATCACGCATACAGGTCTGGACTCGAGAGCATGAGGAAAGCTTTAATGCATGAAAACGCGCTATCTGCACAGCCCCAGTGTTAGGTTGTCCCGATTTTAACAAAACCTTTGTCCTCCAAACCGACGCTTCAGGCCTCGGCCTGGGGGCCGTGCTATGCCAGCCAGATTCCCATGATGACTTGAGACCTTTATTATACATTAGCAGGAATCTCTTTCCCCGTGAAACTCACTATTCCTCAATTTAGAAGGAGTGTCTAGCGATAAAATGAGCAGTAGAGGCCCTACAATACTACTTATTGGGAAGGAAATTCCTAATTTTAACAGATCATGCCCCCCTTACCTGGCTTGCTACTAACAAAGACACTAATCCACGTATCCTACGTTGGTTCCTCACATTACAACCTTTTTCATTTCAGGCCATCCACGTTCCGGGCACAAAACAAGTTGGTGCCGACTACCTATCCCGACACCCATCAGAATGGCCCCAACGTCCATTCTTGAGGGAAGAGATATGTGAGAGCCCAGGCACGTCGGCACACCGGAAGTTTGAGAGAACGGACCGAGACGCCGAGGAAGGAACGGAAGGGCACAACAGTCTAGTTGCGGGAACCTGTCTCACCGAGAAACGGCCGACGTTGTCAGGGGTTCTACGACAGGACTGGTGGAGAATAGACGAGGAGACGGAGCGTGGGGCGGAGCGCGGCAGAAAAGAGGCAGAGGCGGAAGTAGAACGGAGGGTATGGAATGAAGAGCGGCGAACGGGAGAAGCGGAGAGGAGAGAAGAAGCGAGAGAGGAACCGGAGCAGGGGAGAGCATCAACGGGAGGACCGGAGAGGGGGAAGACCGAAGAGGAGCCCAGCAGTAAAGAACAAAGGATCCCGGCAGCAGAATACAACGCGGAAACACCCGGCGGCACGGAGACAACAGAGGACGCCCCGGGTCCCAGCGCCACGGCCCAAGTCCTGGGCCGTGGCTCAAGGTAAGTAACGTTGAGGGGAGCGTTTTGGTGGTGGGCTGACAGGGGTTGCATGGGGCTATGACCACGCACATATGATGGTTGTTTATGCATCCTCCTAGCCACAGCCCCTACTCATGACTTCCCCTTCCTTCCCTTTTTGCACGCAGTTCCCCGGTGGTGGTAGCACCAATACAAATAACTGGAGAACCACAGTTATTTAACCCTGGCTGTCCTGTGTGGTGTTTTTTTGTATGTGCACTTCTCGGGACCTGGAGCAACGCCAAGACCCATGCGGGAAGGAAGCACTGAGAAGCGGTTTTATTTATTCAAGTCCTGGGAAAAGATGACCTCGGAAGAAGAGGAAACTGTCTAATCATTGTGGATTATTTGCCCCTTTATTGGTTGTGTAAATATCAAAAAGGAAAGGATAAAGAAATAAAGGAAGCAGTGGCTTCTTTGATTCATAAAGAGAAACAAGAGACTGGTTCTGGTTGTCTTTTCTCTCCACCTCTACTGTTCTTACAGAAGCAAGAGTTCTTCTCTTCCACTCCCCGGGCCAGTAGAATACCACAGTTCATTTAGCCAAATTTCAGTGAGGAAAGTAATATCTTTTTCTTGAAAGATGATCATTGTGGCTATTTCTGTGTTGTGCTTTGCTGCCAACATGCACAATGTTGAGCATGGATTTGTGTTTTACATGTGTATTGTTGTGTGCAATCTAGGCAGTGATGTAGGGCTATGCACGTTTCTCTTGCTCCGTCTGTGGAGGCTGTGGTTGTAGCCTCTGTTACCATCTATAACCTTGATTTTATTTAAGAGGAGGATTTGCGGTACTTGAGTTGCATGAGGACAGTAAAGATTCTGTTTCTTTTTGGGTAGGCGAATGGCAGTTCTGCTGGATGGGTGGTCCTGTTTCGAAATGATGTAGTGGTCTATTAATTGTTGTAGTGGGTCCAGGTGTAAGGGTATTTGTGTGTGGTGTTTTCTTCATTTTGGAAGTTTGAGTGACTTATGGCGGATAATTGATTTGAGACTTCCATTCGTTTTTCAATCACATAGTGTGGTTTGCAGCCACGGTCCGTGCAGGTAACCATGGTGGGGTGGTGGGGCAGTGTAAGGGGGGAATTTGAGGCACGATGCAGAGGGAACATTAATTATTTATTTAATTTCCCATCTGCATCGTGCTTCAAGATCCCCCCTTACACAGCGCCACCGCCCCAGCATGGTTACCTGCGCAGACCGCAGCTGGTGGTTTGAGGTCTGAATTGCAGATAAAACCATCGCCCTCTAGTATCCCGCTCCTAAAAAATAATTGTCATAGCTTTTGTACGAAAAAATAAAGAAACCAATTACCATAATAATCATTAAGATTGTAGTATTATTTTAAAGTGAATACTACCAATAGCTATACCTCTAAGAGTACGTATTGAGTATTATTTAACTTATAATTTTGCTTTTGGGGAGGAAGGCAACTCCTTCCACTATCCCTTTATTACTCATTAAATATTGTATACAGGGCCACTGGATTTATGAAATTCTGCAGCTGCGGTGTTGTTTACTGCACAATGGAAGACCCTTTGCAATGACTCACCGGTCACCTCTCAGCTGCCTATGTCTATATTTATGTTGAACTCACACTAATGAGGGCAAACCTTTGCCCAGACAATGTTAACATGTATCAAAATTGCAATGTAGTAAAGTAAAACTATTAAAAAGATGTGATGCATTATGCCGCATAATTTGCCTTTTAGAGTTGCATAATTAAGACAACAATGATGCATAATTTGGTCCAACCCAGCCTCATAAATTCAGTGGCTATGATCAGAACCCATAATTTTGCTTGTGGGGGTAAAATCAATCAATCAATCAGGTGGCTTGTAAAGTGCAACTACTCACCCTTAAGGGTCTCAAGGCACTCGGGGGGGAGCTGGTAGTCCGTTGAAGGAGCAGTGGTTCAGTCGAAGAGCCAGGTCTTGAGGTACTTCCTGCATTGAGGCATCAACGGTGATTGCCTGAGGTGAAGAGGCAGGGTGTTCCTGGTCTTTTCTGCAAGATGGGAGAAGAATCTTCCTCCAGCTTTGGTCTTGCGGAAATGTGGGATGGTAGGCAGGGCAAGTTGGGAGTAGCCGTGGTCCCTGGTGGGTGTGTGGAATGCGAGGCATGGTTGAGGTACGCAGGTCCCGCTTTGTTTAGGGCTTTTTTAGGTGTGTGTGTGGAGCTTGAAGGTGATTCTTTTGTTGACTGGGAGCCAGTGGAGGTCTCTCAGGTGGCTGATGATGTGGCTGCGGTGGGGGATGTTGAGGATGAGTCTAGCGAAGGCGTTCTGAATGGTCTGCAGTTTCTTGAGGAGTTTGAGTGATGCTAGCGTAGAGTATGTTGCCATAGTCGGACGCGGTAGGAATACTGCTAGCTACGCATGCTCTGTACTCTTTTAAAAACTGCACTGCACTAAATGCTATATGTTTTAAAAATCACTTGTATTTTAGTTAAAACCGATATTGCTCTATGTGACTGTGATTGAGGAAGTTTGACTTACGTACAATTCCGCCCCTCCACCCCGGTCCGTCACGGCAGGTGCCGATTGAACGGGGGGTGGACCTAGGGCATTTTTACTTCTCCCTCACTTCCTGTCCTTGCGATTTCCGGCTGGTTGAGCGGTCTAGTCTTCCCGCTTCACAGGCTACTTAAATCTATGCCAGAACGAACGCGCAGCGGACGCGGTAGGAATACTGCTAGCTACGCTTGCTCTGTACTCTTTTAAAAACTGCACTGCACTGAATGCTATATGTTTTAAAAATCACTTGTATTTTAGTTAAAACCGATATTGCTCTATGTGACTGTGATTGAGGAAGTTTGACTTATGTACAATTCCGCCCCTGCACCCCGGTCCGTTGCGGCAGGTGCCGATTGAACGGGGGGTGGACCTAGGGCATTTTTACTTCTCCCTCACTTCCTGTCCTCGCGATTTCCGGCTGGTTGAGCGGTCTAGTCTTCCCGCTTCACAGGCTACTTAAATCTATGCCAGAACGAACGCGCAGCGGACGCGGTAGGAATACTGCTAGCTATGCTTGCTCTGTACTCTTTTAAAAACTGCACTGCACTGAATGCTATATGTTTTAAAAATCACTTGTATTTTAGTTAAAACCGATATTGCTCTATGTGACTGTGATTGAGGAAGTTTGACTTACGTACAATTCCGCCCCTGCACCCCGGTCCGTTGCGGCAGGTGCCGATTGAACGGAGGGTGGACCTAGGGCATTTTTACTTCTCCCTCACTTCCTGTCCTCGCGATTTCCGGCTGGTTGAGCGGTCTAGTCTACCCGCTTCACAGGCTACTTAAATCTATGCCAGAACGAACGCGCAGCGGACACGGTAGGAATACTGCTAGCTACGCTTGCTCTGTATTCTTTTAAAAACTGCACTGCACTGAATGCTATATGTTTTAAAAATCACTTGTATTTTAGTTAAAACCGATATTGCTCTATGTGACTGTGATTGAGGAAGTTTGACTTACGTACAATTCCACCCCTGCACCCCGGTCCGTCACGGCAGGTGCCGATTGAACGGGGGGTTGACCTAGGGCATTTTTACTTCTCCCTCACTTCCTGTCCTCGCGATTTCCGGCTGGTTGAGCGGTCTAGTCTTCCCGCTTCACAGGCTACTTAAATCTATGCCAGAACGAACGTGCCGAAGGCACACCAAAGGCAAGCCCATCTGCACCCGTCCGCGCTCTGGACGCGCTCATCGCCAGGCATGCTGCCGGTCTGGATAGCGATGTTAATGGGACTACAAAGTATAGTTGTACAGGTAATCAATTGAGAGACATAGGGTGTATGGGAGATGGGAAAGGGCAAGCTAAGTGGGAAGAGACTGCTGGCCCTGAGTCAGGCTATGTTAACATGGATTCCTTGAGATGCGGGCAGCTCAATGTGAGGTCGCTGTCAAAACATCACTTAGAAGCTCAACTACTATTAGAAACTAATCATTTAGATATCCTGTTTATGACAGAGACATGGATGGAATTGGGCCTGACATGCCCACCTGGCTATAAGGCTTTACATAAACCTAGAGCTAGTGGCGGGGGGGGTGTAGGGATTATATTTAAGGAGATATGGGATATCTCATCGATGGATTTCGATGAGGTTCCAGGCATTGAATGGCTGGGTCTCTGGCCTAAAAGGCCGCAATGGGCTCTGCTGGATGGGTATATTATGTTATAGACCCCCTGGGCCATTCTGTCTTCAACTTCAACAGGATATGGTTGATGTACTTCGCAATATGGTACTTACCCACACCAGAGTAATGGTCCTAGGAGATTTTAACCTATGGGCCAACGGAAGCCTGGATATTGGGTAAAATAATTTGATACAGTCATGTGAGAATCTAAATTTAACACAGCAGGTTCTAGAATCTATAAGGGGGGCCATGTTTGGGACTTGATCTTTGCAGAAAAAGACTCTGTCAAAGTGGAAAATATTGTCCCGGTAGGCTGGTCAGACCACTATCTGGTACAATTTCGGGTGACTATCCCTAAGTGGAGGCGTGACAATGCCGCAAGGGGAAGAAGCTTCCTAGGCAGGGATTGGAAGTGCCTCATGAAGAGAGCTGACCTATCCCCTATATTTAAGGTCAATGGGCTTCTGGATCTCCTGAAATCGGCGGAACAGAACTATGCAACTTTTTGCGGACATGTCATCGAAACTCTTGACCAGATTGTCCCGGTAAAGAAAATCAGGAAGCTGGGGAGACCCATGGTACAATGAAACATTGAGGACCATAAAAAAAGGAATATAAATTGGCAGAGCGGCAATGAGGGAAGGCATATGCAGAGATAGACAAAGCCCTCTGGAAGGAGAAAATAGCCAATTATAAAAAGGAAATTGTGAATGCTAAGGCAGACTACTTCGTCGAAACTATACTGAAAGCGCCCAATAGCACTAGGGGTATATTCAAAATCGTGAAGGATATTGCTAGTCCTAAATGTACAAACAGCACCAGACCTAGTCAGGAGCTTTGTAATAGCCTAGCCACATTCTTTGAGGACAAAATAAGGAAAATTATAGAGGGGCTGGAAATTGACGATACGGTCATATTTGGCGAGGTAGAGGGACGGCCGTCAACTAGTAAGCAAAAGAGCTGGGAATGGGGGGGCTGAGCCGGATGATCAGTCGGCTTGCCTGGATCATTTTGAGCTTCCCTCTGAGGAGGAATTTAATAAGATAGCCTCAGGAGTTTCTTCTGGCTCTCCTCTGGACCCCCTCCCTTCCAAAATTTGGAAGGAGTTGGGAGGTGAATTACTCACAATACTTCGACAGCTGTGCAATCAATCATTAAGCAGTGGACAGGTTCCGGCGAGCTGGAAACAAGCAATAATTACACCTCAGCTGAAAAAAACCACACTTGATCCAGCATGCCCTAAGAATTATAGACCCATATCCCTCCTCTCCTACACAGTAAAGATCATAAAACGTTTGGTTAGCAGGGCACTCTCCCAGTTCTTGGAGTGTAACAACAAGCTGGAGGATGTGCAGTTTGGGTTTCGCCCAGGCCATGGGACAGAGACAGCTCTGGTGACCGTCTTGGAAGATCTTCGAATGCGAGCAGACAGGGGACAATCAGCTATATTCATTTTACTGGACCTGTCTGCCGCATTCGATACGGTCAACCATACAGTTCTCATGGCCAGGCTGAAAACAGTAGGGGTGGGAGGTGTAGCACTGGATTGGTTTCGATCCTATTTGACAACTAGACGACAGGCGGTGGCTCTCCCCCCTTATCGCTCGGATTTTGCTGAGATTAGGCATGGGGTCCCCCAGGGCTCAGCAATCAGCCCAATACTATTTAACACCTATATGAGCCCCCTGATCGCGATTATTAAGTCATGCGGAGTGAGCTTGGTAAACTAAGCTGACGACACACTGCTTATTTTATCATTGGAGGGAGACCAAGCGGTCTCGCTGGAAAAGTTTCATGCGTGTATGCAAGAAACGGTGCACTGGCTGAAAAACAACTCCTTACAATTTAATTGCGAAAAAACTGAGATACTCTGCTGTGCATCAGGTAAAGTCCCCTGTACTCTCCCTCCAGGATTCTGGCCCATCCCCATGGAGACACCCCTGCTACCCGTCACGACGGTACGCAATCTCGGGGTCAGTTTTAATGACAAGCTGAACCACGAAACCCAAGTTAATAAACGTGTGGGAAGCTGTTTCTCGCTCATTAGGGTTCTCCGGAAGATTCTTCCGCTACTCCCACATCAGGTACGAGCACATGTAGTGAGGAGCGTCATTCTGAGTCGACTTAACTATGGGAATGCGCTACTGCTGGAAACCCCCAAGAACCGGATTGGGAGACTCCAGAGAATTCAGACAGTGGCGGCTAAGCTGGCCCTATCTAGACCACGACGGTCATCCACATCCCTGGCGTTGACAGAGCTACACTGGCTCCCGGTACTCCATAGGATACAATTTAAATCACTATGCATTGTCTTTAAGGCACTGCATGGGATGGGACTGATACCGCTGCAGTCTAAGTTCAATTGGTATAACCCTACCCTTAGCCTTCGTTCCTCCTCGACTAATCTGGTGAATATGCCCAAGATTAAGAAAGTTAAATCAGGCGGAAGAGCTTTAAGCTATGTGGCAGCACGCCTTTGGAATAGTCTGCCAGTTGAGCTAAGACAGATGCAGGATTTGCTGAAGTTCAGGGGAAAAATGTAAACTTGGCTTTTCCCTAGAGTACAGGCTTAGCCTAGCAACCTGCTAGCCCGGAAGCATGGTGATAGAGTATATGTACCGCAGTGCCAGGATGCCCGTAGGGTTACATTGCACTATATAAGTCTGAAATACAATACAATACAATACAGTACAGTACAATAGTCAATTTTGCTGCTAATGAGTGTGTGGGTAACTGTCTTTCTGGACTCGGTGGGGATCCACTTGAAGATCTTACAGAGCAGGCATAACGTTGGAAGCAGGATGATGAGAAGGCATTGATCTGTCGGTTCATTGTGAGTGAGGAATCCAGGATGATGCTGAGGTTTCATGCATGGGCAGTGGGTGTGTGGGGTTCCAAGTGCTGCTGGCCAAAAATAGTCGTCCCAGGCAGAGGGGTGGAGCCCATGACGAGGACTTTGGTCTTCTCTGAGTTGAGCTTGAGGCAGCTGTTCTTCATCCAGGTGGCAACAGCCTTCATCCCTTCGTGGACATTGTTCTTGGCGGCTGTGAGACCGTTGGTGAGGGAGAGAATCAGCTGGGTGTTGTCATCATTGAGACAATGTCAAGTCTGTTGTTCCTGAATGTGGCTACGAGCGGGGCCATGTAGATGTTAAAGACAGTGGGGCTTAGGAAGGACCCCTGAGGCACTCCACAGCTGATCTTTGTGAGTTCCGAGTGAAAAGGTGGCAGTCTGACTCTGTGTGTTCGGCCGGTGAGGAAGAAGTGGATCCATTCGACGACTTTGTTGCAGATGCCGACGTTGTGGAGTTTTGTGCAAAAGGTGCAGCGAGAGACAGTATCAAAGGCGGCCGAGAGGTACAGGAGGATGAGGGCTGCAGTTTTGCCTCAGTCGAGGAGGGTGCGGACATCATCTGTGGTGGCAAGGAGGGCTGTATCAGTGCTGTGGTTGCTCGGAAGCCGGATTGGGAGAGGTCCAAAGTGTGGTTTGATTTGATGAACTCGGAAAGTTGGGAGTTGATGGCCTTCTTGATGACCTTGGCTGGAAGGTCCATCGGGTCAGCAGAGGGCTTCTTCAGCAAAGGGTTGATCTCTGCGTGTTACCTGTCTTCCGGGAAGGTGGTGAAGTTGATGGAGCACCTAATGGTGCGGCAGAATCGGGCTGCTCCGGAGTGGATCCTCTTCATAATCTTGAGGGTGTTGTCAGCGGCGAGGGGGAACCAACTAAATAGAGTCTGTTGGAGTCCAGTGTTGTAGGGTGTGGTGGCTGTGGGAGTGGTGAGAGGGTCTGGGGTATCGAGGCTGTCGAAGCTGTCGTATATCTCCTTAGTCTTGCAGTGGAAGCAGGTGCCAAGGTTGTTGCAGAGGTCTTGGGAGGGTGGAATGTCTGCTGTCTCTGTGCTGGGTCTGGCAAATTCTTTGACCACGGCGAAAAGTTCTTCACTATTGAGTGCACTGGCATTGATCCTTTCATGTAGGGCTGCTTTCTTTGTTCTTCTGATGAGGTGATGGTGTGCGGTGACAGCGGTCTTGAAGGCTGAGTGGTCTTTCGGGGCCTTGCTGCTCCTCCATCTCTTCTCGAGCTGTCTACAGGTGCGTCTGGACTCATGAAGGGTGGGACAGAACCAACTGGCTATCTTGGGGGCGTGGCTACGGCACGTTATGGAATGGCTGCCTGGTGAGGGAGCTCCGTAGGCCAGGCTCTACAATCTGGCAAATACCGACGTTTCAGAGCGCCTGCACCGATGAAAACCCACAACGTCGTCTGGTGAACGCCCCGGGCACAATCGGTGGCATTTTGGTGTTACTTGGTCAGCGGGAGCCCGACGAACCAAGCGGTGACGCGGAGGCCAAGCCTGCAAGGACATGGCGGCCGGGCTGTGAGCGGAGCCAGAGTGCTGAGCCCTGGGGGTTGAGCGGTCGGAGCATCGCGTCCTTGCGGTCTGGTATGCGGCTTCTATGGGCTGCAGGCCGGGCTGCGACTGCCGCGGCTGCCCTGGACTGCAATACTGCCAGCGGACCCTGAGTGCACCGGGAGCCGAGGTGTGGACCGCCGCAAGGGCGCACTTGAGGACTGGCATCGACGGCGATGCGGAGAGGTTGTGTCCCGGAGCCTACAGCGACGTCACAATATTGCCTGGCGTGGTGCCCACCTTGAAGACCTGAGGTGCTGTGGTGAGTGAGAGGGGGGCCGCTTGCTGTGTCAGGTCTGGGTGGGCCCGCGCGACCGGACCTGGGCGCCCTCGGGCAATCGCTCTTGCGGGGCCCAGGCGTGCTGGTGCGGGCTGGTCGGGCCTGACGGGGTACTAGGGCCACATCTGCTCTCCCGCCAGAGGGGCACACAGCCTAATCGTGCTGCTACAGGTGTGGTGGTGCTGGCGGTTTGACCCAGGGACCGTCTGGTCTGCCTTGGCGGGTCGGAATAGGCTGGGGCCTGGCTGGGGCCTCCGCCCTGGGCTGAGGGTTGTTGCTGGGCCCTATGTGCTGGGTATCTGGGGACTACAAGGCTGGTGTGCTGCTGGGCCTAGTATTGGGGCGGCCATATCTGCGGATGACTGGCATTGTGGCGCAGGTGATGCGACGGGCTGCAAGTCCAATCTGGATAACGTGCTACGCAATGTGCAGGAGAGTGCTGGGATTTGCAGTGGGAGCACTCTGTTGTTGTCCTGTGGAGCGCCTACTGGGATGAATCGGATCTGAGGCGGACTGGCGGCTTGGGCTTGACTTTTGGCTGTGCGGTCTGCACTGTGGGTGCTGACAAGTGGATAGCCAGCGCCTCGATCACCAACATATTGCCCAGTTGTTGGGGCTTCGTGCTTGGGGTCCTGGTTGCATCACCAGGGGTGTTCAGGAGTACAATCGGCCTAAATAATGCCCATACGCTGATCACGACCCCGGAACAGATTGTAGGACTCCACGCTCCTGCGGACTGGGCGAGGAGGCAACGGTGTGCGATTGGTATCTGTGTGAGTGTTGGAACGCTCTGTTGCTGTCAGGCTCGTCCTTCGGGAATCCTCGGAGTGGTGTCGATGCTCTATGGGGCCTATTTTCAAAACGGGGTACGGAGTTCCTCAAATACAGGAAAAAGAGATGGGGACCAAGAAAGGGACCCAATTAGTCACCAATTGGTTGTAAGGGAAAGTTAAGGGGAGGGCCAGGGGAGTGCCCTTTGCGGAACTAGAGCTCTCACACACCCAGCAAGCTAGGTGTCATGCTTCATCATATGAGCACTGCCCCTCGTCAAGTCGGCGCTGCAATCCTTGACGGGCTCCCGAAACCGGGGCTCTTTAACGGGGATCTTTTGTTCCTGCCGATATGTGCTTGGGGGTGAGGGGCCTAGTGAAATGGATGTAGCAGGGAATGGAAATGTTAAAAAAGGTTAGTCAGTCCTAATCATGTTTTTATTCTGAAGGTAGACTACCCTATTAAAATTGGTGTAGAGTGGCTAAGTCATAGAATTAAGGTGTCTAGACGTGAAGCTCTACTCTAAAGGATCGACTTGTTTCTTGCCAAAATTGTCTGGAGGATCAGGGCAATTCATCAGGATCAAAAGCTGTCTACATAAAAGTGGTAATGTGAACTCTACATACCACGTCCTAGGTTGCTGCCCTGTAAAGATAAAGTGACAACATGAAGAAAATAAAAACATCATCTCTTTATCTAGTACATTATTGGTCAGGGGTGGCGTTATACAAATCACCGTGCAAAACGTGTATAAAGCAACATGATAATAGGTGCACTATTACAGGGGAACAATGAAGGGGGTGGTAGTGTAGATCTATAGCTACTAGTAAGCTAGTGATACTCTCAAGGACAAGCATGGATTCACTCACCTAGTAAATTGACTAGATAAGCTAGCAACGGTGCTGGCGGTTATAGAGGACACCAATTAGGTCCTACAATAAAAAGGTACATAAGAAAAAGTCAATTTGTCAAATTAAACCATGTGATCTGTCATGGTGCCGATTGGACACATTAAGGCGTTTTACATAATAGTAGCACATAGTGTCCATCAAGAAAACAGATATGTTCTGACAGGGTTCAGACCCAGTAGGACCGGAGCACAGGACCGGAGGTCTGTATTGGCTCGTGGTACCCAGCGTAGTAAATGACGGGGGAGAAAGGTTCAAAGTAGCTAACAGACGAATTAAAAGATTGTACTCACCAACGTCAATAAACGTTAATCCTGAAGACCTACCCAAAACCGCCAGGGACCGGGGTGGTGAAGTACGTCTGCCGCCATGGGTAAATATAGCGTTACTGAAAGTAATCGTGACGTGTTAATCGAGCGCCATTACGCAGCACGGTGACGTCCGCAGTTGCCAGGTGATGGCCTGGGACGCCAGGGTGATGGAAACGTCGCGATACGACGGAGTGTTTGGAAACCGTAAATCGAGCCGCAGTGCGTTGCTAAGCAACGTGAACGCGTGTGTCGCGCTACAACGAGGTCAAGAGGGCGGACAATCTCACAGGACACAACTAATATCAGGAGGTAACGCGCAATAGTACGCATCAAATTGCACGTGATATACAAACGTCACACTCAATTAAGTGTAACCACTGTAGACACATGTACATCAATAACAAAATATGTGTATCGGGGCTAACCGCAGGCACCCCATGGTGATATCAAATCTGCCGTTGACATAAACCATTGCACAAAAGTTGAGAGGCATAGAACTAGTGCATTGTCGTGGTGTAAGTAACAATTACCATTACACATGTGTGGGCTAATGGTTAAGTAGGATGTATCAGTTCCATTGTATCATGGAGGCAGGACAGTGGGTTGAGGCTATAGATTCATTATCGGTGGTGGTTAGAGTCAAAGGCCTTTGTGTCATAGTGTTGAAATGAGTAAGGATAACTCAACCACCCTGAGAGTAGACATTCAATCATGGCATGGAACTCCAAGGGATGTCATCATTAAGGCCTATGGTGTCGCATGAAAGTCTATGCACCCATCTCTGTTCAATCCTGAACAAGGAGGTTTTGGAAATCTGCGTGTGGGATTCTAGTATCACCCAATGTAATGACTCAGGGGAGTGATGTGTCTCTAAAAAGTGTCTGTAGAGTTTGGTCGTGGTGCGTTGGCAACGTATGTTGCTTCTGTGCTCTATTATGCGGGTTTTAACTGGCCGCATAGTCATGCCAATGTATTGTAACCCACATGGGCACGTGATCAAATAAACACATTGTTTGGTGTTGCAATTAGTGTGTTTCTTGATATTCCATTTAAAGTTGGCATGTAGTGTGACTTCTTTGGTAATGGTAGTGAAGTCACAGACAGTACAGGTACCGCAGGGAAAATGACCTCTAACTGGTGGGAGGCCCCAAAGTGTAGTCTGTGAAGGGGTGACTTTTCTCTTTGGTCTAGTGTGAACCAACATATCCCGCAGGTTACAAGTCCTTTTGTAGGCAAATCTAGGTCTTGGTATCTGTAATTCTCCTGTATTAAGGATACCCCAATGTTTCAGGATGATTTTTTTGGTCAGGGTTGAGTTGGGTGTAAAGGAGGTCACACATGTCAAGGTATCTTCAGGTGGTTTATGGTGTACCTCTAGAAGAGACTCTCTAGGGTTATTGAGAGCCCTTTTCATGGAGTCTTTAATCACCTTGTGTGGGTATCCCCTAGTCATAAGGTTGGTAGCTAAAGAGTTGGCTTCTACTTTGTAATCCTTGGTTGAGGTACAGTTACGTCTTATACGTAAGAATTGACCCACGGGAAGGTTATCTCGAAGGGCTCTAGGGTGGTAGCTTTGGTATAGCAGAAGGCTGTTGCGATCTGTTGGCTTTTTAAATAAGCTTGTCGAAAGTTGTCCCCCCGATAGCTTAATGTTTAGATCCAGGAATGCAACTATTGTGTCTGAAATCGTGTGGGAGAATTTGAGGAAAGGGTTCTGCTGATTAATCCACTGTACAAAGGTGTTGCAAGTGTCAGTAGGCCCCCGCCAAAAGATGAGAATATCATCAATAAACCGTTTCCAAAGAACTAGATGTTGATGAAACGGATTGTGGTCAGTATTAATGATCTATTCCTCAAAGGATGCCATATAGATGCTCTATGGGGCCCACCTCTCAATAACACCAAGTCCGGAATGAAATACTCACGGACTGTTGGAGTGATCAAGCGGGGGGAAGGAAAGGGTAGGGATAGCAGGGAGGGAGACCTGAAAAGACACGAAACAAGGACACTATCAGTAAGCGTTTCACAACCACCCGACCCTGCTGTAACTAACTAATAGTGACACACTCCAAACAATGTTTCTCCACCCCCGTACCTGTAAAAGAAAATAACCAGTGCCTTGACCATCAGAAGAGAGCTGAGCATATGGTATTCGATTGCCTGACACTATGGAAGACAAAGAGGTACTATTATGATGAAGCAATACAGTTGGTTCTGTAACCCCCCAGCACCTCAACGTATCACTCTCTGCAGAGACCCAGTACCACACGTACCACAGCAGGTGCAAGGAAGATGTTAATCGAATAGGGAGATCCTCTCCTATAGCTCGCTCTCTCTTCTGGATAAGGGAAAGAAAAAAGGTAACAAGCACAGAACAACCACGTTGTTGTTGATCCTGCCTGTAAGTAATAATGTCAGAGTTTTCGACAATCAAAGTGACCAGCCGTGAACATTGATGCTCCTCAATGCCCCTCGGCACACCACAGGCCCTTGTGAGTCGATAGTGTAACCCCCCGAGCCCTCCAGGGAATTCAGGTTGAGGGTCACTGTAGGGGCAACCAGGTAGGCGTCCGCCTCCTCACTGACAGCTAAAGCGAGCAAACAAATGAGCGTATATAGTCTTGCTCAGTTCGCCTGCATATTGTCGTGCTGCACACGTTGTTGTATCTCGCAAAGGTTCACCATGGACTCACACATTGTCACGGTTTTCTTGTCTCACACGCACACAACTGTTTTGAACCCCAGTTCCCTCTATACGAGTCCTGAACCGGGCTCTCTGTCTGATGTATGCGCTTGAGACACGGAAGCGGAGCCCCGCCTCTCGTGTTCTCGCGGATCTGGCTAAACAACCTCGAATCCCTGAAACGTGCCACAACGGCACTCTTACCGCCTCAAAATACCGGGAACTCTGGAAACGCTGGAATCCTTGACATCTGCGAACGACTGCGGTATCCGGAATCATTGGCAGCGCCCTCTTCCCGGGCCGCTGCCTTTACGCGTCTCCCGACGTCGTCTCGCGGTCACGTGAGGCGTGACGCGCGGAGGACGCCGGGTACTGTAGTTTCGCTGCATTTGCTTCTGGGCTCGCGTTGATGTTGCTGTCAGCGCGCAACCGAGCCGAACTCCTGACAGTTGCAATGGGTAAACCTGACCCCAAGCAGCCGAAACTTCCATTCGAAAGCAAACTAAATACGCTCGCAACGGAAACCATGACGGAGCTTGCTGCGACACAGGGCGCATCGGAGACCGTGGAGAGTCCGGAGGATGACACGAGGACCATCCTGCTGGAATTGCGCTCAGGCTTGAAAACTATAGACAGTAAGATTGACGCGCTCACTTCTAGCTTAGATGTGGTAAAAAAGAAGGTGGATGCACACAAACACAGGCTTGATGTCTTGGAAAACAGACTATCGGACACGCAGGATTCGCAGGCTGAATCGCGGACGCAGACACTGCATATGGAGAAAGTGCTGGAAGTCATGAAGGCAAAAAACGAAGATCTGGAAGCGCCTTCCTGCCGGAACAACCTTCGTATAATTGGCCTGCCGGAATCGACAGCAATATCAACAAGCATTGAAAATGCAATAGGTCTCGCTTTAATTAAGTTGAAGCCATTTGCTTTGCTAATGGTATTGTATAGCAAAGCAAAATGCTTTAACTTAATAAAAGGCGAGACCTATTGCATTTTTAATGCTTGTTATTTTTTTTTTTTTAAGCACGGGCTAGGCAGAATAACAGTGTGAGGAGAACAATAAAAATCTTTAGCTTGTGTGGAAAACCTTTCTGTACGTATTGCATAGCTTAAAGGTCTCTTTTTGTATGTGTTAACACGGGTGCAAAATAAAAGTTTCACCGTTTTCTAATTTTAAAAAATGTACTTGTTCGTTCAGTGCAGTTTTAAAGGTATCCTACTTGCCACCAAGGGCATTACTTGCCCACTGGCACCTTTTGACGTCGACGCACGACGCGCACTAGTTGGCTTAAAAGAGGGGTGTCATGTTTGGGGTGTACACTTTGGAGGCGAGGTGAGTCTGGTAAAGTCTTGGTGCAAGTAAGTACCATAGAAAGGATGCTCTGGGCTCTGGTGCAAACATGGAAAACAGGCCCTGTCACTGCTGGGGCGGTAGTAAAATTAGCGATTATCAGAGTTTATTTGCCGCTTGGGGCCCGGGGCCACTGCACCTGCTGCACCAGCGGTACCAGCGCGTCTGAGTAATGCTGAAAGGATGGGGCGCAAGGGTCGTTGGCTGGGAGGCAGGACTGCGCCACCCCGAGTGGGGTGGGTGTAAGCAGGGCAGAGGAGAGGGGCCGTTTGTAAGCAGGGAAGGTGAGAGATGGTGGTTGTAAGCAGGGTAGGGCAGTGGGGTCGTTTGTAAGCAGGGCAGGTGAGAGCTGGTGGTTGTAAGAAGGGCAGGTGAGAGGAGCCGTTTGTAAGCAGGGCAGAGGGGCCGTTTGTAAGAAGGGCAGGTGAGAGATGGTGGTTGTAAGCAGGGTAAGACAGAGGGGCCGTTTGTAAAGGGAAGAGGGGCCATTTGTAAGCAGGGCTGGTGAGAGCTGGTGGTTGTAAGCAGGGCCGAGGAGAGGGGCGCTTTGAAAGCAGGGAGGTGAGAGATGGTGGTTGTAAGCAGGGCAGGGGAGAGAAGGTGGTTGTAAGGAGGGCAGGCGAAAGGTGGTGATTGTAAGCAGGGAAGTGGAGGGGCCGATTGTTGTAAGCAGGGCAGGGGAGAAGAGGTGTTTGGAAGCAGAGCAGGTAAGAAGAGATGGTTGGAAGCAGAGCAGGTAAGAGGAGGTGGTGAGAGGAGCCGGTTGTAAGCAGGGCAGGTGAGAAGAGCCGGTTGTAAGCAGGGCAGGTGAGAAAGGAGGGTTGTAAGCAGGGCAGTGGGCCCATTGGTGTGGAAGGCAGGTGGTTGGCAGAATGGTGAACATACGTGCTGGTGGCGGGGCAGGTGAGCCCCTGGAAAGTAACCCCCCGCTTCCCTGGGAGACACGTTGGCACGGCACCTCACCCAGAACAAGAGGCCGAAGGTCTTAAGCAGGCAGCACCAGCCACCCCCGGCCAGTCCGCCATGGTAGGGCCGTGAAATGCATCGATAAGGAAGGAACTTGAAGTATTAAATGCAGCGTGTGCGTGAAGTCAGTGCACGTGTAATGTGCCGAATCAATCACGCACCTAGTAACTTCAGACAGGGAGGAGACAGCCTAGGGTGTGATCAGAAATACCAACAAGTTCCAAAGGATCTTAGAGTCTGAAGAAAAAAAAAAATAACACGCGGCACCATGGGGGAAGATGATGATTCAAAAGCACAGCACATCTGAAAGAGTTGCAAAAAAGTGCTCGCAGAAGGGACTTGCTTTTGTCTCCCTGCCACAGAGATGGACGTTGTGCACTCTGGAAAACGATAACCGACGAAAGGCGAATACCCCGTAAACAAGCACGGACTGGGGGGGGGGAGGGGTTAGCTGAAGTGCTGAGTGGGAGGGGAAGAAGTAACACAATAACAAGCGGCCATGAGGGCGGGGGTTAGCAGAAGTGCTGAGTGGGAGGGGAAGAAGGAACACAATAACAAGCAGCCGTGAAAGTGAAAGCGATCGGAGCGATCGCGCGAAGGCCATGCTATTTAAAAGCACACGCGAAGCGGCATTTTCGTTGCTATGACAACGAAAGCTTCGCAAAATGGCGTCGGACTGTCCACAGTCCGTGGAGACACGCGCATGCTGTCTGCTTTGGACAGATGGCGAGAGCAGCCATCTTTGTCCATGCAGGCGCGTGCATGAGCCCATGGCGGAGAATCGATTCCAAAAGGTCTCTCTGACGAGAGCAGCGCATGCGCTGCTTTCGCCAGGCGAGACCTAAATGTGGAGCCCATCATTGACAATCTGTTGCGCGAACTGTTTGCCCCTGTGCTTTCTGCGGTCATGATAGTGGAGAGAGCACACCGGTCTCTTGGTCCTCGGTCCAAGCCGGGCGCGCCACCGCGTCGATCATTGCACGCCTTCTAAATTATGTGGACAGGGATGCTATATTAGGAGAGGCCAGGGCCAAGAGTCCTATAAATCACATGGGAAACAATTTGTCCTTCTTTACGAACTACACTCCGGCTGTACAGGCGGCCCGCAGAGAATTTGTGCCAGCGAAAACGATTCTGCAGTTTGCCTCCGTCCCATATGCCATGCTATATCCTGCTAAATTGAGAATAACGCACGATGTGAATGTGAATGAATGTGAATGTGCAGATATTTATATAGCGCAAATCACCAACCGGTCTCTAAGCGCTTGCTTAGGGAACCCGTCCTGGTATTCCCCTGTGAGATAACCCAGCAGGGCATCCACAAGGTGAAAGCCAGGCATCCCACCACGAGGGGCCATTGTGGAGATTAAGCAAGCTATTGCCCAGAGTCGCAGAGTGGGAACCCATGAATTGAGTATGCACTGGAGCGAGAATTATCGAGTCCATGGACAATTTATGGACTCAAGACCCAGTCGAGCCGGGAATTGAACCCTGGTCCCAGGCTGACCTCTGCTTTCAGGTCTGCCTACTCTAACCAGTGAGCCACACTTCTCCACGATGGTCAATCACACTTCATTACAGACTCTATGCCAGCCTTGAAATTTATGAAACACATCTGCTCTAATAGATCTCGCCAGGGTGGCTCAAAAAGCCCGACAGCGTCGCCGGTTCTTGAGGATGCCTACCACTAATTGATGTTATTATTTTTGTATGGATCTGGTTGACAATTTGGCTGTCTCTTCAGATATATTTAGCGCAGGCCCAGCTACGAGGCCGATATAGTACTATTGCGTTACTATATAATGTTATAATGATGTTGAGTGCTGGGGATTCCCGATGTATTTCCCGTTCATGTTCTATGGTGCAATGGTGTAACCTACCATTGCAGCCCGGCCACCTCACCGCAAGGTGGGTGTTTGCTGCCGTTCCTTTCCCCCCAGCGGGTGTTCCCCTATTGCATAGTCCTTCTCCAGGAAGACTGGGTAATTGGTAGGGAGAAGGGGTCAGTCTCGACCTAATTGGGAGGTTGGAGTGGGAGTGGGGAGGAAGGGTAGGGGGAGTGGGTTTGCGTTGCTTTTTATTTTGATTAATGTGTTCTTAATAATAAATAATAATAATAAATGAGTTTCTAAAGCGCTTGGTTATACTAACTAGTATGTCCCTGAGCTGCAGCTAGCCCCCCAAATTGTATTGGTGAAAAGATACACTTGCATAGGTTAATGGCACTACATACGAAAGAGCCAGGTTTTTAGTTTCTTCCGGAAGGTCCCTGCCAGTGGTTCTGACCTAAGTGACTGTGGGAGGTCGTTCCAGTATATAGCGGCAAGCCATCGGAACGATCTTCCTCCCATTCTTGCTCTTTGGATTACTGGTACTTTCGCCCGTCCTGTCCCCAAAGATCTTAAAGCCCGGGTAGGGGTGTAGGGGTCCAGTAAACTGTGTAGATAACTTGGTCCCTTACCCTGCAGGATACAGTGGCTAATACATAGTGTTTTAAAAATAATTATTTCCCTCACCGGGAGCCAGTGTAGAACTGCGAGGGCATTCCTGGATGGAGTTTTCCTGGGCAATAACAGAAGATGGTGGTTGTTATAGGCCTGGATTGTGTTCTCTTGCTGTACAAGTCTTATGTCAGTCAAATTTACATTTTGTGTCAACTGAAGGATGCCGTAATCGGTCATGGGTGAAAGTTATAGATTATTGACTTGGAATGTTAGAGGGCTGAACTCCCTAAAGAAAATTCGTCAAGTGTTTGCTTATTTGACCCAACATGGTACGCACATTGCTCTACTGCAGGAAACGCATTTAACCAAATACACAGAGCATAGCATTGCACTTAAATGGGCCGGATATAAGCTGGCCTCCTCATACTCCTCCTATGCTAGAGGAGTACTCATTCTGGTTAGGCGAGGTACTGCATTTACTCCACTGCATACATACATAGATGAGGAGGGGCGCTGTGCAATGGTTCAGGGTAAACTGGGGAATTCCATTGTAACCATAGTAAACATATATGGCCCTATCGCAGACGACCCAGAGTGCTTTTTGAGAATGTACACCAAACTAAGAGCATGGCCCGAAGCATCCATTGTATGGGGGGAGACCTCAACACATATTTGGACCCTGACTTAGATAAATCTAACCCACTGACAGGCCGCACCCCTAGAGTGGCTCAAAGTGTTCATAATGCCATACTGGAATTTGGGTTGATCGATGTCTGTAGACTGCGCAGTGGCTCTATTAGAGAGGGTACGCTTGCAATGCCGATGAACAATAGCTGGTCTAGGCTAGATTACTGGCTGCTGGGGGGGATGCGGTTGACTGGGTGACAGCAGTCGCTCACCTTCCGCGCACATTGTCAGATCATAACCCTATAAAACTAGATATCACAATTCAGACGGCAATACATCGCCCTTTCACATGGCAGCTGCGCTCAGAGGCCTTACTCTAACAGCCATAGAACAATATTTTGAACTTAACAAGGGTTTGGTAGATAGCGCCTCTATGTTATGGGAGGCCTTCAAGGTGACGATTCGGGGAGTGTGCATTGGCACGACTGCCGGCATACTGAAGGACCTCAGAACCAAACTTGCTAATATAGAGAACACGCGTCAGAATCTAGAACGTAGTTACACCGCTGCCCCATCAGCCGACACTCTACCCCGTCTATCATATCATGTATATCAGTTAATACTGGAATATGATGTCCTTGCTGAATCTGAGATACGATATCTTTCGTGCAGGCACACAGCACGTAGATATGGAGAAGGGGGGAGACCGGGTCGCAATCTAGCCAATAAAATCAGGAATCTTGCGGAACAACCTCACATTGATAAGATCATAGGGCCCGATTCACAGAACAAACTTAAACAAACTTAAGACAAAATCCTAAACTTAGTACCATTTTGGTATTCACAGAATGCACTTACTACTTCTGGTATTCACAGAATGAACGTACTACTTTTGCGATTCACAGAATAAACTTACTACTTTTGCTATTCACAGAATGGATTTACGACTACTAACTTTACGTCCGCACTCGGGCCGGAAATTCCGGGCCGGAGGCGGGGCTTACGGGCCGGAGGCGGAGCTTCCGGCCCAGAGGTGGAGATTTTGGCCATGGTTAAATCTCCGCCACTGGCCGGAATCCCCACCTCCGGGCCGGAAGCTCCGCCTCCGGCCCGGAAGCCCCGCCTCCGGGCTGGAATTTCCAGCCCGAGTGCGGACGTATAGTTAGTAGTCGTAAATCCATTCTGTGAATAGCAAAAGTAGTAAGTTTATTCTGTGAATCGCAAAAGTAGTACGGTCATTCTGTGAATACCAGAAGTAGTAAGTGCATTCTGTGAATACCAAAATGGTACTAAGTTTACGATTTTGTCTTAAGTTAATTCTGTGAATCGGGCCCATAGACTCTCATGGGGAGAACACTATAATCCGCTCGACATAACTGAGCAATTCTGTGAATTCTATGCTAACCTCTACACCTCTAGGGTGGAGGCTCAATCTCCTGAGATGGAGGGCTATCTTGAGGATGTGGCGTGCGCTTGGTTGTCGGATGTCCACAGGGAATACTTGAGTCAGCCAATAGACTCTGAGGATATTAAAGCTGCGATCAAGGGCCTACCTAACGCGAAAGCACCTGGGCCTGACGGCCTCTCTATTGAATTTTATAAAGCCTATGCTGACCTACTTACCTCTTACCTGCTGGAGGTATATGCAGAGGTGCATGATTCTGGTGTCCCACACCCCTCGCTTTGGCAGGCACTGATTATAACACGACTTAAAAAGGATAAACCTCCAGATCAGTGTGACTCGATCAGACCACTATCATTGAATAATATAGACGCGAAAATTCTTGTCAAAATCCTTGCCATTAAACTACAGCCTCTGATGCCATGCCTGGTTCTACCGGACCAGTCAGGTTTCATACCCGAGTGCTCTACGTCGCACAACCTGCGGACTATCCTCGCAATGCTCCATGTACTGGAACCGAGCCTGTCCGCGGCGGTGGTGATGTTGGACGCTGCTTAGGCCTTTGATTCGATCGAGTGGTAGTATATGTTTTTTGTCTTGCAGCGCATGGGGTTCCCGTTCACTTTTATAAAGTGGATTAGTTTATTATATGCGGATCCATCGGCCCGAGTGCGGGTGGGCGGACTGACATCGGAACCATTTGCTATTAAGCGGGGTACCCGACAGGGATGTCCTCTGTCCCCACTTCTTTTTGCTCTCGCGATAGAACCTCTGGCATGTGTGATACAGCAAAGGCATAGGGAAACAGCCTTGAACTTTAACTACCGCCCAGTCGCCATATCATTATATGCGGATGACATGGTGCTATTTGTCCGTGAGCCCACTCGCTATCTGGCGTAGCTACTGCGGGAATATGTTAGATTTGGCTTGTTGTCTAGACTGGTTGTAAATTGGGATAAGTCCACCATTATTCCCTTGACGGAATCCACGACCCAGCCGGATATGGAATTTCCGCTGGTCTGGTCCGCGGACCCAGTCAAATACCTTGGGGTCTGGATCCACCATGACTCAGAGGTGGTTGTCCGTGAAAATTACGGATGGGCCTGCAGTACTTTCGATCAGCAGGTCGACAAGGGGTTGACTTTGCTGCTATCCCTGGCGGGTCACATTCACGAAAATGGTGGTATTGCCGCGTTTTTTGTATCTGTTTACCAATATACCGCTCACCCTGACAAAGGGATTTTTTTACATCCTTCGCACAACTTTACTCAGACTGGTCTGGGGGGCAAACAGGCCCGAGTGAGCTGGTCTGTCCTTACACGTTATTATGATAAGGGGGAGTTCGGGGCACCGGACCTGTATGTCTACTATTTAAGTGCTCAGGCACAGTATGCGTATTATTGGGTCAGACCGCATGCATTCACCCCTCATGTTGCAGTGGAGGAAGGGGATGCCTCTCCTGTTCCTTTACACAGTATGTTCACACACACACACGCGCGGAATCCCGAAAACAGACATTAACACGATAGATACAACGATAGCTGCGTGGCAGGCGATAGGGAGACTAGCCCACAAACTACCCATATATGCCTCGGCCATGCATATAGAACACCATGCTGCACTATCAGTGACTCACGAGGCAGGCTCGATGCGGCTCTTACAAGAGGCAGGCTTGCAGCTGATGCAAAATCTGTACCCAGAGGGGACATTCCATAGCACAGACACCTTGCAATACGTAAGCAACCCCACACTGCTATTCCGATTCGCGGTTCACAGACTTAGGCACCCAATTAGATCACACTATGTCACTTATCCCCTTGAGCCCCCCATACTGCGTTCCTTGCAACTGGTCCTAACTATTCCCACCAATAAAAAACTGATCACTAGATTATATAGGACAATACGTGACGAAAGTTGGGATGGCTCAGACAAAAGTTAGGAGAGATGGAATGACAGTCTGATCTCCCCGATATCAGCGGCAGATTGGGAACATGTATGTGGACTGACGGGCAAACTTGCTTTTAATGGAAATTTGCGTATAATGCATTTTAAGTATATACATCAGGTGTATTATACGCCAGTGAGGTTACACCACGATGGACTGCGCGACTCTAGCCATTGCGTGAGGTGCGGACAACACGAAGCAGACTTCTTGCACCTTGCATGGGAGTGTAGAAAGGTGGCCTGTTACTGGTCTGCTGTGGTGCAGGATATAATAGAAATGTCGGGGTTGGAGATACAGTGCACTCCCCTTGTCTGTTTATTGTGCTGTATTCCACATGCGAGGGGGGTGGGCCGATTTGTACGTCTAGCACTGCTAATGGCCAAACATAGGGTAGCCATGACGTGGAGGGAAACGGTCACCACAAACTGAACATTTGATTAAAGATCTTGTGTATTGTAAAGATAGTATGGAGTTATATGCAGAGGAATTGCCGCCAACATCAAGGCCAAAGGATATATGGGAACCATTGAGACAATTCCTACATAAAAGGGCAATGGCGGATACACAGAGCGATGTGGGTTAGATGTGACGTATTTCAACGGCCTGCATAATGAAGACGCAGCATATTTATAAAGACAGTACAGTACCTCTATCTCTCAGTCCGACAGTATAATACTGATTGTCAAAGACATGTGTTTTTATTTGTTTGTTATAATTTGATGTTTATTTTTAATTTCAAGGGGGGATAATGTACAGGATCACCTTGCACGGTGGTATTGTGGAATTTGTTCCTTTTCTTTTTTTAAATGCAATAAAAAAAAATAAACAAAAAAATAAAAAACAACTGGCTATCTTAGAGTGTCGCTTGCTTGGGGCTTTCTTCAGGGGAGCCAGAGTGTTAGCGCAGTTGGAGATCCATCAGTGGTGGTAGCATGCTGAGGTATTAGTGTCCGTGGATGTCGGTGGAGGGGTTTTGCTGAGGGAGGTGGTAAGTTGTTCTTCAGTGACCATGTTCCAACTTCTACAAAGGTAGTGGTAGGGGTGTTCAGTGGGTTTGGTAAAGGAGAAGTGGACGAAGTGGTGGTCGGTCCACAGGAGTTTGGTGGTGTGGCTGAAGGTGATGTCGTTGGCAGAGGAGATGGGGTCGAGCATGTGTCCTGCTGAGTGGGTTGAGGAGGTGACCCATTGTTTGAGTCTGACGGTGGTGAGGTTCTCCTTTAGGGACGAGGTGTTTTTGTGGTTGGAGTGGTCCAATTCAAAAGTTGAGGTCACTGGGAAGGATGTTGCCTATGGAGGTGAAAGCGTGGGGTTCGATGAAGTCAATGATGGAATCGCTGAAGAGTGGGTGAGGTAAAGACCCTCAACCCCCTTTTTTACCCTTTAAATATTATAACCCATAATAGTACTTTTGAGTGGGAAAACTTCCTTCAGCCCACCTTTTTTACCCATTTGAGTGTAACCTGTAATTTTGCTTTTGGGTGGTAAACTCTCCCTAGAGTCCCATGGTTACCCATTAAATATTATAACCCCTAATTTTACTTTTGGGGAGGGATAAATCCCCTCAATACTCCTTTCCTACCAATTAAATATAACCCAAACTACAACCCCCATTTTAATTTTTAAAATCCATAAAACTATGGCTCCAAACTCCCTTTTTAAATTTTTAACCAGTAATACTATAAATTTACTTTACTTACCTATACTTACATTTATATATAAATGATGCTTGGTAACAACTTGCGTAGTAAAATACTGAATGGTTACGACTTGTGTTACAAAGTATTATGCTTTGTAATAACTGTGTGGCAAATGTACTGTGTTGTTGTGGCCATATTTAAAAGAAAGGTAACATAGCCATTGGAACACTGTGTGGTCTCTTGATTGGAAGTGGAATAAAGATGCTTGACTGTCTTCCCTCCTGGATATTTTGAGCTTTCTCCCATAAACTCTTGTAACCTCTGTGTTTCTTTGGTTATGATCTGCTTACAAAGTCCTGTTGAATGTAGTGAGAGCTCTTAGAGGACAGAAACAGTGCGTAGATTGGTTGCATACAAAGGGTGATTTGGAATCTGATTGGTTGTGGTACAGGAGATTGAGACTTCATGCTGGCTGGTTGAAAGTTTTGAGGTGAATCGTGTTTGATTGCTTTAAGTGTGGTGCTGAAAAACCTAAGTTGTGATTTGATCTATTGCTTCAGGTGATGTAGCATGAGCGCCGTGGGCTAGAGTGACTGATGTTGTAATAATGAAGTATGAAGGTCAGCTAGCTCTAGGGCATCTGCTCCGAGACCCTCAAGAGAGAGTGTTGGCTTTAAGAAGCTTGCAAGGGGCAGCTAAAATTAAGTGTGGAGCACATAGCTGCCAAATGTTCTCGTTGCTTATATCTGATATTTCTATGGTTTTCTGACATTTATATGTTTTCTGTTTCTGTATACAGACTTATCATAGAACAGTGTACATCTAAAACAAGCTAGACCTATTGGTGTTGCCAAAGCTTGTTAGCAGAATCTGATGAATGAGAAATAACAATGATTTTGTTGTAATTAATTTCAATTGAAAGTGTTTAAATTCTGAAAAGACTGGACTGTGGCTTGAACAATTCTGGGTCTGTAGAAGAGGTAGTGATCTTTAGAGTGCCTCAGTCACTCCTGTTCTCTCCTTCATACCAGTTTCCTCTGCAGTTTCCCACTCTATTAGTCACTCACCCCTTTTCTCCTCACATTTTTCTGAAATCCTCAATCTGCATTATGTCACACATCATGTTCGTTACCACTCGTTTCACTGTCTTTTACACATACTTCCTTGTGTTGCACCGTCACCATGTCCTCTCTCTCTTTCTCTCTCCTCCCTCTCTCTCACACACACACACACACTCTCTCTCTCTCTCTCGCTCTCTCTCACTCCCTCTCTCTGTCACTCTCTTCTCACCTGTAAGCATTTTCTTTTCATTAGTTTTGTGCTGTATGTATTTTAACACACACAAGAGCCCATGGGTCCGGATTTGTGATGGTACAGGGGTATGACTCCCTAAGAAAGTGACACCATAAAAGAATCGACCTAACAGGGGAAAGTATCCCTTTTAAGGACGACTCCCCTCACATACCAGAGGTGTCATGCTTCATCATAGAGGTGCCTCCTCGCGTTAGGAACCTAGTCCTAACGCGGGCTACAACCCCCTCTCTACGAGGGAGTAGCTCAGGGATGTTTTTCAACTTGAGCACATGCTTTGTCCTAAAAACCCTATGTGAGCGTGGTGTGTGGATGAGTGTAAAGTGCAGAGCTGGTGAATGTGGGTTAAAACTGCCTATAGAGCTAGCTGACGGAAACTTTATTTTAGCTGCCCTATGACAGGATTAAAAACAACAATAGGCTGAATGATGCAGCTGTCAAAATTCAAAACAGGTGCATATGGAGTATCAACATGTTTCGGCCATCAGCGACCTAAGAGAGTGTCTTGGCCTTCGTCAGGATCCAAAGGATAGTAACAGCTACTGCGTAAAGTGCAATAACGATAAAAATCAATATAGAACAACAAATGGTGTATACTGAACCAAAAGTTAATGTGTTCAATGAAGTACTCCGCTACAACCTGCAGTGGGAAGAGAAGAGAAAAAAAAACTAGTGTCAAAGTTAATGGGGTGTCACAAGCCAAGTACAATCTACTTAGACACAAGTAGTGTCAAGTGTGGTAACTATTGCCACTGTCTGCGGGGCAATAGTAGAGAGGCACTTACCAAATGTGGTCCCAAACGTTACCGCAACTGTCCGGGGCTGATTTAGCCAAAGGTACAAATGCTACCCCCACCTAAAAAGGAGAATGGGGGTGGTCAGTAAGAAAATAAAAAGAGATAAACAGGGGGCACACAGAAAAGACCCTGCACATAAGCAAGTTGTGAAAAGCAAAGGTCTAAAACTGTCTTTGACAAGAGGGAGTCAGCAGTTCTATGTGTTATTGATATTGTGTGCTGACCCGGATATGCCTAATGATGAGGTAGCTTGAGAGTGCAAATCAAGCCCTAGAGGGGATCTAAACCCCCGTCAACAGCCTCGAGATAACATCCCACCCAAACTTGTCCCTGGTTATGAAAGTAGCTAAACAGGACCGAGTTAACTATCTCCAACTGTGAGAACAAGAAATTAATACACTACCATGCGTAGGGAAGCTAGGATCACTCGAGAAACGAAGCGGTAGAAAGCCTCACCCAACCAAAAGCATGGATGCACGGCAAAATCAAAAAGTGTCGCGCAGATGCTAAATTGTGGTGGATGCGTCACCACAATTATATCGCATACCGCAACACGGGGAAGTGGAGGGTAAACTCAGCATGGACGGCACGCTGCATGGCAGCAAAAGTTAAAAGCCGCACTGTCCTGAGCGTAGGACAAGTGCGCTAAACTAGCCAGCAAAAAGGGCTCCACACTCAAAATGGACATACCTGTATTGAGGTGTCGGATTCTTCAGGCGTCTGTCCTCCCGGAAGGAAAACCAGGAGGGTTGCCGTATTTGACGGTATTCCGTGTCATGTGGGGATGGGTTAGAAACATGGGAAATGGAGTCCCAAAGGGACTCAGGCTGACGTCATGCGCGCCAAACGCTGCAGGAAACTCGAGCAGCATGGTAAAAACAGCTAGGGGCAATCTAAGGCTGGTCTCAAGAAGCACAAGTCACTATTCTCAGGTCAGGGCAAGCCACGGGATATATTCGTTGAGGCCGATGAAGGTGTTCAGTCTAAAGACCCAGAGCTGTTCAGCCCTATGCAGGCACATAGTCAGGTTAGGTGTAGTGGCATTCAGATTAGGTTTGTCTAATACTGTCCGTTAAAATGAATCTGCTGTATGGTGCATCTCTAAGAAATGTCTGGTAAGTCGGGTGTTCTGTTTACAACATTGAATAGTGCTTTTGTGTAACTTACGAGTGGTCATTCCCAGGTATCGAAGACCACAGGGACAAGTAATGAGGTAAATGACCCGCTAACTATTGCAGTTGGTATGGTTTTTCCACTCCCATGGTCTCGGGGTACTTAGATCAATGGCTTTTATGACATTAGTTTGCGGACAGACAGAACACGGCCCGCATGGGAAATGACCCTGTACTGCTGATAGGTGCCAAAGAGTGTTTGATTTCTGTATGTTCCCTGGTGGCGGTCTGGTATGTACCAGAGTGTCTCTCAAATTAGCACTGTGTTTGAACGCAAACAGGGGCTTTTGTACCGTGTGTTGACCTTTATTCAGAATGCTCCAGTTCTTTAGTATTGATTTTTTTGTTACGTTTGTAAGGGAACTTAAGGTGTTCACACACACCAGCCTGTTTTGCGTAGGTGTCTTGGATGCACTATCCAGTAGAGCTTCTCTATTATTATTCAAGGCACGTTTGACTGATCTCTTGATTAGAGCTTTATGGTATTGTCTGTCCAGAAGGTACTTTCTTAAGTCCTAGCATGTTCTTTGTATTTGTCAGTAACTGAACAGTTACACCAACGCCTCAAAAATTGGCCAAACGGAAGATTCTCGCGCAACGATTTAGGATGGTAGCTATTATAGTGAAGCAATGCGTTCCTGGCCATGGGCTTGGTGTAAAGTTCGGTTTCCAGATGGCAATCTAATGGATAAATATACAGATCCAAGAAAACACGTTTTTCTGCGCTATAATCACACATGAATTTGAGATGTTCGTTACAGGTGTTGAGCCACTGATGGAAGGAGGCGAGGGTTCTCTCATCACCCCTCCAAATCACCAGAATATCGTCTATATATCTCTTCCGGAGATGGATGTTGTGAGAAAAACCCAGGGAGAGGCAACATTACCACCGATAACCCCACGGTAGAGCCCACGTGGGTGCCTTACCGTGCTAGCGAAGACGACGGTGACAACGCAAACACGAACGGCATACCCGTGGTAATTACAGACCTTTTCCCTGCCCCACAGCAAGCAGAGACCGTCCCGGAAACAGTTCATCCAGGAAGAGGCGGGATCCGACGACTTGACCAATCAGGAGCATCCAGAGGAGGTCACGAGCGGCAGAAAAAGCCGGAACCTGAGTCAGTCAGCACGTCAGCTGGAAGGAAGCCGGAGGAGTCGGGATCCGAAGCAGACGCCGGAGGATCCAAGAAGACTCAAGAAGAAGCTGATGGTCGCGGAGTCATCGAGGAGAGGAACACGGAGGAAGACCAAGAAGCTCCTGATACTTGGTACGATGACTGGTGGACCCCAGAGGACATGCACAAGCCGCCACAACTCAGGAGAGTTGTGGCAGACAGTGGTACGTGACAGGGGCAGGGGGGAGTAACAGGGAGAGGGGAAGGAGCGTGTTTGGTCTAAAGAAAAGGGAGGGAAGCATTGAACACCCTCTTGTCTCAGCTTAGCCTCATACCTCTTTTTGTACCAAGCCCTCCTTCACTTCTCTCCCTTGTGGGGGATATTACCACACCGTCATTAACGGCAAACCCACTAAGGATCGGTGAACGACTGATCCGCCTTACTTTGTTTGACCTTCACTTTGTGTTCCCCTCTTTTGTTTTGCACTAGGACCTCACTCTTATTTACAGGCACTATCACGTAGTGTGGTGACTGGTTAGAAAGGACGTATAGGTCGTGTGTACTGACCGCTGTTTTTCTCCTTTGTATTTGAGCGAGTGCCAGTACTCTGAGGACCAGCCAGGCCACTAAAGAAGCACCAGAAGTACCTTTGATGCCCGGGAGTCTCAAGGAAGAAGGAAACGTCTGAGGACAACCTAAACACCTATGCTGATATAACAGGAATTCCCTGTCCAGTCTCCTTAACATCCTGATGTTTAAAAAACTGTCATCCTGATCAGTGCTATGCTGTGTTGTACACCACCAATAAACACTGCAGCATTGATCCTATACGGCAGTGGTTCCCTAACTGTGTGCCGCGGCACCCCGGTGCGCCGTTAGGGGTCACCAGGGGCGCCGCGCATGATGTGGGAAAAATTACCTGCACGGAGGAAGCTTCGAATCATGTGGTATTGTAATTGTGAGAATGTGCGCAATTAACAAGTGATGCGTCTTTTGATGCCTGTAGTATGTGGCTTTAAGATGTGTCATACTGTTCTAGATTGTAGAATGTATTGAGTGTGTAGATTCTTTCTTAGGACAGTTCTGCTACGGAGACTGTCAGCGTCGGAGGTGCTTTTCCTGTATGCGGGGGGCTGAAATAAAGAATTCAGCAACTTCACCTTTATTCGAGTTGTGTGTGTCATTTAAGGATACTACATCGTTTTGGCGACAAGGATGCTCAGCCCCCTGCCAACTTTTGAACCGGATAAATAATTAAATTATCCGTCTTGAATTCGACAAAGAAGACTTTTTCGTGGAAAGGAACCACAACGGACGACTCGACATTTATGTGAGTTTAGTTGTGTTTTCTTTCAATTACCAGCGTTTTACATCGACAATCGACTTAATTCTGCCAACGCAAGCGCTGCTGACATTTAAACTAGTGACAGTTACTTCCCTGCGCGAACGCTGTTTACCTCGTGCGGGTGACGGCAGCTTGCATTCCTCGGCACGCAGTGCTAATTTGAAAGAAGCTTCTATTCATTACCTCGTGACAGCGCAACGCGTTGACATCAACGTGCGTAACCTACGAGGTCACGCAACGTGACCCTGGCGGCCATCTTGATTTTCCAACTTTCATCACAAATGCAGTACGAGTGAAGCACTTCTATCGTAACAACGCTGACAAAGAATTCGCTACATTTTTAAGAAGTTACGAACTGGAAATCTATCGGTTTCACTCAATTATACAGTAAGATTTGTTTCATATGTTTCAACTATATTAAACTGCCCGATAACATTTATTAGTAAGTGAACATGGATGGTGAATCTAGTACAGTCTCCACAGCAAGCAAAAATACACAAAATACAAATGTCAGCATTACTCTAAGTAACCCAAAATAATTTCTGACCAATCCTGGAGAACCCATTATTAAATGGCAGGAATGGAAAGAATATTTCATTAATTATATTGCCACTCTGGAAGATAATGGTAGTGTCATGTCTCCGGAAAGGAAAAAAAGAATTTTAATGCACTGTTTAGGACCTGAAGGTCTCAGAGTCTATAATCAAATGCAAAAAAATGAAAGGAGTGCTGATGTTGACGTCTTCAAGTGTGCCATAGCTGATCTAGATGACCATTATTCACCTATTGTTTGTGCAGCAGTATCTAGACGCACGTTTTATAAACGTAAACAAGAGGCTAACGAATCGATTGAGGATTATGTCTCCACTTTAAAAAATCTTGCCATAAAGTGCAAATTTGGTTCTTTGCATGACGACATGATAAGAGACCAAATAGTTATGTGCACCAAAAATAAGAGTATTCAAGACTAACTGTGGATTGAAGGTGATGCTAGCCTTAAAGACATTATTACATTAGTAAAAAAAGCAGAATTATCAGAAAGATGTACCAAAGCAGTGTCTCATTAAAGTGAAACAGTCACTGTCAATAAGATTACTGACACCAGGAAAGACAAAGGTCTTATGTACAAGCAACCTAGATCTCATCAAAACAACAGTTGGAAATCGCATCAATTTACTAACTCTAAAAAAGAAGAAAATCCTTCTCAGTCTGGTTTTGTATGTTACAGATGTGGGAGCACTTCTCATACAGCTAGATTCGAAAAGTGCCCTGCCAAATCCACAAAATGTATAGTATGTGGAATAATGGGACATTTTTCAAAAGTTTGTAGGAAGAAACGTTATAAAAAATCACATGTAACTTGTATCACAAACAGCAATTCTGATCTATCAGATAACAATGAGGATGAAGACTCTCCAGAGAACTCGAATATTTCCAGTAGTGTAACTAAGCATGTGGTGGTCAATATTACTAGCAATGATAGCAATAAGCCCTTATGCATGATTTCGTTTGGTGGCATAATTTTACAGGTTGCAGCGGACTCTGGATCTCCATTCACCATCATTGCTAAATCAGTATGGGATAACAAATTCGTTAACACTATTGGTCCACAATTACAACCTACTGATGTGAACCCAGAAAGCTTCACGGGGCAAAAAATTGACATGCTTGGCTTTAGATCTTTAATATTCGAGTTCAAGGGTAGAAGGGCATTGTGTAAATTGTACGTAGCCCAAGATGGCCCCTCTGTTTTAGGTTGGAAAGACCAACGTTCTCTTGATATTATTCTGAATCCCAATAGTCCTGAGCAAGTGCTGGTCATGTGTGAAGCAGATAACACAAAGAAATGGGTTTTGGAAGAATTTCCAAATGTTTTTGGTGGCAATATTGGGAACCTTAAGGGTTTTTCACATAAAATTTTAGTCAAACCCAATGCAGTTTCCAAAATTCATAAAGTACGTCATATTCCACTAATTGTTCGGGATGAGGTAAAAGCAGAACTTAAAAAATTGCTAGATGCAGAGGTTATTGAACCAATCGAAGCATCTGATTGGATTTCCCCGATTGTTATTGCCAGACGCGCTAATGGGAAGATTCGCATGTGCATAGACTTAAGGTATTTGAATGAGAATATAATTGTTGATCAATTTCCTCTCCCGAGAATCGATGAAATGCTTTCATTAACCAAAGGTGCAAAATGGTTCTCAACGATTGATTTATCATGTGCATATCACCAAATTTCTTTACATCCTTTGAGTAAACACCTCACAGCTTTCTGTACACCTTTTGGTTGCTACCAGTTTCGCCGCATGCCATTTGGGTTAGCGTCCGCAGCTGCGGTATTTCAAAGGCTCATGTATGAATTACTTGGTGATATGCAAGGTATAATATTCTTCCAAGATAAAACACTTAAAACATTCAATCCACCTTTAGCTTCTCCTAGTTGCCCTAATTTTCCCTGGGACTTCATGGGACCAATTTGTTGGCAAGATAGTTCACAGAAATAAATTTTGGTACTCGTTGATACTTTTTCAAGATGGTTAGAAATGTGTGTTGTAGATGTCATCAATACTAAAACAGTGATAACATTTTTAGATCATATTTTCTTAAGGGAAGGTTTCCCCAAGTTCATTTTATCTGACAATGGAGTACAATTTAAGTCTCTTGAGATGAAAAACTATTTAAATGCTTCAGGGATTCAACAGAGATTCACGGCATTGTATCATCCAAGTGGCAACGGTATTGTTGAGAGAGCCAACCGTAGTATTAAAGGAGTTATCCAACTTGCTAACAAGAGTAACCTATCTTGGGATGAAGGATTGAAAAAACTTCTTTGGGCATATAGAAGTACTATCCATGGTACTACCAGTAAAAGTCCTTTTTCTTTAATGAGGGGTAGGATTCCTCATTCAAAAATCAATCCGGGTTGGTTGAACAAAAGTGGTATGGTCTCTTGCAACATACCTATTGTGAGAGAGATTATTAGAGAGTCTCAGATGAAAAACAAATCCTATTATGATTTAAAACATGGCACTAAACAGGTTAACTTACATAGAGGTCAATGGGTTAGAGTAAAAAATGCTAAGAGAGTCTCAAAAACCGAAAGTAAGTTTAGTGACCCTAAACTAGTAGTCAAAGTTATGAACAACACTGCTTTTCTTCAAAATGGTGAGGTTTGGCATTGTAGTCGTCTTGCACCAGTTTCATATAATTCTGAAACAGAAGAATGTAACAAATGCAAGAATTTTTGGTGGTTAGATACTTGTGATTTCTCACAACATATTGATAATTCCAATTCTAATGAGGAAAGTGTTACTTCTGATTGTTCTACTACTCCAAGAATATCTTCTGATGTTAATCTTGAGGTTTCACATGATTGTGTTGTCTCTCCAAATAGTGTTTCCTTACCTGAAGTCTCATCAGAGGTAAATTCTCCTTTGGGGACACGTGATGTTCAGGATTCTGTGACACCACAGCTTTCTAGCGATGGAAACATTGTAAAAACTTCTAGTGGCAGAATTGTTAAAAAACCAAAATCGTTAGAAATCTTTGATTGTAGTTGATTTTATTATTATTATTTTTTTCTCTTCTCTTCTTTTCTGTTTGTTTTTTTGTTTTCTTTAAAGAAGGGGGATTGTGTAGTATGTGGCTTTAGGATGTGTCATACTGTTCTAGATTGTAGAATGTATTGAGTGTGTAGATTCTTTCTTAGGATAGTTCTGCTACGGAGACTGTCAGCGTAGGCTGTCAGCGTAGGAGGTGCTTTTCCTGTATGCGGGGGGCTGAAATAAAGAACTCAGCAACTTCACCTTTATTCGAGTTGTGTGTGTCATTTAAGGATACTACAATGCTCTACCCCTACCTGTCAGCAGTCAGCTTGAAGGCAGCAAGACAGTGAATCTTGTTTAAATGACACCCAGCTGCGGCGCAACACACGGGGGAGTTTCAAATGCCACCTGTGTTATCTGAAATCATGGTTTGGCCCAGGAGCGCACGGTCGCCATACGCACTTCTGACGTGCTTTCACGTAGCCTCTGCTTACGCACAGAGACTGTCAAGCGTTATTGCCTTCCGTGTTCTGCTGCACAGCGCTTCTGAGGACCCTTCACAATTTACACAGGTTGGTTTCACACGGACTAAATTACTCCTTTCTTACTGCAAAAAAGGGGGACATGATAAACTCATGACCGGCCAAGCCCCTGTAATTATGCTGGCTGCTGTTCCTACACTTTGTTCGTGTCCGTGCCAGAAATTACGAGACAGAATTTTCAGTGGGCAAACTCGCTGCGGCGTTGGAAATAGGCTACATTGCAGCCTGGATTAGTTTACCGGCCCCAGTCTGACCCTCAGCCAAAGCCAGGCACGAAGCATGTCATTAATATTAGTGTGTAATATTAATAACCCTTTTCCTTCTCAGCCTCAGTGAAAGAAGTTCCCCCTTCTTACCTCCGTATATTTCAGGAGTTTGCCACTGAAGTAATGTTATGGTCGGACTTGTCAGAAATAAACACACATTCCCGCGGCAGCAGATGGGAGGCTATAGGGGCCTTGGCCTGGGCAAGGCTCACCCTTGCTGTGAAGGATACCTTACTGGTGCTACTTCTTGCTCAATCAACATTTACGGAGAGTATTCTTTAAGATGCCGTTCTCTCAAGCATCACATGTGCTCAGGAGAGGTTTATATATGAAATATATATTGTCAAAACAGTGAGTGCTAGTCTATTCTGCTTTGCTGTTAGTAATTACCAAAATGTTCCCTTTTGCTGGATTCGCTCCCCACTGCCCCAGGAAGAGACACGGGCACGAGTACAAAGTTACAGCTGTTTACTTTACTTATTTCAAAGGGTTTGTTTCTCGTGATTTGAGGACATTTCAGTGTGATTCTCCTCAGGGAAAAGATGTTTTTTGGTGGTAATGTGCATGGAGTGCAGCATGTCAGCCGTGATAGGAGAGCTCAAATTCACACCCTCTTATGTAAGTTTATTCTGTCCCTGCCAGGTCCATCGCATTACAAGACAGTCAACAAGCCTCCCACATGCAGGTTAAGACTGTGTTCTTTTGTCTCTCTTGTGTCTCAAAATTATGAGCTGAGGCTGAGCTATGGCGAGGACTCCGAGAGTATGTAAAACTGTAACGCCCTGAACGTCTCAGGATCGTTTAACAGACACGACAATGAGGACGCAACCACTAGTGAAGGGTTAGTTGTTTTAATGAAGGCAAATATAATACAAAGAATAAACAAGTTATAGTCACTGGAATCCTCCAGGCTAAGTACGTTACCAGCCCACAGCACGGATGGTCCTAACCGTCCTCTGCATATACGCCGGTCCCGGCGTATGCCAACAGAGGGCAGAAATGAAATGGCCGACAATGCCAATCGGTAGGCTGTGAGGGGCACGAAGAGTGTTGGGGAGAATCGAGGAGTCAGGGAAACACCCAGCCGGGGTCTCTACCTGAAGGGAGCAGCCGCTCAACCTCTTCCTCAGACTGCACCGGGACGCGGAGTCACCTCCTGGTGATGCGTCACCGATACCCCAATCACAAGCAAGAAGACTGAACCGAGAGCAGCCGCTCGATCGATCCTGTGGACTTCCGAGTCTGTAACGCGGCAAACACCTCCTGGTGTGCGTTACAGCTGGCAGTCCCTGTGTCTCTGGTCGGGCTGGGAGTTACGACTCCAACCAGCAAAAGCACCACTGCGCTTGGACTCAACCGAGTCAAAAAGCGAAGCTCAATGGTTGACCGGTAGAGCTTCCGGGTCCTTCACAGGTGACGATGGGGCAAGACACGGCCCAGGGAGTAACGACTCGACCTACCTCCGTTCTTGCCTTACTGGAGCACCACTCCGGAACACTGCTCTTCATGAAGCAGGTACGTCGGTGTGAACACATTATCCGACAGCGTTGTACCTCCCGGTTCCTCCCTTTATAGGGCGTGTTTTCCTTGAGTTATGTAACAGCTCTCCTGTTTACATAAGGGCGTGTTTCCTTGAGTTATGTAACAGCTCTCCTGTTTACATAAGGGCGTGTTTCCCTTGAGTTATGTAACAGCTCTCCTGTTTACATAAGGGCGTGTTTCCCTTGAGTTATGTAACAGCTCTCCTGTTTACATAAGGGCGTGTTTTCCTTGAGTTATGTAACAGCTCTCCTGTTTACATAAGGGCGTGTTTCCCTTGTATGACAGGAATTCTTGACAGTACATCCTCCCTCTCAGCGGCTCCCCACGGGTCCAGCGCTGGCAGGAAAACGCCGATGGAACAAGGAGACCAAGCGCGGAGCATGAACCCCTTCAGCCGGTTCCCATGAATGCTCCTCCGGGCCATAGCCTTTCCACGCAACCAGGTACCACAGCTTCCCCCTGCGCCATTTGGACGCCCGTATGCCCGACACTTCATACTCCACCTCCGACTCCACGCATACCGGCCGAGGTGTCCCAGACGGCTTGGAGGGTGCTGGTTTGAGCAATGATACATGAAAGACAGGGTGTATCCGCAATGACTGGGGCAAGCACACCTTCACGTTCACGGGACCCATACACTTGGTAATTCGATAGGGGCCCATGTACTTGGGATGGAACACACTGTTCTTTCGAAACCTCATGTTTCTTGTGGATATCCAGACGTAGTCTCCAGTGCGGTACAGTGGCCCGGGCCTTCTCTTCCTATCTGCCGCAGCCTTGTATCTTCTCTTGGCCTCTATTAGGACAGCCCTTGAGCGCATCAATGTGTCTTTTATGTGTGCCACCCTGTCCGCTGTGGCGGGAATCCTGTCCTCTCTGAACGGATGTAGAAATGGCAAGAACCTGGGATGTTGGCCATAGTTGCTATAGAACGGAGATGACTGTGTGGAGCTGTAAGTGGCGTTGTTATAGGCTATCTCTGCAACCCATAGCAAGTCGACCCATTCTTCCCTGCCCTGGTCCACAAAACATCGCAGATACTGTTTGAGCGTTTGGTTCAGGCGCTCGGTTTGGCCGTCCGTTTGAGGGTGGTAGCTGGTGGACAGGGCGGTCTTCACATGCAGCGCAGTGCACCAAGTCTTCCAGAATTGCGCAGTAAACTGCGACCCCCGGTCCGACACGATCACCCCAGGTAATCCATGCAGTCGTACCACATTCTTTAGGAGTAGTGACGCCAATTCCCCGGCCGTAGGGACTCTCTTGCAGGGGATGAAGTGCCCCATTTTCGTCAAGTAATCCACCACCACCAGTATTGCCGTCATCCCCTGGTCTACCGGTAGGCCCACCACGAAGTCCAGTGATATGCTATCCCATGGTCTATCCGGGGTTGGAAGTGGATGTAAGAGCCCTTGGGTTCGGCCATGGTCGGCCTTCATGGTAGCACACGTAGGACACTCCTGTCCCCACCTCCTGACATCCACTCTCATGGTTGGCCACCAGAAATGCCGTCCCATGCTAGCCACCGTTTTTTCAAAGCCCAAATGACCTGCGCATGGAGAGTCATGGCACCAGATGAATGCTTGTTTCCTTAGCCTAGGCGTGGGTATCAATAGGCACCTGCCCTTCAGGGGTATCCCGTCCTTCAGCTGCCATTCTCTGTGACTGAGGAGCCACCTCCGCCATGCGAATGACCTGATCCCTCTCTTTATTCCCCTCAGGAAAGTATCCGGTTGGATAACCCCCAATACCATCCTCGGGGAAATGATGGAACGCTCGGTCGCAGGCAATGGTTCCTTAACTGCAGATTGACGGGACAGGGCGTCCGCCTTTCGGTTTTCCGTCCCTGGCCGATATGTGATGCGGAAGTTGAACCCCGCAAAGAAGATCATCCACCGCAGCTGCCTGGGAGAAAGGTGTCTAGTGGCCGTCATGAACTGTAGGTTCCGATGGTCCGTGTACACCGATACCACATGTCTTGCCCCCATCAACCAATGCCTCCATTCGGTGAAGGCGTCCTTGATTGCGAGAAGCTCCTTCTCCGCAATATGGTAGTTGCGTTCGGCGTCGTTGAGTTTGCGGGACATGTACGCAACGGGATGAAGCACCCCTGTGTCGTGGTTGCGTTGGGACAAGATAGCCCCCAGCGCCACATCCGACGCGTCCGCTTCCACCACGTAGGGGAGATCCGGATCGGGGTGAGCCAACACCGGCGCCTTACCAAAGGCGCTTTTCAGGGCCTCAAAGGCTTTGTTCGCTTCAGGGGACCAGACAAACTCCTTGGACTTCCTCAGTAGCTGTGTGATTGGGGCCACCACTCCTGAAAATCCATCTATGAACCGCCTGTAAAAGTTGGCGAAGCCAATGAAACTTTGGACGTCCTTCACGCTTTGGGGCACCGGCCATTCTTTCACCGCCTTGATCTTTCGTTCTGCCATCTCCTGTCCCTCTGGACTCAGCATCACTCCGAGGAATTCCACGGATGTGACGTGGAAGTCACACTTGCTGAGTTTACAAAACAGCATGTTTTCCCTCAGCTTTTGGAGCACAGCTTTGACGTGGTGTACGTGCTCCTCCACACTGGACGAATAGATGAGGATGTCGTCGATATATACGACCACGTAGATATCCAACTCCTCTCTGAATACCTCATTCAAAAAGTACTGAAAGGCTGCCGGGGCGTTGCACAGACCGAACGGCATGACGAGGTACTCAAAAAGGCCGAACCTGGTCTTAAAGGCGGTCTTCCACTCGTCTCCGTCCCTCATGCGCACCAGATGGTATGCCCCTTTCAAATCCAACTTGGTGTAGATACGAGCTTTCTTGACCTGTTCCAGAAGTACACTGATGAGAGGCAAGGGGTACCGATTTTTTATGGTTATCGCATTCAATGCCCTAAAGTCCACACAGGCTCTCAGCTCCCCATTAGCCTTCGGGATGAAGAAGAGTGGCGAGGCGGCCGGAGACTTGGACGGGCGGTTGAATCCTAGCTTGAGGAGTTTATCCAGGTACCCCCGGAGATGCACGTTTTCAGGCTCCGTCAGGGCATACAGCCTGCCGCTGGGAACGCTGGCCCCTGGCACCAGGTCGATCTGGCAGTCAAACTGTCTATGTGGTGGTAGCACTTCCGCCTTCACCTCATCAAATACATCCTCAAAACTGTGATAAGCCTGGGGGAGAGCCACATCTTTTTCTGCCGCTGTAGCCACCGTCTGACTCCCGCTCTCATCTGCGTCAAGGGATTCCGTTCTTATTCCACAATGCAGGATGCAATACGGTGACGTCATTTCGATGCGATGTGTTGGCCAATCCACAAAGGGGTTGTGTTTCTGTAGCCACGGCAATCCCAATATGACGCCATATTGGGGCACTCGGATGATGTTAAAATCGATTTGTTCCAAATGGTTCCACCCATATCTCATCGGAAGGACCCCCGTGTGCTGCCCGATGGGCCCCGTCACCAATCGCCTTCCGTCTACAGCATAGACGTCTTCGGGTACAGCTTTGGGAAGAAGCACTAGCCCTAGCCTGCATGCCTCGTTGTGGTCCATAAACATGCCAGTGGCCCCTGAATCCACCATGGCCACAACGGGTATCCACTGGTCATGCACTCCCACGTGCACCGTGATAAACAGGTGTCGTTGTCCCTTAGTGACCGAGTTGGAAAGTGAAGGGATGGATGAGTGACTCCGAGATGCCCATTCTCTGGTCTTGGAGTCCTCTAGTTTTCCGCCGGTATGTCCACCACGGCTGTTACCGACCGGTTGGCCCGATAACGTGACGTCTTCGGTTTGGCAGGGCATTCACGTACGTAGTGGCCATTTTTGCCACAATATAGGCACAATCCTTGTTTACGGCGTGACTCTTTCTCCGTGGCTGTGAGGCTCGCTCGTATTGCGCCGATGTCCATGGGTTCTCCCTTGGATGCGGTGGAAGTTTCAGGACTTCCCACCGTCACATAGGATGGAAGGGATTTTCCTTTTCTCCCATGATCCCCCTTTCTTTCACTTAGCCTATGTTCCAGCCGTAATACCAGGTTGATAAGGCCCTCACATGTCTTGGGTTGAGGGTCAATATGAGCCACGGCGTCCTTGAGCTCATCGCACAGCCCTTGATGGAAGAGCGCCGTCTGTTTAGCAACAGGCCACTTGGTTTCCGCAACCAGCCTTCGGAACGCGTTGAGATACTGCACCAGGTCGTTGGATCCCTGTCTCAACTCAAGCATTTCACGGTCCGCCGTGTACGAGTCAGCCCTTCTGTCGAATACCTTCAGGAATTCCTCGCGAAAAGCACCCCAATCACATAAGAGGGGGTCGTCCCTGCTCACCAGAGGTACGGCCCATTGTGCCGCGTTTCCAGCCAAATAGGATATAAGGAAAGCCACACGAGCCTGACTCGTGGGGAACGCCTTTGGTTTGCACGATAAATGTAGCGCCACTTGTGTGAGGAATACCTGCACTGTGTTAGGATCCCCACTGTACCTCTCTGGTGTCGCCAAGGGGATGGCTACCGGCATTTCAACTACTACCGCAGGGGTCTGATTCGTGAGGGAGGTGCTGGGCGTGAGCGGGTCCAATTGGATAGCATCCAGTCTGGCTTTTACATCGGCTGTTTCTTGCCTAGAGGCAGCCACTTCAACTTGCATGGCCGCTAAAGCAGCCAGCACATCATCAAGTGTTGCCATGTCTGTTATCGACCGGGAGACAGTTAGTGTTATTAAGGTCGGATATTTTGTAACGCCCTGAACGTCTCAGGATCGTTTAACAGACACGACAATGAGGACGCAACCACTAGTGAAGGGTTAGTTGTTTTAATGAAGGCAAATATAATACAAAGAATAAACAAGTTATAGTCACTGGAATCCTCCAGGCTAAGTACGTTACCAGCCCACAGCACGGATGGTCCTAACCGTCCTCTGCATATACGCCGGTCCCGGCGTATGCCAACAGAGGGCAGAAATGAAATGGCCGACAATGCCAATCGGTAGGCTGTGAGGGGCACGAAGAGTGTTGGGGAGAATCGAGGAGTCAGGGAAACACCCAGCCGGGGTCTCTACCTGAAGGGAGCAGCCGCTCAACCTCTTCCTCAGACTGCACCGGGACGCGGAGTCACCTCCTGGTGATGCGTCACCGATACCCCAATCACAAGCAAGAAGACTGAACCGAGAGCAGCCGCTCGATCGATCCTGTGGACTTCCGAGTCTGTAACGCGGCAAACACCTCCTGGTGTGCGTTACAGCTGGCAGTCCCTGTGTCTCTGGTCGGGCTGGGAGTTACGACTCCAACCAGCAAAAGCACCACTGCGCTTGGACTCAACCGAGTCAAAAAGCGAAGCTCAATGGTTGACCGGTAGAGCTTCCGGGTCCTTCACAGGTGACGATGGGGCAAGACACGGCCCAGGGAGTAACGACTCGACCTACCTCCGTTCTTGCCTTACTGGAGCACCACTCCGGAACACTGCTCTTCATGAAGCAGGTACGTCGGTGTGAACACATTATCCGACAGCGTTGTACCTCCCGGTTCCTCCCTTTATAGGGCGTGTTTTCCTTGAGTTATGTAACAGCTCTCCTGTTTACATAAGGGCGTGTTTCCTTGAGTTATGTAACAGCTCTCCTGTTTACATAAGGGCGTGTTTCCCTTGAGTTATGTAACAGCTCTCCTGTTTACATAAGGGCGTGTTTCCCTTGAGTTATGTAACAGCTCTCCTGTTTACATAAGGGCGTGTTTTCCTTGAGTTATGTAACAGCTCTCCTGTTTACATAAGGGCGTGTTTCCCTTGTATGACAGGAATTCTTGACAAAAACTCATAGGCTGGGTGTCGCAAAATTAAACAAATTCCATATATAATCGGTAATATTAAAGAAAGCAGCCACTGTGCAGGCGTACTTGCCAAAAGTTAGCCGTTGCACGTGAACAGGTGCACACCAGGTGGCCTATTTGGTGTTGTGACAAAGAGGGCGGACAGGTGATGGAGGCTGTGCGACAAGTGGCATTGTGAAAGTTCTAAGCTGCGTATATAAAAGGGGTCATCAGGTGTCCACCGCTCATCCCTTGCTTTGCAATGCGTGCATGAACTTAAAAAAAACCTCATCCGATGTTTTTTTTTAAACCGTTTTCTTTATCTTTGGTCATAGTTAGTACCAAGAGTAAGGCCTCCCAAATAAAATGAGTATTTTCAAACCTTATCTACAATCACTTACTGAGCATGAGGTTATGTCAGGACGATTATCATTTTGATACAACAAATATCTAGATGGGCCCTCATTTACAGGAAAAAAGAATATATGTAGATTGTTGGTCTGGCTTACATTCTCCCACCAGTGACATGATGGGGAGCCACAGCCAACTGCCAATTAGGTCAAGGGAGCCACAGGTTGAATACGTTTGGGAACCTCTGCTATACGGCCTCCTCGCTTCTGTTTCCGACCGTCCCTCCGACAGGTGTGTGTCTGGTAAGGATTATTCGTTGATAAGACGACCTCTTGCTCAAACACGTGCAAATAAAGATTCGCCAGACTCGGCGCAAATGTACTCCCCATTGATGTACCTGACACCTGGAGGTAGAGTTGTGATTCAAACATGAAAAAGTTCTGCTTTATTGCCATGGTGGCACATTTCATAATAAATGAAGTCGGTGTCATGGTGTCAGGTGGATGAAGATGTAAGAGGTGTTCAATGGTGGCCAGAGTTTGGACTTGAGGAATACACGTGTACAGTGACTCTACGTCAAAGGATACTAAGTAATCAGTGTTGCAGTCAAATGTTTGCCCTCGTAAGACTCTCAAAGCGTCGTTGGTGTCCTGCAGATAAGTCGGCACAACTGCACCAGTGGGCACACTCCCCACTCTGCAATATAACACATGCTGGTCCTTAAACCTCCTCCCAGCCCTCTTTGTGTGTTATAATAATTTGTGAGCTGTGGCTCAGCTGCGGGCCTCGATATTTTTCTAAAATTCTTTGATTTCTCTTTCTGGACCTTCTATCCTTATCTTACACACAGCACCTTTGTGCTACTACCATAACATTCTCTCTCTCCATCATGGCAGAACTGACTGGGTTAGCCATTGATGATGCAATGGTCCTTGATATACTAACAACTCCAAGCATACAGGACACACCGCTCACACATCTGATGACTGGAATAAACGTCAAAACTTGAGACGGCTTCACATCAGAACTACGACACACGGGTCAATAATGACCGAATATTTGAGAGGCAACTGTGCTTCAACGGGTCTCATAGTCACCAACGCCCGAGGTTGTTGTTAGATAACAAGATCTTTCTCAAAGACTGGTCCCTCATTGCATGGCGGTGCACGAGGGACTGGCTTATTCTAATTATAAATACGGCAAAGAAGGTGGCCGACACAATTCTTATCGAAATCCAAACCTTGGAATCAGAAATTAAGACAATAGTTGGTGCCGCAATTTTCAAAAAGAACCTGGAAGAAGTAACCAAAGTCTCCAAGGATTACAAAGAATCTCTTCTCACTAGCAAGATCACCAAATTAAAAAAAGATCTGGCCAAATTTGCTGTGGAAAGAGTTTATCTGTACACAGCTGACTCCTATCAACCTCCAATCTACAATAACAAAGGCAGGCGTTACGGGCTAAATTATTCCTCCTCTGATGGAGAAGAAGGATCAAGTGGTTCGGATAATAGCTCTAAAGCACCGCGCCAGAGGACACAGAATCGAGGCAATAGGCAGTGGCGAGGGCAACGAGGTGGCCCACATCCGACACAATGGTGGCAACCGACACCTTGGGATTATCCACCCTTTCCTTCATTTGGTCCAGGGCATCAGGGCCCTATGAAGGCTTTTCCTCCCCCACAACAAGGCTACATTTAGCCTTTTTTAGGCCGCAGTCGAGGAAGAAGAAGATCCCAACATCAAGTACACTGGAGTACTCCAACGTCACCACCGAACACCCGGTGCAAGACTGGACAGAAGGCAGGCCCCAGCAGGGATCCAGTCTAATAGTGAATCTTAGTCAACAGATTCTTACACAGGACGAAGAGACCACCCTTGAACGTGGCTTAGGTTTTGTCCCCACCAATCTTGGAGATCCTTTCTTATTACAACAAGAGTTGCATCAGTTTTTTCGCTAGATACGGCTCCATTTCTTTTTTGCGGACAAGAGCTCAATAGAAACTGACCAAACCAGCATGAACACAAATTTACAACCTAAACTACTTTCTACCCTCCAACAGGTTCTATACCTACCAGCAGTACAGGGCAATTTCCCATGCGGGTCGTGTTCTGTCTGTCCGCAAACTAATGTCATCAAAACCATTGATATTGGCACCACAAGACCATGGGAGTTGAAAAAGCATACCAACTGCAATAGTGAGCAGGCCATTTACCTCATTAATTGTACCTGTGCTCTTCGATACGTGGGAATGACCACTCGTAAGATACGCATTTGTATACAGGAACACAAAAAAGCACTATTCGGTGTTGTAAACAGAACACCCGACTTACCAGACATTTCTTAGAGATGCACCATACAGCAGATTCATTTAAATGGACAGTATTAGACAAACCTAATCTGAATGCCACTACACCTAACCTGACTTTGTGCCTGCTTAGGGCCCAACAGCGCTGGGTCTTTAGACTGAACACCTCTGTCATCGGCCTCAACGATGATATCCCGTGGCTTGCCCTGACCTGAGAATAGTGACTTGTGCTTCTTGAGACCATCCTTAGATTGCCCCTGGCTGTTTCATCTTCTATCACCTGGTCACTTTCCTAGCAAGTAAGTGATGCTATATGGTGCCATCCAGGATGAGTATTGATAAATCTCTCACGGATGATGTTTTCCACCCCCACGAGCTTCTTTACAGCTCCACATCAGGATGGGTACGATATATTTCCCAGTTTTTCTAGTGGCACTGACGTTGTATTCCCTCAGCTGGACACCCTGGACTGTCGTTGTTACAGTCTCACACAGTAATATTTGCGCTTTTAGCACTTGCTTCCATATCAAGTTTTTTCACATTAATACTGTACCCAGTCTGCCCGCTTATTCACTGAGCCCCTTTCGGGACTCTATTTTCCAGCTTTTGCGCTGTTCAAGCAGTGCTTGGTATGTATGATGCAAGGTAGAGCCTTTGGGACTCCATTTCCCATGTTCCTCGAGTTTCCTGCAGCGTTTGGTGTGCATGATGTCAGCCCGAGTCCCTTTGGGACTCCATTTCCCATGTTACTAACCCATCCCCACGTGACACGAAATGCCGTCAAATACGACAACCCTCCTGGTGTCTGGTTTTCCTTCCGGGAGGATAGACGCCTGAAGAACCCGACACCTCTATACAGGTATGGCCATTTTGAGTGTGGAGCCCTTTTTGCCTGCTAGTTTAGCGCACTTGTCCTACACTCAGGACGGAGTGTCTTTTAACTTTTGCTGCCATGCAGCGGTGCCTTCCGTGCTGAGTTTACCGTCCACTCCCCCGCGTTGCGGTATGCGATATTATTGCAGTGACGCATCCTCCGCGATTTTGCATCTGCGCGACACTCTTTGATTTCACCGTGCAATCCATGCTTTTGGATGGGTGAGGCTTTCTACCGTTTTGTTTCTCGAGTGATCCTAGCTTCCCTAAGCATGGTAGTGTATTACTTTCTTGTTCTCACAGTTGGAAATAGTTAACTCAGTCCTGTTTGGCTACTTTCATAACCAGGGACAAGTTTGGATGGGATGTTATCTTGAGGCTGATGACGGGGGTTTAGATCCCCTCTAGGGCTTGATATGCACTCTCAAGCTACCTCATCATTAGGCATATCTGGGTCAGCACACAATATCAATAACACATAGAACTGCTGACTCCCTCTTGTCAAAGACTGTTTTAGTCCTTTTCTTTTCACAACTTGCTTATGTGCAGGGTCTTTTCTGTGTGCACCCTGTTTATCTCTCCTTTTTAGGTGGGGGTAGCGTTTGTACCTTTGGCTAAATCAGCCCCGGACAGTTGCGGTAACCTTTGAGAGCACATTTGGTAAGTGCCGCTCTACTATTGCCCCGCAGACAGTGGCAATAGTTACCACACTTGACACTACTTGTGTCTAAGTAGATTGTACTTGGCTTGTGACACCCCAGTAACTTTGACACTAGTTTTGTTTGTCTCTTCTCTTCCCACTGCAGGTTGTAGCGGAGTACTTCACTGAACACATTAACTTTTGGTTCAGTATACACCATTTGTTGTTCTTTATTGGTTTTTTATTGTTATTACACTTTTCGCAGTAGCTGTTAATATCCTTTGGATCCTGATGAAGGCCAGGACACTCTCTTAGGTCGCTGATGGCCGAAACATGTTGATACTCCATCTGCACCTGTTTTGAATTCTGACAGCTGCATCATTCAGCTTATTGTTGTTTTTAATCCTGTCATAGGGCAGCTAAAATAAAGTTTCTGTCAGCTAGCTCTATAGGCAGTTTTAACCCACATTCACCAGCACTTCACTTTACACTCATCCACACATCATGCTCATATAGGGTTTTTAGGACAACGCATGTGCTCAAGTTGAAAAACATCCCTGAGCTCCTCCCTCGTAGAGAGGGGGTTGTAGCCCGCGTTAGGACTAGGTTCCTAACGCGAGGAGGCACCCCTATGATGAAGCACGACACCTCTGGTGTGTGAGGGGAGTCGTCCTTAAAAGGGATACTTTCCCTTGTTAGGTCGATTATTTTATAGTGTCACTTTCTTAGGGTGTCATACCCCTGTACCATCACAAATCCGGACCCGTGAGCTCTTGTGTGTGTTATATTGCAGAGTGGGGAGTGTGCCCATGCTTGTCCTTAAACCTCCTCCTGGCCCTCTTTGTGTGTTATGAGCTGTCAGTATTTTCACAATAATGTACCTCCATCACAATCCGTCCTATACAATGGCAGCTACAATCAGCATGTGTGACAATTGGTCTGTGTGCTCTGCAGAGAGGCTGAGGATTGAATGAGCACATGGTGAAAACCACCTCATGGTTTACTGACATGCAAACTCAGACACTCGCACTGCCTTCAGTCTCACCATCGGAGCTCTCAATTGTGTCCCACCTTGAACACACGATCTCAATTCACTCTAGCACCTACAGGCAACTCAGTAAACTGAATGCACTATACAGGAGTATTAATGTTGCATGACAAAACTACAGAAACACATCTGAGAAAAGCATATGGTCTTAGATAATAAGGGGAGAGGATGTGGCCTAATGTCAACCTCGGAGCTGGGGAACCAGGTTCGAGACTCAGCAGGGACGCTCAACTTCCTGTGATTCTGGGCAAATCCCGTAATCTCCTGTGCCTAACAAAAAAATGAACATGTCCATCTGTAACACAACTGTTGCTCATGTAAAGCGCTCTAATATCTTCGGGCCTAGTTTGTGATATATATAACCCCCCCCCCCCCGAAAAAAACAATTATGTAAAATGTAAAGAGGCACTGAGCTAGATTACTTTCAGATATGGGTATGCCATCACCCTGTGAGCTTGGTAGAGAGGTGTAGCCAGCTGGCTCTCTGTATACTATATCAAAGTAAGGTATTGTGGGCATAGAGTCCAGGGAGTCCCCAGAGGTATAGCAGAGGCTAAATTAGGTAAGTACTAACAGCTCTCTTTGTGGTAGTGTGGCTGAGCAGTTAGGCTTATCCAGAAGGTGTGTTAAGCATTTTTTGTATTCACTCAATGAAGACTGATGGCACACACTCAGAGACAGAATCCAGATCAATTGGGTAAGTATAAAAACAAGCATTGGCATAGCCAATATGCCTCGCTTTTGGGACCTTTAAGTATTTAGTTATGCAGCACAATATCCTTTGTGCAACAACATCAACTGTTGCATGGCTAAACACTTATAAGGTCCCAAAAGCGAGACCTATTGGCTATGCCAATGCTTGTTTTCTTTGAATTCTGGTACTTGTAGTTTCATTTATTCCATTATAAAATTGGGCTACAAGTCCAGAAGTTTATGGCATATGGGTGTTCCTCCTGTACCACATATGTTTTGCCCTGTCCTTCTCCACTATGCAGTGATTAGTGTGATATTGGAACATCCCTTTCTGTGCCTCTCATTATTATTTGGCTTCACACTTCAGCTGTCTGGATACCTATTCGTTACATACCTATTGATTGCCAATCTAGTGTTTAAAATGAGGCAGCCCACTTTAGTCATTGGCTAATTTCACTGTGACTGACAGGATTCTGCCTTTCACAAGGAGCATATCCCCACACAAAATAGTTCCCTTCAATGCAAGGGACTACTGTGGATGTTTGTGATTTTTGAGACTAATAAATGTTTACTTTTAGTCCGTTTTATATTGGCCAGAGTCAAAGTAACTCCCACCAAGAACAGTTTTACCAAAATAACATGATACAACAATATTAGCATTGCCAGACCTATTGGCTTTACCAATGCTTGTTTCTTTTGTTCACTGCTGCACGCATTTAAAAAAAAAAAAAAAGAATTTGCTGGGATTGTGTGACTCACATATACAGGTACAAACACAATCACAATTCAGCTGCTAAAAACAAAAGCAGCATCAGCAGAGCCAACAGGGCTGGCGTTCATGTGGTATGCATGGAGACGTGTATGCACAGACGCAGTGCATGCATTAGCACGCTGAAGTCAGACATGTTGGCTTTGCCAACGTTTGTTGTGTTTACCTGCTGCTCATATTTGCTTTTGTTCACCCCCTGGCCACCGTTAACCACGAGAAACGCTGTTGTTGGACATGAGAAACAGAAAAGAAGATTCTAAAGAATATTCCAATTCAATATTTTTCTTTTGTTCTATGAGGAATAACCCACAAGATCAGGCTCTGCATAGACTGCACATATAAACGCGGTACACGTCCCTGGCTGAAGGAGCAGCATGCAATAGTCAATGGCCTATATACCCGAGCACAGCATTCACTGATTTGCTATCCTGGCACATTGCATGTGTGTGCACGAAATCAAACACTTGCTGCTGGGAAACCTGGCATGTGCATGAATTTTAGAGTGACTTCGCATTTTCTCTCACTATACTGAGGGATGCGTTTTTCTTTGGAGATGGTTTCTGTTTCACTCGCTATCATTTGACGGAACAGGGGTCGAAGCAAGCTGACATCACTTCCTGATCGGGATACTGGAGAGGGAAAGACTAGCTAAATGGCAGACGTTCTTCATAAATTGCAAAGCACGTGGCCTAGATGGAATATTCTGAATATTTATGGTCTCACCCATGGGAAATACGGCCCAGAGAAGCCTGCAGTGACTGCGGTCACCAGCTGAGTTAGAAAATGAATTTTACTAATCAGACTCCCATCAATATCGCACATACCTAGAGGGAAAACGCCGACAACATGAGATTTTAGATAAACAAAATGTAAGCACTTTGGAGATGCAAATAGTGGCACAAAACCAAAGCACATTTTTGACACATGAGAAGCTCAACAAGCGCAAAGAGAAAGTGAAACGAAAGAGAGAAAAAGATAAGAGGCGAGAGAAAGGAACAGGCAAAAGAAAATGATAGATGCGCAAGAGGAGTGAAAATGAAGCTGACGAGGAGGGAGTGGGAGGAGGGAGTGGGAGAAGGGAGGGGGGAGGGGAGGGGATTCACGCGCTGTAAGGCTGTAAGGCTTAATGAGCCATCACAAAAAGCCAGATGGCCTGTGCACGTTCACGCTCACATGCACGCAAGCTTTAGGCCAGCAAAAGCATCTCTGGTAGCACTTTGAAAACTCGCTTACTAAAGGTCTCGCCTGAGGACTTGGTACAGGTACTTTTTTCGATGGCACACACTCAAACAGAATCCAGATCAATTGGGTAAGTATAAAAAAAGGTATATTTATATTTTATTTCTAGAACCAAGCAGGACTTGGTACAGGTATGTAAAATGTACTTTCAATTGTAAACCTTTACACAAAAAATGCAATTGGGAGTGGATTTGCAATTGTTACAGGTTGGGATGGTTAAAAAAAACAGTGTAAGTTTACTTTTTGATTAGTTCCAGATTACATCGACAACTTAGGGTGGTATGCCTAGATACCACACCATGGGATCTCACAATACAAGGTAAGTAAGACTTTTCTTAGTTTAAGGTATAGTTACTTTTTTCGATGGCACACACTCAGACAGAATCCAGATCAAATGGGTAAGTATAAAAAAAGGTATACTTATATTTTAATTCTAGAACCAAGCAGGACTTGGTACAGGTATGTAAAATGTACTTTCAATTGCCAACCTTTACACAAAAAATGCAATTGGGAATGGATTTGCAATTATTACAGGTTGGTATAGTTTATAAAAACAGTGTAAATTACACAGTATTTACTTTTTGATTACTTTCCGATTACATCGACAACTTGGGGTGGTATGCCTAGATACCACACCAAGGGATCTCACAATACAAGGTAAGTAAGACTTTTCTTAGTTTAAGGTATAGTTACTTTTTCTCCATACAAAACAGCAGTTCAACACAGAACATTTTAGGCACAAAAACTCATAACGTGGGTTCCCAGGGAGAAAAATGGTTATCGGTTTACAGGCAAGTACTGGATTTACGAGTGGGAGTTTTGGGGGTGAGGACCAAGGTTCCCCAAGGTCTAGGTAGGCACTCAAGTTGCACCACTAGCGGCACTGGGGCAGCCGGGTGCAAAATGCAGGTGCCCAATGTAAGCCAATTGAGTTAAGGGGTCCTCCGGTTAGGGGCTTCTTGTGAGGAGGCCATTTGGGTGTGAGTGCAAAGCTCCTGGGGTTGAGGTCAGCACTCCAGGTGCCAACGATCAGCACAGAAGCTGCACCACCCGCAGCACAGGGGTGGCTGGGTGCAGGTGGAGAGGTTTCAGATGGAGACCTTCGGTTCAGCAAAGTTGCTACAGGCTCGGGCAGAGAGACTTCCTGAAGGCGACCACCAGCTGGAGAGGTAAATTGGGTTCTTGGGGGATGCCTGGAAACCATTGGTTGGGCCACCCAAGGCTGTGGGGCGTCGGGTGCAGGGGTGTCATTTGGCCTCTGGTTTCCTTACCAGGTCCGGTCGCGGTAAAGGGGACCCTTCAGGTTGAGGCTGCAGGCGGCGTCTTGAAGCTTAAGGGAGGTTGGGGATCATGAGATCCCAGGTCAGAATCACAGGGGAGACCTCCTCAGGGTATTGGGCCAATCGAACTCGGGCTGTGGGCGCCAGGTGCAGAGTGGTGCAGAATTGCAGAGCCGCCTGGATCTGGATTCTGTGGGTGAGTCTTTGTTTGAGAAAATCTGGTGCTCACAGAAGACAGTCAGTTAGACGTGTGCAGGCAAGTCCTGCAGCTCTGGTGGTTGCTTGCTGCTGGACTCGCCGGGGTTCTCGCTGTAGGCAGGTTGTAGACAGGACAGGCCGGTAGGGCTGGGGACAAAGCAGCTGGTGTCCTCTTCTTCCTGCGTCAACATGGCTCTTTGGTCCTTCTTCTTTCTTCCTCGAATCTGAGGAGGCAAGGTTCAGGGTTGCCCCTAAATACTAAATTTAGGGGCGTTTAAAGGGGTCTGCAAGCTAGATCCAATGGGCCCTTTCTCATGTCCTGCAGTGGGAGAGGGCATGAGCCTCTCCCTAATTGGCTGAGTCCCCTCATCTTCAAGATGGAGGGAACTGAGAGGTGTGCTTCACCTCGTCACCCCCGCCTGAGGGTTGAGGTTGGCAAAGGTGGGCACACTTCTCTTCCTAGCATGGCTTTCCTGCCAATTGTCCAGTCCAAAGTGAGGAGAAGAACCAGTGGGAGCCAGTTCCTGGGGGCAGCAAAAGGTAGGGACAGCTTCCAAAGGCGGCAAGACTTTGAAGCTTCCCATTTCGTGGACCCAGCCCATCTTGGAGGAGGAGGCATGACACCTCTGCCCAGGATGGGCTTTGTTTCTGAACCCGGAGGCTCTCTACCCAGGGGTCCAGAAACCTGTCTGGTGGTGGCAAATGGTGGGCAGCCATTCAGCAACCACACCAGGGCTAGACGTTTTTGAGGGGACATCCTAAGATGCCCTCCTAGTACATTTTACATTAAATCCCACTCTGGCATCAGTGTGGGTTTAATGTGTTGAGATGTTTGCTACCAAATTTACCAAGTTTTAGTAATGCCATTATTGAGCTGTGGGGTTGGTAATAACCAACTCCCCGACCATATACTCTTTATGGCTTTACTACACTTACAATGTCTAAGAATGGACTTAGACACTGTAGGGGTACAAGGCTCATGCAACTGTACCCTTACTTGGGGGCTAGCACCCTGCTAGAGGGGTGACTAACCTGTCAGTGGATTGTAGGCATGGCACACAGGAATATGTGCCATGTGGACTCTTCACTTTTCTCTGCACCAGAACACGCAGCCTGCAATGGCAGTATGTGGGTTTTAAGGTACAGGGCCTGTAAGGGTGGCAAAATAGGTGCTGCAGCCCTTAGAAGCCTTCCCTGGTCACAGTGACCTTGGTACCCATGGTGCCTTTTACAAGGGGCTTACCTGTGGCAAGAGATGTGCCAATTGTGGGTACAAAGGTACAGTTTTGGAAAAGAACACCGGCTCTGGGAACCTGATTGGCAGGGACCTAGGGCACATCAAGTCAAAGTGTATCAGATGTCAGGCAAAATGTGTGGTGGGGGGTAACTATGCAAAAAGGGGCACTTTCCTCCAAGACGCCACTGATTGGATGAGCATGTAGTTGGGACACAATTATGTATTTATTGGTGTGTGTATATAGCCCAAGCCTAGCTGATAAGCAACAGAGTGCTGTATGTCACATGAGGGAATATCAGACCATTGTAGACCATGCACATCAAGTGAAGATTACACAAATACATTTTGCACACAGGGAGATTACGTGATTTGCCAATAATCACACAAAGTTGGGTTTAGTGGTAAGCCCAGAATGTGTACCTCGGTTCCCAGGTTCCAATGGTGGTAGTTCGAGCCACTTGCACATATCTCCAACAGGAGAAACTTTCACTGGCTTAATCCTCAACTCCAATGCACGATTGCACATCAGTAATAACTATAGCACTACAGCGCCCCTCCTGTGCCAAAACTAGGCAGCACAGGCAGCTCAAAACAATCCTTCCATTCGCGCCCTGAAGCACCTCATTTTGCAGAACAGAGCTCTGCATCTAGCTCTACAACTATATCTCAAACGTAAGCTTCAGCCACCCCAGCTAAAGATGGACTCTACCTGACTCATGAGAACCGGAGATGAGGGCCCAAGGCAGCCTTCTCCAAAACTTTGTTACTTTATAACAAAGTGCACCGCAGCAGCTCGGGCTCAGGCTGAGTCTGAGAGCTGCAGCCATAGCAGCCACCTCTACTCCACCCGGGCCCAGCAGTGCACTCTCGACTCACCACGTTCAGCAGAGGAAGACGAGATAACAGCACCACTCTGATAAAGCGCCGCTTGGTGGACTAGAGTGCTTCAATCAATGTGTGACATAGCATTTTAGTGCACTGATATGGATTTTAAGACTAAAACGCGTTAGACTAACCTTCGAGTGATGGCACTTGGCAGAGCTGCTCAAAGACATGGATCTTTGCCAGGCAGGGATGACTCAGATCCAATAGGGGCTTAAGAAAATGGTTTAATAACAACCACATAGCAAGCGAGCTTAACTCACTTCATTTTTAGGTCTTACCTACTAGAAAACGCATGCTCTGTATGTTGCGAGACATATAGTTAGCTTATAGTGGGCATAGAGCTTGTCCATTGCTTATTACTGTTTGTCTTCTTTGTCACTCTCATTTGCTTGTTTCTTATTCATCAGCTGTGTGGGCGTTTCTTCCTCTTTTTGTGTTTATCCCACCCCTAGAACGTGGACGCATTACTGGGTCCTTCCACTCCTCGCTTCATCATGAGCTACCTTTTTTAGGTCTCGCCTGAGCTAGCGCATGCGCTGCTCTGGCGAGACATTTAGTGAGTGGGCTTTAAAAAGCCAACCACAGCTTTTTGTGTGGCCTATAGCATGCGATTGCGCACACAGTTACGAGCAGAGGCGCCATCTGGCTTTCCTCTCTCGTCATGGCTCATTAAGTGCATCGCTCGTGGTCACCCTTACAGCCCGCGATCACTTTCACTTTGACGGCCGCGTCACTTTCACGGCCTCGTGGCCAATGCTTGTTCCTCCTGCTTTAAATACGAGCAATAGCAAACAGACGATCATTTTGTGTTATTTACATTTGTGTTTACGAACCTGCACAGAACAGTTCGACCGTATGACACATTTTCGCCTTTACGCAGTCGCTTACATGACGTAAGGGCTCGCTCTTACAGGCAGCTCACAGGGTGCTTGCTGACCTAGAAACTGCCGCTTTGACGGCCGCGCGCCATTTCCGATTATGGCGGAACTACATTTGTAATGACTCAACCAAAACTAAACAGGCCGTGTGTTTAAGTGCAATTATGTTTGTCGATGAAAAATATTGCCATGCTGGCTTTGATACAGGCAGGAGTGTTAGTTCCTGTGCGTCGAGACCCCAAGACCACTTTACAGCGACTAAAACAAACAGCCGTGAAATTAATGCTATTATTGGGGCTCGCTTCGGAGCACTTCACTGGCACATGTGTGGGGACCTGAAAAAATACCTCGAGCTGCCAGACACAGACAACCGATCCCCGCGGGTAACAATACATCTCGTCGTTGGCCTTTGGCCTCCCTGCACTAATCCGGTCATGCTTCGATGCACCTGAATGGCTGACTGTCCCAGGATAAAGGAGGAGAGCGGCTGAAAGCGCAGCGCACTTATATATCACGTTTCCATGACGAAAGCGAGCAAACGCGCCGCCATCACTGACAAGACAAGCATGCGCGCTTCCGAGAAGCTGTGGGCCACGCAGTCCGTTAAAACACCTCAACTCGACCACCAGATGCTTTCTTGTAACGAACCATGCCCGGAGAATCCGAAGTAAAACCAGCATACAGCTAGAGAAGAGCAAAGTACATTGCTTAAGAGAGTCGTGCAGATCATTGCCATGCGTCTCTGAGAAAACAAAAGGCTGTGAAATGGCAGCCAGCGCTTGATATCTGAAATTCACGAAACGTATACTACATTTTAGATTACCACTGCAGTTGTCTTCTGTGTACACCGTGACAGTACGTGTGTGTGCGCGCACACACACACTCTCTCTCTCCCTCTCTCTCTCTAGCGACCCGAAGGTATTAGAGCACTTTACATTACACAAGAACAAATTAATTTTTTGAACGACTGGGGAGATTAAGTGATTTGTACAGAATAACAGGATTTTGAGCCGATGCATAAGCTCGAACCTGGTTCCCCAGTTCAAAGTGGGGCAACTGGTGGTTACGCCACATCCTATCCCTTATTGTATGTGAATAGGGTGATTTATGTGTACTCCACAATAATTGGTCAAAATCCAGCTTTGAGGATGCTTGCACTGGCTGGTCATCTGTTATAGAGTGACTAATGTTATACACAGGCTACATTGTAGTGACTGCACTGGATATTAAACCCTATGCACTAGCTCTATATGCCTAATAAACAAGCATTGGCATTGCCAATAGGTCTCGCCTTTGGGACCTTATAAGTGTTTAGCCATGCAACACTTGATGTTGTTGCACCAAGGATATTGTGCTGGATAACTAAACACTTATAAGGTCCCAAAGGCGAGACCTATTGGCTATGCCAATGCTTGTTCTTTTTTTTTATAAGCACTCAACAGGAGTTCATGTGTTTACAGTTGCATCTCTCATTAAATTCTCTGCCCGTCTCTGCTACACTCAGTGATTCTCTCTATTTCCCATGTGCTCCCCCCAACTCCCTATGTATTGGCTTCTCACCCATATGCATTCTCTCTGTCAGCTCCACGTTCAGTAGCAGCCCTTCCCCGGCCAAAGTGTGGGGAGTAGGGAGGGGCGGGCTGGAGGAGGGATGTGGGAAGGAGGGAGGTGTGAAGTGTTTGGGTAAAAATAAATAAATAAACTTACCGTAATGCTGATGCCGCCGACTCCAACGCTTCGGCTCTTCCTGATTCTGGCTCTGGGGCTGGGCGTCGGCGTATTGCACTCCCAGGCAGACTGGGAGTCTGTGCCTGCTCTCTCCAGCCCCAGCAACGCAGCTGAGGCTGGAGAGAGCTTCACTGCGCATGAGGAGTTTGGCCGGCCTGAAATGGCCGTCCAAACACCTCAAGCGCAGTGAAGGGAATGCCCACCACTCCACCACCAGCAGTGTCATCCCCTGGACCCGCCCCCAAGACTCGTCAGGGTCCTGGGTGCCGGCCCAGCGGATTAAAATAAAAATAAAACGACAATAAGACAGGTTTAAAACAAGTTTTATCATTGTTTTATATACTGGTGGTGATGGGGGGGCGGGGATCCTCCACCCTAATGGAGCGGCCGCCGTGGTCAGTATGATACCCCCACACACCCTGTGATGCTTCCCGCCAACCTTGTTCTCTGTTTTGTTTCGACCCCCACCCACACCCGTGCTGCTTCTGACCCTCATCCCTTGTATTGCTTCTGCCCGCCCCCCCCCCCCCACCTCATTACTTTAACACCCACCGACCTTTAAAAAAGGAATAATTCTGTTAATTTTTTGTGGCAGTTACTTTAGCTACCAAACCAACTTGGATTGGTAACTACAAAAAGAGGCTGCACCATATCATAGGCCTGCACGTGTGGTGGGCGCACCTACAAGATGACATGCCTGGCTATGTCAAAACCTTTTTATAAATTCTGTAACAATGCAGGTATGCTGTGCTGTATGGCTAAAACCAAATGTGAGACCTACTTGCTTTGCCAATGTTTGGTAATTTAGGGGGCAGTAGCATTATACTGCTGCCACAGCAAAAGTAGGCCACATTTAAGCAACCTATGCGCAAACTGCCACCTTCCTTGTGCATCAATTTGAGTCCGTAGTCAGGAGCATTACACCAATGTCCAGACGAATTGCCACCCAGGATTGGATGGCAGATCGCAAGAACCCACTCCACGCAGACTCCATCTGAAGGGAAAGCCCTTCACGCATTCCACACCACACTTACCCTGGAGCTAGGACAAGCCCCCATACAACCCTCCATTGAGGCGTGCCCCACCGAAAAACCTACAGCTGCAGACACATTCAAAACCAAAGCAGAAGGAGCCCAGGCAATTGGTAAATGTGAACTATATAAACAATATACAATGTTTCATGACAACAGAACATTACAAGAGCTCCTCATTTCAGAAAATGGGTCTGGCTATCGAAGCAGGACTGCTGGAAAGAGACAGCACTGACAGACCCAGTGAGGGGGACTGTCCTCCCTCCTTTGCCCACAAGATCCCTCTTGTAGAATCAAGAAAATACCCCCTGCAACCTTTCATCTTCTTACCATGTAAGGAGTTGCCACCTAGCAGGTTTTCTACCGACACCACCGGTATTTTACTGTCCCAGCAGGTACAAAAATAAGGGAAATCTCCTATTTTTAGCCCTTATCTGTATTTACTTCAAAAAGCAAATATAAATAGAAAACACTTTTAAATGTATCCTAGAGCTGCGTTAACGGTCCCTGTCTAATAATAAAAGTAAGCACAGACAGGAAAGTCATGCTACCAGTGAATACATTCGATTTTGTTTATTGTCCCACTAGTATAATGTTCAGGCCTTTTCCCTAAAACTACAACAAACAGCCGAATGTTTTTTACTTTCGGGTATGTGGCTATGCTCGAAAATATTTCTGATAGACTCTCTCTGGGCTTCACAACATAGGGTTCCACATATTTTGAGGTTCATATGTATATAGGTAAACAGCCCACAAGAATCCATGAATAAAGGAAAGTGACCCTACTACAGGAGAATTAAAATAGGATGCCCAGGACGAAGCAATAAGCGCATGGCAGTTAAGAGCAGCAGAGCTGGAGAAAGTTTAATAAAGACATGGTGTGCAACATTTATGTTGGCACTGGGGTACGCTGCTGTAGCTAACACATCAGGGAATATTTTAATGTTCCTACATGCACTTTTGTGTAATTAGATATTATCGCTCTGTACGGCTTTCACGGTTAACCCCCTCGTGATCGGTCCACGCTAGTTCATACTGAGCCGCGCAATTTAAGGCAGCTGCAACTTTTTTTTCTCAAATTAGGCTGCAACACCTACAGTGTGATAGACGCGGCGATCTAGCCTTACGCCGCGTCCGCCTCTATGGTCGACGGACACGTGTCACGACTCCCGCCGGCCTGGGCGCACGAGGCCCGGGGACGAAGGGGTGAGTTCAGGATACACTCACATTATGGAGGTGGAATGGAACGCACGCAGGTCCCTGTGCGCAGCTCACATTTCTGAGCAGTGCTTTTCCAAGTTCTGTGGTCGACATATGGGTCGCATTAGCCCAAATGTGCGTGCATTGGAAGAAGCCGTTTCTGTAACATGACACAGTATATCTCCAAGCACATTTTTTGGGGAATTCTGCGTTTTATAATCCCTGCTATTAATAGGGTCTGGTGTGTCACTCAGCCCTCCTTCCATTTTGGGAGGCTCGGCTTGGTGCAGTTTGTATAAATGGAAAGCATGGGAGGCATTGGGAGCCGACAGCAGCCCTGCCAGGCACCACTGAAAACTCCGCTCTTTAAATGTGTTTGGAAAATCTACTTCCATATCTAGGGTGGATTTAATCTGAAATGTGCTTTTGTAGATGTGTTACAACGTTCATTTCTAATTTCTAGCCGGGCACACGGTTCAGACCTCATCCATCCCACCCTGCTCCTTCTACCACCAGAAAGTGGACACGCCCAGTGTCACTTTAACGATTGTCAGGGCACCAGGCAAAACATGTTTTAGGACCTCTGTATAGAACAAATTTGCGTTTTATTACCTATTTCTTTGCTAATTCAAGCCTATAGATGCCAAACAATATTGTAGCATATGTTTTTTTAGTTTAGAAGAACTCTATTAGGTTCAAGAAAATGCAGAAATAATGATGCATTAAAGTTAATTCAGAGGGGCTTATTACGATGTTGGGCAGGCTTGCATCTGTCAGACACCGTCGCGGATACGGGTCCAACCGACCTTGGTTGGGGGTCCCGACTGCAGAATTAAGATGCATTCTCCCATTTCCCTATGGAAGCTTGTGCTGCGACCGTAAACCTGCCATAGCACAAGCTCCCATAGAGAAATGGGAGACTGTGTTCATCCCTGCACCGCGTGGCAGGCACCGTGCCACGTGGTGCAGGGATGAACAGGGCGACCCCTACCTGGAGGACGCAAACAGAAGGGGGCCCTGCTAGGAGCCCCCAAAGCCCGGCATGGAAAGCCTGTCGGAAACTGAGCATCCTAATCCCAACAGCAGAAATGCCGTCCATTGGCATTACAGGTCGGCCTCTGACTGGTCGACGGGCTCAAGGATTGAATGGCCGGGTTCAATTTCAACCGCCTATATTGTAACTAGGCAGTCTGAATTAAAACTGAGGACCTCGGTCGGAGGCTTTCTGACCGAGATCGTAATAAGCCCCTGAGATTGTAAATGGAGGAAGGGGAAAGATCCAATTTGAGTAGGGATGTCACAATAGTAAAATACAGGCTCATAAATAAGTGAAACATAGTGAGATTACAATGATAGGTACGTTAGCTATGAAAACAACAAGTGAACATCAAGGGGGTTCAAAAACCTCATCTCTAAAAGAGTGACAATAAAGTGAAAGTTTAGCATGCCTATCTATAAAATTTGCTATGGGATTCTATAACAAAGAGCGCTTAATGGCATGTGAAACGGTGTGAATGTATGCTTTATCCAGTCTATGGTTATAACAAACCGCATACCACCAGCCTTGCAAAGACAATTTAGAAAAATCCTTCCAGTTTTTTGTGCTTTGTTAAAATGCTATTGCTAATAGAAAGTGAATGATTTTTGTTTGAGATAAAACATGTTCACAATCTGTAGATAACCTACCTAGGAAAATGTTAGTGAATGACATAGGGAGAGGATGTAGCCTTACGGCTAGAGCTGTCGACCTCGAAAGCGGGGAACCGGGTTCGAGTCTTGGCAACGACGCTCAACATCCTGTGATTCTGGCCAAATCACTGTGCCTAAAAAAAAAAAAAATACCCATTACAAAATAATGGGGTAACCCAATAATCGCCACAAGACCTGGGTACAATGCGATATGAAAAAAATGGTCTGTGACTGACTTTAGAAAATCAAAATACAATTTGTCATATGTGTGTCGCCATACCAGTCAGCCACTAGTAATAAATACAATTAGAATGCAACTACATACCCTGGAAGGGGAGAACGGAATAACTCAAAACATACAATATATGTGAACCAAAGGATGCGCCAACACTTTAGTTCAGTATATTCATTTTATATATAGTTCATATACATGAGTTTACTCAAGGTTAATTGAAAACGCGAATTCTTTATCATCAAGGTAATTGAAGGGTTGCGCAAGAAAAGTGGGTGGAGGAGGGGTGTGCTCGTGATGGATTAGGAGAAGTGAAAGTCACTAAGTTCAGAATTTATACAATCTTCAATATTTTAACAACAAACTGGTTAAGTAGACCAGTACAAAGCGGCCTGTCCTAAGCAAATTATTTACAACATACTTTACATTTTTTTAAAGTGCAAAAATGCAACACCAGAAGGTAGGGATAAACGCAGTACAGGCACTGGGGGGGTAGGGAGCGTCGACGTTTCGACCTGACTAGTGCATAGATGGTAACTTAAAACCTCAGCTTGCGAGTCTTCTTCAGGACGGAAAGGAGCAACCTAGAGCTGGTGCCGAGCAGGCATCCCAGGTTGCCAATGATAATTGGTCACAGTGAGGGAATCCAAGCAGCTATTTCCGGTCGGTAAATGGTCCCCAGAAGTGAGGTCAAATACGCTGTCGAGGACCAACCCTTTTGAAGTCCTCACCGGTATTTAAAACCATAAGTTATTACCCAAGGGATTCCATTGCTGTTGGGTCCTAGTCAGAAAGCATCCGATTGAATCAGGTATGCAAATTACCTTCAAAAGAAAAACGGGCGCCGCACGCCTCGAGGAAGTTGTACTGTCAAAAAAAATAAGCGTGTCCTTCTGTAAGGAAGCGGTTGCCTATGTAAAGCGCTCTGATACCCGATGTCTCAGGTCTAGTTCACACTATATAACAAAAAAAAATGACAGGGGTACAGAGGTGTTAAAAATACTGTTGATCTGTTTCCAAACCTGCATCCAGAAAGGAAGAACACAATTCAATTGAAAAGCATCTGTTTAAGGTCTGCATGTTGTGGGTGACATGACCAACAAATATCGAAGTGATCTGGATAGATGTGATGCAGAGAAACTGGAGAGAAGAGAAGCCTATGGTAAATGTGGAATAGCGTTTGAGTGGTATTGGCAGCACAAGAGAAAGACATTATTTTAGTCCAAATTCGTCTCCAAAAGGAAACAGTCCACATCGTTCTCAAATCATTCTCCCGTGCAAGCTCAGTATCAGATTTATACCTATCAGTAGAGGGTTGGAGTAGGAAGCTGGCTCTGTATATACTATACCAAAGTAAGGTACAGTGTGCACGGAGTCCAGTGGATCCCCAAAGGGTTACAGAGGTAAAAGTAGATAATACCTAACTCTGTTTGTGGCAGTGTGGATGAGCAGTAAGTCTTTATGAGAGGGTAGTGTTAAGCATTTATTGTACACACTCAGGCACGAAATGATGTCACACTCTCAAAGACTGAAGCAATTGTTTGTATAAAAAAATATTTCTTTGTTTTATTTTATTTTTTTAACCAAGCAGGACTTGGTACAGGTAAATGGAATTGTAATTTTCAAAACAGATTGATCAACAAGCAAGCTGGATGAATAATGACTTTTGTTACAGGTTTGTAAAATATTCAAATACAGTTAAAATTACTTTTGTATTACTTTTGATTACTTTTTAGAGTACTTTTAGTATTACTTTTTCTACTCAGTGTGATATGCCTTGACATCCCACTAGGACATTTCCTAGATAAAAGGTAAGTAAAACAGTTTTCATCAAAACACAGTTTCTTATGTTTCCATACAAACACCCTCGACACTTAGAAGTTTTTCAGAAGAAAACAGTCAATGCAATCTAATGAAGAAAAATTAGATTATCGGTTTGCAGGTAAGTAAACTGTCTTGAGGGTTGAGTTTCTGGGGTTAAAACAAGGGTACTCCCAGGGTCAAGGATGCACTCAAAAAGCACCCTCAGCAGCACTAGGATGGCCAAGTGCAGAGTGCTGCGCCCCAATGTTAGCCAATAGGGCTAGGGGGCCGTCGGTTGGTGGCTGCTCCCGGGCAAGACACAAGGTTGAGGGAGTAGAGCTCCTAGGATTAGGCTCAGGGCAAAGGGGGATCCAAGTTAGCACACAAGGTGCACCCACAGTGGCGGCCGGGTGCTGATTCGGCGTCGGGTGCCCTGTTGTTTTCAATAGAAGTTGCCAGTTTTGGGTTTTGTCTGCAGGCTTGATCCATGAAGTCTTCCGGGAGGAAGCAACAACTGGGCAGATAAGTTGGAAGGCTTGGGGACGTAGGTGCACCTCAGGTCCTCCTCTCCAGGGCTCAGGGCGACTGAATGCAGGGGTGCCTTTTGAGTTCGTATTTCACCTTTCTGGGTCGCTTGGGGTTGGGAGTGTCTCCATGCAGAGGCTGCAGGCGACGTCGGGGAGTCCTGGAGGCGTCACCCACGGTGGACTCAGACTCTAGAGAGCTGAGGGACTTAGCTGGGACAGGTGGGCCACTCGGACTCGGGCTGTAGGCGAAGAGTGCAGTGGTCGTTCCAGCCGGCGGGGATCCTTGTCTTTAGCAGGCTCGTTGTTTTGCTTTGGAGATTCTTTTGAACAGAGCTGCTGTTCACAGGAGATCCAGTCTTTGTTGAAGGCAGTCAGTCCTCCTAGGGGTTCTGGAGGTGGCTAGCTGCAGGACAAGGCGACTTTTGGTGCAGGATCTCTGGACACTGCAGACGGGCCGGTAGGGCTGGGACCAAGTCAGTTCTTCTCTGCAGTCTCCTCTGCTATGCGTCTTCTTTCATACTTCTTCGTAGGTTGCAGGAATCTGCCTTCTGGGTTCAGTGATGCCCCCTAAATACTGTATTTAGGAGGCATTTTAGGGGTCTCAAGGTCAATAGCCAATGGGCTACTAACCTTAGGGTAAAAGGAACAAATGATGGACGGAATGCTGAATAATGCAAACATTCACCCCCAGTCAGAAAGATATGAGTTTAATCCACTGTTCTTTTGCTCACCACACCACCCGAGTTTGGACCCAACCATATGCAAATCAGTCCTGACCCTGTTCCCCATGGGACCAGTCTAGCCCGAACTGCCAAGCTAGGTCCTCCCTGGACCGGAAATAAGCATCCTGGTTTCGGGGAATCACCCGTCACCAGCCAGGCTAGCTTGAATCCAGTGGCGCATTGAGCACGGGACCCACATCTGGGCATACCCTTCCCACCAAGTGCGACAAAAGCAAAAGGAACAAATGATGGACGGAATGCTGAACAAATGCAAACATAATTTAGAAAAAATTGGTAAGGAGGAAACAATAGAGAAATATTTTTAACAAGGATACCTTTAATTATCCTGTCTTATGTGTATATATTCACATTTTCTTTTTTTGCTATTTTATAATTGAGCATATAAAAGGAACATATATTTACAAATAACATCTCTAAAACAAAAGCAAACTAAGGCTACTGTCCACCATGAAGTATTTCCTATTGTGGAGCCACCTTCAAATAGTGTGGACTACCCAGAAGGTTCATACATTGCGTATAGGAACATCACTTTCCAAATAATTCAAAAGAAGCAATGTGAGACTGTTACATCCACAAATAATTCAATTAATTTGCAGTCCTTCTGTAAAATACTGTTGACGCGGTCGCGTTTCAGCCGGTATATTTCTTATGGCCTCTTCAGGACAAAAACAACAGCAGCATTCTACATGAAAAAAATTATAAACTCTAATAACATATACAATACAATATGGCCAAACGATTATCCTTGCCGGTATAAATACAGGTCTCGTTCCCTGTGAAGCATGCAGAAAGTACCACCACCACAACAGAAACACCAAATCAGCAGTGACGTGAATACCACAGAAAATACAAATTCCAATTCCTCACCTAGAGCAGGTGTGTATGTACACCCAATGAAACGAATAACTTATTCTACACCCGTGTGTCTGCTTCCCAAAAACATATATATAAAAGCGTATTAAATCTACAGACTCTCTCATTCTGCAATCAGAAAGAATCAACACAAACCTTAGCTATTGTCCTTTATTCCGGACATCCTGCATGGAATAAACTTGCTAGTAGGCGTTGGAGTGTGGAGGGGTTTATTTGGTACTGCCCCTAGCCCGACTTATACACATAAGACAGGATAATTAAAGGTATCCTTGTTAAAAATATTTCTCTATTGTTTCCTCCTTACCAATTTTTTCTAAGTTGTGTTTCAGATACCCAGGTAATAGGAGGGTTATTGATGGGTATACCCCTAACCAATAGAATTGAACAAATGCAAACATTCACCCCCAGTCACAAAGATCTAAGTTTAATTCATCGTTCTTTTGCTCACCACACCACCCCAGTTTGGACCCAGCCATATGCAAATCATTCTTGACCCTGTTCCCCATGGGAACAGTCCAGCCCGAACTGCCAAGCCAGGTCCTCCCTGGACCGGAAACAAGCATCCTGGGATCGGTTTTGGGGCATCACCCCTCATCGCCCAGGCTAGCTTCAATCCAGTGGCTCAGTGAGCCCGGAGACCCACATCTGTGCATACTCTTCCCACGTGGGGCAATAAAGGCAAAAAGTGACAAATGTTGAACGGAATGCTGAGCAATGCAAACATTCACCCCCAGTCACAAAGATCTGAGTTGAATCCATTGTTCATTTGCTCACTACATCACCCCAGTTTGGGCCCAGCCATATGCAAATAAGTCTAGACCCTGTCCCCCATGGGAACAGTCCAGCCCAAACTGCCAAGCCAGGTCCTACCTGGACCAGAAACAAGCATCCTGGGATCGGTTTTGGGGCATCACCCCATATCACCCAGGCTAGCTTGAATCCAGTGGCGAAGTGAGCACGGGACCCACGTCTGGGCATTCCGTCCATCATTTGTTCCTCTTCTGTTGCCTAAGTGTTCCCATGAGGCACAGGGTCAAGACTGATGTGCATATAGCTGGGTCTGAACTGGGGTGGCAAAGTGAGCTAAAGAATGATGATGGATTCAACCCAGATCTGTGACCGGGGGCGAGTGTCTGAAAAGATTCTGCTCTGTCAATCATCTCCTTGTGTTTGCTGTGTCTACTGACCTCAGGGTGGGGTTGGCTGAGGTGGGCACACCTTTTGGGCTGTTTGAATTTTTCCTGCCTGTCTTCCAGCCGAAAAAGGGGTGAGACAGCAAGGGGCCCTGCTCCTGATAGCATGAGAGGCTGGGGGGGGGTCGCGTTACAAAGGTGAAAAGGCCTTTAAAGCTCCCCTGCCATAGATGGCTCTTCCTGACCTGGGGGAGATGTGGACACCTACGCCCAGGAAAGGCTTTGTTTCTGGGCTCAGGGAGCAAAGGCTGACACCCCTGGGATCCAGAACCGTGTCCTGTGGTGGCAGATTGTTTTTTACCAGTCAGGGAACCCACAAGAAGCTGGTTGTTTTTCAGGGGACATCTCTAAGATGCCCTCTGGGTGCATTGTATAATAAATTCCACACTGGCATCAGTGTGTGTTTATTATGCTTAGATGTTTGCTTCCAAACTTCCCAGAATTCAATAATGCCATTATGATGCTGTTAGAAATGCCAAACTCCTAGACCATATACTTTTTACGGCTTTACAGCACTTACAATGTCTAAGTATGGACTTAGACACTGTAGGGGTACAGTGCTCATGCAACTGTACCCTCACCAGTGGTATAGTGCACCCAGGAGAGGTGTATCTTTCCTATACCATAGGCAGTGGGTTGCAAACAAGGCACATAGATGAGTGCCATGTCAACTCTTCATTTTTTTCTGCACCAAAACACGCAGCCTGCAATGGCAGTGTGTGTGTGTGCGTTATGGTACAGGACCTCTAAGGGTGGCACAATATGTGCTGCAGCCGTCAGAGGCCTTCCTTAGTCACAGTGCCCTTGGTACCCATGGTACCTTTTGTAAGGGACTTACATGTGTCCAGAGAGGTGCCAATTGTGGGTACAGAGGTACAGTTTTGGTAAAGAACACAGGCCCTGGGAACCTGATTGGCAGGGACCAAGGGTACATCAAGTCAAAGTGCAACAGAAATCTGGCAAAAAGTGGGGGGTTATTGCAACAGAAACCCACTTCCCTACAGTTGGCACAAGAAATGATAAATGGTCAAAGCTATAGGGTTAGTGTGTAGAAGATTACCTAACAAAGAGGAAGGTGTGAAAGGTTGTACCAGAATGGAAATTAACTTAGCAATAGCATCTAATATGATGGTTGTGAATTTCATGTTTAAAAGAGGGGGGAAAATGAAAAAGAGATCGGGCCTGAGGGAAAGTGAGAAAAGAATCATTAATGAAAAGTTGTTTGACCCAGATCAATCCCGATTTCCAGTAAATGGGTTGATTTTTGTGCAATATGGAAGAATTGTACCAAATGGGGGACTCGATGAAAGATGGAACATCAATGGGATTGTTCAGTTTCACTGGTTTGAATAAATAGTTTGTTTAAAAATGGGGGAGTAAAGATTTTGAGAAGGCCAAATATCCCCAAAAAGAAAAGGGTAAGAGAAAAAAGTCATCCAAATGTACCCATAAGGGAGAGTTGTTAGTAGTTTCTTGGATCCAGTGAACACATTGTCTTAATAAGAAGGCTGAATGATATTTTTGAAAATCAGGGAAGTTAATCCCACCATCTGCTTTAAGATGTTTTGGTTTTGTTAGAGTGAGACAGGGTTTCTTCTTATTCTCTAAGAAAGATGAGAGTACGCGACCGGCCAGAGTCCCGCAGCGCGCCGTGAATGAGAGCGAAGTGGCGCCATCGGAGCTCTGACGCAGTGACATGGCGGCCGTCTCCCGAGGTGCTGAGTTGGGGGAGCTGGAACGCAGCCGCGAGCCTGGGGGGTCGGAAGGCCGGCGCATCCTGATTTTGAGCCTCCAGAGACACACAGCATGCCGACTGGGACCCGCGCTGGGCGAAAGTGTACAAGTGAGTGACAGGCAGCGCCGGGGACCCGCTGGCCTGCAACTAATCGAGGCCCCGGCTTGAGGCCTACCCATATGGTGTAGGAAGTGCCCGAGATCCCCCATAGCTGGACCTCTGCGACCGGTCCATAGTGCCCCCCCTTGGACTGTACTGCCCCCTTGCTTGCAACTGGGGGAGTTATAAGTTTCCCTGGCACTCACAATTACGACCTCTCAGGGGCGCAGGCCACACAGCTGCAAGTCTGAACTGCTGTATTGGGGGAGGCCAAGTCTGCTGCAACATGACAGAGGAGGCCAAGTCTACCGTCATTCAAGGTGGGCCTCTCTGCAACCCGACTCCTGCCTCTGTCATTATACACGCTTAACCGGCCCCGGTTGCACTGTTGCTCATCGTGTGGAGGCTGTCTCGTCCTCCCCTCCCCCTACTCTATACTCTCCTTGTTTGCCACCTGGAACACAAACGGCCGCATCCAGCCCATTCCACTACTCTACGAGCAGTATCACCTACCTCACCAGGAAAACCGACAGGCCGACGGGGAGTGTGATCATCTATCCTCCTCCCTCCCTGGGCAGGCGGCGGGGAGTACTGGATTAGGGCTGGACATACCGGACGGGATCCCAGTGCCAGTGACGAAGGCCAGTGGCAAAGAATCCAGGACGCAAACGCAAAAGACACTGGCAAAATTCGCATGGGGTAAGGCCAGCGAGGAGACCGCAGCTGCTGCCAAGAGGGAAGCGGGAGACCCTTGCCCCCAGCCCCCCCAGCCTGACCTCACCCTCCACGACGTTATGGAGGCCATTGCAGGGGTGCGAACATCTTTAGAAACCCATATTGACACAGCAAACACCGAGGTCTCCCTCATAAGGGCTGATTTGCGTAAAATGGATGCCAGGTTGAAAGACGTGGAAGACACCACACTAACATCCGATACTGACCTACTCAAGCAGCAGGTGGCTCAACTCCAGGATCAACAGGCGAGAATGGAAGGGCTACTTGATGACTATGAAGGGAGAGCACGGGGAAATAACATACGCATTCTCGGAGTTCCGGAACGGGTGGAAGGGGCGGCCACGGACCTCTTTGTCGAAGACCTGGTCGGGAATCAGCTCAAGCCGAAACGCCTATCTGGCTATTTCTCCATTGAACGGGCTCACCGAGTTCCCAGGGGCAGTCCAAAGCCTGGAGCCCCCCCAAGACCCATCATTGCACGTGTATTTAACTTTCGCGAGCGGGATGTCATCCTTCAAACAGCTCGTGCTCGACCACCACTGACACTGGTAAACAGCACCATCGCGTTTTTTACAGACTTTACTACCAAAGTGCAGGCCCAACGACGAAGCTTCACGACGGTTAAAAAAGCGTTGCGAGATAAAGGCATAAAATATTCTATGCTTTTCCCAGCTAAACTCCGAGTCGAATCTGAGGGCAAAGCCTGGTTTTTCTCATCTCCAAAAGACGCGTGGGAATGGCGGCGAGTCGGGAAACCGACCAACGGCAGGAACGACGGGACCAAAAATGGCAGGTTGAAATCTGGTGACACACATCGTGACGCTCCTGCTCTTGGAGCACAGACCCCAGACTCGAGGGGCTAAGGGGGTAAGACGCTGTGACCTTGAACAAACTGGCCTGGAGGACGCTCAAGACCATTGGGCATATGTGCGGACACATGATCAGGTATTAGGGCATATAGCAAGGCCTCAATAATATCTAGAGGGAGGAGATCAATGTCAATTAGGCCAACATGTTTACACTCGGCCGCAGAGGCCGACTGAACTCAAGAAGGGTGGTAGGGATCTAAATGAAGGCTGTGTAACGGGGTTCCATCCTTTCTAATAGCGAGGGCGGGCGGTTTGTTTACGAAGCACTCCTTTTATGGGAGGGTGGGCGACAGGCACTCTGCCTTGTTGGGGAGTGGGTAGTTTTGAATCCACGGCAGGGGGGCAGGGAGGGGGGTGGTGTGGGGGGGTTGTTGGGAGTTATTTGTTAATGTTCATGTTCTTTGTCACGATGCTCAGGGACCTCTAGCAGGCTTGATAAGCTGTGACTTACTTCACAGGATGCAATATACACAAAAGGAGGTGGTCCCCTGCACTGTGTTGCCAGCCCTGGCTGGAAAGCGCAGCAGCCATTGATGTACAGGCCTCACTCTCCTCCAGAGGGACTATCGGCTCCTCTACCCTGGTCTTCCTATTGTTCCCCAATTGCTAACACTACAGTTACAAAACTGTCCGCATTGACATGGAATGTGAACGGGCTGGGGGACAAGATTAAGAGGGGAATAATATTGCAGTACCTGAAGCGATAGGCACCGGACCTGGTCTTGTTGTAAGAAACTCACCTCGTGGGAAATACCTGCAAGGCTCTTAGCAGATGGAGGTATACGCTTCTGGTCCATGCAGGATTCACATCTGGCTCCAGGGGGACTGGTATCCTAGTGCGTAGAGGCCTGGCACTCACACCTACTCACACTTGGGCTGACCCGCGGGGTAGATTTGCAGTTCTTGGGGCCTCTTGGGAGGGGACTCGATGAAAGATGGAACATCAATGGGATTGTTCAGTTTCACTGGTTTGAATAAATAGCACAGATGTTTAAAAATGGGGGAGTAAAGATTTTGAGAAGGCCAAATATCCCCAAAAAGAAAAGGGTAAGAGAAAAAAGTCATCCAAATGTACCCATAAGGGAGAGTTGTTAGTAGTTTCTTGGATCCAGTGAACACATTGTCTTAATAAGAAGGCTGAATGATATTTTTGAAAATCAGGGAAGTTAATCCCACCATCTGCTTTAAGATGTTTTGGTTTTGTTAGAGTGAGACAGGGTTTCTTCTTATTCTCGAAGAAAGATGAGAGTACGCGACCGGCCAGAGTCCCGCAGCGCGCCGTGAATGAGAGCGAAGTGGCGCCATCGGAGCTCCAACGCAGTGACATGGCGGCCTTCTCCCGAGGTGCTGAGGTGGGGGAGCTGGAGCGCAGCCGCGAGCCTGGGGGGTCGGAGGGCCGGCGCATCCTGATTTTGAGCCTCCAGAGACACACAGCATGCCGACTGGGACCCGCGCTGGGTGAAAGTGTACAAGTGAGTGACAGGCAGCGCCGGGGACCCGCTGGCCTGCAACTAATCGTGGCCCCGGCTTGAGGCCTACCCGTATGGTGTAGGAAGTGCCCGAGATCCCCCATAGCTGGACCTCTGCGACCGGTCCATAGTGCCCCCCCGTGGACTGTACTGCCCCCTTGCTTGCAACTGGGGGAGTTATAAGTTTCCCTGGCACTCACAATTACGACCTCTCAGGGGCGCAGGCCACACAGCTGCAAGTCTGAACTGCTGTATTGGGGGAGGCCAAGTCTGCTGCAACATGACAGAGGAGGCCAAGTCTACCGTCATTCAAGGGGGGCCTCTCTGCAACCCGACTCCTGCCTCTGTCATTATACACGCTTAACCGGCCCCGGTTGCACTGTTGCTCATCGTGTGGAGGCTGTCTCGTCCTCCCCTCCCCCTAATCTATACTCTCCTTGTTTGCCACCGGGAACACAAACGGCCGCATTCAGCCCATTCCACTACTCTACGAGCAGTATCACCTACCTCACCAGGAAAACCGACATGCCGACGGGGAGGGTGATCATCTATCCGCCTCCCTCCCTGGGCAGGCGGCGGGGAGTACTGGATTAGGGCTGGACATACCGGACGGGATCCCAGTGCCAGTGACGAAGGCCAGTGGCAAAGGATCCAGGACGCAAACGCAAAAGACACTGGCAAAATTTGCATGGGGGAAGGCCATCGAGGAGACCGCAGCTGCTGCCAAGAGGGGAGCGGGAGACCCTTGCCCCCAGCCCCCCCAGCCTGACCTCACCCTCCACGACGTTATGGAGGCCATTGCAGGGGTGCGAACATCTTTAGAAACCCATATTGACACAGTAAACATCGAGGTCTCCCTCATAAGGGCTGATTTATGTAAAATGGATGCCAGGTTGAAAGACGTGGAAGACACCACACTAACATCCGATACTGACCTACTCAAGTAGCAGGTGGCTCAACTCCAGGATCAACAGGCGAGAATGGAAGGGCTACTTGATGACTATGAAGGGAGAGCACGGGGAAATAACATTCGCATTCTCGGAGTTCCGGAACGGGCGGAAGGGCCGGCCACGGACCTCTTTGTCGAAGACCTGGTCGTGAATCAGCTCAGGCCGAAACGCCTATCTGGCTATTTCTCCATTGAACGGGCTCACCGAGTTCCCAGGGGCAGTCCAAAGCCTGGAACCCCCCCAAGACCCATCATTGCACGTGTATTTAACTTTCGCGAGCGGGATGTCATCCTTCAAACAGCTCGTGCTCGACCACCACTGACACTGGTAAACAGCACCATCACGTTTTTTCCAGACTTTACTACCAAAGTGCAGTCCCAACGACGAAGCTTCACGACGGTTAAAAAAGCGTTGCGAGATAAAGACATAAAATATTCTATGCTTTTCCCAGCTAAACTCTGAGTCGAATCTGAGGGCAAAGCCTGGTTTTTCTCATCTCCAAAAGACGCGTGGGAATGGCGGCGAGTCGGGAAACCGACCAACGGCAGGAACGACGGGACCAAAAATGGCAGGTTGAAATCTGGTGACACACATCGTGACGCTCCTGCTCTTGGAGAACAGATTCCGGACTCGAGGGGCTAAGGGGGTAAGACGCTGTGTGCTTGAACAAACTGGCCTGGAGGACGCTCAAGACCATTGGGCATATGTGCGGACACATGATCAGATATTAGGGCATATAGCGAGGCCCCACTGATATCTAGAGGGAGGAGATCAATGTCAATTAGGCCAACATGTTTACACTCGGCCGCAGAGGCTGACTGAACTCAAGAAGGGTGATAGGGATCTAAATGAAGGCTGTGTAACGGGGTTCCATCCTTTCTAATGGCGAGGGCGGGAGGTTTGTTTACGAAGCACTCCTTTTATGGGAGGGTGGGCGACAGGCACTCTGCCTTGTTGGGGGGTGGGTAGTTTGGAATCCACGGCAGGGGGGCAGGGAGGGGGGTGTTGTGGGGGGGTTGTTGGGAGTTATTTGTTAATATTCATGTTCTTTGTCACGATGCTCAGGGACCTCTAGCAGGCTTGATAAGCTGTGACTTACTTCACAGGATGCAATATACACAAAAGGAGGTGGTCCCCTGCACTGTGTTGCCAGCCCTGGCTGGAAAGCGCAGCAGCCGTTGATGTACAGGCCTCACTCCCCTCCAGAGGGACTATCGGCTCCTCTACCCTGGTCTTCCTATTGTTCCCCAATGGCTAACACTACAGTTACAAAACTGTCCGCATTGACATGGAATGTGAACGGGCTGGGGGACAAGATTAAGAGGGGGATAGTATTGCAGTACCTGAAGCGATAGGCACCGGACCTGGTCTTGTTGTAAGAAACTCACCTCGTGGGAAATACCTGCAAGGCTCTTAGCAGATGGGGGTATACGCTTCTGGTCCATGCGGGATTCACATCTGGCTCCAGGGGGATTGGTATCCTAGTGCGTAGAGGCCTGGCACTCACACCTACTCACACTTGGGCTGACCCGCGGGGTAGATTTGCAGTTCTTGGGACCTTTTGGGAGGGGAAGACGATCAATGTGGTATCAGCTTATCTCCCACCTGCACTGGGGAAGGAAGCCCTTAGTGATCTGGGTAAAATACTACTTGACCTCCCGGATGGTATGCTGATACTGGGAGGCGACTTTAACTTTATCATGGATGATAATTTGGATAGGTACCCCCGGAGGCCTGCCCCTAGACAGAGCACCCTTATGGCGGAGTTCACTCAAGCTTTGGGACTGACAGACGTTTGGCGCTCACTCCATTCGCATATGTCATACTTCACCCACCACTCGCACGCACACAACAGTATGTCCCGTATAGATTATTTCCTCACACACCAAGCAGACGTGGACCATTTTCAGAAACCTCGTGGTCTTCCGCGAGGAATCTCAGATCATTCCCCAGTGTGGGTCGAACTTACCTTTCACTGTCAGAAACACCGTAGCTCCATAGTTATAAACCCGTGGCTTCTAAAAATCCCTGACATAAAAGAACACCTAGCTGAGCAGACTGACCACTACTTTGCCGAAAATTTGGGTTCTGTGGACTCGGCACAGACTATCTGGGTGGCTTACAAAGCGGTCCTGAAGGGCCATGCCCTAGCGCTAAAACTGGGCTATCTCCATCGTCATACTGAACATATACGAGCGGCGGAAAATGATCACCAGCAGCTAGAGACACAGCATAATGCCTCGCCCAACGAGGCCACGGCGCCCTGTCTAGCGACCAAGCACCTTGAGTATATGGCCCTAGTACCGGAAAAGGCAGGGGGGCGCGGCTGTTCTCCACGCGACATAGAGTGTACGAGATGGGGGAGAGAGCAGGCAGAATGTTGGCCTGGCTAGAGCGTAGAGAGCAAGGGCAGAGATGGGTGCTGGAGCTATCCACTGGCTCTGGAAAGAGTCACTGATCCCCGAGACATTGCAGAGACGTTCGCGACCTAACTGGAGGGGGTGTACACGCCCTCCGCTACTTATCCGGCAGAGTTCTCCCGACAACTTTTGGTAGACATTACTTTGCCCACACTGTCTGAAACAGAGAGGGTCGACCGAGATGCCGACATCACTGATGATGAAATCTGCAAAGCCATTTTTAGTGTCCAATCGGGGAAAGCAATGGGGCCCAATGGGATCCCAATAGAATTCCTCAAATCAGTGGCATTGAAGGTAGCACCCCACCTACGCCACATGTATATGGGAATCTTTGACAAGGGCATTCTGCCGGTAGATCAAAGATTGGCATCTATAGTGGTGATCCACGAGTCTGGGAAACCGGCGGATTGCTGTGGATCGTATAGGCCGATCTCCTTAATAAACGCAGACGCCAAGGTTTTGGCGAAGTTGTTAGCGACGCGCTTAAATGCGGTCCTACCCTCCCTTGTCCATGCGGACCAAACCGGCTTTGTGCCCGGGCGGAATACCGCACTCAACATTCGTCGAGTACATAATGTTTTAGAACAACAGCAATATGTAGAGGAGGACGCAGTGATATTGTTCTTGGATGCCTCAATGGCATTTGATTCGGTAGAATGGCCCTATCTTTTTGAAGTACTCACCCACTTTGGTTTTGGCCCCAGGTTTGTAGCCTGGGTTCGGCTGCTCTACACCGAGCTCCGTGGCCAGGTACAGGTAAACAATTGGATGTCGAGGGTGTTTGCGTTACGCAAGGGACTAGACAGGGTTGCCCCTTGTCCCCCCTGCTTTTCGTCCTTGTTTTAGAACCTCTGGCGTCGTGGGTGAGACGAGATGTGACTCTCAGGGGCCTTAAATGGGAGGCAGATATTGAGGACAGAATATCATTATACGCTGATGATATCCTAATTTACCTGGCCTCCCCCTACGCCTCGATTCACAGCCTATTAAACATCTTTACAAACTTCCGCAAGTACTCTGGCTACATCATTAATTGAATGAAATCAGTGCTTTTCGTTCTCCATGGCCCTACCCCCCGGCTACCTAGAGGGTGCAATATCGAAGTGACAAGGGAGGGTTTTCGCTATTTGGGGATATTCATTACTCCGGACCCCAAACGTTTTTATGACAAAAACTGTTTAGCCCCCCTACATAGATTCAAAGAGGACGTCAAACACTGGAGGTCACTGCCACTATCATTACTAGGTCGGGCCGCCCTGTTTAAAATGTTACAACAATGTTAGCACTGCCACGGTTCCTCTACCTACTCCAAAACTGCCCTTATCTGATCCCTGACTCATACTTCAAAAGCGTGGAGGCGGAGATACGAACGCTGCTGTGGGACGGTGGTTCACTAAAAATTGCCTTAGCCAAATTAACAAAGGGGTGGTACGATGGGGGCATTACACTTCCCGACCTACGCCTCTATTATTGGGCTTCTCAGTTGGTGGCGATTAATCACTAGCTGTACAGTCCCCCAACGAACCCGGCATACCACCTAGAACGATATCAGACTGGACGGGGTACACTAGACCCCGCAAGGGGAGATACGTAGGTCCAATGGCTCACACGACCTCCATTTGGCATTCAGCTACCAAACACTTGGGTTGGCATGGAAAATTAACAAAAACATCGCCCCTATGGTCCTCTCAACAGCTCGGCTTACTATGTCTGACTATTGGCGATCTCATACAAAAAGGGAAGATACTAACCTTTAAAGAGTTACAGGTTAAATATGAGTTTGCACCTAAGGAGATTTTTCGATACTTACAAATACGCCACGCACTAACCACAGCTGCCGTAGATTTAACAACCATACCGGACACATCCCCCCTGGAGGACCGACTTCTATCAGAACCCCTCCTGACCAAGGCCATTTCCCTTACATACCGTAAGCTATGCAATAATTTGTCAGACCCCTTCCTCGCTCTCCGGGATAAATGGCAGGAAGACTTGGGGAACATTGAGGATGAGGATTGGCAAACCGCTTTGATGTCCCCGAGAGAGGCGGCTATCAACCACCGCTTTCGCCTCATCCAACTAAAAGTTCTACATCGGACATACCTCACAGGGGTAACCCTGGCTAAGATAGGGACAAGACAGGATGCACTTTCCCTGCGCGGCTGTAACCAGATAGCCACATTTTACCATATACTGTGGGACTGCCCCTTTATTCGTCACTTATGGGGACAGGGCTACAGTCAAACTGCAAGACACGCTGGGGAAACAACTCGCTTTGACACCCTTATTGGGGATTCTGAATATCTGGAAGGCCACTGATCTCACGGACTTGGAACAACAATTTACTACCCTGGGGTACACATCGGTTAAAAGAGCCATAGCCATGAAATGGGGGGCTTCAGGCCGGCCTTTACTCATAAATTGGGTGGCGGAAAGGGACAGATACATGGTCGCTGAAAAGGAGGTCTACAAATCTAGAGGCTGCCCCAAAAAATGGGACAAAAAATGGGGTGCTTGGAATGCTTATCGGGGGGAACTGTGCATCTCGCCGACAGTGGGACTTGAAATGTCTAGGGGACGGACCAATACAATGTAATGTCACACTGTAATATTGTATGTCAGAATGCTAACCTCGAACTATGTAATAGAATGTATATTGCTGTGAATGTACAAGTGACAACTGTTCTATTATCAATAAAATTATTCATTTAAAAAGAAAAAGAAAGATGAGAGTATGGAATTGATTTGCTTAAAAAAAGAATTGCGAGATAGTACAGGGGATGTTTGAAATGGTATAGAGAACAATAAGTTCTATCATCATTTTAATGGTATCTAAACAACCCCAAAAGGAAAGATGTAAATGATACCAGCGTTTGACCAGGGTAGTTAATTTAAGTTTACAGTCCTCTGAATCCAAAGAACAGGGGTTTTGAGTGATTATGAAAACCATATCCAAAGTATTTAAGTTTGGGAGTTTTCCAAGAGAAGTTAGTTGCTGAAAAATGATTTCTGAAGGTGTATTTATTTAAGGGTAAGATTTCACATTTGTCTTGATTAAGTTTATAACAGGAGACAAGAGAATAAGAGGAGACTTCTTGAAGAAAGGCAGGAAGGGAAGTTTGAGGTTCGGATATAAATAAAAGAATATCTTCAGGGTATACCGCTGTCTTAATTTGTTGAGTATTCTGTGAAAAGCCCTGTATTATACGATTATTTCTAATTCCAGAAAGGAAAGGTTCAAGAGCCAAATTAGAGAAAAAAGGTGAAACAAGGCAGCCTTGACGAACACCCCTACCCAAAGGAAAATATGAAGAAGTATGCCAATTAGCGTAAATGGCCGCTTAGGGGGAGTTATAAAGAAGGGAGATAAGAGAAATGATTTTAGGTCCAAAACCAATTAACATGATCAAATGCCGTCTCTGCATCAAGGGTAATGGCTGCTAAATGATGAAGTGATTGGTGAGATTTAGAGAAGACGTCAAAAAATAAATGAATATTGTCAGTTATATAGCGTCCCATGACAAATCCAGATTGTTCTTTTCCGAGCAAATTAAGGAAAAAGGATTCCAGACAGTGAGCAAAGTTTTAGAAAATATTTTATTATCAATGTTGCCAAGCGAAATTGGCCGTAATTTTTACAGTGATGTAAATCCTTGCCTTCCTTTGGAATGAGAAAAATAAGGGCATCTAAAAAAGAACCAGAAGATTTGCATGAAGGAAGGTATTGATAAGAAGAGATCACTTAAGGACATTTAATTTAGAAAACTAAGTGAAAAATGTTGCTGTAAAGCCATCAGGCCCTGGAGCTTTGTCTGATTTAAGGGAAGACAAAGCACTACGAAGTTCAGACACATTTTTCTAAGTCAGTGAAATCTACGGATTTGTCAAAATCCTTGCAGGAGTTGAAAAGGTAATGATTAATGTCGGGGTCCGTAGACATGTGTTATGTGGTGTATAGTTGTTTGTAGAAATGTACAAATTGTTTAAGGATTTCTTCATCTTTACATAATAGATTAGAGTGACTATTCTTAAAAGAATTAATTTTGTTTATTTTCTTTTTGATTTTGAGATAATTGCCTAATACTTTACCAGATTTGTTTTGGGCGCTATAATACTTGGCACTGGATTTCAAAAGAAAAGAAGACGCAATATCAGTGGAGAATTTATTATACTGTAGTTTATCATTAATGAGATCTTGGAGGCACTCTTTGAATTTAGAGGTGTAATAGGAATGTTTTAATTGTTTGATGTGTTGGAGTAATTCAGTAGTTTTTTAAAACATAATGTTCTTCCTTTTGGAAACATATCTGACAATTAAATCACAGGCAGAGGCTTTAAAAGCTTCCCATATGCAATGAAAGTCAAGTTCGTCTGTATGGTTCAGTTCAAAGAAGCCAGAAGAGAAAGCAGAAGTGAAAGAAGAGTCGAAAAGTAGAGCATTGTTAAATCTCCATCTATTAGATTTAGCAGTGTTGGGTAAATAGAGCCTATGTCAGCAGAATGTAAGTTTTGTGATTGGGAGTATGAAATAAATATATAATCAATCCTAGATTGAGATCAGTATTTGGGAGAATAGTAAGTGTATTTGCGAAGAGTCGGATTGGACAGTCTCCAAGCGTCAATCAGTGCACCCTGGGAAATCGCTTGTAGTAATCTTTTCTGAGGTTTGTTGGGTACATATGCAGAAGTAGAGATTCTGTCAATAAGAGGGTCAACAATCTGATTACAGTCTCCTGCAAAAATAAAAAGATCATTCAGGGTATTGTAAATATTTTTTATATATTTTAAATATTTTTGAGTTATGTCAGACCAAAATTTACTGTCAGGACTAGTAGGGCCATTACTGTTAAAAATAGAAACTAGAACATTGTTAATCAAATGACAAGTGAGTAACCATCTCCCCTCGGAGTCAAATTCTTGTGAAACTAAATGAACATTAAGAGATTTATGACATAGCATAGAAACACAATTTTTCCTACCATTGTCTGGTGAAAAGAAAACAGTACCACCACACTCTCTTTAGCTTTACAGATTCAGCTTCAATAAGGTGCGTTTTCAGTATAAGAGCAATATCAGCGTTCAAAAAGTGATAAATGGGACAATATCCTGTGGTGTTTCGTTGGTGAACCGAATCCCTTGGCGTTCCAAGATACAATGCCATGGAATAAATACTTGAAAAAGGTTATTTGAACATGAACGAAGAGCATATAAGGTGAACCAAATTGGAAATGACAGAAGAGACAACAAAGGAAATAAAGGAGGGTGGGGAAAGGCAAAAATGTCTCACATATGAGAATGCACATATGTACAGAGAGAATAAAGTGATAAATAAGCTGAGGACTACAGAAAAACATAAGAAAGGAAAAAAGAATGAAGGACACAAGTGAGAGAAAACATACCTACAAAACTTTTCAAAGAAGACCGGGGTGTTGAGACCACATGGAAGGGTGACACATCTGAGCTCCAAGGAGATGCCATAAGGGGAGAATGTTGAAGGTCTAGGAGACATACTAGGGTTATCACTGGAAAATATTGGGAAATGGTTACCTGTAAAGAGAAAAATATGGTGAGTATATTAGGACAATTGATAAAAGAGTATTACGCAAATTGAGAAGGCGAGCATAACATCATGTGAATAATAAACACTAAAGATGTCTCAAAAGAGGGAGAACAGACCACAACAATTTAAGAACAGTATACAAGTCTAGTCTCAGTAAGTTTGGATGTGCTCATTGACTCCACTTTGTGCTCCTGAAGAAACGCGCACAAACGGACAGGATCCTCATTGTGTCAGACTAATTATTATAGGTGACCGTGAACAGGCACGGATGGAATTAACCAAAATGGGCTTGAAGGAAAAGGAGTACAGGTCTCAATGAAAGGAATTCTTTGTGTCTGTCTGATGTACTTTTAGTGTAATTATGGGAAAAGTACAAATTATTGCCAGACCATAAAATGTGTTCCCTAGACCGGGCAACTGACAAAACCTCAAGTAGATCTATGTAATCAAGAAAATACAGTATAACACATCCAGGTCTTATGAAAGTAGATGCTGCATGAGGCATATGGCCAAGTATGTGAGTATATTGAATGTTCAAAGAAAAAGACTCCGGCATCTGAAGTAATTTAGGAAGAAAGGTCAGAAAAAATGTGACTGGATCAGAACCCTCTGTTCCTTCCGGCAGACCATAAATGCATAAGTTGTTCCGGCAATTCCTGTTTTCCAAATCTTTGACCTACTTTTGAAGCAAGAGCTGGGATTAAAGTTGTGGGAGTGTATGCACTGAGTTGGTGAGGTCCAAAATGTGCTTTTCAGCTAATTCTATTATCTCTTTTCCAATTTGTACCACTTATCATCTAGACTATGGTGTTTTGTATTGATTTCCTCTATGCAAGGGCGTGATGCTCGAATCTCCTCCAAATGAAGATCCATGGAAACTGAAGAGGTAGATTTTTTGGGAGAAGGAGGGTCTTTTTTCAACTTCTTATTTGAAGCTCTTCCTGTTGCATGTGATGGAGGTATGCCTCTTGAGGGTGTAGGAGTAGAGGAACTTCGAGAGGCCAAGGCATTTACGTCCTCCATCTCATTTAGTGATGACCGTGAAGATTATGAAGCAGACGTAAAGAAACCAGGTAGTACTTTAGAGCGACATTGAGCTCCTCTTAGTCTGGTCAAACAGCAATATGTAATAGCTCAACAATGTGTTGGTAGATGAAATAACAGTAGCACTTGCGACGATTGATACGCAGTAAGTCAGAGAACAGCGCCAACTGTTTCCTGCCAGGCATCACTGTACAGGTGTCATTTACGCTGAATGATAAGTTTACTACTTCAGTAGAAGGTGTGATCCCTAACTAACAATGCCAGATAAGAAGCCAAAGCAGAGACAATAGTGAGACTAGCTGAGTTACGCCAGGTTTAAAGCTCCACCTTGCTTATATTATAGGCCAGAACCGACTCCTCACAAGCATTCCTTTGCTACATTTAAATTCATCTAAATTGTAGAATTCATGTTGAAAAAGGTTATATATCCTTGAACTGTTGTTTACATATCTGTTATGAGGAGAAAACGTACTAGAAAAGTCATAAATTGCCAAGTGAGATGCTCCGTTCAGCAGAGATTGAGAGCAGGAGCTGGCCACTCACAAACATTCTATTGCCGCCGCCTGTTCTTCAGAAATGCGCATTGGAGCCGAGAGAAATGCGTTGAGAGAATGAATAAATAATATGATCAAGAAAGGTCATGCAAGTCTGCCCAAGAATTCCTTTATGACTTGCATCGTCTCTGAAGCAGGAGACAGCCGGTAGAATGTGTGAAAACAGACTCCAAGAAGTAAAAAGCTCCTGTCGCTCCGCGGAGAGCTAACAGGATGCTGCCATCTTCGTTGGGTGCAAGCCACGCCCCCATCCTTAAATTATATGTTAAACTTTAACTAGGTTACACAAAAACAGCTGGAATATGTCTTACTCAGGACCCCAAAACTCCTCAAAATTACATTGGGTAGTGAGATAGAGTCAGAGGTAGAGGTAGGCAGAGAAGGAGAGAGGTAAAGATAAAGAAATATCATACAGAGAGGTCAAATAGGGAATAAAATCACTTTCCCAGGGGAACTCTTGGAAGGTGAGGGCACTGGGCAATTGCTAACTTTGCCCATGCCTTAAACCATCTCTGTCATGCCATATGGACAGAGCTTAATTTGTAAAAGGATAAGTGCCGGTGCTCTCGTCAGGAGGCCACTGAAGCTTGCAGCTCAAATAGCCCATGCCAGCTGCCAGTGACAGTACATACACAGCTACTAACCTTCACACCCCTACAAGTGTGACAAGGCAGACTAATCCAGGACCTTCAAAGCCAGAAGAATGGCTTGGGAGGCAGGTATTGGTCATTGTTAATGTAAATTGAACAAATAAACCGCTGTTGTTGTGTTCATACCTAAATAAGCATGATAGCGCCACCATGTGGTAGACTGTCATAGCCCCGGTGCTGGCAATAAGGTGACGGTGCGGAGCACCGGAAAGTACCAGCTCAAATTAAGTACTGCATATTGGGCACCTTTATCCAGTTTTGGCCCTATGACCAACATCACGTTGATGGCTGAGATTCTCTTTTTCAGTTTTACCATTCAAGCAGGCAAAGTGGCGTAGACAGCAAAGCAAGGACATTCTAAAGTTATTCATGACTTTGGGCCAGTGAATGACTCTGCCTGTGAGGTTGTGGGCTGGCAGGAGTGGTGGTGGTTTGGGTAGTACTGCTGTCAACGTATCCTGTCCGTGTGGCACTGAGAATCAATGACTGGTATCGCCTTATTGCCTCGTCAGAAGTACCTCCTCTACAAATCCAGCCTACAGTGACTGCAGTGGTTGCTGATACACACCACACATATGCACAAGAGACCACAGGAGTCTAATATTTCCACTGTGGGGACTAACAATAGTAAAGTAGCTCTATGGGTGGGCATAAGCTTAATGGAGCAATTTTCCTACAGGCAAAAACGACTTTGAAAATAAATTCTCATTAGCTCTACACCAGCAAACATAAGGATTTCTTGAAAAGCTGGAATCTCTGACCAAAAATATTAATTTGCCTCGAAACCGCAAACATAAATTTGTGCAGAGTGGAGTCACGAGAAGTGACATTCACAGGAATGTGTGTAGTGGTGAGAAGGGGCTCACACACTCCACACCCCCAAAAGTTAAAGGGGCATTAGTTGCAAACAAAATAAAAAACTATTTTGTGATAATTGTTTCTTAGTAATGTGGTCGAAGTAATGGGTTTCTTGGTGATATATTTTTTGTCTTGAACATAGATCCAAAAACGAAAAGGAACTACACGTGCTTTTATCAAATGTATTTTGTTACAAGGAGGAAAATTCTACTTTTTTCAACCAGTATTAGGAAGACAGATTTAGAGACTGGGCTTACTGATCGTAGTAAACAAGTGGGCATAGAGGCATCATGCTCCAAACGTATTCACTCTGACGGGCATATTTACAAGCCCCTTGCGCCATTGGTGCATAACTTTTAATATGGAAGAGTTCCCAAGAAGCCTCAAACTCTCATGTTTGGATTTGGGACAAATGCAGCACAGCCGAGGTTCAGTGCCTGGTAATGTGTTTCTCTGGATGTTCAAATTATGTATAAACTACTGGATTGGTGGCGTTGGCTTGCATTTTTCATAGTTTGGCCGCTAAGTCAGAAGTTCTGAACCCACCAAAATACTTTGTTTTTCAAACTTCAGCTCCTTCCACAATGCTGGAGGAGTCTGTCTTCTCTTTGTCCTTTGGATTTCATAGACATCTGGGGCAGAGAGTGCAAGGTCAGACACCTTTTTGCACAAGGTGTCTATGTGAATTGGCCTCAGGTAAAGCTCAGCATAAGTCTACTGTTGCTAGACAACAGCTTGTGACACGGGAAAAGGCATAAAGAGGTGAGCCTCACCAGAGTAGTGGAAACATGCACCTAACAAAGGCAGGGAAAGAAAGCATGTCTCGCACAAGTAGGCAGATTTCAAGGACGGGATTGTGAGCACAGAGCCATTCAAGCTGCAGTGTTCATCATGGACAAAGGAAACTGTAGTGTCTTGTGTGGTGTAGCAGTCTAGTCTGCGGACGCACACTGCGTGTGACGTCAGCGGACTTCCGGCAGCGGCCATTTACATCAGCAGAAGCGTGCCGATTCGAAACTGTAAGGAGCTCCGCTCCGGCACTCCCGCAAACGTGTACAAATAAAGAAATGTGCACCACAGAGAAGCGTGAGAGTAGTCTTTGCTCACAGGCATTACCCACACACCCACAACATTACAATGGCGACGAGGTGGTGAAGGGGTGACAGGCACTCTGGACCCAGCCCCCGTGGGGAGCATTGAGCCCAGCAAGACACACCACGTGCATGACGACGGGAGCGCGGCAGAGAAGCGGGGAGTGCGCCAGGAGCAGCGATTGGAAGACACAGCGTGCCAGACACACCAGGCACCGGTCACCCGGCAGGGAGGACTCGTGGCTACTGTACCCACGCCGCCTGGAGGGAGACATAGGTGCAAGCTGTAATCCCCGAGAAGGGAGGTGTCCAGCATCCTGGAGGAGGTCAGTGGAAGTCACACGGAGAGCGGGGAGTCCAGCCAAGAAGATGACGCGAGGGGCAGGGACGCCCAAGAGGCGGATACACCAGACAATTCCACCCCTAGAAGAAGGCGCGCCAGCGGTGGTGAGAAGATGAGCTCTCAGACCTTCTTGCTGACAAACCCAGTGCCCTTCTTGGCAAAAGCCGGGGAACCCGAGATGCCGTGGGAGGACTGGAAAAGGTATTTCTTAAACTACCTCTCAGCTCTGGAAGAAGAGGGCGAGGCTCCGTTCGCGAGTACGCGGCGGAAGAAAATTCTCCTCCATCATTTGGGCCCGGCGGGGCAAAGAGTATACCAAGACCTGGTGAAAGAGGATAGACCAGCAGCGGATGATGATGTGTTCCGACACGCAATAGAAGACCTAGACGCCCATTACCGCCCGGTGGTATGCACAGCAATAGATCGATATAACTTCTACCATAGGAAGCAAAATAAAGGGGAGTCGGTCGACGAATACGTGGCGGCCCTACAGAAATTGGCTCTAACATGTAAATTCGGAACCTTACAAGAAGATCTGATAAGAGACCAAATCATCATGCAAACGGTGAATTCCTCCATTCAAGAGAAACTGTGGACAAACGGCGACGCACCGTTGAAGACAGTCGTGGCCTTAGTAAAAAAGGCGGTATTGACCAGGAGGTGTGCAGAAGCGGCCAAACGCGAAAGCCACCCAGAGCAAGCGGTGTGTATGGTGGAAGACCGGAAGACCACGGACAGCAAGCAACCGGCATGGCAGCAAGGAACACGGAACTACAAAAGGTTCAATACCAGGACAACAAGATCACAAGGGCAACGGCAGTGGAGCAAGAACGCCTGCTACAGGTGCGGCAGTGGCACGCATACCGCGAGTGACAAGGGATGCCCGGCATTTGGTGCCAAATGCGCATACTGTGGGCTAGTAGGCCACTATGAAAAGGTGTGCAGAAGGAAGACCCCGAGACAGGAAATAAAGTACGTGGCACAAGTGACACGCAAGGACGACGAAGAAGCGAACGAAGAAGAGGACGACGAGATCCTGATAGTGGAAGAACAAGTACTGGGCATAGAGAGCTCAGCGGACAAGAAACCAAAGTGCGAAATGATGATCGGCGGAGTAAGAGTCACCATGGAAGCGGACTCGGGGTCGCCCTACACGATTATACAAAGGAAGATATGGGAGAAAGATTTTGTAACAAGTACGAAGTATCACTTGAGACCCACTGACATCCATCCAGTAACGTTCACTGGGGAGCCCATACCCATGGTGGGATATTGTCCTCTATCTTTTGAGTTCAGGGGCAGAACATGCGATGGGAAACTGTATGTGGCAGAAAAAGGACCATCGGTACTGGGCTGGAGAGACCAGGGAGCTTTAGGAATGAAGCTGAACCCAGGGGGGCACATGGAAGTCCATATGACCGAAGATGGACCAGAATATGAAGCTCAGCGATGGAAGGAAGAATTCCCGGAAGTTTTCAAGGACTCCATTGGCCGCATGGCGAAGTTCACACATAGAATCCATCTCAGAGAGGGAGCTCAACCGGTATCCCACAAGGTACGCAACATTCCATTCCGAACAAAGGCTGCAGTACAGGAAGTGTTGCAGAGATTGGAAGACAACGGTGTGATAGAGGCGATCGACAACGCGGAATGGTTGGCCCCCTTAGTGGTAGCGCAGAAACCCAATGGGAAGGTGAGGCTATGCGTGGATCTAAGGGAACTTTACAAGAACATTGTGGTGGACAAGTTCCCGCTTCCCAGGATCAACGAAATGTTAGCCAAGACCCAAGGGGCGCAATGGTTCTCCACTATAGACTTGACGTCCGCCTACCATCAGATTGCCTTACATCGATCATGCAACCATCTGACGTCGTTTATCACGCCGTTCGGGTGCTACAAGTTCCTGAGGATGCCGTTTGGACTTGCCTCTGCGGCAGCAGTTTTTCAAAAACTGATGCACAGGTTGTTCCACAAGAAAATAGGTATCCAATATTTCCAGGACGACATATTGGTGATGGGTACCTCCAAAGCGGATCACAACAGGAAACTGGTAGAAGTCTTGACCGTGTTAAGGCAAAATGGACTCACCGCCCTATGGGACAAATGCAAGTTCGGAATGAACAAAGTCACGTATTGAGGGCACGAGATATGTCAACATGGCATCGAACCTAAAGCGTCCAACGTCGCGGCAATAAAGGATGCCCCTACGCCCACGAACAAGGAAGATGTCCGAACCTTCCTAGGGATGGCTGAGTTTTATAGTAAGTTTGTACCACACTTCGCCTCCAAGACCCATCATTTAAGGTCACTTCTCAAGGACAAATCCATGTTCCAATGGACTGAAGAACAACAACAAGAATTTGAGGACGTGAAAAGACACATCAGTGAGGCCGTGCCCATACACGGATTCGACCCAAACGCACAAACCATGTTAACCACGGACGCCAGTGACCGAGGACTAGGGGCGGTGCTCACGCAAAGGACCACAGATGGAGTGATCACCACGATAAGTTTCGCGTCCCGAGCGCTAGCTCCCAATGAGAGTAAATTTAGTGTCATTGAGAAGGAAATGCTTGCAGCGGTATGGGCAATGGAGAGATTCCGGCAATTCCTGTGGGGCGGAAGGTTCCTGTTGCGCACGGACCACAAGCCATTGGTGAAGGGCCTCACGTCCTGTGGGCATGAACATGCCACCCCACGAATTGCAAAGATGACGCTGAGGCTACTGGACTACGTCTATGATGTGGAGTATCTACCAGGACACAAGAACAAAGTGGCGGACTTCTTGAGTAGAGCAGCATCTAAAGAAGTCTCGGAAGTCCAGGATGAAGGTGGATGGGAGGACTACGTGGTGGCGTTCGCAGGAGATCATGAAAGAGCAATAAGTACCCAGGAATGGGAGACTGAATACGGAAAGGATGAGAAATTAAGTGCCATAAAAGCGTATGTAACAAAGGGATGGCCAGACAAGAGATTGCTGGAGGAAGAGTTGAAGCAGTATTGGGAAGTCCGGGAAGAATTGTCCGTGGGAGACAAACCATGGTTCCTGCTACGCGGCAGTAAAGTGGTCCCTCCGCACTCGTTGAGGCATCGCATTGTAGCCATCACACACGAGGGCCACCTAGGAAAAGTGAAGACTAAATGGAGAGCTAAGGAAGACTACTGGTGGCCGGGGATGGACATAGCAGTAGAACGCCAAGTAAGGGCGTGCGAGCAATGTAGCAATGCGGACAAGACCCAAAAAGTGTTGCGGCCGCCCCTAGGGCGATACGAATGTCCGGAAAACCCATGGGAAGAGATTTCCATCGACATCCTGGGACCAATACAGGACACGAATGACATCCAGAAATACATCACAGTGGTGATTGACCGTTACTCCAAGTGGCCGGAAGTCCACGTAGCGGATAACGCGGAAACAGAGACAATACTAGAATTCCTGACGGATGTCTTCATAAGAGAAGGGATCCCCAAAGGGATCCTGAGTGACAATGGCCCGCAATTCACATCAAGTAAGTGGGAAACTTTCATGGACAGGAACGGCATCGCAGTACGACACACACCGATATACCACCCAGCAGGAAATGGAGCAGCGGAAAGATTTAACCGGGTGATCATGGGGTCAGTGCAGGCAGCGATCAGCCAAGGTGGCAACTGGGAGAAAGAGTTAAAGCGGCTGATGTGGGCATATCGGATAACACCCACCACCACGGGGTACAGTTCGTTCCGAGTGTTGAGAGGAAGAGAACCCTTCACTAAGGACAATGTGGCCTGGAAACGCCTCACGGTGCAAAGCCACTGGTCCCCAGCCACGGTACGCAAGAACTTGGAGAGAGCGCAGACAGTGTACACGGAGCATTATGATAGGAAGCATAACACCAAAGAGGTCGCGCTCGAGAAGGGCGAATGGGTGAGAGTCAAACTACCTACCCAAAGGAAGAAAGGAGATAGTATGTTCACCCCTCCGTTCCAAGTGATGGAACCGTATTCAAGGTCAGCTCTTCTCAGTGACGGGAAGATATGGTCCCAAGGCCGCATGGCGAGATGTACACCTACGGACGGGAGGAAGACAAGTGGGGAGTCAAACCACACAGGAGCAACCAGCGCAAGGAGGAGCCCGGAGGCAGAACGGGAGATTCCCAAGGGAGGAGAAAGCAGTCCCCGGGCGGGAACAGGACACAATGAGAGTGAGGAAATGAGAGGACAGGCGTCCAACACCCAGGAGGGGACAGAGCTGGAAGAGTGGAGAGACGCAGGACTTGGGAGCAGTGAAGAGGCACCCAGCCTAGGAGATGTCGCCACCTCTCCGAAAACTGGCGAGGGCAGTAGGTGGACACGGTGTGGCAGGAGAATCATACTGCCCAGGAGGTTCGGGGAGTTCAGCATGGACAACAAGTAAGACTGTATAAGTTCTAGGGGGGTGTTAGGTTATGAGTTGTTATAAAGAGGGAGATGTGGTGTAGCGGTCTAGTCTGCGGACGCACACTGCGTGTGACGTCAGCGGACTTACGGCAGCAGCCATTTACATCGGCAGAAGCGTGCCAATTCGAAACTGTAAGGAGCTCCGCTCCGGCGCTCCGGTGCTCCCGCAAACGTGTACAAATAAAGAAACGTGCACCACAGAGAAGCATGAGAGTAGTCTTTGCTCACAGGCATTACCCACACACCCACTACATTACATCTTGTGCTTCCTGCTTCACAGATCTGCCTCGTGCACATTTGTGGTGGATCTCTCATCGGTGCAGAACCTTGATGTGTGAGAGTTCTGCACCGGTGGTTGGCTTTGTCAGTTAAGCCGAGGGCAGCACCGTTGCTGCTCTGCCCGATGGTCTAGCTTGAATTCAACCTTTTCAATACAACTTACCTGTTCTCTGTCGTTGGATCACCACAACTTTCGTGGCGACAAGTGCAGGGCCATCACGAAAAACCTACGAGCCTATGGCCACAAGAGCAAGCTTCATGAAGATTGGCGGTTACTGATTGAGGCCTGCAGAGGAAGCTGTTCGGCGTTTCTGAAAGAATTTTGAGAGTGCGGGCGGACATCGGAGACGGAATCAAGAGAAGTGCAACCGGTAACCAAATGAGGGGCAGAGCAGCCAACTTAGGAGTGTGACAACGGTTTGCCCTCAAACGCAGTGAAACGCAGGAAGGGCGGTGCGTTTCAACAAGCATAGTGACGTGTAGCTGGGAGCTGGCATGTTGACGACAAGACGGTGAGCGCTCAGTGTTGTCAGTGGAACGCGAGCGTTGTGTTCCAGAGTCTTTGTCTAGTGGAGCACTCTAGAGACACCAGTTACCACGTGAATAGCGATTGTGACGTCATAAAGATCGCATCTGGGATATTTTCTGCTGCTTGAACTAGTGAAACGTCACAATGATTACATTGTTCTTTGGTTTCACTGACAGTACAAAGTCCACATAGAAAGAATAGTGTTTCTTTCAGATGAACGGAATTTTACAGCAGTAGAAATCCAGAATTGTATAAGCATTTTTGATTGTCTAATAGCTGTGTACTAGAAGGTTTTTAATGAACATTATTTGCATGTCAATGCAATGGGTGTATTAAAAAGTATTATTTTTTTTCTCCTTGATTTTTTTATTATAAGTTTTTGACCACCTATAACATGCAGGCTGTTTCACCTCCTCTACCGTTTTTGAAAACGCCAGGAGAACCACTTATTAAATGGAAACAGTGGTACGATGGTTTTGAGACTTATCTTGGTGCAATTGGAGCCATGCGTTTCAGACCAGGAAGACGGAAATACCTTCTTCTTCACTCTTTAGGTTTTGAAGGGAGGGAGATTTTGAAACATCTTCCTCCACCTATAGTTGATAATGAAGAAGTACTTGATGAGTTTCAAGAGACTTTGAAAAAATTGAAAAACAGTTTTGATGTACAACCCAGTTTAGTGGTGCTGCGACACAAGTTTTTCTTATGTTTTCAGAAACCAGGGGAGGATGTTGATACGTATATCACTGCCTTGAGGAGGTTGGTTTCTGAGTGCCTGTTCGAGAACTTTGCTTATCAATTAGTCCGGGATCAGTTAATCTGTCATTGTACAGACAAATTGATCAAACAAAAGCTGCTTTCAATGGGGAATCCAATGTTGGAGGAAACCATTAAGTTAGCCAAAAGCATTGAAACATCTCAGTTATCAGCAAAGGAACTTGAACCTAAAGCCAGTGAAGGTGTTTCTGCTGTCAAAGTCAAAGACTCAAAAGATTCTAGTCAGTTTGAAAAGCCACGTGCAAGTTCTAGAGATAAACATAATTAATTCTTCAACCAACAGAACATTTGTTTCAGGTGTGGGTACAAAGCACATGGATATGGAAGCAAATGTCCTGTGAGGTTTGGCACTTGCAGGATTTGCAACAAACAAGGTCACTTTGCAAAGGTTTGTCTAGCTGCTAAAGGTAGACAATCCTCAATGGTCAAGTGTGTTATTGATGAAAACGTAGTTGGCAGTAACGAAGACTCTGTCACTAGAGAGTTGAGAGATATGTTTGTTGTTGTTCACGATGAAGCAGTTAAAGTGGGCAATCCCGAGCTTCATGTTGATCCTTATGTTTAAGTCCAGTTTGGAGATAATGTCTTAAAACTTTTGGTGGATTCGGGTGCTCACATTTCAATGATCACCCAAGATCTTTTTGACAAAACCTGGCCGGATAGACTTTTATTACCTTCTGGTCGCAAAGCAGTTTCATATGAAGGCTGTGAGATTGATCTCTCTGGATACATTGAGGACATTATGGGGTTTAGAGGCAGGAGAATTGCTGGGAAAGTGTATGTTGCTCACAAAGGGTTGAACATTCTTGGGTGGTTCCACCAGGGGCTGTTTGGGATGGTGCTCAGGCCTGGTACTAGTGAGCAGGTTCGGGTTGTGCTAGACAATATAGTACTTGAGGAAATTTTCAACACATTTTCTCATGTTTTTTCTGGAGAGCTTGGGAAGATTAGTGACTACCAACACACGATTATTGGAAAAAATGGTGCAAGACCTGTCAAACACAAGCTCAGGAATGTCCCTTTTAGTATCAGACAGGATTTGGAGAAGGAGTTGAGTTCTTTGTGTGTGAAGGGGATTATTGAACCAGTGAACTTCTCCCTGTGGCTATCTCCATTGGTGGTCGCGAGAAAACAGAATCGTGAATTGAGGGTGTGTGTTTATCTTCGCTGCCTAAACAAGGAAATCCGGGTAGATTCTCACCCTCTCCCGAACATTAACGAGCTTCTTGCAGGACTGAAAAATGCTATAGTGTTTTCCAAACTAGATTTAGCTTCTGCTTATCATCAAGTGGAATTAGCTCTTGAGTCCAGGCATCTTACTGCATTTGTTTCTCCATTTGGTACATATCAGTATGTCTGCATGCCGTTTGGTCTTGTGTCAGCGGCATCGGTGTTCCAGCGTTTGATGAGTAACATGCTTAAAGGTATTGATGGTCTATCTGTTTTTCAGGATGATGTACTAATTGTTGCTCCTGACAGGTCTACTCATGATGCAATCCTTCAAGAGGTGTTGTCTACTTTTCAGTCTAAGGGTGTGGTACTGCGTAGAGACAAGTGTGTTTTCCTTACTGAAGAAGTAGACTATTTAGGACATCTTGTCACCAAGCAAGGGATTCTTCCCAAGTCTAGTTTAGTAGAATCCATCATGAAAATCAAACCACCTTCTGATAAGACCACTCTCAAGTCCTTTTTGGGGCTCAGTGAATTTTATTCACGCTTTATACAAAGTTTTGCTACAAAGTTGAGACCTCTTTCTCAGATGCTCATGAAGGGTTTTGGGTTTGAATGGACCGATGAGTGCCAAAGTGTGTTTGATTGGGTTGATGGAGCGGGTAGTACAAAAATGTGTATACCCCCCCTATTCTGCATGAATAAACTAATTATATAATCTATTAATTATAATATTATTAAATGAGTTTGCATGAGTATTAACCAACATTATTAATATACGAATTATACGTGGGATTTGCATTTTGCATGGCTAAATAACATATATGACTAAAATCTGTACGCATACTAACAGTAGTATATGTAGTAAATATAATACTGCATGATAAATGTTGCTTTTGTGATGTCTAAGTAATGTCGCCCAAGATGACAGCAATGGGTGAATATGAACGCTTTAAATGTCGCTATACGCTAGATAAATACATACACATAGAGGGACTAGTAAGGGGTTAACATTAGATTCATTAATTCTATGAATTAATTACTCTTTTGTGTTTATTTGCTTAAGTTATCCTTTGGGCCTAAAATCAAAATGGCTGCTGACGCGACACGGGGTAATGGCCGCTGTTCCACGAGGTTTCGAGTGGAGTGCGCCGGTGCGACAAAACATGCCTGTGGCCTCGTCATGACCCGTGCCTTAGTGTTCCAGAGCAAGGCCACCGTGGCATCATAGCCAAACTGACAAACAAAGGACTCTTAACGAAGAACTAGCTTGGACTGATTTTGTGATGTCATCTTTGAACGGTACCAAGTTCCCAAAAGACAATGCCGGACGATCTAAACCGACCAATCAGGACTGCCCAAATTTTACAAATTGTGACACCTTTATACCATTTTCATTATAAATTACATGGTAGAATAGAGAGAAAAATGCTACCCTTTCCTGTTGCTGACGAGAGACGACGGTGACGCTACGCGACGCTACTACCTAGTGTGACTATTGCGTTCCTGAATCTTTGATGGTCCGAATGCTGCCCATTATCCGATGAACTGCGAACTTTCCTAAATCTATGGGCATTGATTGATGCTTGCACGTCTCTGGTCCTTGCCTATGCTTTGGGACTGTAGCGTGCTGCACGGAGAAATTTGCTGCTAATGACCGAATGACAGCCGATTTGATTTTGACATGCCAATGACTTACAGGACGCCCGATAGACAGAATAGGTAAATATGGTGTTCTGTGATTTACATGAAAATTAATATAAACTTTCTAAATGCAAGCTTAACCTTTACACTAAATCTTGATAAACAGATATTAATTAACAAAACCTGAGTTTGTGGATTATTGGGAATGGTAAAATCAAAATCTTGAAATGTGTTTTAGCTGGTTCTAAATCACCATCAACCAATCCAACTATTTGATCTATTGACCAAATGGGAGGAGTGCCTTGATGTTGAGGATTGAGATCTGTAGGCGAAAGGGTATTAATGTATAAATATATAACTTTTCCTTCCTATAGGTTATAAGGTGTTCCTCTCATGTCGAGCGCTTGAACCATCTATTCCTCCTGCATGTAAGAGACGTATGAATTTTGGTGTTATGGGCCCCACCAATGATTGCATGTGTGAGTGAGTTAATGTGATGTAGGGAGGATATCGGTACGGTTCTCACTTTCCCCCGTTACCTTTGGGTTTTGCTCTCTATCAGGGTCAAAAAGCAACTCGTCTCACCCAGAGTGTTAAAACATTACGACCCTGACCTTCCATGTACCTTGACTGTGGATGCTAGTAATGTTGGTGTGGGGGCTGTCTTGAGTCAGGTCAAAGGTGATGAAGTCAGGACCATTGGTTTTGCTTCAAGGGTGCTGTCTCAAGCAGAAAAAAAATACTCAATAATTGAGAAAGAGTTACTGGCTTGTTGGTAGGCTGTGATGAAATTTAGGAATTACATTTGGGGAAGAAGGTTTTGTCTCCCAACTGACCACTAGCCTTTGATTTTTATTTTAAGTGGAAAGAATTTTAGAGGGTTTACTCTTCGTATTGCTTGCTTGTCATCTAAACTGCTCCAGTTTGATTCCTCTCCTGAGTACATTCCTGGCAGCAAGAAAAGTTATGCAGATTATTTATCCCGCTCCTCAGAAATTTTGGAGGATCCGATGGTTGTGAGTGAGGATGACAAGGAAGAATACATTGTTGCTGCCGTTGACATTCCACAATTGTGTGATATCATGGAGCATGAGTGGCGGGGTGCGATGGCCAAGGATTCATCCTTGTTGACAGTCATGAAGTATATGGTGAAAGGTTGGCCCAGGGAAAGAAATCAGAATTTTGAGCTCAAAATGTATGTACAGGTGGCAGATGAGTTGTCTATAGAGGATGGTTTGCTTATGAGATCTGACAAACTCATTCCTCCTGTGTGTTTGAGGTCTAGCATCATAGTCCGTGCTCATGAAGGACATCTGGGTGCCAACATGACAAAAAAAAGAGTGAGACTCTCTTTCTGGTGACCCAACATGGACAAGGAGGTTGAAGAAGTTGTCATGTCTTGTGTTTGCTCGAGGTGTGATAAGTCTGCAAAGTTGTCCACTCCACCTCTGTCTCCTATTGTCTTGCCTTCTGCACCTTGGGTCAAATTAGGAATTGATATCATTGGTCCATTCCATGCTCTTGATTCCTCTTGTAAATTTGCATTGGTTTTGATCGATTACTACACCAAGTGGCCTGAGGTCAAGTTTGTAAGAGAAGTAACTTATACATCTGTTGTTGAATTTCCCAAAAATATTTTTCTGAAAGAAGGTTTCCCTGAATTTTTGGTGACTGATAATGGCCCTCAATTTATTGCCACTGATGTAGAAGATTTTCTTGTTACCAGTGAAATCAAGCATCTCAAAAGTTTACTTTTCCATCCACAGACCAATGGTCTCGTGGAACGCATGAACAGAGTTCTGGTGGAATGCATTCAGTGGGCTCTAGCTAACAAGTGTTCTGTTGCCAATTCCGTCAGGAGCATGGTCTGGTTTTATCGCACAACTCCACACTCAGTTCAGTTCAGTTCAGTTAGTCTTTATTCGATAATTTTCAATCATAAAAGACACAGTACAAATATAAAAGTGTTGTAAAATATCACATGGACATTTAAAAAAAAAAAAAAAATGAAAGAGATAAACACACCAATTTCGTTCCCTGAGAAGATATCATTTATAAAAGATAAAAGGTATATTTTCCTATTCGAACCCTAAAATCATACAATTCAGTACGAAATTTAATATCATCATTATCGAAAAATGTCCTAACAATTACTTAACAATTAATATCTAAACCGTAAAAAATAATATTTAGAGTGAAAGTCCATATAGAAGACATTTTCCTTAAGATTCTATCATGAGGGCAGTCCGCATAGCCAGATATACATGATTAAGCACTAGGTAGGGTTACTGAAACAGCCTCCAAATTTATTCTTCGCAGTGCCCAGGTCCAGCTAAGAAATTTCGCCATGGCAATGACTATGTCTTCTCGAGGATTTGTTATCAAAATGCGCAGAGCTGTCTTACATGATCTGGTGCCAAGATTAGAGCACATCGGCTTAAACCACCTGTGTCGCGGAACATTATATGCTGGGCACACAAACAGTACATGAGCTATGGACTCTACCATGGATGGGCATGTGGGACAGTTGATGTCTAAGGCATTGTTCCACTTTGCCGTAAAAGATCTTAAAGGGAGGGTGCCCACTCTAAATTGGTGATATAATTTCCTATCACCTGTTCTTGTGATAAAGTTCCAATAAGCGTCTGTTCTCATTACAAGCTTATGCTCCATGAAGATACCTGTTAGGGAGCTACTACTCACCATTGACATTGTCTTCTTACTGATCATATCCCAGTAAAATGCTTTATACTAATTTTTATTAGGAAATTAATTCCCTATTGGGTCTTCTCACAGATGGCCGAGCCCCATGTCAAACAGAGTGCCCTTGATCTTTTGCAACCATTTAATTTTCGAAGACGAGTCTGCTTTTCTAATGTGCATTACTGCATTGGCATAAGAAGCTAACTCTGGTGTCGTCCATAGCCTCCTCCAATAGGCTAGGGGTCTAAAACCCACAGCCTCGTCAAATGAAATACAACCTAAGTCTAGCAAAAGGGGCTTAATAGGAGTTGATTGGGGCAGGGCGGTTAATGATCTCAAAAACTTGTTTTGTGCAAGGACTAGGGGCGATAGATTTTCAAAGCTCCGCATCGTAAATTATAGATGCTCTGATTTTCCTATTATACATTGTTAGTGCCGGCCCCACCGGTTTAGTATATGAAAGTCGATATTCTTTCAGTAGGGCTCCTGCTAGCTGATTGTGCCTAAAGACTAGCAGATCTAACTGGGATTTCCAGTTCATCCTCCTACTCATGGTTACTCCCAGGTATGTAAAGGTATCAGTTTGTTCCAAAGGTGCATTATTCATTTCTACTCTGCCTTTTATTGTTTTGTGTTTATGCAACACCATGAACTTGGTCTTGTCAACGTGGATTACAAGTTCATGGTCGTTGCAGAAATCAGTAAATCTATCAAGGACACGTTGCAGACCAGATTGTGTTTTAGACAAAATTAGAGTATCGTCTGCAAACATTAAGAGTAGAACCCTTGATCCGGCAAGAGTTGGGGCATCAGTTGGAAAGTTGATGTAATATAGGATAACCTTGTTTATAAACAGGGAGGATAGAGTAGGGGCAAGAACACCCCCTTGCCGCACTCCCCTCTTAAGTGGGAACCGATCTGTTAGTTTGCCCTGTTGTCCCCACCTTACCTGGGCATAATTTGCGTCATGCAATTTGATGATAAAACGTAAGAGCGCTGGTGGCATCCCAGCCTCCTTTAGGGAATCCCATAAGTTGTAACGAGGCACTAGATCAAATGCTGATTTTAAATCAACAAATGCAGCATATAGGGTCCCCCCTGCTAGGATCACAGTGCTCCAGTAGATCATCATAAATCTAAAGACTTGGTCAATGGTGCTGACGTGTGGTCGGAAACCCGCTTGATAGGTAAATAATACGTCCTGATCAATTACCCATTCGTTAACTCTACCTAGCACAAGTCTAGCCATGATTTTTTGTAGGGTATCAATTAGGCTTATCGGCCTATAGTTGCTTGGACTTGCGCGATCCCTTTTTTTATATATTGGGATAATTTCGGCCCCCTGTCAAGTTCCGGGTATTGGAGCACCTCTGGCCAGGGCATTTATGATGATGTGGATATGTTTAATCCAGTTCTTCCTGTCTTGTTTATATTTGTCAGCCGGGATACAGTCCGGGCCTAGGGCCCTTCCTGCTGGGACAACATCCAGGACTCTTTCTATCTCCCCTGTGGTAAATGTTAAAACAACTTCAGAGATAAGCTCAGGGTATTCAGTTAAGGTGCTTGTCGGGGAAGCAAATTGGGCCTGAAAGTGCGAGACCCAGAGTTCAGATGGCACATTATTAACTGGTATGGGCCCTATTTCTCCGCTGCCCCATTTGACTAGTTGCCAAAATTTAGTCCAATTCTTCCCACTGCTAGCATTAGTTAATTCTTTCCATCTTCTTTCGTCAAAATTCTTCTTAGCCCTATATTGGGCTTTTTTATAGTTTACCCTTGCTTTTTTGACCTCTTGTGAGACTCCCATCTTGATTGCTTGAGAGAGATGCCTAAATGCTGACCCACATGCATCATCATACCATTTGGCTAACTTTTTTATTATATGTCTAGGTGCTCTCCTATTTTTAGTAAAAAAGGTCTTCAATTTTGCAAAAAGGTCCTCATGTACCTTCATGAGGCCGGAGAGGTAGTCAGAATGGGTATCTGGGAAGGAAAGAGATATTAATGTTTCTTCAATGGTTAGCTTAATCTGGTTTAGGGTACTTTCATCTTCTGATACAACTGCCCATTTCAGCCGTCGACAATCTTGTGACATGATTACTTCTCCTGTTGCTATTTCCGAGCAAGCCCTAGAGGGATCCAATCCCGTCCTTACTAAGGTTAATAATAAAGGGTCGTGATCACTCTCCGGTCTATGCTGGACCATCATGTCCAAGTCTTGGCCACAGCTCTAAACTAATGAGAACATAATCTATTTTACTACTTCTTGTCCCATTACTAAAAGTATTGGTGCCTTCCATATCTGAGGGCAATCTCCCATTAACTGCCCTGAGACCCCTCCCGAGAGATAAACGTTTTAGTTGTAAGGCCACCTCAATCTATTTGTTAATTTGCGGCAGCAATAAAGATGGTATCTCCCAGTTCGAGGCCTCCTCCATACTAAGGCTATGATCATCGAGATCGAGAGGCTCAAATGTGCAGTTTAGATCTACCTGCTATCACCAATACGTTTAGACCTTCTAAATTGTTTATAAATGTATCCAGGTGGGAGATAGTTGGGGATCCTCTCGCGTACACATTAAGTAATATAAAGTCTGGCTCACACTCTGATCGAACCTTGATGGCAAGAATATCTGGGCTATCAATTGGAAGTACTTCTATTTGAAAAGATGACTGTTGCCTGACCCAGGTAATCAACCCCCCACTAGGTCTCCCTTTATGGATTAGATTTGCCGCTTTACCAAAAGCCAGATAACCTGGGCGATAAATCATATTCGCGGACCATGTCTCCTGAAAGTCAATAAAGTCATACCCCTCAATATAATTTGCCCAATCAGATGACATAATTTTAGAGGATAGGCCGCCAATGTTCCATGATAGGAAGGAGATTGAGGAGGGGAATGAACCCTCACGGTTTACAGCAGGTGATGGAATCTCTGTGCTCGCATGTTGCTTGGCCACCGTTTCTTCAATTCCTATTTTGGGAGCCAATGAAGAAATTCGTCGACTATCAGGGATCTCTGCCAGTATAGGGATGGGTGGTTGTAGTCAATCGCATAAATCTAGATCGGATAATGGGGCAAATCTATTGGACAGTGGGACCTCGGTTGATCTTTGTACTTATCTAAAAGGTACCCAGGGTTGTGTCACCACCCTTGGACAACTCATGTCGGTGATGAAGTGGGGTTTATAAAAGAACCCTAATGGTAAAACAGATATTTTGCCCGAGTGTCTCCCATGATTACTGCCCAACTTGTCCAACAAAAATCTGGTTACATGTTCATTGTTGAAATTTACAACTACACAATCACCATTCCTTTCCTTCCTGGAGGGACCAATCCACAATGAACGTCTAGCCATAATCATGTAATTAGTAATGCCCTACTCCCAACACCCTTCAATTGAGTATTAAACCAATGCAGGGCTTTAAGTAGTAGTTGTTCAGTGGTTTCAATCTGTCCTTCCCGCAAAGCTGGGACATTCCTCAGAACAACCACCAAAGGAGCAGCTGCTGGAGGAAGGTGTAAGGGCCGAGAATCAGTTAGGGGAGCATTATATTCCAGGCCTCCACGTCCGTGTAGTCCTTGTGATGAACTAGCTTGTCTTACTGAGGCACAGTTTTTGGGGGTATTATCCTTTGGCACGTTATTTATTGCAGACGCTGTTACCGCACTTTCTTCCCCCGTAGTGCTCATGAAAGATTGGGCAAATTCCCTGTATCAATATGGTTCCCAATCGGTGGAACTGATCTTTTGTTTGAAACGGCGGCTACATCGATGAACATCCTAGAAGGAATTGGGTTAGTTGCTTGTAAACTGGACGTCTTAGAATTAGCTGTGGCCAGGACTGGGATGGTGTTACCCAGTTTACTAGATATAAATGCTGCAGTTGGCTTAGAGTGGACAAGAAGGCCCTCAAAGACAGAAAAATCAGTCTTGGCCTGAGATTCAAAATTATTTAAGCGTTCCTCAATGCGGCTCAATCTATAGGTGATGGGAGTTAATAGTGTAGTCAATAGATTTTCAAGTCTTCTCCACATTTCCTCATTAGATTTAAGGCAAGGACCACCTAAAGAATCAAAGTTCAAGTCCGCACCACTAGGTGCTGCAGTTTCTGTAGCATTGGGTTCGTCCAATATAGCACAACCTCCATTTTGATTAATCCTTGGGGTTTTTGCAGTTTTTGGTCTCTGTGGGCCCCCTCCCCTCTTCCTCTTTACCGCGGGATCAGGGCTAGCTTGATTGATTTTATTTTTAATTATGGACGCCGACCTAGCAGAGGTTCGTTGAGGCACACTGGTAACAGTCTCGTTGACAGCAACAGGCGATTTTGCCGGTTCCTCCGAAGGCCCGGTTGAGGTGGATATAGGGCCACTCGCCTCATCGATGTTGGTGGCCATAATAGCATTTGTAGTAGAATGGTCAGGGGTACGGGCTATGCCCATGGTGCCCAAGGAAGATCTTTTGGACGATAGCGGTTCAAGAGATAAGCAGCGCTCTGTAAACGCTATCTCTTTTTCCAAGACAGAGGTCGCTCTCACTATAAATTGATCTAAGGTCCCTGCCACGCTGCTGCCTTGCAGCGCACCTATCCTCTTCCCTTCTCGCTTGCTCATCTTTAAGGCTTAGATTAGAGCCTGGGAAGTAAACTGTATACACCGGGGTTGATAAGGCGCAAGATGTAGTATAAGCAGCACTAACCTTATAGTGTAGTCAGGTTTAGAAGGGAGGCCCTGGCCCGGCCTACTCTGGTCTCCGCGGGCTCAGATGGGCCGCGGGAGCCCTGGCGATGATGTCATAGAGCCCCCTGGGGCTTGTGGTTCTGTAATTATCCCCGCAAATGCTGCGGCTGCAGCGGAAAAGCAGACCAGATGGCGTGACCAGTGACAGGAAGTAACAGGCTGCAGGCAAGTGATCAGGCGCAGGATCCCTGGCAATGATTTATGCGCCAGGAGACGCGGAGGCGTTGCGCGGCTCCTGCCGCGATGTCGTAGACCCCTGGGGTTTGTGGTTCTGCAAATATCCCCGTGAACGCTACGGCTGGGAAAGCAGACCAGATGGCGTGACCAGTTGTCCCACAGGGGAGGGGGTCTCAATAGCTCAACGGGCCTGCGTCGCTTAGGGGGCTCCTCCACCTAAGGACAGTCTATTGTGAATGCAGGCCGCGCAGTCTAGCGTACGTGCACCTCAGAGCTGTGTCCCCATAGTTGCAGCTTGCTCCTGGGTGTGTGAAGCACAGTGTGGACCCTCGGTGATGCAGCGGTGAGATCAAAAGCTGTCGGACTCCCCGGCCACCGACAAGGGCTGCAGCGCAGGCCAAGTGGGCGGTTGCCTGCACCGAGCCACCGCGTCCGGGCACCGCACCGGAGTACGCAGGACCCAAACCTCGCAGTGGCCCCGCAGGATGCCCAACAGCGCCGGCACGTTCGGGAAACAGTGCGAGAAGCCCTCCGCCGCCGCCCCCGCAGGAGAAAACCAGCCAGGCAAGGTAAGGTCAGATTTCTGCCGGCAGGCTCAAAGCAGAGATCAGAGCAGTACGACCCGCAAATAACGCCGAACACCACACTCTACTACTGGTGTTTCACCTTTTGAGGTGTTGCGTGGACGCAGAGCTACCACAACTTTTCTCCGTGTTGGATGAGTAAATGGGTCAAGGGTAGGAGATGGACTGATGCATCTATCAGTAGGCATGTGTGTAATTCTCAAGAAAAGCAAAAAAATTATTTTGACAACAGGAAAAGAGTCAAGGAGTTTGAGTTGGTTGTTGGTGATTGTGTGTGAGTAAAGAAGTCTGTTCATGTGTGGAAAGGGGGACCCAAATGTAGCCCTCCTATCACTGTTGTTGTGGTGAAGGGAGATTCCGTGAAACTTGGGAATGGCCAATGGTGGTACAAATGTTTTTTGGTTAAATCCAGAATTGTTGATCCATTGTCTGATGTATCTAATTCAAGTGGCCATACCAGTTATTCAAGTGATAGACAAACTGCTGTGAGACGCAGTTCTAGGTCCAGAAACATTCCTATACGTTATAGGACTTGATCTTGTTCATTGCTCTTTTTCTCCACAGGTCTGTTCTATTATGTTTTACCTACTGTGGTACTTTATGCATGTATGTTAACTTTTATCTTACAGGTATTTCTATTACTGTTTTAGCTCATGTTGTTTTTATATTCTTACACTTTTTATTGCATACCTTGCATGCTTTCTTTTTTTCTTTATCTTCTCTTTTATCTTCTCTTACTTATGTTGATTTTCTTCTTTTCCATTTTTGGGGAAGACCCAGGTAGTGGCTCGCGCTTCCCGCTTTACAGATCTGCTTTATGCACTTTTGTGGTGGAACTCTCATTGGTGCAGAACCTTGATGTGTGAGAGTTCTGCACCGGTGGTTGGCTTTGTCAGTTAAGCCGAGGGCTGCGCCGTTGCTGCTCTGCCCGATGGTCCAGCTTGTAATAAACCTTTTCAATACGACTTACCTGTTCTCTGTCGTTGGATCACCACAGAAACCCTATAGGGTCACTCCTGCACAGTTTCCTATGAATGGGCACTAACATTCAATCTTACATTGTGAAAGACAGGCACATACCATAATACATCATACATTTGTGCCTAACATGACGATAGGCAAGAGATATCAGTTATCCCTGCTACCAGTTATAGGCAGGGCTTTAAGTGGGCCGGGTCCTGTCCATGCTCAGCACTGGCAGTTCTAAAAAGCAGGGCCCTATCGGGCTCTCCTATTTTTGCCCTAAAGAGAAAAAAAATATCTTACCTCTGCAGCAGTGCCACCCTTGCCTGCCTTTGAGCTAACTTCAAAGAGACTCCTTATAGTTCTTTCACATTCCCACCATTAAGCATTTTCAATATTCTATACCACAAAGCGATAGTTGTTGCTTATTTAGCTTACACAACTAACAACTAATGGCAAAACCAATAGGCCTGACTTGTTGTAGGTGTAATGTTGCTGGTTGTGTTATATATCTGTAAGCGATGACAGAAGCAGCAAAATACCGGCCCGGCGGCACACTATGCTATGCACATATGTTTACCGTGCGTATGTTTAAGCCACGCCCTTAATTACATCGGCCACGCCCCTTTGAGAGACCCCCTTGCTTTTTCATTCCACTTAAAGCCCTCGTTATAGGGAACTGGTTACCAGTTATAGGAAACAGGTTTTACTTTTACAAAAACACCTGCAATAATTCCACTGTCCTGGGCCTCGGAGTGAACAAAACATGACCTGCGTTGAGTCAGACTGTTCTTGGTACTGTCCTTATGGATTCAGGTACAGCCCTGGGAAGAGACGCGGAGATTGCATACCCCACATGGCACTGGATGGGAGTTATCACTGTCTCTGTCAATAAATGAATAATAACCCTGGGGTCGCTGACCCTTAACACAGCCATGTGTCTGACAACTGCAGTGTAATGACTCACTCTTACCTGAGGATGAGGTCCCAGGACATGGTTAGGAATGATGAAAACTTTGGTCGAGAGGAAAAGGGCAGGATTCACCCCATAGGATCCTGACCTGCCCATCATGGATCCTTCATTGAGGATTGGTCCAATACATGTTTGACAAGTTTCCCACCCTATCCCGAGTAGAGAGATGGTAGGAGGGTGGAAGACGTGGAGGAGTTAGGTTTAAAAGAGAGATATCCTCTCCCTCTCAGCCCGGGGTTGGTCTGCACAACTTCTGAACCCCGGAAGTATTTGATTAACTGCTGTGAATACAGGAACGTGTGTGCTCCGCTAGCTGTATTCCTCCTGCAGACATAATTCTAACTGGTGCTGTCTCCATTTCACCAGCTGTTGTACATAATTACGGTAGTGTCTGGTTAAGTTGACATTTTCCACTGGTAGCCCAGAAGATATTACACACTCACCTATGTGACGTAGATCATGTCAAATGCGTTGTTTTCAGTGGGGGAAGCCTTCGCTTCAAGATGGATTATGCGTTGAAGCAAATAGCCGTATAGTCCTTGCCAGCTGGTTCTCCTCCTGAGAACAGTATCTCTCATGCATTGCAATGGAAGCACTCTCTGGGATGGACTAGTGCTCCAAATGCCCAATCCTACAGAAGTGTGGCAGTGAAGAGGAAATATGCCTGTGAATTACACTTTTATCAAGCAATGGCTGTAATTGTCTGTCCAAGGCTGAAGGGGGCTGCCTAAAGCCTCCCTCTGTGTATGATGAGCTCTGGTGAGGAGCAAAGGGTCAGCAGAACAGTCTACCAGGGCGATAGATAGAAGAGGGTAAACATGTTTCAGGAAGATCCTTTTTAATTGAACATATAGTAAATAAGTAAGCCCACCACAAAAATACATCATATTTTGTTGCACAAAGAGCATTTGATGACTTCTATCAAATAGGTTCAATAATACATGCAACTCGACTTTCTACTACGTTTTACCTGAGATCAGGCTTCTGGAACATTCTCAGAGAAGCGCCAGATTAAAAATGCTGATTTTTCTAGCTGTTCGGGGGCTGTGGCTTCCAGGGGTGCGCTGGAGAGAAATGGGAGAGTGCTCTGGGATCAGCAGATCGGTCCAGACACACTGCCTTTAGGGCACTCCAGTGCTGTTTTTCGCGTGGGTGCAGCAGTTCCCAGTGTGCTTTATAGAAGCATAATAAGAGCCTCTGGTCTTGCCATAAACGGCGATTTCTTTTTTAACAATGCTGGATAGTCCTGATTGCATTATGGACATGGCGCGGAGTATTCTTCTTTTTGTCTAGGTCAATTTAAAAAGAGCAGCCGCAGTGACACCACTATAGATCATCATTGTGCCCAGTTCTTAATATGAATTTTGCTGCAGTGTTTTGCATGAGCTTAAGATGTTGGGCAAGGCCCACATAGATATAATTTGCTGCAGGTTAATCTGCTCGTATGAGGGCTGTTGTAACCGTTTGACGGTGAGATGGATCAATGTAAAGGAAAATCTTTCTCAGCAGTTTATTGTGCTAGAAATGGGAGCAGACAACTTTAGAAATCTGGGTTTCCAAGGATAATTTGGAGTCAATGTAGATTTCAAGATTGTGAATGGATTTATCTTGCCTGGGGTAGGGAACGGGTACCTAGCTTCCACCCATAAATGGAGAATCCACTTATCAACAGTCTGTTTAGTTATCAGGAGCTCAAACTCCTCACCCACGCACACAAGGCACTCCACAACACTGGACCAGCGTACCTCAACAGCCGACTCTGCTTCTACACCCCCACCCGCCAGCTTCGCTCCGCAGACCACGTCCTCGCCTCTGTTCCCCGCATCCGAAGAGTGACCGCCGGCGGCAGATCATTCTCCCACCTCGCCGCCAAGACATGGAACACCCTCCCCTCCACCTAAGGCAGTCCCAAGACCGAATGACCTTCAGAAGACTCCTCAAGAACTGGCTCTTCGAACAGTAGCTGCGTCTCCACCCCGCCCCCCTTCCCATTAGCGCCTTGAGAACCTCATGGGTATGTAGCGCGCTTTACAAATACTATGATTGATTGTTTAATTTGGATTTAGTTTTTAAACGTTTGTGGCCATCCATTTTGTATCAATTTGATGACGAGGGAAGAATGCTGATGGTCTCCTGGTTGATGGATTTAGGTTTCTTGGGGTCTACCAGTCTGAAGAGCAATTGTGTAAAATTGTACATCCATTGAATGGAGAGCACTGGCATACAGAAGCATATACACATTAAATAACGGGGGAAAGTACAAAACCCTGTGGTGCTCCATATTTGATGGGATTTTCTTCAGATGTGAAAGCAGGAGGAAGAAAGATGGTTTGAATCTTATTGACAGGAAATACTCTACCCCTTTCAGAGAATGTTTCCAGGCCAATTTATAATCCTATAAAGGAGTAGGGGGACAGTCAATGGTATAAAAGGATGGGAATATGATCGGAATGCCTGTTGACATCTCAATTGACAAAAGACAGTCACTAGTACATGGATGCCTCTTGCCTTTAAGCTTAAGAGAAGAAAACCGAGCCATCAAATAAAAATATACACCTAGGGCCGTATTACAGAAAGTGCCCATGTTGGCAAAATTAGAAAAATCAATGAGATTCCATTTAGACCAATCTTGTAGAAGACACCTGCTCTTAAAGGTATGGGATCTGGTTTTCAAAAGTAGCAAGGAACCAGGAAGGCGTTGATAATTGAAACACAAGGGGGATCGATTTATGTCGAATTGACATTAGAATAGATTCAGATTCTGAAGGTGGGGAACGCAAACATACCAGTCACTGATATCCAAGTAATATCAGGTCAGCTAACAGGATTTCAAATTATGGATTCCCGGCAGATATTTTGCCTGCACCCAAGTCCTTTCTTTTAGAAGGAAACCCTGAAAATCTACAGCTGTTGTACGTTTCCTGGAACACAGCTGGGATTCCGTGTGTATCTCAAATAAATTGCAATTTACACCAAATACAGGTGTAACCATAAGGGATAAATATCCGATTTAGGGCAGCTATCAAACAGACCTATTACTTACAATATACCACCTAATGCTGCTGACTGTTTTGATATCCTTCCACCTCTACTCGAGTGCTTACATTATACTACACTAAGGACTACTTTACAACTATAGCAAATTATACCTAAAAACTACAAATTAGGATTCAAGCCAACTTAAGCCATTGATGCCCTCTAGTGGTACAGATCTGCTCACACATTGACTAGGTGGAAGGGACATAACATAACCCATTCTCGAGGCTAAAACTCTTTAAATCGTGCTAGCAATGAGATTTATTTTGTCAGACCTTTGCTGTGCAGGAGAGAAACTACCTCCGGCACAACACACTATCAGCTGAGAGGGAGCGGCGTATTATTCAGATTTTACCACAAAAATGCTGATTCATACGACGGTTTTGCCGCTGCCCGCGTCCCACGCAGTGGGACATCAGCAGGGCAGCCCTCTAGTGGCCGCCCGTCGGAGCCTTCCCCCTCTCCTGCCTCGCGCGCGAGGCTACGCCCAGGGAGGAGACCTCCCAATAGTGTGTAGGTGGAGGCGGGCCGTTGGGGGTGGGGGCGAGGCTTGCCCCCCCTACTTAGGCGGCCCTCTAGCCCAGTTCCTCCTCTGTTTCCTGCGCGCCGCTCCAGCTTGCACACGCTGACCTTGCCATGTGGGCGGATTTCCTCATGGGCTTTAATGGGACGGTGATTTGGAGGGCCCCATGGATAGCCAGTCAGGAGCTCTGCTTGTTTTCTGATGCGTCTGGAAGGGAAGGTTTTGGTGTGATTCTGGGGGAAGAGTGGTGCGCGATGCGGTGGCCCAATGCATGGCGTAAGAAGAAGGTGACACAGAACGTTGCAGTGTTGGAACTCTTCCCAATTGTAGTAGCACTGCATCTCTGGCGGGCCACACTGAGCAACATGAAGGTTGTCTTCTGGTCAGACAACATGGCGGTGGTGCACGCCATTAATGGCCTGACTGCCTCGTGCCCGCTAGTCCTGAGCCTGCTGAGTGAATTAGTCAGGGAGGGGCTGCGCAGCAACGTCGAGTTTAGGGCGCGGCACATCGCGGGTGTACGGAATGTGGCAGCTGACGCTCTTTCTCGCTTTCAGTGGCTCCGGTTCCGGGAGGCCTGGCCGCGGGCAAGGGCAGAGATGACACCATTCCCGGACCACCTCTGGCGCTTGCTTCAGTGGGGGAGAGACTGAGGAAGATGGGGGAGAGGTCCTTGGCGCCAGCGACGCGGAGGAAGTACGACTCGCAGTTAGCAACGTTCAGAGCGGTAGGGGAGGCGCTGGGTTCCTCAGCCTTGGGGGCGGAAGAACAGGTAGAGGCCTTTGTGGTGTGGGCCAAGGAGAATGGCAGATCGCACTCCTGGATTAGTGGTCACCTGGCAGCAGTGCGCCACGACGCCAGGTTAGATGGGAGTGTCGACCCTACGGGGTCATCCAAGATTAGGGCGGCCCTGAAGGGCTGGGCCAGGGAGGAGGTCAGACAACCTGACACCAGGGCACCCATTGAATTCAGAGACCTCCAGCTCCTCCTAGACGCGGTACCCCTGGTGACTTTCTCCCCGTTCGAAGCTAGGCTGTTTTCAACGGCCTTCTGCCTGGCATTCTTTGGCGCTTTCAGGGTCAGCGAGCTAGTGGCGAAATCAAAAGCTGACCTGTCTGATTCTGCGCTGGGGATTGCGGATGTGGCCCTCAATGCATCACTGGAGCTACGGATTCGCAGATCAAAGACAGACCAGGCAGGGAGGGGGAAGACAGTGGTGTTACAGGCCCTATGGGACAACAGGTACTGCCCGGTTCACATGGTCAGGGAATACCTGGCCTTGCGCCCTGCATCCCCGGGTCCCTTCATGGTCCATGCGGACGGATCCCCCCTCACCAAATTTCAGTTAGACCGTATACTGGGAGCCTCGCTGGCTAAGGCTGGCCTAGCAGGGTGTGGGCGCAGATTCTCCTCGCACTCCTTCAGAATTGGTGCCGCTACTTCAGCGGCCAAAGCCGGCCTGGGCCCGGAAGGGGTAAAAGGGGTGGGGCGATGGGAGTCGGATTGTTTTAAGAGGTATGTTCGCCCTTAATGCTGTATGTGCAGACCCGACTTTTTTCCCGCCCTGGGTTTTTGTCCATTATGATGAACGTATCGAATTTTTGTGTGTAATAAAGATACGACTACCTAAAAGCCGCTTCATCGTTTCATTGACAGGTCACCAGGTTTGGTTGATGGGCCATTCCTACATCACGAGGCTGGAACGCTGGGCAGCACACAGGAACTGGTCACAGAATTTTGCTAATACACAGTTTGTGTGGTTGGGTTCCCCGGGCATGAAATGGAGTGAAGCCCGCGGCACAATCGAACAGCGCCTGGCAGTCGTAGGGGTCCTGCCCTCTGTTATCATCTTGCACCTAGGGGGTAATGACCTGGTTGCCAGGGGGAGGAGGGCTCTGCTCTTGTCAATGCAAACTGACTTGCAGGCCATTAGCCAGGCCGGGGGGTCATGCGAGGTCTGGTGGTCTGAAATTGTCCCCCGCAGGATTTGGAGAGGGGCCAGGTCCCCGGCAGCAGTAGAGCGGTCACGTAGAAGGCTCAATAGGTCCATGCAGAAATTTATGGAGCGCAGGGGCATGGGCTTCATCAGACATGCTTTGATCCAGGAGAAGGTTGAGGGGTACTACGAGGCGGATGGGGTGCACCTGTCCAGGGTAGGGATGGACATGTTCCTGCTCGACGTACAAGAGGCGCTGGCTAGCAAGGGACATCAGTAACACCTATTGGGGGAGGGGGGCTCTGGCAGCGACGGTAGCCTCCCCAGAGCTGTGGCGGAGTTACAGGGCGATCTGGAGGCAGACGGGTACAGTAGGGTACCTCTGCGACAGGCGGTACAGTAAGGGTACCCCTGTCCGGCACAGTAAGGGTGCCCGAGCCAAGGTCCAGGAGCCGAAGGGGGTTCTGGGAAGACCGCGACAGCGCCCCGTTAGTCCTTCGGGCGGTTGGGGGGCCTGACCAACCGGGGGTGTGCCACAACACGCTCCGCCCGTGTCGGAAGGGGCGGGAGTAGGAGACAGATCACGTGACCCAGTGGATGATCTGAAAATAATTATGTGCCACACTGCCGGGCATCGACCCACCGTGTGTGCTGGCTCACCAGGCGGGCGGAGCAGCTAGGGGCTGCTTGCCCTGGATCGCCCGTAAGATAACCCAATTTTATTATCATACTATGTTGTATGAAATAAACCTGCAGCAGTTCTTCACCCACAAAGAAAGTGTCAGTGTAATCATTGGGTGACGTCTGTGTATGCGTGTTGACTGAAGCGGATGACGGTGTGGTCACTATGCCGCTGCCCGCGTCCCACGCAGTGGGACATCAGCAGGGCAGCCCTCTAGTGGCCGCCCGTCGGAGCCTTCCCCCTCTCCTGCCTCGCGCGCGAGGCTACGCCCAGGGAGGAGACCTCCCAATAGTGTGTAGGTGGAGGCGGGCCGTTGGGGGTGGGGGCGAGGCTTGCCCCCCCCTACTTAGGCGGCCCTCTAGCCCAGTTCCTCCTCTGTTTCCTGCGCGCCGCTCCAGCTTGGACACGCGTATTCCCACCCTTTCCGCTTACCCTACGTGTCAGAGACAGCGCGTTATTGGAATGTTTTAATGTTTTCTTTTTGCGTTGCAGGCGGAGTTACAGGGCGATCTGGAGGCAGACGGGTACAGTAAGGGTACCTCTGCGACAGGCGGTACAGTAAGGGTACCCCTGTCCGGCACAGTAAGGGTGCCCGAGCCAAGGTCCAGGAGCCGAAGGGGGTTCTGGGAAGACCGCGACGGCGCCCCGTTAGTCCTTTGGGCGGTTGGGGGGCCTGACCAACCGGGGGTGTGCCACAACACGCTCCGCCCCTGTCGGAAGGGGCGGGAGTAGGAGACAGATCACGTGACCCAGTGGATGATCTGAAAATAATTATGTGCCACACTGCCGGGCATCGACCCACCGTGTGTGCTGGCTCACCAGGCGGGCGGAGCAGCTAGGGGCTGCTTGCCCTGGATCGCCCGTAAGATAACCCAATTTTATTATCATACTATGTTGTATGAAATAAACCTGCAGCAGTTCTTCACCCACAAAGAAAGTGTCAGTGTAATCATTGGGTGACGTCTGTGTATGCGTGTTGACTGAAGCGGATGACGGTGTGGTCACTATGTGCTCCTAGGACAGAAACAAAACAAAGGGCCTGATTACAGCTTTAGCAGTCTTCCTGCTGGGCTGCTGCCATAGCAGTCAGAGAAAGACTGCCAAGATTTCGGCATTCCCACCCGCCGGATTACAAAAGTAATCCACTGCGGTGGTGTTACTGTGGCGGCATGTGGCGGTCCATAGACTGGAGTGACTAATCGCTTTAAGTACGTCCTGAGACCATACCACCCCATTATTTAATTTATGATTTTATTATTTTCTTTTTCCTTCTTCCGTAGCTAGTATGATGATATATCTTTATATGACACTCAGTAGCCACATAGGATTGTTCACAACTACCCGAGTTTCAACCGAGGGTTCAATAAAGTTTTTCATACAACTCAGGCTGCCTATAAAAAAAGCCTTTTTTCACGTCTCACAATGATGACGCGTCGCTGTTACGAACGCATCAGGATTCCCACGTCTCGCGTTTCTCGGATCTGTTGACGGGTAAGCTACGCTACCTTTTGAACCTTCGCTATCTTTTGAACTTTCGTTAACCCATTAGTTCTGTGCCGGTCACACACCGTACTCAATGAAGTTTATTTTATCCCCATAGACTTGTCCAACACTTGAATAGGATTACATTTAGAATACGGAAGGGTAAGATTTTACTGCTTTCTCTTGATAGTCACTATTTTCAGAAAGTCGTTCGCGCACTAATAAGATTCTCGTACCTTTTCAATAGCCGGATACTGCCACATGATTACGGTCCCTATAGTCTTGTTTGGACCCCTGAATGTGAGTACGATACACTAACTTTCATGGTTTTTACATTAGTGCGATTCGACTTGGGTTCTCTCCTTTTCTTCGGTTGTTTCTTGCACGATATTCACTTGAGTTTTCCTTTGGACACAGGTTGCGTTGATCCTATCACCCGTTTCCTGCACGATATTCATTAAAACTTTTCTTTGGCTACGAACACTCTCTTCGTTTCTGAACAACACCAGGTTATATAGTACAACTCTTTGCTCATTTACACACTTCTGACCATGAGTGCAAATCCTAGTATTACTGATGTCAATTAAGCACGACTGTTTCATTTTTTTGTAGTGTTGTAAACGTGGAACTGCTTTCTGAAGCACATGAACTGAATCCCCTGAAGAAGGGTTAATAACCCGAAATGCATTGGGATAAATGTTGAAAATACTGATGTATTTGGAATTTTAAGGAATCACATTGTCCAGCAGATTCATTTTGTTTGTCAAGTATTTCAATCATGAATTATGTTTCATTTACTCATAACGTATGCTTAATAATACGCTTTTGATTCATATCATGTATTAGAATATCAAACAATCATGTTATTTTGTAATATTGGTTGATTAAAATTGCATACTACCTTTTGAAAACTCTCCGGAGTGCGATTGCTGTGCGTCATGTAGGTGTGGATCACTCCACACCTTTTCATATTCAATGTTATAGATAGGGCCAGGGCTGAAACCCTAATACATGACAGCACGCTGATACCAGTTATAACAAATCTACTTGTTCTTATATCACTGATTCTTACTCAAAAATAGGTGTGCAGGTACAACACATTTTTACGGTCCATAGACAGAGCCTGCAAGACGTGGCGCTGTAGTACAGCGCCGTGTGCACTTCAGGTGGACTGGGTGGCATGCACCATGTCATGCAGGCAGCACAGTGCACCCATGGCAACTCAGGAATCATGCGGTACAACATGTGCCCAAAGCGAACTTTCGAAATGGGCTATAACGCCCGGGCACCCTGTTTAAGCCCCCTTCCTTGCTGTCCCCGCTATGCCGGCAGAGGTGGCGGTCTTGCGGTGGTCTCACTGCCCTGAATTTAATCAGGCAGTGGGACCGCCGGGATGGCGGTGGTGGGACCGCCATCTGCTGGGAAAGCGGTTTTGCAACTGCCGCTATCATAATCAGGCCTAAACTCACCTGTCCGGCCCCCTTAAGAAGCAGAAGATTTGTGGGTTTTTAGCAATGGTTTATGCCGGAAGGACAGCCTAAAATCAGGATAATATACATTGAAACTTCTATTTTTTCTAGTTTTGTAAGGTATACATACAGCTGATGTAGGAAGATGGCTCTGTATATGATATTGCCACTAAGTGGTAATACCGTGCACAGAGTTCAGGGATTCCCCAAATGTGTACAGGGCTCAATGTAAAACCCAAGGTGCTCTATTAGTGGTGGTGTGGGAGAGCAGCCTTAGCTCTAGCACAGAGAAGTGGAAGACATTTATTGCAAAACAGTGATCAATAATTTACACACGACTCAAGAAGGCGATCCAGACCAATTTTACAAAATTATACTTTGTTTGTATTTTATTTTAAGAACAAGATCTTCGTAATAAGGTAAGTACATTTTTAATTAGAAAATCCTTTCCACTTTGAAAAATCGACACTTTTCAACGCAGTCCAATGTTATCCTATGGGGAAAACAATATAGTGGTTAAACAGGTAAGTACTGCACTTACAATCCCAGTTTTCAGAGCCAAACATCAGCAAGGGCCAGGGGTCAGGTGAGTACCAAAACTGCACCACCAGCGGCACAGGGGTGGCCGGGTGCAGAGGTCAAAATCGGAGTACAGCCCAATGCTTTCAAAGAGAAAGAGACAGGGGGTACCTGGAGTCACACTGTTTGCAGGTAAGGAGATTGGTTGCAGGGGCCAAGCTTTGGGGGTTAGGTTAATCACAGGGGGGGCCACAACACAGCACCAAACATATACCACCAGCAGCACAGGGAAGGCCGGGTGCAGGATGCAATTTCCACGGTGGGCACCCAATGCTTTTCAATGAGGATTCTTCTTATGGCAAAGATCCTGCAGACGTGGCACTGGGGGTGGCAAGAGGAAGACTAATGACAGCAGAGGTAAGTTGGTATGTAGGGGTCATAGGGGCACCATCGGTTTAGGACACCAAGGCTCAGAGGCTTCGGGTGCAGGGGTACCGTTTGACGTTGGAGTCTTCTTGCCGGAGTCAGTCGCGGTCAGGGGGAGCCTCTGGATTTACACCACAGGCACCGTTATGGAGATCAGGAGAGGTCAGCCAAGGCTGGACACGAGGTCAGGATTGCTGAGGAGACTTCACTGCACAGGTGAGCTGCTCAGACTTGGGCCGTGGGCGTTGGGTGGAGAGTGGGCAGGAGACGTGGATCCGCCAGGATCCAGAGTCCTTGGATTAGGTTTCCTCTGGACGGGTCCGCTGTCCACAGGAGATTGGAGTCTTTTTCAAAGGCAGCAGTCCTCGCAGGGTTTTCAGAGGTCACTGGCTGCAAGAGAGGTCACAGGTTCGCAGAAGCTGGAGACAGGCCGGTAGGGCTGGGGCCAAGGCAGTCGTCGTCTTCAGACTTCTCTGCAGAGTCGTCTTCTTTCTTCTTAGGTCGTCACAGATCTAGTTTCTAGGTCTAAATTTAGGAGGCGTTTTTGGGGAGTAGAGCCAATGGGCACCTTACCTGAAGTGAGTACACCCTCTGTTATGCCACCCTCCTGTGGGAGGGGCCATTGACCAAGCCCTGATTGGATGGGGGGGGCAAAAGCTGTGCTTCACCTCGCCTCCCCCACCTTAGAGGTTTGATTGGCAGAGGCGGGCACACCACCTATTCTTTTGAGTTATTCCTGCCGGTTTTCCCATCCAAAGTGGGGGTGTAACCAGGGGCTGCCATATGCTGCTAGCAGCAGAGGCTGGGTGTGACATTACACATGCGTCAGACCTTTGAAGCTAAAAGCACTGGCCCATCCTGGATGTGAAATGTTTTGGGTCCCAGAGAGCAGAGGCTTTCCACACAGGGGTCCAGAGACATTTATGTGTGTGGCAGACTGCCTAAAGCCAGTAAGTGCCCACACCAGGGTCGGTAGTTTTTCAGGGGGCACCTCTAAGGTGCCCTCTGAGTATATGCTTTAATAAATCTCACACTGACATCAATGTAGATTTATTACAAAGAGTTGTTTGGAACCAAACACTCCTGGGTTCAGGGAAGTCATCATGGTGTTGTGGAACTCTAGTTGTCAGGTTCCCAGCCAGGTACTGTCTATGGTTTCCCTGGCACTTACAATATGAAGGAATAGACCCTAATACTGTAGGGGCATATCTGCCCATGCAGATATGCCGACACCTGGGATATGGTGCACTCTGCCTTAGGGCTGGTATGGCCTCCTAGCAGGATGACTTACCTATATCTTAGGCAGTGCTAGCTGGCATGGCACACAGGCAGTGTGCCATGTCAACTTGGTAATTTGTTCACCTTACAAAGCCATGCCAACTGCTGGGGAAGTGGGATGGTCCCAGTGAGGGGGTCACAGGGGACCCTCTTCAGCCTCCAGGCCATAGGTACCTAGGGTACCACTTACTCAGGACTTCCAGGGGGCAGAAGTACCAATTGTGGACATGTTTTTAGGGAAAGAACACTGACGCTGGGAACCTGGACAACAGGAACCCAGTACTCTACAGTCAAAGTTGCATCAAAAGCCATGCAAAAAATAGGGGTGAGGGGTCACTGCAAGAGAACCCCATTTTGTCACAGCCAACATTCAGCATATCTAAAAAAATCATGGTACTTCCATCAGAATAATGGGCAAAGGAAAAGCAGTGAACAGGGGAAGTACGTAGTTCATTGAGACTTCTATTACAACGTCCCAAGACAAGCTCTAAACCCACAGAGAAGCAATGAAATGGTGGTTGCAAAACACAAACGGACAATATAGTATAACTGTATATATTACAGTAGGAACGTGGGGAGCAGCAATGATAGTTTTCAGGAGGTGCAAATTTGTTTCCTCTTGTACGTAAATACTCGACCATAAAAAGCGGAAACACCACATACTTTTCATTTTTCCTGCGTTTTGTTTTCTTCTTTTAAGTATTCTCAAGGACTGCACACAGTGCGTTTCAGAATAGTTGTGAATTTGGGAGGTTAAAATTGGGCTTTTGGGAATGGAAATTCTCAGCGTGGAATATGATGTTATGATTGTAGCATCCATCTATGCTAATGACTATGCCACACTTGAACCTCTGCAATACATGTCTTTACTCTTCTGCATGCAACTGTTAACTCAACGCACTGCGTCATAGACTTTATTAATCACACACAGACACACCCAAATACCTCCCAACTGATTAAGTAACTTTGTAAGGAGTTCTAGTGCACATGATTACACAACACTACAAAGATCAGTTGGTTTTGGAGTACAGTGTGGTTTTCCAGTTACCATTTGAAAATTCCCCAGAAATTCTGTCTGCAATCACTTTTGTAGTTTCCAAGACGTTTAGTATTTTTCCCACTCCATTATTCCTCACTAGGCCTTGGTTACATTTTCATTACACCACCGTAATATCGTATACTTTGTTATTTAATGTTATGCTTGTTACCTGAAATGCCAGAAATTATACCATTATGCGAGGTCGAGTAATAAGGCTGCGGTTCGGTAAACATCCTACTGCAGGAGCTCGGGAACACAATGAACAAACAGAACATGAGTGGCACCTGTTCACTTTATGCCTTATTTAGTGCTGTTTTTTTCAATTGCCACATTTTATTAAATGTATAGTACACATCTTCATCCACATATAAGTACAATCAAAGAATATAATTCCACTGGATTCAATCTTTGAACACCAACAGTCTTTCAACCAAATTATAACCCTACAGAGGCAGACCATGGCGGGTGCACCCCCCTGCATATTTTCTTGTGTTTCTGATGGCAGCCACAGGCCTCATAAAATGGTCGTTCTTGGCAATTACACAAATCAACGCCTTTCTGCCCTACCTCAAGGGAGGGGGCCTCCGGGCACCACCAGCAGCGAGCAATCTCCCTCTTGGCCACCAAGGACTGCACCGCCTATAATTATTAAGTCAGCATCTGAGTGGCCCATGTGAGCATGAAGGAAATGAAAAAAGTTAGGGATGTTGACATTAGGGGCATACATAGTAACTAAAAGCACACGTTATCTGCAAGGTTGCCAATGAGCAAAAGGAATCGGACGTCAGGATCCACAAGGCTGGCATGAAGGGAGAAGGGGATGCTTTTATGTATGAGAATACAGACTCCCTGGGAGTAGGAACTATAACAGGAGAAATAGTGGTGTGTGCCCCATGTGGCTGCAAATGTCTGAGAGTCTCTGGGCGGGAGGTGAGTCTCTTGCAGAAAGGCATTCTTCGCTCCATGCCAATTTAAGTAAGAGAGGACATATTTCCCCCATAAGGGGATTATTGAGGCTGCGTATATTCCATGTTAGGAAGGGGATGTCCACCACCCTCCTCAGGTAACTAGAGGATACAATGTAGGATGCGTATATAAAGGAGAAGGTGCCATGTCAAGGATGAGTGGGTAACGTACCTGAGGTGCAAAGCGTAATTACCATTATACAGACAACCAGAACCCCAAAGATTCCCACCCACCCACACCAGACAATAAGATATCCAGCGAATCCCAGTGACAAAACACAAGCTTAAACAAACCAACAAAAGTAAGTTGGTGTACACCATGGGGGTGGTGATGTCCCGGCAGAATGTGGTCCATATGATAAAGGAAACCAGCAAGGGTGCAAAGAGCATGAACTGCACAACTGCAGCAGCAGTACCCTCACAAGAGCTTTAAAAGTTATTAACCAGTGGATGATGTAATATCTGAAGTATGTAAGGATATGCAGGAGGAGTCCACAGTTAAAGAAAGCTTTTGATCGAAGGTAGTTTGTATCAGCCAGTAGAAGACTGCGTGGCAGGAGATGGGGCGTTGGTGCGATCAGGGGTGCTCCCTTTTGAGGGTAAGGGTCTTGTAGAATATCACTTACAAAAGTCAATGACATCTGTCGGGGAATTAAAGATGCAAAATTTACCACTGACGTCAACACGCATGCAGGCTGGATAGAGCATGGCATATTTTAGACCGAATTTATGGAGCGAGTGTTTGGCATCGTTGAACTTTGGGCAGGCCTCTTGAACCACAGTCGTGAAGTCAAGGAAGAGAGAGATGGAAAATGTCCTGATACTGTAGGGGACCATGTTTGCAACCCAGTCTGAGTCCAGTATCTTTATCCCTGTAGTTGAGAAGGCATGCTAGAACGATCCGAAGGGGGTCAGCGATGTCCTAGGGATCAGTGAGCACGTTCCACCGCCAAGGCAGTAGAAAAATAGGTGCAGTCAAATAGGGTGGTATATAGCTGTTCAAAAAATGCATCAGTCCGCCTCATGTTCATGGGTTCCACAATACCGAATATATGAATGTTGTTCCTATGAAATTTCGCCTCTAAGTCCTTATTCTTGAACGATACTGTCTTGAGGATACGTCCCAATTCTCCAGACGTTTCAATGTAGTCGTAGCGTTGTCTTCTAGCCCAGAAATGTGTTCCTCGGCACCATCAAGCCTAGTGGTTTGGTGATTTAGGAGCTCCCCCAGATGGTCAATATGATTTGTAAGTGTGTCAAAATGAGCATCGATGAAGCAGAATCCCGCCTGGAGTTTCCCCATAATGGCGGCTACACCGCCAGGCGAATTGACGCCTGCCTCCCTGTCCGGTAGTTCATCGGTATCAGAGTGCGAGCCCTGACTTCTCGATTATTTTGACTGCTCAAAGAGCAGTTTGCTTTGCTTAGGATAATTGGGGCCCATCACAGACAATGCACAGAAAGAGAAAATGCAGATGGAAGGGTGACACGTCGGGCAGAGACAACCGCCTCAAAGCAGTAGTGACAATAAACCCTCCTGCCACAGGGGGCAACCCCTAGGGTGATCTATACGTGTTCTTCCTGGCAGGGAGGCAGAGAGGGAAATGGCCAGGACAGTTGAGTCGTTTATCGTAGAGGTTCAAGGCACCGTGTTGTGGAAAGGTGCAACTGCTGCAACAGGAGAGCTGGGAGGAGGGCGCCACATGGGGAGGCTCAGGAGCCGCCAAGGGATGGGGGAGAAGCAATGTGATGCACAGCAAGCAACAGCGAGGTAGATGGTGTAGCAGAAGAGGAAGGGCCCATGATGACCCACACACAGGCTGAGTTCTCTCCTGCAGTGTCACAGATGGGAGGAAGTGTAGGGGGCAGAGGCATCCCACTCGTCCAGCCCCAGTAGACTCAAGGGCTGTCCCATCAGCCGAGTTGCACAATGTGGAGAGATGATGAGTGGCGAGGTATGGCGCCCAGAGTAGGAGGGGCTGCTACCATGTAGAGGGGTACCACACACTGCCAGCTGGCGTTCCAAGTTCAGGAAAGGTGGGAAGCACAGGCGCATGCAGCGTCGGGGGTCCCCGCAGCCCCCACTAGGGTCCGCACTCACTGGGTATGCCACTAGGGTTCTGCCAAGGCCGAAGAGATGCTAGGCTGCACCCAGGGCTCGCATGTAGGTAGGCCAGTCGGCAGCAGGGCGCCAGCATGATCAGCAGAGCAGGTAGTTCATCGTCGCAGCCTCGGTGCAGCCCGATTGTTGGAAATGGCCCTTTTTGCAGGGTTATCCCCAAACTTTTTGCATCTTCCACCTATTTTTTCCTGGCCTGTCTTTGTTGGTTTTAGGACTCTGGGCACTTTACCACTGCTGTTCAGGGCTCAAGTGCATATGCTCTCTGTGTAAATTGTATTATGGATTGGTCTTTCCATGATTGCCATATATAATTTACCAGTCAGTCCCTAGCACCGTGCACTGTGTGTGCCCAGGACCTGTAAATCAAATGCTGCTAGTGGGCCTGCAGCACTGATTGTGCCACCCACATAAGCAGCCTGTAAAAGTAACTCAGATCTGCCACTGTAATATCTGGGTGCAGTCTAGTATTGCCATGTCGAGTTGGTAAATGCACCCACTTGCCAGGCCCTACCCTTCTCTTTTCCTACATATTAGTCACCCCTAAGGTAGGTCCAAGGTACCTCTGTGTGCAGAGTGCAGTGAATGTGAAAGGTAGGACATACCCCGGTGTGTGTAGCATGTCCTGATCGTGAAATACTGCCAATTTCGTTTTTCACTATTGCAAGGCTACCTATTCCCATAGGATAGAAAGGGGAGTTTGCTTATAACATCTTATAAACATAAATACCCCTGGGAACAAGGTAGGAAAATAAAGTTTACTATGCCTAAACTCAGAATGTTAAAATGCATCTATTAGTGAGGGTGATTTTTACATTCTGTGCTTCAAAATACCACTTTTTGAAAGACTAAGCACAGACACTCTCTGCCTGAGAGAACACAGGAGAATTTTGGGTTTATTTACGGGGACCCAGACACCAGAACTTTAGAACTCATTTGGACCAAGAAGACAGCCAAGAAGAAGAGCTGGAGAAGCTGTGAGGAGGAACAACCACTTTGCTGAGGGCTTTGATGTGTTGGCCTGCAGTGGCTGCTTCTGTCTTACGCAGTGAAAGGACTGGAATGAACTTTTGGCTACTTCTTTATTGAGTTTCTCCAAGGGTTAGAGGTAGAGCTTGCCCCTTGTTCAAGAAATCTCAGTAACAGCAAATACTTCAAATTCTTCTGCCATCAGCACTGGGGTCTGTGTGTTTTGTACTGCAACAGAAGAAAAACCAACCCGACGCCGCTGCCAACTCCGTGTCCTGAAGGTACCTCAGAGGGCACCACTGCATGCCGCACCACAGCTCTGGTCTGTGATAAGTTATATTGTTCTTGCAGTTCTTGAAAGGACATTAGGAGCCCCCATTTAAGAAAGTCACTCAAATAGGTAATGCCAATGCGGTCCCATTGAAAGAACCCCGCTAGGCTGGTCACCTGGTTTAGATAGGTGCCCGCCACATGGGTGTCATATCGGTGTGTCCAGAGGGTGAGGCTTAAGGCCACCCTCCAGTACAGCGCTGTCACCCGAGTGCAGGACGGAACCATGGAGGACAGAGGGGTGCCATAAAGGAAATCCAGTAGCCCATCAAAACCCAGAAGATGTAGTTCAAGACCATAGGCAGGGTCCACTCTTTCACTGGGACCAGGTGAGCGGCGAGATAGTAGGCAAAGAGGTCAGGGGCGCCAAGGCCTCCATCAAACGGTGATTTCCGGGCCCACGCAAAGGCCACGCGGTGGCGTCCACCTGCCCAGATGAAAGAAGTTAACTTCGAAGTAAAGGAGCGGAACCATGCATGGGGAACAGGGTAAGGATAGTTCGCCTGGACAATAGAGGTATCGAGGCAAGCACATCATTTTAAATAAAGCAATTTGTCCCATCTGATTAAATGGGAGATGGCTCCATTTATGTAAATCTCTTTCCAATATCAATTGAAGAGGATGAACATTAAGAGACCAGGCAAGGTCCGGCAGGCAGGAAATTTGGACCCCAAGGTACATAAAGGAATTTTGTCTAGTAGAAATATCAGGCCCCAGATTTGTCCCATTGTATCACCAGGAACTAATACCAGAACAGATTTGCCAGCATTCAGCTGCAGGACCGACGCCTCAGTGTATAATCGAAGGATCTCGAGGCATCTAGGACCTGTTGTCTGAGGGCTGCGGAGAAAAAGCAGAACATCGTCTGCATATAGGGCAATACGGTCTTCCATATTCCCCCTCCCTTCCCCAATGCCAGCCCCCGGACCTGCGCATCGCATCATATCAGGCGGGCCAACTGCTCTATGGCAAGAGCGAAGAGCAGCAGGGACAAGGGGGAGGCCTGACTCGAGCCCCTACGAATCAGGAATGGTGGAGAGAGAATCCCATTGGCCCTGATCTGTGCAGAAGGAGCAGTATACAACAGTTTCACCAGATTGCAGAAGACAGTGCCGAAATCCACAAGCTGACGCACCGCCTCGAGACAGGACCATGAGACTGTATCAAAGGCCTTTTAAAAGTCGATCAGGAGGCGATCCATCTCTCCTCTGAGGTGAGGTGCTCGGGAGAGGCCTTGTTGCACCCTTCATATACAATGATGGGTGCTCCTGCCTGGCATAAAGCCACACTGGTCCGGGTCCACCAGACACGAGAGGGTTCGGCTAATCGCATTGCAAAAATCTTAATATCGGCGTTGATGAGGGAGATCGGGCGGTATGATGAACAGCGCTCTGCCAGCTGGCCAGCTTAGAGTAGGAATACAGTGGTAGTGAGGTCTACATCTGGGGGAAAGGAACAGTGTTTTAGGGCGTCAGCGTAAAGGGCCAACAAATGCGGGGACGAGAGATCCCGATATAGTTTTAAAAAAACTTGATGGGGAACCTATCTGGGACAGGGGTCCCTCCCAATTGAAAATCGGTTATTGCCTGCTTTACCTTTTCTACTAAGAGCGTCAAGTCCAGTTCTCATGCTAAGGATGGGGGAATAGCCGGTAGGGGGATATCCCAAGAAGGGGACTGCAGTGCTCCCCTGGAGGAGGTGGATGTGCCACATACAAATCCTGATAGTAAGCCACGAATGCTTGGGCAGTGGTAGGCAGCTCTTCACACAGGGTACCAGAACTGTTTCTGATAGCCGAGATCACCCTAGTGGAAACCTCCCGGGTTTCCAACCAGTATAGTAGGGTGCCCGATTTGTCCCTCGAGGTATATACCCTTTGAATGGATGGCCTCCCAACATTGCTGCACCTCCTCTAAGAAGATCTGGTGACGCTTGGCCCGCACCATCTCCACGGAGCGGCCAGTGGCCTCTGATCTGGAACCATCGGTCATGTGCTCCAGTTCAATGATCTGGGTCTTGAGTTCAGTAATTTAAGCCTGTCACAATTGCTCACTGTGCCGCACATACCCCTAGAGATGACCCAGCAGGGAAGGCTTACTCGCTGCCCATAGAGTAACTTAGGAGGCCACAGAGCCCTGGTTGTCTTGGAAGAAGATCTGTGTAGGAAAGTAGGATCTGTTTTTATGGTTCCCCCCACTTTTTGCCTGGAGTTATGCTGTTTCTGACTAGTCTGACTGGGATCCTGCTAAATAGGACCACAGTCTCTGTGCTTCTACCCTAAATTGGACATGGTGAGTTCTTAGGTACATCTCAGATTGGCTACTGGTGTACCCTTGTAAGTCCCTAGTATATGGTACTGAGGTACCCAGGGCATAGGTACACCAGGGGTCCACCATGGGCTGAAGCATGTATTATGCCACCTATGGGAGACCACTCAAACTGTTACTACAGACCTGCCATTGCAGTCTTCATAAGCTGATGCTAGCACCACTTACGACAGATATGTTTCCTTATATCTGAGGTCACTGCACGTAAAACCTATAAGTCATCCCTAAGGCAGGTCTTTCAATCCTGAAGGTAGGGTGATCAGTTCTAAGTGTGAGAGTGCCCCTGGATGAGCAGGACACCCCTACAACCTTCGGAGTCCATTCTCCTGCTCTGTAAGTGTATCAGCCCTCAGTGTTCCCGGTACCACTTTTCTAGGCCCATACAGCAACTATGGCTGCTGCAGACCAGAACCAAGAGTCAAGCTCGAGCAGAGGAAGGCAGGACAGTGGGTATTCAGTCACAGGGAGGTGTGACCACCTCCCAGACAAGAATTAATGTATTAGGACAGGGTGGGGGCACTTGCCAGCGCCACTCTGTCAGCTTAGAGGGCACATTTGGTGCCCTCCTTGCATACTCCAGTTCAAACCAGCTCAGGGAGCTGTTGGCTCCCGCTCTAGCGTGAAACTGGACAAAGGAAATGGGAGTATCCTCCCCACCGTCCAGCCACTCCTCTGTCAGGGACACCTGAATCGTCCCAACCCTTTTCTTAGGGAACTTAAGGGATTACCTGTGGGTAGGTCCCTAGACTCGTCATGGGACAAGATTCTTCTGATAAGACACCACTTCATCTTCGACCGTCTGGGCACTCTGGACTTCGCTGGACTTTGCTCTGGGCTCCGAGACTGCAACTGGGAAGACTCCTGCTGCTCCTGGTCTCGTCATCCTGCAAGTCTGCTGCAACGTATGTGCCTGTGCTCCATACAAGATCCTTCCAAGGCCTGTGGACATCCAAGACACCTGAAGGAATCTCCCTTGAGTGAAGGAGTCACTTCCCTGCATCTGCAGGCACAGCAACGCAGTTGACAAGTCTGCTAATCCTGAGCTCCCACAGACTCCGAAAGGCTCAGCAACACAGGTAGTGGTTCTCTAACTCCCTCGAGGTCTGCACTGTCTTCTCACTGTTTTTGAGGCCAGTATCCCTCGTCGGAACCCCAGGAACCGAACCCCTGTGCACTGCATCAGCATTTTGTTGCAAAGGCTTGTCAGCTCTCTTCCTCCGAGATCTTCGGGCTCCAAATAGCCCCAGCCTCAAGCATCTCCTGTGACCAAGATCTTTGTCCTCACCGCATCTCTTGCATCGTGAGCCTGCACCTTTGGTGAGCTGATCGAGGTCCTCCGGTCTGGGGGTCCTCTCGAGGGTCTTCTTTTACTTTAGTGGGCTCCCCTGATGAGTGGGCTTTGGGCCTGCTCTGACTCCCCTACTTATGGTGAGTCACTTGGACCTTGCTGGTCCCGACACTGCACCTTTTTCGCTTGCCACGCTGTTTGCAGTTACCAAGGCTTGTTGGTGCCCTCGGCCAACACCGACCCCTTAACTCTCGACTTCCGACGTGGGACAGCTCGTGAACAGCTCCTGGTCTGCCACAGCGTCGCCTAGTCCACACAGCTGCAGCTCCAAGGTCACAGTCTACTCTCCTGCAACACCCGACATCGGTGGGCATTCATCTTCTGTGCTTCCTGGTCACTCCTTAGTGGCATAGACTCTGTCCCTTCTGCTTGCAGGTACTTCTCATCTTGAATCCACCTTTGAGTTCCACCAGACACCTTCACCTTCTTCATCAGATGCATCTTCCTGAAGTCCTCCATTGGTTTTGGCGTTTTCCGACGCCACTTTGTACCTATGCACCCAGCTTCCCTGGCGTAGGTATCCTGGTTCCTAGGGTATCAACGGGTGGGGTGGCTCTCCAACCTTCTGTCTTCCACAGGACTTCTCCAGGGTCAACAGGGAAGGGTCCTTCTTCTTTAAAAGTGTAACCGCAACCTCCCACTGACTTGAATTGAGCACGCGGTCATGTTCCCAATCTGCACAAGTCCTCAGTGGGGTTCCTGGTTACTTACTTCGGGTGTTTCCTTGGGTCCCCAGCACTTATACGTCTTCTGGATATAGTCTTGACTGGAGTCGTGGTTCGCATCGCACTATCTTAGTATATGGTTTGGTCCCCCCCCAGTGACCACTGTGTATATCGTGCTACTTACCTGTTTTCTTTGCAAAGTATTGTGTGCATTGTGTATATCTCCGGGTAGGGGATATCTGTATGTGTTAGTGAGTGTCTTATAATAAATACATATTTTTACAAATACATTGTGTGGTTTTTTTTCACTTAATCTACACCAATAAGACTACTTTCTGGTAAAGCAAGCTGCTTTACACTCCTTCTGGACTAAGCCTTAAGGCTGCTCTCCACAGCTACCACTTAGAGAGCTTTCTAAGGTTGTCTAAGACCACTAAAATCACCATAAGGGTTGTCTGGATTAGTGAAGGGTGCTAAACTTACATAAGTGAGCACCATATACTAAGCCAGCCTCCTACAGTCTGTATCTCCTGCTCCAGACAATCTGCACATGTCTGGTCTGTCGGGTACCATGCATTAAAGCGCCAAATTGGATGGGGGAAGTTTACAGAGGCACCCCATTTGAGGAGAAGGGGTGCATGGTCTGAAATACCTTTAGCCAGTATGTGAACGTTCTGTACCTGTAGCAGATCGCAGGCTGGTAGCCAAAAGAGGTCAATCCTATATTCTGTTTTGGAGGCTGCCAATACGTGTGTAGGAGCATCAAGTGGGGTTCCAGCTACGCCAGGAGTCACAAAACCCCATGGAGATGAGGCACACAGAGCGCGTCAGCCTACTAGGTCACGGAACGTCCGATATGTCTTGCTCGATGTCAGGAACTGCGGTGAAGTCCCCTCCGATTAGAGTTGTCCCGGGGGGGGGGGGGTTGCAATGATGGTCTGAAACGCTCGTAGTGTGGGTTTTAGCACTTGTGGGGGGACACAGCTGGAGGCAAAATTGAACTGATTTGTTTCCAGTCGCCCCTCTACGCCCAAATCCGTCCCTAAGGGTCCCAATGAAAATTAGATACTGTAATTGACCCGTCCCGTCTTCCACTGATGAAAGAGGAACACCCCGACTGATTCTGGCTGGCAGTTGCAACAGTGCAATCATCCTTTTAACACCCTGTTTCCTGACCTGGGACCTTGGATCCCTATGACTGGGAGTTATCATACACCCATCTGCCTCTCATTTTAGATAAGGCGCTGGTTAAATACCAAACATATATACGTTTGATGACGGAAGTATTATACACCAAATATTCCTCTTGCTCTGTGGACTATTTACAACGCCAACAATAGACCAGATTCATTGCACTCTGAAGAAGTCCTTCTGATAAGGACGAAACGCGTCGGCTGTGTTTTGATCATCTCGATCATGTTTTAATACTTCATTTAAATAAAAGAAGAACCTGGAAGAGTACTTGTGGACATGGATTTTATAAAATTCTTGGTCTAAACCTATCTGTGGTGCACCTGTGCTGTTTGTTTAAATCGTTATATTCCTGGACTGGAATCACATTGTGACATTGGGTGTTTTTCAGTGTGCACACGTCTCTCTGGGTAGCTCCAGATCATATTCATACAAGTTAGGGATAGCAAGTTAGGCGCTGAGGTTCAAAGGGTTGCACTGTCTAGCCTCCTTGACTTCTACTGTAATTGGTACTGTAATAGGGAATGCCTTGTGGAAGAGTATGGCTGCTCCTCTTGAGCCCCTACAATAGCCCGCATGGTACATTCGGTCGTACCCAAATTGACCCAGGAATGAGCAGTGGGTTCCCATGAGGGTGTCTCCTGGAGTAGCCTTGCATCTGGCCAGTGACGTTTAATATAGTGCCGTACAGCCGATCTTTTATTGTGGTCCAGGTGACCATTCACATTCTCTGATATGACTTTAACTATTATGGAGCTTCAACTGAAAGTATTGGGGAAAATCCAAGCCCTCAAGGGGCGAGATCAGAACACAAGCCAGTGTTCTCTGACCCGGTCCAGAGATGTAGCACACAATAGTGGAGCGCTTGTGTAGTAAGTACCTGAAAAGGTACCTCAAAACAACAATTCTTTCAAACATAACACATCCCCCGACAGCCTCCCACCACATACTTCTGACCCAGAAGCATCTGTTGCTTTTATAAAGAAAATGTATAAATAACTGTGGGGGAGAAAAGAGAAACACACGATTGGGAGCTTCATTCGCCCATATGAGGATAATCTGGCCAGACATCAATGCCCAAGAGTGACAGTGAGCTTTGTATGTATTGTAAATGCAGGAATTCCCTCCCGCATCCTGATCAATTTGAGAATTCAGTCAAAAAGTGTACAGTACAGTTCAATGTTCACATCTGGGTAGCCTGGCTCCTGTTTGCAGGGCCCAAGTGAGTCTTCGTTAAGGATATTTGTCATTCAAGTCAGGGAGTCAGGCAAGGAGGCCCCAACTGTGACCCAAACAGTCCGCAGACCCCGTCTAGGCCCATCCAGTCCTCTGCTCCAGCCCAGATGGGAGAGGCAGTCCAGTAGGGCACACGGCTCCTCGCAGAAGCGGAGGAGTCCGGGGGGGAGAGAAGCAGCCTCCCGGGGCCCCACAGCTGTCTCCTACCTCCACACGGCCAGGCTGACACCAGGTCCATCCAGGATCCCGCAACCGGATGCGGCGGCGGTGGTCCTGCACGTCGCTGCCCCACTGGATCCTCAGCCCAGATGCCAGATCCCCTCGGCTGACGGCAGGGGGTAGAAAAGGAACACTCTGCACCCCACGACCGGGGTCCGCAGCCAAGCATCCCCAGAGCAGCAGACTCAATAGGCCAGGGAGGGCCCGCAGTGTTGTTCATTGGCCTCCATGTCACAGCAATCTGGCCACTATTTTGGTGCTCTTCGTCTGCCATCATAAGTGGGCTCCGGTAGTCCGCCAGGAGCCACGGGCGGACCTCGAGGGCTTCGACCAAACCAGTGCCACGGCGGGGGGCTCGGTAGGGGGGTCAGATCATGGGCTGTCAGGCTGGGTAACGGATGATGGTAGTCGGGCGTTGGGATCACTCTAAAGAGCCGACTGCCATCTTGGCCACGCCTTAGTGCTGTTTTTTAACGCAACATGAGTCCTCATGTCTAAAATGGAAAAAGTAGCACAAAATGCCAGATTTCACCTCGTGCACTCAATTTTACAAACATTTTGCGTAATACGCAAGAGAAAATAAAGCAGATTTCACACACCTCTATTGGTGAGATAGTTGTCTGTCTTCCAGCATTCACAGCCTGGCTGGTTTTGGGCTTCGCACATGACACCTTATGGATCGTAAGACAATAATTGTGTTCGGAATCCTGGTAAGTTCCCAAAGTTTTAGTTTTGATTTTTTCCTTTCATTACCCCCTCACTGGAAATCTTACATCCCCCTTTTTGCACACAGTCTCGCTGGAGCTCGGATATTACCCAGCATTCCACTGCATCTGTTTCTACATGGCATGGGGTATTACTGTATACTGAACGATATGTAAATTTACCCATTTTCGTACTTTCATTTCTATAGTTATACTAGGTATGGGTCCTTAAATTACCTTTATTGTTTGCCGTCTTGGCGAGTTTCTTCAGAGATGTAGCACACAATAGTGGAGCGCTTGTGTAGTAAGTACCTGAAAAGGTACCTCAAAACAACAATTCCTTCAAACATAACACAAACATAACACATCCCCCCAACGGCCTCCCACCCAATACTTCTGACCCGGAAGCATCTGTTGCTCCTATAAAGAAAATATATAAATAACTGTGGGGGGAAAAAGAGAAACACACGATTGATGGCTTCATTCGCCCATATGAGGATAATCTGGCCTGACATCAATGCCCAAGAGTGACAGTGAGCTTTGTATGTATTGTAAATGCAGGAATTCCCTCCCGCCTCCTGATCAATTTGAGAATTCAGTCAAAAAGTGTACAGTACAGCTCAATGTTCACATCTGGGTAGCCTGGTTCCTGTTTGCAGGGCCCAAGTGAGTCTTCGTTAAGGATATTTGTCATTCAAGTCAGGGAGTCAGGCAAGCTCTCACTTGAAAATCGCCAGTGTATTGGAGTGGGATGCCTCTTGATCCGTAGCGTGTTGTCATACCATCACTGGAGCCGGGCATAAGGAAGTCTGTCGTTTGCCCTGAGTTGGCCCCTGTTTCAGAAATTTGGTGCGTCATCTGCGGGGTCTCTGGCCGAAAGTGGCTTCCGAGGGTCTCCCACTGCAGCTACATCCTGATCTTACAGGCTCCAATGACGGAGCGGCCACTGCTCAGTTGCCCATTCCTAGGCCTGCTCAGGGGTGTCAAAAGAAAAGGTGGAGGGTGCAAAAAGAACTTTGAGCCAGGCCGGAAAGAGGAGCATGTAGTGGATGTTGAGCGCATGGAGTTTTTATTTGACTTCTTCAAATGTGCATCGTCTCTGTGGGACCGCTTTTGTATAGTCTGTCTAGATCATAATTCTTTGCGGTGGAGTATCATAGGTTGGTGTGTGATCGAGCGTCTCGAAGGATGGTGTCTTGGTCCCGGTAGTTAAGGATGCGTGCCGCCACCGGATGAGGAGAGGACCCGTAAGGAGATTTCTTGGTCAGAGCACGGTGCACGCACTCCACTACAAAATAACGGGACAGTTTGGCAAAGCAGAACCAGTCTTTCAGAAGATCATCCATTCTGGTTCCCTCCACCCCCTCTGGCAGCCCCATCAAGCGCAGGTTGTTACGTCTGGAAAGATTTTCAGCATCCTCGACCCATTCAGTGAGAGGCGCCAATGTAGACTTCAGCTGAGAAATTTGACATTTAAGGGTTCCAATGTTGGCGTCAGTCATCAAGTTCCGTGTTTCAGCATCAGTGACCCTCTCTGCCACCTTGCGGAGGTCTTGGTGCAGGAGGGAGAGGTTACCTTGTCCTCCACTGCCTTCCTAGTGGCTCGATTTGCTGCAAGGATGGCTGACAGGTCGATAGATGGCAGTGCTGTGGGCAAGGAAGAAGATTCCCAGGGTGCGCCTCTGGCATCAGGCACTGAGGTGTTATTTTGATTTGAGCGGCCTTTGGAGGTGGGAGCTTGCCATGGCCCATGTCCAGACATGGGGAGGGCACCAGACAGATCAAGAGAGTGAAGGGGAGCTGAAGTGGACCCCTCGCCTCAGGGCGACAGGGGAGCAGATGCCAGGGATAGGCCCCAGTTCAAGTCACACGGGGCTCTCTCATAGCCCCCAAGCAGATCAGGCCGGTGGTTCATTGGATTCTCTCTGGATGCCGATCCGCTTGCCACTAGGTAGCATGAGCAGGCGGCAACCCAGGGATTTCTTCAGTGAGGGGAGAGTCTTTTTCCAACAAGGGGGGGCCAAGCAGAAGGAAATGGCAGCACCGCGACCAGCGGTCTTCCGGGCTCGCAAAAATGGTGCAGGGGGCCATAGGTGAGCACATCCCTCCTCACCATGGTAGGCCACCTCCCACACCCTACCCCAGCAGCCGCAAGCCACCACAGCAGAGTCATCCTCAGGAGGCCCCCCACCACCACTGCTCCCACGGCCCCCCTGAGGCAAGGCGGAGTCCCAGGTTTTTTAACACAACATGAATCCTTATGTCTAAAATGGAAAAAGTAGCGCAAAATGCCAGATTTCACCTCTTGCACTCAATTTTACAAACATTTTGCGTAATACGCAAGAGTAATAAAACAGATTTCACACACCTCTGTTGGTGAGATAGTTGTCTGTCTTCCGGCATTCACAGCCTGGCCGGTTTTGGCCTTCGCACATGGCACCTAATGGATCCTAAGACAATAATTGCGTTCGGAATCCTGGTTTGTTCCCTATGTTTTGGTTTTGTTTTTTTCCTTTCATTACCCCCTCACTGGAAATATTACATCCCCCTTTTTGCGCACAGTCTCGCTGGAGCTCGGATATTACCCAGCATTCCACTGCATCTGTTTCTACATGGCATGGGGCATTACTGTATACTGGACGATATGTAAATTGACCTATTTTCGTACTTTCATTTGTATAGTTATACTAGGTATGGGTCCTTAAATTACCTTTATTATTTGCCGTCTTGGCGAGTTTCTTCTTCCTAATCACAGCTATTTCTTCCTGCCTGTTTCACAGCACAACTTCTGCAAACATCTCCAGCCCCCAGAGTCACCCCATCATTCCATGTCAGGTGGCTTTGCCCAACCAGGTTTTGTTTCTCTTCACTAGGTTTCTTTTCGTTAAGTTTCTCTGAGTTGCTCTTTACCACACCGCTCACCAGCTTCTTTCTTAGGTGGTTTGTCTTTACTGTTGGTTCACACAGGCCACATTTTCTAATTACCTGCACTGTTATCCTATTTATTTATATTTGTTGAGACACTTTTTTTAGTGTCTTTTGTAGGTACAATTTATTTATGATTTTTCGTTGTCACTATTGTGTATACGTCCCAGTTCATTAGATACCTTCAGATAGTGACACAATAACATGCTTTTTGTCTTCTAATCAGGTTTCCCATATGACTTCTAAGCTCCTGAGAAAGCACTGGCAGCGTGAAGTAAATTGAGCAGATTTTTCTTAACCACTTCTTCATTTCGTTTTTATAAAACAAAGAATTAAAAGAAGAAAAAGTACACAGTCATCACTTAAATGATAATAGTTGGTGTCGGTGTCACAGCCCATCTTGAGGCAACCTACATACTTTTCTTATCCGTATTTAGTCCATTGCGACAGTGCAGGATAATTGAGCAGAATTTGATGAAGATAAACACTTGATCAAAAAATGTTTGTTGATTGCATACTTCAACAGAATTATTGGAACTTTTTAGGTTTTCACAAAACCTACATAGCTTAATTAATGAGTTAAAATATCATCCAGAAACATTTCTACGGCCCGCTACAATCACAAGTTCAAGGTGTAATCTGGACAACTTTCCAAATCTTACCCTAGCATAGATTCATCATTTTACCACCCAAACGTTTCCTGAAGGGAGTGAACTCCCATCACCACCGGAAGAGGATGCCTTTACTTGGCACACCATGAAAAAGTACTGGAATATTTCATGAGTCTGCCTTCAGAAATGTCTTTTTTTTAAGCAAAGGTATGTAGAAATAGGGCTTTAACATATCTATTTTGCCCTATTATTACAAACTTTTCTTTGGGGGAGAACCCCACTACACCAGGGCTTTAAGTGGGATGGCAAAATTGGGGGGTCTGTAAATGGAGTGCGGCCTATGTAATTAAGGGTGTGTTTTAAACACATAAACAGATTTCTGTGGTTCCTGCATGTGGCACTCGATTGTTGTTTTGGCTCCTCTGAGCTTGCTGGTATTGCTTCCAGGCATATAACACAGCAACTGACATACACATAAAACCAACCAGGACCAGCTGTTTAAGATAAATGAGTACTATTAATGAGTTTGTTGCAAACAATATTAAAAATGTTTCAATTCTGAAAGTGTGAAACTGTGAATTAAAGATTACTGAAGCCTGTGGAAGACGTAGTGCTCTTCAGAGTGTCTCAATCACTCCTGTTATACTAGACTTTTTCTCTCTACATCTCCTCTGTCTGCAAGTCTTATACCCATCTATTTCCTCTTCAGCACCCTCTTTTCACTGCCTCGCATCTCCAATTCTCCACCCTCAGACACACAATGCACCACTCACCTGTAAGCACTGCCTTTTCTTTTACTTTTGCCTTTTGACCATCGCTTAGCGCCTTCACACACACATTTGCAAAGACTCCTTATTGCAACTGAAATGTGTGACCACTGCTCTGTGCACTCTGCTGAAAGGCCAAGGATTGGATGACCATGTATTCAGAACACCTGGAGGCATCTCATTTCAGAGCACGCAGTATACAAGAGCAATGAGCTACACAAAATACAGAAACACAATATCCTGGAAATAGTTAGCACTCCTGGTGTAGGAGGCTGGCTTAGTATATGGTGCACGCTTATTTAAGTGAAACACCTTGCACTAATCCAGATAACCATTATGGTGATTTTAGTGGTCATAGACAACCATAGAAAGCTCTATAAGTGGTACCTGTGGCGAGCAGCCTTCAGACTTAGTCCAGAAGGAGTGTTAAGCAGCTTGTTTTACCAGAACTAATCATCTAGTGTAGGTGAAACAAAAAAGAACCACACAGTGTAGTTATAAAAATAGTTATATTTATTATACACACTCACTAACACATTGGTATATCTCCTACCCGGAGATATCAACACAATATTTCAAATGTAAACAGGTAAATAAGCACAAATACACAGTGGTCTCCAGGGAGAGACCAAACCATATACTGAAGAAGTGGAATGGGAACTGCGACCAAAGTCGGGGCTTGGACCAGAAGACTCATAAGAGCTGGGGACACAAGGAACCACCGAGGTAAGTGCCCAGGAACCCCACAGAGGATGTGTGCAGAGTGGAAACACAGCGGTTGCAGTTCTTAAGAAGAAGGACCCTTTCCATTGGACCCTGAAGAAACCCAATGGAAGATGAAAGGTTGGATAGTCACCCCACCCGTGGATACCCTAGTAGCCAGGATACCTACACCAGGGAAGCCGGGTGCATAGGTGAGAAGTGAAGTCGGAAACGGCCATAGACCACAATGGAAGACTTCAGTAAAGATGCTGCTGGCGAAGACTGTGCAAGAGTACGGTGGAATCCAAGGATGGATTCTTGAAGAGGAGAACCTACAAGCAGAAGGGACAGAGACTATGCCAGTCGGAAGTGACCAGGAGGCACGGAAGTCTAATGACCACCAATGACAGAAGATGCAGGAGTGATGACAGTGACCTTGTGGCTGCAGCTGTGAGGACCAGGCGATGCTGTGGAAGACCAGGAGTCGTTCAGGAGCTGTCCTAAGTCGGAAGTCAAGAACCAGGGGGTGAGTGTCCGGTGGGAGCACCAACAAGCCTTGGCAGCAGCAACAGATGTGGTAAATGATAAAGAAACAGCATTGGGACCAGCAAGGTCCGAGGGACTCACCAAGTACAGGAGAGTCAGAGCAAACTTGAGCAAGCAGGGGAGCCCACTGAAGCCAAAGAGGACCCTCAAGAGGACCCACAGACCTAAGGCACAGGAGTCGCAAGAGGACCTCGAGCAGCTCACCAAAGATGCAGGCCCACGGTGCAGAGGATGCGTGGAGGACAAAGATCTTGGTAGGAAGAGATGCTGGAGGTTGGAGCTTCTTGTAGCCCGAAGATCTCTGGAGGACACAGTCAACAAGCCTTGACAATAGCAAGTCGATGTGGAACACAGGAGTTCTGTTCCTGTGGTTCCGACGAGGGATACTGGCCTCAATCTTGCTGAGAAGACAGTGCAGGCCTGGAGGGAGTTGCAGAACCACCACCTGTGTTACTGAGCATTTCGGGGTTCACAGGGCGTCAGGAGCAGCAGAACGGTCAGCTTGGTTGTGGTGCCTGCAGATGCAGGGGAGTAGTTCCTTCACTCCAAGGAAGATTACTTCAGGTGTCTTTGATGCCCACAGGCCTCGAGAAGGACCTGGATGAAGCACAGGCACAGTCAACGCTGAAGACTGGCAGGACAACAAGACCAGGAGCAGCAAGAGTGTTCCTTGATGCAGTCTCAGTTCCAGGCGAAGTCCAAGAGGCCCAGACTGTTGAAGTGGTTTCAGATTTGAATATTGTCCACAACGAGTCTGAAGAGCCACCCACAGGTAATCTCTTAAGTACCATAGGGAAAGGGTTGGGACGATTCAAGGATCTCTCCCATAGGAGCGGATGGACAGAGGGGAGGATACTCACATATGCTTTTGCCCAGTTTTGTGCAAGAGCGGAAGCCAACGGCTCCCTGAACTGGCTCTAACTAGAGTATGCAAGGAAGGCACCAAATGGGCCCTTCAAAGCAGTCTAGTGGCACTAGCAAGCGCCCCCACTAGAGCCCAATACACTAAGGGCCATATGCATCAAGCATTTTGCCGTTTGCCAATGCAAAACAATACCTTTCTGATGCAGCAAACCCTATTTTGGGATTCGGTAACCTGTTACCGAATCGCAAAATAGGTTTGCGATTCACTATTAGGAAGGCACGTATTTAGGGCGTCCCTTCCTAATACCGACTTGCATTGGTATGCATGAATGTTTTGCAACCGAAATGCGGTTGCAAAACATTTGCATTTTACCACCTACCAAGGGACCCCTTACCCTTTGTGAATGTCTGTAAATGCATTTTCTAAGAGCAGGCACTGGTCCCACGGACCACTGCTGCTCTTAGAAAATGAAAGGAAAAGTTTTCATTTTCTCTTTTGTAAAGCATCCCGTTTTCCTTTAAGGAAAACGGACTGCTTTACAAAAAAAAGATTGCTTTATTTAAAAGCAATCACAGACATGGTGGTGATATTTGCGATTCCCAGGGGGTTGCAAATTGCGACCTACCTCAATAATATTCATGAGGTAGGTCATTTCCTATCCTCTAGGAATCGCAGAAAGTGTTAAACACACTTTCATGCATTCCATTGTGCGATTTTCTAATTGCGAATTGCAAGAATTTGCAATTAGGAAATCGCAAAATGGATTGTTGATGTATCTGCCCCTAAGTCCTGTCTGGGAGGTATTCACACCTCCCTGTGACAGGAAACCTATTGTTCTACCTTCCCCTGCTTGAGCTCAGCTCTGCAGCAGTAGGGCAGAATCGGGTCTGTGGTCGGCAGCAGCACGAGCTTGCTGTTAGACCCTAAAAGGCTGGTACTGGGAATACAGAGGGGTACCCTAGGGGAGCCCCTCAGTACATGGGATCCTACATCCAACACTGGAATCAGTGTTGGGGTGGGATTCCAACATGTTTGATACCAAACATGACTGGTTTCGGTGCAGCCAATAAATAGTTAGACATCGCTTATTTGACTTGATGTGCACTATATGTATTAAACGGCTGGCCACACTTACAAAGCCTGGAGAATCAACTCCGGGGTTTGGAGATGGCCCTGCTCATGCAGGGGCACCCTCACACTTGTAACCAAGCACCTTGTCCTCTGGACTGAAGAGCCTGCCATAGGGGTGACTTATAGGTTTCTAAGTGCAGTGACCTCAGATATAAGGAAACTATTGTACGTAATGCTAGCACCAGCTTACACAGGCTGCAATGGCAGGCCTGTACTCACAGTCTGAGTGGTCGTTCCTAGGTGGCATAATATATGCTGCAGCCCATGGGAGACCCCTGGTGTATCTATGCCCTGGGTACCTTAGTACCATATGCTAGGGACTTACATGGGTACACCAGTAGCGAACTGGGAAGGTACCATAGTACTTACCATAACAAATTTAGAGCAGAAGCACAGTGACCGGGGTCCTAATTAGCAGGATCCCAGTCAGACTAGCGAGAAAACAGAACAACAACAGCAAAAAGTGGGGGTAACCTGAAGCAGATCCTACTTTCCTACACCTAGTAAATGCAATATTAAGTAAAACTTGAAACATAAACAGGAACTACATCAGACTACGTTAGTTTTGATTCAGTGTTCAGATATCGATCACTGTGCCAGTAAAGCTAGGGGCATGAATATAGGGCCCTGGTTTAATGTCCGTTTTTAATTACTAATGGGTCTCAGACCCGGAGGGAAGCAGCCCACTTAAAGCCCCACACCTATCTGGAGAAAGTGAAGCTCACACGCTATGCTTGCTTGATTCAATTCAGAGATTATATTTACCTTCCACTCTTTTCAGAGATCACCAGTCACTGCTTCTTGAGCGGCCAACCTTCCACACAATCATAGAGAGTATTGGACTTGCTCGCTACTGTCATTGACGCTGTGTAATATGGAGCTGGTATTATAATTTTTGCAGAGGCTGCGTTTGTCTCCCAGCCCAGCACCCCCCACCCCCAAATTACTATAGGCCTCTCTTTATCATCAATTGGTCAAGCAGCAAATCAGCCAAATATACACAAACTAACTAAAAAAACTGATTGACGCGAGCCACTCTTTCGGCCAGGCCACTCTCGAACTGCTCTTCCACCAGTCTCACTCGAGCGTGAACTCAACATCTCTAGATTATTTGGTTACAATGATAAAACTGTGATCCTCACCCACTGCTTCTTCTCTGTCACCTCTGCTGCTTGGTTGTTAGTGATAGGTGCACTAATATTCATTATAACAATTTCAACTCGCTACAAATCACAACTAACATAAGCCTACTATGTCACCTTCCCACAAAAAAACATGGGTTTTTAGAGTTCATTGGTAAATCTAAATCCTCCATTTTTTTTTTACAAAAGTCTACATTTGGAAGATAATCCACTGGCTGAATTTCCTCCGTGACTGACTGAATGAATGAAATGTAACTTGTTCGAGTACAAACAGTGAACCCGTCACCTCAACAAGGTATCTCAGCACTTAACCTGAGCACACTAGATTCACAACTCAGTGTTAAAAAGCCAGGTCGTAAGAGCTTTATGAAACAAAAGATCTACACAAAAATTCCTTTAAAAAGCTGGAAGTAGATTCCATTGTCTGGATTATCAATGGTGGAAAGAGTTTTTACCAAGAGAAGATCGTCAGAACTGAGGAACGGGTAAGAGATTGGCCATTGTGGAAAGAGTGTTCACCAAGAGAAGCAAGGTAAAACTGAGGAACGGTCGAGAGATTGGCCATTGTGGAAAGAGTGTTCACCAAGAGAAGCAAAGTAAAACTGAGGAACGGGTGAGAGATTGGCCATGGTAGAAACAGTGTCCACCAAGAGACGCATGGCAGACCGTGGAAGAAAATTCAACCGGTGGATTCTAATCTGCATTATCTCCAGAAATTGGAGGGTTTTTAGAGGATAATATTCTTTAAATTAGGACCTATATATCAGCTTGAGAGGCTCATTACTTAGAAATAGAGATTCCATTTGTGTCACTACTTCAAGCATTTACCATTCCCGGAGACAGTTGATGCATTGCTTCAGCTCAAAGGAAGCATACAGCAATGTACCAACACCTTGTTGTGGTCGTCTTAAATTGTAGAACACAATAACTTACCCATTTAATGTTGACTGTGAGTATCTTTTCTTGTTAAACAATCGCTGCTTGCCACGTGATACAACCTACCAACCCAGAGCACAAGACCCCACTTTCCTAACCTACCTTCGAATCTGCTCCATGCCTTACACAGCGATATGCTTGGTGTCAAGAGTGGCAGAGAGATCTTTAAAAAGTAATTTACCTAAACCAACAATCCTCACTGTATGGTTAATTAACCAGGATGGGAGCTGTACATTTCTTTTACTCCGCTTTACCAGGGGTTGGGGCCTCTCTGGTTGTTGCCTCCATGCCCTTGTGATCAGGTTTTAGCGCACTCTACAATGTACTGTACACTGTTTTGTAAGTTTTTTTACTCCCACCAGAAAGTGATAGTTGGTCCCTTTCATAAAAAATTAACTGGTAAGGTCAGTGATGTCATACTTAGGCCATAGTAAATGTATCTCTTTGTCTCTTCCTATTTCATGCTCTTTCTCTCTGTCTGGGGTTCTCTCTTCGCCTCACGCTTTTTGTCACAAGTTCTGTCTCGTCCTCTCGCTCAGTCTTTTGCGCTCCTTCTCATGTCCACTCACTCATGCTGTTCCGCGTCTTTCAGTTGCTCAACCACTCCAGCACTTTTACTTGTTTCCTGGCTGGCTCTTTTGCTCACTATGTCCCAGCCAAATTTATTGTTCCCGCTTTCTTCCCAATGTAGAAGAATTGGTAGGAGCCCTATCTGGAACAGATGTGACAGGCTGAAGCATTAGCATTAGGCCCCCTACCAGCCCATGACAGATGATTTATATTGTGGCAAGAAAGCTCCCTTTTACTGTTTTACCTCTATTATCCCTGGGCTTCGGGACATTGCTGGGTTACATGATGAATGAGGCGATGGACACATGAAGGAAGGCTCCTAATGCCTTCTCGAATGTTCTGCAACGTGTCACCTTACTCCAAGCCATACATAGTGAATGCACGTACTCACAAAGGACCCTGTTGCACAACGTGTTGGCAAAATGGCCAGCTATTCAGAGAAAAATAATTCTCTTGAACGTTTTAGTGATTAGTTGCCTTTTGCAAGGAGCTTGGGAATTTGTTGGCAGAAGTCAACCCCCTTTGAATGGAATCCTGGCAGCTCGATGGAAAAACAGATGGAAGGGATCCAAGCTACGGTGTTCAGCAAAAGTTGGAATCCTAAATCGACACTCAGTGTGAATCTAAACACATAGATCTGATCTTGTGCCATTGCTCCCACTCTGCAACATCATGATTTTGTGGAGACGACATAAACAGATTACCGTACTTTCAGACGCCCTGTGTCCTTGGTAACATTATGGCGCCATTTCACGATCACACTGTTTCCTGTCTTTAAATTTCATTTTACATTACATTTACATTTTACACTGCGGTTTAGTCATAGGAGACGAGCTGAAAAAATTATTGTGGTTCCCGGTTCTGTTGACTCCATGTTGAATAAAAAGTGGGAAGATTAAGAATTGCCTTCAGGAGGTCTTGAAGTGCAGTGGGCTCATCCACTTGTGAAATATGTGGAACTTGATCCATTTTATGATTGACAAATGGCTATAATTGTATTAACAAATCTCTGCTTCTGCCCCCTCTGCATACACACACTACTTTCCCTGTGCCCCGCACTCTCTCCCAACTCTCACGACTCTCTCTGCTTTGGCTCCCCCTCTGTGCAGCAGTGTCAGTGGTAGAGGCTCGCTGAAAGTATACCACGTGACACAGCAGCGCACGTAAAGTGAATGCCAGTGGGGTTTCCTGCATCGTTCAGTCACCTCAATGCGGTTGAGAAACAGAAGTCAAGCGCCCTTACATTAGTACCATCGCAATGTAAATGCCTCCACCTCACTTCTGAAATCTGTGAGTCCCCACGAACAAAAAGATGAGCAGTCTCAGGGCGTTTCCAGTGAAATGGTGAAAAACATGAAACGCAAAAGCAGAACTCGTTTAGATGTATCCCTTCTTGCACTGAGAAGAAGCTGCTGATTCTAACGGAGACCCTAAAACAGTGAGACGGTGTTAAGGAGGGTCAGGCTGAGGGGGCTTCCAGCACTGGATACGTCACTCACTGCTGAGGTCCTAGTGTACTGCTAGGGAATGCTGACCTACACAGAATCCAACGGCTCTGAGGGAGCGTTACTTGGCCTGCTGCTGGAGACGTCTCCCACTGACGAGGCACTATCCCACAACATAATGCACTGGTGAAGTGTTACTTGTGGAAGGGCGCACTCAGTACTGAGAAAGAAGTCCTGGAAGCAGCTCACACACCTGTGACCGTTTAGCACTGAGAAGGCTGTGCTGGATGAAGCCAGCATTACCTGGCCCCCTTAAACACAGAGACATTAGTGGAGTGGCATGGTCCTTCTGCATATGACCTAAGGCACTGGATGGATTGACCACTGCTGGAGTCTTCTAGCGCAGAGAGGGCACTTGGGGGATTTGGGAAGTTCTCACTTCTGGAGACTTTTAGTGGTAAGAAGAAACTCAAACTGCAGGGGGATATCAGATATTACCTGGGATTGTGAAAGTGCTCTGGAGGCACATAGGGATGAGGCTGTTACTCCACTCTTGAAGTCCTACAACGTTGAGAACACACATCTGGAAGAAGCTCAGTCTGTTAGATTAAGAAGGCACTCAGGGCCAGACAGGACTATCTTCGGCACAGCATTTCCCCAATGGGCTGGAGTACAGTTTTGAAATCCCAGGGCCACTCCTGGTGCTTCTGTCACTTTCCCAGCCCCCAAGGAGAATCAAAGAAGGCAATAAGGGCTTTAAAAGGAAGAGGGAGGGAAGTGGAGACAAGCAATCGAAGAGGGAGAAGAGAGAGAGGAGAGAATAGATGGATGAAAAGAGTGAGACTGAATGAGGAGACAAAATGAGTGTGTTTTAGTTTGAGCACTGGAGGGCTGCCTTTGGTTCCCAGCCCAGCCCGGAAGGCACTGCTAACAGAAGTGGAAAGTGCTGAAAAGGTTTGGGGCTGAGGCTCACACTGGTGAAGTCATCTACTCTAGGGACAGTCTTTAATTTACACTCCAAATTGCTGTGATTTGTTAAGAACTATGTTAAGCAGCCTCTGTTGCATTGGTTGAGGCTGGGGAAGCTGTGGGCGTGTCTGCTACTTCTTGAACTGACAGAGGACTCTATGGGGAACCAATGGAGGACGCCGGCACTGTGGGACTCCGGATCAGAGCTTGATAGCGCCGCAGGGCCTCTCCTTCGACCACAATGCTCTCACGGCCGGACTGGCCGTAGCGGGCACCGGGCATTTCCCCGGTAGGCCGGAGGGGTAGGTGCTGGTTTCTGGCCGTGGGGGCCGGTTTTGTCGCTGGGGCCGATTCTGCAGCAGTGGGAGTGGTGCTTTTTACTAGCACCCCCGCCCACGGCTGGTCGAGCAGCTATTGGCCAGGGCTGATTGCTGTTCCCAGTCCGGCCTTGAATGCTCTAGTGTAGATGATGATAACCCTGTGACCCAGCTCGCTCTCATGCTGCTGCTGCCAACCAGACCTTCTGCTGTGGTGGGCCACCAGGGCAGCTCTACAACAGGGAAGACTGGGGTAAGGCCTGTGACCAGGTACTGAGATCATCTACCACTCACCTGACCCGGCAGCTGCTCTTTCTGTCCTCTAGTTGGGTGGACTTCAGTACCAAGCATGAGCTCTTGATTTTGGGGCTACGTGCACAACCTGTCTGAAGACATGGGGAGTCGGCTCGCTGCTATAGCCAGGTTGTGTGTGCAAAGGTACCCCTAATTCTGCTTCCCTCTATTGACTGGCTGTGTTCAGGACTCTGCATCTGGTATCCCCGGTGGTACCGGAGACCTGGAGAGCTCGTGAGGATCCGAATTTGAAGTGTGTGTACCATAGTATGCTGATCAGTTCTTCAGTGCATGCTGCAGTGCTCGGGAGAGACTCCACCCAGAGACTTCATACAAACACCAACGGTCGTAGGAGGAGTTAGGACCCAGGCAGTCGCATGTTTTTGTGAGCGCCAGTGACATAGTTTTAGGAAACCTTTCCATAACTTCGCTACTGTTCAAATCTGTCTTTAATTTTCCCAAAAGGTGCCTTACCTCGGAGACAAAAACATGATAAAAAAATCTCTTTATTCTTTCATGCACTGTATTCAAGGTTGTTTTAAAAACTAAATATTTTAATGCCATTTTTAATTACAACAACGCAAGAAACAAAAAATGAAGAAATAACAAAATAAGAAGGCAAGTTCTACAGACCGAGGCAGGAGCCTAGAAAACATAATGGGATAGCCAAAGGAGAGGTCAATATCGCCAAGAAAAAGGAGACATAAACTCAGAAATTCATTTCTCTGTTGTCCTTGAATCCGGGAGACACCCATACCCACGGGCCCCTCCATGCACATTACCAGCCAAATAGACGGCACAGACTTCACCCATCCTAGAAGCTACCTGCCATTCAAAGCAGTCGTTTGAGACCCATATCAAAGTCAGTGAAGCTGCCGCCGGAGAGGGAACCCCCGAGACAAGAACCCCCATAATAATCTGACCGTCATGGTTCACCCGGGGGCAGGCCAGCAAAATTGCTTCCTAGGCTGGTATGATCGTCACCATCTGCACACCTCTGGACTCTTCTTTACCTATTGCTTCCTTCTCATAGTCCGCCGAATCTCAGCAGCTCCAGCCTCCATCTATAGATATGGGGCCCACGAGCCAATTTCCAGCTCATCGTGATCTGTCTACGAGTTAGAATCAGAGCCAAATCTGGAAACTGGTCAGTAACGTTCCGGGCCACGATTGTGAAGACCAAGCAAGCACAATAGTGATCGCACTCAAACTCTCGATCGGTGGCTCCTTGAAAAACCTGTAGGACAGACAGCCAGTATTGCGACAGTAAAGGGCATGACCATCATACAAAAGGGCCCCTTTTTGACATGGTCACCCTCACTTTTTACCTGCTATTTGATGTGATTTTGATTAGAAGTGCACTGGGTCTCTACTAGCCAGGCTCCAAGTGCCAGATCTATTTCCCAAAACTGTGCAATTGTTTCCGCAATTGGCAATACCTTTGGCACTTCCTGTAAGTCTCTAGTAAATGGTACCCAGGGCAAAGAGGCTAAAGAGGGTCCTTAAGGGCTGCAGCCCGAATTGTGCCACCCTAAAGGACCCCTCACCAAACACATACAGACTGCCATTGCAGGGTGCATGTCTTGGTGCAGACAAAAGTGAAATCACTACATGGCACAAAGCCCTGAATGCAGTGTAGGTAACTCACCTCTACAGCAGGCCTTACATCCCTAAGGCAGGGTGCACTATACTACATGCGAGGGCTTACTGAAAGAGCAAACATGCCCTTGTGCTGGTCATTTCCATTATTGCCAGAACAAGTGATCACGGAAGCCATTTTAAAATCGTGCTGGATACTGGTGAAAACGCATTCCCAGCTACACGCTGGCTTCACTGAAAACAGATGTTTGGTATCAAACATCCCGTATTAATAAACCCACACTGATTCCAGTGTTGGATTTATTAATACATGCACCCAGAAAGAAAAGCAAAGAGAAGCAACACAAAGTTACAACAGCATAAATGCTAAAAAAGAGAGAAAGGATTTTTCCGGACTCTTCAATGTTGTCAAGCACGATATTTCAATAGTTGCTTTGTTCAAAAGAATGATGCACCACTGCAGCATTTGTTCAAAAGAACGATGCACCCATGCAGCCAACGCGTTTCAAACCTAAAATTGTTGAAGTATGGGAGGCACTCGAAGTGTATCATTCGTCCAATCCCAAACGACACTAAGTTGTCGACTGTGGTGAGTCGAAACAAAATAGATAGAATTTTCAGATGGTAGACGCAAAGGTTCAGAAACGCTTGGTGGGACGCGATCTTTCACGCTCCCGCCAACACGGTAATAGTGTGGTTCACACTTCAGCAATTTTAGGTTTGACGAATTTCTTCATCAACTACGCAGCTAAAGAAACTATATATTCGACCGCAGTACAGTTGTTTATTGCCCTGGAGAAGCCCTATTCAGGGTGAAACGCGTTGGCTGCATTCTTGTGAACAAAGGCTGCATTGGTGCATCGTTCTTTTGAACAAAGCAACTATTAAAATATCGTGCTTGACGACATTGAAGAGTCTGGAAAAATCCTTTCTCTCTTTTTTAGCATTTATGCTGTTGTAACTTTGTGTTGCCTCTTTTTGCTTTTCTTTCTGTATTATTGTTGACAGGTCTATAGGCAGTGGACCTTGGAGGTGGGCAACAAAGAATTCTGTGCCTTATAAAATCAGAGTGTATAATAGGTTAGTGCAGCGTTAATTATCCCTTGCTGCCTGTCTCTCTCTTTCTAATATGTTCACCCAGAGGGCACCTTAATGGGGCCCCCTGAAAATCTACCAGCCACTGGTGTGCTGGCTGACTGATTTTCGCCAGCCTGCCCTCAGAGACACATTTTTGACGCCCACAAGGGTGAGGGCATTTGCCCTCAGAAGGTCAGAAATAAAGCCTGCTCGGGCAGAGGGTGTTTACACCCCCTCCCGCAGGATGACCCGCAGATTAGCATTCCAAGGCAGGGAAGCTTCAAAGACTTCACCCCCTTTGGCATGCAAGTCTGGGTTAATTCACAGACGAGGATGCCCCTGGACAGGTGGGAGGAAAAATTAGCAAGTCAGATAGGTGTGTCAACCCTCAGGCTAGTACCACTCCTAAGGGGCTACCTGAAGTGGAGCCAACTTTTCAAAGTTAAATATCTTGGTGATGACAAACGTAGGACATGGTTATGACCTCAGGAAGTGGTTATATATGGGACGTATGGACCCCAGGGGTTCGTAGCCCATTAGCTACTAACCTACACTCACCTAAAGCCCCTAAATTCAGTATTTAGGGAGACCCTGGCACAAGAAAAGCAGATCCGGCTGTACAATGAAGAAGGACACTGAAGAGCCGCGAAACCAAAGACTGAAGAAGGAGAAACTGACCTGGTCCCAGGCCTGTCTGCTGTTCCTGTCGAATTGCATCCAAGTCGTCTTGTCCTGCAAGCTGTTGTGCCTCCCAAAGCATGAGAGGAATGCCTGCCTTCAACAAAGACCCAGGTACTTCTGTGGAGCAGGAATATATGATGTTACAACGCAAACAATTACAAAACATGCTTTTACAATGCTGTTTTCACATCGCAACTACCATTACATCGCATGATTTTACAACGCATGCCATTACGATGCATTTTTAAAAACTACCATAACAACGCACACCGTTACAACGCATACCATTACAACGCATGATGCTTTTAGTGCAACAGTAGGATAAGTGTTGGATAGTGTAGGGGTAAAAATTACGATTCCAATCTACCCCAAATCCCATTCCCACCCTAAAACTCAAATCTCCATTACTTACCTCATAATGTGTTGTAATGGCATGCGTTGTAATGGCATGCGTTGTAATGGCATGCGTTGTGTCAGGAATCCCCTCCCGCACATGGATTCCCTCCCACGATGCCACTTCCGTGAACCTGGTGCGCTTGGAGGAGAGCAGACTACAACTCCCAGAATTCCCTCCGGCAACAATTGCCTTTTGCCACTCAAGAGTTCTGGTTACATAACACCAAGGGAAACGCCTAGTTTTCATGTTATGCAACTCAAGAGTTATGGTTGCATAACACCAAGGGGAACGGCTAGTTTTCATGTTATGCAACTCAAGAGTTCTGGTTACATAACACCAAGGGTAACGCCTAGTTTTCCTGTTATGCAACTCAAAAGTCATGGTTATACAACGCCGAGAGTACTACTTAAGGAGAAGATCACTGGGACTCGGCGTCGGATATTCTGATCTTTGCCGGAGTACCTGGTTGAGGTACACGGACCCGTTGGTGAGTTGAGCGGCGGAAGGAACATTCTAAGGAGCGGAGGAGAGGTGCTGGCGTGTGCTTCCTGCCCGTGTCCTGTCCCGTTCTGAGAGCCGTATTCAACATCATTGGGCACAACTCCCGTTGGTAGAGCCGAAGCTCCCAACAGCCTGACAAATTGGAGAAAACGAGGTTGGTGCGAGCCGAAGCTCCCAACCCTCGTTCCTTGGGTAAACACACGCTTAGAGCTAAGACGCTATCCAGGAGGTGTTTCCGCGTCTTAGCCATCGACACTCGTAGGAGAACTGGGATAGGTAGAGCGGCTGCTCCCATCCATTCTCTGCGCCACCTTGGGTATCATCACTTAAACCCGGATACAAGAGACGCACACCAGGAGGTGTTCCCAGCGTCTTTGTGTTGTGGCAGCACTCTGGGGGATACTGGTAGAGCGGCTGTTCCCAGGTGGTAGAGAGCCAGGTGGTGACTCCCACGTGCCCCCCGTAGATTCCACAACCTTGGAACTACCCTTCACAGCGGTCGAGTGGCATTGTCGGCCACTGCTTAGCACTGTGCCCTCCGTTGGAGCATACCGGGTCCGGTGTGCATGCGGAGGACGGTTAGACGAGCTGTGAATGGGTATCGTACTTTAACTGGTGATTCCAGTACCGGTATTCTTTGTTGTCTGTAGTTGTTTATCTGTTTATTAAATCATCCTTAAACCTCCATTTCTCTGGTCCGTCGTCTGTTTGTCCCAACCCCGAGAAAGCCAGGACGTTACATAATATCCGACCTCTTCCATAACTATCTCCTGGTTGGGCGAACGACATGGCCACGATTGAGGATGTGTTGGCCGTCTTAGCCGCGATGCAAATCGAGCTCACCGCTTCCAGACAGGAAACAGCAGACGTTAAGGCTAGAATGGACGCTCGGCAGAACGATCCGCTACAGGCAGGTGCCTCTCACACGGCCACGGCTCCTGCGGTTGTGGTAGAGATGCCCGTAGCCATTCCTTTGGCGACACCAGAGAGGTACAGCGGAGACCCCAACACAGTGCAGGTATTCCTCACTCAAGTAGCACTGCATCTGTCCTGCAAACCAAAGGCCTTTCCTACCAGCCAAGCCAGAGTGGCCTTTCTGATCTCGTATCTTGCTGGGAACGCGGCACAATGGGCAGTCCCACTGGTGAGCAGGGACGACCCTATCCTATGTGATTGGGGAGCCTTCCGCGAGGAATACTTGAAGGTGTTTGATCGAAGGGCGGACTCGTATACTGCCGATCGAGAGATGTTGGAGCTGAGGCAAGGCAACAATGATCTGGTGCAGTACCTTAATGCTTTTCGAAGGTTAGTGGCCGAAACCAAGTGGCCCATAGCCAAACAAACCGCGCTGTTTCACCAGGGCTTGAGCGAAGAGCTCAAAGATGTGGTAGCACAAATCGACCCCCAACCCAAGACATGTGAAGGCTTGATCAACCTGGTGCTACGGCTGGACCATAGATTGAACGAAAGAAAGGGCGATCACAAGAGGAAAGGGAAAGCGCTGCCATCGTATATTTCGATGGGTGGCCCTGAGACCAACTCCTCCACCAGGACGGAACCCATGGACATAGGAGCTATAAGGGCGAGCCTTACAGCCACTGAAAAAGAATCACGCCGCAAGCAAGGCCTTTGCCTTTACTGCGGGAAAAAGGGGCACTATGTACGCGAGTGTCCAGCCAAGCCAAAAACCTCACGATACCAAGCGAACAAAACGGTGACAGCAGTGGTGGAAGCACCGGCGGAAAACTGAGGGACTCCGGGTCTAGGGAAGGGGCATCTTGGAGTCACACCCACATCCCTTCCATGTTGAGCCCGAATCAAAAAGGGCGAAGACATTTGTTTATTACCTTACACGTAGGAGTGCAGGACCAGTGGATACCTGTGGTAGCCATGATTGATTCAGGAGCCACGGGCATGTTCATGGACTACAATGAAGCACGGAGACTGGGTCTCACTCTCCTTCCCAAACAGATACCAGAGGAGGTGTATGCAGTGGATGGGAGAAGTCTGGTGACCGGACCTATCGGACAGCACACAGGAGAAATACCGGTGAGGTTCGGAAAACTGCATAACGAACGTATCGATTTTAGCATAATCAGAGCCCCGCAGTACGGGGTCATATTGGGTCTACCCTGGCTCCAAAAACATAACCCAACGGTGGATTGACCTACGCATCACATTGAGATGACTTCCCCGTTTTGTGAACAATGGTGCGGCATGCGGCAGGACCCCCACGAAGGTGAGGTAGGCGAAGGTCACACGGTCGCCACGGCAGCAGAAAAGGACGTAAAGCTGCCCAGAGTGTATCACAGTTTCGGGGACGTCTTCGATGAAATCCGAGCGGAGGTGCTCCCTCCACAAAGACCGTTCGACTGCCAAATCGACCTGGTTCCGGGGGCTAACGTTCCCAGCGGCAGACTGTATGCGCTCACAGAACCCGAAAACGTACATCTACGGGGATATTTGGATAAGTTACTAGGGCTGGGGTTCATCAGGCCGTCGAAATTCCCTGCCGCATCGCTTCTCTTTTTCATTCCGAAAGCGAATGGCGAATTGAGGGCCTGCGTGGACTTTAGGGCCTTGAACGCGATAACCATAAAAAACCGGTACCCCCTGCCTCTCATAAGCGTTCTCCTGGAACAGGTAAAAAAGGCCCAAATATACACAAAGCTTGATCTCAAGGGGGCATACCATCTTGTGCGCATGAGGGACGGCGACGAATGGAAAACCGCCTTTAAGACCAGGTTCGGGCTCTTTGAGTACCTTGTCATGCCGTTCGGACTATGCAATGCCCCTGCCGCCTTCCAATACTTCCTCAATGAGGTGTTCCGGGAGGTATTGGATATCTACGTGGTCGTTTACATAGACGACATACTCATCTACTCCAACTCAGAGGAAGAACACGTACAGCACGTATCCGCAGTTCTCAAAAAACTGAGGGAAAACATGCTATACTGCAAACTCAGCAAATGTGACTTCCACGTCACATCAGTGGAATTCCTTGGGGTGATGCTGAGCCCCAACGGACAGGAGATGGCGGAACGCAAGATCAGAGCGGTGGAGGAGTGGCCGGTGCCCCGAGGAGTAAAGGAAGTCCAGAGCTTCATAGGCTTCGCCAACTTTTATAGGCGTTTTATTGAGGGGTTTTCAGGCTTGGTTGCCCCGATCACGCAACTACTAAGGAAGTCTCAGGAGTTCGTGTGGGGACCGGAAGCACAAAAAGCATTTGTGGCCCTCAAGAAGGCCTTCAGCACCGCCCCGGTGCTAGCTCACTCGAATCCGGAATTACCCTATGTGGTAGAAGCGGACGCCTCTGATGTGGCGCTGGGTGCCATTCTATCTCAGAGGAATGAGATGTCGGGTTTGCTCCATCCTGTGGCGTACATGTCTCGTAAATTGAACGACGCGGAACGCAATTACCATATTGCGGAGAAGGAACTACTCGCAATAAAGGACGCATTTGCTGAGTGGAGGTATTTGTTAATGGGGGCCAGACACGTGGTTACAGTGTATACGGACCACAGAAACCTCCAGTTTCTGACGGCGGCGCGGCATTTGTCTCCTCGTCAAATGAGGTGGATGATCTTTTTCTCCGGTTTCAATTTCCACGTCACATACCGACCCGGTACGGAGAACAGGAAAGCGGACGCGCTTTCGAGGCAATCGAATGGCAGGGATCCGCAGCCGGTTGCCGAACATTCCATCATCCCTCCAGGAGTTGTGATAGGGGTGATTCAACCACAGACGTTCCTCAGGGGGGTCCAGAAGGGGACCCATACCTTCATGTGGCGGAGGTGGCTTCGCAGTCACAAGGAGTGGCAGATGAAGGACGGGATTCCGGTGAAAGGACGATGTATGTTGTTACCCACACCTAGGCTTCGAAAACAGGCCTTCACCTGGTGCCACGTGTCTCCCTGTGCCGGCCATCTGGGTGTCGAAAAGACGGTAGCGAGCCTAGGACGGCAGTTCTGGTGGCCTGCCATGAGAACAGACGTCCGGAATTGGTGTTCATCATGTACCGTTTGCGCATCCATGAAATCGGACCACAGAAGATCGCAAGGACTCCTCCAACCCCTTCCTACACCGACCAAACCCTGGGAAAACATATCCTTAGACTTCATTGTCGGGCTACCAAAGGATCAAGGAAAGACGGCCATACTGGTGGTGGTGGACTATCTCACGAAGATGGGGCACTTCCTCGCTTGCAAACAGGTACCTTCGGCAGGAGAGCTGGCGTCGTTGTTATTGAAGAATGTAGTGAGACTACATGGCCTACCCAACGTGATCGTGTCGGACAGGGGGTCTCAGTTCACGTCGCACTTCTGGAAAACTTGGTGTTCGGCGTTACACATCAAGTCTGCCATGTCCACGAGTTATCACCCGCAGACGGACGGCCAGACGGAGCGCCTGAACCAGTCGCTCAAACAATATCTACGTTGTTTTGTAGAGCAAGGGAAGGATGAGTGGGTGGACCTACTTTGGATCGCGGAAATCGCGTACAACAACGCCACACATTGTTCCACCAAGGCTTCCCCTTTTTATAGTAACTACGGCCATCATCCCCGGTTCTTGCCGTTTCTGCACCCAGTCAGGGAAGACAGATTGCCGACAACAGCCAAGAGGGTGGCCCGCATCAAGGAGGCCTTGATGAGTTCTCGAGTTGCCCTGGTGGGGGCTAAGGCCACATATAAAGCCTTTTCTGATAGGAGGAGAAGGCCTGGACCGGTCTACAAACCTGGAGATTATGTCTGGGTCTCTACACAGCACATGAGATTCAAGAAAAGTAGCGTGTTCCATCCCCGCTTCATGGGCCCATATAGGATCCTTCGATGCATCAGCCCGGTGAATGTGAAAGTGTGCCTGCCCCAGTCCCTGCGGATCCATCCCGTGTTCCACGTTTCCCTCTTGAAACCCGCGAACGCGGTGAGGCCTCGTACGCCGGTGTCGGTGACTGTGGATTCGGAGGTGGAGTACGAGGTGGCTGGTATCTTGGATTCCAAGTGGCGCAGGGGCAAACTATGGTATCTGGTGGCATGGAAGGGGTACGGACCCGAGGAGCAGTCATGGGAACCTGCGGCGGGGGTTCACGCTCCTCGTCTGGTATCGTCGTTCCATCGTCGATATCCTTCCTGTGCTGGTCCTGATGGGGGACGCTGATGGGAGGGGGATGTACTGTCAGGAATCCCCTCCCGCACATGGATTCCCTCCCACGATGCCACTTCCGTGAACCTGGTGCGCTTGGAGGAGAGCGGACTACAACTCCCAGAATTCCCTCCGGCAACAATTGCCTTTTGCCACTCAAGAGTTCTGGTTACATAACACCAAGGGAAACGCCTAGTTTTCATGTTATGCAACTCAAGAGTTCTGGTTGCATAACACCAAGGGGAACGCCTAGTTTTCATGTTATGCAACTCAAGAGTTCTGGTTACATAACACCAAGGGTAACGCCTAGTTTTCCTGTTATGCAACTCAAAAGTCATGGTTATACAACGCCGAGAGTACTACTTAAGGAGAAGATCACTGGGACTCGGCGTCGGATATTCTGATCTTTGCCGGAGTACCTGGTTGAGGTACACGGACCCGTTGGTGAGTTGAGCGGCGGAAGGAACATTCTAAGGAGCGGAGGAGAGGTGCTGGCGTGTGCTTCCTGCCCGTGTCCTGTCCCGTTCTGAGAGCCGTATTCAACGTCATTGGGCACAAGTCCCGTTGGTAGAGCCGAAGCTCCCAACAGCCTGACAAATTGGAGAAAACGAGGTTGGTGCGAGCCGAAGCTCCCAACCCTCGTTCCTTGGGTAAACACACGCTTAGAGCTAAGACGCTATCCAGGAGGTGTTTCCGCGTCTTAGCCATCGACACTCGTAGGAGAACTGGGATAGGTAGAGCGGCTGTTCCCATCCATTCTCTGCGCCACCTTGGGTATCATCACTTAAACCCGGATACAAGAGACGCACACCAGGAGGTGTTCCCAGCGTCTTTGTGTTGTGGCAGCACTCTGGGGGATACTGGTAGAGCGGCTGTTCCCAGGTGGTAGAGAGCCCGGCCGGGTGACTCCCACGTGCCCCCCGTAGATTCCACAACCTTGGAACTACCCTTCACAGCGGTCGAGTGGCATTGTCGGCCACTGCTTAGCACTGTGCCCTCCGTTGGAGCATACCGGGTCCGGTGTGCATGCGGAGGACGGTTAGACGAGCTGTGAATGGGTATCGTACTTTAACTGGTGATTCCAGTACCGGTATTCTTTGTAGTCTGTAGTTGTTTATCTGTTTATTAAATCATCCTTAAACCTCCATTTCTCTGGTCCGTCGTCTGTTTGTCCCAACCCCGAGAAAGCCAGGACGTTACACGTTGTAAAGGCAGTTGCGTTGTAACAATTGCATTGTAAAAGCAGTGCGATGTAATGACTGTGTTGTAATGGATGTATCCCGTGGAGCAGCGGAGCTGCTCTCTTGCAGACACACCCAAGAATGACTGTGAGAACTCCAGACCCCCCCAAAACCCACCACCGCAAAGCACCACTGCACCAGAGCCTCCCAGCCCGAGTCGACGTGGTCCCCAAACCGGTGAGCATGGTCCCCAAGCCCTCAGGAGACAGAGTCCACTTTGGTTTTGGTCCTTGTGAACTACCCTTTGCGGCCTGTAGCCTCTGTGTGCAGGCTCCCTCAATCGTGAGTGCCCCTGGATGAAGAAACCCGACACCTCAAAGACCCTCTGCACCCAGCCAGATGAGAAGAGGACCACCAGTGTCCCCACATCTCCTAGCATCACAAGTGTTGAACCCTCTGGTTGGTTCAGCCCGACTGCCCTTCCAGTCCAAATCTGCAGCCTCTTTTTGCGCAGTCCGATCCCCATTCACTAACATTGGGCACCCAACACTGTACTGCACCACTGCACCCAGCCGCCCTAGTGCCGCTGGAGGTGATCTACAGTTGCTTATTTCAATAGTTGCTTTGTTCAAAAGAATGATGCACCACTGCAGCATTTGTTCAAAAGAACGATGCACCAATGCAGCCAACGCGTTTCAAACCTAAAATTGCTGAAGTATGGGAGGCACTCGAAGTGTATCATTCGTCCAATCCCAAACGACACTAAGTTGTCGACTGTGGTGAGTCGAAACAAAATAGATAGAATTTTCAGATGGTAGACGCAAAGGTTCAGAAACGCTTGGTGGGACGCGATCTTTCACGCTCCCGCCAACACGGTAATAATGTGGTTCACACTTCAGCAATTTTAGGTTTGACGAATTTCTTCATCAACTACGCAGCTAAAGAAACTATATATTCGACCGCAGTACAGTTGTTTATTGCCCTGGGGAAGCCCTATTCAGGGTGAAACGCGTTGGCTGCATTCTTGTGAACAAAGGCTGCATTGGTGCATCGTTCTTTTGAACAAAGCAACTATTAAAATATCGACATTGAAGAGTCTGGAAAAATCCTTTCTCTCTTTTTAAGCATTTATGCTGTTGTAACTTTGTGTTGCCTCTCTTTGCTTTTCTTTCTGTATTATTGTTGACAGGTCTATAGGCAGTAGACCTTGGAGGTGGGCAACAAAGAATTCTGTGCCTTATAAAATCAGAGTGTATAATAGGTTAGTGCAGCGTTAAATATCCCTTGCTGCCTGTCTCTCTCTTTCTAATATGTTCACCCAGAGGGCACCTTAATGGGGCCCCCTGAAAATCTACCAGCCACTGGTGTGCTGGCTGACTGATTTTCGCCAGCCTGCCCTCAGAGACACGTTTTTGACGCCCACAAGGGTGAGGGCATTTGCCCTCAGAAGGTCAGAAATAAAGCCTGCTCGGGCAGAGGGTGTTTACACCCCCTCCCGCAGGATGACCCGCAGATTAGCATTCCAAGGCAGGGAAGCTTCAAAGACTTCACCCCCTTTGGCATGCAAGTCTGGGTTCATTTACAGACGAGGATGCCCCTGGACAGGTGGGAGGAAAAATTAGCAAGTCAGATAGGTGTGTCAACCCTCAGGCTAGTACCACTCCTAAGGGGCTACCTGAAGTGGAGCCAACTTTTCAAAGTTAAATATCTTGGTGATGACAAACGTAGGAACTCTGGGACATGGTTATGACCTCAGGAAGTGGTTATATATGGGACGTATGGACCCCAGGGGTTCGTACCCCATTAGCTACTACCCTACACTCACCTAAAGCCCCTAAATTCAGTATTTAGGGAGACCCTGGCACCAGAAAAGCAGATCCTGCTGTACAATGAAGAAGGACACTGAAGAGCCGCGAAACCAAAGACTGAAGAAGGAGAAACTGACCTGGTCCCAGGCCTGTCTGCTGTTCCTGTCGAATTGCACCCAAGTCGTCTTGTCCTGCAAGCTGTTGTGCCTCCCAAAGCATGAGAGGAATGCCTGCCTTCAACAAAGACCCAGGTACTTCTGTGGAGCAGGAATATATGATGTTACAACGCAAACAATTACAAAACATGCTTTTACAATGCAGTTTTCACATCGCAACTACCATTACATTGCATGATTTTACAACGCATGCCATTACGATGCATTTTTATAAACTACCATAACAACGCATACCGTTACAACGCATACCATTACAACGCATGATGCTTTTAGTGCAACAGTAGGGTAAGTGTTGGATAGTGTAGGGGTAAAAATTACGATTCCAATCTACCCCAAATCCCATACCCACCCTAAAACTCAAATCTCCATTACTTACCTTATAATGTGTTGTAATGGCATGCGTTGTAATGGCATGCGTTGTAATGGCATGCGATGTAAAGGCAGTTGCGTTGTAACAATTGCATTGTAAAAGCAGTGCGATGTAATGACTGTGTTGTAATGGATGTTTCCCGTGGGGCAGCGGAGCTGCTCTCTTGCAGACACACCCAAGAATGACTGTGAGAACTCCAGACCCCCCCTAAAACCCACCACCGCAAAGCACCACTGCACCAGAGCCTCCCAGCCCGAGTCGACGTGGTCCTCAAACCGGTGAGCATGGTCCCCAACCCTCAGGAGACAGAGTCCACTTTGGTTTTGGTCCTTGTGAACTACCCTTTGCGGCCTGTAGCCTCTGTGTGCAGGCTCCCTCAATCGTGAGTGCCCCTGGATGAAGAAACCCGACACCTCAAAGACCCTCTGCACCCAGCCAGATGAGAAGAGGACCACCAGTGTCCCCACATCTCCTAGCATCACAAGTGTTGAACCCTCTGGTTGGTTCAGCCCGACTGCCCTTCCAGTCCAAATCTGCAGCCTCTTTTTGCGCAGTCCGATCCCCATTCACTAACATTGGGCACCCAACACTGTACTGCACCACTGCACCCAGCCGCCCTAGTGCCGCTGGAGGTGATCTACAGTTGCTTATTTCAATAGTTGCTTTGTTCAAAAGAATGATGCACCACTGCAGCATTTGTTCAAAAGAACGATGCACCAATGCAGCCAACGCGTTTCAAACCTAAAATTGCTGAAGTATGGGAGGCACTCGAAGTGTATCATTCGTCCAATCCCAAATGACACTAAGTTGTCGACTGTGGTGAGTCGAAACAAAATAGATAGAATTTTCAGATGGTAGACGCAAAGGTTCAGAAACGCTTGGTGGGACGCGATCTTTCACGCTCCCGCCAACACGGTAATAGTGTGGTTCACACTTCAGCAATTTTAGGTTTGACGAATTTCTTCATCAACTACGCAGCTAAATAAACTATATATTCGACCGCAGTACAGTTGTTTATTGCCCTGGGGAAGCCCTATTCAGGGTGAAACGCGTTGGCTGCATTCTTTTTTTTTGAAATATTTTTATTGGGTTTATCAACAAAACAGAAAAACAAACACCACTCGTATAGTGCAAGGCATGGCATACAGGGGTTACAAGGTACCGGAGCAATGACAGTACCGGTGTCACAGAGAGAAATAAACAGCCCAATGACAACACACCATCGCTCCCTTCCCCGCCCATCTCCAGCAGTGGAGCCATTAATCCTGGTCACTGAGATCCGAGTCCGCTGCATCCGGTGGGGGCTCACAGATATTTCCCCGGTATACATTCCATCCACCCCAGACCTGGGACCACTTCTTGGGGCACCCTCTATGGACATACACAGTTTTTTCGGTCACCATTACAAGGTCCATATCTCGGATCCACTGCGTCAGGGTAGGCCCCAGCCCCGATCCCCATTTCTGGGCTATGTTACGCTTTGCGAGCATGAGTCCCAAAGTCACCCAAAGCTGGGTCACCTTCTTGTGGTCCGTCTGTTCCCAGACATTAAGGAGGCACAGCCAGGGTTCCGGCAGCGTGGGAATTTTTGTTACCTGGGAGAGAATACGCAACACCCCTTTCCAATACGTCGCCACGACAGGGCACTCCCAGAGGGTATGCAAGAAGGTCCCCTCGTGGCCACAGTTCCTGAGACACAGCGGGGACTCCACCCGGTGGAGTCTGAATAGGAGGGTGCGGGTGTAGTATGTGCGGTGCAAAATTTTGAGTTGGACCAGTCTGAGCTTGGAAGATATGCCCACCTCCCTGGGGGATGAGAGCGCGGAATTCCAGTCCGTCTCATCAAATTCTCCAAGTTCTGCCTCCCACTTCCCCTTGAGGGCGGAAAAAGGGTCGGGGCGGTTATTTAGTATCTTCCGGTACGTTAGGGACGTCGCCCTCTGGAGCAGATGCTCCATGAGGAGCCGGTCCTCTAAGGGCGATGACTCAGGGAGCCGAGTCCCACGTGGTATCGCCGCCTGAAGAGCGTGTTGAACTTGTAAATATCGGAAGTGCTCGGTGTCCGCCAGGTCGTAGTCCGCTTGCAGTTGGGCAAAAGTGATAGGTGATCCCACCCTGGAGATACCAATAAGATCCCACTGGTGGAACCCCTTGGTAGTGCGAAGTACCCCGAGCTGCCTGGTGTCCCAAAGCGGCGTTGCCTGGGTAATCTTTCCAGCCCATCCCATCGCCCGTTGCGCCGCGTGCCATATCCGGAGGGTATGGGCTGCGGGCCCCGCCGGAACGCGACCCCTTTTTGGGTTGTAAAGGGCTCCCATAACCCCTCCGGGGCCAAGTAGTTGACGGTCCATACGGTATGCGGAGTCATCCCCTGGCACATGGAGCCACTGGTTAATAACCATGAGGTGCGACGCCCAGTAATAGGTCTTCATGTCGGGGAGGGCTATACCTCCATCATACCAGCCACTGGTAAGCTTATGGAGGGCAATGCGAGGCGACTTGTCCTCCCAGAGGAGACGAGTGATCTCAGCGTTGATCGCCGTGAAGTAGGAGGGTGCAATGGGGAAGGGGGTATTTTGCAGCGCATAGAGGAATCTCGGGAGGGCGAGCATCTTAAAGAGCGAAGCCCGCCCAAGCAATGTCAGCGGCAATGTGCGCCAGTGTTTAACGTCGGTGCGAAGCCGTTGGAGGGGCCTCATTAGATTTTCCGCGACAAATTTGTCCCGGTCGGCCGTGACGTATATGCCAAGATATTTGAACCCGTCGTTAGCTAGTAGAATGTTACAGCCTGACGGAAGCCGCGGTGGGGAGCCTCGGAGCATATATAAGATGGATTTCTCCCAGTTTATATCGTATCCAGACCTACTACCATATGATTCACATATGTTGAGGAGACAGGCGATAGAGCGCGCCGGCGAGGCGAGATAGAGGAGCACATCGTCCGCATAGAGGGATATGCGATCCTCCCATTCCAACGTCCACCTAAGGCCACGGATCATCGGATCCTGTCGCACCCACGCCGCCAATGGCTCGAGAGCCATAGCAAATAGGAGCGGGGAGAGGGGGCAACCCTGCCTAGTCCCTCGACCCAGCGGAAAGGCGTCAGAGACGCGGCCATTGACCACCACCTGTGCAAGTGGCTTAGTGTAAAGCAGCTGGATCCACGCGCAAATCCTGGGGCCGAGCCCCATATGGCGGAGGACGGCAAAGAGGAAAGGCCACTCCACTCTGTCAAACGCCATCCGCGCATCCAACGACAGTATGGCCGCATCTTCCTCGATCGAGGAGCGGCCGGCAATGATGCCATGGAGACGCCGCAGATTCAAAGCGGTGTTCCGGTGGGGCATGAATCCGGACTGGTCCGGGTGTATTAGGGTCGAAAGGTAGGGCTGCAGCCGCGTTGCTATCACCTTGGCCAGGATCTTCGCCTCGGCATTGAGCAGCGAGATCGGGCGATAAGAGGAGCACTCGTGGGACGGCTTGTTGGGTTTAGGGATCACCACTATTGTAGCCATCCTCTGATCACGGGGGAGCATCCCCGTCGATAGACCGTCCTCATACATGGCTAATAGGTGAGGGACCACAAGAGCGGAATTTTGCTTGTAGTATTCGATTGGGATTCCGTTGGGCCCCATTGCCTTACCACTGCGGAGGGCCAAAATCGCCAGCGTGATCTCCTCCGCCGTCAGATCAGCCTCCAGGGCCTCAGCCCCCGAAGCGGCCAGCCGAGGCATTGCGATGTCCCTGAGGAAGAGCTCATTGTCCGCCACGGTGGCCGAGGCCTCCGGGGTATAGATGTGTTGATAATGGGCCGCGAAGGCCCCGGCTATGCGCTGGGGCTCCGAGGTAAAGTCTCCTTCGCCCAGGCGAATCCGCGCCACCCACCGCGACGCACGGTCCCCCTTCTCCAGCCAGGCCAGGAGTTTGCCAGCCTTATCACCGAGTTCATAGATGGTGTGCTGGGTGGCTACTTGTCGAGCTCGGGCCCCCTCCCAAAGATGGGACCTATATTCTTGCTGCGCCATATGAAGGGTGTGCGCCGAATCTCCGTCCCCCCGCAGTGTATGGGATGCTTCCGCCTCCACTATCGCCCGCTCCAGCTCCAGTACAGCGAGCCGCTGGGTCTTAGTATGGTCCGTAATGATGGAGATGGCCTGGCCACGGAGGACGGTTTTAAAGGCCTCCCAGAGGGTTGCTGCGCTCTCGACCGACTCAGCATTCTCGGTAAAATAGTTCTTGGTCGCCTTTTTGAGGGTCTTAGCAATTTTAGGGATTTTAAGATATCCGGGGCGGATCGGGAACAATGTGCGCCTTCCTGGGTCACCGGACGCAAACGTGATGACCACCGGCGAGTGATCCGAGATGCCCCTGGGTAGGTGCGACACCTCCGTCACCCCTTTGTACCCGGCCGGTGAGGTGAAGATGTAGTCGATACGGGAGAGGGTGTGGTGTACCCCGGAGAGGAAGGTGTATTGTCTCTCATCAGGCCAGTATGCCCTCCATGTGTCTACTAAGCCAAGCGCGGTAGCAAAGTCTGCGAGCGTGGAGGCGTCGGCCCCAAGAGTCCTGTGTGCAGACCTGTCCAGTGCCGGGTCCATGGCTGCATTGAAGTCTCCGCCCATGATGAGCTCCCCAGGAGGGAGCGCCAAAAGGAATTCGCCCAGTGCCCTGAGGGAGGCTTGGTGTAGTGTCGGGGGGATGTAGACAGAAACCAGATTATAAACCCTCCCCTCCCATTGACAAGTGAGTGCCGCGAAGCGGCCATATTCGTCCCTACGGGAATCAAGAAGAATCAGGGGGACACGCTTGTTCACCAGTATGCCCACCCCCCGGGACCCTGTCGTAAACTCTGAATGTGTTGCCATCTTAAACCCCCACCTATCCAGGGCTTTGGTGGACGTACCCACTAGGTGTGTTTCTTGCAAGAGCGCCACCCCGGGCCCCTTGCGCTTGAGATATTGAAGCACTAGCCCCCTCTTAATCTTGTCTCCCAGGCCGTTAACGTTCCAGGAGAGGACCGCAAAGGAAGGAGAACGCTGCTGAGCAGGGGCGTCTGGCAGTGAGTCAGAGGCCGCTCGAGGCAAGCTATGTGACGTCGTCTCCATGGGAGGGTGTGTTAGTCGCGTCCTGCCCTGTGCCACCCCTGTGCACCTGTACCTGCCCAATCTGCCGTATGTACCCCTGAGTGGTTGGTGAACCTAAAACAAAACAAAAATCAACATTTAAACGAACTCCCCATCCCCCCACCCCCCTCCCTGCCTCCCTGCCCAGCGGATTTACAACTACCCGCCACCCCAACACAGCAGAGTGCTTAGTTCCCATAAACTTGGTACGTGCGTACGGGGGAAAGCCGCTCAGCACACAGCCGCCACTCCCCATACCGTAAGTTTGTCCCCTCAAGCAGCAGACTGTCAGATGAGAGAAAAGGAAAAAGGGGGATCCGGGGTCATCCGTTCCTTGTAGGTTCAAGGCCCCAGGGGCCGGCGGCCACTGCAAGGTCCCAGGTCGCCAAGCGTCCAATAGTTCGGTCACATCACAGCACCATGTCTCAGGGCACTTCGTCACCCGCGCCTGAGTCCTCAACGTTCAGGGTTTGGCGAGAGTCGGGAAGGCCGCCCAGGGCGCGCTCTCCCTGCCCCTCGCTCTTGCTGGACGCCACCCCTCGAGCCATTCCGAGGCCTCCGCCGGCGATGTGAAGAACCATGTGCGCCCCTCCGCCTCCACTCGCAGCTTTGCAGGGTACAGCATTGAATATTTTAGCTCTCGAGAGCGGAGGTCTGCCTTAACTGCCATGAAGTCCTTACGTTGCCGCACTACTGTAGCGGTGTAGTCCGGATAGAGGGTGACCTTAGCGTTGTCCACCCGCAATGGTGGGGCGGCACGCGCCGCCTGGAGGATCGCATCCCGGTCTCGGAAGTTGAAAATGCGGGCCAGGATCGGGCGCGGGGGGGCCCCAGGCTTAGGCCTCCCACCCGGCACCCGGTGCGCCCTCTCGACCGAGAAGAACTTGGAGAGCCCGCGGGGCTGCAGCTGTTCGGTGATCAGTTTTTCAACAAAGAGGTCTAAGGCAGGGCCGCGTTCACTCTCAGGCACACCCACGACCCGCACGTTGTTCCGCCGAGACCGGCCCTCCTGGTCGTCCAGCTTGGCCAGCAGCTGCTTTTGCACCAGTTCAAGGGCTTGTATGCGCTTGTGGTGGTCTGCCGTGCCCCGCGTGAGGGTCTCCGTGGTGGCCTCGACCTCAGTCAGTCTGGAGTTGATTTTGGCAACATCCGCCCGGAGGAGCGCAACATCTGTGGAGATAGTGCCAATTGAGGCCTGCATCTGTGTCAGCGTGGCCATGACGTCCGCCAGCGTGTACTCCGCAGGCCCGTCCGGGGGGGACCGTTTCTGATCCTGACAAAACGCGTACTTTTCAAGCTTCGCCTGTGCCCCACTGCGGTGGCCTTTCCCCCCCATGGTGCCAGGCCGTCTCCGCGATCACTCCCGGCCGGTGCAGGCACAGGGCTACCGCAGGAGCGACCGACCCACGTGCAGGGCAGGCCCAAGGGCGGCGCCGCCCGACCACGAGTGCCGCAGCGGGCCGAGATATCTCCAGGTCGCCCCCATGGCGCGGCCGCCGATATCCGAGGCGCCCCAGCGCCGGCAAGCCACAGGCAAAGCGACGGTCACCACAGCAAAAGGTCAGAGTATGGCCGCAGGCACTGGGGCGATGCACTGTATCCCAGGACTACACGTGCTGGCCGGCAGTCTGCGTGAGGGCACCACCCGGGTCAGGCGCTCACAGTCCCCTCAGAAGGCCGCAGTCCAGAGCGGCAGGGCGCCGCCAGCCCCGCGTAGGTCAATCCCAAAGTCCGATCTCCACTAACCTCCCTGTAGCCGGCGAGTCAACCCCTGCTCCTCCTCAATGCTGGTTGCCTCGAGGCGCGGGCCGCTGCCCAGGTCCCTCTAGGCACGGAGATGGACGGCGGCTGTACCAGGGTTATCACTCAAGGAGGCGCCGCAGGTGGCTCAGCTCACACGATCGATCCGCGGGGCCAGATCGTTCCGCGGGGCCAGATCAGCACCCCGTCTTCGCCCAGGCGCGAGTCCGCCGAGGGCCCCCGAGTCCTGCCACAGGTCGCTCCGGGGACCGGCCCGTCCCAACAGAGCCAGGCCGCACGCAAGGCGACGCAGCCACGCCCCCTGTCTACCAGGCCCCGGGGATGCGAGGCCCAGCAACGCGCCAGAGGCCTCGCCTCACAGCTCCGAAACGGGGGGGCCACCAAGAGTCGAAAGGCCAGATCTGGGACGTCGAGGCCCCCGGACCCAAAAGCAGTCGTCCAAAGATGATTTTTGCCTGAGGGGGTGTCGGATAAATACAGGATAGTAGGCCGGCGCGGAGGAGCTCCGGGCTCAGGCGGCCATGTTCGTCGCGAGCCAAGCTCCGCCCCCCCGTTGGCTGCATTCTTGTGAACAAAGGCTGCATTGGTGCATCGTTCTTTTGAACAAAGCAACTATTAAAATATCGTGCTTGACGACATTGAAGAGTCTGGAAAAATCCTTTCTCTCGTTTTTAGCATTTATGCTGTTGTAACTTTGTGTTGCCTCTTTTTGCTTTTCTTTCTGTATTATTGTTGACAGGTCTATAGGCAGTGGACCTTGGAGGTGGGCAACAAAGAATTCTGTGCCTTATAAAATCAGAGTGTATAATAGGTTAGTGCAGCGTTAATTATCCCTTGCTGCCTGTCTCTCTCTTTCTAATATGTTCACCCAGAGGGCACCTTAATGGGGCCCCCTGAAAATCTACCAGCCACTGGTGTGCTGGGTGACTGATTTTCGGCAGCCTGCCCTCAGAGACACGTTTTTGACGCCCACAAGGGTGAGGGCATTTGCCCTCAGAAGGTCAGAAATAAAGCCTGCTCGGGCAGAGGGTGTTTACACCCCCTCCCACAGGATGACCCGCAGATTAGCATTCCAAGGCAGGGAAGCTTCGAAGACTTCACCCCCTTTGGCATGCAAGTCTGGGTTAATTTACAGACGAGGATGCCCCTGGACAGGTGGGAGGAAAAATTAGCAAGTCAGATAGGTGTGTCAACCCTCAGGCTAGTACCACTCCTAAGGGGCTACCTGAAGTGGAGCCAACTCTTCAAAGTTAAATATCTTGGTGATGACAAACGTAGGAACTCTGGGACATGGTTATGACCTCAGGAAGTGGTTATATATGGGACGTATGGACCCCAGGGGTTCGTAGCCCATTAGCTACTACCCTACACTCACCTAAAGCCCCTAAATTCAGTATTTAGGGAGACCCTGGCACCAGAAAAGCAGATCCTGCTGTACAATGAAGAAGGACACTGAAGAGCCGCGAAACCAAAGACTGAAGAAGGAGAAACTGACCTGGTCCCAGGCCTGTCTGCTGTTCCTGTCGAATTGCACCCAAGTCGTCTTGTCCTGCAAGCTGTTGTGCCTCCCAAAGCATGAGAGGAATGCCTGCCTTCAACAAAGACCCAGGTACTTCTGTGGAGCAGGAATATATGATGTTACAACGCAAACAATTACAAAACATGCTTTTACAATGCAGTTTTCACATCGCAACTACCATTACATCGCATGAGTTTACAACGCATGCCATTACGATGCATTTTTAAAAACTACCATAACAACGCATACCGTTACAACGCATACCATTACAACGCATGATGCTTTTAGTGCAACAGTAGGGTAAGTGTTGGATAGTGTAGGGGTAAAAATTACGATTCCAATCTACCCCAAATCCCATACCCACCCTAAAACTCAAATCTCCATTACTTACCTTATAATGTGTTGTAATGGCATGCGTTGTAATGGCATGCGTTGTAATGGCATGCGATGTAAAGGCAGTTGCGTTGTAACAATTGCATTGTAAAAGCAGTGCGATGTAATGACTGTGTTGTAATGGATGTTTCCCGTGGGGCAGCGGAGCTGCTCTCTTGCAGACACACCCAAGAATGACTGTGAGAACTCCAGACCCCCCCTAAAACCCACCACCGCAAAGCACCACTGCACCAGAGCCTCCCAGCCCGAGTCGACGTGGTCCTCAAACCGGTGAGCATGGTCCCCAACCCTCAGGAGACAGAGTCCACTTTGGTTTTGGTCCTTGTGAACTACCCTTTGCGGCCTGTAGCCTCTGTGTGCAGGCTCCCTCAATCGTGAGTGCCCCTGGATGAAGAAACCCGACACCTCAAAGACCCTCTGCACCCAGCCAGATGAGAAGAGGACCACCAGTGTCCCCACATCTCCTAGCATCACAAGTGTTGAACCCTCTGGTTGGTTCAGCCCGACTGCCCTTCCAGTCCAAATCTGCAGCCTCTTTTTGCGCAGTCCGATCCCCATTCACTAACATTGGGCACCCAACACTGTACTGCACCACTGCACCCAGCCGCCCTAGTGCCGCTGGAGGTGATCTACAGTTGCTTATTTCAATAGTTGCTTTGTTCAAAAGAATGATGCACCACTGCAGCATTTGTTCAAAAGAACGATGCACCAATGCAGCCAACGCGTTTCAAACCTAAAATTGCTGAAGTATGGGAGGCACTCGAAGTGTATCATTCGTCCAATCCCAAATGACACTAAGTTGTCGACTGTGGTGAGTCGAAACAAAATAGATAGAATTTTCAGATGGTAGACGCAAAGGTTCAGAAACGCTTGGTGGGACGCGATCTTTCACGCTCCCGCCAACACGGTAATAGTGTGGTTCACACTTCAGCAATTTTAGGTTTGACGAATTTCTTCATCAACTACGCAGCTAAATAAACTATATATTCGACCGCAGTACAGTTGTTTATTGCCCTGGGGAAGCCCTATTCAGGGTGAAACGCGTTGGCTGCATTCTTGTGAACAAAGGCTGCATTGGTGCATCGTTCTTTTGAACAAAGCAACTATTAAAATATCGTGCTTGACGACATTGAAGAGTCTGGAAAAATCCTTTCTCTCTTTTTTAGCATTTATGCTGTTGTAACTTTGTGTTGCCTCTTTTTGCTTTTCTTTCTGTATTATTGTTGACAGGTCTATAGGCAGTGGACCTTGGAGGTGGGCAACAAAGAATTCTGTGCCTTATAAAATCAGAGTGTATAATAGGTTAGTGCAGCGTTAATTATCCCTTGCTGCCTGTCTCTCTCTTTCTAAAATGTTCACCCAGAGGGCACCTTAATGGGGCCCCCTGAAAATCTACCAGCCACTGGTGTGCTGGGTGACTGATTTTCGGCAGCCTGCCCTCAGAGACACGTTTTTGACGCCCACAAGGGTGAGGGCATTTGCCCTCAGAAGGTCAGAAATAAAGCCTGCTCGGGCAGAGGGTGTTTACACCCCCTCCCACAGGATGACCCGCAGATTAGCATTCCAAGGCAGGGAAGCTTCGAAGACTTCACCCCCTTTGGCATGCAAGTCTGGGTTAATTTACAGACGAGGATGCCCCTGGACAGGTGGGAGGAAAAATTAGCAAGTCAGATAGGTGTTTCAACCCTCAGGCTAGTACCACTCCTAAGGGGCTACCTGAAGTGGAGCCAACTTTTCAAAGTTAAATATCTTGGTGATGACAAACGTAGGAACTCTGGGACATGGTTATGACCTCAGGAAGTGGTTATATATGGGACGTATGGACCCCAGGGGTTCGTACCCCATTAGCTACTACCCTACACTCACCTAAAGCCCCTAAATTCAGTATTTAGGGAGACCCTGGCACCAGAAAAGCAGATCCTGCTGTACAATGAAGAAGGACACTGAAGAGCCGCGAAACAAAGACTGAAGAAGGAGAAACTGACCTGGTCCCAGGCCTGTCTGCTGTTCCTGTCGAATTGCACCCAAGTCGTCTTGTCCTGCAAGCTGTTGTGCCTCCCAAAGCATGAGAGGAATGCCTGCCTTCAACAAAGACCCAGGTACTTCTGTGGAGCAGGATTATATGATGTTACAACGCAAATAATTACAAAACATGCTTTTACAATGCAGTTTTCACATCGCAACTACCATTACATCGCATGATTTTACAACGCATGCTATTACGACGCATTTTTAAAAACTTCCATAACAACGCATACCGTTACAACGCATACCATTACAACGCATGATGCTTTTAGTGCAACAGTAGGGTAAGTGTTGGATAGTGTAGGGGTAAAAATTACGATTCCAATCTACCCCAAATCCCATACCCACACTAAAACTCAAATCTCCATTACTTACCTTATAATGTGTTGTAATGGCATGCGTTGTAATGGCATGCGTTGTAATGGCATGCGATGTAAAGGCAGTTGCGTTGTAACAATTGCATTGTAAAAGCAGTGCGATGTAATGACTGTGTTGTAATGGATGTTTCCCGTGGAGCAGCGGAGCTGCTCTCTTGCAGACACACCCAAGAATGACTGTGAGAACTCCAGACCCCCCCAAAACCCACCATCGCAAAGCACCACTGCACCAGAGCCTCCCACCCCGAGTCGACGTGGTCCCCAAACCAGTGAGCATGGTCCCCAAGCCCTCAGGAGACAGAGTCCACTTTGGTTTTGGTCCTTGTGAACTACCCTTTGCGGCCTGTAGCCTCTGTGTGCAGGCTCCCTCAATCGTGAGTGCCCCTGGATGAAGAAACCCGACACCTCAAAGACCCTCTGCACCCAGCCAGATGAGAAGAGGACCACCAGTGTCCCCACATCTCCTAGCATCACAAGTGTTGAACCCTCTGGTTGGTTCAGCCCGACTGCCCTTCCAGTCCAAATCTGCAGCCTCTTTTTGCGCAGTCCGATCCCCATTCACTAACATTGGGCACCCAACGCTGTACTGCACCACTGCACCCAGCCGCCCTAGTGCCGCTGGAGGTGATCTACTATTGCTGGATTAAACCTGGCTACCATACTCACCTTAAGTCCTGGAGATTGATCTAATAAGTCGCTGTACTCTACCTGAATGCCGTACTTTGTTTTTCCTCAATAGGATAACATTGCAGCTTCTGAAAAAACACTGTTAACTTTTTAAATGTAAAAGTATTTCTCTTGTAAAACGTACTTACCTGATCGTGTTGTTTCTGATGACTAAACAGATTTAAAGATACATGTTATTTAAAAAATTGGTGTGGATCTCCTTACTGAGTCATGTGCATTATTTATTGAATATATGTGTATTTTGTAGATGTCCAACCCTCCCATCTGATAAGCCCAAGGCCGCTCGACCACACTACCCCCTAGAAGAGCAGCCTGGGGTTGCTAGAGCAAGCCCCTGTCCATTAGTAAGGGAATACCTGGACTCTTTGTAAGATATACCTATTTTTGGTATATCATATAAAAAGCCGGCTTCCTACAACCACACCATATGCAGAAAGTCAGCCTCCTCGGCATTACAGCACAGGCCGCTAGACGCCGCCGCCAGTATTCAGAGTTAATGTTGATCACAGTCATTGCAGTCCCTACGGTGCAGAAGGGTCTCTCCTATTCATTGGGCCATGCAGTACCTCCAATGGCTCCAGGTATGTGTAGAAGGCCGAGATCACACAAATTATTGCTAGTCTTGTCTATTCGTTAATTTCTCTCTCACTCCTGTAGCACGCAAGTGGTCAGCTACTATTACGGAGGAAAGCCTCAATCACTGACTGCATGAAGATACCTGATCGTCATTATATTAGTCTTATTTAAAGATTTTATTCAAAAATAAGTTATTGACATACCATTTTTTTCTATTCTATATTTAAAATACATGAAATTGGTTTACCATAAAATGTAACATAAAAATATTTGTGCTTACTTTTTCCAAGTTTAATAAACTTTTTTAGTTTTCCCCATATAATACCATATGGAAAAAAATAGGCCTTAATAAGTGTATCTGTGACTGTTGAGTTTCCCTAATGAAATGTATTGGGAAAAATAAAAATGCTTATTTAACTGGGAAAAGGAGTAAAAATATTTTATATTGAATAATAATTTACATTATTTTAAATGTAGAATACAAGAAAAAAAATCCTACGGCACTGTTACCTTAATTTTGAAATAAATCTTTAATTAATTGGAATATAGGAAATAAAAATTATTTTTCTGCAGTTTAAATTAAAAAAGATAATTCCCACCTAAAGTAAAAAGTATGCATTAACTTTTATTAAAAGAATGCATAACATTAATTAGAACTAATGTCATTATACTTCATTAAAAATTAAGGTGACATTAATTTTTAAATGAAAAAAGTTGTTAGTAAAATATTTTATAACGAATTTATATGTATTCTTTTTAGATTTTTACATTAAATTGTATTTATTAACATATTTTTTAAACAATTAAATTTAATTTAACATTTCCTCCAAGGTTTCATTTAAAGTCCCTATCTCCATTATTTTCAATGGGAGTGTGTTGCAATATCTGTGGTTGGCCTTGTGTTTTGCTGGACTTCACCTCTGAGCTGGAATATTGATTAGTGTTTTGGGTCCCTTTTTGGCTGTAGTAACTTTAAATGTGCAGTTTCTGAATAGTAATGAGCTCACTCTTTGATGTGTGGATGCATGTCCCTCCCCAAGCTCCTCCTAATCTCTCTCTTCGCCTTCCTTACTCTTACTTATAAGCCACCTATTTTGAGGGTTGGACTGGAGTATAGGGCAATCTTTCCCTGATATTGCCTGCAGCAAGCACAAATACATTCAGTATCCCATACGCCGCAAAACACCTATATACAGTGTGTCTGTACAAGTTCAAAATTGCCCCAAATTGTAAACGTGGGTCTCATTTTTTCGCTTTCTGATTTGCTAACCAGGGCCACTTTTATTTAGGTGTCCAAACCCATATACCGTCCCAGTCTAGCCTGCCAATTTTGTAGTAAGTAGTCCCTATTTTTCAATTACTCCCTCCCATATGTACTACTAAGGGGTCGATTCTGATACGGGTCGGACAGCTCTCCGAGAGCTGTTCGTAGCCTTACCTTGCGACCGACTCGTACCCGGAGCTGGTCCGTCCTGTTGATGAAGTACGATGCGCATAACTGCCAAAAATTCAACCGACACGTAGGCTGTGATTCAAGCTTCATTCTCCGTCCGAACCGTACCTCCGAATGCCGAACCGAGTCGCCCGGAAGCAGTATCCATAGCAGTTTCCGGCCGGACAAGTATGATGCGCACATCATACACGCCGGACGGGTCGCCACGTACGGCACGTCACAGCATCCGGAAAAGAAGCATATCAGGTACGATTCGCCAGGACTCAATCCACGGCTACGAGACGGACCAGCTTGCAACGGGTACGAGACAGAGCAACAAGCAGCGTGTACGAGACGAACACATCATGAATCCCATCGCGCAGGTCATACCAGTACTGTACATCTATGACCGGATCAGGAAGCTACGCGGACGGCGCAGACGGTAAATCAGACACCCACCACACAAACAAACAACACGTACCCGCAAAATGTCTCACACACACAAACACACAGGGGATCCATATCCTGGCCACTAGCAACAGGCCACCATAGGGGTTGCATGGCCAGCACCACTACCACCCCCACTCATAGGCCCTATGTTGCCCATCACTACTGCCACCCCCACCCATGGGGGACCTGTTGCCCAGCACTCCTGCCACCCCCACCCATAGGGGACCTGTTGCCCAGCACTCCTGCCACCCCCACCCGTAGGGCCTATGTTGCCCATCACTACTGCCCCCCCTACCCATAGGGCCTATGTTGCCCATTACTACTGCCACCCCCACTCATAGGGCTTATGTTGCCCAGCACTCCTGCCACCCCCACCCATAGGGGACCTGTTGCCCAGCACTCCTGCCACCCCCACCCATAGGGCTTATGTTGCCCATCACTCCTGCCACCCCCACTCATAGGATTTATGTTGCCCAGCACTCCTACCTCCCCCACGGCTTATGTTGCCCATCACTACTGCCACCCCCACCCATAGAGGACCTGTTGCCCAGCACTCCTGCCACCCCCACCCATAGGGCTTATGTTGCCCATCACTACTGCCACCCCCACCCATAGGGGACCTGTTGCCCAGCACTCCTGCCACCCCCACTCATAGGACTTATGTTGCCCAGCACTACTGCCACCTGCACCCATAGGGGACCTGTTGCCCAGCACTCCTGCCACCCTCACACATAGGGCTTATGTTGCCCATCACTACTGCCACCCCCACCCATAGGGCTCATGTTGCCCATCACTAATGCAACCTCCACTCATAGGATGGGTGATGCGCCACACATCCATCATACACCAACATTAGGTATGTCAGCAAAATACATCCCCCTAACAGCATGACAACAGTGTGTAGTCTGTGACAAATGCCCACAACAGTGATTATTACTTCGAACATACAATGTAACTACCATCACATGTGTGACCAAAAACTGAGTGTGGCCTACACAAGGCATGCATCACTAGCACTGTGTCAATGTCAAAATAACATCCCCTCACTGTGTAGAACAAAAGTTAAGTGTGTGGTTCCAAATTGCAGCACATGTTGAGCATTGTGGTGATGGGGTCGAAAACCCCCCTCATCACAGTGACCAAAAAGTAAGTGTCATTATGGTCAAAGCTGCAAATGCCAAACAGCATGTATGATTTCTGGTCCCAACACATGAAACACTTTTGGAGCAAAGTAGTGGTTGTGTCCCATACCCACAGAGATGTGGTGAGGCTAACAGTGCTGTGAAAACCTAACATACTCTCGGCCATGTGCAGACAAGCACCACCCATGGGGGCTGACAATGCATACAGTGTACAATGACACAAAAGCAGAAGTGACCATCACAAAGCATACACACATCTCAAAAATAGACACACAAATCAAAACAACCTGTGTAGACTGTAGGTGTCAGGTCGCAAACTCCCATTCCATGCCAGCAATGGGACCTAACAACCAGGATGAATGTGCAGAATGATGTGATATGACTCACAGGGACAGCAGGGTAAATCACAAAAACAACATCCAGACAATGGCCCACAACAGCAATACCAATGCACTGGTGCAGATGCACAAACAGGCAACCTCACACTGCACATCTGACACAACATGTGTGTGTGTGTGTCTCAGTATCCCCAGGCAACTATACAACACATGAGGGGGGCTGAACCACAGTGAGACAGATGTGGACACAGTGCCATACAAAAGTAAACCATCAATGGTCCCCCCTTAGTGGGCAATCAGGGATTGTGAGATGAGAGGGAGCACAACAGACACATGTGACACAAGCTTGAATGAACAGCAACTAACACAGCAAGAGACTGACACACAACAGCACTACCCCCAGAGACCAGACATTGTGGTGACACAAGCATGCATTACACGTCCACTGTGCTGACAAAGGTAGATGTCGTACAAACTGTGAAACCCAGACATGTGTCCTGTGCCACAAACGTACATCACACATACACAAATCACTCAGCATGGCCCGTCATCCATGGACAAACGGGAGCTAGAGGCCCATCCATGCAAACATTTACATCAGTCCACCCTCAACGCCACACACCCTGAACTGCACCAATGTGCATCTATGAAGCCCACATGGACAGGTGACATTGCACATGCACCCATGACAAACACAGTAATGTTGGGAGGAACTAAGGTGCACAGACTCATCACACAAGGACAGTTTACAATCCTGTTGAATGACAGACATACTGCACAGTATGCGGTACATGGCCATGACGTCAAAGCTCACGTAACCTTACGAATACCTGCCACAGTCCCAGGACAATGCAGAAGCCAAGGAGAACCACAAGGCACACATGCTGACACCTGCAAACATTGCAGCCCTGAACCGGACAAGTGGGATCAGTCATACACACATACACATGTCTCAATCACTGAAAGGTACCACCTAGGGACAAATTCATGATATTGCGAACAAACAAGTGCCTTGGGGACCCCTGACTGTGTCCCATCTGCGTCTTGTGGTAAATAATTTAATTACCGGGACTTAATTTGATACAGAAACATAATAAAATAGCTCAATAAATAAGAGGCAGAATCCGTGGTATTAGAGGTTCGGAATGGGCTTTATTCCAATGGTCGATTATAATCGGTTGCTCCAAGTTCCATCACCACGAAGGTTCAGGAAGTGAAGTACATACGTTATTGACAATCAATTACTTTTATACAATAGGCATTACAGTGAAACAAATACAAGAGGCGTAACAATTGATAGTGGGGATAATATATTCATACGTAGTAAAGATAGGCGTAACTGGGTGTGATTGAAGAACGTCATCAGATGTGATGTCATAAGAGGGTGGTTACATGAAAGAATTTCGCAATGTCAGCAGAAATACTTGGCAGAAATGCGCGCGCAGCAGCATGACGTGTGATTGACGTGCAACTAGGGGGTGAAGGGGACTTGACATTTAGCTCTACATGTGGCGACAGAAGTCTGGAGGGTCAAGTCAACCTAATCCCAAATCATATCTAACATCCTATGTTTAAAGAACTAAGTTATCCAAAAGAGAGGTCGTTTTAGAGTAGAATCTTATTCTATACTGACTATACTGACTGTTAGTGCGTGTACAAGCGTCTAAGTGTCTACACTAGATGCGTGGGTAGAAATCTTCCATAGTAATAGGGCTATGAATTACTTGTATAAAGACAGAGAAGCCGGGCCTTTGCTCGGAAGCTGGAAGAATGTTTACTTAAACTACTAGACAGGAATGCATCGGGCAGGGAACGGAGCAGATAATTTCGAAGGTGAAATACAGTTTTTGGCAGGCAGCAAGCTGATGTCAGCCTTCGTGAGCCGCGCAGGCAATGAGACAAGGTTCATGGTCACAGATGCAGGCTCAGACTGGAGCTTTCAGAGGTAGAAGGCAAGAAGAGTTTGATGACAGAATCAGGGCCTACTTGCCTGGACTGTAAAATGGCATAAGTGAACCATATAAAGCCGGTGGCCTTTCATACTTAGGAATGGAATATCCGGCCTATTCGTGGCGGATCTGAAAGAGGACAGGTTGACGATGGACGCACATGTGTTTGCGTCTTCATAACTGGAACTGGAGGGAACATACATGTACTTGTGATTCATACATGAAACCGTTGGGGTCCAAGATAGGGGACATAACTGATCAGAAAAATCCATATTTCCACATTCCCTCCTTGTCCCCTACTTGCCCGTTAAGAGATATCAATCTTCATCAATCCATTGATCTGTTCATATAGCATCATTTGTTCTTCTTTCTTCTTCCGTGATGAATGAAATCCTGGTGGTGGAATACACGATGTGGCACACAGACCACAGATCGCTGGTCCACATTGTAGGCATAGACAGCAACTGAATAGTATGAGAAGGCCAATACCTAGGAAAGATAGGACCTTCCATCCAAAGGTAGATAATACACTCCAAAACCAACCGGACCAAGTCCAGGTACCTGGATTCTGGTGTATCTGGCTTACAATCTTATGAAGGCGAGTTATGGCTTTATATACAGATGGCGAATTCTCTGGTATGAAAATGCAACAGCTTGATCCGATGACCCTACAAGCTCCGCCCCTATCGGCCAGGATGACGTCAAGGACAAGACGATTTTGAAGCACAACAATCCGCATAGCAGACTGCTCTTCTGTTAAATTGCCTAAGGCGGAAATAGTTTCGTTCACTACTGCTTCAAGGGTTCTAGTTAATCTATGTATCAGCTTACTATTAGTAACGGTACCTATATAGGGAAAGAGACCTTTATTGAAATCTGTGTATTTTTCCCATGCTGTTTCAGTGTAATCGACTATCGGGAGATCTCTCCTTACTCTATTATATACTAAATGAGTATTTCTGTGATAATCAGGAGGAGCTAGGAAAACAGGTGGCAAAAGGAATCCAATGTAGCAAGTACCATCCCAATCTAGAGGCAAACGTACATATGCCGTCTGACCACATATGAAATAAGAATGGCGGGAAGCTCTAAATGTAGACTTGCCTTGATCACTAAATTCTACTACAGTGGTGCATTTACTATGGCCCATATTTATGGAACCATTCTTTCTTACACATAATTCACCTTTTACTGGAAATATTGACATAGCGGGCAAAATTGGAGTAGCTTCGGATTCGACATTTAGGATCATAAGATTAAGCGTAAAATTACCTACCTTGGTACTCCTCACCAGGGTTGAGGGTGTGTATCGCCATTAATGTTGGGATATTGCATTGTTTACGTCTCCTAATCTGGTACACCTCAATTGTAAACCTTTGTTGATATTGCGGCCTGCCTCCGGGTTGTTGGCGTGACGCAGTGTGACCATTCTTTTGCATAATAAAGGTCTTTATAAAAAAAAAAAAAAAAAAAAAAAAAAAAAGCGTAAAATTACCTAATCCATACACTTCATTTTCTAGATCAGTTCCTGTTCTCTGGGGAAGTCCCTCCTTGTTAGGATAGCAGGCTTTAAGCAAAACTAAGTTCAAATTTCCCCATACCCAGTTATCTTGATAAACTGCAGAATTCGAATCTAGAGAATTAATTAGACTAAACCATGCTCCACAGGAGCCGTTGTGTGTGAACGGGTATGGAAAGAGAGGTAGAATTCTTTTATAATTCTGATAGGGAGGGAGTCGGCCACATATCCAACAATTTGTAGCATTGCTAACCTGATGGGAATGATGTAACATACTGATAAACGTGTTATTGCGCAGCGCAAATCTATAAGACAACTCAAACGGAGGTAATTCACTAAAAGAATGTTCAGCAGTAACATTGTAAACATGTCTAGAAATAGGATAATATATGTGCAACAATATACTTGCAGTAATTATTAAAAGACTTAAGAAAAACAAAATTAATAACGTCACTATGCAATGACTACGCAGTGATTTACAGTACGCCTGTCGTTTCAACATTTTTCGGGTGCTATCTCTATTCAGGTCCAAGGGATACATGCCAGAGACAATTCAACCGCTTCACCTCGGAGAGGACTTAAACAATCAAATTGCTTGACTGATTGGACCTGAGCTTTAGTTTATAATGTTCGGAATTACTCTTTTCAACGAAAGGAAGTTTTGAGTCAATGGGTGAAGACACACGAGGTGTGGTATTCACATCCGCTGGTAGTCCATGAAATTTCTTGATATGACTTGAATGAATCCAGCCTTTTCTGCCCTCGATCTTCACGGCTGTCCTTGTGGTGAGCAGAACCAGCTGAGGCGACTTCCACCTAGGATCCAGCTGAGTCTTTCGATCAAAGTTCCACACGAGGACCAGGTCCCCCGGGATTACGTCATGGGGTTTCACCTCAGTGTTGTCAGGAAAAGCTGCAGCTACCTGTGAACGACAAGATTGTAGTGCAGACATCAAGGAAGCCAAGTAATCTGTCAGCATATTACAGTCAATATCAGTTATTTTGCGTGGTATAGGCGTCCCCCACATATTTGGTGGTCTGCCGAAGATCACTTCATACGGGGATAGCCCTGTTCGAGAGTGTGCTACCATTCTCATGTAAAAGAGTGCAACTGGTAATGCTACTACCCAGTCAACACCTTTCTCTCTGCATATTTTGGACAATCTGATTTTCAGGATCTGATTATGTCTTTCTACGAGACCTGCTGCCTCGGGGTGTCGGACACAGTGGAATTTCCACTGATAGCCTAACAAAAGTGAAACGTGTTTCATTAATTCGGATGAGAACGGCTGGCCGTTATCTGAGTGAACAACACGTGGTAAACCGTATCGTGGGAAGAATTCTCGAACCAACTGTTTGGCAGTAGTCGGGGCAGTGTAATCTGAAACCGGGTATGCCTCCGTCCAACGGGAAAGAGCACAAACAACTACGAGAACATATTTGAATCCTCGACATCGTTCCATCTGGATATAATCCATCTGGAGGACTTCAAAAGGATGATCAGGAGGCTGAAATCCACCCTGTTCTACGGGAACGCTTTTTCCTGGGTTGAACTGGCAACAGATCATACAGGTACAAACTTTTTGTTTGGCTGCTGCTCGTAAATGTTTATTGAACCAAATGTGTTGAATGCTGTCTATCATAGCTTTTTCTCCTAGATGTGCGGGACTATGTACAGTGTTAATTATAACTTGGACCATTAAATCAGGAAGGAACCACACAGACTTTTCCTTCATCATCCATCCTTGATCCGTTTGGATCCCTCCTAATTCAGTCCATTTCTTTATTTCATCTGGTGTAGCATGTGTCTGTATATCAATTACGTCAAGAGTAGGATCTTTAACCGTCATACAATGTGTTGGCGTCGGGACTATTGTCTTTGTCATGTCGGATGTTTGAGTTTGAGCAGTCTGTTTAGCTGTTCTGTCAGCTAGATCATTGCCTTGAGAAATGATATCAGTAACTTTCGTATGAGCTTTACATTTCATAATTGATATTGCAGTTGGTAGATGTATTGCATCTAATAAGGCATGAATGAGGGGTCCGTGCTGAATGTGGGCACCGTGAGAAGTTAAATAACCTCTCTCTCGCCACAGCACGCCGAAGTCATGTACAACTCCGAATGCATAACGTGAATCAGTGTATATGTTGACTTTTTTATTTGTGGCTTGAATACAGGCTTGTGTCAGAGCGATGAGCTCTGCGGCTTGAGCTGACAAGGTATTTATGCAATTTGTTTCAATAATTTCAGTATCTGTTGTGACTGCGTAAGCGGCCACTAACTCTCCTGTACTTGTTCTCATACATGAACCATCTACATACAACGTCAGGTCTGGGTCTGACAATGGGACATCTGTCAAGTCTTGTCTGGGTTTCGTCGTGATTGTAATAACTTCAATACAGTCATGAGCTAGTGGGTCTGTTCCGATTACAGGTAAAAGTGTGGCAGGATTCAATGTGTTACAACGTCTGATTTCTATATGTGGCTGAAACAATGTTAATTCGTACCCAGTGAGTCGCGCAATGGTCAAGTGTTGTGTTTGCGTTCTATTTACAAGAACCTCTACTGCATGGGGTACTTGAACTGTCAATGGATGTCCTAACACTATCGCATCGCTTTGTCTGATTGCTAAAGCTGTTGCTGCCACTGATTTTAGGCATGCGGGCAAAGCCTGAGCTACGGGATCTAACGTACTAGAAAAATAAGCACATGGTTTGTGTGCTCCTGCTTGTTCCTGTGTGAGTACTGATAAGGCAGTACCTTCGCGTTCTGTAACAAAGAGTGTAAACTGTTTACTGTAACATGGTGTTGCTAAAACAGGTGCTTGACATAAAGCTTTCTTTAGGCTTTCAAAAGCTTGTGTATGTTCCTGAGTCCAAGGGAGAACAGTCGATGTGGCTGCCTCCTGTGTTGTCAACTGAATGAGTGGTTTTGCTAGAAATGCATACTGAGGGATCCACTGCCTACAATATGAAGTGAGGCCTATGAAAGCCCGTACCTCCTTTTGTGTCTTGGGTATTGGCATGTTAGCTATTAACTGAATGCGGTCGGGTGTAAGCTGCCTTCCCTCCTTGGACAGCGAGTGTCCAAGATAAACAACTCGCTGGACACAGAATTGCAGCTTAGAAGGGGACAACTTGTGCCCCTTTTCGGCTAGAAATTGTAAAACTGTCAGTGATGCTTTCTCACATTCGGGTTCGCTTCTCGCGGTGATCAGCAGATCATCGACATATTGAAGCAAAGCAGTGTTAACTGGCATGTGGATACTGTCGAGTTCTCGTTTCAGTGCTTGGCTATGGATGCTGGGGCTTTCTGTAAATCCTTGAGGTGCGCGTGAGAATTTAAAGCTACGTCCATTTAAACTAAATCCGAACAAATATTGGCTTTCCGGATCTATTGGGACGCTGAAAAAAGCATTCTTGAGATCAATTACAGTAAAGAATGTTGCTTCAGAATCAATAGCTGTCAGTAATGATGAGATATCTGGGACCACAGGGAATTGTGGCACAATGCATTTGTTTAATTCGCGCAGATCAATAACCAATCGATATACTGGCGGGGCCTTCGGATCTGTTCGTTTAAGAATCGGAATTATCGGGGAATTACATACATTGGAGTCTGTTTCCACAACCACTCCTTGGGCAATAAGCTCGTCAATGATTTGCAGTAATGCCACTACAGCATCTGGTGGTAACTTGTATTGTCGCATTCGTGGTAGTACCACTCCTGCCTTTAGTGTGACTCGATATGGTGTAATATTCATGCAACCAACATCAGTAGGGCCTTGTGCCCATAGATGTGTAGGTAAAGTCTGCAATCGGGGATCCATGTCTCTAGACACATAATGACCTTTGAAATCACGTAAAAACAATCTTACTCCTTCCGGAGAACAACATATTATAGCTCCTAGAGCTTTCAGTGTTTTTATACCTAACAAGTTTTCTGGACATGATTTAGTAAGCAATAAATCTGTAGTTCGGGTCAAAGGTCCTATCGTAAGTGGAAGAGGTTGTGACACTTCATTAACAATAGGTTTTCCTGAAAAACCAAGGGAAATATTCTGTGAGCCTGAGAGGGGTGCCCCTGGAACTTCACTACGTTTTATGGTTGTTCGACTTGCCCCTGTATCGAGTAAAAATTTTCTATCTTGGCCTAATAATTCACTATGTACATAAGGTCCTTCTTGATCTACAGGGACCTCGATAAGGGGTAAGTCAACTTCCCTCTCTAGGCTGGTTCATGCGTATCGCTGATAATCAGGATAGTCATACTGTGCGGTCTGGTACAGTTGTCGTGTCGTGGTTTGTGTGGTAGCAACAGGCAGCGCTGGTGCAGCTGGCACAAACTGTATAGACTGTGGTGGAGCTGGCATGGACTGTGCATGCTGCGGGGCTCCTTGTTCATTCTGATCCTGTCTAGGTGGCCGTGGTCTTTCTTTTGTATTACCTATGGCGATATTATGTTTCAAAACTGGACAATCGTGTACGTAATGACCTGGCTTTTTACAATAGTTGCATATCCCTTTTATAGGTCCTGTTGAATCACCGGAATGTGTCGTACCCTTTTTATGTCCTTCAGCTGGAACTGTCTGGGAGACTAGCATTTTCATTTTCGTGTCTTTCATGCGTCTTTGTTCATGTTCTTGTTCCTCTCTAATTCTATTATGATGGTACTGTAACATTTGTAACATTTGTGATGGAGTGTTACCTTGCCAGGTACTCTCGAATTTTAATACTCTATTCTTCACTTGAGGCAAGGAATTTTCAACTAATTTTGTCACGAACAGATGTGGGTATGATTCGCTACTTGCTTTTATGCCACTATTTATACCAAAACATTTTTCAAATCGGGCATCGAAATCACTAGTGTCTTCATCTTGCTTTTGTTTACAGGCTGAAATTGTACCCCAATCTTCCTTTTTCGTAGTTAATAAGCGTGGCAGTACCTGTACTAGTAAACCTGGTAGTGCTTTAGTTTTATCCCCAAGCCCTGCTCCTGCAGTTCGGGCCTTTTCTTCTGCTTCTAATGCTGACCATTCTATCTTTTGGTCGCCTACCTCCCACTCTTTTTCCCTGAGTTTTTCATAAATGCCAGCAGGCATTAATACCTTTAATATTGTCATAATGTCGGGATAGGTATACTCTCCCATGAGTAACATGTCTTTAATTTCTCGGTGAAAACCTGCTGGGTCTTTGTCATGACTGGGTACCACTTTCTTCATTTCTAACAATTCTATTTTTGATATGGGCGTATATACAAATACACGTTTAAACTCATTGTCCTCGCCTTTTATTGGGTGTACTTCTCGTAAGGGATTCTGTCTGTCCATGTAATACGTGGTTCTTTCCTTGATGGGCAATGAGACATGTTCTGGGCATACAAAAAGAATGTACTGCTTTCTTGATTCTAGTATTTCTTTAATTAACTTAGTACCTGAACCTCTCCATCTATTCTTGAGTAATTCAGTCAGTATTTCGGGTAAAGGACCAGGATCTGAATGCTGACTCTGATATAGTATAAGGAGTTGTTGAATCATATAAATCCCAGCTAAACGCTGTTCAGCTGGGGTGAGATTCAAAAATGTGTGTGCTACTGTATCATCACCATACATTCCGGGACTATCAACCCATTGAACGGCTGACCTGGCTAATTCTTGTTCATCCCTAGAATCGAGAAAATGATAACCCCTTCGTTCTCGGAGTAATTTGTCAGCGGTTTGGAACGAGTGCTCGGGGGACCTTATATTTATTATAGGTGTTTGGAAATTCCTGTTATTATCTGGAGATATCGGACGTATCGGGTCAATAGAACATCTAGTACTATTACAAGATCTTCCTCTACCTACATAGGCTATGGTGTCTGACTGTCCTGCGGGCAGTCCTGATCCTTCCTCCTCGCTTTGTTCGAACTGGTCTACCGCCAATCTCTCTTCGTGTAGGCGTTCTATTTCTTTACGGATCTTTCGGCACATGGCTATTATACAATTTTGCTTATCATGTCTCCCTTCTGATATATTCTGGCTCCATCTGGTAAGAATTTGCATTGCTTCCGGGTCTACCCCCGGTCGGTCTTGATTTCTGATCACACAATTTATGAGGAAACGTAACAGTTCCCTCTGTATCTCCACTTTCTGGTATTCCATAGCTCTGTTAATACATTCTGAATCTCGCCCTGTTCGGACAAAAATGGTATATATTATCTAGATGCGCAGTCATTCCTGGTAACTTCCCTAAATACACCGCGGCTCGTCTGATACGTAATGATGCCATGATCATTTCGTCCTCTTTGCCGGGCACAGGGTCATATCTACAATCTATAAGAAGTTCCTTAAGCGTACGAGCATTTATGAGTTTGGGGGTACGTGAATGTGCTGACTCTTGAAAGGTAAGTTTATTTATTCTGGGTGGCGTAGCAAAAATATTGGTAGCACCTCCCGTAGCCCCATCTGGGGTATCGGGTGTGAAAGGGTTCGTTGAACGTGATACGGCAACTATAGGTGTGGACACAGCTATAGAAGTAGCTGTAGGAACAGATGTAGAAACAGATGTGCTTGCCGGAACTTGTGTCAGGACTTGTTGCTGTAGAGACACGGATACTGGATCTTGGCGTTGAATATCCCTGGCAGGCGGTCTATGCGGGGCGGGATTAGCATACTCGGGAGCTGCGTCATCTAAATATGAGGAAAGAAAAACATCTTCTGCGGTTCTAGGATGCCCCTTAGGATGTACCTTTATTGGAAATAATGGGGGTGGCAAGTCTTTTGGTATCTCTGGAGTAGCCTTAGGTAATCCTTCGGCCAGAAGGGGATACATACCATTCATAAGGGCATTTCTTTGTCTGTCTACTTGTTCTGATTTCACTCGGGTACCTTCTTCAATTAATAGATTTTCTCGGACTTTATTTGGATTCTCTCTATTTTTCTCTTCCTGTCGGAGTGCTTTTTCTGTACGTCTATGAGATTCTTTACGCCATAACTCAATGGCGTCTTTCTGTGACTGTCTGACTTTCCTTTTCCATAACTCTTCCTCTACTTTCATGATGCACTCTGCATCCCAGGTCCCAGCTGCGGGCCACCTCTGACTTTCTGGTAGTTCCTTGGTGTAGTCTACCCATAAATCAAGAAATAATATAGCGTCTAAGCCGTGTTTATGATACATGAAATACCCTGGAGTGTCCCTAGGAGGAATAGGAACAGCTTCTTCGAGTACCCCTTTTCTAGTTGTGATCTGTCTTAATTTCGAAAAGAGCGGCATATTGAAAACTGATCTGATACTTGATTTTGAACAACTTAATACAGTAAACACAATAATGAACAGTCATTCACACCACAATATGCAGAACGTACTAAAACATTTAACGTTTAACATTTAACTGAGCAACGATGATGATGACGATCTAAGGAAAACTTAATCACTAAACATGATACTCGACTTTAACTGAATTATTCTGAATTTATATACTTGATATACTAGATATACTGCTAAACAGTACAGATACACTGTTGAAACAGTGCAGACCGGATTTGTGTACCCAAACCCGTCTTGACCGGCACAACCTATGTGCACGTCAGAACGCCTCCCCAGTAATGGTACTCACCGGGTAGCTCGGAAACGGAAGGCCTCGGAAACTGAACTGAACTTGAACCGGACTGGACTCGACTCGAACACTTCGGAAACTGGACTCGACTCGGGACTTCGGAAACTGGTGGGCCTCTGTATACCTCGGATCTTGCTCTCTCAGCTAGGCTCTGGTCGGGATACTTCGCACTTCTCACCGCCTCGTCTGGGTGTTGATCGCAGCCTCAGTCGCCCCCGCTTGACCGGAGGGAGATACAGGAAATCCTGCTGGTACGCGTTATTGTCCGTCCAGCTGTGGCAGGAGACCGGGCCTGCAACGCACCGCCGGCGCGTGAGATGAGAAAGTGTCCCTGTTCGGGCGCCATTCATGTGGTAAATAATTTAATTACCGGGACTTAATTTGATACAGAAACATAATAAAATAGCTCAATAAATAAGAGGCAGAATCCGTGGTATTAGAGGTTCGGAATGGGCTTTATTCCAATGGTCGATTATAATCGGTTGCTCCAAGTTCCATCACCACGAAGGTTCAGGAAGTGAAGTACATACGTTATTGACAATCAATTACTTTTATACAATAGGCATTACAGTGAAACAAATACAAGAGGCGTAACAATTGATAGTGGGGATAATATATTCATACGTAGTAAAGATAGGCGTAACTGGGTGTGATTGAAGAACGTCATCAGATGTGATGTCATAAGAGGGTGGTTACATGAAAGAATTTCGCAATGTCAGCAGAAATACTTGGCAGAAATGCGCGCGCAGCAGCATGACGTGTGATTGACGTGCAACTAGGGGGTGAAGGGGACTTGACATTTAGCTCTACATGTGGCGACAGAAGTCTGGAGGGTCAAGTCAACCTAATCCCAAATCATATCTAACATCCTATGTTTAAAGAACTAAGTTATCCAAAAGAGAGGTCGTTTTAGAGTAGAATCTTATTCTATACTGACTATACTGACTGTTAGTGCGTGTACAAGCGTCTAAGTGTCTACACTAGATGCGTGGGTAGAAATCTTCCATAGTAATAGGGCTATGAATTACTTGTATAAAGACAGAGAAGCCGGGCCTTTGCTCGGAAGCTGGAAGAATGTTTACTTAAACTACTAGACAGGAATGCATCGGGCAGGGAACGGAGCAGATAATTTCGAAGGTGAAATACAGTTTTTGGCAGGCAGCAAGCTGATGTCAGCCTTCGCGAGCCGCGCAGGCAATGAGACAAGGTTCATGGTCACAGATGCAGGCTCAGACTGGAGCTTTCAGAGGTAGAAGGCAAGAAGAGTTTGATGACAGAATCAGGGCCTACTTGCCTGGACTGTAAAATGGCATAAGTGAACCATATAAAGCCGGTGGCCTTTCATACTTAGGAATGGAATATCCGGCCTATTCGTGGCGGATCTGAAAGAGGACAGGTTGACGATGGACGCACATGTGTTTGCGTCTTCATAACTGGAACTGGAGGGAACATACATGTACTTGTGATTCATACATGAAACCGTTGGGGTCCAAGATAGGGGACATAACTGATCAGAAAAATCCATATTTCCACAGTCTGACCACATCATCACCACTCAGAACAGACAAATCCCAATGATGAAACACCAATTAACAGTAGTGTGTCATGCACCCACACATCTGGTAGCCCAAGGCAAAGTTGTGGGATGAACACAGTACCACTCAGCAAGCATCAACAACAGGAACATATCAAGGGAACACTGCCTGTGTATGAAAAGGGATGTGGACACACACACACATGCCCACACAACACACAATATGGGCCCAGGCAATGTCACGGAACAACACACTTGCTTGAGGGGACTCAACTCCTGTGGAAGCTCAGCTGTGCCAAACATAGCCCCAGCAGCTCTCAGTCATGTCAGCAGAACACTTGGTCAGTCAGCCATCAGTTACCACACAATGAAGGCTCTGGTCACAACAGCCTGGGGACGCGAGTCTCCCTTAAGTCATCTGCACATACTCAATACATATGTCCAGCAAGTTGCACAGAGGACCCAGTTGCTCCTACACCAATGATGCTCACACTTACATGTCCAGTGGAGATGCGCCCACAGTCAGGGCAATAGACATCATATGTGCATGTGTGCAAGCCACAGATGTGACCATGCAAATGAAATGTTTACAGAGATGTCCACAAATTGTTAATCATGACACCCATTTAGCTGCAAAGGATGATATGGATAACGACCAGAATAGGATACATATTTCATGGACCACATGGAGTACCTCACATCAACACCTCAGTATTCAACATTTGAAATCCATCATTACAACTGCAAGGTCATGCTAAACATCATCAACATAATGTACAGCTAAATCAAATTCACAAGGATAAAGAAAAAAGCTTTATTCAGCAATTTAAAAATGCAAAGTCCTTTCAAAACAAAGGCCAATGGCCAGTCCATATCCAAATGACAAGAAGTTAACTTGAGTGACAACTGTCACACGTTGCTTGCCTGCACTGGTAAGGACAGGGGACATCCCCTCGGAGGGGCATACATGGGGGCAGGCCAGGCACCGCAGGGACGGGATCAGGCCGCAGCAGAAGGAGGCAGTGAAGGGGTGGTAGATGCAGGAGAGTCACTGGCAACTGCAGTGGAGCTGACTGAAGTAGTGGGTGCAGTCACAACTGTGGGGTACAGGTCAGATGGGGTGTGTGCCGGCACAACTGCAGTGGGCAGGTCAGATGGAGTGGACTGGGTCCCCACTGCAGTGCCCAAGTCAGACGGGGTGGTCGTGGACTCCACTGCAGTGCCTGACTCAATGGGAGCGGAATGTGGTTCAGGTGAGGTCGGCAGGACAGAGGGGGGCACAAGGTCCCCACATCAGTGGCACAAACTGTCTGACCGGTGGTGGAAGAGCAAGTGGTAGGGGGGGACCACTGGGGCAGGGTGTGGCGGGGGAACCTGTGGAGTGGTGGCCTGCGCTTGCTTGTGTGCACATCTAGCCCTTGGTTTGGGTGTTTGTGTGCTGCCCGTGTCTGTGGGTTTGTGAGAATGTGCAGGTGTGTGTGTGCTTGGGACAGGTAGGGTGCTAGGAATCGTGGGTGGTGCAGGGGTAGCAGGGGTGCGGGACTGTTGGAGAGGGACACTGCTGCTGTCAGGGATGAGGCTACGGACTGATTGGTCCTCTGTAGGGCAGACATGCCCAATGAAATGCCCTCCGTGAACGACACCAGTTGTGTCAACAGACTGGTGTGTGCTTGGAGGACACTCAGCATTGATGTCTGCCCTACATGGATCTATCGAAGCAAGTCCACAGACTCCTCACTCAGGGCAGCAGGGGACACAGGGGCAGGAGGTGCGGTGCCTGGCACAAAGGAGACATGCTCCCTAACCCGGGAGCCTCCACGGACCTCTGGGATGGGAGCCGATGGGAGGGTGGTGATGGTGGGGGCGGTGGCGGGGACAGCTTCACTAGCTGGGGTTTGGTGGCTGCTGACACCCGCCTCCACAAGGGAATCATCCTCCGAGCTGCTGTGGCCCTCAGCTGGGGTGGATGTTGCTGAGGACTCCTCGGTGTGGCTCCACTCGCCCTCCGTGCCACTGGGTCCCTCCGACTCCTCGCCTTCTGTCCCAGTCAGGCTCTGTGACTCCTCCTGGTCCATGGAGCTGTCCCCTTCTGTGGCCGTGGATGTTTCTGGATAGAATTAGGAAAAAAGAGAACAACATCAGTCACCTGCACTGACTGCACACACCACAGTGAGTACATCACATCACAGGGCAAGCCCTGGCATCATCAGGTGAACACTGCTCAAAGTGCTCACACTGTTTAGAACAAGCCAATTGTCAGTCTCACCATCAACCATGGCACTCGTATCCCTCCTGGACTTGCACCCATATGTCTGTTGCATGTTGGATGCTAATACCCCAATGTGCCAACATGCGCCACCTACACATTTGTTGGACATGCAAGTGAACATGTAGGAGAATGTCACTATACACACATCACATCTCTTGCCACTGACTCAGTACAGGTGTCAGGATGAAGGGATGGGCAGAGTCTCATTTCACATGCTTGTGATGCATGCCAGCAACACACACTATGATGTTCTAATGTCCTGATAGTCAATGTCACAATGGGGTGCATGGAGCACATTTGAACACAACGCAGGATCACTCGTAGCAAGTTAAATGCCATGGCACTGGCATGCCTGGAAAGTCACTCAACACTGTCTCCTGTCACAGGGTCAAGGCATCCAGACAACAACAGTATGCACTGTGTCACAATCATAGAACGTAAAGCAAACTCTGCAGCTGTCAAGTGCACTTGCCCATCCCCTGCAAACAACATATCTGGACCCAGAAGACCCCACATCATACGAAACAGACATATGAGTCTCTGCGAACACAACTCCCTGTACATTAGCACATCACAGTCTGATGTGCATGTAACACAGCTGCCTGAAGTGCACAGTTGCATACACCATTGTGCACTGTCAAGTGATCACACACCTAGATGTCACACAGGTCTTGTCTCTCATAGTCACATCTCAGGTGTCCTGCTGACCCTCAAACTCATGAACACCACAGTTGTACGGAAAAGGAAGCCACATCACAATGACACAGAGGCAGACACCTGAAGGCACATGTCACTAAGCACAACCTGTAAGTTGATACACAGGAGTGGAATTACAGAGTGTTTCTAAATGCACTTGAGTAGGCATGACTGCCCAGGTCTACGTGAAACAGTGTTTAGCCCTGGACAGTAGTCAGGTGGCTAAGCAAGTGTGACACACTTGATATACATACTCATGAGGCACACAAATTGGAGTCCCCTGCTGCATGTCTTTGTTTGAAATACCCCAGCCACATGTGGCGAGTCAGACCAGCAATTGTAACACATATCAAGGGCACACGCAGATCACATGTCAGATCTCAGGCATTGTGTAAACAACTGACCCACCCATGAAACCCACAACAGAGTCACGGTAACAGATGCTGTCCGGAAGCTGAAGCATAGCTGACTGCAGGGACACAGTGCCCTAGTGACACAAGCAACAGACTGTAGGGGCCACACCTGTGGATCAGATGAGGAGGGTGCACCACACAATTGAGGGACATGAGTACTGGACTACAAGACCTACGTAATGTGGAAGTGTGACCAGGCCAAAAGACTGCAATTAGCATGTCAGACATAGTACACAGATTAGGCATGGACTTACCCCCTCCTTGCTGCTGTCTGGCCTTCAGCTGCCCATCCAGGTCCGGGAAGACCACCGCCAGGATCCTGCATGTGGGGGGGGTCAGGGTCCGGTGTCCGCCCCTCCTGCGAGGAGGCGACTGCTTCAGCTGGACCCTTGCGATCCTCCGGGTCCAGCCCCGAAGGTCCTGCCACCTCTTCTGGCAGTTGCGGATCCGGCGCTTGTAGACCCCCACCGATCGGACTGCCCGGGCAATGGACAGCCATATCTCCTGCTTCTGGTGGGCATCAACCTGTGAGGATGACAACGTTAAAAGTCCATTAACACACATGCCCCATATTTGTGCTGCACACAGGTGGATATACATGTCGTCATCACAAAGGAAAATGAGTTACACAGGTAGTGCACCCATGGAAAAGGACAAATGCCCTGCATGTCTGACATGTTAACAATGCCTGGGAAGTTGAATCTTGCACAAACGCACTTTAGCTGCAGAACACCTGTTCATTACATGTACCTACACACTTTGGGAGATGAAAGTACTCAGTGAGTATACTTGCCACTGGTGTACACGCTGCTAGTACTGCTAGTCAGACAACATGCACAATTAGGAAGGCAGTGGACTGCACACTCACCTGCTCCCCTGGTTTCCCATACAGCTTGCTGTACTGTGGAAGGAGCCCGTCCAGCAGGGCCTGGTTCTCCTCCTCAGTGAAGACTGGGGCCCTCTCCAGAGTAAGTGCCATAGCAGTAGCCAGGGGATGCAGAGACAGCAGCAATGGTAGCATGGATGTGGTCCAGTAGCATGTAGTGCAGGCAAGTGAGCTCCCTGGGGGCCAGCCAGCCTTATATCTGTGCTGCAGAGGCAGACTCTGTGCCATGTGTCCCAAATGATAGGTCCAACACGATTGCATTCTATGAATCTGGCCAATCCATGGAAATGTACGACTCGTACACGTCTTCCACATCGTTCAAATCTTCACCTTCATAAAACCTTAGTAATTGCAACATTGTTGTAGGTATCCAACTGAATTTCCAGCACACGACTCGTACAAGTTTTGAATCTGCATCCGTCTCCATGACAGTCCAGAGCCAATGGGTGCGCCCGGCTCGGTCAACTGACTGTACAACGTGTAGTTTAAAAATACACATGCACCCGTCTCCATACGATTCAATGGCCAAGGCGTACGCCGGTCTCGGACCATGCCTGCCCGACGCGTATGCATGATAGTCACCCGCGGCGGACCTCATTGCAGTCAATGGCTGTGCGTACGCACGGCTCGGTCCTGAACTGTGCAATGCGTACGCATTGTCACCCGCGACAGTCCTCATTGCAGTCAATTGCTAAGCGTACGCACAGCTCGGTCCTAAACTGTGCAATGCGTACGCATTGTCACCCGCGTCGGGCCTCATTGGTGTGACTATTTGATGGCTTCAACACACAATTACTTGCCAGGGACTCAGGTGCACATCTACCACACTACAGCATTGGCCACACAGTGTCCCATGACATGTAAGGCTGCATTCCCTGTGTGTTTGGGGGGGGCAATATTTGGTTTGTTGTGTGGCACTTTTGTGCAGCCACTCCCAGGATGTGCACGTGTTCATGGGGACAGAATCCTTTGTGTTTTGTGCACATTACCACTGTGATGTGCAACTGTACAGTTATGGGCATGAGTCATGGACACAGTTGCAGATTGGATATGTTTAGGACATGTCACATACACCCCGAGTCCTGGCGGTGATGGCATGTACGTCACAGTGAGACCTGTAGCCACAATTCTGATGTACACCCACAGTCTGTGTGCATGTTGTGTCTCAGATGTGGCTGATCAAATGTGCCCAATGGGAGACAGTCTCCACATCCATGTGGTTTGTGCATCAACAATGATGGTTTTTTTTTTTAACGAGTTTTATATAGCACGAACTAGACCCGAAGATATCAGGTATCAGAGCGCTTTACATGAGCACCAGTTTCGTTACAGTTGGAAACATTAATTTTTGTTAGGCATGGGGAGATTAAGTGATTTGCCCAGAATCACAGGATGCTGAGCGTAGATGCCGAGACTCGAACTCGGTTCACCAGCTTCAAGGTCGACCGCTCTAGCCGTAAGGCTACATACGCTCCATGTTGTGTGTGTGTCTAAGAGACGTACATGTAGGGCCTGCAGAGACAACAGTGGCCACTACCTGTGGGACTCACGGTTGCCTTGTGGCGTGTACATGATACGCCATGTCATGCCAGTGTCCATGTGGCAATACAGGGACCCTGGGTATCTGCATTGCAAAGATCTGTGATGCCTGGGAGACATCAGGCCTCACTTGTCACTGTGGTGTGTGTTTGTAACGTCACAGCAGTACATAGGTAGGGTGACTCAGCCCAATGATTGGCCATTGCACTACATGGGACTTATGTGGAAATGTGGACTTGAGATGTAAGGTGATGGCCATGTAGGTGACATATGTGGCCATGCCCAACAGCACACACCTCAGTACATTGTGTATTGTCATGATGTATCATGTGATATTTTGCTTGGTCATAGCCACAGGGGTGGATGAATCTTCCTTTGTGCATCTCTGTTCTGCAGGGCACCAGCTGTCCATAGACCGTTCCCAGACCTTGAAATCATGCAGGAACGCGACTCCATTCAATGGTACCGCTCACCAGGCCACTGATTGAGGAGTTGGCTGAGCAGGTGGCGTCACATCTGCTACCTGGCCGGACATACCCTACAGCACTGACCCCAGAGGTGAAGGTGATGGCAGCCCTGCACTTCTTTGCTACTGGTACCTTCCAGTACACTGTGGCTACTGCTGGTGGTATGTCGCAAACTATGTTTAGTCATGTGCTACATAATGTCTTGGAGGGGATGGTGCATTTCCTTGACCTGTACAACAAGTTCCCGAGCCCAGGTCATCTCCCTGAAATAAAGGATGCCTTTTATACACTGGGGAGGATGCCGAACGTCATCGGATCTATTGATGGTACACATGTGGCCCTGATACCACCACAGGCACACGAGCAGGCATACCGGAACAGGAAACATTTCCACTCCATCAATGCTCTGGTGGTATGTCTTGCAGACGTGCACGTGTGTAAACGTTTCCCCGGTTCTGCGCACGATGCCTACATCATGAGGAGTAGTCGCATTGCAACGCTGATGTCACAGATGACCGACCAGCGTGCCTGGCTTGTCGGTGTGTACTGACTATTTACCATTGTGTGTGTTTGGCAATGTTGTATTCCGCCCTCCTTCAAAACTCTGCTAATTGTTCAATTGTTTGTGTGTAGGTGACTCCGGATACCCCAATATGCCGTGGTTGCTGACACCCCTCAGGAACCCTGTGACACCAGCCAAGATGCAATGAGGCACATGGTCGGAACAGGAGGGTGATTGAGCGGACATTTGGTCTCCTGAAAAGCCGCTTCCGCTGCCTGGACAAGACCGGAGGGGCCCTCCCATATGACCCTACAAAGGTGTGCAAAATTATCCTTGTATGCTGCATGCTACACAACATGGCAGTGCGGAAGAAGTTGCCTCTCATCCAGGATGACGATGACCGACCTTCGCCACCTGTGGAGGATCCAGGCCTGGGACACGATGCCAGAAATGATGATGATGAGGGTGACGCCGCACACAGCTCATCAACAACTTCTTCACCTGAATGTGAGTTTACAGGGTTGTTATGTCAATGTATGGCTGCTCTGTTGCTGTCTGAGTGTGTCTGTGTGCCACTTGACTGGATGCATGCAGTGATGTGTCCATTCAGGTGGTCTGTACTCCACAATAGTGTAGAACTGCTAACTTGTTTCTGTGTAGGTTTCTTGTGACATGTTTTGTGCATGTGTATTGCATTTCTCTCCTGTTCTGCTGTGCTTTTGACTGTGTCTTGTGTCTGTCCTTCCCAGGGTACTTTGCCTGTTGTTTGGTCAACACTGATCCCCAACACCCAGAATCCAACACCAGTGTGGGAATTGTCACTTCCCATCAAGTGATGGGACTTCAATTTTCCGACACTTTGTGACCGTGTGTCCACTGTAACGTACAATTACCTTGCAACTATTGTGGAATAAACATGTTGCTGATGTGTAATGAACCTGTGCTATGCTTTGTTAGGTGCGTGGTCTGTCTTCCCACATCTGAGTGACATTTGCTTACCTCACCTGTGGACTTGTTACCACTGACTGTGGATAGGTGCATACCAATGTATTTCAGGTCAACATCATTGTGTGGGATGAGTTACATGGACATGGTGAGTATGTGTTGTGGTGCCATAGTGGTGTGTCTCCCTCACATGTGTTCACCACCATGACTCACATAACGGTGGTCACATTGTTGTAGTATTTGGCACGCACTGTGTTGTTTAGCAGATCAACATCTCCATGACACATGGCAAGTTGGAATCACAACAGAGGCAAGCATGGTGTACTGGTGAGTTTATTTACAAACATGTGTGAGGATAGTGCACAGGATGGTGTGTGCTGTACATTGGGTTTTGAATCCAAGGTTCACAGTAGAGTTGGAAGTGTTGGTAGCTGAAATGTCCAGAGTAAAGTCCACAGTCATCTGCTACATTGGACCAACATGAACCCTCCATGTCATGTAGGCGAGTTGTGTCAGATACAACAAGGTGAACGGGTTGCGCACAAAGAACATTATCCAGAACAGGTTCAGAGGCCCTGGGGGATGTGCAGGGACATCTGGGTCTCACATGTCCTTCTTCCGACGACCCCTCTTCTTCTTGTGGGGGGGATCCTCAGGTGCAGGCGTCTGCGGTGCAGGGGACTCTCCGCCAGAGTCATCCTCCCTCCCTGTGGCACTGGCAGATGGTGTGGCAACAGATGTTGTGGCCACACAGCGAGGTGTGGACATGTTTGTGCTGATCTGGCAGAGGCATAGGAGTATGTCCAGATACACCGCAGTAAGTGCATCCCACTTTGCCTCCATGCTGGCATGGTGGGCAGCCTGCTCCTGTTGAATGTCCTTGAGGATCCCCACTACCTGCCCAAATCATCCGGTGCTATCCTAGTACGCATCTATGATGCGTGCCAGTCGGGGGTCATCATGCAGTCCAGACCCCTCTGCAAGGCGCACCCTCTGCCTCCCACCCCTCCCAGCACCCCTGTCCACACGGGCAGGACCAGCGGCGGCACGCACAGGTGACACTGGGACCCCTTGGATGTTGTTGCTGGTGGTGTTGTCTGTAGCTTCCTGGGGGTCCTGTGTCTCTGTGCTGTCGGTGTTCTGTGGCCTTGGTCTGTCCGTGTTGGCGGGGGTGCCCTGTCTGTTTCCAGATGCTGGAAGCATGGGTACAGGGGGTGCAGATGTTGGTGCTGCTGGTGCTGCATGATGACTCACACCGGAGGTGCCAGGTTGTTTGTCGTCATCCAAAGAGGACAGAGACAGATTCAAACCAGAGAGCTGAGGGTCCACCAGAGTCTGGGACCGGGACTCCTCTTCATTTGGTGCTGTGTCCCCAGCTCCACCTGTGTTTGGAAGAGACACACAATGCAAGTTAGGTTTCTACAGGCATCAATGGTTCACCCACATGACATTTTCTACTGTACGTCCGGATGCCTGCCTGTATGTACACTGCTTTGTCCAGGGTTGTCACGAACAGATTGAAATTGTTGTTGCACATCGCCCAGCCAAAATGAAACATTTCAATGTGCATGTCGAAGTGTGTGCATGCCCAGCTCATGTATAGATTTGTCTGTACATGACCATTACTACTCAAGGGCCATCACGTTGCTGACACAGGTGTGTCATCCCTGTACACATGTGAGCTTTACCAAGGACATACGTGCTATTCCACTGAGGATATGTTGTAAGATTGGGGCATGTGTGGTAGCAGATTTTGCTAGTCTTTGTGTGCCACATTGGTGTATTGGTACGACATGGTCACAGTCCGGTATGCCTGTGATCTCTTTGGAGGAAGTGTTTTTTTACAGTGTTCCTAGTTCCCATCTCATTTCATACAAGTGATGATGTCACCATCGTTAATGAGTCTGGTGTTGAGTTTTGTACGTGCATATGTGATTTGACTTGTCAATGTTCTCCATGGTGACATGGATTGGGCAAGGTAGCACTCTGGGTTTTCAATGCTCATGACAGTGAGGGTCGGTGGTGTGTGTGTGTGTTGCAGTTTTGCTGCTGTGAGTAGCATGTCTCCTCCAATGCAGTCCAGGTTAGACCTTGTGTCTACAGTGTCTATGTCAGTGAGTGGTGTGTTGTGTGAAGGATGCATATGTTTCAGCACGATGTAGGAGTGGAATGCAGCTCACAACAGCACCGAATGTGAATGAGGCCATGCTATGGTGTCGGCTATATAGGTGTGTCCATTCCATTCACTGTCAGATGTCCCCTGTCAATGATGTATATGTGAGTTCCTGTGTGTTTTGTGCAATGCACCATATAGGTCTCTCCACACTTGTCATCTGCAAGACACACATCCCCAGCCCAGCCAGGGGTCACCCCTGTACACTGCATCCCCAGACAATGAGTTTGAACATATGGTTGCAATGGCTGTGTGTGCGACCGTGTTTTGTTTGGCCAGTGCATGTGTGGGACTGTAAGCCACATCATTTCTCAGGCCCAGTGTCAGACATCTTGTCAGTCCATTCCCACTCCCTGTGAGGCGAGCATGGTTCAGTGTGAGCTTGCCGGGCCATGTGGGTGGGTGGGGATTGTCTGTGACTGCAACTCCCATTATGCTCATGGCTACACCCCCTTCCCAGCATGCCCATACTTCCTTCCTTTTGACTGTGCTTCCCTGTGAGGGGGTGTGACAGCAATGGCAAGATGGCTGGCTGTGCAGTCCTGGTGTTTGTTGGTGCCCAGTTCCCTGCATGGCCTTGTGCTCCTAAAAACAGAGCCCAGTGTCAGACATCTTGTCAGTCCATTCCCACTCCCTGTGAGGCGAGCATGGTTCAGTGTGAGCTTGATGGGCCATGCGGGTGGGTGGGGATTGTCTGTGACTGCAACTCCCATCATGCTCTTGGCTACACCCCCCTTCCCAGCATGCCCATACTTCCTTCCTTTCGACTGGCAATGGCAAGATGGCTGACTGTGCAGTCCTTGTGTTTGTTTGGCTACAAGTCCAAAGAGAGCCCCTGTGCTTCACACAGCAGCACCCAGTACGGTGTACCTTTGGCTGATATTTCACTACGGTGTGAGTCAATGCATTCTACACGGTGAGTTGTGTGGAGTTAGTGTTGAGGGGTGTGTGTGTCTCCACATTCTGGTAAGTATGGTCAGAGCTGTCAGTCCTCCTTCCCACCCGCCCAAGAAACATGCTTCCATTGGAGGGTGTGCAAGTTGTCTTTCAGGATGTCAGTCAGTGGTGTCCTGCTTCTGATTGGCGCACAAGCCCTACCAGGGCCTTGTGCTCCCCACAGCAGGACCCAGTGTCAGCCATCTTTTCAGTCATTTTCCACTCCCTGTGATGTGGGCATGGTTCAGAGAGGACTTGATGGGCCAATTTGGAGGGGGGAGCATTATCTGTGACTACAAACCCCATCATGCTTTTGGATACACTCACTTCACCTGCATACCCACTATTCCTTCCTGTCAGTCAGATGCACTGTGAGGTAGTGTGGTTGTGGTGGCAACCTGTCTGACAGTGTTTATTTGGCTTTGTGCCACTGCTTTGCTCTATTTGTTTGTATGTTTGTACATGTCATGACACAGTTCCAAGTCACTATGGAGATGACAGGTATTGTGTTTGTCGGACTAGCACACACATCTTAGGATGATTATCTATTGGTTACTGTGGCTTTGCTAACGGTGCATGGTTTCACTGTCCCCTTGCCACACAATATTGAGTATGTGGTTTGTGTACTCACCAGGCTCTGGTATGTCTGCTAGACCATGGACGCTCTCTGGTGGTAGGATGTCCCGCACCTTCTCCTCCCAGGTCTTGAAGTATACTGGTTTGGCAGAAGGGCCACCGCCAGTGCGCTGACTCAAGGCGTGATCTTTCTCGATCAGTTTCTTGACCCTCCTGCACACGTCATACCACCTGTTCTGGATATCGCCCTTTGTGCGCAAAGTTGGTACTTGTGCGTTCACCTTGTCCACAATCCTCGCCCACATCTTTGTTTTCTGTGACATGGGGGTCCTTTGGACCAATGTACCAAACAAATGTGGGTCTACTCTAATGATCTCTTCTACCAGCACTTCTAACTCATCATCTGTGAACTTTGGATTCTTCTTTGGGGGCATGGTGATGGGTGGTGGTGGTGAGTGATGTGTGTGTGAGGGTGCAAGTGAGGATGGGTTAGTGTTGGTTTTGCTAGCTGTATGTGTGTGTGCTTTTGGTGAGGTGCTAATGGTGTGAAAGTTGTGTGATGGGTGAATTGTAAGTGTGTCTGTGGTTGCTGTGTGATGGTGTTTTCTGCTGGCTGTTTTCTCCTATTTGCAAAGGATCATGGTAGTGATTGATGTCCTTTATATATTTGGAGTTCTGTGTGTGTCATTCCTCCAGGTTTTTTTACTTTATATTTATTGGCTTTGTCATTGCTGGTTTGGTATTTTTTTAAACTTTTTTCCTTTGGGTTTTCTAGGCATGAAGGAGACGTTCTTCTGACCGAGACGGATGCGGATGATGGCTCGTGCGGGCTTCTCCGGCTCGTTCACGCTGACTTTCTTCGGTGTTTCATACGCGTCAGTCACGGAGATCTCTATTGCTTGAGGTCCCTGTTTTCTGTGTGTGTCGGTCATGTGGCTTGGGCTCCGTGCAAGTCGGTCTGGGTTTACACGCATTGCACAGTACTGCGCGAATCGGACATCACGGGTACGTGTCAGTCGGGTTCATTCCTGGTACGTGTCGGTCGGTGCAACTCGCGTCGGTTTTCCAGGCGAATCACTGTTTTCCCTACGGCTCGGTCATACGGCTTGTATTCCGTACATGTCGGTTGTAATTCACACACGTTGCATCGTACTGCACGGGTCGTACGGCGCCGGTCCATGTCGGTCAGTCTCCGTTCCGGGTCCGTGTCGGTCGATACGTTTTGCAGCCGGAATCGGAATCGGCCCCTAAGTAGTAAAATTACATGTGTGAGGATCCTCCCATGGATAGGTGAGGTGGAGATTTATATTCAAAGGTTAGTGAATAGCATTTTGTGGTACTACTAAAGTACTACAAAATTCAATTTGTGAATAGGCTCCAGAGTGAGGTCATGGCCCCTCTATTTACTTAGCGACAATTCTGAACAGCATCGAGTCTTGCATTGGAAGAGCGTGGATTTATTTTAACAGGCAGCAACTATAATAGGTAGATAAATCAAATAAGTTAATAGTGGTTGTCTAGAATGCTCATTCCTCTATCCCCTGAGCTGCCCCCCTGAAAAATCAGGGTCGGGAATAAATCCCCCGATTCCCTACGCCCATCCCCCGATTCCCTACGCCCATAGCAGTGGGCTTCTTCCATTGGGCTTCAGTGTGCATTCAACCATTTCAGGCAGACAGGGACTTGGAGGAGGGAGTCAGATACCATGCTCCTTCAATCCTTGGAGTCACAGCGGGGACCGAGTACAACACGGTAGGGCTTTACATGTTTTTTGTTGAAATGCTCACTTACTGTGATCAAATCGATAAATAATGAGGACCCTCCCAGGTCTCTTCTGCCCCCTAGACAGTGGCATAGAACCCCAGTATTTGTGCAGCAGCTGGAGTGGGGAGGGGAAGAAGAGGGCTTCGGTTCATACGTAGGATGTGTGACGCTTGCCCACTGTGCCAGGTCTCCACTCTTCTCTGGGAAGTGGTTACATTTGAAAGAACAGACTTTTATATCTATGTGTATCTTTTATGTCCTGTCTTTGGAAGGACGAATAAAGAAATAATTGAATTGGATTAAAAGGACAGACTCATCAATGGGGTTACTAGGATTTGTATGGCCACCATGTAAGTAAGAGTATATTTCCCTTTCGTATGAAATTGTAGGGCATTAGAGGGAGATTTTTGCAGGCAGACTTGAACAAATACAGAGGCGTTTGGGAATCGGCGCTAAATATGGTATCATGGAAGTTGTCAGAAAGAGGCAGAAGGGGCTTTTCTATGGACGTGTCGGTGTTTATGCATGGACTGCAGGTTTGGGTGGGTTCATGAAGTGGCTAGGCAGCTCCATAAGAGCAGACAGAGCCAGCATTTATGGACATAGAGGGATGGGTATCATGGGACGTAAAGGTGACTGGGGCAGGTGTGACACTGCTCAAAGGATTATTGTGTTTGCAGCATTAATCTACATGCACACTCCAGGCTTGTGGTTGGAGTCCATGCTGGGCAGTCTCAGCAGAGTCCCTTATAGGATGATTGAGGGGATGGGTTGTGAACTGGGGATGGGTTGTAAACTGGTCAGGGATGCAACTAGGCCTTAACTTACCGGGGGGTTGGCAGCAGTCCTAACAGGTCAACCATTGATGGCAAGGCTAACACTTCAAACAATGGGGCAGAGCTATCCTTAGAGCCAATACAAGATACTAGAGTGATCTTTTGTGCATTTTAAACATACTGGTCAAATCCAATAGAATACAAACATGTTTTAATACGTTTGTCAATGTGCTTAGGCTACTGACAGAGCTCTTTAAATAGAGCAATGAGTGAATTGACAACTGTAAAGCAGCTTCTATAGATTTCAATTAAAACAAGCATTGAAAATGCAATAGGCCTCGCCTTTTATTAAGTTAAAGCCATTTGCTTTGCTGATTGGTATTATATAGCAAAGCAAATGGCTTTAACTTAATAAAAGGCGAGGCCTATTGCATTTTCAATGCTTGTTGTTAATTACTAGAGTTCAAGTCCCTTTATCCTCTGCAAGGAGGGATGTCTGCCCCCAATCAAACGCTCTTGCTTAAAAGCTGTTTAAAGAAAGGCTGGAACATGTTCTGGGCAGGCTGGGTTGGGGGTGTGAATGTGCGCAATATCGAATCTGCATTCTGATCTAAATGCGAGAATATAGGAGCAGAATATGTGAGGCAATTGGCTGTTGTAAAGAGAATGTAGCATAGCGGCCAGAGCCGCCGATCCCTGAGAAACAATAACCCCTTATAAAGTTACTGTTAGACCTGTCAGCCCTTTGGGTGGTCCCTCCTCATCATTATTTATTTTGTCCCACTTTTGCCTCAAACCCTGTTTGAATTTTTCCTTTTTGGGAACCACCAGACTTTTTAGTGTTGCTGCAGATTCAGGGAGCCATTTTATCTACCCCTGAAACTTCTGTCTGAGGGCCTGGAGCACAAAATGGTGGCCACCTGTGACATCACCAGCACCCACTGGAACCTACTAGCACCTTCCAGAACCCTGTGACAGTTGGAGGCGGTTTAGAATGTTGGGAAGCTAAGACAGAGAGTTGGCAGTTGGAGCTGGCAGTTGGCACCTGACTGGTGAAGAGTGAGCAGCAGAAACCTGAAGGAGGAAGGAGTGAGGCAGCAGGGGTGGAAACTTGTGCCTGGAGTGGGGTCCATAAACCCACCCTTGATACTAGTCCCTACTGACTGAGCCCAGCCTGGAGCCCTGTGTGGGAAGAAGCAAGAAAAACCATCTTAAGGACCTGGACAGCAGGAACAGGCCTTAGAATCCAAGAACAGCAAGATCCTGACCTGGATACTGGTTTCCCTGGAGTCCGACGTCGAGAAGCCTGAGACCTGGAGCCCGAGGTGGAGAAGCGGCGCTGACTGGAAAAGCAGACGACGTACCCGGAGCCGCCAGAGGTCGAGAGAGGGCGCCGACGGAGGTCGTGGAGAGTACGAGAGGTCGAGGAGGAAGTCACCCGAGGTCGAGTGAGCGGCGTCGACGGGGGAGTGAAGTCCGCCCTCCGGAGTCGCCGGAGACCGAGGTGAAGCGTGCCGGAGGTCGGGAGTGGAGATCGCACTCCGGAGTCGCCGGAACCTGAGAGAATCGTGCCGGAGGTCGGGAGTGGAGATCGCACTCCAGAGCCGCCGGAAGTCGACATCGAGCCAAGGCCGGCCGACGTCATCGAAACTGAGGTCGCCATCGGACCGGAGCCGCCCGAAGTCGACATCGAGCCAAGACTGCCCGACGCCATCGAATCGGAGGTCGAGATCGAGCCGAGGCCGCCGACATCGAACCGGAACCGCCTACCGGCGTCGTCAAGAACTGACATTGTGCCGAGGCCGCCGACATCGAACCGGAACCGCCTCACGGCGTCGACACGACTCCAGCGGCGTCGGAGCTTCAGAAAAAGGGCAGTAAGTGGAATAGAGGGCGCCAAAGGCCCTGTGGAATCCTAAGAGACTACTCTAGGGGTTAGAGAGGTGCTGGAACCAGCTGGACTGTGCCAGGGGCGAGCTGAGACTAATTTAGAGGGGTTGTGTAGAGTGAGAGAGCCAGGTCTCTGGTATTTCCCCCTTGATCTACCTCAGTTTAGGCCTCAGCCTTGTCCAAGCCAGGGAGTAGACACCCTCAAGCCTTCCACATCCCCACAAGCTGTGCCTGGGTCAAATCAGCACATAGAAATTTAAATGTGATCTCATTCTATGAGTGTCACTGTCAGCTTTTAATTATTTATTGAGGGCACTGTATTTATTGTATTTAACCTATTTATTGCTTCACTGTATTTATTGTTCCACAGTTTTTATTGATGCACAATATTTATTGGTTTGCAGTATTTATTGCCTCAGAATATTTAATTGCCTGTATGTATTGCACTTATATTTATGCCTTCCTTATTTATGATCACCCCTATTTATTGAATCATTAAGACAGTATTTATTTGACCTGCACTGTTTAAAAAAAACCTTGTATATTGTGATTGTGTTATTTATCTAATCAGCAACTAAGAGAAAAAGAAGATAAACAGAGATATTTTCATAATTTTTACGGTGTAGAGTCGTTTTTGGAACGGATGCACGCATGGTTATTGTATGGGTATGTCGTATGCTTAGCACGGTGCCTGATTCCTGACCACTCGAGCCAAGCTACCACTGTATGTCCTGGAAAGACCCCGTTACCACCAACCTCCTCCGGTGTGGGAGTGGAGTATTTCCAACATTAATTGGTGTTCAGCGGTGGGATAGAGCTGTGCCTACGTATACTCAACAATAACTGTGGGTAGTCCATAGGCCTACACCGGGAGTTCTCAAAGCGGCCTTCCTAATTGTGGGTTTTTGTTTTTTCCAAATTTACTCTGGTGGTGGGAGGAGGTATTATTAAAGGTACCCCCCTGCATTGTTACTGCAAATAACTGTCCTCTGACCTGAGTGGGCAAGATGGAGTTTGCACTGGAGAATTTAGAAACGTACACTGTGGCCCAACTCAGGGAGTTTTGTCAGCGGGAGGGGGTGTATTGTCCCCCAGGAGCAAAGAAGGGTGCACTCCAAACCAGCTTAAGGGCTTGGGGGGAGGCACGACGGGAAAGCAAGGCTGAGGAGGAGGACAGGGATAGAGAGCCCGACAGTGAGGGAGCTGGTTTGTACCAACCTGAGGTGGGGAACCTGTCAGCGGGGCCCAGGACACTTTCCAGGAAGGGCAGCAGTGCCTCTAGCGGTGGCTTGTCTGAAGTGGAGTTAACAGACCGGAGGGAGAAAAGACAGCTCACATGGGACTTAGCAAGGCTGGAGAAGGAGAAGGAGGAACAGAGGATGGCTCATGAGATAAGGCTGAAAGAGATAGATCTTCAGATCCTGAGAATCGGGGCACACCCTGTACCTAACGGTGGCAGCGAAGAACGAGAGTACACCAGGGAACCCAAACCCTACCTGCCAAAGGACATAGTAGCTAGCTATGGGGTGGGTGACGATATCGCCAAGTGGCTAGCGGCCTATGAGGTCTCGTTAAGGGCCCATGGGGTTCCAGAGAAGTACTGGGGAGGGGGATTGTACAAGTACATGCCTCCAGCTGGTAGGGATGCTTTATTGGCCCTCGAAGAGGATGAGCAGACCTACTACCCCACCATGAAACTGGCGCTCATAAGGAAGTTTGGACTAACACCCGAAAAGTACAGACAGAAGTTCAGGGGTAGTCACAAACTGGGCACACAGAATTGGGTGGACTTCCTGGACTATGCAAAGAAGGCACTAGAGGGTTGGATTCAGGGCAGTGAAGTGAGGAACTACGAGGGGTTGTTTGACCTAGTACTGAAGGAACACCTGCTCGAGAAATGTTTCCCTGAACTGCGTCAACACCTGGTGGATAGCAAGCTGACCAGTCCCCGGAAGCTTGCTGAGGAGGCGGACATTTGGGCTAGTACCCGGGTGTCCACAAGGGGGACTGGAGGGGACACTCAAAAGGCCGGACAGGGCGCCCCTCAGAAGAAAGAGGGAGGGGAAAAGAAAAAGGAGTTCTCCAAAGGCCCCCAAAATAACTTCCAAGGGAAGGGAACAGGATTCACCCCTAGGGCTAACCCACCCAGAAACCCTAATCCTGGCCAGAGTCAGCAGCCAAGGGTTGTCCATTGCTACGAGTGCGGTGGCGTTGGACACTATAAAGGAGATCCGAAGTGCTTGAAACGACCACCCCCTCCCATTGGAGGAAAGACCCCCGGAGTAGCTAGTGTAGTGCTCGGGGAGGAGATGCCCTTAACTAAGGGAAGGGAGTGGGCGGGTGTCACTTTAGTGTCCCTGGGAGAACGGGAGATGGTTCCTAAGATCCAGGTGCCCGCCAATACTGTAAAGTATGGGCAGTGGGTCACCATCAACGGCCAAAGAGGGGAGGCTCTGAGAGACACAGGAGCCAGTATGACTATGGTACGTAGCCAACTGGTGTCTCCAGAGCAGGTAATTCCCGATGTACTCCACCCAGCCGCGATGGCTGACGGCAGAACCGGCCACTATCCAGTGGCCGAGGTTCCCTTTGAATGGGGGGGGGTTGCAGGTTCACTTCGAGTTGCCGTAAGCCCTGCCGTGCCAGTCGATTGTCTGCTGGGGAATGACATGGAGCACAACGCTTGGAAGGAGGTGGAATACCGGACTCACACCGAGATGCTGGGTACACCTGATTGGGCCTGTGTGAGCACAAGGTCCGCGACTACCCGGAGAGGGAGTTCGTTTCGGCTGGAGCCTGGAACAAAGGCCCAGCCAGCTGCCAGTCAAGGGAAGAACCGAGGACAGGAGGAGCCTGCCTCGGCGTCCACACCCCGTAGGACGGATAGGCCACCGGAGGTGGTGGACCAGGAGTCTGTGGTGGGGGACGTTACCAAACTGGAGGACCTACCCATCCCGGCCGAGTGGCACGTGGAGGGAGGCCCGTCCAGGGAGGAATTCTGCCAGGGCCAGAGGGAGTGCCCTACCCTTGAGGGGCTGAGGCGACAGGCCGAAGCCCAGGCAGCAGGGAACGTTGAAGGGAACTACAGTGTTTACTGGGAGGATGGCCTCCTCTACAGTGAACCCAAGGCACCCCTACACGGATCGTCACGAGCCTTGGTAGTCCCTCAACGTTATCGAGCCTTCCTTCTGGAGTTGGCTCACGAGATCCCCTTGGCAGGACACTTGGGGCAAGACAAGACCTTCGCCCGTCTTGTCCCACACTTTTATTGGCCTCAAATGAAAGTGTCGTCCGATACCTACTGCCGGACATGTGTGTCTTGCCAAGCCAGTGGGAAAACAGGGGTGAAGCTGAAAGCTCCCCTGGAACCACTTCCTGTCGTTAGCACCCCCTTTGAAAGGGTGGGCATCGACATTGTGGGTCCGTTAGATCCGCCAACGTCAGCTGGTCACAGGTTTATCCTGGGTTCTGGTGGATCATGCCACACGGTACCCAGAGGCAATACCTCTGAGGACCATAACAGCACCTGTTGTGGCTAGGGCCCTAATGGGAATCTTTACCCGAGTGGGTTTTCCCAAGGAAGTTGTGTCCGACAGGGGGACCAACTTCATGTCAGCGTACATGCGGGCGATGTGGAAGGAGTGTGGAGTGACATACCGGTTCACCACTCCTTACCACCCCCAGACCAATGGTCTGGTGGAGAGGTTTAACAAAACCTTGAAGGGCATGATCAGAAGTCTGCCTGAAAGCCTGCGGAGGAAATGGGACGTCCTCCTACCCTGTTTACTCTTTTCTTACAGGGAAGTGCCACAGAAGGGAGTGGGCTTCAGCCCCTTTGAGCTTCTGTATGGGCACCCTGTACGTGGACCTCTCAACCTGGTGAGAGACGGATGGGAAAGAACTCCCAGAAAGCTTCCCCAGGATGTGGTGAGCTACATGCTGGCCTTCCGGAGCCAAATGGCTAAGTTGTGGAAGCAAGCTTCTGACAACTTGGAAGCCAGCCAAGCAGTGATGAAGGCGTGGTATGACCACAATGCTCACCCGGTGGAGTTGGAGCCTGGCCAGAAGGTGTGGGTGATCGAACCAGGAGAGCTTAGTGCCCTCCAGGATCGCTGGTCAGGACCCTTTGAGGTGTTGGAGAAGAAGGGTAAGGCTACCTACTTGGTCGACCTGAAGACCCCTCGTCAGCCCCTGCGGGTGCTGCATGCCAACCGCCTCAAACCCCACCACGAGAGGCCCGAAGTCATCTTGATGATGGTGACTGACGGAGGAGAGGACGTGGAAAGCGAGCCTCTCCCCGATTTGTTTGCGTCTCAAGAAAAGGATGGGTCGGTGGAGGGAGTGATTCTCTCCCCATCTCTAACTCCTGAACAGCAGGAGGACTGTCGCCAGGTCCTGGGGCAGTACTCTTCGTTGTTCTCCCTTGTCCCGGGTAGGACTCACCTGTGCGTCCATGACGTGGACACAGGAGACAGCCCACCTGTGAAGTCCAAGATCTACCGGATGTCAGACAAGGTGAAGGCCAGCATTAACAGTGAAGTCACTAAGATGCTGGAGCTAGGAGTGATCGAACCTTCTAGCAGCCCCTGGTCCAGTCCGGTGGTGTTAGTACCAAAAGCTGCACCACCGGGTGCCCAACCGGAACTGAGGTTCTGTGTGGACTACCGGGGACTGAATTCAGTGACCAAAACTGATGCTCATCCGATCCCTAGGGCGGATGAATTGATTGACCGGCTGGGAGCTGCCCAATATCTAAGTACCTTTGACCTTACTTCTGGGTACTGGCAGATCTCTTTGACTGATGGAGCAAGGGAAAGGTCAGCCTTCTCCACGCCCAATGGCCACTACCAGTTCTGTGTGATGCCCTTTGGGCTCAAGAACGCACCTGCCACGTTTCAGCGCCTGGTAAACCAGATCCTCACCGGAATGGAGAGTTTCTCTGCTGCTTATCTGGATGACATAGCCGTCTTCAGTAACAGCTGGGAGGATCACTTGCGTCACCTGCAAGCTGTTCTCCAGGCCCCGAGATAAGCTGGATTGACGATCAAGGCCAGCAAGTGCCAGATCGGGCAGGGGTCGGTAGTGTACCTTGGACACTTGGTGGGTAGGGGAGCGGTGCAACCCCTCCAGGCGAAGATCGAGGCCATCATGGCCTGGGAACCCCCCAAGACACAGACTGAGGTCCGAGCTTTTCTGGGCCTCACGGGATACTACCGCCGCTTCGTGAAGGGATACGGTACCATCGTAGCCCCCCTCACGGAGCTCACGTCCAAGAAACAACCTCGACGGGTAGTCTGGACGGAGGCTTGTCAGCAGGCCTTTGTGAGATTGAAGAAAGCCATGTGCGAGGCCCCGGTCTTAAGGGCCCCAGACTTTTCCAAGGAGTTCATTGTCCAGACAGATGCATCAGAACATGGCATTGGGGCAGTGTTATCGCAACTCAATGAAGAGGGTCTGGATCAACCCGTGGTCTTCCTATCCCGGAGACTACTTCCCAGGGAACAGAAGTGGAGTGCAATTGAGCGTGAAGCCTTTGCAGTGGTATGGGCTCTGAAGAAGTTGCGGCCATACCTGTTTGGCTCGCACTTCCTAGTTCAGACCGACCACCGACCCCTTCGTTGGCTGATGCAGATGAAGGGGGAGAATCCCAAGTTGTTGAGGTGGTCTATTTCCCTACAGGGAATGGACTTTCAGGTGGAACATCGGCCTGGAGTGGACCACGCCAATGCAGATGGTCTCTCAAGGTATTTCCGCCTTAGTGATGAGAACTCCCAAGGGGTTGGGTAGCTCTCCCCACTTTCAGCTGGGGGGGGACGCGTGTTAGACCTGTCAGCCCTTTGGGTGGTCCCTCCTCATCATTATTTATTTTGTCCCACTTTTGCCTCAAACCCTGTTTGAATTTTTCCTTTTTGGGAACCACCAGACTTTTTAGTGTTGCTGCAGATTCAGGGAGCCATTTTATCTACCCCTGAAACTTCTGTCTGAGGGCCTGGAGCACAAAATGGTGGCCACCTGTGACATCACCAGCACCCACTGGAACCTACTAGCACCTTCCAGAACATTCCAGAACCCTGTGACAGTTGGAGGCGGTTTAGAATGTTGGGAAGCTAAGACAGAGAGTTGGCAGTTGGAGCTGGCAGTTGGCACCTGACTGGTGAAGAGTGAGCAGCAGAAACCTGAAGGAGGAAGGAGTGAGGCAGCAGGGGTGGAAACTTGTGCCTGGAGTGGGGTCCATAAACCCACCCTTGATACTAGTCCCTACTGACTGAGCCCAGCCTGGAGCCCTGTGTGGGAAGAAGCAAGAAAAACCATCTTAAGGACCTGGACAGCAGGAACAGGCCTTAGAATCCAAGAACAGCAAGATCCTGACCTGGATACTGGTTTCCCTGGAGTCCGACGTCGAGAAGCCTGAGACCTGGAGCCCGAGGTGGAGAAGCGGCGCTGACTGGAAAAGCAGACGACGTACCCGGAGCCGCCAGAGGTCGAGAGAGGGCGCCGACGGAGGTCGTGGAGAGTACCAGAGGTCGAGGAGGAAGTCACCCGAGGTCGAGTGAGCGGCGTCGACGGGGGAGTGAAGTCCGCCCTCCGGAGTCGCCGGAGACCGAGGTGAAGCGTGCCGGAGGTCGGGAGTGGAGATCGCACTACGGAGTCGCCGGAACCTGAGAGAATCGTGCCGGAGGTCGGGAGTGGAGATCGCACTCCGGAGCCGCCGGAAGTCGACATCGAGCCAAGGCCGGCCGACATCATCGAAACTGAGGTCGCCATCGGACCGGAGCCGCCCGAAGTCGACATCGAGCCAAGACTGCCCGACGCCATCGAATAGGAGGTCGAGATCGAGCCGAGGCCGCCGACATCGAACCGGAACCGCCTCACGGCGTCGACACGACTCCAGCGGCGTCGGAGCTTCAGAAAAAGGGCAGTAAGTGGAATAGAGGGCGCCAAAGGCCCTGTGGAATCCTAAGAGACTACTCTAGGGGTTAGAGAGGTGCTGGAACCAGCTGGACTGTGCCAGGGGCGAGCTGAGACTAATTTAGAGGGGTTGTGTAGAGTGAGAGAGCCAGGTCTCTGGTATTCCCCCCTTGATCTACCTCAGTTTAGGCCTCAGCCTTGTCCAAGCCAGGGAGTAGACACCCTCAAGCCTTCCACATCCCCACAAGCTGTGCCTGGGTCAAATCAGCCCATAGAAATTTAAATGTGATCTGATTCTATGAGTGTCACTGTCAGCTTTTAATTATTTATTGAGGGCACTGTATTTATTGTATTTAACCTATTTATTGCTTCACTGTATTTATTGTTCCACAGTATTTATTGATGCACAATATTTATTGGTTTGCAGTATTTATTGCCTCAGAATATTTAATTGCCTGTATGTATTGCACTTATATTTATGCCTTCCTTATTTATGATCACCCCTATTTATTGAATCATTAAGACAGTATTTATTTGACCTGCACTATTTAAAAAAAAACCTTGTAGATTGTGATTGTGTTATTTATTTATCTAATCAGCAACTAAGAGAAAAAGAAGATAAACAGAGATATTTTCATAATTTTTACGGTGTAGAGTCGTTTTTGGAACGGATGCACGCATGGTTATTGTATGGGTATGTCGTATGCTTAGCACGGTGCCGGATTCCTGACCACTCGAGCCAAGCTACCACTGTATGTCCTGGAAAGACCCCGTTACCACCAACCTCCTCCGGTGTGGGAGTGGAGTATTTCCAACAGTTACACCTTAGAAAGACAAGTGCCTAGAGTTCTCCCACCCCCCTTCGCTTATTCCAGCCCGTATCCCCTGTGCTCACCCCCGGCATGCACCCTCTCGGATCCCTCGCTTCCACCAAGTTGGGACCTCACTGGGCTCCTCCCCAGGGTTGCCACTGGGAGCCGCCATCTTGCGCTACGCCGCTACAGACCCCGCCCGGGGTTCGACTGGGAAGAATGACAAACTAAGCGCGACATAAAGGGAAGACAAGCTCTGTGCGGCATAGAGAGAGAGGAAAGACTAGAAAAGGTCCTAGCCGCAAGGAAAGACGACCTAAGCTGTAGCAATAGCGACGGATATAATGGACTTAAAAACCGTTCACTGGTATTTTCCCTCGGCGCTCAGCACTGTGGGCACCTCTCGAGAAGAGAGAGTGGTTGCACTACAACGAGGACACTGCCCAGACCATGAAGGCCATTCCTTGCTATTCGGGCAGGATTTGCTCTTTACAGCCATCTCCTCCTCTTCATCCCCAGAATCCTGGCTGACCATTGGATTGTCTGACCAATCCCCAAACTGACCCCAGAATCCCTGGCCCTTGGAATCATCAGGGGAGAAAAGTTCCACTCCACCACGCAGTAGGGTATCGACTACAAATCCCCACCCCTTTCGCACTGCCACCTCCCAGGTCATCAGCACGAGCTGCTCATCACTTAGCTCCATGACGCCCTTCTTTCTTGATGTCCTTGCTGGATTGCTCTGCTGGTGCCAGTAGATCTTACCATACTCTAGTGTTAAAAAAAGGGAAACAACGCTCTTTCCGGGTTAAAGCTGGTCTCAACCCAATCAGTTCAGCATACCTCCCAATGCAATTCTCATAAAAATCCGTATTAGTATATTAGTGGGTTATAAAACGACACTACAGGGTCTATCCCAGAAGCTTAACCGAACTGAGTTATCACACCAAGAGACTTTTAATTCCAGGTTATATACATAGAACAGCGTAAATCGGGATGCACCCGATGGGCTGTGGGGGAGTTGTTGGATAATGTGTCTGTTGAAGCGGTGGTTGCTGGTTACTATGGCTTATGCAGGCGGGGGTGTGTGAGGAACGGAGGCGTGTAGGGTTGATGTGTTTCTAGCGGGGTTAGGTTAGCTATCCTGAGTAGAGGAGCTATCTTCGATTTTTTGGTGGGTGTGTGTGTGTGTTTTTTTTAAGATGGTCGGCGTTCAGTCGGGATATATATGATTAGGGGGAAGTTGTAACCAGAGTGGGGATTACATCGGTCTTGTAAAAGATGGTGGTTGCCCAGGGTACTGGCCGCGTCGTCGGCGTAAGTACGGGTAGCTCACTACAGGGGGGAGGTGTACAGCTAATCAGTCTCGGGGGAAGGGGGTCTACTTAGCTCGCTCTCGTTATAAGGATCCCTCTGTTATCGGGGGGGATAATGTCGGCAGGCCAGTTTGACCTCCCCACAGACAGAACTCACTCCCAATGCGACCAAGTGCGCACCAGATCTCCCATCGGCCCCGCAGAAACTGCGCTCCCGTGGCCAAATAAAGCCCCGCCCACAAAGGGACCCGCAAAACACGAAGTGTACGAGCTGGCAACGGATGAATCGACGCTTTAGCCCAGTACATATGATAATGGTTGTGGGTAACAGAAAATGCTATTTTCTGTTTTTTAATGACACATACCGATGTATTCAGAAGGAAACGTAACAGCCCTCATGTGCTGGCGACAACGCAACCAGAAATTATTAAACGAAACAAGCTCTTTTTTGAAGCCCAGTGGTTTCCCTTGAGTCTACGAAACCATATTTTAAAACGGAAAAGGGCCGTTTTCGTTTCAAATACGCCGGCAACCCATCGATCGACGGGTCTTATTGGGCAGCTCATGAATAACGATAGTAACTTGCTGTTGGAAGAGGACAAAGGCCGATCCAAGATGGCTGCTGAGTTCTCCTTTATTTGAGTGCACATCTTGTCACCTTCAGCTTTTTTATTTAGAAAAAGACCGAACCTCCCGCTTTATCGTCGTAAAAAGCCCACTTATCGCCTCTTCCCCCTAAGAGCGCGGAGCCTTTTTTTGGTGGGAAGTTTAAGAGCGCTACATTACGTTATGTGATAAAAAGAGATTTCAGGAGTTCTGTAGCGAGAGGGGCAGAGGCTCTCCGCAGAATGTTGGTTCACCTCAGTGCAGCGTGCTGGGCCCTTGCTCGTATAGAGCGGTGCCGGAACAAAATTTGGCTTCCTCTCTGCAGTTATAGATAGCACGGTGCATATTTTGTTTTCACCAGTCATGTATCAGAGCATCAGCAGCGCAAGCAACCGAAATAAATGCAGACACGATGCAACGCCAATAACGCCTCCCGCTTTTTTTTCTCTCTTAGGGCCGTCCCAGTTGGACTGGCTCGCCTGACTGGTTTCTTATCTTTATGGGGCCATGTGTTTGGCCCCATAAAGATAAAAAAACATTTTACGCCAGCAGTAAGTCGGGGCAGCCAGTCCAACTGGGACGGCTCTAAAAGAGAAAAGTGTACGTCACTAGACCCTCTTTTCCAATGGCTGGCCACCGTTTAGCATAAACGGTGATGCCTGCCAATGGAAAAGAGGGGCGGGGCTTAAAGCCCACTCGAGAAATCTCCTCAAATCATTAAATCTCGCCAGCGAGTCTACGCATGTCTGCGCAGTCTTACGCCAGGCGAGACCTAAAAAGCACTTTAGAAACAGTTTTTGCAAAGCTAGTTTAAGACGATGACCCCTTTTTCAGTTCCTTCCGTAAAATGACACTGAACTCGTTAAATGTTTTTGATTTCATCGTTTTCAGTCTGCTGTTTGGGACATTGCAACATATGCTTGTTAGAGGCCGCACACAGGAACAGCTCTCAGAATATCGCGCTTAGTGGGTTAACGCACCAGATTTTGGAATTTGTGACTTGCAAATCCCAGATTTGATTCTTTTTTGATAAACAAATTTTTATTGTTTTAGTGATGCAACGGAGGAAACATTGAGCCTTTCGAGCCACCAATCTATAATCGTACAGCACAAGATCACACCGCCCCCCCGCCCCCACCCAAGGCCCCCCCCCGAACCACCTCTTCAAAGTACATTGCCCAACCATTTCCCCCATATCCTACGGTATTTCTTAAGACATCCCCTCGCCTGATAAAGAGTCCGCTCCTGTGCCGCACACCAGTCCACTCCAGTACTCCATTTGGCCAAGCTAGCCCAGATTTGATTCTTAATGCATCTTTCCTTCCTTTCAAGATTGAATAAGTGAGTTCAAATCAGTTGGCAGTATCTTCCAGTATTTCGTGCTATCATAAATAAAAATGAAATATTGGTTGTTATCACACCACATTGAGCAGTTCTAATGAGAGATGACAGACCTAAATTCATGCCTCAAGCCACCATGTCTAAACAACAGGTAAAAAAGGTTGTTGCTTTTTATAAAACTTGGCGATGGTACAAGTATTTCTTCAGGCTCCAGAACATCTAAAATGTGTGGCTGATGGGCAATATCCTGTAAGGATATTACTTCCACTGAAATAGAAATTGAGTCCATTGAAACAGAAATTGAGGCTGTTAATAGTGTACTTAAAATAACAACCATGCTTTCAGTTCTGTTATGAAGCCCTAGTACATGAAGTGTCAAATCAACTATATTGTCAATTTTTTTTTTTTAATATTGCAGGGGCAATGCATATTAGAAAATGCAAAATGTGTTACAAAATGTCTCCAAAATTCCTATGAGAAAAATGACCCTATTCTCTATATTAGTTGTTCCTAAATATGTATAATAACTGTAGCAATTAGCCAGCCCTATGTAGAGAAAGGGACAACCTTGAATAGAGCCCACGAGAGACACAAGGCAGATAACATGGTTACCTGTTTGTCCTGGAACGAGTTGTGCACACAATAGTGTTTTTATTGTGCAGTGCATTCCCATAGGTAGCTTATTATACCCAATATCCGAGTTATGTTATGTTATCTTATAAAGCGCGACGGCTGCCCCAGCAAAGGGGCGTCCCGGCGCTAGTACAGGAAAGACAGACAAAGCAAAAGAAGCAGGCAAGGACTAAGATGCAGGGAAAAGATTAGTCTTAATGGCCTCTCTGAATACTAAATAATTATCAAGGCCACAAATCTGCCCAGGGAGTGTGTTCCAAAGAGTGGTGGCTCTGTAACGAAAAGAGCGGCTACCAGCCCGAACTCTACGTGTTCAGGGAACCACCACCAAGTGCTGACCCTGTGAACGGAGAAGCCATGTAGGGGCGTATGGCAACAGGAGATTGGCCAGGATGGGAGGAGTGTTGAGTTTTAACGGGGTAAACCCATGAAACCCTACCTGACCTGGGTCAGTAATGCAGTATACTCTAGAAAAGGTTGTGGTAGTACTTGTAAAGGTATGGTGACATATACACATTTGCTGTTACATAGAAATACTCACACCAGAGCCACGCGGCCAACGAGAGGAGATTATGATTTAGTCTTTGCTGTGGGAGAATTATCACCCCGTCAGCAACTACTGCTGCTGAAATTCAGGAGCTACTTGATAGCCCACAAGGGAACGCATGCTGACCATCCTTCCCTCTACAAGTGCTCTTCCCAGCCCTGCCCTGACGAAGACCCCAACGTGAGGAACAAATCACCCTCTATATCCAAGGGGTCGAAACGTAGACAATCTACCACCTGTTCGCAAGCTCAAAGAATTGAATAACTAAAGCAATATGTACCTTTGAGCCATGTTCATATATGGGAACAACTGACCTATGCTAGGCTGGAAAGGTCCATTTCTATGTAACAGCAAATGTGTATATGTCACCATACCTTTACCCTGTCCCTCACCCACTGACTCACTACCATTGACCCTATCCTTCCTTTTCTTCACAACGAGAGCACTGTAAATATTGAATGCACTGCTATTGATTGGAGCAATGTGTTGCTAATCATTAATGCTTTGACTTTATATTGCATTAAATGCCTGCATAATTCATGGAATTAAATTCCTGAATCATATTGAAGCTCTAAGCAGTGAATGCTTTTTCCATTGTATGTGTTTTTACAGGATGGGAGGAGTGGCCAGTTTCAAAATCTTGAAAGAGATACATAAGGTTTTGAATTCAATGTGCCTGGCCACAGGTAACCAGTGAAGACGGCAGATGGCGTTTGACACAGAGGAAGATTTGCGCAAGCCTAAGAGTGTTCTTGCTGCTGCATTCTGTGCCTTTTGCAACCTCGAGACCTCTGCCTTATTGGACCCTAGATAGAGGGAACAGGCATAATCAAGTCTCGACAGAACCGTCGCCTGAATGATGACCTGACGCGTGGATGCGTCAAAAAAGCCCAGCAGGGTCTAAGCCCCCGTAGGAGACCAAAACAGGTCCCAGACATTTTTTTTGTTTGGACTCAATAGAGTTATGCTGCTATTCACAGATCGAGACTTTGTTTCACAGCAGAATAAGGTTTCTTAAGGATTTATCTGACAAACTAAACTAGTAGAGGCAGGACAGAACAATACAATCCCTATACAAGGGGAGTGCTGGTGTACTAACTCTGCATAGACAACATTCCCAAGAAAAAACTCACAAGGCATTTGTAAAAGTAAATTCTACTTCTGACTCATACCAGACTCTGAGAAACTGATCATAGAGGTGTTTGCATCAGGTGGCCGAACTGTGCCTCTGGTTAAACATTAGGTGCCTCATTAGGATGTCGGGTTGACCGCCACTGACAGGACGTCGGTGGTTGTCTGCTCGACAGCCAGGGTATCTGCCTGACTGCTGGATTACAATATGGGCGGTCGTTGCGATTTTGGCGGGGGCAAAGACCACTGCCTCCGACAGGCTTAAGGTTCCACCACCATGAAAAAAGCTGTTGGAAAGGGACTTTGGGGCCCCCTAGCAGGGCCCCGTCCCCGTCCCCTGTGGGGGGGCACATGTGGTGCTCTCCCAAACATCCATGCATTCGTGCACAGTTGTTCAAAAACATGCCTTTTACTGCTGCGGTCCTGTTCCGAGCTGCAGCACAAGCCACAATAGTAAAACGCAAGTCGTATTGTAATTGGGGTGTCGCCATCGCCGACTCCTTGTCAGACCGTCTTGTGCCCAAAACTATGGCATCTGAGATCGCAATGAGGCCCTAGATGTTCAGGCTTCACGTAGCTGAACTATCTCAGTCTTACTTAAGCCATGGGTATGGTGCCAGACACCTTAGCTATCCTTCAGGTGACAATGCTCAGTCACCAAAGGGCAATCCATCTTTTCTGTTTAGTTTCTTGTAAAACTGCCAACAGACAGGTTTATTGCCTGAAGGCACCCACTAAATATATTGAAACATATACATGCATGAGTTGAGTTGAGCCCAAAAGCATCTTGGTGCTGACCAACCAACTACTGGTGTTTACCACACAGATTACTGCCTGTTTTGCATTTATGTCTTAGCATTATATCCCAACAGATTTCCTTAGGATTTTTTGAGTGAAATCTGTCATGAGAAATTTGCAGAGATTGGTAACTGGTGAAAATCTCCATTTGCGCAAGGATTGGAATTTAAAATACAACTTTGGGGGGGGCGTGGCTTGGCAGCCAAGATGGCGGGCGCACTCTAAGAGTGGTCCGGCCCCTTTATGATCCATATTCATCCAGTACCCTTTCCAGTGGCATCCTTCAAACTGGGGAACTTCCAGCCTTGAGAACCCCAATCGGCCAGCAACGCTGATAAACAAGCATCTATGGCGAATGGGGGTGCTGGCTGTGGCTACCCAATGACCGGCCCGAGAAAATTGGTGGCCGTCCAACTTTCTACCCATCTGATAGTAGCTGCCCCGCTGCAGAGGAGTGCGCGGGGGACCCTGCTGTCCAAATGGCTTCCCCAGTGGCAAGTCGCTCCCTCCGTGAGATCGCCCTGAGCTGGTCTGTGGGCCCGGAGGAGCCGCGGCGCCTGGTGTGACGGCTCACCCCAGGAAGGACCTGTTGGAGCTCACACAGTCGGCAACCGGGTGAGACGATACTCAACCTGTGGTCTGCAACGCACTGTGAGCAGATCATTGGCTGCTGTTGGGGCGGGCCCTGGTGCCGTACCTCATCTGCGAGATCCACGGGGCCGGCGGCGTGCTCCTCTGCCGTGGACTCAGACTAGTGCGAGAGTGGCCTCCACAGTGATCTGCGAAGACCAGCCTGCTCCGCGTCCGCCCTCTGAGACCTGCACTCACTGGACCTCAGAGCGGTGACTCGCAGCTGCAGTGGGTGGACGTGACCCTCGGCGGAGTGCCAGGTGAGGAGGAGCCGCCTAGGAGGGGAGCACGTGCCGCACTGCCACTGGGAACTGGGTCGTCCATTGAACGTCGAGGAGCCCCCGTGTGGACTTCGCAGAGGCAATCGACCTGCGGTCAGCAGGGCACCGCAGGGGTGTGATCCCCAACAGTCCTGAAGAGTCCCCCAGATCCCTGATCGGTACTCTAGTGTGTTTGAGTGCTCCCAAGTTACAGTGCACCACCAAAGGAGGTCTGCGGTCATGCCCCCGGACACGGGGGTGCCACACTTGAGTCTCCTTCCTTTTGAATCCCTAGCCGGACAGATGACCTCGCCCTCACCTCCGCCGCCTGCAGAGACCCTCCTGAGGCAGCAGGACCCTCCCGCAAGGATACGCTGGTCAACATCCCTGCGACCCAGGTGATGAAGGCTGGACGGGGTCGGATCACTCCCTTTAAGAGACCGAGCAACCATGGGGTAAGACAGAGGGGCAAAACCAGCGTCGACTCAGACCCGAACGGAGCAGTATGCAATCAATGGCCACGGACAAGGTGAGACTGTACCTCCTGTGAGTACCCATTCGAAAGGTGACCTGGCCACCATCCTACAAGCCTTCAAGACCGGTCAGGAGTCAATGGAAACTAAGATCGGTGAGGTGCGGGGAGACATGGCCATCATTCGGCATGACCTCTGAAATGCAACAGCTTGCATCACCGAAACGGAATCTCGCATCTCTGAGGTTGAAGATGATGTCTCCACCCTGAAGGCGCAAGTAAAGCAGCTGCTATCCCATACATCTGACCTTCATAGGTGAGCAGAAGATGCTGAAACTCGATTGTGTCGTAATAATCCTCGCCTGGTGGTTCTTTCTGATGGGATGGAACCCTTGCAAATGAACGCCTTCATTGAAGACTGGATCATATTTTGGATGCCCCCGAACGCTCGGTGCTTTGTGGTGGAGAGTGCCCACAGGGAGCTTGCGCCCCCCCCCCCCCCCCAGCCAATCATTACAAGGATTCTGAATTTTAAGGACTGCGACGCCATCCTGCAGGAAGCACGTTCTCGGCCAGAACTGTTCTACAACGGCGCCAAAATTATGATCTTTCCTGATTACACCAAAGAAGTGCAAGCCCAAAGAAGATCATACACGCAGGTGAAGCAGAAGCTACAGGCCCTTAACCTGCAATACCGGCTTCTCTTCCCGGCCAGCCTCAAAGTAATATTCCATAATAGTACACACTTCTTTGACATGCCAGAGGACCTTGCACCTGGGTGATCGAGGAGCGCCCGATCTGCCCGCTGATGGGTATCCCTCATCCTGAGCCCCAGAGGGGACCATGAGTTGGCACGACAGCAGGCACCCGTATGAGACGCATAGGGTCTCGCAGAAGACGCAATGCTCGTAGAGCGACCTACGCCTCACCTGCAGGATCCCCCCGGGAGAAAAACAGATCGTCATAATTGCAGGACCCGGCAAACTCCTGGGAGCTCGCTGAGACACCTGTCTTGACACCAGCGTGGAGCTCTATAGACTCTCCAAGGCCAAGCTCTGCAGACACCGTCCTTTCATACAGCCCCCATAACGGGAGTAAACCCCTTAAGAGTCCTCTCGTGGAATGTTAACGGACTCTTAGATAAAATTAAATGGACGGCGGGCTCACCCAGATGTCCTTTTACTGCAGGAGGCACATCTCATGAGAAATAGCTGCCCCTTTCTAGCGCGTCAGGTATTCGACAAGGTGTGGCACTCGGGGTTTACTAGAGGGGCTCGTGGTACGGTGATACTTCTGCGACGTTCCCTTCCCTTCACACCAGCCCATACGGTAAGTTACCCTTTGGGCCATTTTGTCACCCTCACAGGTACCATTGGGGACACTCCCATCAACTGGATGTCAATTTATGCCCCACCGGCAAAACTAAACTCAATGCTCCAAGGAACAGTAGCGGCAATATCCTCCTTTTCCCACAGTCTGGCGGTGATCGGAGATGATTTCAATGCAGTCCTTGTGCCTGCTAAAGATGCCACGCGCTCACCGTCGTCCCATAGGAAAGCAGGGGCCATGCGTCTTGGTGACTGGTCCTCCACACTGGGCCTTTGCGGCATTTGGCGAATTTGGCACCCTACAACAGTGCAGTACATGCATGTACCGGCCGCACAGAATACCCACTCTAGCACTGACCTTATTTTCATGCCAGCCCCAAACAGCAGGTCGGTTACAGAGATCCAAATCCTGGCGTGAGGCGTTTCAGATCACTACCCACTCCTGATGCAGATAGGGGGTCCCACGGGCATGCCCCGCCCTATGTGGAGTTTGAATGCATGGTTCCTTCAGGACCCAGAATACAAACGTGTGATTGAGAGAGAACTTAAGGAATATTTCCACACCAACGAGGGCACTGTCCAGCTCCAGGGCAGGTAAGGCCACAATCCGTGGGTACGCCAAGGGGTTCCTCAGGCATAGACGGCGGACCCAAGACCAACATTTCTCCCAGCTTGAGGCTAGAGCCCTACGCTTAGAAATGGCGACAGCTACGGCGAACGCAGAAGCAGATGGCCGGCAACTTCACATAATGCAGGAAGAGATGAGGTTTATCTCCCTCGAATCTGCCAAGATGATCTGGTGATCTTCGGGGCCCAGGTCTATGGCTGGGGACTCAAAAGCGGTAAACTGCTTCACTGGCTCGCTACTCATCCCCTGGCCAACCGGATAGTACCTGAGATTCGAGACCCCCGAGGGAAGGTCTCACACACCCCTCAGATATTGCGCAGACCGTTGCGAACTATTATGCTGGGCTGTACACAGCATAACGTAACTCAAGTGCTGGCTCTCTTCCTGCAGGGTGTCCTCCTTCCACGGCTCCCGAAGAGAGACGTCAAGGCCTTGGAAGAGCGCATTACTCCCAAAGAGATCAGCGAAGCGATCTCGGCACTGGCCACCCGCAAGACTCCCGGCCCGGACAGCATGCCAGCGGAAAATTACACGGCGTTCCTGGAGATTTTGATCCCAAGGCTCCATGCCCGGTTTCAGGAGGTGTTGGAGAGAGGTACCTTTCCCCCTGTCATAGACACGGCCACCATGGTGGTTATACCTAAATTGGACCCCAGCCTCGTGCTCCAACTACCATCCCATTTCCTTGCTAAAAACTGAGATTAAAATCTACGCTACAATTCTCGCTGCCCGGCTGAGACTGGTAATATGCACCCTCATACACCCTGATCAATGTGGCTTCATGCTACACCGTAGCACACGTCATTGCCCGAGACGCTTCCATGTGGCCCTTGCTCACCGCCATCTGCTCATGCCGTATTTAGCCTTAGTGCTACTGAACTTTGAAAAGGCCTTTGATACGATTGACTGGAGCTACTTGGGGAGTGTGCTGGAGAGGGCGGGGTTTGATCCTCATTACCGGAAACTGGTGGGAGTCCTGAATTGCAGCCAGTCTGCCAGGGTCCTTGTGTATTGGGGATTGTCCGACGCCTTTCCCATCAGGAAGGGAACCCATCAGGGATGCCCTCTCTCCCCTCACCTGTTTGCTCTAACGATAGAGCCTTTGGCCTGTATCATACGCGCGAAAGAGCAGATGCAGGGGTGGTGCTGGCATGGTTCCCATGAAGACCGGATCGCCTTCTGCTCTTACGTTCCGATCCGGCCCAATCGGGACCACGATGCCTTCAGATACTCCAATCCTTTGGGGAGAGTGTCGGGTTTGAGTTTTAACCTGGCTAAATCCAACCTGGTGCCCCTTCATGCATCGCGGGAGTGTGTGGACTGGCAAACGGCCATTCCCTCACGGAGACTGTCCTTTAAATACCTTGGCCTGTGGGTGGCCCTTCTCCCGGAGCTGACTTGGACCCTCAATGTCAGCCCGTTACTCAAGCGTACAAAAGACTATCTCCGTCGGTGGCAGTCCCTTCTGCTCAACCCCTTTGGCAGGATTGCCCTGATTAAAAAAATGGTCTGACCCTGCCTCCTATACGTCCTCCAGAATCTCCTCCTTCACCTCCCTCGCAGCTGGTTCAGAGGACTAGATGGTGTCCTTGCGACATTCCTCTGGGGAGGCTCGTGGCCACGCCTGGCTCTTCTACTTTGTCAACAACCCCCATACGATGGGGAAAATAGGACTGACTAACCCATTCCTGTACAACCTGGCCACCTGCCTCCTGGTGATGCACGAATGGTTCAATGGTGGATGGTCGGATTCGGCCTATCGGCTAGAATTGGAGGGCCTCGGATTCCCGTGGGTCCAGGCCCTGTTGTATGGGGCACCAATTTCACACTTTGCCAACGGTCTCCCGGAACACTTTCCTAGCAGTGGCGATCTGCGCTGCTGCACACTCAATGGAGCCGCAAAATTACTCTACAGACACCCCTTTGGCACGGCACATGGCTGCGGGAAGTTGGGACACTAACTGGTTTCCACAAATGGGATCTCATTGGTATCATTTGCTTGGGAGACGTCTGGAAAGGTGAGCACTCGTCCTCCTTCCAAGAGCTGCAGCGAACATATTCCCTACAACTCACTACATTTTCCAGATACCTCCAACTGTGCCATGCCTTGACCTCCCACATTCTCACTCACTCCAAAGGCCCGGAGTTTAGCCCTAAGGAAACCAAGTTCCTCAAGGGGAACCTGGGGAAGGGGGAATATCCCAAATATATCGATCACTGATAAACAACTCCCTGTCCACTCTAGACCCCCTTAGGAACAGATGGGAACAGTGGGTTGGACCATTATTGTATGAAGACTCGAGAGACGCACCGATGTCCCCCAGGGTATAAACCATGTCAGCCAGGTTCTGTCTCATTCAAATGTACTATCTTCACTGTGCATGTCTTACTCCTGTGAGGCTTCACAAAGCGGGCTTCATCCCATCCCCTTAATGCCCACGTTGTGGGGCAGACCCAGCTGACTTCTATCATATGGTCTGGTCCTGCAACAGCCTCTCCAAATACTGGAAGTCAGTTGTAGCGGAATTAAGTGGCATACTGGCCTGGATTGTCCCCCTCTTGCCCTTCTCCTGGGAGTGATGGATGGGCTAGATGGTTCCCGCAATGATAAACTGTTTCTGGGGACTGCTGCATTGGTGACCAAAAGAGACATTGCAGCGGCCTGGAAAGATTTGGCGGTACCCTCACTGGCTAAATGGCGCAAATGGGTGGATTGGTGCGCCGGTCAAGAAAGATCTGTTTACGAGGCGGGGGCTGCCTGACCAATCATGGACGGATCTGGGCAAATGGTTGAACTTACTGGACTGAATGGTTATGATCAGTGGTTGAGGAGGCTGTGGCTCATGTTCGATTCTACCATGATTGTACGAAAATGTTTAACATGTCGCAGTATAGATTTGTTTTGTTCATTGGCTATAAAATCCAATAAAATTGGTTATCAAAAATAAAATACAACTTTGAATCATGGTCTGAGGAAAATCTTTAAGTGTATAGAAAGCAGGGATACGTTATGGAAATACAGATTTGGCTAGCTCTGTATTGGTATTATTATGGCCTCAATGTACTGCAAACGGCAACACAAGTAAAGAAGCTGGGCCCGCATCAAGTGTAACGTGGGACTTCAGGACCAAGTCCATGTACAGGTGAGAGGGGCTGCGCGCAGATGAGATCGGGCAGACTGGGCCTCATCCAACCACCAACAGGGCAGAAGCACAGACGCAACATAAGAGGCCTTCCAGAGGCCCTCTAAGGAGGCAGAGAAGGCTCGGAGTCGGCGAGAGAAAGGGGCTACCCCGCTGGCCAACAAGTCGGCGTGGTGGAGGATCGACAGATGGAGGGCAGCAGAGGAAGGCCCCATTATCCAGACCAGACCACAGGAGTACGGAGGAGAAGCTTTGCCCCGATTCAACTGGAGAGGACGTAAGGTGAGGCAGAAGGGCCTCCCTACGCCGACTGAGACACCAGAGGGTGAAGCGGGTGCTGGACCTGGCCAAGCAAAGCTAACGAGCCGCAGGCCACACAAAGGCAAGAGGGGCTGCCGGACAAGCAGGTACCAGCGGTTCAGACGGGTCTCCCCCCGGCCATTCGCCCCTTGTTATACTGATCCCGGCACAGGCACAGAGGCTAGAATCAGCTGAAGCACCCAAGGCCATATCCTGTAAAACGCGCCCTTCCCGATCCTCCGACCAGTAGTACGTGGCCCAGCTGTCCAAGGAAGAAGGACCCGGAGGCTGGAGACAAATGAAATAAACATGCGGAGCAGTGGGCAAAAGCAGCTCCGGGGATGCTGTGAGAACCAGAGGTGAGGGGAGGAATACCTTGAGCCACCCATTGGTGGGAGCAGGGGGTGAGAAGAGATGCCTCTACCCCCCCGTCGACAACGGAACCAACAAACTTGGAGCCCAGTGGCGCGAGAGAGAAATAGACGTGGGAAGACCGCATCTGGGGTATACCCCTTGAGGCTGCCGCCGCTGCTGCCAGATAGAGAAAGCGGGTCTGAGAGTAGCTATTGGGTGAGGATCAGGAAGAGCTCCAAGAATAAGACAGGTCTCACGTACAACAGAAGAGAGACCTGGCATTTAAGGAGACACAGAGCTACATTTGAGGCCAAGCATAAGAGTCTCCTTGGGCCAAAGAGTGGCAACTAACGCCAGGTGCAGACTGCACTCCTCACAGGAAGACACATCAAATTTGAAGTGTTACCATGCAAGACTACACTGGACGCAGGGTAGAAGCCCATACGTAACACAGTGGTGGTGGCAGAGGTGACAGAGCGAGCGGCCGTGTCAGGCAGACACGCACAAAAGAGGGGTGCTAAAACTACATGAGAGACATCGCCTGGGTCTGAGACCGCTCACCATCCACTGGGTACGAGACTCCCTCCAGACATCAGAGATCGGCCGCCTGCCCACTCCTTGGGCCAGCAACAAAACACCTCCCCTCCGAGTCTACCACAAGCGAGTAGAGAAGAAAATTGAAGTCTACTAAGAGGTCCAATCCCAACAGCTAGATGATGGCAAGAGATAAAGAATCCAAGCCCCAGAAGCAGGGCAAAATGGACAAATACACAAAGGTGCTCCCCCCACCACTAGAGACGGAGGGAGAGCCCCAAGGACCGCCGAACAATGCGACCATCCTCCGGGCGATCCATGCCTCCAGACAGGCCATTGAGGGGAAAATGGCAGAAATAAGGTTGGAGGTTTCCCTCCTATGCCAAGACATGCGTAATATCTCCGAAATGGTAACCCAAAATTAAAATCGTATTTCGGAGGTGGCAGATACGACGGGCAACCTAAAAGCAGACGTTACCAACCTAAAGGCGACCATGAGAGAGGTAGCATGGAAAGTGGACGATGCAGAAAACAGGGCATGCAAGAACAATCTGTGCTTTATTGGATTTCCTGAGGTAACAGAGGGCTCAGACCCGAGCATTTTTGATGACATGGCTGCGTGACTCCCTCCCAGCGGCAACGTTCTCACCCTGCTTTATAGTCGAGCGAGCTCACAGGATGCCCAAGGCAAGACGACCACCCGGCGCCCCTCCACGGCCACTGCTTGCTCGATTTTTCAACTTTAAAGACTGAGTTACAATCCTTAGAGAGTCACGGCGTATTGGTGAAATCAAACATGCCAGCGCGAAAATAAAGATCTTCCCTGACTACTCGCGAGAAGTGCAGAAGATGAGGCGCACCTCTGATTCCGTGAAAATTAAACTGAGAGCCCTGCAAATTCAGTACATGCTACTCTTTCCTGCGAAATTAAAAGTCATTTTTCAGGGCAACTCCCATTTCTTCCAGTCACGAGAAAAAGCATGGGCTTGAATTGAGGAGCTCCCCCCTCCAAGGCGTGAGGCAAGGCTCGGAGGGTCGCAACTCAGACGCATCAACACGACCAGAAACCAAACCAGAGTGAAAAAGATGCCTACTCACGGGGTGCAGAACTTGGACGGGGACCCTCCCGAAGGGGATCCCACACACGCTGGAGAAGATGCGCTCGAATGAGGACTCGACACAAGCCAAAGCTAATAAAGAATACTCCAGCCAGCGGGACAGTACCCACACAGAACCTTCGGAAAAGGAGTAACTTGCCGACACGGACAGCGATCACCCACTTCTCAAGAACATTAACCAGTTTGAAGAATGAGATACTGGGACAGGAAATCTAGAGAACAAGCACCAGCAGCAGGACAAGAGCGGTCATGAAGGCTGAAACACAGGCTATGCAGATGGCAGACTAACTGTTGAACGAGAAGGAGCCCCCAAGACATTACCTCGTTCACTGTTTCTGAACGAAAAGACTTACCTAAAGTTTATATCTTTTATTGGCTTGCTTAGCATTTTACAGGGTATAGGGAAGGGGAGAGAATACAGATCTCTCAGGCTATACCTACGCCGGCTTGTCATGTTGACAGTTCAGGGGATGGGCATGGGAAGTGGGAGAGAGTGGGGTGGGGGGATAGGTTGAGGGATAAAAGATTTACCATTATGCATGCCTGTGGGCAAGTTCTTCATACAGCCAGCAGTAGTAGTGCCAGAGTTGCAGATAGGGACAAGGGGAAAAAAGACAAGCAGGCAGGCCTTCCTGTATACATAGGGACGAAAAAGAGACGCACGCACGATAGATGAGGAACCTTACACAACATTTACATGGAATGTCAACGGGCTAGGTAGTAAGATCAAGAGAGGACTCGTAGCTAGATACGTCAAGAAGCTTATGCCCGACATTGTCTTTTTGCAGGAAACCGACCTGATGGGTACACATTGCGCCTTTATATGGAGGGGGTCCTACATAACACTTGCACATGCGGGATTTTCCTTAGAGGCTCAGGGTGTCGCCATATTGATTAGGAAAACTCCCTCCTTCCATGCAACTAAGATCTGGACAGACTCTGGTGGGACTTTTGTCGCTTTTCTTGGGGACCTGGGGACGGAAAGAGCTTACATTGATCAGTGTCTATGCCCCAACACAACTGCAATCTCAAACCCTAGAAGCAGTAGCTAAGATATTATTAGAATCTCGCCCCTCCACACACATTATTGGAGGTGACTTCAACGACGTAATCGACCCAAACCTTGACCGCACACACATTACCACAGGAACCCGTATACCCAGTCCATTGGCCGAATTCGTGAACTCTTTGGGGCTGGCCGACCTCTGGCGGCGACACCACCCAATAGACCACACTTATTCATACTTCTCCGGGGCCCACAGAGTCTTCTCCAGACTGGATTATTTCTTTGCCCCGGCAGGCAGGCGGTGGAAAAGGTGGAGTGCCTCGCAAGAGGAATCTCTGACCACTCACAACTGTGGCTGATGGTGGGAGGCAGGGGACATAGACACCGGTCAGATTGGAGACTGAATTCCTGGGACCTCCAGGACAATACAGTAACTGGAGTGATAAGGACGGAGACTGAACTACCCTTCCAAGAGAATGAGGGTTCAGTAGCCTCGACTGCCACCCTTTGGAAGGCTTATAAGACAGTGATCCGAGGTAGAGTACAGGACGTAATAGCGCAGAAAAGGAGGGAAGAAACTCGCCAAGTAGAAACTCTGGAATGTAACCTCCTGGAACTCGAGAAAGGTATTACCGTAGATGCAGAGGCCACTCTGATACGACAAATTGCAGTTACATGCAGGGAACTTCAAGCCCTGACAGAGCGCGAGGTACAGACCCAAATTCAGGCCACTTACCACCGACTGAGTCGGGAGACAGTGCTGGGGAGGATTCGGTCTTGTCTGGGCAGAAGGGAGAGAGAGGCAAGCTGGGTGGCCAAGATCCAGGAGACGGAAGAAATACACGTAACCGCACACACTACAGCGGGGGCATTCGCACAATTTTACATGGAACAATACAAAGCTTGGCCACTAGCAGACAAGTCTCAGATAGCAGAGTACCTTAGCACTTTGACACGGGATGATACGGAAGACTTTGAGACGGCTATTAACCTGACAGAAATATTAGACACAGTTAATAGACAAAAATCAGGAAAATCCACAGGACAGAACACGTTACCAGGGGAGTTCTTCAAGCAAAATGCTAGCCTGCTAGGCCCTCACCTTTTAAATATGTATCAAGCGGCACAAGAGGAGGGACCGCTCCCACTAGACCTTTGTCATGCCACAGTGGTGGTTATTCATAAACCAGGTAAGCCCCCAAAGAGGTGCGGATCCTAAAGCCCAATATCATTGCTCAACTATGAAACAAAAATCTTGGCCTCTATTCTAGCGGCACGACTACTACCGGTGATCACATCCCTCATCCACCACGACCAATTGGGCTTTATGCCCAGCTGAGCCACATGTTTCCACCTCTGTTGGTTGGCCAACTGACTAGACATAGTGAAGAATAGGTCTACCCCACATGTGCTCCTTGCCCTGGATACAGAAAAGACCTACAACACAGTCCACTGGCCTTTTATGTGGTAAGTCCGTGTGTGGTTTGGATGGGGAGTCATGACTTTGGTGGAGCTGCTTTATATCAACCCTAGAGCAAGAGTCAATGGGGTAAATTCGGTTGACTTCCCCATAATAAAAGGAACCAGACAAGGCTGCCCCTGGTCTTCCTTGCTCTTTGCCCTGGTACTAGAGCCATTGGCATGCCTGGTTAGAGCTCATCCAGCGCTCCGTGGATTCCAGGATACAGGAGGTCACCTCAAAGACAAACGGATATCGCTCTATGCAGATGACATCCTGCTCAATATCACCAACCCTGATACCACACTCCCTCTGATTCTGCACCTGTTTAAGGAATATGGCAAATATTCAGGATACAATATAAACTGGTAAAAGTCAAGTCTGTACCCCGCGGGAGGTTCCATTGATACACGCTCAATACTGGGGTACCTCCACATTACCAGAGAGGGCTTCAGACATTTGGGGCTGTACATCTCTATTAATGAAGCTGATTGCCTTCAACATAACATCAAGCGGGTTCTGACAGAATTCCGTGAAGATGTGGATAGGTGGAGACGGCTCCCTCTGATGCTGCTGGGGAGTGGCTATGTATAAAATGACAACGCTTCCTAAGTTACTAAACATTCTCCAAAACACACACCACAGAGTCCCAGGGGCTATTTTCAAGGCACTCAATTATGAATTCCGTACACTTTTATGGAACAGGGCCACCCAAGAGTGGCGCTATAAACATTGCAGCGCAACCAATACAACGGGGGAATCACCCTGTCGGATATCCAAGCGTACTACCGGGCCGCACATTTAATTGCAATTAATGAATGGGGACACGCTGCAGGAGATCACCACATGTACGCTTTGGAAAGGCTCCAATTTCGGAAACACTCCCTCCTCCACTATATCTTTGTCCAAGACCTACTACCTGCCACACAGAGGACGATTGAGGCCTGGAAAGGGGCGGAGTGACAGATGGGATGGGAAAAGAAATTGACAAAAGCGACACCACTTTGGGAGGGTAAGAGATTGCCAGAATTTGCGAAATTGCAGGGCTTCAGGGGCAGGGACATGGTTGGGATCGCTACAGTGGGTGACATACTCAAAGACAGGGACTTAATCACCTTTGCGGCTCTTCAAACCGGATATCAGTTGACACATACTCAAAAATACAAATACTTACAACTGCAACATGCCCGGAGGGCACACAAAATTGACACTACAGGCATGCCCGAATATGCACCATTGGAAGGTACAAGACGAAATACCCTCAATGGTGGTTTCCTGGACATATAAAACTCTAATTAAAACAATATCGATGACAGACTGATATCCCTCAGGTCTAAACGGGAGGATACCATGGGTCCACTAGATCACATCGACTGTGAGGCGGCCTTGTTGCACCCAAGAGAGGTGGCGATTAAGCTTCGATTAAGGTTTGTACAATTTAAAGTCCTATACAGGGTATGCTATGACAGGGCTCGACTACACACTATGGGAAGAGCAGAAACGCCCAAGGGTCTACACTGTAAAACAGACCGAAGCACCTACACACACACATTATGGGAATGTCAGGATGTACAAAGCTACTGGTCACGAATAGTAAAGGAACTTAACGATATATTCGAGGCACAGATACCTATGGAACCCAAATATGTTATTCTTGGCATCCCTACAGATGTTAATCTCCCTAGGCACAAACTCCTATTGAGCAACCTAGGGCTGATAGTTGCAAAAAGAGACATTGCCAGGCACTGGGGAGCAGAGGGCCTGCCCACGCAGTGGAATGGTGAGCCAGTATGGACATATATATGGGGGTCGAGAAGACAACGTACACGGCCAGAGGATGCCCTAAAAAGTTTACCAAAATATGGCAGGCATGACTGACATATTTCAACCTAGAAATCAAGGGGGCTGAGATTGACAATACACACCCCAGCACACAGGGTTAGCAAGTAGTCGGCGGATTTCTTCACTTTAAGAATATGTCAATGGGAAAGGCCACGTTTAATCCATGGAGGGGGAGGGAGGAGTGGTATTGGAGAATGAACTCCCTAATTGTAATCTTTGTTTCCCTGAAAGTAACTACTGACTGTAATAATGAAAAATCTACAATGTAAACGTTCACCTACTGATGTTTAAAAATAAAAAGTTTTCAAAACATCAACAACAAAAAAACATCTGCACAGAGATTAAGATAGCTACATTTCGGATGTGCAAACTCAGGGTTTCATGCAATTATGAGGCCCAAGAGTGTATCCAATCCCCCCAAAACAGCCTCAGTAGAAGGAAAAATACATATGAACTTCACAGTGCAACGGAACTTATATAGCACATACACTACACTTTGCTTAAGGTAATATCTGTGATTAGTAAAGCAAATAGGATTTGGAGGGCTGGACCATCAATTCGAATCAGTGTTAAAACCTGATAACAGAATACATCATTTTTTGTGTTCAGTGTTTGTTTAAATAGTGCCTTATGTTATGAATGGTTTCAAAGCATTTAGAAAATAAAATTAATTCTAATTTCTGCCATATCTGTGCCTTGTGTTTCTCAAAGGTTAGGAAAGAGCTTTAAAATTTTACAATAAAATGTCACAGTTATTCCTATTACATTCAGATTGATTCTTGCAACTATGTCTTTTGTTGAAGTTAAAGTGTGGTGAAGTATCCCCGCAATGTATTTGTATATATGGCGATATCTGATAACTGGTCCTTTTATCGCTCTTAATCTATTTCTAGCCACTTTAAGTAGCCCACCATGGCCCGATTACAAGTTGAACAGTGCTGGGGAGGTGCATACTTTGTACCAGTAATTAGATACAATTACAAGGTAAACCACATGTGATGAGAATTACTCGCAGACTGGTATTAACTAGGTATTCCCTTTTCCATGGAGGCTTACCACACACATTTACCACCCGTGGTTACACAGTTTCCAAGCAGGGCTCATGTCTTTTATGGGCACCTTGCAAGTTGGCTGATTAGGCAGAGAGAGTACGATACCATGAGGTACGAGAAGTGTTGCACGTGGCATTTTTAGTGGGTTTACCCCCAGACTTTTTGGCCTCCTATTTTTTTACTTAATTTTTGTTTGCTTTAGGAAGATGGGCACTTTACCACTGCTATTTAGTGCTAAAGGGCATATTCTCTCTGAGTAAATTGTGCTACTGATTGTTTTATCCATGATTGGATAATTTGATTTACCAATAATTCCCTAGTATTGTGCACTGTGTGTGTCCAGGGCCTGTAAATCAAATGCTACTAGTGGGCCTGCAGCATGGATTGTGCCACCCACTCAAGAAGCCTTTAATATGTGTCCCAGACCTGTCACTGCACTGTCTGTGTGTGCAGTTTTGAACTTGCTGACACCGTACACGGTTCACTGGGTTATGAAAAAAAAAACAATAACTTTATCGATGCTCAAAACAACCAAATGATAGTCATCGATAAACTTTCGTTCATGTCATTAAGACATATTATTCCATTCATATTGCATCAAAAATGAGTCAAACAATAAACATTTCTTATTCATGACAATTCATATTGTCTGAAATGTTAACAGAAATTACAATGTATGCTTGATAAACATAATATTTCACTATATTTCATCATTTATGTCATAAACAATTTTAGAGTGCACGATGCATTTTGGGACCTTGTTGTCCCTTCCTCGGGGGAAACCTATAAAAGAGAAAATATTACATACTATTAAATGCGTAATCAGAATAATATAAACAACAACTTCAGGTAAGTTACATTACCCATGGGATAATTGCTGACCGATTTCCAGAATATGTCCGCTTAGTGATTAGTGCTAGGCAAGGTGCATGACACATATGTAGTGGTAATGTTGGTAAAGAAAAACACGCTCCCTTAGTGACAAAGAAATGAATAAACAAACAACAGACCACCAAATGATAAAACCAACTCACTCCTTAGAAAGATGTAGCGTGACAAGATATCGTCATCACAAAACAACCTATACAGAAAATATGAATAAATGCAGTAGTGAGTTGCTAAAACAAGTTAGAACGTTATGACTCCATAGTGATGTATTCACCAGAATAACATTTAACGCTTACCTCTACCATCTCATAGAAGAAGCTTAACATTCCCCGACGGGGTACCACTGCTTATGATCAGAAACTAAAAACCAAAAGGTTGGTATGAGATGCACTTATTTCCATAAGACATAGTGCAAGCATTGGACAACGTTAACTCGCACTCACCCCCAGTTTAAAAGACGAGGTCCAAAAGTTGTAACCAGATCTATGTCTGTACCGAATCCACCCTGAAGTAAAAATAACAACACTAATTAACCCAGGACCTAATTCCGCTGAAAAGTGAACCATATTGCAACGACAATGGATCGAAATCACTCTTACCGGGTGAAAAGCCCCGAAGTGCGGTCTACGTACAATCTTCCAACGCCGTTTAGAAGTGAAAGTGTGCGTCGTCCACAAAAGGTTCGGAGATTTAAAAGGAAATAGCAATAGAAATAGGACTCTAATGTGCAAATGTATCGGCCATATTAGACCAGGGAAAATCAGTGAGGAACCCTTCTGAGTTAACGTCCTCCACGAGATATAAAAGAAATGGAAATGGAAATAAGACTGTGGATGTACTAAATAATCCTCTAATCTCTCAAGTGGAAGATAAATATAGGTATCAGTCAAGGAGAACGGATTACAGATATGGACACAAGATTATCATGCAATCTAATCTACAGTGATCCAATCACTCAAATTATCAGATGCGGCTAATGAGAATCAAAACTCACAACTGCAAAAGAAAGTTGTATCACCACCAACATGTGCATGTGTGTTACACCATTACTATAATGTTGTTAAAACCTACAAATGTCAAATGTGCATTTTACAGAAAACTGCTCATATCAATACGGTCATTTAATCCTATAGGAATCATGGTATCTAAAAACTTGATCCAATAGATTTCTCTTTGGAGCTAAATGTTTGTGATATCCATCCCTGGACGTTCTTGTAATTTTAAAATGATTTGAAACCTTAATTGAGAAATGGAATGTTTAACCTCCTCCCAATGTGTCGCTAAGCTCGATGTTGTACTCCTAGTTCTAATTTTGCTTTTGTGTTCCGTAATTCTTATTTTCAATTTACGCTCGGTCTTCCCTACATATGCTTTTCCGCAAGGGCATTTGATGCAATACACTACATTATTTGAATTATAATCACGGATGTGTCTTAATTTTATTTTCTTGCCTGATAATGGATGAGTCAAAGTTACATTGTTGCAGTGTATGTAATTGTTGCATTTCCTTGTGCCGTGTTGTTCTGCTTGGCTTTCAATTTTGTCGTTAGTAGATAACAAAGCTCGAAGGTTTTTGCCCCTGCTGTAGGCAAATAAAGGTTTGTTTTGAAATATTCCATTAAAATCTGCTTTGTTTTTGTAACAATTTCCATCTAGAATTTATGATCTTTTTACAGCTTGTGAGACGGTTGAGAATTTTGACACAAATACCAATCTTTTATCGTCATGTCTAGTTTGTGTATGAAATAACTCATGTCGTTCTTTCAACTGAGCCTGATTTAAGCAATCCTGTATGATACCTTCCGGGTAACCCCGTGCTCAATGGCGTGGTTTGTACTCTTGTAGTTTCTGGTTGCTTGTATTTGAATCAGAGCAAATTCTTCGGATTCATATAAACTGAGAGTAAGGTAAATTCTTTATTTAGCTCCTGGGATGAAAACTGGTGTACGCTAAAGTGTTGTTCCAATCTGTGAGTTTGCTGTATATTGCTGTGTCAAATTTATTGTTCCCTGAGGACTTACTCACTAATACATCAAGAAAGTGTATGTTCTTGTCATGTATGTTATAAGTCAGTTGTATTCTTGGATTAGCATCATTCAATGTCTCGATCATAGTTACTAGTGCTTGTTTGGTATCAGTCCAAATTAAGAAAATATCATCAATATACCGACAATACAGGTTAATCTTTTGCCACCAAGATGGATTTGACATGATGTTGTCATACTCATACTGGGCCATGAATAGATTTGCATACGCTGGGGCCCCCGAAAATCCCATGGAGGTCCCAGTCAGTTATGCAAAAAACTGTCCTTGCCATTCAAATTAACTATTATGTAGGCAGAATTTCAAGTTGTAAAATGAAGATCTTTTCCATGTCAATGTTGTCCATTTGAAGTAATGCCCATTCAACTGCCTCTAATCCTGCTGCACGTGGTATAGATGTATATAATGCAGTTACGTCGATGGTGCACAATAAAGCTGATTCAATATTCTCAACTTCCATCATGGTCAATTTCTGCAAAAAGCGTGTGGTGTCCTTGAGATATGAAGTCCACCCCTGTACAAATTGTTGTAACTAATGATCCAAGAATTTTCCAATTGGATCACAAATTGAGCCACAACCTGATACAATCGGTCGGAAAGGTGGGTTCAAGACATCCTTGTGCATTTTTTGAATCATATACAATCTCGGTCTTCGGGGATTTGTAGTGTTAAGAAATTATTTGGTCTGATCGTTGATCCAATCTTGCTCTAAGCCATTCGTCAGTAGCTTCGCCAATATATCTTGCAACTGTGTGGTAGGGTCATGCATCAGTTTCATATATGTATTATCATCATCCACATGTGCATTCACTTTGGCTTGATAGTATTGTGTATCCATAATCACTATTGCACCGCCCTTGTCTGCTGGTTGCATGATTATTGCAGGGTCATTCACTAACGTTTTGATCAATGACTTGTCTTGTTTTGTGAGGTTATCCCTTCTCTTGGTTTGATACTTCAATTATTTTAAATCTTTCTGTACTAATACTTCAAAAGTATCCAACATTTTATGAGACACTGGTGGAATATATGTGCTCTTAGGTTTGAATATCTTAATGGATCGTTCCACAGTGACTTGTTCAGAGGTTACTATATTAGTAAAAAAGTGCCGTAATCTCAATGACCTCATAAATCTATATATGTCTGCTTCAACTTGTAATGGGGTGGTTGTCCCAGTGGGGACAAACGACATTCCATGTGCCAGAATAGCTTTCTGTTGAGGACTCAATTGTTGTGTTGAGATGCTAATAACTAGATCACTGTCTTGCCACTGCGACGCGACTTCCCGCTTTTTTCTTTGTCCTCTCCTGGTTTTTCGAGTGAGGTATGAGTGCTCCGATCTGTTGGTACCGGTGGTCGCCCTTGGTCCGGAACCTGTGACAAAAAAGGTACGGTTGATAAAACTTGTGTTGTGTGACGAGATTCAGTAGCTGGACCTACTGTTTGTGACTGTGCAATCATCGCATGTGCTGGTGTTCTGCTAGTTGTGGCTTCTTTGTCTGAGACCAAACTCATCTGAAGATGTTGTTGTTGTTTTTTTGTGATAAAATCTCCTCCTGGCGTAAATCTCGGCCCATGTGTACACTTCATTAAGTTTATAATCAATGGTGTCTCTCTTATATTTACGGAGGTTTCCTTCTTGCAATTCCTTTTCATATTTTTCCAGTTTCTGATTAAGTACTTCCAGTTGTAGTTGCCAAGTGTTATTTTCCATACGTAATTCTTTTTTTTTTTGTTTTTTTTTTTTTGTTGAAAAACCTTTATTGACATTTCAATCATTAACAAGTATGGGCCTACAACCCCCCGGGGCCGGCCGCTGAGCAATCAGAGCAATAAGAGCCAATGTAAACACAGGCGGCACCTCGGAGAGCAGAATCTTCATTCCAATATAGTCCGGCCAGTGAGCCGCGCAGGTAGGACACCAGGAGAAAAGGGGTTTTTCATTTTATAATGAAACAAGACAGTAGGATCAGGTGCCAAACAATTTCCCAACAACGATAAGGGGCAAGAATAATAGAAGTAAGCAATAAGCAGCAATCTATTGGATCAATGGCGCAGACACGGGAGATTCCGGATGGGGAAGAATATCAAAAACAGTTGCGCCTGCAGGCCCCGGTACCTAACGCCCAGAGAACACCCCGGAAACTGTGGCACACATGAAGAGGCGACGATTCACAACAAAGGAGGTGTACCGCGCTGATCCCAGAAAAGAAAAAACAAGAAGAAGCGGAGAAGAAAAAGGAGGCCATGGAAAAAGAGATAAAGACTAAAGAGTCCCCTCCCCCAACCCCCCACCCTGCACCTCTGCAAATGAGTATGGCCCCCCCCCCCCAGCAGTGTGCCTGTCGCCCTGGAACTAGACCCGAAATATAGAAGAAACAGGGAAAAAGGAGTAAGAAAGAACCCCACCAGACGGGGGGGTGGAGAAAGTATAATAAACTGGAGGAGGGCCTTCAAAACATACCCCCGGCTTCTCCCTCCCGCACGGTGAAGTCTCCCCACAGCAAACAATAAGCAGCACCAAATAGACCATATCAAAAAAGGGGAAATGGGGAGCATTATGCACCAACTATGCTAATAACCATGAGAGTACGCAACCATGAGTCCGCCCGTCTACTGGATGACCACCCCCGAAGGATCAGCCTCATCCTTGACCACTCTTTGCAATTCTGCCCATGCCTACCCCTCGACCCAGCACCATGTCCGATGTTCCAGGGTAAAGGAGTGTCCAAAAACAACCGGGAAGCGACGCACACAGGTGGGGTGGAAGTCTCTGAGTACCAACACAGTCCGCATCATGGAGGGACGTCTTTCCCAGTGCTGCCCCAGGCTCTGCACTGCACACAAGGTCCAGGAAGGCTGAATCAGCCAAAGTAGACAAACGTTGCTGGAATTGTCCCTGGGTCGCCGGAGGCCGTGCACGGGACAAGGCCACCACCTTCCACTCAGGTCCAATACCTCCGGAACAGATCAAACCCTCAGTTAGCCGATCACACGGTAGCATACTGTCCGGAGTGTCCGGCTGTGCACTAATCGCAGGGGTGGCCGCGACATTAGCCTCCTGTGTGCAGTGTGGGAAGCCCCTGTGTACCTGTGGACCAGCATGCCGCCACTGTCCCAACGCTGATGCCACACCATCGAGCTTACTCCCCAAGACCCCGGCGCCACGAGCCAAGGAGAAATGAAGGGCACCAAGGGCCTCTAGGAGGTCGCCGTACCCCAGCACAGCTCTCTGCGATCGCTCCGCCACACTCCCAAAAGTCACACACTCCCAATCCTGCCGCGACCCAGTGGACAGGATGGTAGGCTGCATAACAACAAGATGGCCGCCGGGAAGGCCCGACTCGTATTGGGGCCGGGACCCAGGGACAAGCGCCTCGAGGTCCACGTCGCTGAAGACAGGGGGCCGGGGGCATGCACAAATTCAGCCGTTGCGTGGTCACGGGCAACAGTCGTCCCCGCCACGGACCAGCTCCCGCGAAAAGCCGGGAGCAGCCCGCAAGGATCAGGGCGAGCTAGGGGCGGCGTCCGGGCAGCTCACCGTCAAAGGCAGGGGCAAGCACCGAAGAATCTGGGAGCCGCACCCCCGGGCATGTCCTCGGTCCGCTACGCCCAGCAGTGGGAGCGCCTACGTCAAAATGCAGGCCGAGGGCAGCACCGCTCCGGTGGACCGACTCCACCCAGTCACCACAGGCCGCTGTTGTTAAACTGCCACCCGGCCAAGGCGTCCACTCGAGGTCCCGGCTCCGGGGCTGCACGGGCCGCAAAGTTCAACTGCAGATTTCTCCGGCGGTACGGCAGCCAGAAACCCCGGAGTCACACGATCGGTTGCCACTCTCATTCACAAACATGATCTCATAGCGCAGACTGAGGATCTCGTGCAGGATATCCGTGCGGGATGCGGAGGTTCACGGAGCCGGGAATCTACGCTGCCGTCCCGGTCGCCATCTTGGCTCCTCCCCCCATACGTAATTCTTGTTCGCTTTTGAGAGTATAGATCTCTTCCTCAAGATCTCGGATGGTTTTTGAAAGTTTCTCTATGATGAGTAGAATCAAATCGAGTGAACATTTGTTTTGTATGGCATACCATTTCTCCATAAAACCAGAGTTAAGATGGAATCGAAACAACATTGGTTTAATTGCTAACCGTAATCCTCGTGGTATGCGTTTCGCTTTATGGTACTGAACCAATGTTGAGGCATGAAGTTTCTGGTTTAATTGAAGTCTAGTGATAAATTCCAGTTGCCTTAGTTGTTGGGTAATGGAACCTCCATATGTGTCTGTAGTCTTTACTTCTTGTATCAATGCATAGATCTCACTTGCTTCATCAGACGTATATACCTTAGTTGTTGCTTTATTCTCCGTGATGTTTGTGATTGAATCAAATGACATTGACTGTGGGTGCTTCCTCCTGTGACAGTGCTATGTAATGTATTAGTTGGGTTCGGAGGCGCACACCTAGTTTACCTTATTTTTAGCTCTATTTGTGTACCTAGATTAATGGTGCTACAGTGCTACACTTGCTGCCATAACAAGCGTCTAGTCAAACAGAAAAAATACAAGCCAGAAGTCTTGCTGACACTGTGCACGGTTCACTGGGTTATGGAAAAAAAACAATAACTTTATCGATGCTCAAAACAACCAAATGATATTAAACGATAAACTTTAGTTCATGTCATTTATACTTCTATTATTCCATTCATTTTGCATGAAAAATTAGTCAAACAATAAACATTTCTAATTCATAACAATTCATATTGTCTTAGGCGGAAGTGAGGAGCGGCAGTAATCTATTTCACTGAGGTAACCGCTACGAACCACAGGCTCTCTCAGTACACTCAGAGCGCGAGACGCTGGAGCTTCCAAGATTTTGACTGGAATTAATTACTTAGACAATGACAAGAACCTTTTCTAATTGATATTTGAAGAGTACAGCTGCATAGGCCATAGACGCCTTCCCTGAGCGCGTGTCGCTGGAGATTGGTTAGGAGTAAGCTTGCACCCGACACTTCAATTTTACTGAATATCGACCAGATTGTTGAGATACAAGGCACTCCAGGAGAAAGATTGCTTCACCTCCGACATATTTGATGTCATGGTTAGCCTGAAGGGCTCCGGATGATACACAATCCTGCGATTGACTGTGCAGGTTATAAGCTACTTACAGAGTTGAGGCTCTTTAATCTCATTAGAAGGCTTACACAACTGTCCCATTGTCCTGATGAAGACCCTACAGTGATGTCATTGATACACACACGGTTATAGGGGTTGAAACATCGACGTTCATTATTAAGCGTTAGTGTCCAACCAGACCCATACAATAAAGGAAGCAAGCAAGGTCTGGCTAGGGCGTGTGATATTCTTTGTATAACACTACCTAAAAAGAATTGATGTTGCATGGATTTGGTTTGTTTGTTGGTATTGTTGATATATGTACAGTCACTGTCTATCCCCTTTTATGTCACTATTGTAGATAAGCCCTTATGTTGTGTAGGTTTTGATATGTGTCCAGTTATGTCATTATCTGAAAAAATATGATTTGTTTCAAATACACAAATGCTTTTGAAGTTGATTTTCTTTTTGTTTCAAATATCAGTGTTGTGCGTTTGTATATTATTGTTCATCGTCCTACTTTCAGGGGAGGACACAAAATGAAACGTATTACTGTGGCAAAACCACTGTTCACATAACGTACTCATTCCCAGGTTCTGCACGTTACTGGGTTACCCTATTGAGATTATCAATCATGTTTGTAATCTAGCATTGGTGCTAGACTCAATATTGTGTGATTCTGGGAAAATCAATCACTCGTCCTGTGCCCAAATGTAAATTGTATTTGTGTAGTCCACACTTGTTCCTAGAAATCGTCTCCCGACTCCTCACATATTGTACAGTGCTCTGATGCCTCAAAGCCAGGTTTGCGCTATATAAATACAAATACATCTAACTTGATGCACAAAGAATAAAAAGAAAGCAGTGACCTTTAATGTAAAAAGAAGGGAGAGAGAGATACCCATCTAGTGAACTGCACAATATGAAACCAGCAAACCTGGACTTGTCCTCAGTTTCCCTGCTTGTCCAAACTGTGTGATCCTAGACAAATAATTTATTTCAAGCTTGTTTAAAAAGAGTCACCTTTAATAAATGCCTCTCAATCCAATGATATAATCAGATGTTAAAGGAGTGTATGATATCTGTCACTCTATGTATGGTATCTGTACATTCCATATATCAAGGCTCAGCTCGTAAAAGTGTTCTTATAGCCAAACCAGGCTTTTGGCTCAACTTTCACTGTCAATTTGTTAGATCACCCACCTCTAGCTGTTCTCTAAAGTCAAGGGAGAACCAGACCGTGAAAGAAGAAACAAGCCTTCTCACAAGGATTCTTGCTACCTGAAAGAAATGTAAATGTGAGCAACTGGTTAATCAATAAATCTAAAGGTTGCTTGTGAGCCAGTACATGGATTTATTTTATGGAGCCATTTGAGGCTTCACGGTGACAAAGATTTATACTTTGAGGTAATGTAAGCTAGTTATCAGCTCAGTTCTGAAGTGCGTCTTTCTAATGGAAACCTTTATGAAGAAGAAAAAAAGGTTTTCCAAACGGTGCAATCTGATTGGTTATTAGTAAAAACATATATTTTTAACTAACAAGTTTTATCTTAAACACTAAGGCCCTGTTGTGTGCAGATTTAGATTCTGTATATAGGTTTCCCGATGTATGCCCTTATATAGGTACAATTCACATTGCCCTTATTTGGACATAGAAATTCGGCCCGGATTTAGACATTGTCCGTACAAACCAAATACAGGCATGGCCACCTACATCCGTCCATCCACTTCACAACGAATTCTTGGAAAACTAGACCCTTAAGCCCTTAGGAATTTCCCTCAGCTTGAATATTGATTTCTCCAAGAACTCATTAAGTATGCATCAACATCTATTCCATAGGGGTTCATTCATGACCTTCCTTTGCCCAACTTTTACGCCAATACTGGCATTCCTAGACACCTTCAAGGTATAAATATACGAGCACTTGCCCTGGCAAATTGCGATTCCCGGAGGATTCGATCCAACCCAGAGAACGCGGTCCACCACAGCAAGTTCGGAAGGAGATCGAGTTCCAGCCTGATGCACTGACCTGACGCTGCCATCCTCCTTGCAGAGAATCCAGCTCCAGTGCTCTCGGACAACCCTTGCGGGGGGTTAGACTATCGAGTCCAGAAAAGAGATTCCAACCTCTCTCATTCTAAGGTATGGAGCCGACTAGAACTTAAATAAACTTTTAGCAACTCTTGGCTAAACTAAAATATAGCTAGTTATACTTTAGAAACAGCACCTACTTCAAACCTCGTACTGCACTTAGGTTGGGTACATTGGGGTAGAACAATTTAGAAACATCAGATGAGTATCACATTTTAGCATTATGTTATTTATGTATGTCTTTTGATTAATATATGTCATAGCTACAAACCATGCTATTGCAGTATTATTTTATCTTACTGCCAACCTCGTACATATTTTACTTCGCAGTCTGTCTTACGATTGTAGCAATTCATATCTCTTGCATGAGAAATAAGACTGTTCAATAAACCCTTTTATTGAAACACCCGTCTCTATTTCTGTGCAACTCTGTAGAAACGAAGCATGCACGATTGACTGAGTGAAACTGTCATCTATTGTTTCCACGATTCTGAGACTGTTCTGATTCTAAAGGGAAACAAAGTAGTCATGTTTATGCGGTTGTCAGAGACTAATCCCTTCTTGTATATTCGAAACGTTTCTAGTGACCTCTGAGTTAGCTGGCGCACACAAGTAATTAAGTTTAATATATTTGATAGAGACATACTGACCTTAGTCCTATGTCAAATCTATAGTGTATGTTATTCCAATGCGCGTAGCCTATCAGGGATATAGGAACTACACTACAGCCCCGATTAAGAGTTTGTTGGAATCCAGGTGCTTTTTGCTGCACTTGGATATATCACGATACCCTGAGGTAGGTTATATATCAGGAGTGATAAATAGCACCTATAATACATCTTTGTGGCATAACATGCAGTTTTTGTTACTTACCGCACCAAAATCTGCATGGTACATTGAATACCATACACTTCCCCCCTGTAGAATTCTGTCAGGTACAACTTGCTGAAATGTAATTAATGGGGATATATCTAATGCACCTGGTAGTTACCGGCTGCGGTAATTACCACCCAACTCCGAATTACAATCCTCATTTTGCAGCAGCCTCTCTTTAACTGTGTGTAATACAATTTTAAAATAATGACTTGCATATTGGCTGTGCTTTCAGTCGCAGGTTGGGGACTCATAGCATTATAAATACATGTCATTATTTCCCAGTGCACCAACTAGGGTTCAGTTCTATGATTCTCTGGTTACACACACAGATATCTGCAGTGAATTATTTAACCAAATGAGCTTTCAGAATGTAAAAGAGTGCTTTTCCCACTGATTGCTTAAACTTGCATTCATTTTCCTTTTCTAGGGTGTGGGTTATATTTCACACATATTTACTTTAAGTCAAAAGGCCTACAAATTAGTTGTAGAATAATTTGGACATTTAGCCACTTCTCTGGCCTGCCCCAAACTCTCCTGCCTCGGACGCCATGGCAATCAGAATCAGTTCCCCCACATTATTTATTTACTTCAACTGCTGGATGAATTGTGAAAAACTTTGTAAGAGGATGTCACTGAGGGAACAATTTCAGGGAATCCCAGCACACATCAGCAGCAGCCCGAGCAAAGACTGGAGGGGTGACGTGCTGAAGCCCTTTTAGTACAATGGTTGTGGATAAAAGATCCCACAGCCTTTCTAGGAGTATACCGTGGCAGTGTACAGGAGGTCTGTAGACAATAGAGGTGAGTGAGCCAGTGAAAGCTTGAGCCAAACTTGAGACTGAAGCCTGGGTTTGGCTCAGCCCGGGGTCCTGTTGGAACCTCGAGCCCATAGCGAGCTGAGCTTTGAAGTGGCTTCAGCCTGCCTCCCTCTACCAAAGATGTGGCGTTACTGCCAGAACTGACAACTTTAGAAAAGGGGAACCAGGTTCAAGTCTCGGCATTGGCTCAACCTCCTGCGGTTCTGGGCATATTGCTTATTCTCGGCATGTCTTTAAAAAATTAATGTGACATTGTGTAATGTAACAAGCGCTCAAGTCTAATACCTTCGGGTGGAATTCGCACTATATAAAAACCTGCAGAAAAATGCACAGAGGTTAAAACAAAGCGTTAACATAGAAAAGTAAGACATAAAAATACCCATTTAGTGGCTGATTTGTACAAAGTGAAACCAGAAAAAAATGGATAAATTGCAGCTTACCCACTTAAATTGTGTGATCGAAGGCAAATATTTTATTTCACCAAAACTCCTCTTTCTTCATTATCTCATAAGAAAGTGCTTTTAAATATGCGAGTTCAGACTACCAGTTGTACATAAATGATTATATTTGATTTAATAAAGTATAATGCGTGTTCTATAATAATCTGGGCCACAAACAGGATTTGCATGGCAACTGTTTTGCCTCTTACTTCACTAATGGTCATGTTTAAAAGCCATCACTTTTAACAGGTACCGCTCAGTGCAGCGCTATAGTGTGATGTGACATATTAATGTCAAAGATTCCCCATGCTAAAAAATAAACATTTTTGAAAAAACGTTATCGTATTTTACTCGATGTTGCATGATTTATTGTTGTAAGATTTACACAGTACACGTTTTCAAGGCTGGGCTCGTGCACGGACTCCCAGAGCCGAGCCAGACCTAGGACTAGGCTCGCCTGTTAACTAAAGCGTCGAGCGTCTGTTTACGGCACAGGTCTACTAATTGAATTTGAATGCTGGGCGCCAGAGGTCTATTTCTCCAATATGCGGAGTCCTTGCGCCATCTAGCGGTAACATGTTTATATATTAAGTTTGTCCTCTCAATCTCAGCCCTTGGACGGGGTGGGGTTGGGTGGGTACTGGGCTTTCTTCCTGTGGGACTAAAAGGAGATAAGAAGCCCGTATTCATTACACATAGACGGATTCAACGGTACCACCGTTTGAATGTTATTTAAAGCTCTGCACGAGCGAGAGGTGTATCCACAGATGATTTGAAAGATGTGGCTATTTCATTTTACACTAACCACCCCACCTTGAATTATTAAATAGGCACCTTAAGGGAGGGAGATCTTGGCCATCAACTGCCTGGTTTCGGCTCTGCCTTCGTGGCTCCTCTGCTCTGGTCACTGGTGGGCAGTCCGACAGGATGTCACTTTGTTTTTGCACGAATTGGCTTCTTGCCCCCCCCCCCCCACCCCTCCCCGTTTAAATGTACGAAAGACGCGCGCAGGTTTAAGGAGGCAGATTTTATTGGCACCCACACAGCATTCTCCAGACTCCCCTTTGAGGGGTGCATATTTTCATGTTCCACAACAGCGCCTCTTTCCCCTACTGTTGGTATCGACCCCCTCCTCTCCCCCCCCCCCTCTCCCCCCCACCACCCCGGTTTGAAAAATGTAAACAATGAAATATAAAAGGCAGCCGAATCCTGTTCAGATCAGCTCTGGCCCATTACATTCATTAACAGTGAGCAGACCATTTATAAACAGGATTTAACGCTGCATCGTTTGGCATCATTTTAAAAATATACAATTGAAATTCGAGTCGTCCCTGGTCATCAACGTTTTGCAACTGTTTCTGGTCCCTTTTTCACTCCTCCGTTTTGGAATACATGGAGAGAACTTATTGCTCAGACGGCACCAGGTTCATTAAAATAGCCTTTCCCCAGGGTTCACCTGAGGTACTTGTACAATTGCAATTACACGGGATTAAAATAGAACTGATTTCTTTTCCAGCGGCCACCGCAGCGTTCAATGGCTCCTTATATGCAGCGCGGAGGCAGAGTAAGCAAAAGACGCCCCCGCTGAGAAGAAACACGCACAGAGAAATGCAAAAAATCTACCGAAAACCACAGAGTATGTCAACATTAGGTTCTGCAAAACAGTTTCTCAAGACTCCTGTAATTTGAAATGTGTCTCTCCCTATAGGTCAGAGTGTACATCAAAAAAGGGTTTATACAATTCCCGAGTTCCCTGGAATTCTTCTTCTAGCAACTTTCTGCAGTTTTCATTGTGCAGCGTGTCTGGCACCTTCTGGTGTGCTCTCAAATGAGGGTCACACCCCAAGATCAAAGCTAGGAGGTGCAGCCAGGTGCATTTCAGGAGGTCAGAGAGGGAAAGCAGATAAACACACAAGAGACCAGTGTAATATTGGAGAGTTTTGCACTTTCTTTTTACAAGTTCCCAAATTCTAAATTATAGAAGGGTTTATATAAGAAGACCTAGCCATCTCAGAGAATCCGAGATCACTGCTACTCTCTGGAGAGCTGCTATTCCTACCCCTCCACCCCCTCCCGAGGACCAACTCCAGATGTAAGGGCAAGAGACACAGGGATGAAGACACACCTCACATTCTTCTACCATTAAACATATTGATATCTCTGAAACTTCCCACTGAGGAAACAAGACTACAACCGGAGACAGATAAAAAAATAATGTCAACTCGAATTAAAAACCTCACCCCTGCATAAGCACTAGATGCCGCCCCAGGCAGTTCATATCCCATTTCTCAAAATTCCCCATAGTCAGTCTGTCATCAGAGCCACATCTACTTCCATGCAGGTAACGGTATCACTGGCTTTTCCACGCTTTGCCTCAAACGTGGCAGAATTGCTCCATACCACTGAGAAAAGCAACACTAACTACATAGAAAAACGGTTCCATGTCAATGACTAATCAATTGATGACTCTTTCGGAACAGACATCAAGAGTGCTCAGATTGTCCAGGAGGAACTGGTGATGCTGTTGCAAATCAAGTTTGAAATGAGAACCCCCAGCACAACAGCAGTCAAATGGAAAACAAAAGAAATGGGATTACAAGATTTGAGGTAGAAAAACGTAGCAAAAACCCCCAATCATAAAGTGCTGAAGAAAAGCTGGGGGATCGACGAAGGCTCGTGAAGGGGTCTGGAACCTGCAAAGTAGTCTGGTTGACCAAAGGTGACTGATGAGTGGGAACCTTTTATCCTTACAAGGAATCTGGTGTTCGAGTCCCAATTACTTGTCAACAATGGGAAATCCCTGAGAAAAATGTGGACGGAAATCATGGAACAGGCAACGGACTCAAAACGTTGCTGACAACATTTCTACCAAGGGCCGGACAAGATTCTGGAGACCGGTGATCAATAGGATGCGTCCTGTGTTACCCTAACTGGTTTCTCATTTCTTGGTTTACATTTTCAGAGAACCATGCATCAATCTATCCGCTCCTTACTTTCTAGCCTGACCCAATCACTCACTCCCTGACAGACCTCCAGTCCATTTCCTGAGAGGGTCCTATCCCCTTTTTGTTACTGCTTTCTCTCCCCTCAAGTTTCCCTTATGTCCCATCTGCCCCTTGATGGTCTCTCTGACGTCACCCCGGTTCCGAGTTAGTGTCCCTAAAGCCCCTCATGTTAAATCTTTGTATTCCATTTTGATCTCCTTTGTGCCAAAAGTGCAGCGTCCTTACACAAAAGGTTCCAGATTCAAAACCAAGTCTTTAGGAATCAATATACATCCCATTGATTAAATAGTCGAGTCTGGAATAGTGCCTTCTGCGCATTGCTTCCAAGGCTCTCCTGGTGATCAGAAACACAACAACTGCAAAGAAAACAACCCCAAATACCAGAGCCGCTAGCAAGCCGCTCCTGTCACCACTTTTAGAGTCCGGATTAGGAAGATCTTCCGCCATTTTCTTTTCATAACCATTTAAGCCAGGATTAAATTTCTGTGAAGAAGTCACAGAATCCACACCAACAAAGGGAGTTATTGGAGCGGAAACATTGATTTTGCTGGCACCTTCTGCAGTGAAATTCCATGCTTTGGGGAGAGGGGCCTGTGGTCTTTCTTCGGGGGAGGGGACGCTGGATTCTGCAGTAGAGGTTAAACGAATAACTTTTGAAGACGTTGTCTTGGAGAGATGACTGTTTGCAGGTCCAAGTTTAGTAGTTTTAACAGGTGTAGTAGTTAGAGCCATAATAAGTGGGGGTTCAGTGGTAGAGGTTGTGGTGAGACGAGTTGTGGTAGAGGTGGTGGTGGGAGTAGATGTTGTTATCTTGGATGTAGTAATAGGGAGAGTTGTGGTGACAGTGGATGTGGTGGTGGGCAGACTGGTGGTTTTAAGCAAGCGTGTGGTTGTGGTACTAGGCAATGGAGTAGTTGTGGTCGTGGGCTTGGGAGTGGTCTTGGGTTTTGGTGGGGGTGTGGGCCTGGGAGTAGTGGCCATGAGGGTAGTCATGGGTATGGTTGTAGTGGTAGACAGCGTTGTGGTTGTCATCTGCAGAGTTGTAGCTGTCGTGGTCAAAGATGTAGTTGTCGTTGAAGTGGTGGCTTGAGTGGTTGTCATAATATTAGCAGCAGCAGCAGCACCTGTAGTTGCAAGCTGAACAATTATACCTGGCTTTTGATAGGATGAAGGTGTGCTTTCTTTATTCTTCTCTTCTTTTTGGCTGTTCTCTTCCTGGAGCGAATGATCAATCTTATCTAAATGGTTCATAATGTCGTCCGCCAGGACCAGTATCTTAGAGGTGATGGATTTGTTCATACTGCTACCTGTAGCCAAAGGCTCGGCCTGATTAATAGGTTCAGGATGTTGTAAATCTAAGAAAAGTTCATTCTTTTTGTTTCCATCCACATATGTTGGTTTTGAGTCTTTAGCTTTCGAGTGCGAGTTTCCAGGTAATGCTTTATCTAAAACAAGAAAATACAATTTTCAGTAAATGGATCAATTCTGGCAATAAGCAATCAAAAACAGCCAGTCACTTTCTTAAATATCACAGAGCAGCACTGGCGGCTACTATGGGGCCGTGTGGGTGGGGTGAGTTTCTGTCAGTGGGGTGGTGGGGGGGGGGGGGAAATCAGCACTTACCTGGACACCGCCTGAGGTTACTGCAACAGGAAGCATCCAGGCTCCCAGTCTGTCCCAGCCAATCACGACACTGCTATCAGCTGATAGCAGCGTTGTGATTGGTCCGAGTGCTGTAGTTGAGGACTCAGCGAGGGAGTGGAAGTCTGGGTATGCTCTCTACCCAGGCTGTAACGCAGCCTGGATGGAGAACATGCAAAGTGTGCATGATGGTTTGGCCGGCCCGAGACGGCTGGCCAAATCATCATGGGCACATAAGTGCACATACCACTCCTACCCCTGCTGGTAGATAACCAAGCCCAGCCCCTAAAAAAAAAAACTAGGCAAGTACCGTAAAAATAAAATGATAATAACGTTATTATTTTATTTTTCGTGTGCGGCGGAGGAGCCGCCGCTGCAGAGCACAGGGTAAATTTAAACAAGTTAGTTTAGTAAGTTGGAGAACTTTCTTATGCTTCAGTTAAAGAAATGCACAGGCCTTCGTCCTATTAGGACGGCTTTAAAAACATGTTTTTTTTAATCATGTTTTGATCTTTTAGGTTCTTCGGTTTTAAATTTCTGTCTCATCGATTCCTTCCCTTCAGTTTCTGCAGCGCTAAGACACTCCCGGGCAAAAGCGCGCTTTACAAAATACATTTTCATTTAATTTCTTATCAGCATTGCAGCATGCAATATAATTTTTAAGGGTTTTTCAGTAACACCAATATTGGGACATTAATAAAGCATAATTTAGGAGTGGCAATATATTAAATATCTGTTGACATTTAAAATTTGCCCGAGCGCTACAAGATGGTGCCGCAGTAGTTGGTGGAGTAGGGGGAAAAATAGTAGTTTAATGTTGATATCTAAACAGCCCTACATTTGACCCCTACTTCATGCCAGTGAACATGCTTAAACTGTGTAAAAAACACAATTAACACATATACCGACTTGAGAATGGAAAATTTTGGCTCTACCCCTATGCAGTGTATGCATGCTTCACAGTATAGAAAATCAACAGTACCTTCCTTAATAAGGAAGCCATATGTACCATTGGTGGGCTGGTACAGAGCCGCCGATTCTTCGGACCAGGTTGCGACATAAATCAACATTATGAGGCCTGCCCTCTGCACAAGACAAGGTGTACTACTCCTCTACTTAGACATACAAGCCCAGCTGCTTGTAGAGTAATTGAAAGGCATATTAGCAGTAGAACAGTAAAAGACGCTGCAAGTCTACCCGGGCTACCAAAGAACACTATAGCTTCCAATAGGTTTTAACCCACACCAGAGGTACAGGCTCGAAGTTAAGATTTTTTATTTTCCCTTTTATTTTTGTTGTCCTAACTGTTGAACCATCCTGGGTCTAAGCTCCGATGTGAGATTAATGAACACGGTTTGATGTTTGTATAGTGCAATGGAAGTAAACCTGTATGGTCTTTGTGTAGTTCAGGGTATGTAATGCTACAAAACTCAATAAAGATGGTTTAAAAAACAAAACAGTAAGAGACACTATGATCCTACACTTGAAATCCATTGTTTCTCTATGTTCCCATTTTCATGGTCTGGCTTGACAGCTCTGCTGTCGCAAGACAATTAAGGGAGCACAACTAGTGAGGAGCTTTGGTTCTGCCAACATGTTGGGACCCAGGAGAACATGATTTGGTTGAGCAGAAGTTGTGTGCTTCCACAAAAAAGTGCTTGCCTTCCACACAGGGGTGGTACAACAAGAAAATGTCCCAGTGGAGAACAATTAAAACAGATAAATCAATGCTAAAATTAATCAGTTGTATCTAAACAAAGTTAAGCACCACCATACAGTCTTTCCAAAAAAGGATGTGATTTTATTTCATCACAATATTGAAGTTAATCAATTTATAAAGTACACAACAAATCCTAAATGAATATTTTTAGAAAAACGTGCACAGAGGGGTGAGGTGATAAGTGCATGGGAAGGATTGTGAGGAAGGACAGTAGTGCGCATATATACACATCAGTAAATTAATAGCGAACTATCCCGACAGTTTCCTGCCAAATGCATTAAATGTCAAATCATAACATAATTGCAGATATACATTCTCTGTCATATATGGCTGACAAAATGATAAAGTGTCGAAGTTTCGACCCTTAGAAGGAACAACCAATTTTGCGCATCGTGGGCGGGGTCTTCATCAGGACCTAAGTGACGGGAGGTGAATGGGCACCAGTAAAAACAACTATATGGCTTCAGGCTGTGAATAGGAAAGCTGGGCTATATAGACTCTCAGATTTAGCTGATTCACCGGTCATGCCAGCAGCCCGAAGCCACAGGTTACTGATCAACCTGGGCCCTTCCTTCTTTTTGTATACTACTATCATCTACGAAGAAATCTGAGAGACTATATAGCCCAGCTTTCCTATTCACAGCCTGAAGCCATATAGTTGTTTTTACTGGTGCCCACTCCCCTCCCGTCACTTTGGTCCTGATGAAGACCCCGCCCACAATGCGCAAAATTGGTTGTTCCTTCTAGGGTCGAAACTTCGACACTTCATTATCATTTTGTCAGACATATATGTATATCTGCAATTATGTTATGATTTGACATTTAATGCATCTGGCAGGAAACTGTTGGGATAGTTCGCTATTAATTTACTGATGTGTATATATGCGCACTACTGTCCTTCCTCACAATCCTTCCCATGCACTTATCACCTCACCCCTCTGTGCACATGTTTTTCTAAAAATATTCATTTAGGATTTGTTGTGTACTTTATAAATTGATTAACTTCAATATTGTGATGAAATAAAATCACATTCATATTTGGAAAGACTGTATGGTGGTGCTTAACTGTTTAGTTACATCTGATTAATTCTTGCATTGATTTATCTGTTTTAATTGTTCTTCACTGGGACATGTTCTCGTTGTACCACTATTCACCCGGGCCCAGTGGCTATTGGGTTGCCCCATTGCTACATAACTTTTCCACACAGGGGTGATCATTTTGTTTATTTATCTAGCTGTCCGAGTTGGTCTTTCAGGGGCACACACAATATTGTAATACTGTTAAATTGTCTTACATAATTAGATACTTTATGTTGTTTTTAGCTGGCAGCAGCACAGACGGGAGGAGGGCAGTCATTAACCTACATGGATTTTTTAGGTCTGGCTTTACAGTGCAGCTTAACCTGACCTTTTGACCTACACCAATACTATGTTACAATTCTATGCTTCTACACAAATACATATTTATTCCCATGCTTTTTACATGTAATGCTTCACATTACCACGCAACACTCTTTTTAAGCCAGGCCTATTGGCATTGCCAGTGCTAGTTTTGTTTTTGCGGTCTTTCCATGTCATGGCCGATTCAAAGCAAAACCCAAACCAACTGGTGAAACTTTCGATGGTTCCCCGCAATACTTAAAATGTTATTAAAAATAACACAAATGACAAATTATAGTTGAAACAAATTTGTATTTTTGTAGAGAAACACACACAACCCAACACGCATGACTTTAATGCTGTATTCATGCTTTCCTAGATGGTCTCTGGTAAAGTCCGCACACGCTCCAGCGTTCTACAGCAGTCCCTTTCTGCTGTAAAGAGAGTAAATGGAGGCTGTCTCTGTTTACTAAGAGGGCGGACTGGCTGTCCACCCACTCCGCAGTCGTTGAAATGAGGAGCTGGGTGTGACACAGACACTCTTGGCCGCCGGGCCTGGCTGTGAGCAATGATTAAAGCAAAATCCACAAAACTGGGTGCGGTGGTAAACTACTGCCAGGCATTACTGCAGACAAAAATTACACTGAGAAAAAAAGCAGAGAATGTTTTCTAAATACTCAACAAATCTCAAACAACATTAAATTGTTTTTTATGTAGCACCTCATGACATACTTGTGCCTTTTCCAAGCTCTTAAGCTAACAGATGTTACTATTAATCACTCATGACACTCAATTTACAAACTTTGAGGATGGAAGGCTAAGTTGGCCCTGCTGGGATTCGAACACACCACCTGCTGATCACCGCTCAGCTCAGGGAGCTAGTTTGGATTAGGGTGTCACAGCGGGCCTCCAGGACTCTCCTCACTTCCTGAACACTGCCCATCTTCTTGACCAGAGTCTTTCTTCCTTTCTATTGTTTTATTAGCATGGGTGCCTGATGGGAGTGGGAGATGCGGATGCCAAGCGTGAAGTGGCGGACACTGAGTGCCGGCTATTTGTGATCAGCGTCGATATTAGGACATTACGGTCCTTGCGATGCTTTTTAAATCTCAAATGTAAAATATTGACGGATGTTATTATTTTATTAAATCCTGTTAGCGCATTCTCACTTTATCAGATTATGTTTTATATTGCTTACATTGTGCTTTTAAATCACTAACCTGCACTTAAAGCCCGCAGTCCCCGTTCCGTCACAGCTTGTGCCGTTTGAGCAGAGGGACGTTAGGCTCCAATTCAATCTTCCGGTCTTTTAACCGGAACTGCAGTTAGCGCTCCAGTTTTCATGCTGCCAGCTGCCAGGCCTACTAAAGGCAGCGGCGCACCAAAGGCAAGCCCGTCTGCGCCAGGACGCTGTCAGGTGCCAGGATCTTTTCACCCTGTTCCGGTTTGCATTTGTTTCTATATATTGGTGAGTGACTCAGTATGGCTAGACTATGCTATTCTATTAATGAGCTTAAAGATTTAAACAAACCTTATCTTAAACTACCAGTGGACCGAAGGGAAATAGCCAATACCTGTATGTATGGAAACCACTGTTTAAAGGACCTAGTACCACTGGACATACCCAAATTAAAATCTAATCTAGCTAAAACCATAACCACCAAATCACTAACGGTGATCTATCTGAATGCCCGCTCAATACCTAAGCATGTGGTAGAGCGTTGGAACCTCCTGGACATGGAATCACCAGATATCTGCTTTATAACAGAGACCTGGTTACATGACCATGCTTCCACGGATGTAGTTATCGCCTTTCCACCGAAATACAATACAAGTAGAGTGGACAGGAAGGGAAAAAGAGGGGGAGGATTACTCATAGCCACTACTGCAGGCGCTGAAATCCCCTCCCTGAAATCTATAAGCACGGACCAATTTGAACTCTGCATTTTTGGAATAAAGGGTATAGTCCAACATGGCACTATGAGAGGAGCCTTAGTATATAGACCTCCGGGCCCAAAAATCCACTTTGTCCATAATTTACTCGAGGCCATTGCCCCCCATGCTCTGGCTGCCGATATTTTTCTTTTAATATGTGATTTTAATTATCATGGAGAGATTCTCTCCGACCCAGATACAAATCAATTGATCACCAATATGAGCACCTTAGGATTAACGCAATTAGTGGTGGGCCCCACTCATGTTGCGGGCCACACGCTTTGTCTACTATTTACTAATGCTAAATAACATCATAGTAGAGCCTCCATCTCCTTTACTATGTTCAGACCATGACCTAATGAAGTTCACAATTCCAACTCCGACCCATTGGAAATTAAACTAGAAGTGAGACTATATGGAGAAGTTCATGGCGGAAAGTCACCCCTACCTCCTTTTCAGCTCATTTCAACTCCTCTTCACAGTGCCAAGAGGAGAATATTGATCAGGCAGCCTCCCTCTTTGAGGGAGAAATAACAACCACATTAAATCTAATCGCTCCTCTTACTAAGATTAAAATAAAACCTAGAATTGCTCCTTGGTTCACAGAGCAATTAAAAACACTAAAGGCCTCTTGTACGACTGCAGAACGTAAATGGAGGAAAAGTAAAGCTCAAATTGACCGCGAGAACTATAAAAATGTCCATCGTAGCTATATGGAAAATATCAGGCAAAGAAAAAAGGATTTTCTTCTAAATCGAATCGAAAAAGCGGCAAACTCTAACAAAGAACTTTATAACATCTTAAAGGAATTTATGACGCCCCCTGCTCAGTTAGGCATCCCTGTTTCACAGGATAGGGCGGGCTCTCTTTCCAAATTCTTTGAAGAAAAAATTATTACCATCCATAGCTCCTTTACTTCACAAGAATATTTAAATACTCAGGAAAAATACCATACCTCCTCCACTGGCCCCTTCCCCCTCTTAGAGGAATTTTCTCAACACAACTGAGGAAGTGGCTAAGGCCATGGAAAAAATTAAATCAGGCTCTCCAGTCGATCCTGTGTCACCCCGTTTTTTGTCTAAAATTCTTCCGGTGCTTCTGGACAGTATCACAAATCTATTTAATAGGTCACTGTCAACATAAGTGGTCCCAAAGATCTGGAAAGCAGCCAGAGTTAGACCAATTCTAAAAAAAATCTACTGCAGACCCAAAACTTTTAACCAACTATCGTCCAGTCTCGCTGCTCCCCTACTTTGGGAAGGTACTCGAGTTACTGACAGCTCGTAGACCATCTCGAGTGTCAGGGTCTACTTGATCCTTCACAGTCAGGTTTCAGGGCCGCCCATAGTACTGAAACGGCACTGGTAGAAGTTACTGATAACATCCGACTAGCATTGGATAGAGGGCAGTCATCTATCCTCATCCTGCTGGACCTATCAGCAGCTTTTGACACCATATCCCGTAGCATTCTTGAACAACTACTATGGGATATTGGTGTCAGGGGGAGGGCCCCGAAATGGCTCAAAAGTTATCTAACGGATCGAGTCACTGCAGTACAGATTGGCGATTTAGTTTCATGTAGCGGGCCTGTTAAGATGGGAGTGCCACAGGGCTCAATTTTTAACCCTACACTATTGAATCTTTACATGACCCCTTTGGCCACGGTGATCAGATCATATGGCTTTGACGTAGTGTCATACGCCGACGATACTCAGATTCTGATCACCCTTGGTCCTGACCCCATGGAGACAAAATTACGTTTTAAGAACTGTATGGCTCAAATAAATAGTTGGATGAACACCAACCACATACAATTAAATGGCAGCAAGACCGAGATTGTACTTTTTGGTAAGTCCCCAGAGCACTGGTCGGATGACTGGTGGCCTCCAAATCTCGGTCCTTGCCCAACCCCAAAGCAGACAGTGAGGAATTTAGGAATACAAATTGATAAACAATTATCAATGAAAAAACAGGTCAACCACATAATTGGCTCCTGTTTTGGCATTATGCGCAATCTGTGCAAAGTGTTTAAGTGGATCTCGCTAGAAGCCAGGAAACCACAGGACTGATTATCAGCCAAATGGATTACGGCAACGCTCTGCTGTCGGAAATAAATGCAGACCTCCTTTCCAGACTTCAGGTCCTACAAAACACAGCAGCCAGACTGGTGCTGAATCTTCCATCAGGTACCCCTTCAGGGCCCAGTCTTAGACATCTTCATTGGTTGCCAGTAAAGAAGAGAACCCGTTTTAAAATCCTATGCTTAACACATAAAAACATGTATGGTAGAGGACCGGGCTATTGGGGGGGAAAAAAACCTCAACTGGTACCAGCCAAGCAGGCCCTTAAGATCTTGTAACAAATCCCTCCTCACTCCATGCAGAGTACATATATAAGAAATGGGGGCCGGGCTTTTTCCTTTCTTGCTCCCACTCTGTGGAACAAACTGCCTCTACATCTACGTATCCTCTCTGACCATAACCATTTCCGTCAGAATCTAAAAACATGGCTGTTCGACCATTAGCTCTGTCCCTCTTACGCTGACAACTCAGGAGCCATCCGCCAGCGCCATGAGACCTTCGGGTGATGTGTGCGCTAAATAAATTTTCCTGATTTGATTTGATTTGAAGGACGTGGAACCTGCAAGCTCCTCCACGCCTGGACAGGTAGACAGAGCAGAGCCCACCTGTATGACTGAGCTTAGAAGGGCCATGCTGAAGCTCCAAAGCGAATGACAGTTCTTAATTCAGTGGCACGCCCCTGAAGGCACAGGATCGCACTCAGTGGCCAACACTCAGAAGACACGACCAGCTCAAACGCACGCCTGGTACCGGACCTGCAATGTCATGCTTGCCTCAATTCTGCCACTGCACCAAAACACAAGGTCCTGTCCTTAAAAATAATGCAATAATGTAAGTGGACCACAGGAAAAGGCTGTTTTCAATAACCAAGATATCATGAATGCTCCAGAGTAAAAGTCACCATTGGAACAGCTCATCATGCAGCACAGTAGGATTGAACCATCACATTCACTGCAGTAAATACATTTCCCTTACCTAAAGGATGAGGAAGCTTGGCTAAAATGTTAGACAAAGGCATGGGTGAAATATCTCTTACACTGGTGTAATCTCAAGTAACTTCGCGTTGCACTGGTTAAGTGAAACACCAGAACTTGCGCGAGCACGCAGGAACAACGAGTAAAATTTGGACACAAGCAGCTGGTTTTCGTGGGGCTCGTTTTCTTTGCACCCAAATATACTGCCAAATGCTGGGTTTGCATTAGTAATTACATGCACTTTCGCGTAATGTTTAAGAGGTCAAGTAATTATGTAAATTACGCAAATTTTCGCACACCCCTAGTTACAAAGAGCTTTCTGTTCAATGGATGTGTCTGGGTGCGAAAAAACCTGCGCCACAGGCAGGCTAGTGTAGTTTCACTCAGTTGTCTTGCAGGTATTTTTCTCCTGCCATTGCTATCTGTAATTTGATTTTAATGATCACTGTTTCTTCGTGTTCTGAAGAATGTCTAAGATGTCAGACAGCGCAATGAATGGCATTACAGTGTGCCATTACAACATGTTGTTTGTTTACTCGGACGTAAATAAATAACACATGCTTAATCCATAAAATTGTTTTTTTCCCGTTCCAATTGTTTTTTTGAAGCACAAAAGCCTTGGGTCTCAAAGGCGTGTAAATTGAGTTTGGTCAGTTACAGGCATAAAAGGATGCATGTGTGCGGGTGTGGTACCTGAATGGTCTTTGTATGAGTGAAGAGGGTGAGGTATGTTTGAATGAAGTGTGTTGTGAACCTTTATGCAAAGTGAATATGTAACAGAATGGGACATGCATGAGCCTTGTTAGACGAGTGCACAAGTTGCTTTGAAGTAAATGGAGTAAGAAGTGTAGACAAATGACCTGTCTGTGGGCAAGTGTGCACATGTGCAAGTAAAGTGTAGGCCTGGGCGGTGAACTCCGCTCTGTTCGCATAGTTTGCAGTTATTCGGACTCCGCGGAGCTTGCAGAGTTAAATAAATAAACTCTGCTCTGTATAGTAGAGCAGAGTTTTTTCACCGCTCGAGTCCACCAACGGTAAGTTGGCAACCGCGAGCGAGGAGAATCCAACGCTAGACTGCTTCCCAGTGAGATTTCTCAACGCCTGGTGGTATCTTCTTGTCCTTATGTACAAAGCCCTCTGCATAGTTTTTAGGGCCCTTCATGAACAAGGTCCCATCCCTTTGCAGAACATGTTCTCGTGGTACACTCCGTCTAGATCTCTCTGCTCTGCCACAGCCTGCTTGGTGGTAGTCCCTAAAATCCTGAGGACTCGGTTGGGAGGCCGGTCTTTCAGGTTCTCAGCAGCAACTCTGTGGAACTCTTTACCGCGGGCTTTGAGCAGTGTGGGAGATCTTCATTCTTTTAAGAAAGCTTTGAAAACACATCTCTTCCCAAGAGTGGCGTAAATCATACAGTGGTTGATAACATCGTGCAGGTTCCATCAAAAGTCTAAGCGCCAGGATGCCCGTTGGGTGACAGTCAATGCGCTATACAAGTATACCTATACATACATTCATACATCTATCTTTGGAAGATGGTCAAAAGTGGGTGTTACTGGATGCAGACACTTTACGAACGTTAATTCATCTTGATCCAACAACCCACAGCTGTACCATCTTAGTATCATGTTACGATAGTCCGAGATACTGGAGTTGTAGTTCTCTTTGTCTATTGTTTCTAGCTGACAATTGTCGTATCGCTTCTTAGCAGTAATATTCCTTAGTCATCAATACAATATTACCGCCTTTGTCAGACGGTTTGCACTCAATACTCTGATCCTTTTGGTTTGCTGAGAAGGCGGTTTTCTGTTCTTTAGTCCGATTTGTCATCTTATCTTTCATAGGTCTTAATTTCATCAAATCTTTCTTTACCGCCTCTTCAAATACATCAATGGCATCACTGGTAAAAATGATTGATTTAGCTTAGTTTTTGCACTTTTTGCATAATGCCCAATCTTTCTACTTGCGTAATTTCTCCAAATTCTTGTTCCATTTGAGATGTTGACTAATCAAGGTCTCAAGATCATTTCCTGTTAGTATATCCGTTGCTTGAGATGTTACGACGGATTTCTGTTGGTAACCGTTTCCTTTTATTTTATAGAACTTATGATGTTTTAATTTCCTTGTGAATTAGAAATAAATCAATGCGCGTCTGGGTATACTCAAAATTCTTAGTTGGATAAATTGTCAGTCCCGTTTTCAAAGTCAATTCTTCAGATTTGGTTAGCCGTCTCCAGGTCAGATTTATAATTCATCAGTGTCTACAAACGTTTGGAGCCCCGTTTGCTTGTTGTTTGTGAGGCTATCCCTTTGTTTATACTTGTTCAAGCCCCCTCTTCTCGTTTTTCGTCTCTTTCTCGCATATTGCGATCCGGGGGCTTGCCTCTGCCCCCTCAGGGCCAATATTAACCCTCCTACCCTACAATCTCTACTGTCAAGCACCACCCCAGACTTTTCAGCAGATATCACACCTCTGTCCATAGGTTATCCTTATGAGTTAAATCAGCTGTGGATATCTTAGCCCCCACAAAGAGTTGTCATTCTCGGCGGAAAAGTCCTTCTGAACCGTGGTTCACAGATAATCTTAGAGCACAAAAACAAGTATGTAGGAGGCTAGAAAGAAAATTGAGAGTAAAGTATGGTTTGGAGGAGAAAACCAAGTATGCACAAGCTTTGGCAGCCTTTAAGAAAATGACTGTAGAGTAAAAATTTAAATACTTTATGGCAAAGATCCGTGAGGCAGGGCACGGAATTCCTACAGGGAGATTTTTTCCATACCTAAAACCTTAGCTGAACTACCAGTATCGGCTCAGACAGAAATTGCAATTTACTGGGTCAGTCATTTATAGATAAGGTTGAGACGGTGTGTAATTCCTTTAGAGACAGTGCTAGCTCAGACATTAAGATTGCTCCGAAAGCTTTAGATCCTACGGTCACCATTACAGCTTTCCCCTTCTCCTACCTCACACCAGAACAAATCATTCAGGTGGTAAAAACATCTAAATCAGGAGCCCCATCAGACCCCTGCCCTCCGAAAGTATTTCATCTGTTTCTTGAAGTATTAAGCGAATCCCTAAGTTTGGTGTTCAATAAGATAATTCAGGCAGGCATCTTTCCAGACTCTTGGAATATAGCTTCACTTCTTCCTCTTTAAAAAAAACACAAACCTTGACCCTAAGGACCCCAGCAGCTATCGTCCTATTTCTAGGATCCCGTTCCCTGCAAAAGTACTTGAGAAACTTCTCAATGCACAACTTACAGCACATAATTCCTCAAGAAATCTCCTGGATCATTCACAATATGGGTTTCGGGAAGGACATGGAACGGAGACAGCTTTGGTTATGGCAGAGGAAGAACTCAGGACAATACTAGACTAAGGGGGCAAGGCTGCCTTGATCCTGTTAGACCCATCGGTGGCCTTTGACACGGTGAACCACGAAATACTAACTAGTAGACTAGTGGAGTTGGGGATCCGAGATTCTGCCCTCTCACTGTTATTGTCCTATCTAGCCAACAGAACCTTCTCCGTTGAATTGGAAGCCTTCTCATCCAAACCTTTCAAACTGCCTTGTGGGCTGCCTCAGGGCTAGTCTCTGAGCCCCACGTTATTTAATGTATATGTGGCACCTCTGGCCTCGATCATACGGCAGTTTGGGTTATCGGTCGTCTCGTACGCAGACAACACACAGTTGGTGGTGTCAGTCTTAAGCAACGTGGAGGAGACCGCCGACCGATTTAAGAGCTATATGTCCCAAGTCAACCAATGGATGCGATCTAACTGCCTGAAATTGAACGGTGGAAAGACTGAGGTCTTGCTGCTGGGCGCCGACACAACCTATTGGTCGCCCAGGTGGTGGCCTGCCAATTTGGGAGATTGCCCTACCCCAGTTCCCTGCATCAAAAATCTTGGAGTCATCCTTGATGACAATCTAACATTTAGTAATCAGATCAATAAGCTCTCCTCCACCATCTGGTTTATTTTTAAAATTATTCGAAAAATCCGCCCATTTATCCCTCCCGATGTATGACAGCATTGGCCCTTTCAAGATTGGACTATGGGAATGCACTATACTTGGGAATTCAATCCCAGCATCTACTAAGACTGCAGCGTTTGCAGAACGCTGCAGCCAGATTGGTACTAGACATCCCAAGGTTCAAATCAGCCTCTCACGGTTTAGGAGCCCTTCATTGGCTCCCGATGAAAAAAAGGATTGGAGTTTAAATCCCAAGGTCTGGCCATCAAAGCTTTACATGGCTTAGGGCTGCACTTTCTGAGGACGCACCTGAAATGGTAGGCACCGTCCAGAAGCTTAAGATCAGTCCATACAAACTTTTGCAGACACCCAAGTATAAGAAGGCCCGCTGGGGGGGCAGAAGTTTTCTGTTAGGGACAGTTAAGATCTGGAACCAGCTCCCCATTTCCATAAAGAGCAGCCCATCACTTTTGTCCTTCAGAAAGGCATTAAAAACCTGGCTCTTTAACAATTGATTCTTCCTGGATTCCGGCCAGTACCGTGCAATCTACTGTTACCAGCGCCAAGACGCCCTTGGGCATTCGTCGCGCTTTATAAATATCAATCAAATCATGATTGTCTGTGGAGTTGAAATTTCTTGTGAAAACAGGTCTGGCCTGGAAATCGTGTTTGTGGGTCTACACCCTCTTCTCCAGATTGTTCCGTGTCCGTTGCAATATCAGATTGTGATGTTTCTTTTTGCTCCATCGTTGAGCGGGTAATGTTGCTCCTTAGTGCTCTTCTTGGTGCATCACATTTTCTATCAAAGGTGAGCACTCTGCCCAGTTCATAATCACGGGCATCACGACTGAATTTTGTTTGTTTACGTGGTTTAATATTATCTCCATAAGTTAGAAGTAGTTTTTTCATTGCTTCTCTCAATTCTTCCTGAAGTTTTGCATCTTGGTCACTGGAGATTAGCGTCTCTAATTCTTCGATTTCTTGTAAACATTTGTCCTGATCGCTTCAGGCAAATTTGATAATAATTTTGAGTATGCCTACTGAAGATTCTGTGGTAAATGCTGCCCATTCTTCCAGTAGATTGGGATCTGGATTTTCATATGCTGGTACCGTGTATATCCTCAAACTTCGGAGCGTTGCTTTCTGGTGGACTGGAGCAACAATTTAAACAACGCCGGAACACCACCGCAGAATCGATTCAAGCAAACAAAGGCGGCCGGAGATCTGAGGACTGGCGAGTTGGAGGACCCACAAATCCTTGTTTGATTATTTCCTGCCTTCAAAAACACAGTGTTGCAATAAGGCTGTAACAGATGTACAAATATAGCAGCTGGAGCAAGAGAGGAATTTTGATTGTTTGTGAATACAAGTATTCAAATAAACTTTAAAATGGAATGTTCAGTTACGCAGCATGCCGTGAAGCGGCAATTGGGATTTTCAAAAGGGGACAAGCGAGTGACGGCACAAGAAAGAAATCGTGCCCAGTCACACAGGATAGTCTTAGAAATAAATTCATGAAATTAGAAAGACTGTATGAAGGCGCAACAAGCAAATGGTGGGAAGCAACATCGCTTCAGAACTGTGTGGAGGTTAACGTAGGATTTTGGAGCTTGCAAGAGCAATCGAAAAGAATGATCATACTTATCCAGTCACGAGGCATTTTGCAACTCATAATAAAAGCAATAGAAACTTACTGCAAAATGTTGGTCTGGGTCATGTCCCACCGAATGAGAGAGGTGGAGACAGAGTAACTAAATTAAGAAGATTAGTGTGGACCTGCAAACTAAGATGCCCCTCGGCCTTAATGCCGAGGAGGAATTAGCTGTCCACTGAAGGTAGAATATAACAATATCAAGGAAAGAAAGTAAATACACTGTAAGACATGGCAGCTATACAAGTTCAGAAGCTCCCCTTTTTTCTTAAATTGATTTTTTAATATTTGGTAATCAGTGGTAATCCTGCATTGAAGTTAATAAAGTGAATTAAAATTCAATGAAGGAATGTAGGCTCATACAGAGCTTAATTGTGGGATGGTTTATGCACGTCAAAAAACATTAGGTAAAATCATGAATCAATACCATCAACTATATTCTGGGAGAAGTATAGAACTCAATTTGCGCATACGTGTTAATAAAGTCGTTCTGTTGTGTGAATTTCTAGTAGTAATAATGTATTAATATAACTATGCTATGAATGATCGGATTAAGATGATTTTTATGCGAATATGAGAGTACATATAATATTGTGTATAATATTTTATTCACAAGTGAGTGAAATATAGGCTCATTCAGAGCACAATTATTGTGACACGAGGCTATATTAACAAAAATAATTGTGCCAACAAATAACCTCTTAGTGCACAATTGATGATTCTGGATCATGTAAGCAATGTGTTGAAAATATTCTTTTCAGTTATACAAAAAAATCGACAGTAAATGATTATAGATGAATTATTTTCGGATTTAGAATTGAAGGTGACATGTTTTAATATGGCGCTCGTAAAACAGGTTTATGACTGTGTATTAAACACTGGTCCTATTTTGATGTTTATGAATTAATGAAGTTACAGGAAACCACGGCCAATGATATGGTAAAAATACACCAAAGTGCTGTCAGAACACTGAATGTTGAGAAAGGCGCAAGCCGAAATGCGTCCTTTGTACTTATAACTCGTTTTTCCTCTCTCATGAGTGCGGTCTCTTCTTTTTGAGGATTGAGTGGGATAGAATTTGTGGTATCATTACCACGCGACTAGGCAAATATATAACATCAGATGCCTCTAAAAATACCCCACCAGGTCATTCAAACATAATTCACCCCATTATCAAACACAAAAACAGGCCCATTCAGATTTGTTCTTCACTTTTACAATGAAAAACAGTTGTGTCCGTTTGACCCAGAGAATTAGCCACGGTTGTGATAACACATTTTTTAGCCCCAGTCTTCGTTCTGAAATATTCCCTTCAGGAGACACTCTGATACTAGCTGGGAAATATCAATGCAATATATTTACCTGGGCGATAATATTTATGTGCTGTTAACATGACTTACAGAACCATTTAGATGTGTGCGTGAATAAAATGCATATATAATTTATTTAAAAAGATAACTAACTGGCTGGGAAGTATCCATGCAATATATGTACCCAGGTGAGAATATTTGTATGCTGTTAACATGACTTGCAGGACCATTTAGATGTGTGAGGGAATAAAAAGCATGTGTAATTTATTTTAAAAGAGACAGAACTGGCTGGGAAGTATCCATGCAATATATTTACCTGGGAGAGAATATTTGTGTACTCTTAACATGACCTAAAGGACCATTCAGACGTGTGTGCGTATATAATGCAAGTAACATGTATTTACAAAGAAAACTAACTGGCTGGGAAGTATGCATCAATATACTCAGACCTTCACCACCACTAACAGGAAACAAGCATTTGCAATGCAATAGGTCTCGCATTTATTAGAGTTTCAGCTATTGGCATTGTAAATCACAAAGCCATTTATTTATGTGTTGACCTAAAAAGGAGAAAAAAAAGCCTAAAACGCAGCCAGGCACGTCACTTTAATGGAGGAGACGCACAGTAGAGCTGTAAGATGTGGGAACCAGAAAAGGACAAGCTAAAGCCTGGCATGCCGATATTGCTACATAAGTATACAAATGGGAAAGAAATGCGGCAACTGCCTGCTTTTTTTTTATGTATTTACTTTTTTTTTTATAGAAATGCAGCCCCACGTTCTTGGCTGCCCTTCCACCTTGCATGACACGTTGTGCTTTCACCCTAAGAGTTACAAATGAGAATAAATCTGCGTCTGCAAACTTGACGCTCAAGAGAGACTGTCCCCTTCAGCAACCCAAGCACAACAACCCATGCACGAAATAAAACAAGGAAATAGTTTTAACCTTCTGTTTTGTACACGCTAAAGCGCTCCACCCAGACAAAAAACGGACTCGTGTATTTCTGTCAAGTGTTCAACAAGCGGCGCCAAAGGACGGGCTGAGCCGTGGCATCGGGGTATTTACACCATGGTTGGAGGATAGCGCCTGACTGGGAGGGAGGCACAAAGGGCAGCTGCAGCGCTTGTTTGCCTTTTTCGTTTCCCCTCCTCCCCCTGGAGACTTGGCATCTGTGAGGGAGGAAGTGGGGTAAATGCGGAGGCAGCGCGGACCTGGGAGTGGCTTCACCAGGAATGAAAACACATGAAACAAGGCAGCATCGGCAGCCTCACGACACGCACCGCAGGGGGGATAAAGAGTAAACGACGGGGAGGGAGGGATGTGCGTCGCACTGAAATAAAGTAAACCTAAAAACACTCCCTTCATTGCTTAGTCTGCAACTTTCCAGCACTCCCATCCCCGAGTGTGTACAGAACACATTAACCAATGTTACTTTAGTTTCCAGACACTCAGTAAAGGAGGCCGGGAGGGAACACGTGATACAGATGTGAGCAGCGACCCCAGAGCATACAATGCAGGCCACGGTGCAGTTTAGATGAAAGGCTGCGCCCCTCACTCCTTTTAGTGAGTGATGAGGTGTAACACAACGGACCTCGAACTGCTCCCTTTAGTTCAGATGCTTTGAACCTACGGAAGGAGGGTCACAACACTGACCCAAGGTGCAGCCAGCGTTACCTGAATCAAAGCCAGCTCATGGCCAACTCAGGAGAAAGTCTACCGCACGTGGGGTCTCACACTGACAGCCGGGACAGTCTGCGCTCCAAGAGAAAGGTCCATATTAAAGCGAACGACGCAGCAAGAGAGTGAAAGGCTCGTAGACCCCAGTGCTCAAGGACGTGTGATGATCCCGATGAAGGAGGCCGCCCGGCTGTGCCGGCTGTCACCCTGGGACGGATCAAAGACTCACAAGCAACTGTTAACGCGTATAAACAAGCGCGCACTGAAGCTGACGGAGGGGGAGTGGGGGCGGGCACGCAGGCTGCCAAATGGTGTGATGAATCACGGCTAAAGTGAAAGCAAACAAGTGGTTGCAGGACTCCAAATGGTGCGCGCGCCCGGACGGGTCACATGCACTGTAGTTGGAGGCCTGCAAAGCCACTGTTTGCACTTCCAAAATGCGCTTACTATAAGTCTCGCCAGAGCAGCGCTAAAGCGCTGGTCAGGCGAGACCTAAAAAGGCCCAGAACGGAGTATCTCCCGCCTTGATAGTTTCTCCGGACACACCAGGTAGACCAAATTGATATATGAAACTGGGTATTTCTTTGGCCAACAGGAACAGTGTTTACTTACACTTCAGCCCACACAATAGATAACCATTTACATTTTGCAAATATCTCCCAGAAAGGCAACATTCAAGATAGCCTTACAGCAAGTGAGTGTGGCTAGACCATCGCCTTGTTTCCCAGAGTGTGTCCTTTCTCAGTTGGACCACGAGACTTTTATGACACCTTATTTTGTTGAATTCCAACAAATAAATGGTTTTACAACAATCGGATGCTGTATTGAATCGATCACCCATCCTTTATACTCATGCGAAAGTTAGAAAAAGAAGACAAAGAAACAACCATGGTTGCTTTCTGTGAGAAAGGTCTGCAAACAACTTTCACTTGCTGTATCAAAAAGAATAACTTTTCGGATTACAAGTTGCAATGAATAGATGGTCTGCCTGTTTCCACAGAATCTGTAAGACACTGATGTTTTCACAATGTGTGTTCGAAGCTCTGGTTTAGGCAAAATGCGTAATAATTCATCAAACTGCACCATCTTCATTACCTTTTGCTATTATTGTATTCACTATTCAAAAGCAGTTATTAATTTGCATCCAGGTCCTGCTAAAACCACTTCTAGTTATGGCCTTGAGTAAATCTCTGTGTCATGTGAAGACTTGTAATCCACTTTGAGTTCCAAGTCGCGGGGCCCCAAAAAAAGCTCGCCACACCTTGTCCTCTGGAACCTCTGTTGGACGCCTACAAATTTGATTTGAACTACATTTAATTCTTACATTTCAAGGCAAGGAAAGTAAGACTACAACTCGCCTAAAACATTAAACTGACTAATGAAAGTTCAGGAACTGAAGAAATTTGGCGTCTTAAAGACATGGAGTGAGGTGGCAAACCTAGTCCTAACTGTGTTCTCCGTAAGGTGTGAGACTAGGAGACACCAAGTTCCAGGTCTGTCCTTTCCTTTTACAAGGCACTTCCAAGAAAGTCTATCAAACAGTAATTCTGGATTGGTGTCCCCAGTGATATTGATCTATCTAGTGACCTTATCCTTGAGCAAGGTCCTTCCATTCAGTGTACAATGACCAACAAAGTGTTGTCACAACTTCTATTGAGAAAAATGTAACAACTTAAAGCCTTTTAAGGGCAGCTTTGCAGACAACTAGCAGTCGTGCCACACTAGCATATCTGGGTACATGTGCACCGGGCAGCGCTCACCTCGCATGAGCCGATGGCTGGTAACTCCAGCAGATGGTTTCGTCGGGCAGCCATCATTGGTGGGACAGTGAAACAGGTAGCAGTTGGGATGGTTCCCAGCCTTTCTGGAGTCGAAGATAACGAAAGTGCAATTCCAGTCCTCTAAAGAAAAAAAAAAAAACACAGGTTAATGACGAATACTGACTCCAATATGGTTTTCTTCCCATTGAAGTGCAGCCTGACAGCACCTGGACGACATATGGGTACAAACAAAGTCTAGCTGAACGTACATCGGTAATGGCTTAAACAGGACTGTTGAGTTGATGCTACAAACTGAAACAAAATGAAAATGAAGCGCCTCACAATGAATTAGGAAACATTGCAATAAAAGGAATCAAATATCCATCATGAGCAGCAGATGGTGGAAGGTAGATCCAAGTTAGAATTCTAGAATGAACGTAAGCACAGCACCCCACCTGCAGCCATGATGTTACTAGCTCAAGCCAAGTCAAGTCAAAACTACTTTTATTGATTCTTTAAAAATCATAAAAGGATGGCAAACCATCATAAAATACCAATTCTGAACATTAAATGAGCATATAAATATAAACAATATGGTTATTAAAAAATTCATCTTTTTTTTTAAAAAACATTGATCAGGAAGAAAACCATTAAAATAAAAAACATGATCACAGTAAAGGGTCAGTCAACGGGTTGTATAATTATTACTTGGCATGAGGAAATTTTGTCCAATTCTTTTGCTGCTGTTTTCCAGAATTTTATGGCGCTACAGGAGAGTGGAGTAGGGAGCCCTCCAAGACACCTAATGACAGCAGCTCTACATGTTCTGATCTGTTCTTTCCTTAAAATCTCCCGAAGAATGGATTTGCGTTTTTTTAATAAAAAAGGGCATATGCATAATAAATGTAATAGTGACTCCTCCCTGCAAAGGCGACATTCCTTCGATGGCCATACGAATTTCCATTGCGGGGTTAAATCTTTTGAGGGGAATGATCCCAGTCTTAGCAACATCAGGTAATGCTTTTTATGGTAAGAGATATGTTCAGTCAGGTACCGTTGCGGTTTTAGCCTCTGATAGGTCTGTATCACAGCCCAAGCGTGGTATTTTTTTTAAAAAGTCTTTTTATCAGTTAGTAGGGAGTTCCTCTTAATTGCGGAATTCACCGCATTTTTAAATCCAGAATACATTACTGGTGTTGACCAAGCCTCCTCTAGCTGTAATGCCGACAAGGATTCCTGCAGGATTCTCGTCGTCGAGATAGCTTGTCGAGCTTGACTTTCAATCTCAACCCAACAACGATGGGCTAGAGTATTATCTTCTGCCTCCCTCATCCTCCAGTAGTACTTCACTAAAGCACCTTGTCAGGCCATGATCTGTTTTTTTAATCCAATTTCTAGACGGATTTGGTCTTGTGAGATATGTGACAGGATTGAAAACAGTCTTTTGAAAAATACGAATTGTGCTGTATTTAAGGTGGTTGCATCTTTGGTATTCAAGATTTCTGAGCCATACGAGATGGAGGGTAAAAATGTTGCGGCTATCACATGTAGCAGGTGACTGGTAGAACAACCTAAGAGCTTTTTTTTCAAGACTTTGAAGGCGAACAACAGTTGTTTTGCTTTTATACTTCCTTGTTCCACGTGTTGTTTAAAGTTTAGCTCAAGCCTTTCCCTACAGCCATCTCCAAAAAGAGTGAATGTTGGGCACATACATCCACATCCTACAACAGACTAAGTGCATGACCCAAGACAGTACACTAGACCCAGGACATAAATGTTAGCTTTGATATCTTGGCCGTTACACTCGTCATACACTGCTGATGGCAACAAATGTATGAATCTCATCGACAAATCAAAGCTAAATCGAACTAGGAATGGGAAAATGTGGCCACTGGCCACATTTTCCCATTCCTAGTTCGATTTAGCTTGGATTTGTCGATGAGATTCATACATTGAATACTTCAGTTGGACGTGCGTGGTGGAAGACCTCCGCTGGACGTGCGTGGTGAAAGACCTCAGTTGAACGTTCGTGGTGAAAGACCTCGGCTGGACGTGCGTGGTTAAAGACCGCAGTTGGACGTGCATGGTGAAAGACCTCAGTTGGACATGCATGGTGAAAGACCTCAGCTGGACATGCGTGGTGAAAGACCTCAGTTGGACGTGCGTGGTGAAAGACCTCAGTTGGACGTGCGTAGTGGAATACCTCCGTTGGACGTGCGTGGTGAAAGACCTCCGCTGGACGTGCGTAGTGGAATACCTCAGTTGGACGTGCGTGGTGAAAGACCTCAGTTGGACGTGCGTAGTGGAATACCTCAATTGGACGTGTGTAGTGGAATACCTCAGTTGGACGTGCGTGGTGGAAGACCTCCGCTGGACATGCGTGGTTAAAGACCTCAGTTGGACGTGCGTAGTGGAATACCTCAGTTGGACGTGCCTAGTGGAATACCTCAGTTGGACGTGTGGTGTATTTTTACGTAAGGGTTCAGAGCTCCAATTATCTGAATGCTGCGGCCTCCTAGGCATGTGGAGGTGGCCACTATCACTGCACAAAGGATATGGGCATGGCACAGCATCCACGTGGACAGAAAGCAGAACTGTACCGGAGGAGGACTAGTTGGGGAAAAGGTATCATGGTGCAACGAGTCTTGGTTGTGGGATGAAGTGAGACTCAAGATGCAGCAGGGAGAAGCTTTGCCCGGATTCAAAGCCCAGTCCGTAACCTCTGCTATGGTAAAGTTGTGCCAGGGGAGCAAAGGTAGCCAGATTTAGTACTGAGACCAGTCACGGCCTACAAGCCAAAGAAACAAACTGGAGAAAGGAAGGTCAGAAGTGCTTGGAGAAGGACCATCGCGAGTCAATGCTGGGAGAGACCGGAACAGAAGCACCAGTAACCAGTTTCCTACCTACAAGCCAAGTCGAACTGATCAGCGGGCTCCGACTCAAACACTCACTATTGTCTACTGCAGCCATAGAAAGGGTGAGGACTCCTTCATACAGATCCAGAGGTCGGTTTTGTGACTGAAACCGGCAGCAGTGATTTACCAGGGTGCCTGCTCTTGGTCTACCACCATTTTTCCTCAAGAACTTCTCCAGAAGGTCGCTGCTTAATTAAGCTTTAGCTGTGTCCATGCCCTATCGCAGTGTTTCTACATTCAACGTGAAAGAGGTCCTACATTAGTAAACTCATCTCCACCACAGTGCAGAAGAGCCAGTAACTCTCTCTAGCGGCTGCAAGAGACCTGGCCTTCTACTGAAGCAGATGTGGAAAGACTTCTGTTAGCACAAGAAGCTATTTGAAACCAAAAGAAGCTCTGAGAGAACATGAGCTGGACTTTATTACCAAAGTCAGCGTCCATCTGCAGAAGCTTGTGCCAGGGCTGTCACATACAGACAAGCGTTGACAAAGCAAGTAGGCCCGGCTTTGATGTACTGACGTGCATGACTAAGTTTGCATGCGTTAGCACATTAAAAGCTATACATTTCAGCTTTGCTACTGCACAGAGCAAAAATGCAGAACTCTTGATGGAACATTTCAAAGCTCTCAATCTTTCATTGTTGTAATGCTTCTCTTGTAACAGAGTGATGCATAAACGTGGATGGAAGGGACAGAACAGTGGGGCGAATATAACGGAAGCCTTCTTTACTGTAGCACACTCTAGGCAACATGTGCAAAAGACCACATGAGATGAAAGCCAGGCACAGAGGGTATGGCACGAGAAAATTAAAAAGCGAAGGCGGTGAAGAATGAAGCTTCCAAGGGACTCGTCCATGGTCCGGAGCGCTTTTGAAATTGATCATTACAAATAGAACCTTCATTCTGGCTGGTAACTCGTGTCACAATATTGTGTCCTTTAAGTGCATTTAGCGGGAAAAGGCAAGTTTACCCAGCCCTAGTTGTAGTGCATCTGTGTGCAGAATACAAACGCCTAACCTACTGCCTTTGTCAATGCTTGCTTGGGATACCCGAGTGTAAATGATGACACCACTAGCGCCCTTCACAAATATAAAGTTCCATTTAAAAGAAGCCAACAGGGATGGTCACAGTAGAAAGGCTGCTAAAGAAAGAACAGAAACATTTTCTAAAAATAGAAGCCAACGCATTAAAAGCTACTGGCAGGTGACGTGAGCGAGGCACCCCCTGGAGCGTCACCTACAGCAATGTGGAGTTTCCAGCTTGTCGAAGGCGTGCTGAGCTTTAAACAATCCGGTGACCCTCCACCACGTTACTGTCAATGGGCTCGCCATTTCCTGCAAGAGGCCTGCCCTGGCAGCCGCGCGAGCCCCGCAACTGCGGCGCAGCCATGGACGACGCAAGAGGCCCCGCCCGCCCGGCATCTTTGGTGCTGCTAACGTGAAATGTTTCAGAATTACTCTTTAGTGTGGTTCCTTACAAAAGGCCTTAGTGACACCATGAAACATCACAATTATGTATTAAAAAAAAAGAATGCAAGAAAAAGAGGCATAACAGCTGGGAACGTGCACAATAAAAGGAGGACACACACCTTTAATTCCAACAACCGATAAAACAGGAAATTCACAGTTGGGAGAGAGGATGGACTTCTCAGACAAATGCTCGGGCGACTTACTTTCCAGTAAATGCGGACTTTATTAAGCCTTTATTTGATGTCTTCATCCGCTTTTTATTTTTAATCTCAAGTTTTTTTGAAGAAGTTTATCATTTTTGCTGACTTGAATATTAAAACATTTTGCGGTAGGTCATTTGTGTGGGGAGGGGCTGCAGGTAAACGGCAGACACTTGCAGAATTCAGAGTATGCGATTAGAAAGATTCCCTTCACCCAGAAAATAAAGCATTGGCAGAGACAATAGGTCTGGCCTTGGCGCGAGTTTGATTCTTTTTTATTTGTGTTTTTTTTGCAAACGTATGCAGGATGTAAATATTTAAATAAAGGAGTGACCGAGCAGCCCAGTACCCCTGCCCTGGCATCAAAGTGCACTTCTTTTCAGGCGATTGTGCACATGGTCTGTTGAATACCGTCCCTCACAGAACAAGACAACTAATGGATGAAGTGGGTTGATCCTATGCCCCTGTATGTATGTGTAGATTACATTTTTTTCTGGGGAAAACAGGATACTGGCGACACAGCTTTAACTTCACCTCTCTCGTGGAGCAGCCAACCAGCAGCTCTGAAGAAGATACGTCATCACGTGGGTGATACAGACATGCGTATGAAATCATAAGAGATGTGGCAGTCAGACCCTACTCAGCAAATCAAATCTTTACAACACATTCTTCGACTAAGGATCATAGAGTAGCGGCAGGAACCAGGGGCAAAGCAGATACCGGAGTTGCTGGAGTCTATCTGGCCTTCCAGAGGGCTGGACCTTCTGGCCCAGGGTGTTTGTTATCGTGAAGAAGCAATGTTCCTTGATAACACCCTCTCTGGTTTCTCACAGCATTACAAAGGAAAGGTTTATTTAAGACTTACAGTTCAATATACCAGAAACATTGTGCTCTCTTCGATTGCCACAAAAAAAAAGATCCGCGGGTTTACCGGCTGGGCTGCAATCCTCATCCCAAATTCGAGGTAGATCCCTGGGGGAAGCAGATGCTCTTCCTGGCGTGTACCCCACCGTGCAACTGTTTGCCCATGCCCCCTCTCTCCCCCCACCCCCCTTCTCCCCACTTGGTTTTCGACGTGTGCTGAAAACTGATCCGCAGAAGAGTTCGCTGCAATAATTGCTAAAGTGAACAGAATCAACAGATGCAACTGTCCAAAACCATTAAAGTTCATAGAAGATATAGAAAATGTTTATACATTTAGAATCCAACACCGACAAGAGCGGGCCTAAGAGCTCAGTACCATCCCTCCGAAGCCATTAAAAAGCAGCCTGGGCTTCAGAGGCTACGCCTCGTCGCCACTGCAGTACAGAAACCGGGAGTGTGGAAAATCGATCGGTATGCAGGATAATCACACGAGGGAACAGCGAGGTGCTGCTGGTGTCCCCTCCAACGTACCTGGAGCCCCACTGCTGTATCCCTGGGTTCCTCTCGCCGCGATATCATCGTGCGGCCACAGAGTAGGGAACTACCTCTCCCAGGTGCCCCAGCGGCGTGTGACGCCGAAGAACTCTGGTCCTCCCTCCGCGTCGCGGGACGCCGGGCTAAGCCCGGGCAAAGGGCGGGCCCTCTGTGGCCCTCAGAGGACCGAGTGAGGCCGGGCCGGGCCCTGTTACTTGCTTCGTGTAATTCAGGACACACAGTAAGAGTCTGTTTTCTCAGTTGTTTATGTTCATGTCCTGACCAAGGCTGTAATTCATATTGTGATTGGCTGTGTGACCTTAACCTGATTGAACTGTAAAGCTTGCTAATGTCTAAAGTGAGGCCCGGTAAACAAGTCACACATACTGAAGTAAGGACAATGGATAATTATCTCGTTAAGGTTGTCAGTAAGATTAACAAAGATAGGAGACTATCATTAACAAGGACTAGCCCAGAATCTTCACCTACTAGGGCATGTACTCAGTCAACATCATTGCCTAATCGTTGTTTGTTAATGGATTCTGATACAGAAATAAATAAGGAGAGAATAGAGGCTGAACAGGACATTGTCCATGACCTTATATTAAGTCCAGGTGCGACATCCCCTCTAAGACCTACACCACCTCAGTCTCCATTACGGAGAAGGGTACGTGCATGTAGGAAGGCACCGGTTAGAAGAGTAATGTCCCGGAAGCCTAAAAAGGCAAGCACATCCCCTGCTAGTGGAGAAGATGCCCCTGAGCTAATAAATAATGTCGAGGGAAACAATCTGCTCCCTTCCCAGATTATTCTCTTGACAAACTTACTGGAGTCTAAACTACAGGCATTGATTTCCCCACTGGTAGAAAAGCTAGATAGCGTGACCCAAAAAGTCGCTAGTTTGGAAGGTGCTTTAAATTCCTATATTACCCAGTCTCAAAAGGGGTCAATACCACAACCTCGTCCATTGGGGGTGATGGGATCTAGTTTAGGGGGCACAGGGGGTCCAGAGGCACATCACTTGGAGGGGCCAAAGGTATATGATAAGGACATTGGGGCGAATGCTAAGGCGCCTTCAGTCATTAATTCATTGACTACCCAACCAACGTGTATGCCATCATTGGGTATTGCGAATGCACAGGCACCAGTACAAACACAATATGCCCAAAATACCAATAACAAGCAGAATATAGCAGGTGGGACTGAATTAGGTGGGAGAAATAGACCGAGGTGGAGTGAATGTGTAAACCTCCCTCCGGAATGCGTGCCATATACGCTTGTTTTAACTAATGTTCCGGAGATTGATAGTTGTCTGTCCGACTCAAGGCAAGAAACATATGTTGACCTAAAACACAAAACGCTGGCTTGGTTGAACAGGAATTGTGGTTTTCCGTGTGCCCTTGCAGAAGACATATTATTCACCCGTCGAGTTAGCTGGATTGGCAGCGGCAGGAAGAATACAAGAGGGGACTGTATTATCATAAACTTCAAATATCCCCAACATGTGGCAACAGTCCTCCTCAGGGCTGCCGTTCTGCCAACCGTGGAAAACTCGGTACGTGTTAGACCTCTGGGTTTCTTTTATAATCATTTGGACAATTCTCAACACTATTTGTCTGTACAGCAGAGGTATCCTGGTTTTGGGAGGGGGCAAGTTGGTTCTGTGGCTAATATGAATAGATCTTCCAATCAAAACAGGGGGGACATGCAGGTCCAGCAGTTTCCAAACAGCCAGCTTGGTAATACTTTATCCCTCCATAATCGTTTTTCTGCTTTATCATCCCTGGAGGAAAACGACTGACTGTCTGAAACACCAGTGAAGTCGGTTCAGCCAACAGTTTTATCCCTTAAAATTGCCACATGGAACATCGCCGGCATAAAAAACAAAAGTGGGATTGATGATTGGATAACCTCTTTAAAATCTTTTGACATCATTGCCCTCCAAGAGACTTGGGATATATCGAACAGCTTTGCCTTGGAGGGCTATTCTCATTTTTTTGTCCCAGCAACGTGCAGTGTGGCAGGGAGGGCTAAGGGGGGTTTGCTGAGTTTATTTAAACTGGATTTGAAAGGGACCCTATCACAGTGTATGTCGGGCTCTGAAAATTGCTTGGTTGTTGAATTATTAACCATTGAAAAGGTCAGGATTTTATTTGTAAATTTTTATAATACACACGCTAAGGAGTGTACTAGCCAAAACCTGGAAGTTTTGGATAAATTCTTGTCGGTCTATAGTGCTAATGTAAATTCTTTCGAATTAATACTATTAGGGGACTTTAATATACATCCGTGTACCCTCCCCTGTATTAGCCAAGAGGATGAAGGCCCCCCTCTTTCCTCACTGGTTCATCTAGAACATACCAGGTCTGGGGAGCTTTTGGAAATCTTTTTGGCTAGATGGAACCTATACGAATCCGGGTGTGGGAAGGGAATACATAGAGCCCCTACTTTTAAGGCTAAGGATACAGTTAGTATAATTGATTATATTTTTGTTTCTTCTTTTTTGTTGCATAATGTGTTAAATTATTATACAGAGGTTTCAGTTTTTAGTGATCATAATCCCGTTGTACTAGCAGTAATGCAAACGGATTTAATCTCACTTAATAGAGCAAAAAATAGAGGGCCTGTAAATCTGAAGGCTAAAGACCAGAATCGACGGTTGAAATGGTCTAAAATTGTGCCGGACATTTTTTTACGAGATGTGTTGGCCAAAGTAGAAGAAGAAGTCAAAATATGTTTGGAGAGCAGTACACAACCTACAGATACCCTAATGGCTTTTGAAAATATCTGTAAGGAATTGAACCAGGGTCTTCAGAACAAATCAAGTCAGAAACCCGCGATGGGAAAAAGATGGTTTGACAAGGAATGCACGAAAGCACATGGAGTCTTATTAAAGGCTCTTAAAGCGACCCCTACGATTCGTGCTGATATAATCAGTGCAAGGGCTGCGTATAAAAAAACCATCTCAGAAAGGAAGAGGGTCTTGAAAGAAAATGTGCTGACTCAACTCCTTGAACCAGAAACGTTAAAAAATAGCAGCTTATTCTGGAAAATAATAAATCAGCCATTTCTCTGTGATGATTCTAATAGCCCCTTGGAGGCAAATATCCCAGATGAAGACTGGATCAAATATTTTAGCCAGATATATTCAGCAACAATGAGTGTGGCTGCAAATGATGGGATCCAGGAAATTGATGTAGGGGCACCCTCTATTGGCGACACTGTTGTCACCTTTGATATAGTAGATGTTGAAAGGGCGATAGATCTAACTCAAAAAAATAAAGCCCCAGGACCTGATGGGGTGCCTGGGGATGTCTATAAAAGTGAGCCGAAATTTTGGGCAAAAATTTTATGTAATGTTTTTAATGCTCTCTCTAATGCAAGAATCCCAGATTCCTGGAAAAAATCCATCATTATTCCTGTTTTTAAAAAGGGTAATAGACAAGATCCCTCTTGTTACAGACCTATTTCCCTGATTGATACATCAGTGAAAATATTGGGACGGGTTATTTTAATAAAATTGAATGAGTGGCTTACGGAGAAAGGGGTATTGTCAAATGCCCAGTATGGTTTTAGACCAAAAAGAAGCACAATAGACCAAGGGCTTAATTTGTATTTACTAGTTGAAAAATATACAAGGGCTAAAGAGGGTTCTATGTACCTGGCGTTCATGGACCTCTCGTCAGCATTTGACCTGGTAAATCGCTCTAAACTATGGGAAATTCTGCTAGATATTGGTCTAGATAGGGCCCTTGTTAATCTACTAGCAGATCTACATACTGACTTAACAACCTCGATCAGAGTAACCTCAGAAGGGCGCTGTACAAGTCACTTTAAGTCGGATAGGGGCGTGCGGCAGGGGTGCATCCTGGCGCCGCTATTATTTACCATTTACATAAACGCCCTGGACCCTATTCTCAAAGATGCAACCTTAGACATCCCACGCGTAGGAGATCTTGGGATTCCAGTTCTCTTATATGCCGATGATGCTGTCTTGCTCTCACGCACTGGGGTGGGTTTACAAAGATTATTGGATGTATTTGAGAAATTTATGGGATCATTGGACTTAAAGATTAATGCTAAAAAGTCCCAAATCATGATAATGGGCAAGAATAAAAAGAGTAAGATCGCAAAGACATTTGTCTGTGGGAAGCAAGAGCTGTGTAAGGTAGCTACTTTTCCTTACCTGGGGATTACATTTGATGAAAGAGGTACTTGGGGCCCCCAGATAAAAACCAGAAATATTGCCCTAGCAAGATCATCTTCAGCCCTACAGGGACTTGGTAAAAAACTAGGTGCTAGGCCAATAGCGTCGCTACTCAAAATCTATAAGGCAAAATGTCTTGCTGTCGCCACATGTGGAAGTGCTATATGGGGCAATTGCAATTCTGATAGTATACAGACTACCGAAAATAAATTTTTGAGATCGATACTCTCTGTACCGCAGTCTTCGCCAACATATATTGTCCATACAGAACTGGGAATGGGCTACATTTCAGACCTGATTAGAGTAGCTCCGGTCGTGGCCTGGTTAAAAATATGGTTGAATCAAGAAATTCCCCTCAATCACATTATTTTAAAAGACTGTTTGCAGTTGGACAGAGCCACAAAAATACCGTGGCTAGCCTATATTAAAAATTGTCTTGTTAAATTGGGGAGAGCGGAACTTTTTTCAGCCCCGGAAAATATCACTGCGAAAGACATTGGTCTTATCAAGAGGATGATGGGCGAGTTATTAAGCTTAGAAAGAGAAAGAGTTGAACTGGAGAAACCCTTGGTTCGGGGTAGCATCATTTTGAGTACCCACATAGGTACCGAACCTTATTTAACTACAGTAAATCTTCCTTTTCACCGGTTCCTTTTAACTCGTTTCAGGTTTAATATGATTCACCTAATACTTGGTCACTTCCCATCCTGGTGTATCCCAGAAAACGCCAGTCCGTGTAAATGCGATAATTTTTCGATTCAGGATACCACACATTTCTTGATGTTCTGTGACTTTTACACTGCCCCAAGAAAGAAATACTTGCTTCCTATTTTAAGGGAGGCGGGGTTTATTCAAGTCAAGCCTGCTATCCTTTTTTTACAGCTTTTACAAACCCCCAGGATTATGTATCATGTAGCTAGTTTCCCGGTGGGGGCTATTAGGATTAAGAAAAGCAAGTCACCCAATAATAAGATAATTATCATCCCATAACGGTTTTATTAACACTGTCATCTGGATCTTGTTTCTTGGGGGATTCATGCATGTAAATGTAATTTTTAGATGGATGTAAATAGATGGTTTTATGTGACTGACCTCTTTTTTAATATTTTAATATTTTTAATGATTAAGTTGTCTAATGAAATAATGTCTTTTTATGAATGTGCATTGTATTGTTCCTATGTCTTTTTATGATATTTATTTATCGAAATAAAGTACTTTGACTGACTGACTGACTGACTGACTGATCGGTATGTACAGCCTACACCGACCACCCCGACAGCCCTCGCCCAAGTAGTCAAACCAGCTCTTTCGAAAAAAAAAAGGAGCTTGTACGGAAGCCGGCCTTGGACATTTATCATTTGTGCTTGAGAGCCTCTCAGATGCTTGGAGATGTGTACTCCTCAAGGTCAGATAGGAGGCTCTCTGAAATAATATCCAAAATCTGGTGCTGTAATGAAGGCAAGCGGGTCTGCAGGGGCGGCTCTCTCTTGTGAGAGGCCACTAAGAGAGAGTCCAATCTGAACATTTTACGCAGTCAGAATTCAAAGGTTAAAATAATGATGTTTGCAAAATTATATTTGAAGATTTTATACAATCTGTACTTACAAAAGGGCCGCTCTCAAATGGAACAAAAATATAAAATATACCTAGGTCTCCCTCATTGCAGCGGTTTAATGATTTTCTTGGCTAGCACGAGGAAAAGACTGGCGGGCTCCTTCTGAAAAGCAGATGAGGCAAAAAAAGGCCCTAATCAGTTTGTAACATGACCAGGACTGTCTGCTTTTGCCACTGACAAAGCTAACAGGCCTGGTCTTATCAAGCCTGCATTTTTGTAAACATTTGTAATGGACAATACAAGTGTAAAACGAATTACAAAAAAGTATAAATGCGACCTTCTAAATATGACGTGGATATGATAGCAAAACAAAGCAAGTACTCTGAAAGCAAAAATGAAAGCAGAGATTTATCTACGAACCCTGACACTGAAGGAACCCACTTTTTAGGCATATGTGCGCATGTGCAATATAATGCCAGGACTCACAGGGATGAGATGCAGAGGTTTAAGTGCAATGACCAATTGTTAAGGCTGAACGCTGTGGTGGGTGATGCAAACCGTTAAGGACATAACAGACCCATAGCTCCTGTGGCCTGTCTGAAAGCCCATATAAGTTTCTACAATATTTATACAATTTTAGTCAAATCAAAAGGTCTTAGCCAAAGGCAGACCTAACAGGTGGGACCTAGAAGCCCTCCTCTAGAAAACAGTTTTGGCAATAAGGACAAGCATTGGCGTAGCCAGTAGGTCTCGCCTTTGGGTCCTTTTAAGTGTTTATTTAGCCACGCAGCACGTGCATACACAGTTTATAACCCGCCCTCATGTCAGCAGTGCATCCTGCTGCAAGTTCTGGATTTTCATTTAACAAACCAGCGTTTTCTGAGGACTTTTACTTCGGGTTTGCAGCTCAGCGAATGAAGGAGCCCCATGCGGCTCTGGGTGATTGCAAAAGCTTCTCCTTTTCATTCCCTTCATTTGCTGCAAAATACAGCTCTCCGCATGCATAATCCCGTCTTTTCGCTCCAGCGTCCTTGCTACAAAATGGTATCATGTTCACTCATGGACAGGGCGTGTTTGTGCCACAGTCCCGCGCAGCCCGGCGAGCTTGATAAAACGCTGCCCTGCATTGTTGCTATGACGCGTCGTTGGCCTACGAGAGGCATTTTCAACTTCCCGGCTTTCTAATCCCCTCTTTGTAATGCTCCCGCTTTTCTGTGGCACCTCTGGCTGCCGCGAACAGTGATTGGGCAGCCACTGACGACTCTTGTTGAGGAGTCTCTGCGGACCCAGGCCGCTCCTGATGACGTTTGTAAGGCCGTGGGTTCCCTGTCACCAGGGGAGGTCACCGATAGGGATCTCATTACAAGTGGGTTAAGAAAATTATGCGGTGGGAGCGGAAAAGAGTCGACCCTTCCAGATTTAATATTCATGGCCCCTGCACGAGGATCATTGGAGGCTAATCGGAGAAATTCGGTACCAGCTCGATATTCGGCAGAGTGTACATTGGTGGGTTGAAATTTGGTTGACATTAAGGCCCCGTCCCACATTCACGAGTCCCCGGGCATTTGAATCTGTGCACGTCTTTTAACTCTGTTTTTGAAACTGGGTGATGCGCTGCTTCAAAGTCTTAGAAGCTATTAGAACCGAGCGGCTGGTGGACACAGTGATTTGTCCAAGATCACACTGCGTGGTAAGTTGGGGACCGGTTGTTAGAACTCGCCTTCGCTTTCTAGACCAGCCTGGGTGAAAGGAGCGCTCCTGGCGCGGCCAGGGATGCCCCATGCGTCCGGTGGCAGTGTCGTTTCATGCTCTATGAAACGTAATATAAAATGTTTGTCCATAGCTTTTAGGCTGCTCAATATTTAAAAGTAGAACATTTTGGGACTAGGTTCTGGCAGTGCCAAAGTGCAGACCTGCATCACGTATGTTTATATGTTTCTAAAGCGCTCGAATGCCGAAGCGTCTTGGCGCTGGGGATGCAATGGCAGGGAAAAGCGGGGTTAAGTGGCCTGTGTGGCTGCGAAGAGCTTAGTTTTTAGTTTTTTCTGAACATCTGAAGGTTGAATTGGAGCCTCATGGACCGGGGCAACTTATTCCAAAGTCTAGCTGCACAGTATGTAAATCGTCCCCCCCCCCCCCCAACCTTCTCTTCTGATCTTAGGTACCCTGACTAAACCTAGGGTGGGCGATCTTAGGGTACGCAACGGGACATAGGGTACAAAGAAACTTTCCAAGTCCTCAGCAGCCCCCCCCCCATAAATTGCCTTATGCACGTATGTGAGCGCTTTGAATTCTATGCGCTGCTTTATAGCAGGAGCGTAGGTGGAGCGTAGCTCTTAGTTGAACAGTCAGGTCTTCAGTTTCTTGCGGAAGTTGAGTAGCAAAGGGGCGTTCCTGATGTGTTGAGGGAGCTCATTCCAGGTCTTGGCGGCGATTTAGGAGAAAGACCGCCCTCCGACTTGCGTCTGTGGAGGATACGTGCGAGGGAGACGATCCTTGAACATGGCTGTCTGGTTGGTTGGTAGAGCTGAAGTTGGTTATTGAGGTACGCAGGTCTGCTGTTGTGGAGGGCTTTGTAAGTGTGGATGAGCAGCTGGAATTGGTATCGTTTCTGGATGGGTTGCTAGTGTAGTTCTGTGAGGTAGGGAGTGATGTGGATGCTTCTGGGGACATCTAGGATTCGTCCGACAGCTGTGTTTTGGAGAGTCTGAGTGAGCTGGTTGGAGATACGGACGTAGACTGCGTTGCCGTAATCTAGTCTGCTGGTTAGGAGGGCTTGGATGACAGTCTGTATTGTGTACGCGGGGAGGCATTTGATGATCTTGCAGAACATTCTGAGAATGAGGAACCAGGATAAGGTCAATGCGTTCACCTATTTATTCAATGTGAGTTTGTGGTCTAGAATGATATTGAGATTTCTGTGGTGGTCTGTGGGGGTTGGTACGGGTTCGGGTTCCAGTTCAGCTAGCCACTACGAGAAGTCCAATGTTTTTGTTTCTGAAGATCAGGATCTCTGTTTTGTCTGTGTTGAGTTTTAGGCAGTTCGCCCTCATCCAGTTGGCCACACTGGCATGCTGGAGGTAAAGTTTGTCCTGGTGGTGTGGTTCTCGTCAGTGAGGGAGAGGATGAGCTGTGTCTCATCGGCGTAAGAGATAATGTTAAGGTCATGGGTTCTTATGATGCCGGCGAGGTGTGCTATGTACAGGTTGAAAAGGGTTGGGCTGAGGGAGGATCCTTGGTAGACTCTGGAAACAAGCTTCTTTGGATTGGAGGTGTATGGGGGGAGTCTGACTCGTGTTCTGTCGGAAAGGAGGGAGGCAATCCATCTCAGGATGGGTCCTTGAATTCCTTAGTCATGAAGTACGGCGATGAGGGTGGCATGGCATATGGTGTCGAAGGCTGCTTGAAGTCGAGGCGGATGAGAGAGGTTGTTTCCCCTCGGTCCATGAAGGTCCGGATGTCATCTGATGCTGCCAAAATGGAGGTTTCTGTGCTGTGGTTGCTGCTGGACCCTGACTGAGTGATGTCCAGGAGATGGTGCTGTTCTAGGTGGCAGAAGAGCTGCCTGTTGATCTCTTTCTCTGTGACTTTGGATGGGAATAGAAGGAGCAAGATAGGTCTGTAGTTGCAGAGTTCTTCTGAGTCTGCAGAGGATTGCTTCAGGAAAGTTGTGACCTCTGCGTGTTTTCAATCATCTGGAAAGGTTCCCTTAAGGATGGAAGTGTTGATGGTGGTGAGGTTGGTGCTGATCAGTGTTGTTCCCAAGTTGTAGAGGTGATGAGGGCAGCAGTCAGTGGCGACCCCTAAATCAATGGTTTTCATAATTCTGGTGGTGCCTTCTGTGGGGAGGGAGCTCCAGTACGGTAGCTGATGGACATTGACGGAGGTGGGCAGTTGCACAATGAGGGCTTCTGCGGTGGGTTGTGGTGCATAGTTACTGTAGATCTTGAGTATTTTGTTATGGAAGAAGTTGGAGAGGCTGTTGCAGAGATTCTGTTACGGAGTAATGGCGTTGGTGACTGCAGCTGGGTTGGAGAATCTCTGACAATTCTGAAAATCTCTTTGCCGGACTTGGAGCAGGATTTCAGTTTCAATTCGATGGCTGCTTTAACAGCTTCTCTGATCTGGGCATGATATCTTCTGAGTGCGGATTTGTAGGTGTCTCTTGAGGTGCTGTCTCGGCTGGTTGTAATCGGAAATGCATATGTTCTATGAATGTGGTGGGTTTGTCTGTGGAAGTGGTGCAGATGATAATCTCTGTGAATGATCACAAGACCACCTCTGGGTTTTTGGTGCCTGTCTCGTGGGCGATCTTGTAGCCATGAATGATGACCTCGTGATGGCAGGAGTGGATGACGGGTTGAGCCAGGTTTCAGTGAGAACAAGCATTGGCATAGCCAATAGGTCTCGCTTTTGGGACCTTCTAAGTATTTAGTTATGCATCACAATATCCTTGGTGTTGTGTGGCTAAACACTTATAAGGTCCCAATGGCGAGACCTATTGGCTATGCCAATGCTTGGTGTGGTTGTGTGTGTGGGGTTGTGTGTGTGGGGTTGTGTGTGTGGGGTTGTGTGTGGAGGTGTGGTTGTGTGTGGAGGAGTGGTTGTGTGTATGTGGGGTTGTGTGTATGTGGGGTTGTGGGGTTGTGGGGGTGTGGGGGTGTGGGGGTGTGGGTTGGGTGTGGTTGCGTGTGTGGTTGCGTGGTTGTGTGTGGTTGTGTGTGGAGGTGTGGTTGTGTGTGGAGGTGTGGTTGTGTGTGGAGGTGTGGTTGTGTGTGTATGTGTGGTTGTGTGTGTATGTGGGGTTGTGTGTGTATGTGGGGTTGTGTGTGTGTGGGGTTGTGTGTGTGTGGGGTTGTGTGTGTGTGGGGTTGTGTGTGTGTGGGGTTGTGTGTATGTGGGGTTGTGTGTATGTGGGGTTGTGTGTATGTGGGGTTGTGGGGGTGTGGGGGTGTGGGTTGCGTGTGTGGTTGCGTGTGTGGTTGCGTGGTTGTGTGTGGTTGCGTGGTTGTGTGTGGTTGTGTGTGGAGGTGTGGTTGTGTGTGGAGGTGTGGTTGTGTGTGGAGGTGTGGTTGTGTGTGTATGTGGGGTTGTGTGTGTGTGGGGTTGTGTGTGTGTGGGGTTGTGTGTGTGTGGGGTTGTGTGTGTGTGGGGTTGTGTGTGTGTGGTTGTGTGTGTGTGGTTGTGTGTGTGGTTGTGTGTGTGGTTGTGTGTGTGGTTGTGTGTGTGGTTGTGTGTGTGGTTGTGTGTGTGGTTGTGTGTGTGGTTGTGTGTGTGGTTGTGTGTGGGGTTGTGTGTGGGGTTGTGTGTATGTGGGGTTGTGGGGGTGTGGGGGTGTGGGGGTGTGGGGGTGTGGGGGTGTGGGGGTGTGGGTTGGGTGTGGTTGCGTGTGTGGTTGCGTGGTTGTGTGTGGTTGTGTGTGGAGGTGTGGTTGTGTGTGGAGGTGTGGTTGTGTGTGGAGGTGTGGTTGTGTGTGTATGTGTGGTTGTGTGTGTATGTGGGGTTGTGTGTGTGTGGGGTTGTGTGTGTGTGGGGTTGTGTGTGTGTGGGGTTGTGTGTGGAGGTGTGGTTGTGTGTATGTGGGGTTGTGTGTATGTGGGGTTGTGGGGGTGTGGGGGTGTGGGTTGCGTGTGTGGTTGCGTGTGTGGTTGCGTGTGTGTGTGTGTGTGTGTGGTTGCGTGGTTGTGTGTGGTTGTGTGTGGAGGTGTGGTTGTGTGTGGAGGTGTGGTTGTGTGTGGAGGTGTGGTTGTGTGTGTATGGGGTTGTGTGTGTGTGGGGTTGTGTGTGTGGGGTTGTGTGTGTGTGGGGTTGTGTGTGTGTGGGGTTGTGTGTGTGTGGGGTTGTGTGTGTGTGGTTGTGTGTGTGGTTGTGTGTGTGGTTGTGTGTGTGGTTGTGTGTGTGGTTGTGTGTGTGGTTGTGTGTGTGGTTGTGTGTGTGGTTGTGTGTGTGGTTGTGTGTGTGGTTGTGTGTGTGGTTGTGTGTGTGGTTGTGTGTGTGGTTGTGTGTGTGGTTGTGCATGTGTGTGTGTGTGGGGTTGTGTGTGTGTGGTTGTGTGTGGTTCTGTGTGTTGTGTGTGTGTGTGTGTGTGTGTGGTTGTGGTTGTGTGTGCGGTTGTGTGTGTGGTATGTGTGATAGTGTGTGTGACAGTAATACTAAAAGCATATCAAAATAAAGGAACACAAACATCGAGTTTGTGGAAAGAGAAAGCACATTGTAAGTCAAACGGGCGCAGCAAAGCATTAACACATGTTCTTTGATCAAGAACATCAAAGGGGCGCTGCAAAAGTGATCGCGGGTGAAAGTGATCGCGGGCGCTTAATGAGCACGATGAGATTTGCCATATGGTGCCTCTGCTCCTAAGCGCGCGCCCGCGCACTGTAGCTCTAGGCTGGCCATGGTAGCATTTTTGAGCCTTCACTAAAAGTCTCGCCAGACGAGCGCATGCGCTGGGTCAGGCGAGACCTAAAAAGGATGTCCAGGAAGTGCTTGTCGGTGAGGTTGATGGCATGCTTGCAGAGAGATCTGGTGTTGAGGAGTATGCATGCGAAACAAGGTGAGGCTTGCGTGGTGAGTGGTGTAGGAGTACCGCTGCATGAGAAACAGCAATGAGAGCATGAGAACAGTCCTACTGCGGAGTGAGGTGTGGAGCAGGGGCAGCAGTCGTGGTGGTATCCGGTGATGAATGCTTGCAAGTCGGAGCAAGTGTAGAGGCGGCAGTTATACGGTCCAGCCACGGACAGGCACAAACTGGCTTGCCTTTGGCACGCCCACTGTGCAGATGCTCAGCAGTCACCATTAAGTAGGTCTTAGGAGAGAGAGGAGCGGAGGAGTGGGGCTAGAGAGGAGTTGGAATCAGCAGGTAAGAGAAAGCACAAGGAAACGCAGGAGAAACCGGTAAGGAAAGGGGGGGGGGGGGGGGACTGAGGCAGGCAGGAAAGAGTGGGAGTGATCCCCCAAATCGTTAGACATGACCTTGACTGATTTGATATGGGGCAAGGGCCGCTGCAGCCAAGCTACAATTGGATACAGACAAGGGCGGCCTGGGTGCCCAGAACGTCCGTGCCTACTGCTGTGCGAGCCAAGTGCAATGGCTATCATATTGGCTGGCAGGGAGAAATCTACACGAAATAGGTTACACAACATCCGCGGTTGACCGAGGGGAACTACATACACTATTGCTGCCGTGCGCTGCTATACCCTCCGGTGCCCCGACTCTTCTCCGCACCGCGGTCCCATATTGGAAAAAATCCCTTAATTACACACGTTGCTGCCCCCATACTCTAACAACACGCCGCTCTTGGGTAACCCTACTCCCACTGGCCTACTCACTAAATGGAGACTTCTTGCTTGGGCAGTGAGTGGTGTCACCACAGTCGGTGCCCTTTTCGATGAGGGCACTCTCATGGACCACGGGAACTTTACTAGACACAATGGGGTCACTGATAGACTCTATCCTATGCATGCTACGATTGTCCGTTATGTTAAAAAACACTGGGCCCCGCTCAGGGAAGCTCCTGCACAGCACAAGCTTGTTCATATGACCTATCTAAGGGGAGAGGGGCACCACCCACCAACCTAAATGGTTGTATAAAAGTATTAAAAGACACACCGGCATCCCCCTAACGGACTTACATAACAAATGGTTTGTGGACCTCGACAAAGAACTATCAGACAAGGAATGGAGCATGATTTTAGAATACCCCCCAAAAATCCCCCAGAACGCGAAATTTAAGTTCATTCAGTACATGGTGCTGCATAGGGCATATCCCACCCCACACCAACTGCAGCACATGTTCCCAACTACGCAACATCACTGTCCCAGATGCAAATTAGAGGAGGCTCACCTGCTTCGGCTGTGCCTAGTGATACTCCATTACTGGTCAGATGTGACTAGGATGATCGCCTCTGCAACTGGGACCCTGTGCTCTATAAGGCAGGTAACTGCCTACTAGGGCTGACACGACGATCCAAGGCGATGAAAGTGCCATTCCGCTTCATAGACTTAGCTCTACTCATGGCCAAACGCGTTGGAAGTCGGCTCTACCCCCAACACTCTACGGGTGGCATGGGGAGGTGGTGCGATGGGGTAGTACAGAAAGTTCAGCAATTAGGAGAGAGGAGGCCCGCAGGTTGAGGAAGAAGGAGATCTCTATGGATTTGGATATAATGCTGGAAGCCTTTAAGACAATGGTCCCAGCGCCGGTCCCTGTAGTGCAGAACTAGCAGCACTTAACAATAGTGCAGGCCCTCCCAATTATGAAGAAGGACCCTAAAACCTAGTCCTGGGATAGTACAACACCAAGACTATGTACCCAACTGTGAGCTGATATGCAGTGAGCAAATGACGGGATTTCCCTGCCAAGCTGCCGGGGGGTTGCTTGGGGGGTGTCAGACTAGGTTCGGGTAGGGTGGGAGGGTAGTGTTAAGTTAACTGTTATAACTTGATACTTTTGATAATAGGTTTCAAATATTTATTGATATGTCATAGTAATTGGACCACACGATAACAATGGTGAAATATACTGATACCAAGGAAGGAACATTGTGATTATAAAATGTAAAACATGCATAGAGGAACGATTTGTGGTGTCAATCTGGACTCCTGTATCCGGATTACACCAACCAATATGATGTATCTACTACAAATATTTGCTTTCACATCGATGTAAACTGTAAAAACAACTAATAAAATAGGTTTTAAAAAAAAACTGGGAAAAGACCCTGCTGCGGGTCTTTGTGGGGGAAGCGAGTTGCCTGAGATGCTCATGATGGGGGCAGGGGTGCTCCCGACATGCCCATGTGGCGGAGTTGTGGGAAGTGGTGGTTCGGAGAGTGCTGAAGAGGGCTCCATATGCGGCGGACATGCTCCTATGGGTGGTTCGGCCGTGCCGACAGATCGCCGCCTCCATGTCGGTGCGGAGATGGCAGGAGGGGGATGCCGGACTATGGGCGACCTATATGATAACGCGCGGTATATCACATGCGAGCAGGCGTGGGAGATGTTTGAGCTGGGTCCCGGACAATTTCTACAATATGAAAAGATTGCATAGGTGGCGAGGGACTTATTGCCCGCGATTCCGGATGAAGCCCCGGTTTCCCTGGAGCTACAGACTTTATTAATAATGTTTAAAGGCCGCGGGCTGATTTCACATCTGTACCGGGCAATACGGGATGATCGAGTGACCAGGGGGAAGCCAATTCAAGCAAAATGGGAGGCACTGATTGAAGACAATTTCACTGATAAGGAGTGGAGCAAGATTCATGAGGGGGTGAAGCAAGTGAGAGAAAACGCAAGGTTTAAATTAATACAATTCAATTATGTCCATCAAACGTATCTGACCTCGAGAATGCTCCACAAGATATACCCGGAACGACCGGGGCAATGTGCTCGGTGCGGAGTGCAGGATGCTGCGTTCATACATATGGCTTGGGCATGCCCTGAGCTTCAGGGGTACTGGACCGCAGACCTGGAGGCGTTGAGGGGAGCGACAGGTTAGGAGATAGCGGGTGAGATTAGAGTGGTGCTGCTGGGACTGCTGCTTCGCCACAAGAACCTTAGTCAGAAGCTAATCCTTCTGGGGCTGGTTCTTGCCAAGTGGTGGATAGCCATCTCGTGGATGGGTCGCAGTCCGCCCAGTATGACACAGTGGGTGCGGGATATGCAGGAATGGGCAACTGCCGAGGTGATTCAGATGCAGCAGACCAGACGCGATGAGAAACTAGAAGATGGCGTACAGGCCTGGAGAGCAATGGTAGTAGAGCTGGTCAATGGTGGAGCAGACGGAGCAGACAGTGACGGGGCTGGAGGGGGGGGGACATACACTCAGCTGGAGAGCCAGACAAAACCGGGGAGCTGAGGGAGGCAGAGTAGCAGAGTTCTCCTGGAACGGAAAGAGTAGGGGAGCGTGTTATAGCCAGTATAACTTGAGAAATTGTACACCAGACATGGTGGGGTGGCGGGGGGGGGGGTGGCTAGCCTGTAGTACAGAAGCTTAAGGGCATGGGCTATAGCGGGGATCCCGGGATGGCCTTCGTCTGTGCCGAAGGCTTAATGCACGAGGTATAGGTGGGTGAAATGGGTGATCAAGAATGAACTCACCATTGTAGAATTCAGGCTACGGCCTGTTGGATGTGGATTTTGAATGACCAGTACTGTATGCTACGGATTTGGTCTCTGCCGTTACCAGAGATGTTTGTTTTGAAAAAGAAAAAAAGTCAATAAAGATATATTAAAAAAAAAAAATTAAAAAAAAGGAGGACATAAGAAACGTGTCAAAAAGGCCAAGAATGAGTGAGACAAAAGGACAGCAGTGCAAAACTGAGAGAGAAGGAGCGCGACAAGGCGGGACCTCAAGGCAGACGGCCAGGCCTGAAAGGGCCTTAGACTGGTTGGAGGATCAGTACAGGTAAGTGGGAGCTGGGGCCAAGGACTGGTTAAGGAAATACATAATGGGACTTCCTGAGGAAATGCCAGTGCTGACTGGCTCTGTAGTCAGAAAACAGAGTTTTTGTCTTTATTAAGCTACTGCCTGTACATTCCACTGAACTGGTGTTTGGATTAGAGGCAGCCACAAACCTATGTGTCCCGTATGACAGGTAATAGTACTCCTGAGCAGATCTATCTCCAAGGTTGGCAACATTTTTATTTAATTTATTTATTTGAAGAGTTTTATATAGCGCTGGCTAGACCCGGAGGTATCAGAGCACTTTACATGAGAACATTTGAACAGAGTTACATCAGTTACCATATCATAAAATAAAACAGATACGAGACACTTGGGGTGCATATGACTTGACATTACCTCATTACAACTTTTGTGACGTGGACTGCTACGGAATCAGGTTGCCAGCACCTGCCTCACAAGCATATCAACTTCTGTGCCAGTCGTCCATGCCTCTCTGCCCAATGCGCCAGAGCGCTGTGGTTCCTCTCATGGGCCCTTTATTTTGCTACCGCTGTATTGCCCTTCTTTGCCATGTTTGGATCAAGTCAATGACTGCGGCTCCCACCAGTGGGCCACTATGTGTGTGGCAAATGGGAACTGTGATGCCCCTACTAACCACCGCTGGTGACCTAATTTGGACATAATACCCTTCTCAGAGATCTGCTCCATGTTGTACATGGGACGCTGGCACTGCTGATGCCCATGTGCGTGTCTTACTGAGACTGAAAATGACTAGCAGGGTCTATGCTCATTCGAGCTGCCGTTGAAGCGAACAAGCTTCGTCATAAGTCATTATCATCCTCTTCTCTTTCACCCGGTCTGTCCAGTTCCCACATCTTCTACACTCATTTGTGATCAAGAAATAGGGAAGGATGTCTGTCCGACGGCTGAGGCCATCATTGCGAGTTGGCCACTGAGGTGTTCGGTATTCATCGAGTGCGATAATAGCTACCTATGGAAGGTTTGGGGGAATTAGATGCAGATTTAAGTATTCCCCCACACCAAAATCCACATGTTGTGTTAAGTACCGGCATTTCCGGCCCGATAAATATGGACAGGGTATTAACTGCCAATATTGATCAGGAGACTCATAATTCTGATATTTGTGTTAACCAGTGTTACCGCAACTATGGGAATTTGTTGGCCCACTCTTAATCATCTGCAAAAAGTTACAAATAATGCACTTCTAATTCTAACTCACTGTGGGGGGGGATCAGTGACTATAAAGTGGCATTGATATGGAATGTGAGACTCATTTTCTTATTGTCTATATTTTCGTTTTCAATTGAGCGGGGACAGGTTTGGTGCAAAAGACTGGTCTATGCTGTTGTACAGGAGAGCAGGTCGGACCGCAATGCTGTCATCTTAACCAGTCAAAAACTGGCAGGCAGAAGTCCTGTTTTCGCCTCCGTTCTACTGCACCGTGCATGGACCAAGTACTGTTGCTCTGTTTTATACTGCGCGCGTTGCCATACACGGTCTGTCGCCACTGACTGTTCTCCCCCAACAGGACTGAACTTTTTTGTGTAGGGGGGATTTGAAAGTTGAGTGAGTCCCGGGCATCCATCTTGAAATTGACAATATTAAGTCCAAGACTGCCGTCACATATCCTTTTGCCCTTTCCCTCAGTATCTTCTATTAGGTTTTACTGTGATGCACCACTCCTTCTCTGGCATGGATTGTATTTTTGGAGAGCCAGGACTGTAACCTGCCCAATTCATTACGTGGACTACCCTTCCTATCCACCTATGTAACCCCGCCCCCCAGGAAAGCCATTCCAGGCGTCCAAGGAAAGGTCTGAGCAGTTAAGGGAGTCTTTTAGCCCAGTGGTAAAAGCGCTACAAAGTGGAAACAAATATTGGTAAAGCCTGCGATTTTTATTTACTTATTTTTTTGCAAACAAATGTAATAGACATATGGAAGAAATGAAAATTGTAAAAGTAATAAAAAGTAAAACTGCTTCAATCTAAAGTTGGTTTGCATATGTTTACCAAAAAAGCAAGTGAAAGGGGACATAGTTAAATAACTCAAATAAAAAATATGACATGATGGCAGGAATGAAAGCAGAGAATGGCATACCATCCCTGCCACCGAAGTGGACTACTCTCTAGGCAGAGGTGTACATATGCAAGAGCAAAATGCCGTCACTCACAGTGAAGAGAGAAGATTTGGTAAAGTTGGCTGACACATTGTCTCGCATGAGATTTTGGAAAACACGAGGTCTGTGAAACAACTGAAGATGTACCTGGCCAGACCAGTGCTTGATTTGTAAAAATTGAAGTACAGGTGCGCAAATGTTTGTCAAAGGCCACACTCACTTTCTTCGGCTCCACTCACTTCCTCCACTGGCTCCACCCACTTCCTCTGGGCCAATGGAATTTTGTGTCAAGGAAGGGTCAAATTATGTGGCAGGGTTGAGTAAATTATGCGGGAAGGAAAGGCATAATATACAGCATAATGAGGGACATTTTATGATACTTCATTATTTTGTCAGTTTTACACTTGTTAATACTTCCTGGGCACTAAACACAAAAATATAGCAATAAGCAAAAGAAAGGTGGCCAGTCAACCTTTGCAAAGTGCCTTCAACTACTCAGCAACATCTGTTGCTTTCATGTTTAATAACTTTTTAACCAATTGAGCTAGGAACATTTTTTTTGTTATAAAAGGCAAATCATGAAGCAGATAATACATTACGTGGCATATGCGGCAAATCTATACTTATGTGAAAAACGCTGCTGTCACACAATTGCATAATTCCAGTGGCGCTACCTGCAGGTATGTGATCATGTACTAAACAGTGTTGTTATTGGAAGGCTTTTCAAAGTCAACCTGGGAAACTGTTATTATATCTCAATTTAAACCACAGCATAACCTTTTGGAAGGTGCCTATTAGACGCTCTTGTCCATGATAACTACAGAAAACAAGATAAGGAGCAAAATATTAGCAAGATGTCCATATTCATTGTTGCAGTCTTCGTTACACTGGTTACATGAACATCAGAATGGTTTCAATCACTCGCTGAGCCTCAGACACAGTTTCTGGGTTCTTGAAGGAACTATGCAAATGCATCTGCACCAGGAGGCCCCGGCCGAGTCAATAGAACAGAAAGAATTTGGTCCTCTGAATTTGCCATATATGCTTGCAATATTCCAGCACATGGGATTCTGTGAGGGGATATGTCACCGGATCTCTCTATTTAATGCTGTACCATCAGCAAATGTTAAGACAGGTAAAATAATATCACCTTTGCAGTGTCCCTTGGCACTACACAGGTATGCCAGCTATCAACCATGCTAATCGCACTCTCGTCTGGACCCCCCTGTCAACATGCTGAGAAACAAAGGGGCAGTGAGAGGGTTACAATACTCAAAGAGTGTCACACAGATCACCTGCTTTATTTTAGGAGACAACTGGGAGCAGGCTTAGTCTCAATGTTTTATTCTCTTCATGGAACAGTCACGCCTCTGTCTAGTGGAAAAAACGAGAAACCATGTCTTGGAAATGGGGGTCTCTAGTTGGCAATGGCTGGCCACTGTCCAAGTAGGGACCCTTCTTCCTAAGTCAGAGTAAGCAGCCTACACCCTTTGATAACCCCCTGCTCAACCCTGTGGTAACGTAGCACGGGCAGCTAGGCTTATCTCAGAGGCAGTGTGTGAAGCATTTATGACCATACACAGTAATACAATGAGGAACACTACAAATGGACACCACTCAAGTAGTTATATAAAAAATAGGTATATTTATATAGACTTAATCACAAGACCAATAACAGTAAAAATCCACAAAACTAGAAAAATAGGGTTACTTTAAAAATGCTGCAAAAATAGTTCAAGGTGCACAAAATGATGTTCAGTTCAATGCAGGGGGTCTCTGCGACCCTTTTACTCACAAGGTATCTGGATTCTGTAGCAAAGCAACAAAAATGTCGCTAAGGAGTTGTAGCGATAAATTTCCTCACGCTAACCAGCGATGCGTAGAATCCTTACCACAAGGGAGGATGATGCGCTGGGTTGCGGGCAGGAGAAAGCGACAAACTTCTTCACGCTAAGCCGGTGATGCGATAAAATCCTTGCCGCTAAGGGAGGATGATGCACCGAGCCTGTTGCGTGTGCGATCTTGCTGCGATAGAAGAAAATGGCGCTCCGCGAGGGAGCGACGATCCGGATGCGATGCTGGGAAAATGGCAAACGCTCGGTGTCCGCGCTGCGATGAACTTGGCGCGATGACTTTTGGTTAGCGAGCGCTTTGGTACCCACTGACAGGCTCTGCGACGATCTTCGGGATAGCAGGCGTTTTCAGGCCCACAGACAGGTGATGCGACGTTCTTGGGTTAGCGGGCGTTTTGGGGCCCGCTGACAGGCGATGCGATGATCTCCGGTAGCGAGCGCTCGGCGGCAGCAGAGCAATGATTTTTCTCACGCTTTCCAGCTGCAGCGGCTCGCTAATGGGGCTTAGCGGCGATTTTCAGCACTCTTTTCTCAGCAGTAGAACTAGAGGCCCTGGAACTCACAGGAGCCTCACCTGCAGATAGAAATCCTCGCTTGGAGGAAACAGGAGGCTGGTGGTGGAGTCTGGTGTGCCTGAGACTCCTGCAGGAGGCTAGCTCTCTTCTAGCCCTTGGGTGATTGCTGTAGCCAACAAATAAAAGTTACTTCAAAGTCCTTTTCCTCTTCTTCCAAGTCCAGTAGTAACCACTGCAGGCCAGTCCCAGAAACAGCACACAAGCACAAGGACAGTCCTTCTCCTGCAGATTCCTGTAGTTACACGGACAGAGGTTCTTCTTGTTGTCCAGGAGCAATACAAATTGTAGGGGTTGGGGCACAAATATTTATACCCCCAAAGTCTTTGTTCTTAGGAGCCACAAGTCTCTGAACCCAGCCAGAACCAGTTCTGCCCAGCCCTGGAGCACTTTGTTTACCAGGCTGCATCCTTCCTTTCAGAAAGAGGGGGTCTGCCTTCAGACGCACAGTGGGAGGTGGAGCCAGCATTCACCTTGCCAGGCACAGCCCTGTTCAAGTGCAGGAGCTCACTCCAAGGCAGATCTCTCTATTCAACCTAGGTCTGACTCAGCCTGCCCTGTCCCTCCAAACCCAGACAGCCAATGCATAAATTAGAAGAGCACACTGGACGGCTTAGGCAAGAAAGTACCTATACTCTAAAAGTGGTAGTTTCAAACACAGCATATAAAAATAACCTTCACTAAAAGATGTATTTTAATATTCTGAGCTCAGGTATACTAAATTCGTTTTTCTACCATGTTCTGTGGGTCAGTTAGGACTATAGAATGTAATAGCCAAAACCTCCCATTCTGGCCTATGGAGAACAGGTAGCCTTACAGAAGTGAAAAACTAAATTGGGTGTGATTCACTACTAGGACATGCCACACACATCAGAGCATGTCCTACCTTACACATACAATGCACCCTACCATAGGGGTGGCTTACATGATGCCAAGGGAAGGTTCAGGGGCTGGGAAGTGGGTGCACTTAACAGCCAAGATGGCAGTTCTGGACTGCACGCAGACACTGCAGTGGCAGGTCTGAGACACGCTTTACACGCTGCTCCTGTGGGTGGCACAAAGCAGTGCTGCAGGCCCACCAGCAGCATTCGGTTTACCAGCCCTGGGCACACATGGGCCACGCTACTAGGGACTAACAGGTAAACCAAATAAGCCAATCATGGATGTACCAATTCATATGTCATCTTTACAGAGGGAGCATTCGCGCTGTGACACTGAATGGCAGTGGCACAGCGCCCAGAGCATCTATAACCAGCAAAAATAGAGGAGACACAGCGAAAAATGGAAGGGAGACTCACGCAAATGGTGGCAGGTCTAACACCATGCATTTTCCAATCCACCCAGCTGTTGATTTTTTTTTTTTATTTTTCAAATGTGTAATACCCTTACCCTTAAAACTTATTTTTATTGCCATTTTCATATTTCACACATTATCCATCATACATAACCGTCAAATAGTCATAGCAGATCATACATCCAGTAGTGGGACATAGCAACTGTATATATTGCTGGTACGTAAACAGGGAACATAAACAGTGTATAGAGATAGCGATATGTTTATATCCTGTTGTCTCGGGTTCCAGATATGGCATAGGAACTGGGGCGTAACACGGGCATAAACTAAGGAACGGGTATGGAAGAACATATCCAGGTACACTAGTGAGGGTACACAGCGTCGTATGGGCAAGGCACCTCTACGACTCATGTCTGCCTATCCTAGTTGGTTCGACCGAGGATTGCGATAGTTTACCAGACGCTAGGGCTGGTGATGAGATCCACCCAGCTGTTGATGATGATGAACCACTGAGGCACTAACTGTGAAACACACACATTTAGGTATCTGTGTGTATGCACGCATTTACCATAACATTGAGTGAAGAGTACTACGAGAATCTGTGGGCAACACTGCACTCGCTGAAAGACTGTGTAGAGTGCTGGTATTAAACAAAAGAGTGACGAGAGATTCACACCTTCCGGAGCGCTTTGCCAGAATGAACATATGGCTTAGATGACTTGCTGGCATATCTGAACCCGGGAAGTAGGAAGACATCGAATCCCACTTGATAAGCTGACATTTTTGGTCACACAAGGGCCTAGAGGGATTTAATCAAGATTTTGAACACTATTAGGCAGCAGCACAGTAGCATTCCTTTTGTTACTGTCAGCCGATTTTGGTAAAAAAACAAATAATTAGACCCCAGTAACAAAACCAGCCCATTTTAAAACCAGCCCAGCTCCCGCCCTTCCAGGCTCCTGGCGTTGGTTACTACTTACTCGGTAACATAACATTGATGCAGTTACAGACCGGTCACTGCCTTATTAGGAAGCCTGCTGCTCTGCTGCACACTGCATACTACACGCTGCTTCAAATAATAGTGCATTCGCTCCGAACTGCATTGTGCTCATGATGAGAAGGCGGGCGGGAGTGGATTCTAAAAAAAGGTTACGCTTGGTTACGCTTTACGCATGCTGTCACGGCAGCCCCAAAGGACCAAATCCAACCAAATCAGTGTCCCGCCCACCGGCAACACTGACTGAAGGCATGGAAGGCATGGATATGTTATTGGCGAAGCACACCTCACCAGAAAGACAGAGTGTGAGTAAACAACAGTAATTATATTTGTGTGTCACAGTGACACACGTGCAGTCAGTCAGTGTTGATGTGAGTTGGCTGTGGCAGGCACTCAGGTCTAGACCCGGCCCTGATAAGTGCCGGCACAAATTAAGCACTGGGCCAGACCTAACAGATTGCAGATATTTTGCAAAACTAATTATCTGCGTTTTTTTATGTTGTGCCTTTCAGCACTGACAGTTGGCTTCATAAGATGCAACTTACCACTCCAGTACATACATTTTATTTTATTAAAAACACCTCCCACTCTCTTCAAGGTTATGACTCCGACTCACTCAATGGCAGTGTAGGGAGAGGAAGCATCATAATATGTGAAATGGAGAGGGGTGAGTTTGGAAGGGCCAGGTGCAGATATGTTGGAGGATTTGGAGTGCTGGGGGTAGAGGAGGGATTGGAACGTCACCCAAAGGTGGGCCCAGATTCCTTTTTAGGTTGCGCCTACCAGACAGCATAGCTATCTGTTTGTGAAAGACATAATGTGGGCTTACCAAGAACATAGAGGGGCTTGCAGCACGCCCATTGCTTACGAGTGGATGGCTGTACAGTCACTCATGTACCTGCTTCTTTTTTGATGGATTGTCTTGTCCAACTTGTACCTCCCATGAAGCACTGATAATTAACTGATGTCCTTTCACTGCTCACTTTTTGGAAACTACTTTTTCCTTTTGTCTTAAGCACTCCACAAGAAGACATGTTTTCCAGCTGTCTTCCTAGTGTGCTTCTCTTTCTCTCCACGGTCTGTGTTGCTCTCTCTCTCTCTCCCAAGTGATTCTCACACCTGCTCATGTCGCTTGTTTGCTTTTCTAATCCCACAGTCCACATTGCTCTTTTTCGCCCATTTTCTGTTTTCCAACTCCCCATTTCTGCCCAGTCTTGCGCTCCCTCTCCACCGTCCTGCTTCTGCTCCACCCCAGTGCAGTTTCTTCCCCCTTATTATTCCCATACCAGCTTTCAAAAACAAAACAAAACAAGCATTGGCATAGCCAATAGGTTTCGCCTTTGGGACCTTATAAGTGTTTAGTTATCCAGCACAATATCCTTGGTGCAACAACATCAAGTGTTGCATGGCTAAACACTTATAAGGTCCCAAAGGCGAGACCTATTGGCCATGCCAATGCTTGTTTTCAATCTGAATGAATGAGTGTGGGAGTCCAGTGCAGTGGTCTGACGGACGTTCTGTAGAGGAATGGCGGTTAGTAGCATCTGCATTCAGTGCATTCTTGGTCTGAAGTGAACACATAGCAATCAAAAGGCCACCTCCAAAGAATGTTGCTTTTATTTACTTTCAGTAAAAAACAGGACGAATATCTGGACCATCTCTCAGCCGCAGCGGAGGTTCCCAGCAAATAATATGTGAGCCTGTCGTTCAGACATGAAGATGAACAGGCTAAAATTGTATATCGGATAATTAAATATTAATTTTTTAACAGCTTTATAGAGTGACGAACATCATAAGGTATGAGAGCGCTTAAAGAACTGCAGTGAGACAACGGTGGATAACACACTAACGCAAATTAGATGGTCAATGGATCAATCATAGAGCTGATAATAGCTACAACATAGCGAGATAGGGAGAAGGAGGAAGACAGCAATGAGAACTCGAAAGAAGAGCAGAATGGGAGATAATGCTGAAGAGGGCGAAGAAAGAGGAGTGTGATAGAAGAGGATGAGAATAAAGTGAAGACTAGAGAGAAGAACAACAAGATAGATGGAATGAATGGCTAGCAGAGGGAGAGAGGGAAGGAGGGGAGCTAGAACAGAACAACAAGAGGGTAGGATGGTGGTTGGGGGAAACGAGAGAGTGGAAAAGGGAATTAAAAGAGAGTTGGGGACTAAACAGGAAGCATAGCGGGGTGCAAGGACATATTAGTGCGAGATGTTGAAAAGAGGAGGAGGCAGTGCTGGAACACATATGTATGGTGGGGGGCCTGCGCCTCCCATATCTCATGGATAGTGATAGGCATTAATGGGTGTTGAGCCTCCTGCGCCACCGGGGCTGCAGGGGTCTATGTTATGTCCCTGGGAGGGGCAGGAGTAGAGGAAGAATTGGAGGGGAGTAAGAGCAGAGGAGAAAGTGAAAAGGGGGACGGGGAGAGAGAACGGAGAGGACGCGGGGGTGGTGTGAGGAGTAAGTGGGAAGTTGAGAAAGAAGGCAAGGAATATTTAGAGGAAGAAGGGAGGGAGCGTGCCCAGAGGAGGGAAAGGTTGGTAGAGGAGGAGAGTGAGTGCCGAGGAGCAAGAACAAACAGCTGGAGAGAAAACAGAGGAAAAGAGCGGGAAGTAGATAAAGGATGAGAAAGGTGTGGTGGAAGTTAGGTTAGAACAGGAGTAGGGGAGAAAAAGGGGAATCAGAAAGAGTGTAAAAAAAAAAAAACACAACTATAGAATGGCTGAAAAACGAAATGGAAGGAAAGAGTAGCCATGCGGGAGAGGAAGTGGAAAGCAAACGATTGTTTGCAGAAGCAGGCAATTAAATTACAAGAAGATTTCAAGCGATAGGTACAGTCTAAATGAATGTAATAACCCAGCAGGGACCAGAGGCCTGTGGCTCATTCTGGTAATACGGAGTGAAGACGTCATGGAGACCGTTTCCGATAAATTCCCTAACTAACAATTTTACTTAACCAATTAGTGATTTTGCATTCGTTTCAAACCAGCTTTAATTACAGTGAATGGAAGTGGAATTTAGAGTGTGTGTCTGCGCGCGGTTCAGTCACGTGACGTCATAAAACCGTGACGAATGGCAAATACACACCATCGTTGGGAACGGGACATTTGCATTGATCTGCAGCAAGAATATATAACACGGCCAACTGTAAAAATAGAAAGTATCTCCCACAATGCTAGCATTTTCTCACACCGCCGCGTTTCAGGTCTGTTTTCACAGCGCCACTGTCGAAAGACCTACAGTTAACGATTTTTTAATATATACATACATTTGCCTTTGGCCCCGCCCATAAGGCTAAATCACAGCCTCTCAAGCATGGAACAGTCTGCTTGGTGTATCAGTTGACCTACTGTGAGGTTTTTGTTGCATTGCTCTGCAAGAAGTACTATTTTGCATTACCAAAGTACTCTGAATCAACACAAGTTAAATGCTTGAACTTGCGCGTGTACTGTAAATAAAAATCATCGGATTTTTTTCTATGTGGCAGACATATCAATGTTTTTGGACTCAAGCAAGAATCAAGCCAGAACTATTGGCTTTGACAACGTTCAGCGTTCAGGTCATTAAGGATGTGGCTCACTGAAGGAATGCAGTGCATAGTGGTCAAGGAGGGGCAGTTTAGAGCTCGCTGCTAGCATAGGCCTTGTGTTACCAGTTTGATAACCACGTTACTAATGTGCACTACCCACGTCTTCAAACTATCAATCTGCGCTCCTTGCTACTTTCCACTCGTGATAGAGCAACCCAGTTTTGGAGTCGTTTCTCGGTGGCCTTTAGCCCAGAAATGTATGTGGTCGACCTGCTCCATAATGCACATGGGGAAACTGCCAGCAGGGGACGTTTTAACGGTAAACTGATATAATTGTATTGGGCTATGCACCATTTGTCTCCTTTTTTACGAACTCTGCCAAATAAAATGGAATCACCCTTGAAAAGTCAAATAAAAAGTAACGGGCAGCCAAGTACACTTTCATGATGAATTACCATTGACGGTTTTTGAAGCTTCTTCCGCCACATCATTTTAACCTTGGCTCTTGCAGTCAGAAGGAAAACAAGCATTTGCAATGTAATCGGTCCGATTGCATTGCAAATGCTTAAGTTTAAAACTGAGCGTGGCGCGCTTCACGGACACAGCGCTCGGTTTCTTTATATATTTCTTAACTTCAACACGGAACGCGTTGTCCTTGAAGTGGGCGCTGCGCTCAGTGCAAAGTTAAGAAATATATCAATTAACCGAGCGCGGTGTCCGTGAAGCGGCGCCGCGCTCGAATCAAAGTTTTTTAAAAAAAGTAAAAAGCGCGCGCGCCTCGCGCTAAAGAAGGAGGCAGCAGGGGGAGGGAAGATAGGAGGGGGCCTGCGCCTCTTTCCCTTCCGGGAACGAGCAGGGGCACCATATGTTTGCAAGTTAATTACAAACATATGGTGTCAAAGCTCGCTCCCGCAAGGAAATCACCAGACGTGCACGCGTTGCCATTAAAAGCAATGCAACGCGTGCACGTTTTTGGCTTAAAAGGCGCATCGATGGCTAAAGGTCTTTCTCCTATGCAGCGCATGCGCGCTGCGTAGGCGAGACCTAAAAAGCACACTTTCATGCCTTTTTTGTGTCTTTACAAAACTAGGATAGGAAATAAAAAGAAAAAAAAGCACCCAGGTCATGTTATTGGCGTGCATAGGAGTGTTGGGCACGCCTACAATATGACGCGGATGGCTGCATTATAGCATTTTTTATTCTTCTTTAGCCATTCAGCATCAGAAATGCTGTCCAGCATTGCTAAAAACCCTTGAAATACCCAATAAGTCCCAAAGGTCAAGAGCTATTGGCTTTGCCAATGGTTGTTTTCCTTTATCACCCATGAAAACCTTGTTTCACCACAGGCGGAACATGGCTCATCCCTGTGACCAACTTGCACATGCAAAAAAGGAAAAGGAGTTGCCGTTGGAGGAAACCGGTGCTGGAAAGAGGCCTGGAGTACAGCAGTGCATGTAGTTCTGAAATGTCAGCTTTTAAATGGGCAGTCTCAAAATTGCTGCGTCACCACTTTGAAAATGAATACACAAATAAACCTACTCACTCAATACAATAGAGCTGCTTGAAAAAAAATATTTTCACTAAAGTGCTTGTCTGTTAAAAAAAGTTCTAGTACTAGATCTAAGGCTCAATTAGGACTTACTTTTTTACAGAAAAAAAATCTAGCAGCAAAGACATATGTTTGCCACCTGACATTTTTCTGTTAAAAAGTCATAACTGAACCTTCGATCTAGTAATAGAACTTTAACACACAAGCTCTTTGGTACACATATCTTTACATTCATACAACATGGATAACAAAACACATAATGAACAAAACAGTTTAACAGTATACAGTGCCAGAGGGACTATGATGTAATGGCCAGTCCACCAATCCGTACACAGACAGCTACTAGGGCCTACTTATGAGCTGCACGGTACTGGGGGGTGATTTCACTGTCGTTTCCATGTGCCAACAGCACTCCAGTACTATACATTTATGAGAAAAGCCTCATGTAATCGACAATGAAATACCAAGCCGAATCCCTATTCCATGCTTTTTTTCACAAACATTTACAACAAATGTATGTGGGGCGTCTGTGTGTAGTGAGTTGTGAGGAAGTGCAGTGGCAAGGGGGAAGTCTGTTTTTTTTTTTGCAGCATTGTACTCTTCCTCCTGTTAGAGAAAAAACACGCTATGAAACTTGGCTAACTTGAAGAGTCCGTATTGAATGATACTCACCATCAATATCAGTACTCATTAGCCGATCAGCAAAGAGAGTATATAGCTAAGTTTAGTCATTTTAGTTTTATCAGTGTGTCCTGCCTTACAGTTCTTGTCGGAAATCATCACCTGGTTTTATTGTTTGATTTTAAAATGTGCACCATGTCTTAACAGATAAATCGCGGAAATGTGTAATTGTTTGAATTAACAATACACCTTTTTAAATAAACTGAAATTGAAATGAGAATTGGCTTCTGCTGCAGCTAAATCCTCATGTGATTTTTCCAGCTAGTTTTGGCTGGCCAAAAATAAATCAATAAATAAATCGAGTCAGGTTCTTCCCCATCACTTAATTTCGGTTGCAAAAAATCCTTACCAGTAGTGCGAAATTACTGCATGAAAACGTGCATTAATTTAATCCCAACTGACTTGAACCAGGCCCTAAGTACCATGATGTCATGACCAGGCAACTACTCCGTATACTCTTAAACATCCTGATCTGCCTTGTGACGAACTCTTCTTTACTGCACTGAAGCAGCCCTGCCAAGTACGCATCGGGGGTTAAACTAACGCATTTTAGTGCTGGAGTCTGTATCACCACAATAAGTCTGGCATAACTCTCTAACAGTGGGAAGAGCTGCTGCCGGCAGCTGAATGGTAGCACTAAACAAAGTATCAATGCGCTTATTACGCCCTGTTCCTCAGGCAATAATAAGCTGCCGGGCCCAGGTCGAGGAAGAAGTGCAACTCGTTGCTAATGGCGACTGCCTGACCCCGGCCGGCTTAGAAGTGGTTACTTTCTAAAAGTAACAACTTATTCCACAAATAAAGCTGCCTCAGGCTACGTGGATCCGGTGTGTCACTAGACACAAACATGTAACATTACATTACATGTGTATTTGTATTTGTAAAGCGCACGTTCACCCAGAAGGTTATCTTGGTGCTGAATAACAGATTTTTATTGTTACCCAACTCAATGGTAATCATTTTATCAACCTCAGAAGGATGAAAGGCTGAGTAGACCTGCCAGGATTTGAACCTGTGACCATGAGATCTAACTCAGGCGCCTACAGTAGAAGCATTAGTCCACTAAACCACCAGACCCAGACCAAGTACAGGTTCTGGGACCAGCCTCACATGGATCCGGCACCTTCTAGGTTCCAAGCCTGCAGTCGTTATTGAGCTCAGTCGTTTCGATCTCTGGGTTGTTGGGGATCATGCACTGGTTCCAGTCGTCCACAGCACCTCTGGGGGCTCACAGCACCAGGACCCTTGTAAAGGTAATAAAATATAGAAGCTCACTAGATTCTGGCTGACTCTCTCCCGCTCGGACAGTACAAGACTGCATGAGTATAAACCATCAGGATGAGTTTCTGAGTGCATAAGGGCACTGACATTATAACGGTACCACAGATAAAACCTTTAAAAATACCTTGTCTGAAATGACTCTACTAAAAATTAACTATGTTCTGAATGTCCTATACCAATTTGCGCCATAAATTGGCTAACAGTCAAGACATTGACCCATCGATAGTGACTTTTTTAGGTTAATTAGTGCAACTACAATAAAAAAAGGTGTAGGTTTTAGACTTTGTCAGGGCAAGTTATTGTATATTCTGTGCTCCCTTGTGCAATTTATGGATTTAAGGGAGGAAGCGGTTGACTATGATCAGCCTGCAAATCTGCCCATCTTGAAATGATGAAGTTAACGGTTGTCTGTTGGGAAACACAAACATCTCTCTTCCGACGGAAAGCCAGAAGTCATGTGTTCAGGGATAATTTGTTAAATCTATATCTGAGAATGGCCAAACATTTAATTTCGTTTGTTAAAGCTCAGCAATATCTAAGAAAAGTTTTCAGCGTGAGGTTTAGCGAAGGGCAGTCTAGGACGTGTTCGATGTCCAATCTGGTGGACAGTGGCGAGGCAGTTTCTGGAGGAGTCAATGAGGATCTCCGCCCTATTGTGGTAGGCTGTTAAAACTTTTCTCTCCCCAACAAAGGTGGGAGGCAAACATGCCCCCTTTCTCTAACAACGGTAGTTGTTTACAAGATCCCTGGATTTTCCAAACGGTACTGGGTTACAAAATAGTGTGCTACTCTTGCCCCATTCTTTGTCTTCATACCGTCCGTGCTTTCCGCCAAGCAGCAGAAGCATTTGGTTGAAGGGAAGGTCACCCAATTGTTATATAAAGGATAAATAGGGGTAATGCCAAAACACAAAGTTCTATCAGCAACCTCTTTTTATAAAATAAAAAAAAAGTTGAGGGTTACCATCTTATAATAAAACTCAGGTCAGTGAATGTTTTCATTTTTTATACATATTTCATGATGGAAGGCATTTATTGTCTGAGGGATTCCCTCACAGGGGACCTGGATGGTCAATTTAAACACAAAGGCTGCATACCTACCAGTTCCCATTTGGCTTCCTCTTGAATTACTTCAATCTTGGTGGGGTCACAAGAAATTTGAGTTCAAATCTCTGCCTTTTAAGCCTCTCCTTAGCTGGTTGGAAATTTACGAAGCTCCTCAAACCAGTGGTTATTCTATTGGAATGGTGAGAAATACGGATGATAGCGTCCCTGGGCGACCTGCCGGTCATGTATGGGAGCAAAGATATTAGAGGACCAGGTTCAGACAGCACTCCAGGTTTACAGCTGTTGAGGTTTGTAAACAACCACATGAAGCCTGCAAGTTCCAAAGGAAATCATCTGGTTTCTTGGTTTAATGACGGATTCAGTGAAAGAATCACTATTCTCACTGAACACAAAGACCAAGGATAAAGAAGGATATCTGAGCTGTGTTGAAGTTGGACAGGTTCTTCATAAGAAAGTTGACCAACCAGGATTGGTGGGCTTCAAGTGAAGTGATTTTTCCACGCTCCCTCACATCAGAAAGCATTTGAAAAGGGTCCTCCCTTACTTGCCTAGACCTCCCCATTTCCAAATGCAAGGTAGGGGTTGAGTTCCTGACTTGCTCAGATGGAAGATGTATTGCTGGTTTAGACTAGATATCAAGTTAAAGCTATAGGCCAGCGATCTGGGCTGTGAAGAATAGCATGGATAACAGGAGATAAGAAGTCGCTAGGTGAAAATCGATTGCATATAAATTATTTACAGTCGTTTGCTGGCTCTTTTACAGCAGTTGGTCTTAGCCATCTAAGATTAACCTGTTGCTTTCCATTGCGGATCAATCTCTCTGTGGTCAGATATATATATATATATAAGTTAGGAGGTGCTTGATCCAAGGGTCTGCATCTGCATACATCAATCATGACAGTGGATATTACATATAGTCATTGTAATGAAACTATATGGTTTGAAAGTTGGATTTGGTGTTTTATAAAACTACACATCTATAAATAAATTCAAAACACAAAAAAAAGTAGTAAACATGGAATTTCATGGATTTTAGGGGACTTGATATGGTCCTCAAACTACAATCATGAGCATAATTAGGGGTTCCCATATATAAAACATGCTTAGATGAAGAATGTACTATTACAATCTTTATTGAAGGTTTTACAGCAGGAAACAGAAATCAATGTTTGAAAGAGAAAATTGCATGCACCCAACGATACAGAAATCCCAGACATCAATATTGCAAAACAGTACAGGGTTATATCAACAGTCCATAGTAGTAACACCACGTCCCCCATATTTGGTCACGCTTCTGAGGAGAACCATGAGCCTCAAATACCGGCTTCTCCTGGTGTGCGAACCAGTCTACCCCAGGAGTCAACTCCAGATGGTTGGTGGAATTTGCTGCTTCCAGGTACAAACAACCTCTCTTAGCAATCAAGCAGGCCACCTCCAAAAAAACTTGCTCTGCCCGGGCGTCCCCAACCTCCTCCACCAACCCCAACAGCACATTATGGGGTGTGCGCTCCAGGGTGCAGCCCAGAACGGAGCAAAGTATCCAACCCACTCCCTCCCAGAAAGGTCTCAACACTGGACAGTCACGTTATATGGAAAAAATCTGATGCTGGAAGTGTACATCTCGCGCATACAGCAGGGGTATCGGGAAGTAGGTGACGCAAGCGCTGCAGGTTGAGGTATGTCGCACGTAGGTAATTAAACGGACCCATATGTAACCGCGATGAAATCGCCAGCTCCCGCGGCACCATACAGGCCTCCCTCCATTCATCTTCCCCGGCGACCACTGGATCACGGAGATGGCCCCCTGACCTAGATGCCCAAAAAAAACCTTCACCTCAAGTAGACTACATTCGGGTAGTGAAGCGCCTGGGAGATCATGGGCTTGCAAGGCGTGGCATAATTGGAGGTAACGAAAGAACTGTCAAGGAGGATTTTGAAACAAGAATCGGAAGAACATGAACTACCTAAAGCCTTGAGAAAGAGAACCATTTTGTGAAACATGTATTGGTTAGAAATTGTCTCATTAAAATGACTGTATGAAATTGAAGAACAAAAAAACCCCACAATTTCTCCGTAGATGTGGTATAAATGTTAAATGACGTAAGAGTTTAAGAATATGAATTGGCTTCTGTCTGATTACAACAAACCAGTGATACTGCACACTGGGTCATCAAAGGCAGTAGCACTGGCATTTTATTCTCTCTACACTATAGTGGAAGTGAGGAAATAGGATTATAATGTGCATGCATGTACTGATTTATGGGAGATTATGAAATAGAATACAAGTTATATTCCGGTTTGATCTCATGTTATTGAGTCGATTAAATTCATGCAGGCAATATTACCTCTCCTGCCAGCTTCCCCAATATTAGTTCTCTTTCCTTTTAGTGTGATTCCAAGAAAACTATGTACAATCTGCAAGCTATAGAGATAATTAGAGGAGGGATTTTGGAGATCAGCCTGGTTTGGAAGTAAATTTTTGGGTACTATAGTTTTTCTTCCACTGAATTCCTCGATGATACTGATCTGCTATTTCCTTACAAAACGAGGATGTCGCATAGCAAGCCAGGATAAATGGATGGGTGTGTGAACAGACTACTAGACTCGGCCTATCGGAGTACCACAGGACTCTAGATTGTTAAACCTGTTTGCTTACTGTGTGTTTTGTCATCCATGTTGTATGAATGTTAAACTATATATATTTTTTTTATGCTAGAGATCTTCTATTAAACACATTAGTTAGAATGATTCTTAATTGTGTGGGGAAAACATTCAAGGGTGAAGATTATATTACGTGCTTCCTTCACAGCTTCATTAGGTTAACATGGAGGAAGTCAGAGTTACCTGATGCAGTATTGGCCAAGCAGCACTTTTCCAGACACTTCGCCTCTGTGGACACGTGCACAGGATCGCGGCCTGTTGCTCCGTTAGTAATGGCTGGCTTAATATCCACAGTGGTGTCTTCCAAGATCTCCGACGGACAGGCAGAAGTGTCAGAGCTGGTCAGCGGGGCACAGGTCGTGGTCAGAAGTAGCAGCATTAACCCATGGTTCCAGTCAATGGGTCCAGCCATGACTTCATCAAACACCTTTCCACCAGAGATGGAAGAACAAAAGGCTGCAAGGTTATCCTGTTCGCCGAATGTCGATCATTTCAGGAGCAAATTCATAGCTGATCACATCTCTGTAGGGAAAACAGAAACAATGTGCTCATTATGCACCTCATGCCTTTCTTTTATGTTGCAACTGTTATTAATAATGTCAGTCTTTGCCTCCAGCCCGACTCCCAAGGTCAGGAATCTGGGTGTCATTTTTGATGACCATCTTAACTTCATGACACATGCTAATAAAGTAGCAGCCACAGCCCACTACAAACTGAAAATGATAAGGAAAATTATCCCATTCCTCCCAGAGGCTGCTGCCAAAACACTGGTTAGCTCCTTGGTTTTCTCATCTCTGGATTACTGTAATGCACTTTTCTTAAATGCCCAAACTAGAGTTACAAAAAAACTACAAACAATACAGAACGCAGCAGCCCGTATCCTGTCCAGAACACCCAAGTTTGCGCCCATTGCCGACACTATCAGGACATACCATTGGCTGACGATTAATAACAGGATCAAGTTCAAATCCCTTTGTATAGTTTATAAAGTACTCCACAATCAAGGGCCACGCCCTCTCAAGGACCAGCTTATATTCTATCGACCGACCAGACAACTTAGATCTATGACTCTCAACCAACTAGTGGTCCCACATTCTAAAACAGTTTCCTGGGGTGATCGTCGCTTTTCAGTTGCGGCACCCAAGATCTGGAATATGCTGCCACAACAAATTAGAACTAGTCCCTCACTCTTTCAGTTTCGTAAGAATCTGAAAACCTGGCTGTTTAACCAGTAAAACTTGTCCTGGTCCCTCCACTGATGGGGAGAGTCAGCCGCTCAGTCAAGCGCCGAGACGCCCACGGGTATTCGTTCGCGCTCAATAAATGTAAAAAAAATAAAAAATAAATAAATAAATGGTCTATGCGCAGGGGTCTCCAACCAGCAGCTCGTGAGCTACTGTAACTCTCCAGCTACCTCCGATTAGCTCACCTGTGTGCACCCCAGATTATTAAATTAGAAAGCTTTTGCTTGGTTGAATGAATATACATACAACAAAATAGAGATTATACAACACTAATAATATTAGTAGCTCTCAATACATTTCATTGAACATAAGTAGCTCTCAGTACAGAAAAGGTTGGAGACCTCTGGATGGTCTTAGGTTAGAGCACTGCTGGGGAAAGAAGAGCATCCACATGGGTGGATAGTGCAGGACATCTAGCCCCATAGTAAGGGAAGACCCTTTCCTTCCCTCCTTTGGAGACAGTATAACCTGGTGAGGTCGCAAAAGCTCCTTTGTTAGGTTTCAGTCCGTGTACACTACATGGCTTACAGATAAAACCTGGAGCCGACACCCATCCATGGCTTAATTGGGATATTGCCTTGTAGCCAGAATCACCCTGAGGGTAGATACCCTATTTGGCATGTGCACACTTGTCTAACTAAATCCATTCAGTCACTTTTCTGGTGATTTCCCAATGAAAGTTCCCTTCAGTTAATTCAATGTCTCCATGATTATATGCCCACATTTTGTCCCCAGAAGTACTTTCTTTATAATCGGAGTGATGATGTTGCACAAATTTGGTGAGAATCAAACCTGCCCCCAACAAAAATTTCACAAAAAGTCAAAACTGAAAAAAAAAAACACATCCACATGCATATGGCCTACCACAGAAAACAAGTGGGCAGAAAGACAATCTTAAGTTCCTCCCTTGTCATCAGCAGGTTTGGCACCTTTATTTGCACTGCCTGCATCAGGATCCGATTGTGGTGTTAAGTACTTCACTACTCGTTTAATAGTGTGTAATTTTACTTGCACACCTTGGTTCTGTATGCTCCCAAGGTACTCAGCCCCGTTTATTCTAACATGCATTCATTTGACCTACTAACAACATTCACTCTGAAGGAAGGGATTCATACACCAAGCTCACAATTGCTGTTTTCTATGATCAAGGGAACTTTCTACAGTTCATAAAAGTCTAAAACAGCAATCTTTTACTTTTATTTTATTAAGTAGTACATGCATGCTGAGATTGGATTACCAACTCTAGCTGAAGTCAAAGTCAGGTACTTCACTTTTATCCATCCCAAAACAAAATCAAGTATCTGACCTTTGAACCGAAATGCTCCTTAAGAGAAATAGAGCAGTTATTGTACACTTGAATACTTACAATTGGACATTATTAGTTTTGCCACAGATCACGATTTCAAATGAAACTGCTTTAAGGTATCAAACCAGTCAAAGGCCTAGTTCTGTCAAGGATGAATTAAGGGAACTCGCAAGTAGTCACCAGACTGGTGAACGGATGCAAAAAAAAAAATGTGTCCAGATCTCACCCATTCTAATACATCTACAGAGGCTCCCCAATAAGTAAGGAACATTTTCAACAAGGCACTAAATTAGGGTAGTCGAACTACCTCACCCAAACTGCGGATTTCACATGGGCAGCGCCAATTGAGGGGCTCCGAGAGTCTCCTCCTCAAAACCAATCTTGCATAATGTGAAAACACTAATGTAGCAAAACAATTCTCATTTTACAAAAGTGTCCCAAGTATTTGGAATAAACTTCCTCCAGATATAAGGACAATTCCATTCCATGAATCATTTATAAATGAACTGCAAAACATGCAATTCAAGAGCCACATCTACATATACAAATCATAGTTTTCCAAAAACTCAGCGATAGCCTGGACAGATCCTATGACTATTCAACACAAATGCCCCCTAAGGGGGCATACTTTTAAACTATTAATTGTATTGCAAGAACCTTTGTATATATGATTTTCCAAGAACTTCAAACACGTTACATGTGATGTGACTATATAGCAACAACGCTCATATACTTAGGAAAACACTCCTGTGTAAGCTCTCCTGAATCCTTGGACCTGATCTGCACTAAGCAGATCTGACAAATACAATACCAAGGTATAAACATTACCTCTGTTAGATTACATCATTTGTTAGTGAATTCTAAATTCATTTACCAGCTGTACCATCGAAGGTGGTGCTTTACTTGAAAAATGGTGTGAAAGTTAAGCTCTATGAAAAATGTACAGGTGTTTGATTTTTCTTTCTCAGCATTCTTATGAAGATAACCCTTCCTATGGCTCATGCAAACATGAATAGAAAGACAAATAAGCGCTTAGAAAGCTAAATAATTTGGCGTCTGTAGGGAACAAGAACACTTAGGCACTCAACATATGGGGACAAGCAGCAACATCTAGCGCTGGCAGTGGCAGACTCCCTCCAGCTCTATGCCACCTTCTGTTATAGAATCCGCACATCCTGTTCAGAACTTCTTAATGCAAACGTATGCTAAATACAGCACATCTCCCCCATAAAGAGAATGAAAGGGAAAAAGAAAAAAGTGATACTAGTATCAATTAATAGGGAGTTACATATTTAACCAGCATATTACATTTCCCGTAGCTATAGTGAACACTTATCCATGTTTTTGATAAAACATCATAGTCCTCCTTTCTTTTTGGTCTTCTCATCAATCAGCCATTGCTTCTTTCCATACCACTGTTTGCTTCTTACTCGTCGTACAACACTCCCTTGGAGTTATCATTCATTAAAGACTGCCACTTTCCTCATATTCTACTCCTCCAGTATTACATTGTTTCGATTCACACTTACCACCATCTTTGGTTCAGACCATTTGGATCTGCCCTTCCCTCTCATTGTACAAAATCTCACTCACACCAAGTCCCTCACCTTCCATACTCGTCTTGCTCCCTTCAATTTCGCTTTGCGGTGATGCGTATATTTGCATTGGTTGAGCTTCACCACAGTAGACCACCTTTCCCTAGCAATCATCTTACCCTGTTCATCCATGTTGGTGTGACTACCGTGAATGGAATCCAACCACAAAGGAATAAAAATGGCAAGTCCACCGTTATCGAATGAGGGATAGTATTATACCTCCGCAACATTCTTGCTATCTCCTCTATCCATTCCACCACTTTTTTTTTTTTTACAACTTAAAAAAAAATATTTATTGGCATTTCAAATTGCAGAAAGCAAACCAACCCTGATCATCAAGGAATATACACATCATTGCCGTCTTACAACTTTGACATGTACAGTGTAGCCACACACAGCTAAGATACCAGTAACCCTATCCTCCCTCGTGCTGCAGAGCCTGGATTCAACTCACAGTAACAGTATTTATTCTCAATAAGAGTAATCGTGTCTCCTCAAATATCCAGTATCTAGAGGGACATAGGCAAAGCACTATAATACAATGCAGCATCATCTTGCATAATGCAAAAAAAAAAAAAAAGTTAGTCAGAAACAATCCTCAACATGCCCAACAGTCCCCACCTCCCAGCCACTCCCACCCCTCCCTGCATAAGAGTTTCTTTCACTCATTCAAGTCCTCCTGTTTAGGGGTCTAGGGCTGATCCTGCAAATCGCTATGCACCTCTTAGTAACTATTAACCCCAGCACTGTGAAGCGGCAAATTAATCGTTTCTTTGTGTTATTGGGGAGGAGGCTAAGCTCACACTGTTAACTGTATATGACATCTCCCAGCCTGTCACCCCCCCCCCCCCGAAGGGGACATAATATCCCAACCCACTATAGCATGCTAATCGGGCATCGCCATACCGTGTGCAGAAAATCAGTCGAACCCACATCTAGGACATCCCGATGGCCTGGAGGGATAAATTGTGTGTAGTCTTTTTGGAGAGATACATCATGTGTATTATATTAAACTGAACCATTTTAAACCATACGCTAACGGAGAACCTACATAATTCTGCATGTATTTTTGACTAACATATAGGCAGAAAGGGCTCACCAATGTTGCGCTGCTAGACTTTCTCTATATGGAGTGGAGCGAGTCATCTTTCAGCGCAGAGCACACAGTAGATCTGTGTAATGAACCCAAGTCCTGCCGCCATAGAGAGGAGCGTCATCTGAGTGTGTGCAGGCTCGTGGGCCTCGGGGAATGACGGCCAGAGCTGCTGTGCCGTGGCCGCTATCTTGGCATATTGCAAGAAATTGTCACCGCCCAAAATCAAATATCTCCATTGCATTCGGCACGGCTATAAAGCGACCCGCTGGATACATATCCAACAGCATAATAAAACCTCCCTCCTGCCATCTGTCTACTTCCATTGTTCGGGATATTTGTTCAAAAGGGCGCACTAGCCATATGTCTAGTTCTGGAGCATATGACACTCTACCCCTCACCCATCGCACGGTCCTCTACCACAACCGGCCCATCTGCCGGACCAAATGCAGGAACATGTCAGACATTACTCCTCCAAGCATCAACATCACCCCAAGTTGGTGGCTGTCATGAGTGTCCCCCAATAAGGCTTCTTGCCAATTATGGTCAATCGTACACACTTACTTAACTGAATTGAATCGTTTCACCATTCCATTTTCAACTGGTTGATATAACTGTTTGATGATGAGCAATAACATATTGTTATAGACCGATCTCAAACTCTGCTGACTTAAATTGTCTGTTACCAACTCTTCCGGAGGACCTTCCTTCATAAAAAATGATCTTGCAAAATTCCTTTACATTCACAGATTTCACCTCCTTTGTGAACCACACCTTAGGCCACTTAGAGAAATAGTTTATAATGGTTTTGGCTGATCTCTTTTCCAATCCAGGGCCACTGGAAAAAATTACGTTTTCCATAATCACGCTTTGTCATGACTGCTTGGGTAATGCCATGGGCCTGTTAGGTGTCTTGTTGACCATACGTCTTATCACTCCTAGCACTAGCAAATCATAATCTAGTAAATCTCCATTTATCCATTCCTGGCCACCAGAAATCATTGCAAATTCTCCTATTTATCGCAGACTTACCATCATGCTCTTCACAAAGTTATTCACTCTGCCTGCCTTCCATTGATTTTGGTACCAACCAATGTATCCATTCTACGTGCTAGACAATTCACTACTGACAATTTTGGGCGTGCCAACATATAGTTTGTCAAAGTCCTATCATTGTGCAATTCATCAGACCACCTGTTCTGGCAATTCCGCCAAGTACCCTTCTCAATTCCACATTACGATTTACACCCTCAATCGATTGCTCCTCCGCAAACAATCCATAACAGGACAAACACATCTCTGCTACCACTCATTCATCACTCTCAACTTCAGCCTGAATATTCATAGGTAGCCTTGGCAAACAATTGCCATTTACATTACGCACCACTTGAACATATTTTCTTTCTAAAGAGTAATCCTGTAACTGGAACAAACACTTCACTTATACACTGCCTTTCCCTACTTCTTTCGGCTCATGTATGTCAATCAATGGCGTATTGTTTGTTCTCAATTCGAATGATTATCTCAAACACATCTTGAAATATTGAGCCACCCAGACCCTCACCATCAACAGGCAAGAACCAATCTTTAAAGGACTGGATATCTAGTTTCGGCTCATTTAAGTGTATTTATGCAATCACTACTATCCTTTCTTGGACATCCTTTACTGCATCAATCCAGCCCCAAAGCAATACATTCTGGCATCCGTCACTATGAAGGTTTTATAACATGGATCATTTTATTTCTCCTCACATACTTCAGACTACACAAATGTATCTCTTTCCCTCAACAGGACCCATAAGGGCAGATTTCTATCAATAAAATGCCTCACAAATTTTGCATAATATTCAGCTAGACCTATGAAAGATTGCAACTCATCTCAGAGCCTTGTTTGTTGCTTCTACTTGCTCACTCAACACTGTATATCCTAGATACTCAACCTCCTGTAAAACAAATTTAAACTTTTCAATTCCTATTGTAAAGACAGCTTTCTCTAGTATGCCCAAGACTTTTCACAATGTGCCATATTGTTCCCCTTCTGTCAGAACTCCAAACCAACATATCATCCTGAAAAATATTACATGTGGTAGCTTGCCCAACAGCTTGTTGCATCACACTCTGAAATACAGCTGACAGGACACCGCACAGCTTCTAAACAGTGAATGATTGTGCTGGCCATAGGTGCAAAGTGGGAAAAGACAAATCATTCTAAATTGTATTTTATATAGTGCTTACTAGGCTGACTAGGCTTTGAAGCATTCGGCAGCAAGTAGCACGCTACTCCGGAACCCAAGATTAGAGGTTGATAGTTAGGAGGTTGGTAATAGATGGGGAAAAAGGTTGAAAGGAGCATTTATTTTTTTTCATGTTAGAAATAACAGAGATCTACTTATGCACGGCACTTGGTAAAGCTTTATTGGCAGGAGAAAGCCTCTCAATCTAAGTAACCATAAGTGTATGGATGCAGCAGTATTTACATGAGCTGATGTGCGCATTTATCTTGCAGTGAAGTATGCACATTTTATCATGACATTTCTTAAAGTTTTAGTAGCAGGCATAAACATCTATATATATGCACCTATGTGTACATATTAGCCGCAATATTACACAGGTATCTTGTGGTGTAATACACATTTTTCCTTTACATAATGCATCTGCTTATAACATGAAGCATAGTTCAACACACATGTATAACGACAACTTCATTTATATGCTGCGAGAATCATAGTTTGTCATGTAAGAGTATACTGTTGTGGTACACTGTTGTGTTGTGAGTATAGTCGTCATGTGGGGAAGAGCCAGCTCTTGAGTAATCTTCTGAAGCTAAGAAGGCGGTTAGTGGAGCTTGTGTGTGTAGGTAGCGAGTAAAAATCAAACTCTACGTGGAAGCAAGAATAAAGGGGTAGACGAGTTGGAAAGGCCAACCATCCCTCTGTAGAAAAAAAAGGGCTTTGGTAAGATTGTAGACTTGCCACAAATATACTGGTGTATTACTAATACATTTGTTATAAGGCAGAACTGCAAGATTGCATAAAAGTGCTAAGTGGTTCTCTGACTGCAGATGAACAGAGGTGTTATTTTGTAAACAGAAACTACAGTAGCACAGGCAGCAAAGAATTGCATGATGTATAATAAAGAAACTGAATGCTCCACAACGAATACGTTTATCTTTATTTTGTTTTAACACTTGCTAACAGGGTATTCAGAGTGTTGTCGTAAAGGAAGACATTTTTATTGAGGACAACATTCTGTGATTTGATATCAAATGTTGACAAAAAGTGAGATTTCTGATTAGAACAGTCAACATACTGCTTAAATGAGCTAAAGCATTGTACAGGTGGTAGAACTTTGAGTCTAAGAGATTCAGATTGTTGAGCCAATGCTCATATCTATTTTGCGCCTTTGTTCCCGAGTCTGGTCAAGTTGTCATTGAAAAGACTTGAGGACCATCGGCGAGATAACCCACGGTGACAGGCTGAGTCGATATTCCCACTTCAGAACTGATTATCTGTGTCTTTTGATCACGGGCTGAGTTTAATTGGGACGAGGGACTATAACGCGTGGGGATTATCGGAGATCAATGTGGGAGAGAGGGAATGCATATGAGGGTTCATCATGGATCAGTATGGGCGAGAAGGAGGATCACAGGAAATGACAGTAAGGCATTTCAGAGGGAAAAGCTGTGTCTCAGATAAGAGAGCGAAGTCTGACTGATGGAGAGAGAGAGGGGTGGACTTTGTACAGACAGTGAACCATCAGATGGCATGTGCTGTGTTGGATAAGGTGTATGATGAGGAGAATTCTCCATGTATGGCTTCAATAGGAAAGTGGGTCAGGGGGGCTGTAGAAGGCACAAAAGGCTGTGTTATAAATGAGTGAATAGTGAGTGTCTGAATATAAGAGCGACAGAGATTGAAAGTTAACAGAGATGGTCCACTGTGGCATAGTCCATTGTATACGTGTTCGTTTTCAATCCAATGAGAGCTGAGAGGAGGTAAATCCACAAAATAGTTAGCCAGTAAGGGGGTTGGCATATTGATGAGAATCATCTCATTGTGATAAGGACTCGCAGTTGCCGGATGTAGGTTTGCTGAGGAAGACGTGGAAGCAGCAGAGAGTGGGTCTGACAGACGGTTCATTTCAGGACTTAGGGCAGGGGAGTAACCCTTAACAGTGGGTCTGTAGTGAGGATGGTTCTCTAGTCGGGCAGTACCATGAGCCCGGAATAATGAGCAGTGAAATGAACCTGACGACTGAACATATTGGGAGGGTGACTAACTCTTGGTTTCAGAAGAAGAGAGCTAAGCTTGGATCGCTCTGTAGGTTCATCACCAACAGCAGAGATGTGGTCCTGAGCGAAGAGAGTGGTGCGAGGAAGGTTCTCTAAATAAGATGGTTGTGTGAGGCCCAGTTACTGGCACAGTATGGTGAACTGGAGAGATTGGTGCAAAGTGAAGGTAATGGCGGAGGAGTGGAGGAGCTATTATCCAGAATGAAGTTGCCTACTTGTTTACCCAAGAGACAACCTCTCTCACATTAATATCATGTTTCTGTTGCAATGCTGCACGTGGGCCGAACTTAGGCGGGAAATGATGGTGCTGTATTATATAGACGCTGCTACCTTTCCTCTCCCTTTCCATACTACCTTGTACCTCGGAGATACCTACTGTGGGGAGCATAGGTGGCAAAAGAACTTCGCTTCAACTACTTCCTTATTTCATTGATTACGCAAAGGTGTGTCTGTTTCGCACAGACAGGCACTTAAGCCTGCAAAAAAACACAGTTAACACTGCTGTCAATGCCGATGTCAAGGGCTGCAAATCTGGCTTGCTGAGTAGGTGGTACCTCCTTCAGACTAAGGTATGGCGTGCCACTCCTTTTAGACTGACACCAACCCACCTTGACGATAACTGAATTCAGTACCATCCAAAGGAAGCAGCTGGGAATAGGCCTAGTTCTCAGAAGGGAAAGAATCTCAGAGAAGCAAAAAACCTCTGAGAGTAGCCTAATTCGTCAGGCACAGCGGTAGCAAACTGGAACAGAGAGCTATGATTAGAAAGCAGAACAGGCTGGTTCTGAGCAAACAACCTAAAAGAATGTTGTGACAGAAGAGCCATCCTCTGCGTTTGGTCTGGTTTAAATACTAAGTAGTGACCTTTGATGTCCACCATGATGCTCTGGGCCATGGCATGGAAAAGAACAGGGAAGAGACAAAGTTAACGAAAGGCAAAAACCTGGACTGTATTCCCAATCAATGAACCGCAAGGAACCTCACACAAAGCAGTCTAGAAGTGTGAAAAAGACACAGCGTCGCCGCGGCAACTGGGAAACAGGCAGGAGACCTAGAACCTGGCCAGATCAAACCTCCCCAACAAGCGGGTGTACAAATACGAGAAGAACTTTCCTTGCCCAAATAAAAATCTAGGTTGAAACCCAAGAGTTGCTTCTAGGGTGCGCACGCAGAACAATTGAGACCATGTATTTAATTTTTTCCCAGGAGCAATGCAGGTTTCGAATTGAAGCGGTCTGTGTGTACGGTTAAATCATGTAGGCCAGTGGTGGATTTGGCAGGCAGAGTACACTTTTTTTACCTACAGATGGTTATTTTAAAGAGGTAAACACTTGAATGGGCGCAAACAGTGAAGTCGTCCATCACTCAGTATATGTGACTTCCCAAGGAGAGGCCAATAATTGAATTGAAAGAGTGTTGACATACTACTATTTTCTCCACCTCAACTGTGACTTACAATGCAGAGGTATTAAATATTAAGTGCACAAAGAGTCTGACCCCCAGCACCGATTAGGCATCCATGTTTCCAGTCCGCCAGTGTGGACCTGCTTATGTACTGTTCCACCTGGAGTGTTCTTGGACTGTGTATTTGTTGAGATTTAGAATGTGCACACTAGTACCTCCATGGCTTGCTCTGATATATGAGTGTCGGTGTCAATGTGGAGCTGGGTGTGTGCATGGAGGTTTAAGAGTGACTTCTTCTGTATGTGTGTTTGATCTATATCATTATTTGGAGACATGTTTTTGCGCGTTGATGCACAATGCAAAAGCCAGACCCATTGGCTTTGGTGCTTGTTATTATCTTTTTGTAATCGGTGATTATCTTTCAAATTATGTCAGACATTACATTTTATTTAGGAAACCAAACGTTCCATAAAAGCATACATAAATAATTCACAATTCAGCATCAACACAATGGTTTAAAACACAATTGTCCCCGCCTTTACACCATACATAATAGCAGCATCCTATTAATAAATAATAAAAGAGTCTCATAAAAGGTCATAAAAAAGGTCAAAATAGTCCAAATAAATTACGTGCAATTAGATAATTCAAAAAACAACACCTGTATCATTTATAAAACTACGAAGAAACACCCTGTGGCGACAAAGTCGTAGCCACAGGGAGACTATCAAAGACCGGCATTAAAAACATGGACAACAATTCGAATTACAAAGGCTCCATTCCTTCACAAATTTTGATGGCCTCTTGAAAAGAAAAGTGAAACCTAAATTATTAATCTGCATGAAGAACCTGTGTTTACATTAAGTCTTTTTTTAAGCATTTTTCTAGTGTAAGCTTGGCTGGTAAGTTGCCATTTTAAGTCTTTCTGCAAACAGCTTTAAATTAGTGCTAGCCATCAGTTCTTCAAAAACGTACTGAACTATTTGAAGAGAGGATACTTAACAGGTAACTGTATAATGTGGCCCATGATGAGGCTGTCAAGTGGTGCTGTTGACAATATAACCCATGGCCCAAAAGCCAAGTAGTTTGTGAACGTCAGCAGAACTATAAGATGAAAACGTAGGAACATATTACGCAAGTTACCCCTTATGTATCGTTAATATTATGAGTTTATTGAGGTGAAATTCGCCTGAAAATAGCGAAAGGTCCTTAAAAACAGTAAGTTAAATACGGTAGTATATTGTTTGATTGTCTCGAGAGAAAAAAAGAAAAAAAAAATTCCTAATGTGGTTTAAAATATAGAGTTTCAGATAAAACAGCCTTTGCTTTCTTCAAAAAATCAGAGCTGTGCCGGCAGGGCAGGGCAAACAAGTGGCACGGATTGCAATAAGAATGTTCAGCTGTCATGAATAAATTATTGATTAAACAAGAGGCAGTGATTATGCTCACAGATTGTTGAAATTGCTGCAAGCAAAGAGAAGCTTGTAATAAACCCTCACTTCAATGTGAATGTTAAGAGTTCATGAACATACAGTTGCTTAAACAATAGACATATGACATAATCAGAGATTATAGAACCCCCCTGCCAGCACTGATTGCATTTACAACTTTTACTGCATTGAGGGTTAAGAATTAGCTTGCCTTTCACAAATAAACCAATTAACAAAGAGTTATGGCTAAACTCAAAGAGGGTGGAAGCCCTGATTAAGTAAACAACGGCCAAATGTGAAGTTCTGCAAAGGCTGCTATTATGATGTAATCTTCATGCAATATGGAACATAGATCACACTGTGAAATATGGATTTGCATACCACTGCATTTTTGTGCAGTAAAATCACCCAAACAGGATAGAAAGAGGGCGGTGTAGGTGTGCTCCTTTCAGCCATTGTTTTCATCTGTTTTTTATGGTTTGCTAATGCTGGGTCGATAGCCACACGTGGGTATTGCCGTAATATGCACATGTAAAAACTGGCACAGAATTCCCCAAAGTGCTAGACTGGAAATATCGCCTTCCATGTTGTTTACAACTACGTCAGCCACGCAAGTATTTTTAGATAAAATCCAAAAACGTCATCAGGATGGCCTACCTGTCAGTTTTTAGGTCTCGCCTGACCCAGCGCATGCGCTGGTCTGGCGAGACTTATTGAGAGGGCTCCAAAAAGTGCTACCAGATCAGCCTAGAGCCACAGTGCATGTGCACGGGCGCGCGCGCCGCGTTTTACCGCGATTACTTTCACTTTCGGCCCCTTTGATGTGTGATCGTGATTGCGATCACTTTCACGGCCGCACGGCCGCTTTGCATAGCCAATAGGTCTCGCTTTTGGGACCTTATAAGTATTTAGTTAGGCAACTGTTGCATGGATAAACACTTATAAGGTCCCAAAGACGAGACCTATTAGCTATGCCAATGCTTGTTTAAGCTTGCACACAGTAAAATAGCTGACTGTCTGACTTTGGAAAAGCGACTTTAGCTGTAACCAAAAATATTTGGTAACAGCATTAAGGTCAACAATGTAGCAGTCTAAAGAAAGACTCTTCTCTTTGAAAGATATTTGAGGGCAATTCCCTTCTCCGTACCAGTGCTTCTCGGACTTCGATTTTGAACTGAGCCTTTTCGTGAGGCCAAACTCTCACCGACACTGTATGACACTTTAGCCGGATACCTGCTAACTCAGGGTTACTCAATATTTATTACCGGTGTAATTTGTGATTCGTATGTTGTAATGTTCTTTTCCTAAAGAGCTTTTCCTAATGAGCTCTAACACTTCCGGGTAGCGTCCACACGACATTAAATCGTATAAATAAATACATTAAATATATGTAATTAACTAAATAGGCTGTTCGAATTTTTGACAGAGGTAATGAAGCAACTAAGTTGGAAGAGCCATCAAAGCCCAGAATCTTTGCAGAGCCACACTCAGCATTGTTTGCTCGGTTCGGTGAATCTGCTGCCAGTGTTTACTTACAAGTGAAAGGTAAAATAAACTCTACTGCTCCAAGGCCTCGTGGAGGTGTCCAATGCATTACTTAATCCTAAACGGAAAGGCTTGATCAGTTAGTCGTGCACTGTGGCTGAACACGACCGATGACAGGCAGGGAGCGGGCGTGCAGCAATGCCGCCAGACCGGTGTGGCCAGCGCCAGGCAGAAGGGATGGACTCTGACATTTAAAAGACGGTGAGCTGGGGCGTGGCCATGGCTCCTGTGCCCAACTGTATTCAGGGGCCAGAGTGCCTCCCTCCATGCACGCTACGATGACGCTCTAATACCGGAACCACAACACCGGACTTCCGGGAGCAAGTCAAAGGTCAGGTGAGGACCTCGGATCCACAATTCCGTACCACTTTCAAGCAGTTCCAAAGCACCTTGCAGAAGTATGCATACTATACAAGGTACAATGCTGTGCCGGTCCTAGGACTTTTGGGGCCCCGGGCAGAAAGGCCCCCCTATTTTGCATACAACGTGAAATCACAGAAATTGACATCATAGATAGTGTCATCAATTGTCTATGGTTAAGCTACTTTGCAAGAAGCAACTTTCTTGGTGCGACTATCACAGTAAAACAAAACCATAAATATTAACACAAAAAAGGCACATATATTTTACGTTTCAGTTAACTGGAAATACATTGTATGAGTCACACGGGATGGAAAGGTTTGGCCTAGGTCCTCTAGAAAAGTTCAATCAAATGTTAACAATTTGTTTCCTGATTAGTGCATTAAGTATGTAATGTGCATGCAGTATTTATATACGCTAGGCTAGGTAATAGCCCCCTTGAAATCATGCAATGCTTTACCATGTCTGTGAGGCCCATGAAAAAGACAGCCTTTTCCTGAGCCTTTGCCACCATGGTCCAGCACTGCAAAGCACAGGGGAGGGCCCTTCCTTTTCTGGGCCTTACAGCATCGGGCCATGGCTGGGATCCCTTGGTGATAAGAATCAATCCCTAACTTGTAAAAGGGATGAACATGCTCCACCCACCCTATCGCTGGACATCCACCCAGGTCTGAAGTCAATTTTCCATTTTTACTTTGCAGGACACTTAGCGTACTTGTTGTTTCACCAAGAAGATGTATATACGGAGGTTACCAGAAATCATTGAGTTCATTTTGGGGTTTTCATTATATTACACCCTGTTCTAAATCAGGCCCTTATTTTCTTTAACATATAAAGCATACTGGGAAAAGTATGTGTCTTGAAACAAGCAATCTTGGTTCTCCTACTTGACCAAATGTTTGATCTTGGTCAAATCATGTTCTTCCCGTACCTTTAACTCCTTATCTGCCATTATCTCAAGGACTGACTGGCCATTATCTTAAAGATTGGGGGGAGGGAAGTGTTGCATTTTTTGTGGTGATTAATTCTCTAAGTTTACATTCCTCCGCTTTAGAAACTCTAAAGGTCAACATTTTAATAAAGTAGCCTGTGTAGTTTGCTTCCTTTGGTACAAGTCCTCCATCCCAGTTACCATGTCTGTACAGAAGAGCCAGTGCTAAGACATGTCACTGGGCTGGGCAGCTCCATGCTTCACAGCTAAACTATTTGTTTTATAACCCATATTGCTTAGACTGCTTGTCTGAATCAGTTCCTTGACGAGCAAATTTTTGTAGCCGTTTAACATCCTGCAGGAGCTCACTACAGTATGCTGTGCAATCATCTATAGGGAAGAGTAGAGCAATCCAGAATACTGCCTTCCTACTTTGGAGGGCCGCGCTACACTGGACCATGGCTGTGACGTCCAGGGGAGTGAAGGCCTCTCCTGACTCGCAGCGCTGGATCATGGCTGTGAGGCCTAGGTGAGCGGGCTAGCGGTGTAGAAATGGTGCCAGGGGTCATGGTTAAGGCAAGAGAAATGGACTACTACCTCTCATCCCACCCAGTCCACAAGATGGATGAACAATACATCTATCATTTTGGTAAATACGATCAGAACACCCGGGCTCCAGTGCCATTGTACCTGCTGTACTACTGATAGCTAAGACCCTTGGAAGGGGCCACATCCCATGGGCCTCGCAGCCATAGTTCTGTTAAAGGCAGCCATCATTTAAATATATCTGGGACCCAGCTCCCCAGACTTCCACTTAACCTGCTGTAGTATTATTAGTTACTCCCTTGCTAGGGGCCTCACTGTCATGGTCCTGTGATGCGAGGCCTTGCTGCGGAGGAACCTGGTTGAGAGGGGAGGGGAACCTTTGCCGTATCAGGGGTGCATTGAGCCCTGGTGCGCACAAGATAAATTGCTCCTCCCCATTCCCTTAGGCCACTGATGTGACAGTAAAATGCAGCCATACTTTGGGTGTACTGGCCCCAAAATCCCCAAGGCAACAGTGACGCTGCACTTGCTATGCTATCCACAGCTACGACCCTCACAGCCATGGTCCAGCACTGGGAGGCCTAGGGCAGAAGGCTTCTTTTCTGGGGTCTCTAAGAACTGGACCACAGCTCCAAAGCCTAGGAGAGGATAGGCTGTCCCTGGTCCTCGCAGCTCCGTGTCATGGGAGAAGGGAGCAGTGGCACAGTGTGGGCTCTGATGCAAGTAAATGATGCTGGGCAGTAAAACACAGCAATAGGTTTGGTGCACCTGCTCCTTGCCATCCATGAACCCTGGTGCCACAGCACCTGCTGCACTATTGATAGCTACACCCATGAGGGAGCCCCCCCCATTGTCTCATAGCCATGGAGCAGTGCCTCAAAGCTCATGGGAAGGCACCCCCTTCCCTGTGCATCCAACCATGGCTGAGAAGCCCGGGGGAGAATCTGTTCTCAGCCTCACAGAGCTAAAACATGGCTGTGAGGCCTATGAAAGAGGCAAGCTGAAAAGCAATGGTGCCATGGCCCTGGTGCAAAGAAAAAGTGTCCTCTCAACCTTGTCCACATCCTGCACAGTAAAATACTGCCATCATTTGGATGCATTAGGCACCTAATACCCTTGCGCCTGGTATTAGGTGTAGGTGAGAAAGTCCAACTCCCTTGGGCCTCGCAGAACAGTGCCATGGCTACCAAGCCTAGGGTAAACCCCCCTACTGCCTGAGCCTCTCAACCATGGTCTAGAGCTGCGAGGCCCAGGAAAGCGGAGCCCAACGTAATGAAGACCTCTTCCCTTAGTCTTGCAACAATGGTCTGGTGCTGCAAGGCGAGTAAATGGGGGATTCCTCCCCTGGACATTCCCCTCATGATCCAGAGCTCAGAGGGTCAGTGGGTTGGGTAGGAGCTTTAGCCTGGGCCTCACATCTACGGTCTAGTACTGTGAAGCCCAGGGCTGTGGCCCCATTCCACTGTGTTCCCAGCCATGGTCTAGCACTGATAGGCCCTGGGAAGGGTAGTCCCATTCCCTGGTCATCACTTATATTGGCGAGTGTGGCAAGGCCCATGAGGGGAGGCTCCACTGACTTGGGCCTCCCATCCGTGGTCTAGTGCTGCAAGGCTCAGAGGAGAAGAGTCTCTGTTCCTGGGCCACGCAGATATGACCCATCATCACTGTAAGTCCCAGGAGAGGGGACTCCTTCCCCTGGAGCTAACCGGCATGGTCTAGCACTGTGAGGCCATAGTAAGGAGGCCAATTTCCCATTTTCATTTCACATGACACTTTGTACCTTTGGAGACACACTGTGTTTGCAGGGACACCAGAAGAAGATTCTTGTAGAGCGGAGGAACTGTGAGTCACATAGAAGATTTTTGGAACTTCATTTTAAACCTCTTCCTCCGACACAGACCATCTTAAAATAATTCAGCTAGAGACTGAGTTTATTGATTGTGATTGGTATTCATACTATATTCGAATTCTGATCCCGTTACCTGTTACTACGTCCTGGAGTAAGCCTTTCATACTCACTAGGCAAATTTTGAGGGGCAAGTTTAGAAAATGAACTCTGGTATTCAAATTGAATTTAAGCTTTTAAACAACAGTAGTAAATATCAGGTTCAAGCAGGCATACTATCCAGTAAATAAACGCTGCCACGTGACCTTGTCCATTAGGTATGTTTTAGCAAGGGGCCTAGGATATTTGACATCTAATTTCAGCTTCTCCATTTCAACCAAATATGATGGAAATAAACACTATAACTTGAATGACAATTCCCTGGGGAGGCACCCGCTTGTCCTTGCTGTAGGAATCACGGACACTGCAGTTGTGGTCTAGTGGAGTAACTGGAAATGTGGACCGAGGAGACACCTTTTTTAAAATCTCGGCCTCCCACTTGGACAAATTGTGTGCTCTTGATCATTCATTTTTCTGAATAATGCTCTATTTATTTTTGCAAAATTGGGTGCATTTTGATTCCATTTGAAAACTGTTAGAAAGTGTGTGATTAAAAAATTGACTAAATTATTACCTGGGAGATGAGAAGTGCCCAGTCACATAGTATATTCACCTAAATGCAATACAGTGGTAAATGTATATATAGCCAGGGCCACTGAAATTATGCAATTGTGCAGCCATGGTGTTTTTCCCATAATTATGGATTTACCGCATTTGCTACATAATCTAGCATTTTCTACATAATCTACAGATTTTAACCCCAAATAAAATGTTTCTAGCTCAGACGGTTCAAAAGTTCCTAAAAATGCAGCAACACGAAGACGTGGCTTTGCGGCGAAACAGCATGGCCGCTTGCTAGAGCTTCTCCGGAGCCCCCTTTCCAACCCAGTCAATCCGTTGCACTAATCCGATCCCCCGGTGTTGGATTTCTGCACCGGAGGAGTAGCGGTGCCCACTGCCGCAATCCCGACTGAAAACGGACGTCTGGGGCCGAAGATAACTACATCGGTGTTTGCGGCCTTCTGCCCGGAAAAGCCGGGGCCTTGCGTGGGAGCGCCTGCCATCGCAGACGCTGGGAAAGCGGGCGCCCCCCCCCAACCCCGGGGTGGCTGAGAAACTCGGAAGTGAGGCACACTGCCACCACGCAACACACCGAGCACTGTGCCGCTGCAGCCCTGTGTTCCGGCCCGCTATCTGAAGTCTGCGGGCTGGACCTGCCGCACCGAGGCTGGGTCCTGACGACCGGACCGGGTGCCGCGGGCGACCTTCTATGGGGGTGTATCCAAAAGCGACAAAGCAAAAACGTGCCCAGCCTCACAAGCCAACACCCACTACCTAGCCTGGGGCCAAGATTGTGTGGAGCTTAACCTGGGGCCCTCCGGTGGTGCAAACGGAGACCCGACGCTGCTGCGCCTGCCACAGCAAGATCCTAGAGTGCTTGTGGGCCTTCCCCATTCAAAATCCCGGGGGGGGGGGGCGCAAATCTGCTGCAACCATGCCAGCCTACTATGAGCACGGCCCTGGACCTTTAGTTACATCAGCAGTTCGCGCATCACCTTTTGAGGCGGACCTCGGCGCTGGTCCTATCACAGAGGACTATCTCAGCAAACGGTGAGGAGATTCGGGAGGGCCTGGCGAGTGTGGGGCAGGCATTTCTACAATTCCATACCCCAATGGTGCCAGCTGCCTGGGGCCCGTAGTGTAAACACCTCCTCCCTCCCTTTTCCTCGCACATTTCAAGCTCCTTCATCTGAGCCATTGAGGCTGGACCCCGCTGAGGGGAACGCCCTCGCAGCTCACATAGTGCACAATTATCGTTGCAAGGACCGACAGGGGTGCCTACATTGAGGACAACGCCCTAAGCGCCCTCCCTCACCTGGCATTGGTTCACCATCCCGAACTGACACTCTGGTGAGGCGGACTTGACCCGGCGAAAACCTCCACTAGCGCACAGTTGGCCTGACATTCTGAACAGGCCCTCACCATGTCAAACACAAGGGGTTCAAAAACCACCCAACAAAGCAGAATCGATCGCTACACCTGTCTGAAGGCAGACCTATCCAAGCGGAATGGAACTGTCGACAAGCAACGGAGCAGGATCCTCCTGAGCCCACAATGAAGGACTTAATGGCAGCTATCACAGGGGTCCGCACATCTATTGACACCCTCTCCTCAGAAGTGACACTGATCAGGGCTGATCTTACAAAATATAGGGAAACGGTCAAGCAGCTGGAGCTTACCACCGCCAGCCTTGTGGAAGACACTTCGCAATTGCAAACAGACGTCAGGGAGCTTCAAGCATTCCGTAGGTTCACAGAGGATAAGCTAGATCAGTGGTTCCCGAACTTTTGACTTCTGGGGACCCCCACTTAACCATTATTGGAACCCGAGGACCCCAACTGAATCAATATTCGAATCCGGGGACCCCCCACGAGTCATTACTGGAAGTCGGGGACCCAGGCCTAAGCAATGCTGATGATTTGAACCACAAAACAATACACAAAAAAAGCATTCATCAAACAAATACACACAACACATTTTATTTTGTTAGATAACATAGAATTAAAGTAGAAATCAAAATGTAATTTTAATAGAATTGTTGGAGCTTTTCTAAATTCAATTGAGGCCGCTCATCATCCATGCTATATTCAGTTTGATGCCGTTTCACTTCTCCCGCAAATCAATCTGAGGATACCAATTTAATTTTTATCCTCCAGTTTCAAATTCCTTCACATTTAAAGTATGTTTTAAAATGTTCAATTGTACATTTAGCCTCTTTATATATTTACACTTTATTGATCTGTTATTCTTATTTGATTTTCAAAGTAGTTGTGGACCCCCTGAAGAGGCTTCGGGGACCTCCAGGGGTCCCCGGACCCCTGTTTGGGAACCACTGAGCTAGATGATTATGAAGGATGCTTGAGACGCAACAACATCCACGTTCTTGGGGTGCCAGAGAAATCGGAGGGTCCCGCCACAGACCTATTCATTGAAAACCTGATCACGACGAAGCTGCAACCGAAGGGCCTGTCCAAACTGTTTGTGATCAAGAGAGCTCACAGGGTGCCCGGGGGTCGCCCGAAGCCGGGAGCCCCCCTTCCCCCCCGTCCGATACTGGCCCGGTTGCTAAACTATAGAGACAGGGATACAAGTCTGCAAGCGGCAAGGGTCGCTCCTCCGACCAACCTGGACAACTTCTTTCCCGACTTCACCCGGGCAGTGCAAATGCGTCGACGCTCATTCCTGGATGTCAAGCGCAGGTTGTGGGAAAAAGGTCTCAAATTCGCCATGCTTTTCCCTGCACGTCTGCGAGTTGAGATCAATGGGAAAACCCGCTTCTTTGACCTACCAAAGGTAGCATCTGACTGGCTAGACAGCTGGAGAACCTCACCGGAAAGAAGCTTCAACAACCATTGAGATTGATAATGAAACTTCAGGGGAAAGCTTTTGATGGCTTTGAACCGCCTGTTTCCTCTACAATCTGAGCTCCAGCCACACACTCTTGGCGCATGAAGATATCTAACTATACATCGAAGTACTGAAATCTTTAATAGTCTGTGGTCCGGGTATCCACCATGTACTGCACCTGTAATCTGTAACAGTAGGAAAGGGGTTAATGGGGCGCTAAAGCCCCCCCCCCCACGTTCTTCTTTTAGTAGTATTGCTGGGCGACAGGCACTCTGCATTCAAGAATCATGGGCAGTTCTGGGTCCAGAGTGCAGTGGAGCAGGGTGGGGGGTTGTTGGGAGGGATTGTTTTTTCTTGTTTGTTGTTTTTGGCGTTCGACGGTATAGTACATAAATGTGATGCCAATAGTTGCTACCTATGTATATGTCAATGGGATTACAGTGTAACAAAGAAGTCAAAATCTTAAATTGGAATGTTAACGGACTGGGGGATAAGATTAAGAGAAGTGTTGTATTGCAATATATTAAGAGACTATCACCGGACATTGTACTACTCCAAGAAACCCACCTCATAGGCAACACGTGCAAAGCTATGCACAGATGAGGTTACTCAATGGTGGCACACGCGGGCTTTGCATCTAACTCCAGGGGGAAGGCATAATGCAAAAAAAGTCATTCCCTCTATCACTCACGTCCACATGTGTAGATGATCGCTGCAGATATATCGGGGTCACAGGCACATGGGAGGGCCGAATCATCACTTTCATGTCAATATACGCACCTCCAGGGATGCAGGCTGTAACATTCACTGACCTCAGTGCTGTGCTGCTAACTCTGCCTGACGGGCACCTGGTGCTCGGCGGCGACTTTAATTCAATAATATCGGGCTCACTAGACAGACACACCCCTCGCACAACCCCCCCAAGCCGCTCACACTTTTTCCAGTTTTTTGGAGGCGATGGGGCTGATAGATGGATGGAGAACATACAATCCAGACAAGATTCAACACACTTTTCATTCTGGGGCACACAACAGTCTCTCCCGCTTTGACTACATAATTGTCCCAAGTCCACAAGTCACAGATATCTACGAGATCCAACATCTGGCCAGAGGCATCTCCGATCATTCCCTTCTATGGGTCAACATAGTTCTAGACCACACACAAGTGGCAGGCGCTGCCCCTATAAATCCCTGGTACTTCAAAAATACGGAAAGACCCAAGTAAATCCATCAACGATTATTTCTTGGAGAACGAACACACCGTAGAGTCCCCGCAAATATTATGGGAAGCCTTTAAAACAGTGGTCCGGGGCCAAGCGCTTTCCCTAATAGCGGGATCCAAAAAGGACGGTAAAAGACATCTCTGACAAAGAACAAGAGATTTACCGTCTCGAACAAGACGTTAACTCTGATGCCACCCCTGAGGCCCTCCACTCCCTCAGTTTACGCCAGGAAGAATACCGAGCACTGGTCACTGACCGTGCCAAACTAATGGGACAAGACAGGCTGGGCTGGATATATGACTGGGGAGACAAGGTTGGCAAATTAATTGCCTGGTTGGATAAAAAGGAGTATGCCAGCAGGCTCGTACCAGAACTCAGAGTCGCTGACATGTGCCCCATAACAGACCCCCAAGACATAGCCAATCACTTTGCAGCCCACTTCCACACAGTATATGGCTCGGTGGCGCCATACCCTGAGACAGAATTCTCTGACCTTGTTAAAGATAGCTCCCTTCCTACGCTCTCAGACACCGACCGAACATTTCTGGATAGTGCCCTAACTGCTGACGAAATAGCAACCGCAATAAGAGCGCTGCACTTGGGAAAAGCCCTAGGCCCAAATGGTATCCCAATCGAACTTTATAAGCTCCATCCAGATAAGTTAGCCCCATATTTGAAGTCCATGTTCGAAGACAGCCTTAAGCAGGGATAACTGCCACAAGACCAGAGAATTGCAACCATTGTTACAATCCACAAGGAAGGGAAACCCAAAACTGACTACGCCTCTTATCGCCCTATATCATTGCTAAACGCGGAACCCAAAATTTTAGCTAAAGTGCTTGCCAATAGACTGATCAAGGTTATAGGGGGCTTAGTACACCCGGATCAATCGGGATTTATACCAAGAAGGAACACTGCTCTAAACTTGCGTAGAGTGCACAGGGTCCTGGACAGGGTACCGACCATACGTGAAGATGCAATCAGTCTCCCTAGATGCCACTATGGCATTTGATACACTGGAATGGCCTTATCTTTTTGCCGTACTTCCAAAACTGGGATTTGGGCCGTCTTTCTGCCGCTTCAGCCCTTCACACTTAGCTGGGAGACCCGCCAGGGGTGCCCCCACCTTTATTGTTCACTTTGGCCCTTGAACCTCTTGTGGCATGGATCCATAAGGATGTAATGATCCGTGGCATGCGATGGTCGGCAGACTAGGAATACCGTATCTGCAGATGATATCCTTCTGTACCTCACGTCCCCCAAGAGATCCCTCATTGCAGTATTCGACATCTATTGGGCAAAGTGGCCTTATTTAAAATTATGTCACTACCCTGCTACCTATATGCCCTGCAGAACTCAGCTGACCCTGTCCCAAACTCGTATTTTACAGAAATTGAAGAGCTCCAGCGAGACCTCCTCTGGGGAGGGAGACCACGAATTGCTTTGAAAAAGCTCACACTCAGCTGGTACGACGCCGGAATAGGATTACCCGACATTAAAAAATATTACTGGGCAGCGCACCTTACAGCGATAAATCATTGCACGTACGGTCCCCCTGACAACCCTGGGTTCCTTATGGATCGTTGGCTTCTCCCAAACGGGACCTACTCTTGCGCGCTATACTCTAAACCAGACAGATACCCACTCACTGGCCCCACCAACCACACAGTTCAAATCTGGCATTCCGCAATTAAGTCGCTCAGCTGGAACAATAGGTTGACTCTCGCCACGCCTCTGTGGGACTCTCAGAAACTCGGATACCTGGGAAATTCCAAAGGTTTTGACAAATGGGATCTAATCGGCATCTCCCATATTAGGGACCTATGGGGCACAGGGGGCGTGAAACCCTTTAACGCTCTCCAAAGTCAATACGCGCTGGTAGATTGAGTTTTTTTTATGCCTACAAATACGGCATGCTTTGCAAACAGTATTGTCCCGTAACTTCACTCCACCAGATAGCTCCCCATTAGAGGACAGGCTGCTGGACGGTCACCTGCCTGAAAAGGCTATTTCCCATACCCATCGAAAACTCATTAATAATATGGAAGACCCCCTACTGGCACTACGAGACAAATGGACTGGGGACAGAATTGAATTAGACGATGAAAGTTGGCAGGAGGCGGTCTCCTCCCCCAAAACAGCTGCTATCCCGGCGCGACTCAGACTGGTGCAACTAAAGATCCTGCACAGAACTTACATAACTGGTCCCCAATTGGTACACATGGGTGGGCTGACGGACGGATCGTGTAGGCGGGGATGCACACAAATGGGCACGTTTATACACATACTATGGCACTGTGAGCCGATCCAGGAGTATTGGCATAACATACACGCAGTCATGAGTGAAACACTAGAGGTAGAAATCAAACCGGAAGTGCCCAGATGCCTCCTTAACATCTGGGAACCTACCGACCTCAACACCTATAACACGCAATGGGTCACACTCGGCTGCATGATCGCCAAGAGAAATATTGCGCAACTCTGGGGAGCCTCACATACACCCACGGTTACAGATTGGAAGAAAGACCTTGACTGGTGTATGCTAAGAGAAAAGACAGTTTACGCAGCCCGTGGCTGCCCCCGAAAATGGGCTAAGAGATGGCCCCCTGGAATGAATACCGTGGCAACATATGTACCCCTCCCCGTGATGTTGACAGTGAAGATCCCCCCTCCCCATAAATTCTGACGAACTATACTACTGTATTTGTATGCATATCTGGTTTCGCTGTAAATCCCCTTATTGACTATTGTGAAACTACCTCTATGTCGAGTCTGTTTAATAAAAAGATTTATATTTTTTTTTAAATGCAGCAGCACGTGTTGCCATACAGTAAAAAGCCCATTTCATAGGTTGACTGGTCATCCATTGGTTTCTTATTACTATGTTTGGGTGTTAAACTGATACTAATGAGGAGCAACCTATTCACTAACATTGTTAACTAGTGTCATATGAAGAAATAATGAAGCAATACTATCACAAAATGTACTGCATAATTGAGGGGGGTTTACAGCATAGTTTACTGGATGCTGCCGCATAATTTGGCCATCCTCTGCTGCATAATTACAGGGCCTATAGCCTATGCACCAAGCAGAAGTGTGTTGCAGTCGTGGCTCTACTAATTTAATCAACTGTTGTTCCTGGACAAATAATAATGTCCCTGTGCCTCGTTCAGTGATTTACCATTGTGACAGCACTTTGAAACAACCTGATAGGGCATTACCTCAGTACAGGTCCTGTGTATAGGTTTCATTCATTAATTTAAGACTGCTCGCATCCCAGTAGCTGAAGGCTGTATTGAAGCTGCTTTGTGCAGGATGTCTTGTGTGCTGCAACGCCTCCCTGTCTGCCGTCCACAAGCATCTCTTGCACACCTCACCAAGGGCTGAGAGTTGCTTGTCCTTTGAATAGGTTAAATGTGCGGGACAGTGGGTGTCCTGCGGTGCCTTTGTGTGGGCAGTGCGAAACCATGATTAGCCTGGAAGAGGCCCTTTGTTCCAGAGCCTCCCACGTATGATGTAGCCCTGCAAGGCAGTGTGGCAAAGCCCAGGGAAATGATCCCCTTTGCTTATTACTGCCAGAGCTACACACGATTGCGAGGCCTAGGGCCTTGCAGCGCTACACCACAGTTGTGAGGCCAAAGGCAGGGGGCCTTAGAGGTGCGGGCCCCATGTTGGTGGGCTGGGCACGGGGCCCTGGGCAGCTGCCCACGCTGCCCATGCCTAGCGCCGGCCCTGGTATAAAGTACCCCCTGCCGTACATGGTCAGGCTATTGCAAGTCACCGAGGAGTACCATAACCATGTAAAGGAATGAGGCCGAAGGCAGAGTTTCTTTATAAGGGTATGGAATTCCAAGGTGACCTGCAATATCCTCATCATGTACGCCAGGGGTACTTTATCCCATATAATAAATAGTCAGACCATCACCTTTCCCACAACTCACTTAAAACCATGGTGCTTAGCTCTTTCATAAGAAAGAGCAAGCAAGTTTGCCCACTTTTTGAGTAGTGAGCCTGTCTTCACTTCCTTGTATTTACACCTTCCCTCGAGGGAGCCTTGGACTGCTCAGACCAAGCTAACCCCAAGAGTCAAGTGCTGAAGGGGTATTTAGCACAGCTGCTCAGACTCCACAGTAAGTCGTGCCGACACATTGGAAGTAAAAGGCCTAAACCCTCTCAGATGGGCCTGGTAACCCTTGCTTGCCTCAAAGACTTCTGAAAGGGGTTCCAACAACCATCTTTCAGATTGGCTGGCTTCTGTCCTTTACCGGCTCACTTTTATGAAACTACCTTTTTCACATAGGCACTTCATGAGAGTGCACTGTTTACCAGCTCTCTTCCCTCTGTGCTGCTCCCCCCTCGGATAAATACCCGCTCCCATGCTCCGTGTTGCAAGTTCTCTCGTTTTCTTCTCCCCCAAAGTCCATGCCTTCCCACGCTCTGTTTTCCTTTCACTTGCTGTGCTTCTCCCCCACCCCCTACAAAAACGTTGAGCCCTAGTTATTTTTCATTTTTTAAATTAACTAATCCATTCTGGATCTGTAAATAAAAAAATGGCACCCACGTCAGTTTGTAAGCGCACATGCGTTATAATACGCATCTCTCCACCTACAATAGGACTTAACCGCTGCGGCTCCAATATCGTGCCTTATTTTTCTTTTTGGGGGGGGGGGGGGGGACTGCTGTTCAGCAATGTCAAAAGGCACTAGCAACGTCACTAGGTGCCAATGACGAGACCTACTAGCTTTGCCACTGCTTATTACTTCCTGATCAGGTTGCCTTCAAGTCCAGTAACACGCTAGGTTAATTTATCAATAAATGTCTGTACTTTACATGTATATTTAGTGCGTAATTTGAGCCGGTGGGGGGCACCAGCACTTATTTTAGGGGACTGGCACTTATTTTTTCGCATCGAGTATTGTTGGTGAGCAAGAGGGAAAAACACACAGCAAAGAAGGGGGGAAGAAGAAGGAGGAAAGCCGTCACAAAGGAGGAAAGCAGAGACCTGCAAGAGTGAGATAAATGGGAAGGGAGTACCTGCCAGTGGATTAAAGGGGTACGAGATAGATTCAAGAATACCAGTCTTGGTTTTCCGTACGCTAGCGTTGAATTGCACTAACCGCTGGCTTCTGAGCAGAGCTTTGGGGACCGGCACTCATTCACTTACAAATTAAGCACTTTGTATATTGTATTCCTCTTCATGCACTGACAGAATAAAAAGATTGCTAAAAAAGGCGGTACATATGCGTTTGTTATTTGTATAGCTAACCTGAGACAAAGGTAGCAGAGTGCATTATTAGGGTCAAAGGCCAGGGTACAGTCAACACATGATGTGAAGAACTGGCTGATTTGCAGACTGTATATTGAAAACGTCATCAGACTAGTGACAACGGCATTCTGCAACCATTGGGAAACTGGTATGTCGGGGCCACAATCCCGCAAAACCTGTCAATATATTACACTGCCAGCGGGCACCGTAAAAGCGGTCACAATGCTTATATAAGGCAATGTGGGGGGGGGGGGGGATATGTCTCGGCCCCTATAAACTCTGAAAACATGATGGGAGGAGGACTTGGGGCTCCCATACCCTAAAAGACTGCGCAAACATCCTAGAAAGGGTGCCAAAGGTATCCAGAAATGCCTGATTTAAACTGATTAATTGCTTTATCCCTCATAGGGCATACCTTAACCAAGGACATATAGATAAATACTTCCATGTGGTAACTGTGGCAAACCCGAAGTGCGAGGTGGTAGAAGCTGAGCTTGAATCGTATCTCTACAACTACACAGGAATGGATCATATACGAGACGGGGGTGTAAAGCACCTGACGTGTGTAAAAAAAGTGAGGCAGGTGCGTGACACGTACTTTGTCCACCATGTGCCGAAGTATCTGCGCACTAGCCCGCCTCAAGTTGTGTCTAAGGCAAGGACAACAAGACAAACTCCCAGGGTGCACGGTGTTAACTGAAGCCTACGGCTGTGTTTGGGGGCGCGTTGTTCCGGGTGCCACTGCGCTTTTGTGGTAACCCTGGTGATGGTCGAGGCTCTCGACCCATGTGCCTGCCCAGGATCGGGGGGAGGGGGGGGGGGAAATGTATACTTCCATAGGAATTGGGCTCTTCCCCAGTACCCACGGGCTCCCAGGTTGCCCGGGCAGAGGCATGCGAAGTTTCCTAATTTTCGCTATCAGTGTCCCTCTTCAGGCACGTAGAGCCGCTCCTGCGCGTGCATTTAGGGGTACCTGCCCTTTCTCTGCGCACAGCGCCCACTTTCCGTCTATACATACGCCCCGGCACCATGCCGCTGCGGCAGTGCCCACAGGGACCCCCTCACCTCAGACTGCTCCGCAGACACCGGACCTTGCACTCAACTTCCAGCTCAGTGTAAACTCTGCACCGGCTACAACCGAGCCCCGCCCGGGAAATCAACCAGCAAGAGCCCCACCCACGGGAAGCCGGGGACCTGCCCCCGAGAGTCCTGTGGTCACGAGCCCCGCCCAGCTCCGGGTCCACACTCCCCAGCACTAGACTGGCCGTTGCTGTGCGCCTCCGTACCGCGGCCATGTGCTGTGCCTTCCTCGGTGCGAGCCTTCGCCCTTCTTCTAAACCGGAGCACGAGGGACGCCATGCACTTTCTAAGTGACTCCGGCAGTGCGTAACTCCAGAGCCGTCCCACGCAGCGGGAGGTCTGGGTCTGTCCCTGTGGATCTGAGGTCCTCCCTGGGGCGTTCCACTCCGCCCCCTCGAAGCCTCGGGCCCACCCTTCTCAGGATGGGTGTCACCAAGATTGTGCGCCTCTTCGGTGAAATGTCTGAGCTTCCTCTGCCCGGTTCACTCCTCGTTGGAACCGGTCTTTCCTCATTCCCACACAAGCCCTCCACTTCCCGCCCCTATGAGGGCTGTCAGACGAGGGCTAGAGTGGGAACCGAAAGCAGCCCCGAGGAATTGAGTACATATAAAGCTGTAAAAGCGAACTCCGACCATCTCGATCTTTTTGGGGTGGCCTAATGTTAGAACATTTTGAAACGTACTAAAACGGCAGTTGCTTTTTTTTTTTTTAAACAATGGACTTCTTTTCACCAATGAATCAAAAGAAGGGGTGGGGGAGAGGATAAGCTTGGTTCGGCCTCCTCTACAAATAACTTTTGTGTGTGTGTAAAAGGACCCAGTTTTGTCATGAACGAAGATACTCTCCTCATCAAAAGAAACAAGCATTTGCAATGCAATAGGTCTCGCATTAGGAAAGTTTGAGCTTTTTGTATTGTAAATTGACTAATTTTTTATTTATGTGTTGGTATTGAAAATATTGAAATTACTAGCTCCCTCATGTACAATGTCAATAGTTTTAACTGTTGCAAATGTAACACCTATAGCAGTGTCAAAGAGCAGTGTGGCTTGGGCTGGAGTTCCAGAACAATGCAGCATCACACAGACAAGTGTGCAGGGAGAAAGTTGTGTAAGATGCCTGCGCATGGGGCTGGACCTCAAACAGCATCACACAGCTGAGTGTGCAGGGAGAGAGCCGTGTGGATGTCTGCACATGGGGCTGGTGTTCAAAAATACTGCAGCATCACACAGCCGAGTGTGCAGGAAGAAAGAGACAAATAGATGCGTACGGAAAGGTCTGGAGTTAAGTGACACTACACCATGCCAAAACTGAGGGGGGGGGGGGCGCGAGTGGCTGGGATGGTGCGTGAATTTTAAGAACCTTTAAGTTTCAAAAGTCTGAGCGTGAAGGGGGAGAGCTGTTTGGAAGTCTGGACGCGGGCTGAAGTTCCCAAATACAACAGCATCAGAGCTGAGTGTGCAGTCGCAGAGCGGAGTGTGGCCTTTTATTTTGGGAACTGCATCCTACCAAGTCCGAATCTGGAGAGGTAGAGCTGTGCATGTGGTGTGGGCAGGGTGATTTTCGGGAACAGCACATTATGATCACAAAGATAGCAGGAGTGTGTGCGTGCTTGCAAAGCGTGACCGCTGTCTGAAGAGGGGGGTACTACAAGGCAGGCAGGTCGGTTTATAAATAACCCCATGGTAACAGCTGGCAGATGAATCTGTACAACAGCTAGAGGCCCACACACCACAGAGCAGCAGTCCGATACAACTGAGTAAAATGTACATTATTTTGCTACAAGGACTACTTCTATACACTGGTTTGGCACTACAGCGCCCCATCCGGCACCTCTCATGTTACCAACCATCTATTTAACCTCATCAACGGCAAATGACAAAGTACACTTTATCAATAAGTACTGGCATTCAACACTAAATACAGCTAAATAAAGGTGTTATCACCCAGGAGACTCCGAGGATAAAGTGTAACAAACAGGAATGTCTTTCAGCAGGAATCTGGTGGAGAAGGAAGGTTTATGTCCGTATCCGGGTCCCAGGGGGCAAGATCTGTTTCACCAACAGCGTTTAAATGAGGTTCTTGAAGGCGACTGAGATTAGTTTTGGGATGAACGGAAGCATATGAATTTCCCCAAGTACCCCGAATGATCTACTTCTAGCGGTGTTTAAGCAGCACACCGAGATCCCGTTTCTGTCCACAGGTCATAAAAAGTAATGACGCGAATAGTGAAATGACAACAGCCACTATAAGGGAGAATGTATGGACGTGTGACCGGCCTAACACATTAAGCCACAAAACTACACCGACAATAAATAACAAGCGGCCGCGAAAGTGAAAGTGATCGCAATCGCGATCAGACATCAAAGCGGCCGTGTGCGGCCGCGAAAGTGAAAGTAAACGAATGCTTTCAGGCTGCCAAATGGTGCGCGCGCCCGGAGCACATGCACTGTAGTTGGCGGCCTGAAATGCATTCGTTTCCACTTCCAAATGTCCCTTACTATAAGTCTCGCCAGAGCAGCGCTAAAGCGCTGTCTCAGGCGAGACCTAAAAAACGTTTTTCTTGTAAGACCCTCACCCACCAGGGTCACCCCTAGGTGGCATGCTTCATCATCGGGTCCATCCCGCTCCATCGGATCGGGGCGTGCTATGACCCACGGATTACGTAGGAGCAATATTTTCTTATACAATGATAAAGGTGATTATTAGGGGTGACGGGGGTGGTGGTGTAGTTTAAAAATACCAGGCTGGTAGGCTATCCTCTTTCCCCCGGAGAAACCATGAAGCACCGCTAAGTCATTATTTATACAAGCAGTGACTGAAGCCCAAATAGGTGGTAAATGTATATTTTTACATTTCTTGGAATGCAAATAGTGTGCTTTCATTGAGAAGAAATATGAGTGGAACCAGGGAACTGGATTCCCTAGGTCCCGAAGAAAAGCTAATTAGGGGTATGGCTTGAAACATGTTGACCTTTAGGAAATCAGTATTTATAGCCTGCTTTTTTCCTTAATCTCCCCCTATCTTTTTTAGGTCTCGCCTGGCTATCGCGTAAGCGATCGCACAGCGAGACTTATGTAGGGGCTTCAGAAAATGCTCCCAAAGGCTTCCCAGGCGGATCGGGTGGCGGTTACGCGCACAACCACGCGCATTCCATTTGCCACCAGCTACTTCCTGCGCGTGCGCCGCCTCACGCATTCAGAGAGATTTAGTAAGGGGCAAAAGACCTTAGGAATGCGGTTTATGGCCAGTGCATGTGAGGCATTCAAGCGCGAAGCTGGCATCTGGCATCGGACTTGAAAGCAGCAGACTGCTTTCGCCAGCGCGCGCTCGGCCTCACTTCCTGCATCCCCTCTTACAACAATTAACTTTCGTTATAACTCACACCCCATATGCTCGTTCCCTCCCACCCTACCTTTGATGTCCGCTTTTCTTGTTGTTTACAAACCACGCCACACACTGCTGCACGCCACACACTGCTGCACGCCGCACACTGCTGCACGCCGCACACTACCGCATGCCACACACTGCTGCGCACACTGCTGCATTACACACTGCTGCACGCCGCACACTGCTGTACGCCGCACACTGCTGTACGCCGCACACTGCTACACGAAACACTGCTGCACGCCTCACACTGCTGCACTCCTCACACTGCTGCACGCCACACTCTGCTGCACGCCACACACTGCTGCACGCCACACACTGCTGCACGCCACACACTGCTGCACGCCACACATTGCTGCATGCCGCTGCATGCCACACACTGCTGCACGCCACACACTGCTCCACGCCGCACACTGCTGCACGCAGCACACTGCTGCACGCCGCACACTGCTACACGAAACACTGCTGCACGCCACACACTGCTGCACGCCACACACTGCTGCACGCCACACACTGCTGCATGCCGCACAATGCTACACAAAACACTGCTGCACGCCACACACTGCTGCACGCCACACACTGCTGCACGCCGCACACTGCTGCACTCCACACACTGCTGCACACTGCTGCATTACTCACTGCTGCATGCTGCACGACACTGCTGCACGCAGCACACTGCTGCACGCCGCACACTGCTGCATGCCTCACACTGCTACACGAAACACTGCTGCACGCCACACACTGCTGCACGCCACACACTGCTGCACGCCGCACACTGCTGCACGCCGCACACTGCTGCACTCCACACACTGCTTTTATGCGAGTTTATGCTACTGACATTGTAAATGACAATGCCTTTTATTTGTTTTAAAACCAAAACATAAATAAAAAGCATTGTAATTTTACAATGCCAATAACTCAAACTCTTATAAATGCGAGACCTATTGCATTGCAAATGCTTGTTTAACCATACCGACTGGAGGTAGGAATAAAATAGGATATACCTACCAGCCAGGTATTTGTAAACTACACCTCCACCCCATCTTCCCCCTCATAAACACCATCTTTTATCATTGTATAAGAAAATAGTGCTCCCATGTAAACCTTACGTCGCAGCACGCCCTGATCTATAGCAGATCGGGATAGACCCGATGATGACGCATGCCACCAAGGGTTAACCCTGGTGGGTGAGGGTTTTACACGAAAAACTTAGTTTTTTTCTTTTCTAGTGGAGAGTTATCTTTGTTCATTATAGAACTTGGTTCTTGTTTTCACCAAGCCTTACTTACACACACTGCATAGGATCTTTGGTGTAAACTCAGGACTAGGCCTCAAAACCATCTTTTCTGGAAATATCCTCATATCTGAAAAGAGCCCTGTCACCCAGGGGAAGCGCCCAGATAGCACCGTGGGCGGACCGGTGAAAGTGGAGGTCTTGCGGGCGCTGCTGCCGGCCCGACCGGCTCTGACAGTTCCCCGCTATTGGATTGAGCGGAGGGTGCATGCGGCCAGCCTTCAGTGTTCCTAGACTGATAACGACGCCCAGGTGAGCCCGTTCGGCGATGCTGGAGGGCTGGCGGGGGGCCCTGTGTACCCTGAGAAAAATGCTGCAGGCCGCGACTGTTAGGCGGCCTGCCTGACTTTAAAATGGCGGCCCTGCATGACACACTCTGCCAAGACAAACCGAAGCACGGCAAGCAGTGAGACCCCCCACCGGCGCCCACAGCCAGCACCCACAGCAGTGTCTGCCAAGGCTTGAAGATCGGCAAGGATTGGTGTTCCCACAAGCAGCATCAAAGAGAACCGGCCTGACTGCGCCAGGGAGGGCGTCCCATGGTCTCCCTGGGGATAGTGTGAACTGCGAGCATACCGGCCTGAACACAGCCCGCTACTGTGACCTACCGGGGTAGAGCTATTGGCAGCTGAAGACACAGGTACTTGCAGAGGCGTACCACGGCGAGTCCCGGGTGCCAGAGACTGTGCCAACACCCCCGACACCAGGAGGGGCTGACCACCAAGTTGACGACCAGGCGAAGGGGCGCTGCGAGTTTCTCCACTGTCGGGGCGGTGGTAGTCCGACGTCAGGCGCCAAAATGAATCGGTTGCACTGAGCTAGACCATACAATACTGCCTAATACAGAGATCCGCCCCAGCTACCTGTTGAGTGCCCACTCCGGCTACCTACTGGGCAACGCTCGCCGCTCGGCACACCTGGCATCCACAGACTTCCCTACATCCTGTCTCCTTCCTGAGAAATTACCACAGACAAGCGGCACCGACTAGTCACGGCATCGGGAGACGCACGGTTGGTCAAATCAACGCTTCGCCCAGGCGCCAACACCCGACGCGCTTGCGCGGTCCCAGCTGCAGGAATGGGCAAACAAAGAGCGACGGCGACAGCCCAAGGGGCTACCTCGGACGCTACCAACAATCACTCCACGGGGTCCCCAAAGGATGGTGCCACAACATCAGATGTCTCCCTCTCGGCCAAATTGGACAGGGTAGTAGAGCGATCCAGGCTTTCTATGGCGCAGCAACTGGGCACCCTGACAACGGACATTAGCCTCCTCCGTGATGACCACCGAAAACTGTCCGACAAGGTCTCGGATAATAAAAAAGCAGTCACTTCCATCCAGCCCATGGTACAGACTCACCAAGACTCAATACTAATGTTGATAGGCCGCGTGTCCACCATGGAAGAACAAATCGACGACTTGGAAGGGTGCTCGAGACGCTGAAATATACGCATTCTTGGCCTGCTAGAAGTCATTGAAAAGACGGATGCAGTCGAGTACATGGGGACCTGGACTAAGTCATTCACGCCAAACGCAGAGAGGTCAGCGTTCTTCTCCATCGAGCGGGCTCATCGTGTCCCAGCGCGCCGACCCCGGCCGGGGGCCCCGCCGTGCCCAATGCTGGCAAAATTCTTACACTTCAGGGACTGTGATGCGGTGCTGCGGGCAGCCCGTCAGGCTGGGCCACTTCGGGTAGAGAACAGAACCATCATGATCTTTCCTGACTATTCCTGAGCGGTCCCGCGCCAAAGGTAGCCTTTCCTGGAAGTGAAACGGTGTCCACGAACAGCAAAGATGATATACTCCCTGCTATTCCCCACCCGCCTTAAAGTCATACATGGGGATACCACTCACTTCTTCGCGACCCCGTAGGAGGCACATGACTGGATGGACCAGCACGGCACCGCAGGTCCATGTACAGAGCGTACCCATGAGCAGCACACTGGAACACCAGGACCCAGAAGACAACGCTCACGGCGTCGCAACCGACAGGGCACCTCCAACTCGCTCCCACGCACCCTGGGGTCCCCAGACCTGGGACAAATAGTTCAAGAGAGACGGAAGGCCTTGAAGGCGGTGGCGAGCCTCCGCCCCACCTCCCCTGCAACGGACATTGAGCGGGCTCCCCACCTATTCACATCAGAGGATGAAGGAGACAGCGAAACAACGCAATCTGGAGTGGACTAGGTGGCCTTGCCCTTGGTCACCCCGCGATCAGCTGATGATCTGATATAAATGGACATTCGTCACCGGAAGAAAGTACCGGGGGGGAGGAGATGCCTCTTCGGCATCGGCACGGGCGATCTCATTGCCTGCGTGCCCACATGCCACCTTAGGCCTGGTTGGCCATTTATCCACTCAAGCAGACTAGCGAGCAGCCATTAACTTGCGCAATTGGAGGGACAGCTTAGAGCTCGAAACCTGCAGGAGAGTCCCGGTGCCCCCACAACCCTACGTACCATACACAAACTGGCACCATCACTATCCTTACACTGAACGTGCGTGGAATGCATACCGCGCGTAAACGGTACTCAGTCTATGCTTACATCAAGCGCCATCACGCACAAATTGCATTCTTGCAAGAAACGCACCGTACGGCAGGGGAGGTGACGAAACTGCGTAAGCAATGGAGGGGAATCATATGCGCTACTACGTATTCGGCCTTCGCTCGAGGCACCCTTATATGGGTATGCCCCGGCGTTCCATTCCAGGAACAGTCCCATACCATTGACCCAGATACGTTCTCTTGCAGGGACGACTGGACGGCCAAGCAGTACTATTGGGGAGTATATATGGGCCCAATGTCGACCAAAGTAAATTCTGGAACACACTTTCCACCCTATTGAGCACCTGGATCTTAGGAGGGGACTACAACTGCATACAAAACATAACACTGGATAGATCCCACCCCCCATCCGACGTCTCCCATAGCGACGTAGGCTAAGCGATTTGCGACATGGGCGCACCATTGGTCCCTCACGGATGTCTGGCGCACTCGGAATCCCACCACTGGGCTTTACTCATTCCACTCAGTGCCACATGACCTCAGAGTGCGCTTGGACAGTTTCCTTTGCTCCCCCGCTATCCTGCCTCTCATTTCAGATATGGACTACCTGGGCAGAACCATATCAGACCATGACGCTCACACACTCACGATGCGATGGTGCCCACTACACCCCCCTGTCCCTACATGGCGTCTCCCCAGGGAATGTCTTGACGACCCGGTTTTGAAACCAACTCAGGTGGACCATATCAGCAAGTACTTACAAGAGAACACTGACACTGCCACCACACGTGCGACGGAATGGGACGCCTTTAAAGTAGTTATACAGGGCACATGTATTTGACACATCACAGGAGTCCGTCAGGTCTTGGAGCGAGACATAAAAAGCACAGAGCAAGCACTGGCCGCTCTTACAAAAAAACGGACCCAGACAAAGCCACGCCGGCCCAAATTGTGGCCGCAAAACAGCATATGAAGCGGCGTAAGTAAGCTTGCGCAGGTATAACTTCGCGGCATAAGCGGCACGTGCTCACAAAGAAGGTGACAGGGCGGGCAAGTTACTGGTTTGGCTTGCCAAGCCAGATTCAACCCTCCCACCAATCACGGCCATTCACAATACTCGAGGTATCGTATTATACTCCCAAGACTCAATCATGCGTGCCTTTGAAGAGCATTAAACATCACTATACACTAGCCCTGCTCAGATATCTGAGTAAGCCCTTTCCCAATACCTGGCTCGACACCAGCTGCCCCAGATAGATCGTGACACCCGCCGAGACCTGGACGACCACATCTGAGCGACAGAAATCAGACACGCCATGAAGGCGTTAGCTACCCACAAGGCCCCCAGATTGGACGGCCTCCCACTAGAATTTTACCGCACCTTCGCATCCCAATTGGTCCCCCAACTAGAAAGGCAATTTTGAGCGGCCCTTGATGAAGGCACCTTACCCCAATCCATGTGCGAGTCGTTATAGTGTCTCTTCTCAAACCGGACAGGCATCCCCACCAGCTGGGTTCTTGCCGGCCCATAGCCCTATTGCCTGCAGACTATAAAATCTACGGGAAAATCCTGGCGGATAGATACGCCACTGTCCTTCCACAGTTGATCCATCTGGATCAAAATGGATTTGTGCCGGGCAGGAACACTTCCTACAATATCTGGCAGCTGTTCCATGTACAGGACCAGATCCGTGACCGTTTCCCTCGTGCGGCGTGTCTGGTCCTGGATCGGGAAAAAGCCTTTGATACCCTCTCACGGGCATACTTATTTCGGGTCTTGCAACATATGGGAAGAGGACCTCGCCTCCAGGCGTATACTAGGCTCATATACACCATGCCCACCTCCAGAGTGAGAATCGGCCCCCTCATCTCCGCCTCCTTTTCGGTCTGCCGCGGTACCCGGCAGGGCTGCCCGCTCTCCCCCCTCCTTTTCGCCATGGCGATGGAGCCCTTGGCAGCCTGCCTTCGTGCCGAGGGTGAGGAGTGGGGAATCCCTATTGCCAATTCCATCCATACTGTGTCACTATACGCCGATGATGTTCTCGTATATGTTCGGGATAATGCAGCAGACCTCACCCCTATACTACGCATCTTGCAAGACTTTGAAAGAGTGGCTGGACTCCGAGTTAACTGGTCCAAGTCCACAGTCTACCCCTTGGTACAGGCAATGGCCCAGTGCCAGCTGAGGATGGGTAAAGTTGACCTTTCATGGAGCCCCCAGGCAGTACGGTACCTGGGAGTTCGTTTGTATCATACGCCGCTGGACATCTACGAAGGTAACTATCGAAAGCTGATGGCGGGCATCAGATCATCCATACACTTCTGGAAAGATCTCTCACTAGCAGTCACAGGCAAGATAGCGATCGCCAAAATGATCCTAGTCCCAATACTTCTATATCTCTTTTCCAACCTCCCAGTGGTTCCCCCGTGCTCGTTTTTCAGCGAACTAGATACCCTGCTGGGGACCCTTATCTGGGGCTCTGGCCGCAGGCGCATCGTCCTGGCAAAATTGCAGTTACCTCTCGACCGAGGAGGGCTAGCTGCGCCATCCTTCGAGGCTTACTTCCTGGCTGCCCAATTACAATGGGTGTCCCGCTGGACAGCGGTCCTGGCGCAAGGAGAACTGATCACCATTTCTGGACAACTTCAAACTCCCGCCATCCATCGCATGCTACTACCAAGAGCTGCGCCCCCCGACCAAGCCACTCCAGCAGATGACGGCGCGCGCCTGTCTCGCACGCATCTACAGAATGCATCGTGCGGCACCTCCGTACTCCCCTCTCCTGCCGTTGGTAGGGCTTCCCAAAGGTCGCACACACTACACGGAGAGAATGCTGCACATATGGACGGAACACACCCTGATGGAAGTTGGGAAGCTCTATTTTGACGGACAACTGCAGACATTTGAGACACTCGTGAATGACTTTGAGCTCCCTAGGGGTCAGTTCTTGCTGCATAGGCAGCTCTTAAATGACTGCCGTAAACATTGGCACACAATTGAGGAAGAGCCCCCTACACACCCGGTCCTCCACGCAATCCTACAGATGGGCCCAGGGCGACACCTAGTTACCTGGATATATAAAGCCATACGATCCCGTAAGCAACCCACACTTGCATCCCTCAGGGAACAATGGGAAGCCGACTTTCGCAGGCCTTTACATGATAGGGAATGGGTCAAAGCACTAGCATACACCAAGAAGGTATCCTGCAACTACCACTTCAAAAACATACAATTGCATATCCTGCATCGGTCATATCTCACTCCTGCAAAGCTCCAGAAGTATTTCCCCAAGGGTACCTTCACCTGCCCTAGATGTCAGGAGCCTGCTGCCTCATTTTTTCACATGCTGTGGGACTGTCCGTCCCTCCACAGCTACTGGTGCACCGTCCATACTACCCTTGGAATGGTCACAGGACTACGGGACCTCTACACGTGGGAAGCTAGGGCCCTTGGTATCTGTAAGTGTCACAAGCACATGAAAGTAGAAATGCGCTTTGCCTCCTTAGTGCTCCTCCTGGCCAAACGGTGCATAACTATGCATTGGAAGGCACCAGAAGGTCCACCGCTGGCGGCCTGGGTGGGTGCTGTCAAGAAGTGGGGTGCAGCGGAAGAGGGAATACTACGAGGGGAGGAAGTCCAGGGAATTCGAAAGCATCCGCTCGCCATGCCCTGGGCCATGCTACTTTACTCCTTTACACAAGAAATGGCGACAGTGGCGGTAAGGCGGGGGGGAGGTTCCCCCAGGGCCCCTATAACCTCTGAGGATGCTCGGGAGGGTATGCAATGGGCCCACACACCCAACGGGCTGGATCTAATGGCTGCCAACAACCCATCACCACACCCTCACGCAGACAGCTCCTAGCGTTTTCCCTCCCCCAATCCGCTTCGGCGCAACTACACCATGATGTCCCACAATAGTGCAGCTCTCAGGCGTTCACATACACGTGATCACAACAAAGACACCGTGCATCTCAGTTTTCTACCCCAAGTTTGTTCACGGTTAGAAAAAGGCTGATATTTCAAAACCCATACTAGCCCATGTGCGGGGAAACAATGCACCTCACACTCCCAGCGCAACGTGGCATGTGAGAAGGTTACCTGTATATGGACACAGACCCGTGAGAGTCATCACCAATTCATAGACTGGGTGAAAGGGCTCAACAACCTTCAAACCAAATGCTCTTATGTCACAATATTAAGTCCCCGTGCGGGATCGCTTGTACGCCAAAACCATCGGCGATGAAAGATGTGATGTATGTAATGATATCAAATGCCAATAAACATGTTTTACAAAAAAAAAAAATCTGAAAAGAGCCCAAGCTCAACAATTCTCCCTGAGGAAACTGCAACTAGAAATAACATTTAGTAAGAGACACATTTAAAGGAACATATTTCATATCTACTAACTTTAGTGGCTCAAATGGAGATTTTTGTAGTACTTGTAACATTAATAACAGGTCACGATGGAACCAGGGAAGGAATCACTGCTCTCTTAAGAAACAAGCATTGGCAAAGCCAGTCAGGCTCTCTTATGCAAGAGCTATTGGCAATGTGTTGTAGCCATTATGTACACCAGTGTGGCTTCTGTTCAGCATGGCTAAAAGTTAGTGGTGTGGAGTGGGGTGGGGTAGATTGGAGTAGAGTGGAATTGGGTAGATTGGGGTGAATTGGGGTAGATTGAAGTGTTAGAGGGGAGAGGAGTTGGGTAGCTTGCAGTGGGGTTTGAAGTGGAGTGGGGTACATTGGAATGGATTGGGGGTAGAGTGGGGTAGAATGTCGTAGATTAGAGTAAGGTAGGTTGTGGTAGATTGAGGTGGGGTGTATTGGAGTGGAGTGGAGTGGACTAGATTGGAGTGGGGTAGATCAGGTGGAGTGGAGTGGTATAGATTGGAGTGGGGTAAGTGGTGTGGAGCGAAGGGATGTAGAGTGAAGTGACGTGTTTTGCTATGGAGTGAGTGGCGAAGATTGGAGTAGCGTGGAGTCGAGTGGTGTGTCGTAGATTGTCTTAAAGTTAAGGGGCGTAGATTTGAGTGGCATGTTGTAGAGTGGAGTAATGTAATATGAAGTGGCATGGCATAGAGTACAAGGGCATAGAGTGGAGTGGAGTGGCGTGTGGATTTTACATGGTGTGGTACCACACTGCCATTACCGACAACACATTTTCCTTGAAATGACCATTATATTTGCACTGAGATACAGTTTCACTGTACACAAACGTGAATGTGTGCAAATTTCATCACCTTGTGTATTGATGTATTTTGATTGTATTCAAATATTTGTTTCCACCACACTTCAGAATTACAAAAAAAAAGTGCTTCATTTGTACTAATTCTGATTTATTTTGAAACATCAGCACACTTCTTTTTTTTGGGTGTGCTAGGAAAAACAAATCCTGCACCTTCTCCTCTTACATGGATACTCAGCAGCATTGTCACATAAATGCTCTCACTTTGAAGTCACAGAAAGAAAGGTAAACACCAAGCTATCTCCATTTGACCTTTGTCTTTGAATGCACAGCACATGTGATAAGATAAGAACAATATTTAAAGACCAGTTTATAGAAAGTAAGTGTTGCAGGGATTCTGCTGAGAAACAGAACTATGCCTGGGATCACAGAACATCAATATGGAGGGACTTAGTCACCATACCACTTAAGTATCTATGGGCCCAAATCCAGACTCACAATGCTTTACCAGTCCTCCCAACCTTCCAGAGTGACTGGTAAGTTAGCACCACAGAACACAACACTCTGAACCCTCTATGGGGTCGCAGTAACATTGCCTTTTTTTTCTCACACCCATATGTGAGACACGAAGAAAGCTTACAATATTTATTGAAACAATCATGCTTTATCATGAAGCAACTGTGCTGCAATTAGAAAGCATATACAAGTCAACAATGTGATTAGCCTGATTAATAAACTGTAGACAATGAAAAGGGCAGTCATAGCGAATAACAGACAGGAAAGACTTTGTCACTTATGTAACTCCTTATGTAACTCCTGTATACAAGACTTAGATCATGTCCTATTTGTTTGCCCCACACTACAACCTTTAGGTCGCAGATACATAAGGAATTGTTTTTTTAAAGTACAATATTACTACAGCAGAAGAGGCACGTAACTGTCTGCTGGCACCTCCATCTGAATTAGTTTGTTTTAATTTTTTTAGCCTTTTATAACAATTTTCAAATACATTTTAGAACAGTATCGGTTCATTATGTATGTTTCCGAGCACCTGCACTTTTTCCTATCTTTTTTGCTGCTAGTTATCGAGTACTGTATGCTGAAATTGTATATCTCTGCCTCACTATGAGCTTTTTAATTGTTATGCATATTTTACAATTGTTAGTTATCGCGTATTTCCCCTTGAATTGTATAACTCTGTTTTTCTGCGAAGTTGTTAAAAAATTTCTTGCGCTGTCATTATGCTGCTGGCTATTTCGTACTGTATTGTGGATTGACAAATCCCCGCTTTTTACTACATGGTTTAATCTTGAAAGTTTCTATTATAGCATTAGATTGTAATCTTCGTAAAAGTCCTTTAAGTATTCAATGATGGTAATTTGTTATGGATCAATCTATTTGGCACTTGAAAGGTTCCTTGAATGGTTTCTGTGTATATGCCTTTTCTCTGTTTTTATATGATATGATGAATTTAGTACCGTACAAATTTAGAAAATTCCTCTTTTAATGGATTGTTAAGTAGATTTTTGCCTTTTCTCAGTTTTTATATGATGGGATGAATTTAGTACTGTACAAATTTAGAAAATTCCTCTTTTAATGGAGTGTTATGTTGATTTTTGGATGTATCTTTTTCATTTTATGTGGGACTCTTCATTATAAATAAACGTGTAAACTTGTAAACAAATCTTCCTAAGCCTACCCTCACTTTGGGAGCACAGTGATATATTCGAGAACTCTGGGATCAGTCCCGGGCTCCATACCTGACGGTCATAATCAGTTAGTCTACATCTCAACATGTGCAAAGCAAAAGCGGCCTACTTCGTGTGCAGTTAGGCTAACATAAGGGAAAAACTACAGTGGGCCCTATAGGGGACTCACAACATAAGTTTGTGGAAGGATACAGTAATCAAGTTTTGGGCAAGGTGTGGGACCAACTCAAGCTGGACAGCCTAAAGCAAATAAAGTCAGCAAATAGAAAGCCAGGTAATGTAAGTTACGAACCACAAAGCCAATGGCAAGTAACGGGCAGAATTAATTCCTAGTTCAGCTTTCTGAATGTCTCCAAGATGTCTTTAGCAAACCTGACAGCTGCGCTGTCTGGTAGGCTTTGTCCTACAAAATGTCTCCATAATCTAGTCCACAAATCGGTTAAGACCTCAATATGTGGACTCCTAAAGGCCCAAACCGCTGCCAACTGAGCCCTCTGTTTGGAAACCACTAATCCACAGTGAAATCCATTCTACAAAAAATCCAAAACTGAGGTCAAAGCCGAAGAGATTGGACTTAAATCTCCGACCAACACTATTTAAACAAGCATTTACAATGCAATAGGTCTCACAATTACATTATTTTGAGCTATTGGCATTGTAAATGTTTTTTGTTTGTCCCTTTGTGAAGCAATAATTAAATGTTGTAATGCAAAATGGCAATAGCTCATGTAGTTGTAATTGCGAAATCTATTGAATTCGATTTGTAGTACTGTGATTTTTGTATTGCAATTGGTATTGGCTTTCATTAATTTTTATCATGTTAATTTAATGCATACATTTTTTTAATACTTACTCTTTTTTCAGTAAGGCATGTGAGTGCATATAACAATCACTGCAGATATAGGTGTTATATTACTATTAGTGCCTATATAGGTGGGAGCTTAGTATTAGTTCCCAGGGATGGCCCATCTCTTTTCCTTCATATTTCCTTCTCTTACTCACAGCTATTTGTGGAAGTAGAGAAAATGAGTCTTTGTGAAGAAGAGGAGGGAAAATAAAACTCACCGGCATTAGTGAGCTGGCAAGGCAGTTATTACAAATTAATTGGCTTGGGAATGATGGTTCAGTAGCATAATAAAGCAGCCCCCTCTTTCCTGCCTTTTACCGTACTCTTTTATGGGTCTTTGGGGATGATGCTGTACCTTATAATTTCTTGGCCATGTTATGCCCTGCATTGGGGAATGCAGCAGGCTGGCGAGGCTTAAAAAACTAGCCCTTCCCTTTCTATCTATAGTTTATTAGCGCATATGGCCTCGCTTGTGCAGGGGAATGCAAGGGTGAAGGCTCCTATTTCTACCATATAATGTTGATTTATGGTAACACTGTAAACTAGTGTGATAGATGCCCTGTTCCCATTCACCCCTTACTGGTCTACATTGCAAGAGGAGGATTGTTTATATGAGCTTTGCGGTTTGTGCTCCATATAAATAAACAGCTCTTCCCTAGGTTCCAACAGCTTTTCTTGGTTTTTACCCTGTATCAAAATGGTGGGGGTTGAAAGGTACTGAAACATTTCCATGAGCTGATGTGAAGACCTCTCCTCCTTCAAAATATGTTGGATTGTCCCGTATATGTTGGAGTTGAAAAAGGCATCCACCCTGAAGTTTTGGTGATGATGAAACAGCTTTCTAGTTTTTGTGTCAGTGTGGAAACGCTCTCATGTTCTTGTAGTGAGACACCTTTTAATCTACTGGTGTGTCTCCTGTTCATAGTATTATGAATATAGGTGGGCGTATTACTGCAGGCACTTACCGGTTTTCAGTGCAGTACATCTAAATCCACATACATAGTGTACTCATAACTATATAAAGTAATAGTCCCTTACACCTACATCTGCAGTCATTAATCTTACACCTATATACATAAGATAGCCATTCAGACCTGGAAGAATATTAACTGTCCTAATTTTGATAATGCCCTGACAGACTCGGTCCCAAATCTGTCCACTAACATAGAGGAAGCCACAGCAGCCTATGAGGATTGGACCAATATTGCTTGTCACAAACTGGCCCCTGTTAAATGGTGCTCCCCCAGACACAGGCTGCCCTCCACCCCTTGGTTCACACAGAATCTTCAGGAGCTTAAATCAGAGTGCAAGAGGCTGGAGCATCTCTGGAGAAAGGGGTACAGTTCGACCAAAAAGGAAGAGTATAGAGCTAGTCTTACAGCTTATAAAAAAATTCTTCAAGAAGCAAAAAAGGCTTATTTCTCTGAACAGATCGCAGAAGCAAAGTCCTCGGCGAAGGAACTCTTTAGAACAGTAACCAATCTCATGACTCCCCCAAACCTATCTCTCATAGTAATCCAGAATTCTGCAATACCCTAGCCTCTTTTTTTCTAAACAAAGTGGAAGTCATTTTTTCCTCCTTTAGCAAACAACTGGGCGAGGCTAGTGACCGGGCTTTCGGGACAACAGTAACCGATAATGCCCCCACACTTAACATCTTCACCCCATTGGTGAACAAGGAGGTTACCAATCTGCTGATGGGGTGCAGATCCGGTTCCCCCAAGGACCCTTGTCTGGCTGCGGTAATGAAAATGTCCTCGGAAGTCATTTCCATTACCCTTACCCCCCCTACTCAACCTCATAATGGGGACAGGCCACTACCCTTTATCCTGGAAAACGACCTCAATCCTACCACTTATTAAAAAAACCTAATCTAGAGCCAAGTGATCCAAATAGCGACAGACCCATCTCCCGTCTCCCTTTACCGGCTAAAATCAGATTACAGATGGTCCAGAATGCGGCAGCCAGGCTGCTTACGGGTACTCCGATGTTTGTGTCGGTCAGAAATGGCCTACATTACCTTCACTGGCTCCCAATCAAACAACAAGCCCAATTCAAGGCTCTCTGTACGGTCTTCAAGTCCCTGAGGGGGACCGTCCCGAAGTCTTAAAAAAGCGCATTCAGTGGTATGTCCCTGGGAGATCGTTGCGCTCAATGGAAGCAAAGCGGGCGGCCGTTCCTAGGGCGTAAAAGGCCAACTAGAGCAGAAAGAGCTTTGTTCTTAAAAGCCACCAATGCCTGGAACAAACTTCACTTTTATCTAAGGTCTGCCACGGAACTCCTAGCATTTAGGAGAGGTCTGAAGACTTGGCTGTTCTCAGCTTAGTCTTTGGCAAGGCTCTAGGGATGGAGGGTTTTCCAAGTAAACAGTGCTCAGCGCCTGGACACCCTTGGGTAACAGTGCGCTTTATAAACCCATATAACATAACATAACATAACATAAGGACAGTAATTTTATACCTATAATTGCTGTGTTTGTAATATCACATAATCGGTATAGTAATAACAATGTAACACTACTATCTACAGTAATACAAATTGCACACCTATATTAACAGCAATAGTAATCTTATACTTATATCTACAGTGATAATAATGTTACACCTTTATCAAAAGTCATAGTAATTCACATCTATACCTGTATTAATGTAACCTCAGAGGTACATGTGCAGCAATGGGCATGTTACATGTGTATATACAGTCATAGTAACCTCACATCCATCTCCATTGTAATAATATACCTACCTAGTCTGTCTCGATTTTATGTTGATGTAATGTCTTCCCTGTGGGGGAGGTTGCTGGTATTGTTAGTACATTTATTGTGTATGCTGTATAAAATAATTCAAACAAAGGTATACGTGCAACATTTTATTTATCTTTATTGCATTTGAGAGAGCTTACAATTGTTCAAGAATTTCATTTATGCATCCATTTGAAAATAGTACACTCAATGTAATTGGCAAGTGAGGCATTAATGCATCTCCAAAGTCATCAACTTCAATACTGATATGTAGGTAGTACATCAGAATAGTATTATTTATGTCCATAGATTGAAAATGTTCTGTGTTTTCAACTTGCACTGTCACAGTACTGATTTCTTGGTTTGTTTTTTCCAGTCCATATATGGTAATTGTTTTTTTTAAATTTCTTTTTATTTGCAGAAATAAACAAATCAACAACATGGTCAATGGATTCGCATTAACGTCATTCGAACACCGGTGACACACAGAGACAGTATGAGTTAGAGTTTCCTGTGAATTAGCTAGGAGCGGTCAATATGTTAGTCTATGGCCTCCAAGCCGGAGCGGCGAGCCTGCGGGGGCTCACAGATGTAACCTCTGTATTCATTCCATTTGGACCACACCTCCCCCCACTTCCGGGGGCACCCTCGTGCCGTGTATACAGTCTTTTCCTGCAGCATACACCAGTCCATGTCTCTTTGCCATTCGGCCAATTTCGGCGGAGCGGGTGCACCCCAGAGGCGGGCAATGTTCCTTTTAGCCACCATTTGCCCCAGTGTGACCCAGAGTTTCCCTTTAACCGGCAGGTCCGTGGGTTCCCATATGTTGAGGAGGCATCTCTTCGCCTCCGGGCGTATTTCTACCTCCCATACCTCCTGCATGCAAGACACCACCCTCCTCCAGTACCTCCGCACACTCGGGCAGTCCCACAGGATATGGAAGAAGGAGCCGGTCTCTCCGCAGCCCCGCCTGCACAATCCCTCCCACCCCCGTCCCATCGCCTGCAGTCTAGTGCAAGAGATGTATACTCTGTGCAATATCTTCAGTTGTATGAGCCGGAATCTGGCCGAAATTGCCACCTCTCTAGGGGACGCCAGCGCCCATACTCAGTCCTCATCGTCAATCTCAAGTCCATCCGCCACCCATTTCTCTTTTAGGGACCCGAGTGGGTCAGGGGAATTATTGATTAGTTTTTTATATGTGAGGGAGATGGCGTGCTCCGGCATGTGACCACCCAACAACCTGTCCTCGAGTGGGGAGGCCTGTGGGGGCTTAGTTCCTGGTGGTATGTTGGACTGGAGGGAGTGCCTAATCTGCATGTATCTGAAGTATTCAGTGCGGGCCAGGTCGTATGTGTCCTGAAGGTACGAAAAGGGTCTGATCCCCTCGGGCCCCCACAAATCTTTGACCTGTGAGATGCCAATAAGGTCCCAGTTACGGAACCCCTTGGTGTGCCCCAAGCTGCCCAGTCTCTCCGATGCCCACAATGGAGTGGCCAAGGTAAGAGTATCGGACCAACCTAGTTTACGCTGTGCCGCATGCCATATTTGCACAGAATGTTTCGTCGGCCCAGTGAGCTGATGTTTACCAAGTTTAGAATAGAGCGCAACCTCATAGTTCCCACCTGGGAGTAACCATCTATCCATCCCGTAAGCCGGGTCGTTACCGTCACTGTACGATATATGGTAATTGTTATTTGTTCTTCTGGTGGTTCAATGTCCTGCGAAGAAAATATATGGGAAATAATAATTTTTTTTGTTGTTTTTTTTCCAAATTGTAATTGTTTTCTAAACTGTGATTACTTGTATTTCAGTATGGCGTGTTGTATTTAATATTTTTTCTCCATTGGACTCATGTACCGTCAAATGAGTTAATTTTATGTGGTTTCCAATTTGTATTGGAAAGTCAGTTGCTTCTCTCCATAATGTTATTTTCACTGAGTCTGTTGTATCATTCAATGCAATCGATTTCTATTTTGTTTCTTGTCCTCCTATAAATAGTGTTTTAGTTGTTTCTTCTTGCAAGATATTTAAGAATTGTAATGGTTTTCTTGAAAAAAATTAATAAACATATATAGACAATAAAACATGTGATGACGAGTTTAAATATTTTCCAATTAATAACTTTGTAAATTTTTTCAAATACCAGCAGTTAATTATAAAGTATAGGCATATTTACTTACCTTTATGTATGTTTTGTTTGTATTTTGTTTATTAATGTGTTTATATCTATATATATATATATATATATATATAGAATACACAGATGTTGCAACAAGGTTTTTTTGGCGAGTATAGCGGCACAGTAAATTGTGCAACACAGCTTTAAAATATAACATATTGTTTGCTGTAATGTTAAAAAAATTACTTACCTGTTAGTGAGGTTTTGTTGTATTTTTCTTTTTGATTTGTTGTGCGTTAATGTTGATTGTTGTTGGTAGTAATAGTCTTCCTCTTTATATGTTTATGAATGTTTTTCGCAAATAATTTACAGGTATATATGTATATTTATATATATATTTTTATACATCTATATCTATCTATATATATATATATATATATATATATATATATATATATATATATATATATATATATATATATTACCTACTGGCGGTCGCCAGTAGGTAGTTATAGTTAGGACCACGTTTCCATAGGAAATCCGCAACATTCTATTTTGAATAACTTTGGCGCCGGTCGACGAATCCTCGCGAATTTTTCAAAATAGGTGGGGCGCTACGCTCCGCTCCTACCCTGAAAGTCTCGGGGGGATTCGTCAAGCGGGGGCTGAGATAAAAGGGGGGTCCCAAAACGCGTTTTTCCCATGCATTTTTCCATAGGACCTTTAGACAGGGCTACAGCCCGAACGGCTGAACAGAATTACTAGAAATTTGGCAGAGAGGTAGTCCTCAGGTCAAGGAAGTGCCTTTTGTAGGTTTGGTGTAAATCTGTTCAGTAGATTCTGAGAAAATAGCCTTTAAATCAATATATATATCTGAGCCAGCTTACGGTGCGCTTACGGTACGCTTACCGTACGCGTACGGTGGCGTGTGCGAGCGCGATTCTGATTGGCTCTTAGATCTTAGTAAACATTCGAATCGGCCGAAACCAGGAAGCGGCGGCCGCCATTTTCTCTCTCGCACTGAGAGTGATGTTTAAAATATAAAGCACAAAAACATGTAAAGGGGCTGTTTAGACAGCTCCCACACACATAGCAATGTTGAGGGAGTCCCCAAAGATCCCCCAAGGCCAAAAACGGAATTTTTATTTTTTAGCTAATTTCGCCGATTCCGCTTACCGTACGCGTACGGTAAAAAATTATAAAAAAAAAAAAAATATCCACACTCTCCCCACCCCGTGTGCAATTGGTGCCCGAAGGGCACCAATTGTGCATGGCTTATTTAATATTGAGTTAAACTAAAATATTTTAAAAAATAAAAATAAAAAAAAAAATTATCCACACTCTCTCCACCCCGTGTGCAAATGGTGCCCGAAGGGCACCATTTGTGCATGGCTTATAACATATACGAAAAATTAAAATATTACCTTTCAAAACGAAGTGCATCATATGTCCTCCATGTGCGCACGGTGCGCGAAGCGCATCGTGCGTACATGGCCCATCTAGCGTAACGTGGGCACGCGGTGCGCGTAGCGCACCGCGTGCCCACCGTGCGTGCATGGCACTAACTGCGTAAAGTGGGCGCGCGGTGCGCGAAGCGCGAAGCGCACCGTGCGCGCACGGAACGAACTGCGTTCAGTGGGCGCGCACGCCACGAATGGCGTAAAGTAACTTAGCATTTAAAAAAACGTACAAATTCACTGAAAAAACCATAGGTTTCACACACGTTATAGTTAGGAATTAGCATTTAAAAAACCTTGCAAATTCACTGAAAAAACCATAGGTTTCACACATGTTATAGTTAGCGGAAATTTTACTGATAAAAAACCATTGAAATTCCCCCGTTATAGTTAGTGCAGGCAACTATAACTCACGCGACCGCAATCTTCTGCTGATGACATATGTGTCTTTATGAAAAAAAAATATTTGTAATATATGTATAGCTAAAAATGTATGGAAGAAGACATGGGCAAATAAGTGTCTAAATACAGTATTAGCATCAGCAGAGGATTGCGGTCGCGTGAGTTATAGTTGCCTGCACTAACTATAACGGGGGAATTTCATTGGTTTTTTATCAGTAAAATTTCCGCTAACTATAACATGTGTGAAACCTATGGTTTTTTCAGTGAATTTGCAAGGTTTTTTAAATGCTAATTCCTAACTATAACGTGTGTGAAACCTATGGTTTTTTCAGTGAATATATATATATATATATATATAGATATATATTCACTTAAAAAACCATAGGTTTCACACATGTTATAGTTAGGTGGATATTTCACTCGTAAACAACCAATGAAATTCCCCCGTTATAGTTAGTTCAGATAACTATAACTATGGTTTTTTAAGTGAATTTGCAAGGTTTTTTAAATGCTAATTCCTAACTATAACGTGTGTGAAACCTATGGTAAGGTAAGGTAAATCTTTATTCGGTTATAATGAAACAGTGATAACCATAAAAGTACATGCATAAACATATCACAAACAATGTACATATTTTAAAAGGCTCCTTATATCGACTAAAAATGCTTTAACCAAGGTTCGCTCTATGTTTAAAAGTACACTTTAAAAACGTGCTGAGGCATTTCGTAGTAAATGTAGTATTCAAAAATTGCAAATACAACATGGCGGGACGACACCTTCTAAAACCAAGGGTTCTCAGCAGTGGAATTAGCCAGAGGTTACGATGGGTAGAATAATATTTACAAAACAGCACAGTATGCATAGTTGACTGTTCCGACATCTCATCACAAGGGCATAACATTAAACACTCACTCCAATTTGGGTTTTTAGGAAAGGCTACAAGCCTATGAAAGACATTCAGTCTAAAACGTGTCAACAAAAAACGTTCAAATTGTGACTCGACATAGGCCAAGTAGGGTTCCATTTCCAATGTGGTCATGACTGTTAAGGAGTGTTGAACAGATGTTTTGCTTATCTCCTTGCTCAGCCGGGATTCTTCCATATAGCTAAGGGCTTTTATTTTTAAATCTTTCTTCGAGATCTCTGCAATCAATTCGGGGTTAACAAAATATTTGTTGAGGCCTAGATCTGTAAGAAGGTTTTTCACATAGAGCAGCCACTCAATTTTCCCCATATGTTCTAGGGACATACAATCGGCCACTATATCTTTTGTAAGTGAGTTATCTGTTGACGTCCAGATGCGGCGCCACAACAAAAGAGGTTGAATCTTAGCTAGATCTTCAATGTGGGGGATTCCAAGTTCTGCATGGCAAGCAAAGGTCGATGCTCGCTTTGGTGCCATCAGAAGAAATCTCATGAATGTGTTCTCTGCTACCTGCAGAGCGTTGGTGTTTTTATATCCCCAGAGGCCCGCCCCGTAAAGTGCAATGGAATGACACTTGGCTTTATACATGCGGAGAAGCTCTACTGGTGGTCTCTTCCCAAGCTTCTGGGAGAATTTTATAAGAGCGATTATTGCACGCAGAAGTTGGTGTTTGCGAGCCTCAATAGCCGCCTTCCAGTCGAGTTTATCATCTATCATGACCCCAAGATATGGATATTGCGTAGTCAAATCAATTCTCTCTTTAGCGAGGGAAATGATAGTCCTTCCCCTGTTCTTTCCCTTTCCTACCACCATCACATATGTTTTTTTGATGTTTATTTTAAGATCCAAACTACCCATAAAATTTGAGTATCTATTTAAGGCTTTCTGCAACTCTCGCGGGGTACGTGCCAATATTACGGCGTCATCCGCGTATAAAAGCGCAGGCACGAGGCGATTTTTTACTCGTGGGAGGTCCTGGGCCCCTCTCAGCATCTCAACTTCAAGACTGTTGGTATAAAGAGAAAATAGAAAGGGGGCCAGGACGCATCCCTGCCTCACACCCCGCTCTACCTTAAAAAAGTCGGATAGTTCGCCCTTTGTTCCAAAGCGAACCCTGGATGAGGCGTTGGAATAAAGTGCACGAAGGAGGTGTACTAGGTCTGAGTCTATGCCCATATCAAAGAGCACTGACCAAAGTTTTGAATGAGAGACACAGTCAAATGCCGCAGAAAGATCGACATAGACCATGTACAACCTTCCTTGCTTTGCAGATACATATTTTCCCATCAATAGGGCTAGGTTCAATGCCTGTTCAATTGTACCGAACCCCTCTCGGAAGCCGAATTGGACATCAGATAATATATTATGATCATTTACCCACTCCTGGAGACGCTGAAGGACCACTCTGCCCAGGACTTTCCCGAGCGAGTCCAATAGTGAGATTGGCCTATAACAGGTCACGTCTTCCCTGTCTCCCTTTTTAAAGATGGGGACCATAATCGATTGGGTCCAAGACTTAATTAGCCCACGCTTCATAACTGCATCAAACACTCGTTTTAAAATTGGAGCCCATAAATCTAATTGGAACTTAAAAAAGTCAACCGGTACGCCATCTGGGCCAGGGGCTTTTCCGCGTTTACTTTTTTCCACAGCATTTATAATTTCATTCATTTCAAAGTTTAAGAGGATCGGAAATAAACTATTTTGTGTGGTCTGTTCACTTTCTACCGGTGATTCAGTTCCTAATGTTTTACCAAAAACTTTGGAGAAATGATTTACCCATGTTGGGCCCTCAATTGTTGCTTCTACTGTGGGCTGATCACAGGGATCGTTCAAAAAGGGGGTCTTTACGACCTTCCAGAACTGCTCGCTATTTCTGCTCTGGGAGCTCTCATATAATTGATCCCAGAGCGCTTTTTTCAGTTCTTGTTTTCTGGTTTTACAGGCTAGTCGGTAAGACCTCCTTAGACTAGAAATCTCCTCTTGATCTCTTACAGGTTTTGCCAATGCTTTCTTTAAGGATTTATGTGCCAAGGTGCATTTATGGCCGAACCACCCTTTTTTACCGCCCCTAATCCCTTTCTTGTTATCGGTTAAGAGATCCTTTACTTTCTCCATAATTAGACCGAAATTGTGGAGAAGTTCTTCTTCACTGGTATCAGTGTCCAGACACTTCACAATTGCGGGATATACCGCATGGACTACCTTGTTTGTTATGACTGCTGGGTCTATCTTTCCCCAACCTAAGGCATAGCCATTTGTTTTTGCGAGGTAGATATTGTTCTGGGCGAGTGCGGTCATCATCAATTGGGGTGTGATTTGCACCTGGTCAGTAACCAATTCGAAGACCAATGCGGCATGGTCACTTAAAGTGTTAATTAATACTCTAAAATTCTGTGCCTTATTCTCGAATGTTGCGGAAACCAGTATGTAATCGATCGTCGAGTCCCATCCCCTACCCAGATATGTAGCCTGTGGCTGTCTAGTGACATTGTTAATGTCATTTAAAATCACTAGGCCAAGTTCTGACAGTGTTTCATTGAGCAGGTCTCCTACCTTGGTGTGGCGGAAATGAGTCATTTAATTTTCTGCTTTTTCTGCCATACCACAGATATTGGTATTTTTTTTGTCGCAGGGGTGATGATTAAAGTCACCACACCAAACGATGCTTGGGACATCTAATCCTTGCATCTTTTTTATCAGGATTGAAAGTTTATTACGAATAGTCCCAAGTAAATTTACTCTCTCACTTTCTGGTAAATTATCATACATATTTACCAGAATTATTGTCCCGTTCTTCGGGAATGAGAGTTTCAATATCTGATAATTAGGATATAGGCCAAGAGATATTATTTTTAGCCCCACTATAGTATTATTTATGAACACCGTCAGGCCCCCCTTAGCCCTTCCATGGGCACTGGCCACTGCCGATGAAAAGTAGGTTTTATAGCCTATCATGTGGTGTTCGTTAGTAGACCAAGTCTCCTGTAAGCAGATTATGTGATAGTCCTGAACAAAGTCAGACAGACTCCCATTCAATATTTTAGTTCGTAGGCCAGCAATGTTCCATGACATAATTTGTGTTATTATGTCATTATTTGTACTTTTATTTATATGGACTACCTCCGCGACTAATTGGTGCTCTACATCTCCCTTCTCCAGAGATTGATGGGCACAAATGTTCCCCGGAGTGATATTATCAGGTCCTCTAGGCAATGGTGAAATAGATACAGAATAAGAATAACTATTTTCCATTGTTTGCATTACTGCACTAACTAATAATGAGTTATTATTTTCCCTTACTTGCATTTCTGCGCTATCGCTTCGGAGAACAGTATCGTTAGGGGTAATTTGATTTACCGTAGTGAGTTTTTGGACTCGTGCCTGTTCTACTCTGAGTCAGTCTACATTTTCCAGATCACTCAGAACTGAATAATAGTTTCGGGTAGGTAGGTTAAAACTGTGATATGGCTCAAAGCAATTATTCTGAGATAAATAGTTTAGGCGCTGAAATGAGTGTTGAAATGAGTGTTGATCATTAATCGAAGGCCTCCCCCTAGGGTGCGGATTAAGCAGGTAATTACGAGCATTTTGATAGGGAGTTTGCTGGTCTGCTTCTCTCCAGTCAGTGAAGAGGTTTTTTGCGGGGTGAGATTTAGAATGGGAAGCCAATTCTCGTGGGTAAAAATAGTTTACGTAATGCGTTGAGATAGCGTCCCCCCCTCTAGCTTCGTACCAGTCTCCAATGCATCTAACAGCTCTATGGTCCCTAAAGTTGATGATTATCGCATCCCCCTTCTTTTCTTTTGGTCTAGTTCCCACCCAGCTCGTACGTCTCACCATTGGAATTTCCCCATTTATATGGGCGGGAAGTGGTCGATTTTGATTTAACCAATAAATGGTTTTATTTTTTAAAGCATAAAAGTCCTCACTGGTGCCCTCTGGAAGTTCGGGTACCCCTGTCATGATGATAGTGTACGGGGCTGATTCTGGGGGAAGATCGACCCTTCTACTTGGAGGGGTATTCTTAGACTGAATTAGTCGTTCACCATTCCTTACATCCATACTATCTTTTTTACTCATATTGTTTACATCCACAGGGTTACTTTTACTATCGTTTTTTGGGTCTTCAGCATTTCCTGTCATTCCAGGTGTAAATCTACTGTCCACCCTTGTCTCCCCACCTATTTCTTTATTTTTAGGTGGGGGGATAGTTCTACCCATGTCTATAGTATTTTTGGATGGTTTTTCCACTGATTTCCCCCTCCGAGCGGTGTGCATTTTCCTATGAATGCCACTAGTTGATGGTTGTTCTAGCAAGCTAGAGGGAGAGATAGCTGAGTCAATGGTACTAATTTTAATCTGATTTTTTAGGAGTTCGGAAAGGGTCGAATTGTTCCCTTGAATTTGTTTACCCAAATCTTCCAAGTGCAAGCTTATTAATCTTGTCCTCTCTAAGAGGGGAAGTAGGAGGGACTTAACCATGGTCTCAATTTTGGTAAATAATTCACCCATCAAGTCTTGATCAGTGGGGATTTCTATAGTGTTAGAGCTAGAGGAAGGGTTATTTAACACTGCTGGTCCAGTGGGCGTTGAGGGTTGTGCGGGGAATCTAGTCTTCTTGTTTTTAGCTATAAGTGTTTTGACAGGACGGCTTCGTCTCTTTTTTGGGGTATATCTTTTCTTAGGAATCCCTATAGCCGGTGGGGGAGAAATATCCAGGTTCGGTGAGTCTGATAGCCCTGATGTAGTTAGGCTAATTAAATGGTCAGACGAGACGGGCGTGCATGGAGGATTTGTCAGGAGAGTTATTGTTACATCCTTTTCAGGAATAGGGCCTGGTCTCTCAATTATCGCCCCCGGAGAAAGTACATTCCCAATTTTACCCAATGAAGAACGTTTACCGGTTAACAAATCAAAGGATAAATGCTTTTCGGTATCTGCAATTTCCTTCTCCAGAACAGTAGTCACTTGTTTAAAAAATGGATCTATTGTACCGGAGACAGGTCCATTCGAAGTGTTCACAGTTAAGGTACGTGATTTCCCTGCTTCTAGAGACATAGTGATCAACTAACCTGCACAATGCTGTAGAGAGACCTCAATTAAGCAGATCCAAATTGAAGGGAATATACAATACAAACATATGGAGTACAAATGACAGTGAGAATGGGAGGATGTAACATTTACCGCATGGCAGGGGTTAATTAAGTGGTCCGTCCCGTCCTCGGTCGCCCTCGAACGGCCTCAAACGGCCCGCTCTTTGCCCGGTCTTCGCCCCGGACTGCGACCCGCACGCATCCCGCTCACGCGGTAGAAGGCGCAGCTTAAGTAGGAGGGGGAGAAGGGGCCGGGAAGAGGCGCCAGGTGCGATGTCCAAAGGCACCCTGGGCCTCGCAGTCCCAGCGTCGGGTAATGGCCTTTCAGGTAGAAAAGCGCAGAAAATCCCGATATCCCCACTGCTCCTGCAAAGGTCACGGAACACCACAGCAACAACCAGATGGCCAAGTCCTCGCCTGCGAACGGCCCCCGCGAAGCGGGGGTCGTGAGGCGTATTAAAGGAGAGTTAATGAGGGGAGGGGCCGGGAAGAGGCGCCAGGTGCGATGTCCAAAGGCACCCTGGGCCTCGCAGTCCCAGCGTCGGGTAATGGCCTTTCAGGTAGAGAAGCGCCGAAAATCCCGATATCCCCACTGCTCCTGCAAAGGTGACGGAACACCACAGCAACAACCAAATGGCCAAGTCCTCGCCTGCGAACGGCACCTATGGTTTTTTCAGTGAATTTGTACAGTTTTTTAAATGCTAATTTATTTATGTATTATTATTATTTTTATATATTCATTTTACAATAAACTACGTATTAAAATTTTCTTTTTTTTTTTTCGCGATTTAAAAAAAACAAAACTTTCTGCCTTCGGGGTCCTTCAGGGACCCCCTGACAACGGCTAGGGGGTCAGGAACTCTCTACCTGCCCCCTTTTCACGTTCGCCACCTTCCTTTTTCTCTCTCGCACTGAAAACAAACAAAATGACTTCCTGATTTCGACCGATTCGAACGTTGACTAACATGTAACCACCAATCAGAATTACGCTCGCGCACGTTAGGGTGCTCGCACGGTGCGCGATATTTATATGCTTTTAAATGCTATTTTCTCAGGAACTACTGAACAGATTGACACCAGACTTGCAAAAGGCACTTCCCTGACCTGAGGACTACCTCTACTGGCGCCAGTAGATAATTATCTACTGGCGGTCGCCAGTAGATAGTTATAGTTAGGACCGAGTTTCCATAGGAAATCTGAAAATTCTATTTTGAATAACTTTGGCGCCGGTTGACGAATCCTTGCGAAATGTTCAAAACTAATGGGGCGCTCTGCTCAGCTCCTACCCTGAAAGTCTCGGGGTGATTCCTCAAGCGGGGGCCGAGAAAAAAGGGGGGTCCCAAAACACATTTTCCCCATGCATTTTTCCATAGGACCTTTAGTCGAAGGTACAGCCCGAACGGCTGAACAGAATTACTTGAAATTTGGCAGAGAGGTAGTCCTCAGGTCAGGGAAGGGCCTTTTGCAGGTCTGGTGTCAATCTGTTCAGTAGTTCCTGAGAAAATAGCATTTAAAAGCATATAAATATCTATAAGCGCGCACCGTGCGCGCACCGTGCGCGCTCCGTGCGAGCACCCTAACGTGCGCGAGCGTAATTCTGATTGGTGGTTACATGTTAGTCAACGTTCGAATCAGTCGAAATCAGGAAGTCTCGGCCACCATTTTGTTTGTTTTCAGTGCGAGAGAGAAAAAGGAAGGTGGCGAACGTGAAAAGGGGGCAGGGTAGAGAGTTCCTGACCCCCTAGCCTTTGTCAGGGGGTCCCTGAAGGACCCCGAAGGCAGAAAGTTTGTTTTTTTTAATTAATTTTTTAATACGTAGTTTATTGTAAAATGAATATATAAAAATAACAATAATTTTTAAAGCATAAAAGTCCTCACTGGTGCCCTCTGGAAGTTCGGGTACCCCTGTCATGATGATAGTGTACGGGGCTGATTCTGGGGGAAGATCGACCCTTCTACTTGGAGGGGTATTCTTAGACTGAATTAGTCGTTCACCATTCCTTACATCCATACTATCTTTTTTACTCATATTGTTTACATCCACAGGGTTACTTTTACTATCGTTTTTTGGGTCTTCAGCATTTCCTGTCATTCCAGGTGTAAATCTACTGTCCACCCTTGTCTCCCCACCTATTTCTTTATTTTTAGGTGGGGGGATAGTTCTACCCATGTCTATAGTATTTTTGGATGGTTTTTCCACTGATTTCCCCCTCCGAGCGGTGTGCATTTTCCTATGAATGCCACTAGTTGATGGTTGTTCTAGCAAGCTAGAGGGAGAGATAGCTGAGTCAATGGTACTAATTTTAATCTGATTTTTTAGGAGTTCGGAAAGGGTCGAATTGTTCCCTTGAATTTGTTTGCCCAAATCTTCCAAGTGCAAGCTTATTAATCTTGTCCTCTCTAAGAGGGGAAGTAGGAGGGACTTAACCATGGTCTCAATTTTGGTAAATAATTCACCCATCAAGTCTTGATCAGTGGGGATTTCTATAGTGTTAGAGCTAGAGGAAGGGTTATTTAACACTGCTGGTCCAGTGGGCGTTGAGGGTTGTGCGGGGAATCTAGTCTTCTTGTTTTTAGCTATAAGTGTTTTAACAGGACGGCTTCGTCTCTTTTTTGGGGTATATCTTTTCTTAGGAATCCCTATAGCCGGTGGGGGAGAAATATCCAGGTTCGGTGAGTCTGATAGCCCTGATGTAGTTAGGCTAATTAAATGGTCAGACGAGACGGGCGTGCATGGAGGATTTGTCAGGAGAGTTATTGTTACATCCTTTTCAGAAATAGGGCCTGGTCTCTCAATTATCGCCCCCGGAGAAAGTACATTCCCAATTTTACCCAATGAAGAACGTTTACCGGTTAACAAATCAAAGGATAAATGCTTTTCGGTATCTGCAATTTCCTTCTCCAGAACAGTAGTCACTTGTTTAAAAAATGGATCTATTGTACCGGAGACAGGTCCATTCGAAGTGTTCACAGTTAAGGTACGTGATTTCCCTGCTTCTAGAGACATAGTGATCAACTAACCTGCACAATGCTGTAGAGAGACCTCAATTAAGCAGATCCAAATTGAAGGGAATATACAATACAAACATATGGAGTACAAATGACAGTGAGAATGGGAGGATGTAGCATTTACCGCATGGCAGGGGTTAATTAAGTGGTCCGTCCCGTCCTCGGTCGCCCTCGAACGGCCTCAAACGGCCCGCTCTTTGCCCGGTCTTCGCCCCGGACTGCGACCCGCACGCGTCCCGCTCACGCGGTAGAAGGCGCAGCTTAAGTAGGAGGGGGAGAAGGGGCCAGGAAGAGGCGCCAGGTGCGATGTCCAAAGGCACCCTGGGCCTCGCAGTCCCAGCATCGGGTAATGGCCTTTCAGGTAGAGAAGCGCCGAAAATCCCGATATCCCCACTGCTCCTGCAAAGGTCACGGAACACCACAGCAACAACCAGATGGCCAAGTCCTCGCCTGCGAACGGCACCCGCGAAGCGGGGGCCGTGAGGCGTATTAAAGGAGAGTTAATGAGGGGAGGGGCCGGGAAGAGGCGCCAGGTGCGATGTCCAAAGGCACCCTGGGCCTCGCAGTCCCAGCGTCGGGTAATGGCCTTTCAGGTAGAAAAGCGCAGAAAATCCCGATATCCCCACTGCTCCTGCAAAGGTCACGGAACACCACAGCAACAACCAGATGGCCAAGTCCTCGCCTGCGAACGGCCCCCGCGAAGCGGGGGTCGTGAGGCGTATTAAAGGAGAGTTAATGAGGGGAGGGGCCGGGAAGAGGCGCCAGGTGCGATGTCCAAAGGCACCCTGGGCCTCGCAGTCCCAGCGTCGGGTAATGGCCTTTCAGGTAGAGAAGCGCTGAAAATCCCGATATCCCCACTGCTCCTGCAAAGGTGACGGAACACCACAGCAACAACCAAATGGCCAAGTCCTCGCCTGCGAACGGCACCTATGGTTTTTTCAGTGAATTTGTACAGTTTTTTAAATGCTAATTTATTTATGTATTATTATTATTTTTATATATTCATTTTACAATAAACGACGTATTAAAATTTTCTTTTTTTTTTTTTCGCGATTTAAAAAAAACAAAACTTTCTGCCTTCGGGGTCCTTCAGGGACCCCCTGACAACGGCTAGGGGGTCAGGAACTCTCTACCTGCCCCCTTTTCACGTTCGCCACCTTCCTTTTTCTCTCTCGCACTGAAAACAAACAAAATGACTTCCTGATTTCGACCGATTCGAACGTTGACTAACATGTAACCACCAATCAGAATTACGCTCGCGCACGTTAGGGTGCTCGCACGGTGCGCGATATTTATATGCTTTTAAATGCTATTTTCTCAGGAACTACTGAACAGATTGACACCAGACTTGCAAAAGGCACTTCCCTGACCTGAGGACTACCTCTACTGGCGCCAGTAGATAATTATCTACTGGCGGTCGCCAGTAGATAGTTATAGTTAGGACCGAGTTTCCATAGGAAATCTGAAAATTCTATTTTGAATAACTTTGGCGCCGGTTGACGAATCCTTGCGAAATGTTCAAAACTAATGGGGCGCTCTGCTCAGCTCCTACCCTGAAAGTCTCGGGTGATTCCTCAAGCGGGGGCCGAGAAAAAAGGGGGGTCCCAAAACACATTTTCCCCATGCATTTTTCCATAGGACCTTTAGTCGAAGGTACAGCCCGAACGGCTGAACAGAATTACTTGAAATTTGGCAGAGAGGTAGTCCTCAGGTCAGGGAAGGGCCTTTTGCAGGTCTGGTGTCAATCTGTTCAGTAGTTCCTGAGAAAATAGCATTTAAAAGCATATAAATATCTATAAGCGCGCACCGTGCGCGCACCGTGCGCGCTCCGTGCGAGCACCCTAACGTGCGCGAGCGTAATTCTGATTGGTGGTTACATGTTAGTCAACGTTCGAATCAGTCGAAATCAGGAAGTCTCGGCCGCCATTTTGTTTGTTTTCAGTGCGAGAGAGAAAAAGGAAGGTGGCGAACGTGAAAAGGGGGCAGGGTAGAGAGTTCCTGACCCCCTAGCCTTTGTCAGGGGGTCCCTGAAGGACCCCGAAGGCAGAAAGTTTGTTTTTTTTAATTAATTTTTTAATACGTAGTTTATTGTAAAATGAATATATAAAAATAACAATAATACATAAATAAATTAGCATTTAAAAAACCATACAAATTCACTGAAAAAACAATAGGTTTCACACACGTTATAGTTTAGGAATTAGCATTTAAAAAACCTTGCAAATTCACTTAAAAACCATAGGTTTCACACATGTTATAGTTAGGTGGATATTTCACTCGTAGAAAACCAATGAAATTCCCCCGTTATAGTTAGTTCAGATAACTATAACTCGCGCGACCGCCACTCTATCACAAGGATGATGTCATCAGTGATGTCATGAGTGATGCCACTGACCATGTCATGAGTGATGTAATATGTGATGTCATGAGCAGTGGATTGCGGGCGAGCGAGTTATAGTTATCTGAACTAACTATAACGGGGGAATTTCATTGTTTTTTTACGAGTGAAATATCCACCTAACTATAACGTGTGAAACCTATGGTTGTTTAAGTGAATATATATATATATATATATATATATATATATATATATATATATATATATATATATATATATATATTCTCCTCCAAGTTGCTTCGGTATGCCCACCACCTCATGAACAGAGGGCGCGTCGATGAACGGGCCTCCAAAGCACGGCCCGAAAATATCAGCAAAAGATTCCTTTCACCAAAAAGGAAAATCGACGCCTTGTCTGTTGTGCAAAAGTCTTTAATCAGTCAGCTCAAAACCGTTAGACGCGTTTCGCCTGCAATGCAAGCTTGTTCACCAACGATTAGAATAAAGTTTTCAGCCATTTTTAAATAAGCAGTGATTGCGTGAGAAGTGAAGAACTACCAAATCATAAACAGTGTAAACAGACTCATAGTTCGGACCTAATTCGACTTAAATAAAAGCTCACGGGTTCAATTACAAACAGTTAATGCATTCCAAGTATAATATCATGTCTCAAAATTCATTCGTGATTTATATATAATGCTTGTTTGGGCACTGTGATTCACAATTTTTCACTATACCAGATTTAAAAGGAGATTGGAGAAGCTGAAGCGCGCAGAGCTCTCCAAATGGTGGGAAGCTAAATCGCTACAGCGCTACCTGGAAGTTAAGAGGATCCCCAGAGGGCTCAGGATCTTGGTGGCACCCACGTATGAGGACCCCAACCCCGACATGCTAAGGGAATGGGCGGAGAACAACCAAGATGCATCCAGCAGAATGCTAATGATTCTCGTGAAATACGCAGAGATCGATCGAGCTAAGATCTTGGAGGAAATTAATCAGATTATGCAAATGTTGGACAAAGAAACGGACCAGGACGTGATTACTAAATTCACGGTGGGAATGAAAGACCGCCTGGCCAAACTTGAGTGTACAATCAAAGAAAGGAAGGCGCAAACATTTCGTCGTGATAAAATCGACTACGACCGGGGCCAGATCTTCACTTTTGCGAAGAAATTCGACAATTTGCGGAAACAAAAACTTAACGCTGTTAGTGGGAACAGACAGAACCAGCAATCCGATTTAAGCAGTCTGCAGAGTTCTGAATTGGATACCGACTTGGAGGAAGGGCCGAGCAGTGGAGTTCAAGTCCCATCAGTTATTGATGAATTAGATTTTTTAAGAGAGGAAAGACGGTTCAATCTCCGCCCTCGCCCCCTGCCAAATGCAAGGCCTCCAAGAGAAAGAGGAAGAGGCAGAGGCAGCGACGGCGCAAAGGCGCAAAGCAATTCCACCGGCAGCAGCAAAAAGATAATGAAATCCAACAAGTAGATCAGAGCAAGGTTGCTACAGTAGTTAACCTCACAGACATTGTACTATCTGACAAGGATCAAGATATTCTCAAATTAGGTTTATCCTACTGTCCTAAAGCAGACATCAACTATGTGCAAACTAGGGTGGACATTTTTAAGTTCACCAGATCACTTAAACTAAAGAAGTTTTTTGCAGTGGCTCCTAAACGTCCGGCTGGACAAATAATAGGATCGTCAGCTGATGATACTGCCGATCTAGCAGTAGAGGATATGAACCTAATGATGGTAATGGCGGATCTGGACAATGATATTAGTCAAGACGCACCTGCTTCGCAGGTAGTGCCGAATACCCTTCAACAAGCGCTCAGTTTAGCGCATAATGAAAACTTGAACATTGAGCAAAATGCACCTACTAATTTCAAGTTAAAGTCTAAATTTACACCAATGACTAACAGGGATTCTGTAGATGTGTACAATGATCTGGTGGTCAACGATGTTAAAAACCTATGCCGCATAATAAAAACAAAGAAACAATCATTTACCCAACGCGACAAAGAGTATCATGCTTTGGTGAAAAAGCTGACTAATAATGACGCATGTATTGTTCGCGATGCAGACAAAGGGGGTAACGTGGTCTTATGGGGGAAAGATCAGTACCTTAAGGAAGCATACAAGCAACTCAACAATAAGTCAAACTATGTGAGAGTTAGCAAAGATACGATGTCTGCTAGCCATGTCAAGTATAATGATCTATTGCTGGATTGGTTTAGATGTGGATTAATTAGTAATGATGAAATGCTATTTTTGAAAATTACTAATCCAACAACACCAGTGCTATATCTGATACCCAAGGTCCATAAGAGTATGGAGAACCCCCCGGGTAGGCCAATTATCTCGGCAATTAATAGTGCCTTTGAAAACACCTCTAAATATGTTGATTACTTTTTAGCACCCATGGTGAAAAAGCTCCCGTCCTTTATTCAGGATACGGGTGACTTTTTGCGTAAAATCTATGACATACCGTGGGAACCTGACTTCCTACTGATGGCAATTGATGCCACAACTCTCTATACAAGCATTAGGCACATAGATGGCCTTAATGCTGTAAAACATTATTTGGGAGAGAGACCATTACAGCTATGGCACCACACTCAGATGTTGTTAACGATGATCTCCACCTGCCTCAATAACAACTTTTTTCTCTTTAATGGTGAATTATTCCACCAGACATGCGGGACAGCGATGGGCACCTGCTTCGCCCCCAGCTATGCGAATTTGCATATGGGCTGGTGGGAGGAGCAGGTGGTCCAATCGCAGTTCCCCAGAGAATGGCAAGATAATGTGATGTTTTGGTGTCGTTACATTGACGATCTCTTTGTTGTGTGGAAAGGATCCCATGAAAGTGCCAGAGATTTTGTCAATGTATTACAGGTTAACAACCTTAATCTGAAACTAACACATGAGATCAGTGAGATCAATGTCAATTTTCTGGATGTAACTGTCTATATTTCAAATGGCAAATTGGAGACTAAACTGTACCGCAAAGCCACAGATGGTAACACCCTACTACATGCCTCCAGCTTCCATCCGAAAAACCTAGTAAGAAGCATTCCCTATGGCGAATGCCTTAGGGCGATGAGGAATTGCAGTAATGTGCATGATTTGAACGCAGAACTAGGTTGTCTAAAGGGACGCTTCTCAGCCAGAGGCTATCCTCAGGCTTGGGTTAACACAGCAATTTGGAAAGCACAAAAAACATCAAGGGAGGCAATACTTTTTAGCCGTGGACAAAAAACAGGCATCCAAGCCACTGGCAACGAAGACCAATGCAGACTGATCACTAGCTTCAACACTCAAGAGGGCAGCTTGCGTAAGATTTTACAAAAGCATTGGCATATTATTGCCAATGACCCTGTGCTCAAGAAGTTAGTGGGGCGCAAACCTTTAATAACCTTCAGAAAAGCTAAATCACTGAAGCAATCACTGGTTACTAATATGCTGCCAGTGAGTCAGGGGCAAACGTCTAAAACTTGGCTTAAAAGGAAGGAAGGATTTGTCAAGTGTATGAAATGCAAGGCCTGTATCCATGGCAAGAATACATCTACTTTTACGGGAGGTCTTACATCCCATGAAAGTAAAATCAAGAGACATTACTCCTGTAAAACTGAGTTTGCTGTCTACGTGCTGCGGTGCCCATGTGGCCTGCGGTACGTGGGCAGCACGATCCTCCCTGTGCATAAGCACATCCTCCAGCACCTTAGGGCCATTAAGAATGGGGATAAAACCTACCCCGTGGCCAGACATTTTGACCAGTACCACAAAAGAGACATCAAGGGTTTTGAGTACTACGTAATTGATGCAGTTCCATTGAGCGCAAGGGGAGGTGACCGGGTGAAAAAATTGAGGCAATTACAATCGAGTTACTTCATTCGTCTCAATACTAAGATTCCAGAAGGTCTGAATATTGAGGAGGATTTTCACACACACCTATAAATCCTCTTATGCTTTCCTCCCTATCCCGATTTTAACATGTAAAATTTGTAAGGTTTTAGAACTTATTTTATCAGCACAAGCACTTTATACAGACTGATATAGTTCGGAAGATGACATAATAAAGTTGCTCATGGATCTAGAACAGTGCCATGTCTGCCCACTTGGGCTAGATATTTCGAACCAAGGTCTATATTTGTTGACTGTTCACTGGGACTATGGTTTCAGCCCACTGGGGCGGTGACCGCTTTGTACTTGTATTTGTATTTAATTTTACTGTACTGCACACGATCCTTTTAAATCTGGTATAGTGAAAAATTGTGAATCACAGTGCCCAAACAAGCATTATATATAAATCACGAATGAATTTTGAGACATGATATTATACTTGGAATGCATTAACTGTTTGTAATTGAACCCGTGAGCTTTTATTCAAGTCGAATTAGGTCCGAACTACGAGTCTGTTTACACTGTTTATGATTTGGTAGTTCTTCACTTCTCACGCAATCACTGCTTATTTAAAAATGGCTGAAAACTTTATTCTAATCGTTGGTGAACAAGCTTGCATTGCAGGCGAAACGCGTCTAACGGTTTTGAGCTGACTGATTAAAGACTTTTGCGCAACAGAGAAGGCGTCGATTTTCCTTTTTGGTGAAAGGAATCTTTTGCTGATATATATATATATATATATATATATATATATATATATATATATATATATATATATATATATATATATATATATATATATATATATATATATATATATCAAAAGAACAGCCTCCGAGCAAAGGAGCCCCCGACCTTACAGGGTGGCCCCACAACAATGGGCACGGAGCAGCCCATCCATTGCCTTTCCAACAAAAACCACATTGAGGCCAATTACCGGAGTAAAAGCATTTTATATGCAGGCACAGCAGCTCAATGAATTCTCCTTCTCCTTACGCGTTTCGACAGCATTTGTCTTGTTCACAGGTGGAGATAAAGTGCTAAGTGCATTCGTGCGCGTCTTTATGAAAAAAGTCACATGACAAGCTTAAAGACTTCACTTCTCTTGATGCATTTCACTGGTAATTGCGGTGTAATGCATGGAATCATGTTACATCCATATGCTTTTTCATTCAAAAGTTCATTCTTTTTCGTGCATGCATCAAAAGTCATAGTGGGTTGAATTACTCACGCTGTCCTGTGAATATTTGTTATTCCACTGCCACTTGTTCTCATGGCCTTGAAACAATGCCAGTCCTCCGGCACGATCAGAGTAAGGAATCATCCCTCTCTGAATCCCTTCCTGCATCGTCACAACTTTGCTGGTTTAGCAATTCCTCTCTTAGGCTTGTAACGGTGAGTGAGTCATGCTCCAGATTAACATCAAAAGAACAGCCTCCGAGCAAAGGAGCCCCTGACCCTACAGGGTGGCCCCACAACAATGGGCACGGAGCAGCCCATCCATTGCCTTTCAAACAAAAACCACATTGAGGCCCATTACCGGAGTAAAAGCATTTTATTTGCAGACACAGCAGCTCAATGAATTCTCCTTCTCCTTACGCGTTTCGACAGAATTTGTCTTGTTCACAGGTGGAGATAAAGTGCTAAGTGCATTCGTGCGCGCCTTTATGATAAAAGACACATGACAAGCTTAAAGACTTCACTTCCCTTGATGCATTTCACTGGTAATTGCGGTGTAATGCATGGAATCATGTTACATCCATATGCTTTTTCATTCAAAAGTTCATTCTTTTTCGTGCATGCATCAAAAGTCATAGTGGGTTGAATTACTCACGCTGTCCTGTGAATATTTGTTATTCCACTGCCACTTGTTTTCATGGCCTTGAAACAATGCCAGTCCTCCGGCAAGATCAGAGTAAGGAATCATCCCTCTCTGAATCCCTTCCTGCATCGTCACAACTTTGCTGGTTTAGCAATTGTAACGGTGAGTGAGTCATGCTCCAGATTACCATCAAAAGAACAGCCTCCGAGCAAAGGAGCCCCCGACCCCACAGGGTGGCCCCACAACAATGGGCACGGAGCAGCCCATCCATTGCCTTTCCAACAAAAACCACATTGAGGCCCATTACCGGAGTAAAAGCATTTTATTTGCAGGCACAGCAGCTCAATGAATTCTCCTTCTCCTTACATATTCTTCTCCTTATATATATTTTTATATATATCAAAAACAAGCCTCCTGTTACCTGGAGCCCCCGGCCCTTCATGGTAGCCTCTTCACAATGGGCACGGAGCAGCCCATCTCTTTAACACCACAAAAAACAAGAGGCTCAATACTGGCAAAAATTCTGCATTTATTCAACATCCAAACACTGCAGGTTCCTTCTTTCACCTAACGTGTCTGCCTTTTCTGGCCTTGTTCACAGGTAGAAGGACAATAATTCAAAAGCACATTGCATTCAGCTAAATGTTTTAAAGTTCTTAAGACTCACGTGACTTAGTTGAAGAATACTAGTCCCAGAGTGCACAGTCAGTATGATAGTTGCACAGCTAGAAGTCCACATTGTTCAAAGTTAGTAAAAACAATGTCTTCATTGCGGTGCCACTCTACATGGAAAATACTTTGGAAAGTCAGGTGAGTAAACAGTGATTAGCACATTGCTATAACTCTTTTCATGACGTGAACACTGACACAAATCCAGCCAGCACGATTGTGGGTGAAGGTCATTCACCCCGAATCCATTCCAACACGTGTGCCCATTCGCCACATTTATATATATAAATATATATATATATATATATATATATATATATATATATATATATATATATATATATATATATATATAAATATATAAATATATATATATATTTGGGGGGATAATTGTTCATTTTCAAAAACATTATTTGCATAATAACAGTGTACATAGGCAATTTGTTTAGTTGTAAAACATGTATGTGAAAACATATGTAACAAAACCTGTGAAGATATGTAGGAAGATTTACGTAAAAAAGGCTTTGTTAATGTTTAAAGTATTGGCAGCTAATGATAAAGTATAGGCAAATCTACTTACCTTTAATTTCCGTTATTTTTTTTGTATTTTGTTTAATAGTGTGTTTATATCTCTATTTATATATAGAAAACACGGACGTTGCAATAAGGCTTGTTTGTATATGATAGATGGTACAGTAAGTTTTGGAAAACAGTTTTAAAATAGTATAACATCAAATAAAACATATTGTCTGTGCAGTAATATTTAAAATTTACTTACTTGTTAGTGGTGTATTGTTCTTTTTTTGTTTCGTTTTCTTGCATCATAATGTTGTATATTGTAGGAAGTAATAGTTTTCTATTAATATGTTACTTACAGTTATGTATGTGTATATGTATATATATACATATATATATATATGTATATATATACATTATCTACTGGCGATCGCCAGTAGATAGTTATAGTTAGGACCGTGTTTCCATAGGAAATCTGAAAATTCTATTGTGAATAACTTTGGCGCCGGTTGACGAATCCTCGCGAATTTTTCAAAATAGGTGGGGCGCTCCGCTCCGCTCCTACCCTGAAAGTCTCGGGGTGATTAGTCAAGCGGGGGCCGAGAAAAAAGGGGGGTCCCAAAACGCGTTTTCCCCATGCATTTTCCATAGAGACCTTTAGTCCAAAGTACAGCCCGAACGGCTGAACAGAATTATTTGAAATTTGGCAAAGAGAAAGTCCTCAGGTCAGGGATGTGCCTTTTGAATATCTGGAGTCAATCTGTTCAGTAGTTCCTGAGAAAATTTCAGTTAAAAGTACATATATATCTATAGGCGCGCACCGTGCGCGTACGGTAAGCATACCGTACGCGCACGCTGACGTGCGCGAGCGTAATTCTGATTGGTGGTTACATGACAGTAAACATTCCAGTCGGTCGAAATCAGGAAGTGTCGGCCGCCATTTTGTCTCTCGCAGTCTGAGGCAGTGAAAAACAAAGGTGGAGAATGTGAAAAGGGGGCAGGGTGGACAGTTCCTGACCCCCTAGCCTTTGTCAGGGGGTCACTGAAGGACCCCCAAGGATGAAAAAAACATTTTTATTTTTTTCAAAAAAGCGCGGGGTGCGCGCACTGTGCGCGCACGGCACGCACAACGCATCGTGGGTGCTCGGTGCGTGAAGCGCACCGAGTGCCCACAGCGCGCGCGCGGTGGGCGCACGATGAAGAACCTGAAAAAAAATATATTAATAAATACATAACTTAGCATTTAAAAAACTGTACAAATTCACTTAAAAATCCATAGGTTTCACACACGTTATAGTTAGGAATTAGCATTTAAAAAACCTTGCAAATTCACTTAAAAAACCATAGGTTTCACACATGTTATAGTTAGCTGGACATTTCCCTCGTAAAAAACCAATGAAATTCCCCCGTTATAGTTAGTGCAGGCAACTATAACTCACGCGACCGCAATCCTCTGCTGATGACGTCAGATATTACATCACTGATTAAATATGTGTCTTTCTGAAAAATAAATATTTGTAATATATGTATAGCTAAAGATTAATGGAAGAAGACATGGGTAAATAGGTGTCTAAATACAGTGATGTAATATCTGACGTCATCAGCAGAGGATTGCGGTCGCGTGAGTTATAGTTGCCTGCACTAACTATAACGGGGGAATTTCATTGGTTTTTTACGAGGGAAATGTCCAGCTAACTATAACATGTGTGAAACCTATGGTTTTTTAAGTGAATTTGCAAGGTTTTTTAAATGCTAATTCCTAACTATAACGTGTGTGAAACCTATGGTTTTTTAAGTGAATATATATATGTATATATATATATAGTCTGTTTTTGTTGGGAATAGGTTTATATATAAAACTTTAAGTTGCATAATATTAGTTTAGAATAGACAGTTATTTTAGGTACTAAAGATTTATATACAAACGTATGTAAGAAAGCATGGGAAGATAAGCAGAAATATTAACCCATTAAAAGTCTTGTAATTTTTTTAAAGTAGTGTCAGTTATTGGTAAAGTGTATGCAAATGTACTTACCTGTTAAATATCTTTTGTGCTTGTTTGTTGCTTAATGGTGTGTTTATATATATATTCACTGAAAAAAACATAGGTTTCACACATGTTATAGTTAGCTGGACATTTCACTCGTGAAAAACCAATGAAATTCCCCCGTTATAGTTAGTTCAGCTAACTATAACTCGCGCCCCCGCAATGCACTGCTGATGACGTCACATATTACATCACTCATGACATGGTCAGTGACATCACTCATGACATCACTGATGACATCTCAAATGACATCACTGATGACATCATCCAGTGAATGTGTGTTTTTCTGAAAATTAAATATGTTTTATATATGTATATCTCAAGGTTGATGGAAGAATAAATGGGTATATAAGTGTCTAAATGGATGATTTGTTTTTGAACAATTGATTGTGTAACTGACTGATTAAGTGTATCATAGTAAATACATGGCTTAGTGAGTAATGTTTAAATATGTAAGTATCTGTATCAGTCTCTCACTTTGTATATAAGTGGCTGCATGGGTTGGTGAGTAGCTACATGGGTGTCTATATAGGTTATTAGTTGGTTTTTTGAGTATCAGTCCGAGTGTCTGCATGGTTCGGTGGGGGGTATTACTTGGTGCATAGGTGCATGAATGAGTGACTCTCTCTTTGTATGTGTTGAAGACAGCATGTGTGCAGGACTGTATGGGTGGATGAGTGTGTGTATGGGTGTGTTAGTGAGTGAATGACTGTCTCAATAGTGTCTTTATCAGTAACTACATATGTTTTAAACTAGTATATGTGACTGTTGGTGTATATAAGTGAGTATATGTGAGAGTGAGAGATTGAAAGAGTTCCTGTATGAATAAGTATGTGTTTCTATAAGTGATTGTTTAAAAGACTAAGTATGTGTAAGTTCCCGTAGAAGTAAGTGTGGTGGTGTGTGTATAAATGTATATGCAAGTAAATGTATGTTTCTTCCTTTATTAGCATGAGTGATTATGTGTGTGAGTAACTCTGTGGATGAGTGGCATTGTGTAACAGGATGTATAGGTGTATGAGTACATATGATGAGTGAGTACATGTATGAGTGACTGTATAGGACTGTTGGTGAATGAGTGGATGTTTATGTGGATCTTAGAATTACTCAAGAGGTTGTTGTAACTGGTATTGGTATGTCCATTTTTTTGAAAATGTTAGTCTCTATTTTTGAATGTGTGTATCAAAGGTTATATTAGGGTGAGAGGAGGTCTGCCACTCTGTCACAAGGATGATGTCATCAGTGATGTCATTTGAGATGTCATCAGTGATGTCATGAGTGATGTCACTGACCATGTCATGAGTGATGTAATATGTGACGTCATCAGCAGTGCATTGCGGGGGCGCGAGTTATAGTTAGCTGAACTAACTATAACGGGGGAATTTCATTGGTTTTTCACGAGTGAAATGTCCAGCTAACTATAACGTGTGAAACCTATGGTTTTTTCAGTGAATTTGCAAGGTTTTTTAAATGCTAATTCCTAACTATAATGTGTGTGAAACCTTTGGTTTTTTCAGTGAATTTGTACGGTTTTTTAAATGCTAATTTTTGTATTATTTAATTAAAATTTTTTTTTTTTATTAAAAATAAAATTCCTATGTATTCATTTATATATTATCTGTATCTTTTTATTTGTTTTTGCTTTTTTAAAAAAAAATCAATTAGGATAAAGTTGAATAGTTTTTTTAATTTTTGCAATTAATTTTTCTCCACTTTTTTTTTTTTAATATAAATTCTTGGGGTGCGCGCTCTGAGCGCGCTCCTAGTACGATTTCGTAAGTTTTTTATGAATACCGTCGTACGTTATTTACGTACGCAAATATACGTCAGAGTGCGCACTGGGAGCGCGCACCCAGTACGTATGCGTACGTACGTACGCATGCGTGCGTGCGTCCTACGTGCTCCACGCGGTTTACTTCCGCATACGCTAAAATTACGCGCAATAACGGTCGCGTATACGCGTGTTCAACGTATGCGCGCTAGGTACGCGCATATGACGTATGCACATGCGCTCCTACGCGTTCGCGCATTCGTAGTCACGAGGTGCGCGCTCGGAGCTTGCGCAGTGCGCGCACCTCGGGTTTATGCATAATAAAACAGCACTTCTTATTGGTTATCATTACTTTCAGTTTCTAATTCTTTCAACACCACACCCAATCCCCTCATGGCAAGTTATGTGATCAAGAATCATCACTTTTGATTGGTTTGAAGTACTTTCAGTTCCAGATTCTTCCCAAACCACACCTACTCCCCTCATTATTACTTCTGATTCCTTTGGAGAAGGAGCTATTCTGTTGTTGAGAGACAATGGCTGAACAGCAACCATCTTCAGACAGTGACCAGGACACTCTTGAGAGGCAGAGGATCAGGAAGCAGAAAGACAGCTTTATATGGCAGTTTTTCACTTTTCCAGAGGGACAAAAAAAGGTAAATGCACCTAAAGTTACATGTGTACTTTGTCAAAAAGTCTTGTCACATGGGAATCCTAACAAGAAATATTCTTTTAGCATTCACACTATGTTGAGGCATGTTGACAAAATGCATCCAGTGACTTTTCGTCGAGCTTCTGGAGCAAACCCTCCACCTGCTCTACCGACGACATCTGCAGCAGCTCAGCCGAGCACATCTTCGGCAGCTCAGCCGAGCACTTCTTCTGCAGTGGTGCCTTTGCCTTCTTCCACACCTCGTTTTGGACCACCTTGTTTTGCTAGGTTGTCCACACGCTGCACTGATTGCGGTAAACTTATTTCTGTGTGTGAGACCAGTCTTGATCTCATTCAGAGAAAATTTGATGCCCATGAGTGCAGTAGGCCATAGATGTTTTTTCTTTTTTTTAGTTTTTCTCTTCCTGTTTCCCTCCATTAACTCAAGGGCTCTTTTAAGAGCCACTTATAAACTTAACCCCCAAAATTTTTTTGAGGGATTTTTTTTTTATTTATTTTTTGAGGTTTTTTTTAAAAAACATTTTTTTTTTTTTTTTTTAAATTTAATGTACAAAAAGAGGTGAAGAAATGGAAGCATGAAAAGGGAGGATTGAGTAATACTAATATTTTTCACTTATTTTTTCGAATTTTTTTTTTTTTTTAAAGTATTTTGCAAAGGAACAGAATTTTTTTTTTATTTTTTCTTTCCAGTTCTGCAAAAAAAGAAAATAAGTATTAATATTCAATCATACATTACAAAAAGCATTACATGTTTTTACATATTTTACAAAGCAATTTTTTGCCCTTTTTTTGCTGTTTTCAGAATTTTTTATTTTTCACTTAAAATAGTGAAAACAATTGTATTCATCATTTAACAGCGGGCAAAAAAAAACAATCTGAAAGATTGCTTAAAAAAAGCCCTAAAACTTTCCTCACTAAAATATACCTTGTTAGAAATATTACATATATATTACAAGTACTTCTCTAGATGAATAAAAATTTTCTAGACAAACCGTCTTTAAACCTTGTCGCAAAAGCACACATGCCAAAATAATTTCTGTCAAAGGAGTCCACAATTGTTTTTATTACTTTTCCTTTAGGCCAAATAGTAATTTCAAAATCCTTTTTAAGTGATATCTTCAATTATAATCCTTTAAAATTACAAAAAATGCTTTCTTCAGATGCAGTTTTTAGTTTTCAAAATTTAGGTTTCAGAAAAATTAAGTAAGAATGGGTAAATCATAAGGCAAACGTTGCTTGAAAATCAATTGGGAATCATTACACAGTGTCCAGCCTTTTTCACATTTAAGATAAACTGTGTAATGCCCAGAAGTTACAGTAGGTCCTTCATGAAAAATTATTGCAACTGTAACAAAAGTTTTTCCAGAAATTGATAATTGCTGTCCTGTAAACTTCTTTATTAAAGTGTCCAATTTTGAACCATCAGCTCTACATCGTTGCATCATTAAAATTACATACTGACCATATTTCTGTAAAAATAATGTGGAAAACATGTCTGATTTACATCCAGAACATTCCATGTTGTGATTGGCATCTTTAACTAATTTACTAAAAGTCACTGATTTACTTTCTGGCAATGGTAAAAATATGAACCTTTCTGAATCAACATTACTACTACATGTGTTCATACAGTTTTCACAGCAATGTTCCCATTTGTAAGAGACACCAAATAAGTTTTCTACTTCTACTCCTTCATCTTCTAGTACACTCAAAATATATATTAAGAATTCCTGAGCATCTTGCTGGACATTTTCTTTAAACTGTGTAGAACCAGAACATACATCTAAAAGATTTCTAACATCAGTAGCACTTTCTATTTCAGTTTTATCATTACTCAGCTTCTCATAAAGGAGACTCAGCAGAGAACACAATCTTTTTCCATGATTTACTATTATCTGTTCTAGCAACTTTTCAAGATAAAATACAACATTCAGCACTACATTTGCATAGCAGTTGACACCAGAGCTATTTTCAAAATGGCAACCAACAACCTCTTCAACACTGTCCTTTTTCTTTTTCCTTGCTATCACATCACTGTCCTTTTTTTTTTGTTCTGTTCATCCACATTACAGATATTCTCAAATCTCCTTTTCCGACAAACAACATGTTTTTCAATCACAGGATACTGACCTAAATGAGGAGCATAGGTTCTTCTTAATCTATTATACTCCTTTACACAGTTTGTATCAGCACTAACTTTGAGTCATCAAAGTCTATCATAAATAAACCAGATAATGTTTTCACTCGTGACAAAGCAACATATGCCATACCTTCTTTGAACACAGTAGAACCAATGTTTACAAAAGTACTATCTACAGTCAATCCTTGAGACTTGTGAATAGTTACAGCATATGCTATAGAAAACGGAAACTGCTTCCTACGTACATATAAGTCTTTCACAAGCATGAAACGAACTGAACAACGACAAATGTCTTTAACTTCTTCTATCTGATCAAATTTTATTTTTAAACATTCAATTCCTTCTTTTTTCTGATAATTAATAAAACCCACAACTCTTCCCATAGCTCCATTCACTAAACCTTTTTCTACATCCAAATTTCTCCTTAAAATCACTCGACAATTCATGCAAACATATAGATTTTTTTCTAATCCAGCTGTTTTGGAAATGTTCTTCTCTAGTGAATCCAATTTATTTTTCAGTTTGCCTGTTAATGTAAAAGTAATTCTTTCATGCTGAATTTTGTCCTCTGCTTCCATTTTCTTAATCTCTTCCTTTTCCAATTTCAAAAGTTCCTCATTGAATATTGAGCACTCACGTAGTGTTGGCATTAAGCAGATTACAGTATTTTTTTCTGCAATGTTCTGGTATATTTTCTCTGCAACTATTTCTTCATTTGGAAATAAATTATGTAGCAACCGACTCTGTAATGCTTTTTTGCCAACTTCTGTGAGTAGTCCAATTCTGATATCTTTCAGAATATTTGCATAATCTTCGTCGTTTGCTTGTCTCATATTGGTAGTGAGTTCTTTGTACTCAAAGAATGACCAAATATTCGCATTACCAATGCTTCCTAATGACTTCTTCGTGTCTTCATGTGTCACAGTATTAAACACTGGTTGTCCTTTAACTGGAGTGAGCTGTAAAAGATCTCCAAAAACTATGATGTGTTTACCTCCAAATAACACGTCATAGTCTCTCTTAAGAATTTGTTGCATTCTTAAATGCACAAAGGCAAGCATTAAATTTGAAACCATGCTCACCTCATCAATAATGAGAACTTGCATCTTCTTCAACACTCTTGAAACTTCGAGGCATGCTTCGCCAGTTAGCTTGTGGTATTCTATTTTGTTCTCATGCTCCACTGGTAACATTAGCAAGCGATGTAAGGTAATTCCTTTTATGTTATAGGCTGCTAACCCAGTTGGAGCAGTTACCACACAAGACAAATTTGAAGCTGTTTTTTAGCTTCTGATGACTTTTATTAAGAAACTTTTACCAGTTCCAGCTTGTCCACTCACATACATCCTGATTGGTTCAAATGATGTGCATGAGCACTCTTTCTTTTCATGTAGTAATCCATGATCAATTTTTTTGATGACTTCTTCATAAATTTCTTTTTGTTCTTCATTCAGTTGTTGTTCCAGATTTAGTACGTCGATTGAATCTTCCTGTGCTTGATTCATAGCCGTTTCTACTTCAGTCATGGCTACTGCAGCTTCATTTTCTATGATCGGTTGTCCTAGGGGATCTTGACTAAGTGTTACTGAACTTTGGCTGTCTTGAGAACTGTCTCTAGCTACTTCAGCTGCAATTTTTGCTTCCTGTTCATTTTCTTCATTTAACATTTGGACATAAGTTGAGAAAGTACTGCATTCTATACTGTCTTTGCTAGCATTAAAAGAATCTTCATAGCTTTGAAATTCTCCCAGTAGTTCGTCCTCTGAACGCCATGGTTTAAACAGCTGTAAAAGAGCCAAGTAGTAAAATTCCTTTTTGTCAGTAGTTTCGCAACTGAGCTTCCTGTGATTTATCAAACTTCCTTTTGTTTGCTTCACCAAACATCCTTCCTCACCAATGACTTTATATTTTCCATTGTTGATGTCTTCTGTGGCTTTCCATGAATAAATGTAGTTCTGCAGCACTTCATAGAGACACATGTTCTCAAGATGATGACTTCTCTTTGGGTAATATGTGTCCAACATGTTTGATTTCAAAATATCTGTACTTTCTGGGTCATTCTCGGCCAAATATTCAATTTCTCCAACAGATTTCAGTACCCGATTTCTCATTCCTGCAAGGCCTAAACTTACCCAAATTATTCTTCTGGATTTCGAGTAAAGACTTGCAGATGATAACCTATCTGAGCATTCGTAGGATCCTATTTCTCGATGCGATAACATCTTTAAACTGAAACTGTACAGCTTCTTACTGACAGTCTTCTCGTGAGAAATCTCTTCCCACATTTCCTTCAATTCTGTTTTCTCAGATTTAGTGATGTAAGATGTCACATACCGAGCAACAGCAATAGAATTGTCTGCCACATACTGAATATCCATGTTAGCATTCCACATGGATAAAATGACTGGGTTGAAGTCATTTATAAATTTTGACTCTTCATTACTTTTTAGGCTGTAGGTATTTTTAGGAGATTTTCTGGTTATAGTATGTCGCACAGCTGACATAAAACTGTTGACTCTTCCTTTTGAAAGAACAGGTCTAGGAAATCCAAATCGACACTTTGTGTAGAATTTATCTTTCGTCTTGTACTTCCGTCGACAGTATTTTCCACACCGATGACTTTGGAAACGTAAAACTTGCTCTTTTAACTTTTTCTCTTCTGTGCTTTTAGGTATAGCACATGTTGCATATTCTTCAATGAAAGATAACACTGCTTCATCAGTATCTGTTCCAAACTTTGGGGCATCCTTGATCCACAACAGCATATGAATATGAGGAGCACCTCTTGCCTGGTACTCTTTTCTCCAAAAGAAATCCACTACTTCTCCAAGAGGTGGATTTTTTTTATTGCAGATAAAGGACATCATAGCCTCAAATCTATGATTGAAATATCTGCAAACATTAACTGGATCCAAAGAGCACAGTTCTCCAGCTGTCTTGTATTCAATGTTTTTAATGTTTTAATTTGCCTCTCTTAGAAAATCCAGTAAATCATCCCAAGCGTACTCGGCACAGCTTAGGGTAAAGAACCATGTTGGAGTTCCTAAATTCCGTAACATGCATTTTAATTCACCATGGCGTCGGTACCAATATTCATTTGTCCCACGCTGACAAGCCATCAGATTGATCAGTTGTGTTTCCAAATGATCATCTCGGTGCTGCACTTTCTCCATAAAATCCTTAGCAGACACATTTTGTAAATGTACTCCACTTTTTACAATGTGATTTACTGCATAAGATAATGCAGACAAGTCGCTTTCAAATAAAAGATGGAACAAATAAGGAATACTTTGACGAAATCTTGGATCTTCTGCATATAGTCTTGTAGTCCGATACTCAGAAGCTGGAATCTGTTCTGGACGTTCATCGTATCGTCCTCCTTTTCCTGTAGGAAACAGCTGGGGAAAACATCGAGCTTCCAAGCTCTCCTCCCATACACTCACGGGAGTTCCTTTTGCTTTCTTCATCTGAAACAGATCAATAGTGTCTCCCATAACTTCTTTTGAATGAAGAGGATGTATGCTAAAATGTTCATAAATTTCTTCTTCCTTTGACTTGTCCACTTTTTCAATTTGACCAGTTGGTGTTTCTGTGTCTTCTTGTAAATCTTCTTCTTCTATATAAATTGATTCATACCATTTATTATTTTTTTTCAAATACAAATTTGCTCTTTGTACTTTTTGTACATCCACCAGCTCTTGCCAAATCTTCTTATTCTTTGTAGGTACACCATTAACCAGAATTACTAATGGTTCAGTTTCCAAAGTATCTGCATCAATAGTTTCCATATTTTTTTTCAAATCCAAGGGCAAATACACCACTCTTCCTTTTAAACCTCTCAGTAAATCAGAAGGAGGTAATTTACCAGTTTTGGGCTCCATACGTACTATGGTCTGGAACGGATGAACACATTGAATGAGTATAGACTCATATGTATTTAATTCAGAAAGTTCGGCAGGAATAGCATCCAATTCTAAATTATTATGTACAGCTCTGGTCGGCATTCTATTTTCTTCTAACTTATTATAACAGTATTTACAAATACGCTGATCTTCACCCAATTCAAAACAATTTTCAAGAAATACATATGTTGCAAAATCCTTCCACTTATAATTATCTTCATTTTCACTTTTTTTATACAGATCAACACTCCTTGTTTGAATTTTATAATGACTTCTGCGGCAACAAATACAAGTAATATTTGGTCTTTCATTAGAGGTGATAGTAAATTTTGTCATTTCATCCTCAAAATTTTTAGTAATAATGAGTTCTACATTATGTTCCTCATTTTCCTCATTTACTGTGTCCTTTTCTGCACTTTCTTGTTCTGGACCAAAGTAACAAATCTGAATCTCATCAGTAACCTTCACTACATCTGATACAGATCCACGGAACAGAGCATTATTCAACTCATTCAACTTTACTGCTGGACTTTTAGCAAAATACAATGTTCTCACAAACTTTCTCATTTCAGTATGATGAACAGCCAGCATCCTAAAATGATGAAAAACACTTTTACACACTTTTCTAGATAGACAAGCCAGAGAATGTCCCTGCAAACCAGTATTTTCTCGCACTCTGCATGGATCTAGTGTTTGAAGCACCTTCATCTTCTGTTTTACACTCTTTTTACTATATTCTCTTAGAAAGTCACGTAATTTATCAATAGATTCCTGACGCACAGTACAAATACTACTACAGTTCCAAGTGTACACTGGGGCTTTTGGACGTCTCCCCATAGCCTCAGCAGCCATTACTTCTTCCTCATTTCTTGGGACCATTTTCTCTTTTTGCATCACACAACCATCCTTAACTTCATATGCTCTACCATTGGTGTCAACTGCATGCAACAAACTATTACTTTGAAGATAACTCTCTTCATTAAAAAATGGTTCAGTACTTGAACTGTGTTTCCATTCTCCCAAGAACACTTTACAAAAGTTACTTTTTTTCACTTCTCTTTTCCTTTTGCTTTGTGACTTCATTGCATTCACTAATTTTTCTAATCTACGCATCCTATTCAAAATTAGAATAAAAAGTTTTCTTTTTATTTCCAAAGCCTTACTTACAATATTTTCAATAAAAAAAAATTTCTTAATAAATTTTGATTTTTTCATATATTTTTTCACACCCTTTAGCAAATTTAACATCACTCTTCTCTGAAACATTTTTCGACGAATGTTTTTAAAATCTAATTTTCGTGTTAAATCTGTTTGACATACTTCTGATTGTACATTAGCTTTTTTTTGCTGTTGACTGTGTTGTTGCTTTGTACATAAAACTCTCTTTGTTTTACAGTTATTTTTGCCATTTTTTTGTTTTTTGAAAATCTTTTTTAAGAAATCTCTGCTCTGCTTACCAGTAGACTTTTTCTTTTTGCCATCACCAGCTTCTCCTGCTATTTGTTTTCCCCAGTTTTGTCCAGGTATACTTGTTGTTGCTTTTCTTTCCTTTTTCTTGTCCTTAAAGGCATTTTTTTTTCACTGTTGCTCAGCAATACCTGCAAGGAACTAAAAAAAAATCCTTTTTGTAATTATAATTCATTAAAATATTTTTTTTTACTTTTCATTTATTTCAAATGTTTTTCCATTTGTCTCTCATTTGTGATTTACTAATTTGTGCACAGTACTAACCACCACAGTTGAAAAAAAACAAGCTGCCCCTTTCCTGCAAGTGCATTTTTTAACAGAACAACTGCAACACAAATTATATCTGTGGCCACAATTCCTGTGCACACACAGCCTCATGGTGTGCTTCTAAGCAGAAAACAGAATTTGATTTGCAAATTCAAAGCACATTTACTACTCTGGTAGATCAAGTGATAATTGCTGTTACAGCCTTACACATTTTACCTGGAAAATCACAGAGGCAGAAAAGAGCACATTTCCTAACAGCTACTTCATACCATAAGTATCTGCAACCTGGGTGAGTGTTTAGAGTAGAGCAAAGAAAATGAGGCCTTGGTGACGTTGAATGTGTTTGCATTACCCACAGACCTGAGTAGTACGCATGGGAGTGTTGGAGAAGCTGCTGCGTGTGTCCCAAGAGTGTGTTTCTGCAGACTATGTATTGTCAGCTGCAAGAGACATGAGCAAGGAGATTTCCAGAACTGCATGAAGACTACAGGGATGTATGTAACAGTGCATGTGTGCTAAGGGATAATTTGTGTAAACACAACAGGCTGCCCCTTTCCTGGGACTGCATTTCTTACTGAACAACATCTTCACAAATTAAATCTCTGCCCACAATTCCTGTGTGCACACAGACTCATGCTATGTTTTTTGGAACAAAACAGTGTCCCTGAATAGTACCAAATTACTGTTACAGCCTGATACATTTCCCTTATCATTTACAGAAGCAGAAAACAGCACATGTCCTAACAGCTCCTTAAGACCATGTCCATGTGTTACAGGGTGAGTAATTAGACTAGATCAACTTAAATGAGGCCTTGGTGACGTTGAATGTGTTTGCATTACACAGTGCTATCTGAAACAGCACACAGAGCTGAGTACTACACATGAGAGTGTTGGAGAAGCTGCTGCGTGTGTGCCAAGAGTGTGTTTCTGAACACTGTGTATTGTCTGGTGCAAGACAGATGAGCAAAGAGACTTCCAGAACTGCATGAAGACTGCAGGGATGTATGTAACAGTGCATGTGTGCTAAGGGATAATTTGTGTAAACACAACAGGCTGCCCCTTTCCTGGGACTGCATTTCTTACTGAACAACATCTTCACAAATTAAATCTCTGCCCACAATTCCTGTGTGCACACAGACTCATGCCATCTTTTTACGCACATAACACAGGCTGCCCCTTTCCTGGGACTGCATTTCTTACTGAACAACATCTTCACAAATTAAATCTCTGCCCACAATTCCTGTGCGCACACAGACTCATGCTATGTTTTTTGGAACAAAACAGTGTCCCTGAATAGTACCAAATTACTGTTACAGCCTGATACATTTCCCTTATCATTTACAGAAGCAGAAAACAGCACATGTCCTAACAGCTCCTTAAGACCATGTCCATGTGTTACAGGGTGAGTAATTAGACTAGATCAATTTAAATGAGGCCTTGGTGACGTTGAATGTGTTTGCATTACACAGTGCTATCTGAAACAGCACACAGAGCTGAGTACTACACATGAGAGTGTTGGAGAAGCTGCTGCGTGTGTGCCAAGAGTGTGTTTCTGAACACTGTGTATTGTCTGGTGCAAGACAGATGAGCAAAGAGACTTCCAGAACTGCATGAAGACTGCAGGGATGTATGTAACAGTGCATGTGTGCTAAGGGATAATTTGTGTAAACACAACAGGCTGCCCCTTTCCTGGGACTGCATTTCTTACTGAACAACATCTTCACAAATTAAATCTCTGCCCACAATTCCTGTGTGCACACAGACTCATGCCATCTTTTTACGCACATAACACAGGCTGCCCCTTTCCTGGGACTGCATTTCTTACTCAACAACATCTTCACAAATTAAATCTCTGCCCACAATTCCTGTGCGCACACACTCATGCTATCATTTTACGCACATAACACAGGCTGCCCCTTTCCTGGGACTGCATTTCTTACTGAACAACAACTTCATAAATTAAATCTCTGCCCACATTTCCTATGTGCACACAGAGTCATGCCATCATTTTAGGCACATAACACAGGCTGCCCCTTTCCTGGAACTGCATTTCTTACTGAACAACATCTTCACAAATTAAATCTCTGCCCACAATTCCTGTGTGCACACAGACTCATGTCATCATTTTAAGCACATAACACAGGCTGCCCCTTTCCTAGGACTGCATTTCTTACTGAACAACAACTTCACAAATTAAATCTCAGACAACAATTCCTATATACACACAGACTCATGCTGTGTTGGTAGGCACAAAACACAGGCTGCCCCTTTCCTGAGTTATCAATTCTTACAGAACTAATGCTTTTTTCAAATGTGCTGCCATTTTCCTCTCTTTTCTTTCAAAGTGATTTCTGCTAAATGCTAACCATCACAATTAAAAACAAGCTGTCCTTTTCTTTCAACTGCAAGTCTTACTTTTGAACAGCAACACAAGTTACATCTCTGTCAACAATTCTTCTCTGCATACAGACTCATAGTTTGATGGTAGGCACAAAACAGTATTCCTCATTGTTACCAGTACACATTAACTTATGGTGAAAACATACTCCATAATATTTTACATATTCAAAACAGTTAAATATCTCGCAAAACAGAAAATGTAAATCACAACTTTAAACAAATAATCACAATTCTTTTTTTATATCTAAAATAACCACAAACACCCCCTCTCAAACTCATAACTCACCTTTAAAATTAGTTAGTTGTGAAAGAAATGTGGCAGTCACACAGCAGTTTATCAGACCAGAATCTCTGAGCTGCACACCTCTCTCCTCTCAGCAGAACCAGTTAATGGCACAGTTTCCCTCTCTTTTTTCACACATATACATGTTAATTTCAAATCTCAGTGCTTCCCACATTTTTTCAAATGAAATCACACATTTCTATTGGTTAAAAACTTCAACCCCTTTCCAAATGTACCCTTCCCCCAACTTGACTTCTGCCTGCTACCATAGCAACAGGTCATGGAACACAGGTGTGAGCAGAGAGGTCAGAAGTTCAGCAGACAATGTTTCATTTCCAAAGAGCAAGAGTGCTTGACTTTTCAAACCTAACAGCAAATCCAAACTAATGTTCTTTGTTCACACATTTTTCTGAACCAATACAATACATGCTTTTTAAAATTTAAACATACAGCCTAGTTTTTAGTGTAGAATGGTTTGAAACAGCCAATGAGTTTTTTTTTTATAAAAAAAAGTATGTGTGCCCCCATTTTTCAACTGTCTTTCATTTCATATTGCCATTCTACTGGAAGACACCTCCTGAGTGCATCCAGATCTCCTTTGAAGATGTTCACAGTGTGGATTGTAGGTCACAGCTATGTCTTCTGGAGTGAAAAATTTGCAGAAAAAAGAGGTATGGTGAGAGACCTTGCTTTGCCAAATGTAGACATTAAATAGATTGGTCAGAGAGGGTTAAAGTGGCACCAATTAATGCCTTTGGTGAAAACCTTTCTACATCTCCCACAGCCTAACCTTATTATTGTGCACTGTGGTGGAAATGACCTAGGCACTTTAACTGGGGTAGGTCTGGAAATGCTTATTAAGGACACCTTTGTGCAATTGATGTCACTTTTTCCACAAACTGCCTTCGTATATTCTAACATATGCCAAAGGCAAAAGTGGAACTGGTCCAACCAATTTTGTCCGCAGATTGACAAAGCAAGGAAGCACGTCAACAAATCTATTTCTGCTTTCCTCAGAGACTATGGTATGGGTTCTATATACCACAACAACTTGCGTTACAACATGCAAGACATTTATAGAGGAGATGGTGTACACTTCACTGATGAAGGCAACAGAGTCTTCCTCTTGAACTTTAGACTCTGCATCGGTACTTACTTGTAGGTACCAAAAAACAAACAATAAACACAAGGGCTCTTTTTAGAGCCACCTTATGTCTAAACACTTAAATGCGATTTTTTATTCTTTTTTTTTTAAAGTTTTTTTTCGGGTGCGCGCTGGGTGCGCGCACTCGCCGATATTTTTTTTCAAAATATAAATCTTTTTTTTTGCCCTACAAGGTCCTACTGTGACCCCCTTACAATGCCTAGTGGGTCAATATCTCCCCACTCTGCCCCCTTTTCAAGTTCTCCCCCTTTGTTTATCACCCCCTCTTTATGCGAGAGACAAAATGGCGGCCACCGCTTCCTGATTTCCACCGATTCGAATGTTTACTGATATCTAACAACCAATCAGAAGTGCGCTCGCGATCGGCAAGGTGCGCGCACAGGACTTGCTCAGTGCGCGCACGCTGCTCGCTTACAGATATATATATTGATTTAAATGCTAATTTCTCAGGAAATACTGAACAGAGTTACACCAAACCTGCAAAAGGCACTTCATGGACCTTATGGCTACCTCTCTGCCAAATTTCACATAATTCTGTTCAGCCGTTCGGGACCCCCCTTTTTTCTCAGCCCCCGCTTGACGAATCCCCCCGAAACTTTCAGGGTAGGAGCTGAGCGGAGCGCCCCATTAGTTTTGAAAATTTCGCGAGGATTCGTCAACCGGCGCCAAAGTTATTCAAAATAGAATTTTGAGATTTCCTATGGAAACACGGTCCTAACTATAACTACCTACTGGCGACCGCCAGTAGGTAATATATATATATATACATATATACATACATATATATATATATATATATATGTTCCCACAGCAAATCCAATAACATGCGCGGGGTGTTTTGTATAGTTCTTTGGCTTCGACGGATATGTTAATACTCCTCTAAAAAATTCACCTGACGAGAAGTTTGATTTGTGGCAACGTTGGTTTCCACCGAGACATCTGATTCCGTGTCGCTGGTCAAAGAGGCAATCGGTGTTTGAATCTCACAAGGATTGTTCGCAATTGTAAATGTTGTTTCATTGGAATTATACAAATGGTCATATTTTTGGCTGAAAGTGAGGATCCTGCCACTCTCGTAATCACCATAATCACGGTCAAGCTTCCTCTCCTTTCGAGCCTTGATATCCTCCTCATACTTCTTGAGGCGTTCCTTTATCGAACTCATAGTTGTCTCCACTTTATCTGCTTCCATGGATTTCTTGATCTCTTCCAAGATCTCTTGTATTTGTTTCATTATGATGTCTCTATCTATCCACGCATATTTCACCAGGATTTCGAGCATCCTTTTGGAGCTCAAGGCGGAATTTTGTGACCACTCTGATAGCATTTCTGGGTTCGGTGTTTCATACGTCGGTGTGGTGAAAATGCGCAAACCTCTGGGTACCATGTCTTGGTCTATGTAATTTTGCAAAGAGATCGCTTCCCGCCACTTTGAGATCTCTGATCTCTTTAGTTTCTCCAGCTTGCGTAACTTGTCATCTACTGGTTGTTTCATGCCTGGTTCCACTCTCGTCACACCCTTAGGTTGCCTTTTCGCGAACATCGCATGAGCCTCTGCTCTTCTCTCTTCTTCCTCATCCATGTTGCACACACCCCTGGAGTAGTTGTTCAACAAAACTCGGAGTTTCTGATTCCCCCTGTATACAATAACAGGTTCCTCCTGCTTTGTTGAGAGTAGCTTTGATAGTTTTATCGTTAACGTCTTTTGTTTTGTGTTTTGTGTACTGATATACAGTTGCTTCTACCACATATATATATTATGTCTGCTGTTTCCTCTCCTCTTCTTCCTCCCATGTATCAGGTGCACATTGAACAAGAATTGTTGCATTATTTTAAAATATTAGATAACTCAATATGTTTTATACTGAGTTTTTTGTTTCTTTTATTTACAGGAGGAAAGGAAGGGGCCCAGACACCAGCGAGCACTTTCACGGGCAACCTACCCTTTCCCCCGTTTTTTCACCTAACATGGATGATATTCTAGTACAGTAGATGACGATGTATGGATCACATTAGCACATGTGGACTTGTCTCTTGCGGGTAATACCATTTTGGGATGGTTACTGAGAATTTGCTAGTTGGCACTTGCCATTTTGTGTTTTGTGACGTTGTGTAGATGTTCTGTATCACAGCATACCTCTTTACCGCTCTCAGCAAATTGGTAAGAGAATTAGTTATGTATGACCACTTGGTAATCTATTAACAGAGCGGAACAGATCTTTCATATTTAGAAGTGGAAAGTGGCACTTGCCATGATATGTTTAAAATGACCACTTGGGAACTCGCCAACACAGTGTAACAGATCTATAATGCATTGTAGCGGAAAGTTGCACAATAACATTATGATTGTCGCTGTTGTGATTGGTATAATAATCTGATATGTTAACTGTGATAATCACCTACAGAACGAAAAATCTATATTCTTATAAAACAATAATTATATTCTTCCCCCTTTTTTATGTACTACACATAGAATCATTAAGGGTGCATTTATCATTTATTTACTCTTGGTGCTGTTATTTATTCCTTTACATGTTACCATTCCAAGATGTCTGCCTTAGTTGGCCAAATGGTACGGGAGACTTGCGATGTTGTCCCTCTTCACTGTTCACCTTTGTAAAACTTTATCAATCCTTTTGTGTAATGCACCTATCTTACGTGATCAAGGCTTTGCAACGAGCTGAAACGCGTTGTGAGAATTAAACATCCCTGTTGACATCATTGGATTTGTAGTTTTCTGATTACTGAGAGCGCATGTTATTGGATTTGCAGTGGGAACATTTGTGTGCTGGCGTGCTCCGCCGGCGTATGCGCCACCTCTCTTGGGTCCAGCTGTCCGGAAGGAGCGAAGTTTGGTACATATATATATATATATATGTATATATATGTATATATATATATGACAGAGACTTTGTAGCAATGCTTGTTTGTGCAGGTTATGTGGCAGAGGGAATTTTTTAAAACAGCTGTAAAATAGCATAACATTTTATATAGCATATTGTCTGTGCTGTAATGTTTAAAAATGTACTTACCTGTTAAAGAATAAGAAGAAATATTAACTAATAAAAAGTCTTGTAAATCTTTTAAAGTACTGTCAGGTATCGATAAAGTGTAGGCTAATTTACTTACCTGTTAAATCGTTTTGTGCTTGTTTGTTGCTTATTAGTGTGTTTATATCTATATGACACACATACTTAGCAGCAAGGCTTGTTTGGGCAGGTTAGGTGTCACAGCTGTAAAATTGCATAACATGTATTATAGCATGTTGTCTGTGCTGTAATGTTAAAAAATGTACTTACCGAGGCGCCGATGAACATGGCCGCCTAGGAACCAAGCTCCGCCGGGACCGCTGTTGTCCCCACGAAATCCGGCATCAAATCCTGGTTGGAGCGCACACTCGTCGAAGCGCCAACTCCCTTATGTGCAGCGCTACTGCTCTGCGCTTTGAGCGAAGTCTGAGCACCCAGCGGGGACCCATCGCCGCGCTCGGCTGTGCCGCGGCTGGCCCGTGACTGCGGATTGGAGCCTGAGAGAAAATATGCAGTTATAGACCGTGAAATGCTGCTAGAAAACATCGCAAAAATTAATGAAGAACTTGACAAAAATTTAGACCAAAAGGAACTCATAACTAAAATGCGCAAAGAAATCAGTGAACGGCTGCGCAAGCATGAAGATCGCATTAAAATTCGTAAAGCACATAAGTTCGCCCGGGACCAGGCAGATTATGAACAAGGACGAATATATACTTTTTCCCGAAAAATTCGACAATGCTAAAAAATTGAAATTTAACAACATGAATTCAGTGAACCCATCGGAGCAATATCAAGATCACAGTGAAACCATACCGGAGAGTGAAGGCGACACAGCATCAACTTCAAGTATGGTTAGTTCGGATCTCAGCAGCCACGGAGAAGCAAACTCAAAGTTGGTGTTAAACTTGGGGGAAGAAATCGATTTTTTAGTGGGAGATCGGAGACAAACGCTCCGTCCGAGGAACCGTTCCAATCAAACAGGCAAAAACGGAACACACGACGAAGAGCAAGGAGAAAGAAGCACAAAACCACAACAAAAGAAAAAACAGCAGTGGTACAGAAAGAAGCGGTAATGGATTTAACAATTACTAATTTATCTGACATTACATTAACAGCAGCTAAAATCAACTTCTTGCCCTTGGTCTCAATTTCTGTCCTGAAAGTTCATTTAATTATGCCAGTACCAGAATCGACATTTTTTGCTTTATTCGAAAATTGAAACTCAAAAAGTTTTTTACCATCAAAACAGGAAATGCAAATACGGACGCAGAAAAAGAGAAACAAATAAATACCATCTCATACCCAGTCGTTCCAGCATCTGATGCTGAACTGTTTCTCACCCTTCATGACTTAGGGACTCCATGCTCTAACCTGTCACAATCAAGTGACAGGGAAGAAAACAGCATACAAAATCGATTGCAGAAAATCAATATATCTCAAAAAGGAGCGGGCGAGAGTCCCTTTAAATCAAAAAGTACGTTTATTCCTATCATGCCCAAAGACGCAATTGTTATTTTCCACGAATGCGTAATTGAAGATTTGAAAAAACTGAATCGAACAGTCACCAAACAACGTCAATGCAAGAAAAACTACAACCCTACGCAATATATAAGGCTGATGAAGAAATTGAGCAACAATCAAGAGGTGATCATAAATAAGTCGGACAAGGGAGGCAACATTGTACTATGGCCTAAAAAAGAATATATCAAAGAGGCAATGAGACAATTAAATGACGAACAATGCTACCACAAATCCAATGGAAGTGAATACAAGAAGGCAAAAGAAGAAATCAAAAAATTACTGTTTCAATATAAAAGACAAGGTTTAATTTCATCAGCCGAATTTGACTATCTGCACATTGAACATCCAGTAATTCCTATCTTGTATCTCATACCAAAGATTCACAAAATGGTCACCCCAACACCAGGCAGACCGATAATATCTGCAATCAACAGTATGAGTGAACATATTTCACAATACATCGACTTTTACTTACAGGACTTAGTAAAAAGTTTGCCAAGTTATGTGAAAGATACTGGTGACTTTTTGAGCAAGATAAATTCAATTTGTTGGAAAGAAGGCTGGTGTCTATTAACATTAGACATTGAATCATTGTATACCAGCATTAACCATTCAGCGGGCCTTAAAGCCATCAGTCACTTTCTCAACACAAGACCAGTTGAATATCTTAGTCATAATGAAATGATATGCAAACTGATTGCCTGGTGTCTTAACAACAATTTCTTTATGTTTGACAAAACCATTTGGAAACAAGAAAGGGGCGTGGCTATGGGGTCCTGTTTCTCCCCCAGCTACGCATGCTTGCATGTTGGCTGGTGGGAGGAACAGGTCCTAAGGAAAATACCTAACATAGACCATGTCCATCACTGGCTTAGATTTATCGATGACGTTTTTTGTGTATGGGATGGAGATGAAGTAAGCGCACAAGAATTTGTTAGGACAATCAATAACAACTCTAGCAATCTTAAATTTACTTCTAACATTAGTAGAAACAGAGTAGATTTCTTAGATGTACAAGTATCAATTAGTAACTGTACATTGGAAACCACATTGTTTAGAAAACCGACTGCTGGCAATAGTATACTCCATGCGAGCAGCAAACATCCCAAACACCTCATTGAAAGCATCCCATTTGGTGAACTACTAAGACTGAAACGTATCTGTAGTTCCCAACAGGAATATACAAAATGCTCAGAAGACATGATAGGGCGATTAAGAGAAAGAGGATACAGTGATTCCACCCTTAAGAGAGCACTCAAAAAGACAGATGAAAGATCTAGAGAATCACTACTAGCCCCCAAAGAACCTATTGCTAACAATGATGATGAATGTCCACGTTTCATCACCACATTCAGTAAACAAGAAAGAAGAGTAAAAGCAATCATCAAAAAGAACTGGCCCATTATTCTTACAGATGGGGTTCTGGGCAGTAGATTACCTGAATTACCCACTATTACATATAGAAAATCCCGATCTATGAGAACTGAGTTGGTAAAAACAAGTCCAGAACTCAATATGGTAACTACATGGCTGAAACCCAAAACAGGTTTTTTTAAATGCCCATCATGCCGCGCCTGTAAATTTGGCACTAATACTACACACTACACAACTCCCTTCTCTGATGCTCCGGTTGCGATTGAGGGTAGTTATGGATGTAAGACGGAGTATGCTGTATATGTTCTGACGTGTACTTGTGGCTTACGCTATGTGGGTAGCACCAAGCTGCAGGTACACGTCAGAATCTTGCAGCATCTCAGAGCCATTGTAAATAACGATGGTGCATACCCGGTCGCCAGACATTTCAAGTCAGTCCACAACAATGATTTGAACTGTCTATCATACTATGTCATCAATGCAGTAGGTCCCTTACGAAGGGGAGGTAACAGAGAAAAACTTCTAAGGAAGTTAGAAACACGCATGATATTAGAACTGGACAGCAAAAATCCAAATGGGCTAAACACTACTGAAGATATGTATAATTTTTTATAAACTATACAAAAAACAGAATACTGATGTAGCTACCTAAGATGAATGGATGAATATTCAGAGGATTAGATTATGCAAGTTTAAAGAATAAGTGCTTTTTATCTCACTATTTTCATTTCTGTTTCCGAGTATTTTTTGGAAGCTTTGGAATTCCTGATATTATATTAGTCTTTTCCCTTTATAAAAACAATCTTTTTTCACTTTGTATGATTAGTTATTTCACAAATAGTCACAATACATATATATTTCTCTTCTTTTTTATTTGCTTTTTTCTGCATGGAGAGGGTAGTTGGTATCAAATGGTGAGGGATGTGTATCAATAAAGTTTTTCGATTACACATACAATACCCCACAGTTTTTGAGATTAGTCAGAAGAAGCAAACACAAATATAAAACTAGGAAGTTGATCTCGCTACAACAGATTGATCTATGAGGTTAAAGGTGTCACGCATTAATGCCGATATAAAATTACATTTGAGAAGGAAACAAACTGATGCACAAAGAATGTGAAAGGGGCAGTTACATAATTTGCGAATTTTTGCACATTTGATCTATTTTGCACAAATGATTTGTTTACATATATATTAAGAATGTTTACAAGTGACTATGCCCTACATTGTAGTTTTAAGTGGTTTTATATTTTTATATAAAAAAATATATATATATTTTTATACAGAAAATGTTCTTAGCGATATTTCTACGTATTTATTATATTTATATTATCCACTGTAAAAATGTATTTTACAATACTGCATTTTACGCAGTTTATAATAACAGCTTACAAGTGCAATTAAGTTTGTTTTACCCTATGAATGTTATAACACCTACCTCGTAACAACACATGATGTGAGAAGCGAAGTATCTCTACTATGTTTATTTGGTGATGGTCACGTGATTTATGATGTAATTGGTAAAAACAATGGCGGATGCAATACCCTGTGTGTGATCAAGGGCACTCAGTGCTCGAAACGCGTCGCAGAGGGAGAGTCAAATGAAATAAAATCTTCCTGCCTGAGCCGTGAGGGTCCGTTTCTCCTTTTCTTTCGCGTTGGGATAGCTGTGAAAGCAGAAACTTCGTGACAGTGTGGAGACTGTACTATTTATATATATATATATATATATATATATATATATATATGTTCCCACAGCAAATCCAATAACATGCGCGGGGTGTTTTGTATAGTTCTTTGGCTTCGACGGATATGTTGATACTCCTCTAAAAAATTCACCTGACGAGAAGTTTGATTTGTGGCAACGTTGGTTTCCACCGAGACATCTGATTCCGTGTCGCTGGTCAAAGAGGCAATCGGTGTTTGAATCTCACAAGGATTGTTCGCAATTGTAAATGTTGTTTCATTGGAATTATACAAATGGTCATATTTTCGGCTGAAAGTGAGGATCCTGCCACTCTCGTAATCACCATAATCACGGTCAAGCTTCCTCTCCTTTCGAGCCTTGATATCCTCCTCATACTTCTTGAGGCGTTCCTTTATCAAACTCATAGTTGTCTCCACTTTATCTGCTTCCATGGATTTCTTGATCTCTTCCAAGATCTCTTGTATTTGTTTCATTATGATGTCTCTATCTATCCACGCATATTTCACCAGGATTTCGAGCATCCTTTTGGAGCTCAACGCGGAATTTTGTGACCACTCTGATAGCATTTCTGGGTTCGGTGTTTCATACGTCGGTGTGGTGAAAATGCGCAAACCTCTGGGTACCATGTCTTGGTCTATGTAATTTTGCAAAGAGATCGCTTCCCGCCACTTTGAGATCTCTGATCTCTTTAGTTTCTCCAGCTTGCGTAACTTGTCATCTACTGGTTGTTTCATGACTGGTTCCACTCTCGTCACACCCTTAGGTTGCCTTTTCGCGAACATCGCATGAGCCGCTGCTCTTCTCTCTTCTTCCTCATCCATGTTGCACACACCCCTGGAGTAGTTGTTCAACAAAACTCGGAGTTTCTGATTCCCCCTGTATACAATAACAGGTTCCTCCTGCTTTGTTGAGAGTAGCTTTGATAGTTTTATCGTTAACGTCTTTTGTTTTGTGTTTTGTGTACTGATATACAGTTGCTTCTACCACATATATATATTATGTCTGCTGTTTCCTCTCCTCTTCTTCCTCCCATGTATCAGGTGCACATTGAACAAGAATTGTTGCATTATTTTAAAATATTAGATAACTCAATATGTTTTATACTGAGTTTTTTGTTTCTTTTATTTACAGGAGGAAAGGAAGGGGCCCAGACACCAGCGAGCACTTTCACGGGCAACCTACCCTTTCCCCTGTTTTTTCACCTAACATGGATGATATTCTAGTACAGTAGGTGACGATGTATGGATCACATTAGCACATGTGGACTTGTCTCTTGCGGGTAATACCATTTTGGGATGGTTACTGAGAACTTGCTAGTTGGCACTTGCCATTTTGTGTTTTGTGACGTTGTGTAGATGTTCTGTATCACAGCATACCTCTTTACCGCTCTCAGCAAATTGGTAAGAGAATTAGTTATGTATGACCACTTGGTAATCTATTAACAGAGCGGAACAGATCTTTCATATTTAGAAGTGGAAAGTGGCACTTGCCATGATATGTTTAAAATGACCACTTGGGAACTCGCCAACACAGTGTAACAGATCTATAATGCATTGTAGCGGAAAGTTGCACAATAACATTATGATTGTCGCTGTTGTGATTGGTATAATAATCTGATATGTTAACTGTGATAATCACCTACAGAACGAAAAATCTATATTCTTATAAAACAATAATTATATTCTTCCCCCTTTTTTATGTACTACACATAGAATCATTAAGGGTGCATTTATCATTTATTTACTCTTGGTGCTGTTATTTATTCCTTTACATGTTACCATTCCAAGATGTCTGCCTTAGTTGGCCAAATGGTACGGGAGACTTGCGATGTTGTCCCTCTTCACTGTTCACCTTTGTAAAACGTTATCAATCCTTTTGTGTAATGCACCTATCTTACGTGATCAAGGCTTTGCAACGAGCTGAAACGCGTTGTGAGAATTAAACATCCCTGTTGACATCATTGGATTTGTAGTTTTCTGATTACTGAGAGCGCATGTTATTGGATTTGCTGTGGGAACATTTGTGTGCTGGCGTGCTCCGCCGGCGTATGCGCCACCTCTCTTGGGTCCAGCTGTCCGGAAGGAGCAAAGTTTGGTACATATATATATATATATATATATATGTATATATATGTATATTACCTACTGGCGGTCGCCAGTAGGTAGTTATAGTTAGGACCACGTTTCCATAGGAAATCCGCAACATTCTATTTTGAATAACTTTGGCGCCGGTCGACGAATCCTCACGAATTTTTCAAAATAGGTGGGGCGCTACGCTCCGCTCCTACCCTGAAAGTCTCGGGGGGATTCGTCAAGCGGGGGCCGAGATAAAAGGGGGGTCCCAAAACGCGTTTTTCCCATGCATTTTTCCATAGGACCTTTAGACATCAGTGATGTCATGAGTGATGTCACTGACCATGTCATGAGTGATGTAATATGTGACGTCATCAGTAGTGCATTGCGGGCGCGCGAGTTATAGTTAGCTGAACTAACTATAATGGGGGAATTTCATTGGTTTTTTACGAGTGAAATGTCCAGCTAACTATAACATGTGTGAAACCTTTGGTTTTTTCATTGAATATATATATGACAGAGACTTTGTAGCAATGCTTGTTTGTGCAGGTTATGTGGCAGAGGGAATTTTTTAAAACAGCTGTAAAATAGCATAACATTTTATATAGCATATTGTCTGTGCTGTAATGTTTAAAAATTTACTTACCTGTTAAAGAATAAGAAGAAATATTAACTAATAAAAAGTCTTTTAAATCTTTTAAAGTACTGTCAGGTATCGATAAAGTGTAGGCTAATTTACTTACCTGTTAAATCGTTTTTTGTGCTTGTTTGTTGCTTATTAGTGTGTTTATATCTATATGACACACATACTTAGCAGCAAGGCTTGTTTGGGCAGGTTAGGTGTCACAGCTGTAAAATTGCATAACATGTATTATAGCATGTTGTCTGTGCTGTAATGTTAAAAAATGTACTTACCGAGGCGCCGATGAACATGGCCGCCTAGGAACCGAGCTCCGCCGGGACCGCTGTTGTCCCCACGAAATCCGGCATCAAATCCTGGTTGGAGCGCACACTCGTCGAAGCGCCAACTCCCTTATGTGCAGCGCTACTGCTCTGCGCTTTGAGCAAAGTCTGAGCACCCAGCGGGGACCCATCGCCGCGCTCGGCTGTACCGCGGCTGGCCCGTGACTGTGGATTGGAGCCTGAGAGCCGGGAGGGACACTAATAGAGGCCCCGGCGTGCAGCCTCTACCTCACACTGGGCCGGAGCGGGGCCGATCTCTGGCGGCTGAACCCACATAGGCGCCGAGCTGCGTTGCTGCCGGACCACTGGCGAGATCCGACGGACACACTGGAGGAAGGGCACAAGAGCCGGTGGGGGAGCCGCGTGGGCCTCGGCCTGCGCCGCTGCCGGCCCGTGGATGCGGCCGGCCTGCAGATAGACGGGCTCTACAGGAGACGCTTCGCCGCGCGGACACCCCAGACCCGGGGAGGGATCCCGGAGACCAGTGAGTGGAGGCACTTCCGAGGTTGGTGGCGCGGCGGAGTGAGAGGCGGCCCAGGGTGCCATCAACTGGCTGGGTATAGACCCGAGCGGTGTGCCTGCCGGCTGAGCCTTCGGCCTGGTGGTGGTGACGCATAAGAGACAAGAAGACATACCCTTAGGGCGAGTACGCGGATACGCTTACAGCCCTCCGCCCGAGACGAGAGGAGCCCTGGTCCAGTGGCCATACGCGGCGGGCTGAACTGCTCTTTGTAAACGGGGGTGCCCTGGGCGGCTGGCTGTTGGCTTAGTGTAGTGCACCGTGAATTCCCGCGCGGCGACAGAGCCGGCTTTCAGTGCAGAGTTACTACACTGCCCCAGTGAAGGAGTGGTGACAGGGCTCGAATAGCGATTGCCGCCGCCCGGGCTGGTGCACTGACCCTGGTGGTGAAGGAGCCTATATCCAACATGCGGCCCAAGGTGGGAACAACCACACAAACTAACAAACTAGATAAATATGCGGTGCCCACCGGTCCGACGCAGTCTGGAGCGACGCTGGGAGCCGCCACGGACCAAACGGAGCCCTCCCTGACTTCCATAATGGCCGCGATACAGACGCTGGGCACTAATCTCAAGACAAAAATGGACAAGATCTCTATTGAGGTTAACCTGCTACGCACGGACCTTGGCAAGACTACGGAGAGATCGAGAACTAACGAGACGGACATCAAGGCACTACAGGCCTCCGAGAAACGGCTCGAGGGGCGAATAAACAAGCTCGTCCTCCAGCACCGCCAAATGGCTCTTCCGCTCGATGACCAGGAAGGGAGGGCATGACGGAGTAATATCCGCATAGTGGGTGTGCCGGAAGGAACGGAGGGGCAAAGTGTGGAGCTCTTTGTGGAAGACTTAATTCTCAGGCATTTAAAGCCAAAGAGACTCTCCAAGCTCTTTACCATCGAGCGTGCTCACCGAGCCCTGCTCCCCAGACCCAGGCCGGGGGCCCCGCCGAGAACAATATTCGCCAAGATATTGAACTATCGGGATCGGGTCGCCATCCTCCAGGTAGCCAGGCAACAGGGAGACCTTCATTACGAAGGGGCCACCATCCGATTCTTTCCTGACTTCACGCTGCGAGTCCAGCAAGAACGATGCTCCTTCATAGGAGTCAAGGCGGCCCTCAGGGAACGGGGCATCAAATATATGATGTTCTTCCCCGCAAAACTGAAGATCATTGCGGGGGGCAAGTCCCACTTCTTCACCTCGCCGGCGGCGGTCCAGGAGTGGCTTGACACGGCGACATCGGAAGAACAGGTGGGGCACGACCGCGACCACTGGAGAGAGACCAGGGCAGCCTCCCCCGGTTCTGCGGCGGGGAGGACAGTGGTAGACGAGCAGAGCCAAAGGTCATGGCGTTCCAGGTCGAACAGTCCCCGCTGGGACTCGCTCCAAGACACAGCGGCACGATGAGGATTCATACTGTGGAATCAAGCCTCATCGAACAGTAATGTATAAGACATGCACGGGGTTATGGGTGGTGTCACGGGTGTGGGAAGTGGACCCATCCGCCACTTACTTCAGTGATTTTGTGACTGATCCTCGAGTGCATCACAAACTTAAGGGACGTATGGCGGCTGGAGTTGGGGCCGGCTCACGTTCTCCCTAACAGAGTTTTCTCCGGGGGAGGGGCAGTTCACTCTCTCCGAGGTGGGGTCGGGCGACAGGCGCTCTGCTAATTGGGGCAGTGGGTAGTTTGAAACCTACAGAGCAGAAGGTGACGGGTCCACTGCATGGGGTCCCAAGCACTCTATGTACTGTTTTTGAATGTTGGGGGGGTAGGTGGGAGGGGGGAAGTTGGAAGGTCTTTATGGTCACACATTGCTACTATGAACAGAGTTAAAGGCTGCACCGGTGCGCAGGGACAGGCCAGCTCATACAGTAGCGGATATGGCTAGTAGATGGGAGAGTAGTCTTAAGGTCCTTAGCTGGAATGTGAACGGGCTGGGTGATGGGCTCAAACGTACCATTGTCTTACAATTTGTTAAACGACACCTCCCTGATGTAGTATTACTGCAAGAAACGCACTTGATGGGGAATGCCTGCCAGGCCCTCAACAGATGGGGATATACTTTGGCGGTTCACCTCTGGCTCCAGGGGAGTGGGGATCCTGCTGCGCTGCTCCCTGCCCCTCCACATTGACCACTCGGAGACAGATCCGCTGGGCCGCTTTGCAGCACTGTCGGGGAGGTGGGAGGGCCGTAGGTTAAATCTCCTTTCCGCGTATATCCCCCCAGGCCTTCAAACCCAATCGTATACAGACCTGGGCAAACTCCTACTCTCCTTCCCTGATGGTCAGTTGATCATCGATGGGAGACTTGAACGCAGTAGTCTCAGGAACCCAAGACAGACATCCTCCCAGGGACACACCTCAGGGGCAGAAGTGGTTGGCAGACTTCCTAGATGCCTTCGGGCTCACGGACGTGTGGCGACTGATGCATCCCACGGATAGGCACTTTACCTTCCACTCCGGCCCACATCATTCCTTCTCCCGCCTGGATTATATCTTGACTCCATTACAGCATGACATGATCATACGGGAGGCCTCCCACCTGGCACGCGGCATACCCGACCACTCACCAGTCTGGACACACATCACGATGGGGAATGGCCGGGAGGGCTGTGTGCTGCCAATCAACGCCTGGTATCTAAAAAATGAGGATCTTAGGAAAAAGCTGTCCCGCTCCATTACTCAATACTTCGAACAAAATATCGGATCGGTGGGCTCCTCTGTAAATCTGTGGGAAGCTTTTAAAACAGTGCTTAGGGGAGAGGCCCTTTCGGCCATCTCCGGCAGCCGTAAGGAAAGGGTGGCACAGATCAACTCAGTTGAAACGGACCTCAGGGCGCTGGAGGATGCTGCTTGCGCAAATAGGGAGCCGGAGGTGCAACACCGGTTGCGACTAAAAACTGCGGAGTACAGGGAGCTGGTCACGCAGACTGCCCAAACTGTGGCTCTACACAAGGCGGGCAGGATCTACGACCAAGGCGACAAAGCAGGCAAACTTATAGCCTGGCTCGAGAAAAAACAGAGGACCAATAAAGTGGTACCAGAAATACGAATAGCTTCAGGGGCCGTGGTTACAGAGCCCCGAGAGATCACGGCGGAATTTGCAAGGCACTTCCGGCAGGTATATAGTAGGGGGTCTGACCGTCCGGAGGAGGACTCTGTTGCCCTGCTTACAGATATTCGAATGCCATGCCTGTCGGATGTCGACCGGGATGCCCTGGATGCCCCCCTTGCCACGGCCGAACTGGAGCGTGCGATACTCGACCTTCGCCCGGGCAAAGCTCTTGGACCTAATGGTCTACCAATTGAGCTTTACAAATTGAAACCTGACGCACTTAGTTTACACCTTAAACGAATGTTCGAAGAGAGCAAAGCGACAGGAAGATTGCCGCGAGACCAGCGCCTGGCCACTATAGTGGCTATCCCAAAAGAAGGGAAACCGAGGGAGTCCTGTTCCTCATACAGACCAATTTCCCTGCTCAATGCAGAACCGAAAATATTGGCGAAAACTCTCGCCAATAGGCTTCATTCCGTCCTACCCACGTTGGTCCACCCGAACCAGTCCGGCTTCATGCCGCATCGCAATACGGCGCTCACCATTTGACGCCTGAATGGTGTACTGGGGAGGTGCCACACGATCCAAGAGGATGCGGTGGTGGTGTCGCTTGATGCCACCATGGCATTTGACACCCTAGAATGGCCCTACATGATGGCGGTGCTCCGCAAAATGGGCTTCGACCCACACTTTATGGCATGGGTTCGTCTTCTCTACTCGGACCCCCTGGCCCAGGTGGTAGTTAACAATAGGGTCTCTGAGGTCTTCGCCCTGGAGAGGGGAACCAGACAGGGCTGCCCGCTCTCACCCCTCTTATTTGCGCTCTCCCTTGAGCCACTTGCGGCGTGGATCAGGCAAGACGTCTACCTCACAGGGATACGATGGACGGACGGATGGGAGGACAAAATCTCCCTCTACGCCGATGATATCCTCCTTTACTTATCCCAACCACGGAGGTCTATTGTGGCAGCAATGGATATTTTCACTAGTTTAGGGAAGAATTCGGGGTTCCGCATCAACTGGAGCAAGTCCCTCCTCTATGTCCTCCATGGCAGCCCCCCCAGGCTTCCCAGCGACTGCCCGCTCACCGTTGCGGAGGACGGATTCAAATACCTCGGAGTCTTTGTCACCGTGGACAAGACTATTCTGTATGAAAAGAATCTACTGCCACCCCTGCGACGGCTCCAACGTGACTCTAATACTTGGCAGAAATTGCCATTGTCCCTGTTGGGCCGTGCGTCCCTCTTCAAAATGATGGCACTTCCTAGATTTCTTTACGCCCTCCAAAATTATCCGGACTTGGACCGAATTCTTATTTTGTGGCAATAGAGGCGGCGCAGCGGGCCCTCCTCTGGTCCGGTGCACCTAGAATAGCGCTGCAAAAACTCACACTGGGATGGTACGATGGAGGGATAGCCCTCCCGGATATCCGCAAGTACTACTGGGCCGCTCACTTGTCGGCGATCAACCAAGGGACGTATAGTGACGGTAACGACCCAGGTTACGGGATGGATAGATGGTTACTCCCAGGTGGGAATTATGAAGTCGCGCTCTACTCTAAGCCTGATAAACATCAGCTCACAGGACCGACGAAACACTCGGTGCAAATATGGCACGCGGCGCATCGTAAGCTAGGTTGGTCCAACACTCTGACCATGGCCACCCCCCTGTGGGCGTCGGAGAGACTGGGCAACCTGGGTCATACAAAGGGGTTCCATAGCTGGGAACTTATTGGTATTTCACAGGTCAAAGACCTGTGGGGCCCCAAGGGGGTCAGATCCTTTGCTTACTTGCAGGACACATACGACTTAGCACGCACTGAATATTTCAGATATATGCAGATTAGGCACTCCCTCCAATCCAACATACCACCAGGGACTAAGCCCCCACAGGCCTCCCCACTTGAGGACAGGTTGCTCGACGGACACATGCCAGAGCATGCCATCTCACTCACATATAAAAAACTGATAAATAATCCTCCTGATCCACTCGAGTCCCTTAAGGAGAAGTGGGTGGCCGATGGACTTGAGATCGATGATGAGGAATGGGTGAGTGCGCTGGCATCCCCTAGGGAGGTGGCGATTTCGGCTAGACTTCGGATCATACAACTTAAAATATTGCATAGAGTATACTTCTCCTGCACTAGACTGCAGGCGATGGGAAGAGGGGGGGATGGGCTCTGCAGGCGGGGCTGCAGTGAGACTGGCTCTTTCTTCCATATACTGTGGGAATGCCCGAGTGTGCAGAGGTACTGGAGGCGAGTGGTGTCTTGCATGCGGGTGGTATGGGAGGTAGACATACGCCCAGAGGCTAAGAGATGCCTGCCTCTTGAACATCTGGGAACCCACAGACTTACCTGCAAAAGGGAAACTCTGGGTCACACTTGGGCAAATGGTGGCAAAAAGAAACATCGCCCGCCTCTGGGGTGCATCCGCTCTGCCGAAATTGGCCGAATGGCAAAAAGACATGGATTGGTGTATGCTGCAGGAGAAGACTGTGTATACGGCGCGAGGGTTACCCCGAAATGGGGGGGAGGTGTGGTCAAATTGGAACGAATATAGAGGTGACATCTGTGAGCCTCCGCAGGCCCGCCGGTCCAGCTTGGAGACTATTGATTGAACTTAGTATGGTTTTAGAGTTAATTCAAATGACATTTTGACCCACACTGTCACTGTATGTTACCGGTGTTGTAATGACTCTACTGTTTAAGTACTGACCATTTTGTGGCCTTGTTTTTTGCAAATAAAAAGAATAAAAAAATAAAATTAAATGTACTTACCGGTTAGTGAATAAGCAGAAATATTAACCAATAAAACTTGTTGTAAATCTTTTAAAGTAGTGTTATTTCTTGATAAAGTTTAGGCAAATTTACTTAATGTTAATTTTTTTGGGGTTGTCTGGTGCTTAATAGTGTGTTTATATCTCTATATACATATAGGACACACAGACTTTGCAGCCAGGCTTGTTTGGGCAGGTTAGGTGGCTGAGGGAATTTTTCAAAACAGCTGTAAAATAGTATCACATTAAATATACATATTGTCTGTGCGGTTATGTTAAAAAATTACTTACCTGTTAGTGAAGGTTTGTTCTGTTTTTTATTGTTGGATTTCTTGCATCCTAATGTTGATTATTGTTGGAAGTAATACTCTCCCTCTGTATATGTTTATGAATTTTGTTTGTAGATTACTTACAGGGATATATATATATATATATATATTACCTACTGGCGGTCCTATTTTCCATAGGAAATCCGCAACATTCTATTTGGAATAACATTGGCGCCGATTGACGAATCCTCGTAAAATTTTCCAAACTTTTGGTCAGCTCCGGTCCGCTCCTATCCTGAAAATTTCATGGTGATTCGTCAAGCGGGCGCCGAGAAAAAAGGGGGGTCCCAAAACGCGTTTTACCCATGCATTTTCCCATAGGACCTTTTGACGCAGCTACAGCCCGAACTGCTGAACGGAATTACACAAAATTTGGCAAAGAGGTAGTCCTCAGTTCAGACTCGTGCTTTTTGCTTAAATGGTGTAAATCCGTTCAGTAGTTCCTGAGAAAATTAGAAGTAAACGTACATATATATCTATGGCCTCGGAGGATCCGCACACCCTCCCCGCACCAAGCGCGCACCCTGACGTGCACGAGCTGTATTCTAATTGGCTGTCAACACTCCATATCAGGAAGTGTTGGCAGCCATCTTGTGCCTCGGGAGAACCGAGGCACAAGAAACCTAAAAAACAAACGCGAAAAACGCAAAAAGGGGGCAGGGTAGAAACACCCTGACCCCCTAGGCCTGCTCAGGGGGTCCCACAGGGCCAAAAAAAGAATTAAAAAAATAAATAAAGGGCGAGATTCGCGCACCCAGCGCGAATTTCGGCCGAAAATAAAAAACAATTCAGCGCGGGCTCCCGCGCTGAATATGCTAATTTGCCCCGGGGGCATAATTAAAAAAAAAGTGTGGGGGGTCCCAATCCCCCCCACACTGCCCCGGGGACCGCTGCCCCCCAGGGCTTTGTTAACATGGGTGGGGGGCTCGCAGCCCCTCAGCCCTGGGGACCGCCACCCCCCAGGGCAACTTGTACAGGTGGGAGGGGGGCCACACGGCCCCCCTCCTGGAGCCTTGTATTGGCCCTGGGGACCGCCACCCCCCAGGGCCGGCTCCCGCAGTGTCCCGGGGTGCCCACTCCCATGACACTGCTGTTTGCAATGGCAGGGCGGGAGCCTCGCGGCTCCCACCCTGCCATTGCAAACTGCTTTGCTTCATTGAAGCGAGAGCAGGGAAACCTGCTCTCGCTTCAATGAAGCAAAGCAGATTGCTTTTCCACATGGGGAGAAGCATGTTAACTGCTCCCCATGTGGAAAAGCAATGCCGGCTCGCGCAGGAGGTGGGTAGCCGGCTGGGACCGTGGGGGGATTGGGGACCCCCCCACGGTCTCCAACAAGAGGCCAGGCCCCGGGGGATGGGGTCCCCGGGGCCAGAAGTGGCCCGGGAGGGGGGCCACGCGGCCCCCCTCCCCCATTAATTAAAAAAAATATATATATAACAATGGCCGGCCCCAGGGGATGTGGTCCCCGGGGCCTTAAGTGGCCACAGGAGGGGGGCTACGCAGCCCCCCTCCATATTTTTTTTTTTTAAAACAAAAGGGCCATGCCCCGGGAGATGGAGTCCCAGGGGCAAATTATGGCCTCGGGAGGGTGGCCACGCGGCCCCCATCCTGATTTCTTTTTTGTAATAAATAAAAATTGGGGGCAGGCCCTGGGGGATGGGGTCCCCAGGGCCAAAAAAATAGACAAAGAAGAACAAAAAAAAGGTGTAATGAGGCCACGCCCCTTTTTACACCTCTCTGCAACGCAGCTCTGTGGCGCTTACTGGAGGTACCTGGTGGCCTAGTTGGCTGCCAGGGGACCTCAGGATTCAAGGGGACTTAATCCCCCAACTTAAAACGCGCCACGGGGCGCGTTTGCACAGTGGTGAAGGTAGGGGCGGGGCCTCAGGTGATATGTGTGCAAACACGCCATGTGGAGCGTTTTAAGTTGGGAAATTGATTCCTCTTCAATCCAGAGGTCCCCTAGGGGCCAACTAGCCCACCAGGTACCTTCAGTAAGCGCCACGGAGCAGCGTTGCAGAGTGTTGTAAAAAGGGGCGTGGCCTCTGAACACCTCTCTGCGACGCAGCTCCCTGGCGCATACTGGAGGTACCTCGTGGGCTAGTTGGCCCCCAGGGGACCGCAGGATTGAAGAGGAATTAATTCCCCAACTTAAAACGCGCCACAGGGCGTGTTTGCACACGCCACCTCAGGCCCCTCTCCCTTCCTTCACCATTATACAAATATTCCTCTAATATTAGCCGAACTACGAATTCCGATTTACTCACCTGTTATCAGGAGAGAACCCAGTGCTGCATCTTTTAGCCCAGCACTGACCCTGAAATGTAATTCTAAGCGTACTTACCAGTAACTTGTATTTCCTTCCATAGGAATCCATTGTGTGGTTTTCACTAGAAAAGTTTCTAAGTGACCATTTTTGAAACATACAAATATTCCTCTAAAATCAGCCGAACTACGAATTCCAATTTACACACCTGTTATCAGGAGAGAACCCAGGGCTGCATCTTTTAGCCCAGCACTGACCCTGAAAAGTAATTCTAAGCGTACTTACCAGTAACTTGTATTTCCTTCCATAGGAGTCCAGTGTGTGGTTTTCATCAGAAAAGTTTCTAAGTGTCCATTTTTGAAACGTACAAATATTCCTCTTTAATCAGCCGAACTACGAATTCCGATTTACTCACCTGTTATCAGGAGAGAACCCAGTGCTGCATCTTTTAGACCAGCACTGACCCTGAAAAGTAATTCTAAGAGTACTTACCAGTAACTTGTATTTCCTTCCATAGGAATCCATTGTGTGGTTTTCACCAGAAAAGTTTCTAAGTGTCCATTTTTGAAACGTACAAATATTCCTCTAAAATCAGCCGAACTACGAATTCCCATTTTCTCACCTGTTATCAGGAGAGAACCCAGTGCTGCATCTTTCGGCCCAGCACTGACCCTGAAAAGTAATTCTAAGCGTATTTACCAGTAACTTGTATTTCCTTCCATAGGAATCCATTGTGTGGTTTTCACCAGAAAAGTTTCTAAGTGTCCATTTTTGAAACGTACAAATATTCCTCTAAAATCAGCCGAAGTACGAATTCTGATTTACTCACCTGTTATCAGAGAGAACCCAGTGCTGCATCTTTTAGTCCAGCACTGTCCCTGAAAAGTAATTCTAAGCGTACTTACCAGTAACTTGTATTTCCTTCCATAGGAATCCATTGTGTGGTTTCCACCAGAAAAGTTTCTAAGTGTCCATTTTTGAAACTTACAAATATTCCTCTAAAATCTGCCGAACTACGAATTCCGATTTACTCACCTGTTATCAAGAGAGAACCCAGTGCTGCATCTTTTAGACCAGCACTGACCCTGAAAAGTAATTCTAAGCGTACTTACCAGTAACTTGTATTTCATTCCATAGGAATCCATTGTGTGGTTTTGAGCAGAAAAGTTTCTAAGTGTCTATTTTCACAAACTAAAAATATTCCTAAAAAATCGTCTGTATGACTTAAACACATTCTTTCAACTGTTTACAGGAGATTGGCCAGTGCTGGATACAGGATCCACCACTGAGTAGGAAAACGTAACGATAACACTACTTACCTGCTAAGTGAATTTTCTGCCATAGAATAACATTGGTGATTCTATGTGAACATTTTTCGAAGTGTCAACTTTAAAATACAATAATAATCCTTAAAAATCACTACTGTAACCAAAACACTTTTACTCAACTGTTTACAGGATATGTCCAAGGACTGAATCTAGGATCCAGTCCTGTGGTTAGAAAAGTAATCCAATTGCATTTGACTAGAAATTCACATTGAGCTCAATGTTGCTTTGTGTTTGAAAGTGTGTTGCCCATTGCAACAACTGTAACTACTGTACTTAAAAGTCTTTTGCCTATTTCCAAAGTATTTAAACTAAAGTAATTCATTCTGCGAAAGTATATTTTGTATTGTAATGTATAATGTAATTAAAAAAATAATTAGCATTTAAAAAACCTTTGAAATTCACTGAAAAAACCATAGGTTTCAGGCCTGATATAGTTAGGAATTAGCATTTAAAAAACCTTAGAAATTCACTGAAAAAACAAAAGGTTTTAGGGGTGTTATAGTTAGCTGGACATTTCACTCGAACAAAACCATTGAAATTCTTCCGATATAGTTAGTTGTACTAACTACATCTCGCCCGCCCGCAATCCACTGCTGATGATGTCACATATTACATCATTCATGACATGGTCAGTGACATCACAGGAAATTCTGGTTCACCCGCTTTATTTTGTGGTGAATAAAGCGGCTGAACCAGAATTTCCTGCTTGGGCTCCCTTATTCCAGGCAAACCTTGTTTTTTGGATATTTAGCGGCTTTTGCCTGAGCCGCAAGGAGAGGACAGCTGCAGTTGCAGTCCGAGCTGAAACGCCAATCGACGAGTCAGCGAAGGAGCAAGAAATAGCCCGTGGTGAAATAAACGGAGGTGTAAGAAAAGTGAAACTGTCTTCACCACCCACTGTGGATTATAATTAGGGCTCCCGGTTTTATGGTATTTATTTTTTTGCCATTTCCGTCTGTATTTATCCATATTTATTTTTGCCACAAGCAAAAGACGACGCTACAGCTAGTATTTTTCCACATTTATTTAAATGGACAATGCACACATGCGCTCAGTTTTTATTGGTCAACACTATATATTCACCTGAAAACTTTGCCATTTGCAAAATGTCCCAAATATGCTTAAAAGTGCTATCACAAGCCATTTGTCTCAGAGCCTTGCAGTTTCTGTCATACTGCCCCACAGAGAGAAAATCACATGGACTTCAACTGCAACCCAATTGTGCCCCACTAGCGCTAAAAGCTGTCCCTGGCCAGGTGTAACTAGAAACACCTAAATGGTGCCATTAGAAGTGCTGTATCCATAGCGGAGGATGTCCAACATGAGTTTAAGAGGGCCGCACTGCGCCAGACGGCTGCCTCTATGTGTTAGAACACAGCGCTCCTGTTTCGAGTTCCCTCCCGGCTCACAGCCTGGTCTGCTGCCTGCATTCCCACACCCCCCTCCCCTCTTGAGATATCCACGTGTCAAGCACCGGCTCTGCATCCCCAGAGGCAGCTGCTGCCTCCCAGACCTCCTAATTCCATCAGGGAGCAGAGTCCCACGGTTCAGGGAAAGTGCGGGTTCAAGAAGCATTGCTGGAATGTAGGGAGCATATGGGGTCAACTAAGCGATCAAGCAGGAAGAAGAGACCATGTGTGAGTCCACGCTTATTTACTTATCTGCACTTTAGTCAAGCTCCACAAGTACCATGCTTCAGTGGTCAGGGACTAACTAGTGGTCAGTGGACAGTTCCTGTTTAATGGCCTGTAGCTGACGGGAGACGGTCTGTCCTGCGCAATCCTCATGTGTATTACTCCCCAAGTCTGCCCTTCCGGGTAACAACCATTTGCCTTAATTTCCCAGATATAATTTTATTGATTTGGCTTTCTAAATAAACTACAATTACAAACTTAACCGACAACAGTTCTTTATACGAAGCTTGATTGGACACGTATTGCGACAGCTTCTCTCGACTGGAGGCGGTGAGATTGGAGAGTCATACTAAGCTGTCCATGGTTCCAAAAACTACTGAGCTATACTGGTGGCATGTTCAACAAGGTGGCACCACTCAAAATTAAGAAGAAAGGGCATCTTTGGAGGATGGCTGCTGCAAAAGTGTGAGGGATTATTTGTGCAAATAGGAGGGGTGAATGGTGTAGTTTTGTTGGGAGGTTGGCTGGGGGGTTACTAGCTAGGTATTTATGCTTATTTGACTGAGTATTGATCATTTTACTTTCATAAAAGTAGCCATTGGAAATTTCTCCCATAGGCTCTCTTAGGTTGGTAAGTAAAATATTGGCCACCAGCCCTGGCAATCAAGTTTACCTTTTTTAGTTGAATATGCCCACGTGATCAAGGTAAATGCTGTCACTTTCAGTGCAAGAGAGCCATTGGCTCAAATGGCCTGACCCATTACCCCTTGCCCTATGCTGTTGTGGGTAGTAGCAAACTGTGATTGACAACTGAACAGACCAATGGATGAAGAGGGCTGAGCCAAGCACCTGTACGCATGGTACATGTATTTATTTTTATTTACGATTTTTTTTTTACTGTATAATATTTTACGGACAGCTAAATCTTCATGTTTCAAGTAAGAACTTATAAAGGTGTTAAACCAAAACACAGATGAAAGACGCCTGTGTTATACTTTCATCCTAACCAAAGAGCAGTTATGGGGTGAGTCTGTTCTCTACTATCAAGCCCTTGATATGCCACGGCCTGTGCGGAGATCTCACGCGGAGTGAACCCATCTGCCTTCTGCACCCCAGTTGCCTCACAAGACCCGGCTCCTGATCCGTGACAACCCTCAGCATAACTCGAACCTGGCCAAATTAAGGAGCAGAACTTTAAAACTCACGGTCACGTTCCTGCTGGGCGCGAGCACGCCTTAGCACAACATATTGTTGAACAGAACAATAACAGGTTTGTGGAATGGATCCGCGATGAGCGAACAATGACGTTCCCCTCGAGCGCGCCAAAACCGCCTCAGATCCCAGCCTCCTCTCATGGCGCGTTTCAGAGAAACAGGCCTCTGACTGTTGTGACGATTACATCAATGGAGCATTTGGTGACAGGACTCCTGTCACCAAATGCTCCATTGCTGTAATCGTCACAACATGGTGCAAGAGCCACAACTCACACAACAATGCTGTGAATAGAGGCTCCTAATCTGACTCTGGCAGGGGCTCTAAAAGGGGTGAAATAAGACCAACGCCTCATTAACCTTTCAAAGACATGTGAAGTACTCGGGTGCGGCCGGCAGCTCTGTGTGTGCCCGGGAAGCTTTCTCAGCCCGGGCTGACACCTCTTAACCCTTTAAGGAGGGGGAGACACCAGACGGCAGCACAGCAACATTTACTAGTATTTTCCAGTTTTTTATATATAAATACAGATAAAGGAAAACTTGTTTTCCGTCTGTATTTATATGTAAAAATCCGTAAAAACGGAAAACCGGGAGCCCTAATTATAATTGACAATACCAAGAATGGACCAGAAAACTCACTGTAGTAAGACCCCAGTACTACAAAGACCATCAGGCCACTGTGATGGCCACGCCCACTGAGGCGGGATAAATTCAAGCATAAAGGTGTGCTGGGAAAAAGAATTGTTTCCATTGCTTGCAGTGTCCTCATTCCTTTGAAGAAGTGCTGCCAGAGCACGAAACGCGTCAGGATTGGACTAATTTCGAGTGAAGGGGCTCCCTGTTTCTGCCACCACTATCACCACAAAATAAAGTGGCTGAACCAGAATTTCCTGCTTGGGCTCCCTTATTCCAGGCAAACCTTGTGTTTTGGATATTTAGCGGCTTTTGCCTGAGCCGCAAGGAGAGCACAGCTGCAGTTGCAGTCCGAGCTGAAACGCCAATCGACGAGTCAGCGAAGGAGCAAGAAATAGCCCGTGGTGAAATAAACGGAGGTGTAAGAAAAGTGAAACTGTCTTCACCACCCACTGTGGATTATAATTGACAATACCAAGAATGGAACAGAAAACTCACTGTAGTAAGACCCCAGTACTACAAAGACCATCGGGCCACTGTGATGGCCACGCCCACTGAGGCGGGATAAATTCAAGCATAAAGGTGTGCTGGGAAAAGAATTGTTTCCATTGCTTGCAGTGTCCTCATTCCTTTGAAGAAGTGCTGCCAGAGCACGAAACGCGTCAGGATTGGACTAATTTCGAGTGAAGGGGCTCCCTGTTCCTGCCACTACTATCACCACAAAATAAAGCGGCTGAACCAGAATTTCCTGCTTGGGCTCCCTTATTCCAGGCAAACCTTGTGTTTTGGATATATATATATATACATATATAATTTTAGCTTGTTCAATAAATTGCTCAAGGATTCATAAAAGTCATTAGCATTAGTAAAATGTAAATTAGAAATTGTTTGTAGCCATTTACCTCTGATATTTTTCCAGAAATGCTCATTAGTGTCTTTAGAGTTGCTCCTTTGACGGTTTTTATAGGAGAAAGTGGTGGAGCTGGTGGCTGCAGAATATATTCAGCTTCTTGAATTATAGTTTGCAGTACTGTAATTGCAGGCATTCTTGCTATTTTTGTTTGTTTTGTCATGATTACAACATTGTTTTTGATAAGAAAATTACATAAAAGAATTCCATTTTGTTCTTTAGTTTGATTATAATAATCGTCATTGTAGCATGTAGCTTTGATTGATCCTGTTTCGTCTGCCAAAGCAAGATGATATAAGATCCTGTTTTCCTGTTTTGCATTTCTACAAATACGTTTTGCTGGAACATTTGATAATGTTGACACATGGCTTTTTGATATGGTTTTGTTTCTTCATGTTTGGTCTTCTTAAGCTCTTCAATAGAAATCATCTGAAATGACAAAAGTAGAAGTTTAGTATACATCTATAAATTTAAATTGTTACCCATAAAGCTTTATGATCACTATAATATGTTACTAATGTTCCATAGTGTTGTAATTCTTCATATGTATATATATGATCTAGTAATGAATTGTAGTCAGTAGTGTAATGTTGTATTTTTTTGCTGCAGTTAAACTGTGTGTACATATATTGTAACAGTAGAGTAGTTTATTGTAATTGGTTTTTCAAATTTATATTGAAATCGCCAATAATTATATTAAATAAATAATTATGGTAAAAGTTTAATATGTTTGTCAATAATTGTAATAGTGTTTATATTGGTAAATGTGTTGGTTTATATAATATTACAATTAAGTAGTTGCTATTATTAATATGTTGAGTGAACTATAAAATGTCAATTTCTTGTTGTGTTTCATAAATTGGCAGTATAATATGTTGTTTTTTGTAGTAAATTGCAATTCCATGGTTGTTTGTTGATTGTGAAATTTATCACTAGATGATACTGGTCAATTAAAAAGCTATTTTATCACCTTTTTTGTTGTATTTATTTCTGTTAGACATGAAATATCAGTATTCATTATATTATGATCAGCTGTAATTGCTTTAATTTTTATTTTGTAGGGAACGTGTACAATAATATTAAAATGTGTGCTGTATTGGGCTATTTGCGGTACTGATATTTCTAATAGCATATTTGTTTGTAATCTTTGCATTTCCTCATGTACTTTTGTATGAACTAGTATTTTTTCTTCTTTAAAGTTTTTAATGTATATATTGGATAATGATTTTGCTCTGCTTAAAGCAACATAATGTAAGTGATGTATTTTGCTATTGTTAAAGTGTATATAAAGTGGCTCAATTGTTTCGCTTTGTGTCCTATGTATAGTCCGTACAGATGATTGGCATAATGGAAACTGTTTGCATATTATTGTAATACATTTTTTGGTAAATTGGAAATGTCTTGCTATAGGATGTATTGGTGTCCAATTAGGTGAAATGTTAATGCAATATAAATGTTTGTTTTGTTGTCTTGTAATTTTACCTACATTTTCCTTATCAAAACTAATCCAGATTATAATTGGTGTGTTGTTAATAGTTTCCACATATTCTACTATACATGTTGCACCATTTGTCAAGCCATCATTTACGTAGTTAAATCATAGCGTAATTTTAATTCAGTGTGTAAAATGGATGAAAATCTCATAGTTTTTGTTGGTAATTGTTTAAGTATTGTTTGTTTTACTTTTTCTGTAAGGTCTGAACTAACTGTATCAGTTGCTATTGTTGTATAAACTGGATATTGTTGTATATGTTTTATCAAGACTTCATTTTTTATAGTATTAACTTCTTTATTAGTTGACATAATATGTGGCATAGTTTCAATAATACTGGTAGGTGGTTCTATTTCACGTTGTTTGATTCATAAAATATAATTTTTAGTTTGTTTTCCCTCTCTTATCTATTCAGTAATTCTGCAAATGGAAGGTCATTTAGTTGTCTCATTATTTTTGTGAGTTCAAATAATTTGAAATATGTGTTCCATATGTTAGTGCTTAGTGGTCCATATAAATGTTTACAATTGTCAAATATGTATGTGCCAATAACCAGTTTTAATTGATAAAAATCTCCAATAGCCAAAATAGATATTCCACCAAAGGGTTGGTTAGATGATTTTATTTCTTGTAATCTGTTCTGTATGAAATTGAACATATTTGTGCCAACCATTGATATTTCATCTATTATTAGAAGTTTAAGATGCATTAGCTGATTTTGAAGTGCACTTTTGTGTTCATGTGTTAATGGTTTATATCTTAATGTTTGTGATACAGGTATTTTGAATGTACTATGTAGTGTTTTTCCATTTATGTTACGTGCTGCTCTGCCTGTTGGAGCTGTAAGCAATATATAGACGTTGTCTGGATTTTCTCCTGCTTTGGTATTGTAATACTGTAATAATGTTTGATAAAGTGCAGTAATAAGAAAGCTTTTTCCAACTCCTGCACCACCAGTACAGAATGCATAGCAGGGTGTTGCTTTAGTTTTTAGCCAATTTAAATGATGATAAATAAAGTTCAATTGTTCAGTGGTTAAATCTTGCATAATAGCATTGTACTTGTCATTTGGTAATATATAATTAGCTACACGTTCTTCCTCAGCTGTGCTTCTAATGCCTAAATCTAATGACAAGACATATAGTAGTTGTTGTTCAATCAATTGGGCATTATTGATTATTGTATTTGATGGTAGTGTGCCTATTGGTGATATTGGAGGTGTGTATATTGTATCATTGTTGATGTTGGTATTAGTGTTTTTGTGTGTATTTCATTATGTTTATTATACTTGTTGTGATGTATATCTACAGTGTCCTTAACTTGCATAAATCTTTCATAGTATGTGTCTTTGTTACTAACTATTTTATCTTCTTCTCTCCATGGGTAATAAAGCATTAGTAATTCTCTGTAATAGTTTTCAGGGTCATTTGTTTTGTTGAACCTGCAATAACGAATAATTTATTTTTTTCTGTGTTGTACATTCACTTGCAAATTGTTTATTATTTATGCTTTCTATTTCAAGTTCTTCTTCATCTGAGCTATGAAAGTTGTTTTCTACAAGTAAATTGTCATGGTCATTCTGTATTTTTTTGGTCTGTTTTTTATTGTTTTCATTGTACATAGATACATAGTCAGCTAATGTACATTCTTCTTATGTTTGTGGATGTTTGCTGTATTTAAAAATAATATTGTCAAATTGTATGTTACTTGATGTATCTGGTAATCAGTTTATAGCATCTAGGTCTTTCATTAAATATGTTCGTTTTTCTTGTGGATTAGTATTAATAAATACAAATGACCTAGAACATTTCCGTAAAGGAATTTGAAGTATAAGGTAAGCTGCTTCTTGTGTACCTATTTCTGTACAGTTTAGGAACTTGTTGCCTATGTGCTTTACTTGATCTTTAATATTTGGATTGTGGTATACTTCTTTTGCTGCTTGTGCTATTATTGTAAAACTATAGAATTATAGTTATTAATAAAGCATTCAGCTGGTGTTCTTCTTAAAAAAATAGTTGTTTTTTGTATAACTGATTTTATACATTTAATATATTGTTCTACATTTAATTGCATGTATTCTAGAAAAGATATAAAAGTATAACTACTAAATTCTTGTGTATTCATAGTTGCATGTATTATTTCAATGTGATGTAGTACTTCTTTATCAGTTTTATCTAGTATTAATGGTTCTAGAATGATAGTTTCTGGCATTGGATATTTAGGATACTGATATTTACATGTTGTTCTATGTTTTATACGGCAATTCTTTGTATGTCCATGTTTTTCCAGTGGTAATAAATGTTCTATGTATGTATCGTGTGATTTTGCACATGTAGGTGCCAATTACGATCCGGTAAAAACCTGGTACGAACCGTCGGACGGAGCATATTCTCCGTCCGACGCGTACCAGGTCGTCAAAATATACAAACATGGAATTACGATTCGCACGGAAACACCATTTCCGTACGATGCGTACAAAACCCCGACCGACGAAAATAAACGTACAAATGCGATCCGGGAAAGCGCCGACGTGACGTCGGGACACATGCAGCCTGCCATTCACGAACCAGGAATCACGATTCGCACCGACGTCATCCCGCACGGTGAATATTTTCCGGCTGCCAAAAACTGCCGGGAAATCAGGACGGCGCGAACAAGGAGTACCTGTACGCGACGGACAGACAGGACGATGCGAACAAGGAGTACCTGTACGCGACGAACAGACATGGACCCGAACCTACGTGTCATCCCGGCCCTCATAGCAGTCGACCTCCTCTACAGGTTCGGACGCAGACGCCGCAGAAGGTCAGAACAACAAAGGGAGGGGGGAAAGGGGGGGTGGCAGGACCAGGGGCAGGCCACAAAACCCCCACCAAAGTCACACAGCACACATGCCCTGGACATACCTGACCCTCAGGCCCTGGTCACTACGAGGGGGTGGGGGCGTGTCCAGCAAAGCCAGCGACCACCACAACGGAAGTGCCTGACGACGCGAACCGGCAACACAACAATACAGGTACATCCCGTACCCATGCCTTAAGAGCGTGGGTACGAGTCGTACCACGCCCACACCTACGTCACCCCAACAATGGCGGGACGGCTCGTACCCACGTGGCAAAGGCCTGGGTACGGCCCGCACAAGCATTCCACAGCGTGGGTACGGATATGTAAGGACCGTACCCCCACCCGCGTATGCATGGAGCATACCCCCACCCCTACAGTGTACGTACGGACCGTACCCCCACCCCGTATGCATGGAGCGTACCCCCCACCCCAACAGTGTAAGTACGACCCGTACCCCACCCGCGTACGTATGGAGCGTACCCCCCACCCCAACAGTGTAAGTACGACCCGTACCCTCACCCGCGTATGCATGGAGCGTACCCCCATGCCAACAGTGTACGTACGGACCGTAACCCCACCCGCGTACGTATGGAGCGTACCCCCCACCCCAGCAGTGAAAGTACGACCCGTACCCTCACCCGCGTATGCATGGAGCGTACCCCCACCCCAACAGTGTACGTACGGACCATACCCCCACCCCGTATGCATGGAGCGTACCCCCACCCCAAAAGTGTAAGTACGACCCATACCCCACCTGCGTACATATGGAGCGTACCCCCCACCCCAACAGTGTAAGTACGACCCGTACCCTCACCCGCGTATGCATGGAGCGTACCCCCATGCCAACAGTGTACGTACGGACCGTAACCCCACCCGCGTACGTATGGAGCGTACCCCCCACCCCAACAGTGTAAGTACGACCCGTACCCTCACCCGCGTATGCATGGAGCGTACCCCCATGCCAACAGTGTACGTACGGACTGTAACCCCACCCGCGTATGCATGGAGCGTACCCCCCACCCCAACAGTGTAAGTACGACCCGTACCCCCACCCGCGTACGTATGGAGCGTACCCCCCACCCCAACAGTGTAAGTACGACCCGTACCCTCACCCGCGTACGTATGGAGGATACCCCCCATGCCAATAGTGTACGTCTGGACCGTAACCCCTCCCCGTATGCATGGAGCGTACCCCCACCCCAACCGTGTATGTACGACACGTACCCCCACCTCGTATGCATGGAGCGAACCCACACACGTGTATGTTCTAAGCGTACATATTGTGAAATAGGAGGGGTGTGTGCAGAGTCCTCCCAGCAGTGCCCAGAGACAGGAGGGGTGGGTGCCTAACACTCCCAGCAGTGCCCAGAGACAGGAGGGGTGGGTGCCTAACAATCCCAGCAGTGCCCAGAGACAGGAGGGGTGGGTGCAGAGTCCTCCCAGCAGTGCCCAGAGACAGGAGGGGTGTGTGCAGAGTCCTCCCAGCAGTGCCCAGAGACAGGAGGGGTGGGTGCCTAACACTCCCAGCAGTGCCCAGAGACAGGAGGGGTGGGTGCAGAGTCCTCCCAGCAGTGCCCAGAGACAGGAGGGGTGGGTGCCTAACACTCCCAGCAGTGCCCAGAGACAGGAGGGGTGGGTGCAGAGTCCTCCCAGCAGTGCCCATAGACAGGAGGGGTGGGTGCCTAACACTCCCAGCAGTGCCCAGAGACAGGAGGGGTGGGTGCCTAACACTCCCAGCAGTGCCCAGAGACAGGAGGGGTGGGTGCAGAGTCCTCCCAGCAGTGCCCAGAGACAGGAGGGGTGGGTGCCTAACACTCCCAGCAGTGCCCAGAGACAGGAGGGGTGGGTGCAGAGTCCTCCCAGCAGTGCCCAGAGACAGGAGGGGTGTGTGCAGAGTCCTCCCAGCAGTGCCCAGAGACAGGAGGGGTGTGTGCAGAGTCCTCCCAGCAGTGCCCAGAGACAGGAGGGGTGGGTGCCTAACACTCCCAGCAGTGCCCAGAGACAGGAGGGGTGGGTGCAGAGTCCTCCCAGCAGTGCCCAGAGACAGGAGGGGTGGGTGCCTAACACTCCCAGCAGTGCCCAGAGAAGGGAGGGGTGGGTGCAGAGTCCTCCCAGCAGTGCCCAGAGACAGGAGGGGTGTGTGCAGAGTCCTCCCAGCAGTGCCCAGAGACAGGAGGGGTGTGTGCAGAGTCCTCCCAGCAGTGCCCAGAGACAGGAGGGGTGTGTGCCTAACACTCCCAGCAGTGCCCAGAGACAGGAGGGGTGGGTGCCTAACACTCCCAGCAGTGCCCAGAGACAGGAGGGGTGGGTGCAGAGTCCTCCCAGCAGTGCCCAGAGACAGGAGGGGTGTGTGCAGAGTCCTCCCAGCAGTGCCCAGAGACAGGAGGGGTGTGTGCAGAGTCCTCCCAGCAGTGCCTAGAGACAGGAGGGGTGGGTGCCTAACACTCCCAGCAGTGCCCAGAGACAGGAGGGGTGGGTGCAGAGTCCTCCCAGCAGTGCCCAGAGACAGGAGGGGTGTGTGCAGAGTCCTCCCAGCAGTGCCCAGAGACAGGAGGGGTGTGTGCAGAGTCCTCCCAGCAGTGCCCAGAGACAGGAGGGGTGGGTGCCTAACACTCCCAGCAGTGCCCAGAGACAGGAGGGGTGGGTGCAGAGTCCTCCCAGCAGTGCCCAGAGACAGGAGGGGTGGGTGCCTAACACTCCCAGCAGTGCCCAGAGACAGGAGGGGTGGGTGCCTAACGCTCCCAGCAGTGCCCAGAGACAGGAGGGGTGTGTGCAGAGTCCTCCCAGCAGTGCCCAGAGACAGGAGGGGTGTGTGCAGAGTCCTCCCAGCAGTGCCCAGAGACAGGAGGGGTGGGTGCCTAACACTCCCAGCAGTGCCCAGAGACAGGAGGGGTGGGTGCAGAATCCTCCCAGCAGTGCCCAGAGACAGGAGGGGTGGGTGCCTAACACTCCCAGCAGTGCCCAGAGACAGGAGGGGTGGGTGCAGAGTCCTCCCAGCAGTGCCCAGAGACAGGAGGGGTGGGTGTCTAACACTCCCAGCAGTGCCCATGGAATGCAAAGGGTGGAGTAGCCACAGATACCATGCCCACAAATGTCAGTCAGGTGCACAAAGACCCTGCAGTACATGTACCACATGTGTGCGAGGCTGGGAGTATACGCATGCATAGCGCCAAAAAGAAAACATGTCCACATGAAGTCATGTCAATAGTCGACATACACAAGTACAATGACTACCAAGGATGCCACGAATGATGCAGGTGGAGACATCGCTCAGCATGCATGTGCAAAGTTGAAGGAGTCCGTCACACACCCAGCTAATGTACACACAGCTCAGCGCTAAATATTGGGAACACCCTGCAGGGAAGATGTCAGGGTACACAGAGGAAGGAATACACCTTGGGACAATTTCACCATGCAGTAACTGCTTACATGAACAGAGAAACCTAGCTAACACCGTGTGATGGCACACAGATACCAGGGTCCCCCCTATGACCAGCACACTACTACATTTCCCACACACCCAACACATAATTACCACCCAAAATCATGTAGCAGCCCCACCAACAGCAACATCAGAAAAGCAGTAGTTTTCAAAGGAAACAAAAATGGCTTTAATCAGCATGATCTTAAATAGTGTGTTCGTAGAAAGTTCAATATTTACAAAGCCCATAGGGCAGTCCATGAGTCACAGCTGGATGGGGGACACAGTGGGACGCGTGTCCCCTAGCTTGCCTGCACAGTCAGACTCCTTCGTCTTCCACAGCGGGGAGGGCATCATGTGGGGGGGAAGGACCAGGCACCGCAGGGACATGAGGGCGAAGGGTAGGCGTCGTGGGTGCAGGGATGGAGGACTCCACCACAGGGGGTGGGGCAGGGCCAAAGGCGGAGGCCAGGATCTCGCTGCACACCTTAGCAAGGTCCTCCAGCGTCTCCCCTGCACCCGAAGGAACCACAGGCCCCAAGGAGGGGGGGGGGCGGAGGGATGGGTCGCAGCTCCACTGGGGGAGGGTGTGGACAGGGGGGGGGACTCAACCACCCTGACCGGGGACTCCCTTGACCGCTTGCGGGGTGGTGTCACAGTGGGGCTCAGGGACAGAGCGGCCATGAAGGAGTCCTTGCCGGATATGTGGCCAGGAGAGCTGAGGGGAGGGGACTTGGAGGGAGTGGATTGGGTGGAATGCGGACTCCCACTCTGGCTGCGTGTCTTACGTTTGCCCCCCGACCCAGTGGGTGTGCCTACTTCGCCCTGTGTGTGTGTGCCAGGAGGTGTGCGTCTGACCTTCCCTGCTGGTGTGGTGCCTGTGTCTGTTGTGGTGGGTGCATGCTGACGTCTGGGTGTACGTGGGACAGGCATGGGAGTGGGAAGTGTGGATGGGGCAGGGGTAGGGGGTGGGACGTAGCGCTGCAGGAGACCCACTGCTGCAGTCAGTGTCGAGTCTATGGACCTCAACAACTGGCGTTGGTCAGCCTGCGACGAAAAAATGCCCTCCAAGTATGCCTCCATGTTGTGCAGCACTTGGCTGTGGCCATGGAGGACATTAAGGATCGCAGCCTGACCAACCTGCAACTGCCGCTGGATGTCCACAGACTCGGCATTGGCGGCAGCAGTGGAGACAGGGGCAGGGGGTGCGGTACCTGGCAGGAAGGAGACATGTGGTGACCGGGGCCGTTGGGAAGGGACACGAGCAAGTGGGAGGCGGCTGATAGCAATGGAGGGGGCGGGGTGCGATGTTGTTCCGCTGTCAGCTGGTGGTGCAGCCTCCGCCCACTCGGAGAGATCATCCTCGGACCCGTCCGCTTCATATTCGGTGGTGCCAGTGGACAGGTCCTCGGCCTCACTCTCCTCCGCCTCTGTACCACTCAATGTGCCAGCCACGATGTCAACGCTGGCACTGGTGCTCGGTCCCTCCGCTCCGTCTGTGCTCATGTCTCCCTGAGGAAATATGAATTTTGTGATCAGTTATGTCCCCTATCGTAGACCCCAACGGCTCCATGTGCATGCTATAAGTACATGTATGTTCCCTCCAGTTCCAGTTTTGAAGACGCAAATATATGTGCGTCCACCGTCAACATGTCCTCTTTCAGATCTGCCATGAATGGGTCAGATATTCCATTCCTAAGTATGAAAGGCCACCGACTTTATGTGGTTCACTTTCCACATTTTACAGATTCAGGCGAGTAGGCCCAGAATTCTGTCATCAAGCCTTTTCCTGCCTTCTGCCTCTGAAAGCTCCAGTCTGAGCCTGCATCTGTATCCATGAACTTTGTCCTACTCCCTGCGCGGCTAACGGTGCCTGATCCAGCCTGTTGCCTGCCAAAAACTGTATTTCACCTTCAAGATTATCTGCTCCGCTCCTCATCCGATACATTCCTGTCTAGTAGTTTAGGTAAACATTCCTCCAGCTACCGTGCAAAGGGCCAGGCCTCGCTGTCCTCATGCAAGTAATTCATAGCCCCCGTTACCATGGAATATTCCTACCCCCTCGCATCTCGTGTAGACACTTAGACGCTTGTACACGCACTAACAGTCAGTATAGAATAGATTCTATCCTAGAAACCTTTCCTTTTGGATAACACAGTTCTTTAAACATAGGATATTAGATATGATTTGGGATTAGGTTGACATGACCCCCAGACTTCTGTCTCCACATGTAGAGCTAAATGTCAAGTCCCCTTCACCCTCTAGTTGCACGTCAATCACACGTCATGCGGCTGCGCGCGCATCTCTGCCAAATATTTCTGCTGACATTACAGGATTCTCTTATGGATCCACCCACTTGTGACATCATGTATAATGACGTTTATTAAATTACGCCCATATGTCCGCCTTTATTAGTTACGTATGCATATTTTATCTGTATTATCAGCTGTTACGCCTCCTGCATCTGTTTCACTGTAATGCATTTCCTATAAAGCTGATTATCTGTCAATAATGTATGCCCTTCCTTCCTGAACTTTCGTGGTGATGGAATAGAAGCCTGCAATTCGAATTGTATTTCCTTTGTCAAGGAATAAAGCCTTTTAGAGCCTCTAATACCACGGATTCTGCCTCTTATATTTACTGAGTTATTCTTACTAGACTTTACCGCATAAAAAAAAGTACCGGTAATGAAATATTTACCACATAAATTGGCGCCCGAACAGGGACACTTTCTCATCTCACGCGCCGGAGGTGCGTTGCAGGCCCGGTCTCCTGCCACAGCTGAACGGACAAAAACGCGTACCTGCAGGATTTCCTGTATCTCCCTCCGGCCAAGCGGGGGCGACTGAGGCTGCGATCAACACCCAGACGAGGCGGTGAGAAGTGCGAAGTATCCCGACCAGAGCCTAGCTGAGAGAGCAAGATCCGAGGTATACAGAGGCCCACCAGGTTCCGAAGTTCCGAGTCCAATCAAGTCGAGTCCAGTCCGGTCCAGTTTCAGTTCCGTTCCGAGGCCTTCCGTTCCGAGCTACCCGGTGAGTACCATTACCGGGGAGGCATTTTACGTGCACATAGTCTGTGCCGGTCAAGACGGGTTTGGGTACACAAATCCGGTCTGCACTGTTTCAGCAGTGTATCTGTACTGTTTAGCAGTATATATAGTATGTCTTGCATATAAATAAGTATTATCTAATGTCAGTATTATGTCAGTAACTAGTTTTCTATTAGTTATCATCGTTCGTTAAAACTGTTAAGTGTTAAATGTTTTAATACGTTCTATATATTGTGGTGTGAATGACTGTTTATTATTGTGTCCCTTGTATAAAGTGTGTTCTAGTAATAAGGTCTAAAAATGCCGCTCTTTTCGAAATTAAGACAGATCAAAACTAGAAAAGGGGTACTCGAAGAAGCTGTTCCCATCCCACCTAGGGACACTCCAGGGTACTTTATGTATCATAAACATGGCCTAGATGCCGTATTATTTCTTGATTTATGGGTGGACTACACCAAGGATTTGCCAGAAAATCAGAGATGGCCCGCAGCGGGGACCTGGGATGCAGATTGCATCATGAGAGTAGAAGAAGAATTATGAAAAAAGAAAGCCAGACAGTCACAGAAAGATGCCATTGAATTATGGCGTAAAGAATCATATAGACGTACAGAAAAAGCGCTCAGACAGGAAGAGAAAGGTAGAGAGAATTCAAATAAAACCCGAGAAAATCTATTAATTGAGGAAGGTACCCGAGTAAAATCAGAACAAGTAGATAGACAAAGAAACACTCTTATGAATGGTATGTATCCTCTTCTGGCCGAAGGGTTACCTAAGGCTACCCCGGAAATACCAAAAGACTTAACTCCTCCATTGCTCCCGATAAAAGCACATCCCAAAACACATCCCAAAACAGCAAAGGACGTTTTCCTTTCCTCCTATTTAGATGACGTAGCTCCCGAGTATGCTAATGCCATACCACCCACACCGCTTGCCGATGGTGTTCAACACCAAGAGCATCCGTCTGTATCCCCGCAACTACAAACTCATACACAAGTTCCCACAGGTCCGTCCGTTTCTACAGTTTTTCCCGCATCTACAATCTCTATCCTACGTCCAACGAATCCTTTCGTGCCTAGCACCTCAGATGGTGCTACAGGAGGTACGACAGACATGTTTGCCACACCGCCGCAAAATAAACAGACCCTTAGAGATTTAGCACTCCAACGTACACCTCAATTAGCGACATCCGACATGTTTAAAGAACAGCTTGTGGATTGTAGATACGATCCAGTGCCAGGTAGACAGGACAAATTGCTCATATCATCACTACGTATACGACGAGCTACATTGTATTTAATGACGATACCAGGAATGGTTGAACACCTAGACGATATATATCGCTTTGTCCAAACAGGGCGAGGTCCAGAAAGTATTAACGAAGCTATGGAATACCAGAAAGTGGATGTACAAAGACAACTACTACGTTTCTTCATAAATTGCGTGATTAGGAACCAAGACAGACCTGGGGCAGATCACGATACCATGCAAAGACTTGCCAAATGGGGTCAGAACATATCAGAAGAGAAACATGATAGACAGGCGTTTATAATCGCCATGTGTCGAAAGATCCGCAAGGAAGTAGAACGAATACATAAAGAAAGACGAGAAACAGACAGAGTAGAATCAGAAGAAGAGGAGGAGCAAGAATCAGAACAATTAGAAACGATAGCTTATGTAGGTAGAGGAAGACCCCATAATAATACCAGAGGTTTTAATGACCCGATACGTCCGATACGTCCAGAATATAATCGACATTTTCAAACCCCTATGTTAAATACCAGATCCCCTGAACACCTATTCCAAGCCGCTGATAAATTACTCCGAGATCGAAGGGGGTACCACATGCTCGATTCCATGGACGAACAAGAATTAGCCAGGTCAGCAGTACAATGGGCTGATAGTCCCAGCGAATACAATGATGATGCACTAGCACACACGTTTCTGAATCTTGACCCATACGAACAGCGTTTAGCTAGTATATACATGATTCAACACCTCCTTATATTATATAAAAGCCAACACTCCGATCCAGGACCCTTACCTGACATATTGACAGAACTACTCACGAATAAATGGAAAGGGTCAGGTACTGATTTAATTAATGAAATTCTAGAATTCCGAAACCAGTATATAACTTTCGTATGCCCAGAACACGTTCCAATTCCCATTATGGGAAGAAAAATGTATCACATAGATAGACAGAATCCGTTACGCGAAGTACACCCAATCAGAGGTGAAGGTAATAACTTTACACGCGTGTTTGTGTACACGCCTATAACAAAAATCGAATTATTAGAAATGAAGAAAGTAGTACCCAGCCATGACAAGGATCCAGCAGGTTTCCACCGTGAGATAAAAGACATGTTACTCATGGGAGAGTATACCTACCCCGACATTATGAAAATATTAAAAGTCCTATTACCCGCCGGTGTTTACGAGAAACTCAAAGAAAAGGAATGGGAGGTGGGAGACCAAAAGATAGATTGGACAGCATTAGAAAACGAAGAAAGGGCCCGAGCTGCAGGAGCAGGGCTTGGGGAAAAGACTACAGCACTACCAGGATTACTAGTACAGGTACTGCCGCGTTTATTAACTACGAAAAAGGAAGACTGGGGTGCAATCTCAGCCTGTAAACAAAAACAAGATGAAGACACTAGTGATTTCTATTCCCGATTTGAAAAATGTTTTGGTATAAATAGTGGCATAAAAGCAAGTAGCGAGTCATATCCACATCTGTTTGTGACAAAATTAGTTGAAAATTCCCTCCCACAAGTCAAGAATAGAGTATTGAAATTCGAAAGTACCTGGCAAGGTAATACCCCGTCACAGATGTTTCAGATGTTACAATATCACCACAATAGAATTAGAGAAGAACAAGAACACGAACAAAGACGTATGAAGGATACAAAAATGAAAATGCTTGTTGCTCAGTCAGTTCCAGCTGACGGTCATCTAAAGGGTGATTCCGCAGGTCCTACGAAAGGGACATGCAACTATTGTAAACAACAAGGCCATTATATACACGATTGTCCAGTCCTGAAACATAATATTGCCACAGGTAGAACCCAGGAGAGACCACGTCCACCTAGACAGGATCAGAATCAACAACAAATCCCTCAGCATGCACAACCTAGGTTAGCTCCGCAACAGCTAGCTCCGCAACAGGCAGCTCCACAACAGACCGTAGCACCACCACAAACGCAGCCTATTGCTGCGACACAAGCAACGACACAACAGATGTATCAGTACGCACAAGCAGATTATCCAGATTATCAGCGATATACATGAAATAGCCTAGAGAGGGAAGTTGGCTTACCCCTTATTGAGGTTCCTGTAGACCAAGAGGGACCTTATGTACATAGTGAACTATTAGGGGAAGACAGAAAGTTTTTACTTGACACAGGGGCAAGCAGAACAACTATAAGACGCAGTGAAGTTCCAGGGGCACCCCTCTCAGGCTCACAGAATATTTCCCTTGGATTCTCAGGAAAACCTATCATTAATGAAGTAACACAACCTCTTCCACTGACGGTTGGTCCATTGACACGTACTACAGATTTATTGCTTACTAAATCATGTCCAGAAAACTTGTTAGGTATAAAAACATTGAAAGCTCTAGGAGCTATAATATGTTGTTCTCCGGAAGGAGTACGATTATTTTTGCGTGACTTTAAAGGTCACTACGTGTCTAGAGACATGGATCACCGGTTACAGAATTTACCTACACATTTATGGGCACAAGGCCCCACTGATGTTGGTTGCATGAACATTACACCATATCGAGTTACACTGAAAACAGGAGTAGTACTACCACGAATGCGACAATACAAGTTACCACCCGATGCTGTTGTGGCTTTGCTACAAATCATTGACGAGCTCATTGCACAAGGAGTGGTTGTCGAAACTGACTCCAATGTATGTAATTCCCCGATAATTCCGATTCTTAAAAGAACGGATCCAAAAGCACCACCAGTATATCGATTAGTTATTGATCTGCGCGAATTAAATAAATGTATTGTACCACAATACCCTGTGGTCCCAGATATCTCTTCATTACTAACAGCTATTGATTCAGAAGCAACGTTCTTCACTGTAATTGATCTCAAGAATGCTTTCTTTAGCGTCCCAATAGATCCGGAAAGTCAATATCTGTTCGGATTCAGTTTAAATGGACGAAGTTTTAAATTCACACGCGCACCTCAAGGATTTACAGAAAGCCCCAGCATCTATAGCCAAGCACTGAAACGAGAACTTGACAGTATCCACATGCCCGTTAACACTGCCTTGCTTCAATATGTCGATGATCTGCTGATCACCGCCCGAAGTGAACATGAATGTGAAAAAGCGTCACTGACGGTTTTAAAATTTCTGGCCGACAAGGGGCACAAGGTGTCCCCTTCTAAGCTGCAATTCTGTGTCCAGCGAGTTGTTTACCTTGGGCACTCGCTGTCCAAGGAGGGAAGGCAGCTTACACCCGACCGCATCCAGTTAATAGCTAACATGTCACCACCCAAGACACAAAAGGAGGTGCAGGCTTTTATAGGTCTCACTTCATACTGTAGGCAGTGGATCCCTCAATATGCATTTCTAGCAAAGCCACTCATCCAGTTGACAACACAGGAGGCAGCCACATCGACTGTCCTCCCTTGGAACCAAGAACATACACACGCCTTTGAAAGCTTAAAGAAAGCTTTATGCCAAGCACCTGTTTTAGCAACACCATGTTACAGTAAACAGTTTACACTCTTTGTTACAGAACGCGAAGGTACTGCCTTGTCAGTACTCACTCAGGAACAAGCAGGATCACACAAACCATGTGCTTATTTCTCTAGTACATTAGATCCAGTAGCTCAGGCTCTTCCTGCGTGCCTGAAATCGGTGGCAGCAACAGCTTTAGCTATCAGACAAAGCGATGCCATAGTGTTAGGACACCAATTGACAGTACAAGTACCACATGCAGTAGAGGTTCTTTTGAACCGCACACAAACACAACACTTGACTATAGCGAGACTCACTGGTTACGAATTGACATTGTTTCAGCCACACATAGAAATCAGACGTTGTAATACGTTAAATCCTGCCACACTGTTACCAGTGGGCGGAACAGATCCATTGGCACATGATTGTGTCGAAGTCATTACTATCACGACGAAACCCAGACAAGACTTGACAGACATCCCTTTGTCAGATCCAGACTTAACATTGTATGTAGATGGGTCATGTATGAGAACAAGTACAGGAGAGTTAGTGGCCGCTTACGCAGTCACAACCGACACTGAAATCATTGAAACAAATTGTATTAACACTCTGTCAGCTCAAGCAGCAGAGCTCATCGCTCTGACACAAGCCTGTACTCAAGCCAAAAATAAGAAAGTCAACATATACACAGATTCACGTTATGCATTCGGAGTCGTCCATGACTTCGGCGTACTGTGGCGAGAGAGAGGTTATTTAACTTCTCACGGTGCCCACATCCAACACGGACCCCTCATTCAAGCCCTATTAGACGCGAATCATCTACCTACTGCAATATCGATTATGAAATGCAAAGCCCATACAAAAGTTACCGATATCATTTCTCAGGGTAATGACCTAGCTGACAGAACAGCTAAACAGACTGCTCAGAATCAGACTCACACAACTGACATGACAAAGACAATAGTTCCGACACCAACACATTGCATGACAGTTAAGGATTCCGCCCTTGATGTAATTGACATACAGACACATGCTACACCAGAAGAAATAAAGAAATGGACTGAATTAGGAGGGATCCAAACGGATCAAGGATGGATGACGAAGGAAAAATCTATATGGTTTCTTCCCGACTCCATGGTTCAAGTCATCATTAACACAATACATAGTCCAGCGCACCTAGGAGAAAAAGCTATGCTAGACAGCATTCAACACATTTGGTTCAACAAACACTTGCGAGCAGCAGCTAAACAAAAAGTTCGTACCTGTATGATATGTTGTCAGTTTAATCCAGGTAAAAGCATCCCCGTAGAGCAGGGTGGATTTCAACATCCCGATCATGCTTTTGAAGTCCTCCAGATGGATTATATCCAGATGGAACGATGTCGAGGATTCAAATATGTTCTCGTAGTTGTCTGTGCTCTTTCCCGTTGGACAGAAGCCTACCCGGTTTCAGATTACACTGCCCCGACTACTGCCAAACAGTTAGTTCGAGAATTCTTCCCACGGTACGGTTTACCACGTGTTGTCTACTCAGATAACGGCCAGCCATTCTCATCCGAACTAATGGAACACGTTTCCCTTTTGTTAGGCTACCAATGGAAATTTCACTGTGTCCGACATCCCGAGGCAGCAGGTCTCGTGGAACGCCATAATCAAACTCTGAAAATTAGATTGTCCAAAATATGTAGAGAAAAAGGTGTCGATTGGATAGTAGCCTTACCAGTTGCGCTCTTTTACATGAGAATGGTAGCACATTCTCGAACAGGGCTATCCCCGTACGAGGTGATCTTCGGTAGACCACCAAATATGTGGGGGACGCCTATACCTCGCAAAATCACTGATGTTGACTGTAATATGCTGACAGATTACCTGGCTTCCTTGATGTCTGCACTACAATCTTGTCGTTCACAGGTAGCTGCAGCTTTTCCCGATAATACTGAGGTGAAGCCCCATGACGTGGTTCCGGGCGACCTGGTTCTGGTCCGGAATTTCGACCGGAAGACCCAACTGGAGCCTAGGTGGAAATCGCCTAAATTGGTTCTACTAACCACAAGGACAGCCGTGAAGATCGAGGGACGTAAAGGGTGGTTGCACTCGAGTCATATCAAGAAATTTTATGGACTACCATCTGGTGTGGACGCTCAGCCCTGCATTCCCTCACAGACAGACTCAAAACTCCCCTTGGTTGAACTAACAAACACTGAACTTTATAAACTGAAGTTAAGGTCTAGCAAGTCAGACAATTTGATTGTTTAAGTCCTCTCCAAGGTGAATCGGTTGAATTTGTCTCTGACATGTATCCTCTAGACCGGAATAGAGAAAGAAATCAACAGATGCAGCTTAAAAAGCATGCGTATTGTAAATCACTTCGTAGTCACTGCACAGTAACATTATTAATTTTGTTTTTTCTAAGTCTTCTGATCATCATTTCCAGCATACTATTACACATGTATTACCCTATTCTTAAGCGTGCTTACAATGTAACTGCAGAACATTCTTTTAGCGAATTACCTCCGCATGAGTTGTCCTATAGATTTGCGCTGCGCAACAACACATTCATTAGTATGTTACATCATTCCCATCAGACCAGCAATGCCACAAATTGTTGGATATGTGGCCGACTCCCTCCCTATCAGAACTATAAGGGAGTTTTGCCCCTCTTTCCCTATCCATTCACACACAATGGCTCCTGTGGAGCATGGTTTAGTTTGATTAATTCCCTAGATTCAAATTCCGCAGTTTATCAAGACAACTGGGTATGGGGAAACCTGAACCTAGGTTTGCTTAAAGTCTGCTACCCTAACAAGGAGGGACTTCCCAAAAGAACAGGAACTGATCTAGAAAATGAAGTATATGGATTAGGTAATTTTACACTTAACCTCATGATCCTAAACGTTGAATCTGAAGCTACACCAATCTTGCCCGCCATGTCAGTATTCCCAGTAAAAGGGGAATTATGTGTAAGAAAGAATGGTTCCATACACATGGGCCATAGTAAATGCACCACTGTAATAAAATTCAGTGATCAAGGCAAGTCTACATTTAGAGCTTCTCGCCATTCCTACTTTATATGTGGCCAGACCGCATATATACGTCTACCTCTAGATTGGGATGGTACCTGTTACATAGCATTCCTTCTACCACCTGTTTTCCTAGCTCCTCCTGATTATCACAGAAATACCCATTTAGTACACAATAGACAGCAGAGAGATCTCCCAATTGTCGATTACACTGAAACAGCATGGGAGCAATACACAGATTTCAATAAAGGTTTCTTTCCCTATATAGGTACAGTCACTAATAGTAAGCTGATACGTAGATTAACTAGAACCCTTGAAGCAGTAGTGAACGAGACTACTTCCGCCTTAGGCAATTTAACAGAAGAGCAGTCTGCTATGCGGATTGTTGTGCTTCAAAATCGTCTTGTCCTTGACGTCATCCTGGCCGATAGGGGCGGAGCTTGTAGGGTCATCGGATCAAGTTGCTGCGTTTTCATACCAGAAAATTCGCCGTCAGTATATAAAGCCATAACTCGCCTTCATAAGATTATGAGCCAGATACACCAGAGTCCAGGCACCTGGACTTGGTCCGGTTGGTTTTGGAGCGTGTTGTCAGCCTGGGGATGGAGAATCCTATCCTTCCTAGGTATTGGCTTTCTCATACTATTCAGTTGCTGCTTATGTCTACAATGTGGGCCAGCGATTTGTGGTCTGTGTGCCACATCGTGTATCCCACATCCGAGTTTTCGTTCAAGATCCCGGAAGAAGAAAGAAGAACAAATGATGCTATATGAGCAGATCGATGGATTGATGAAGATCGATATCTCCTGAGGGTCCGTAGGGGACAAGGAGGGAATGAGGAAATATGAATTTTGTGATCAGTTATGTCCCCTATCGTAGACCCCAACGGCTCCATGTGCATGCTATAAGTACATGTATGTTCCCTCCAGTTCCAGTTTTGAAGACGCAAATATATGTGCGTCCACCGTCAACATGTCCTCTTTCAGATCCGCCATGAATGGGTCAGATATTCCATTCCTAAGTATGAAAGGCCACCGACTTTATGTGGTTCACTTTCCACATTTTACAGATTCAGGCGAGTAGGCCCAGAATTCTGTCATCAAGCCTTTTCCTGCCTTCTGCCTCTGAAAGCTCCAGTCTGAGCCTGCATCTGTATCCATGAACTTTGTCCTACTCCCTGCGCGGCTAACGGTGCCTGATCCAGCCTGTTGCCTGCCAAAAACTGTATTTCACCTTCAAGATTATCTGCTCCGCTCCTCATCCGATACATTCCTGTCTAGTAGTTTAGGTAAACATTCCTCCAGCTACCGTGCAAAGGGCCAGGCCTCGCTGTCCTCATGCAAGTAATTCATAGCCCCCGTTACCATGGAATATTCCTACCCCCTCGCATCTCGTGTAGACACTTAGACGCTTGTACACGCACTAACAGTCAGTATAGAATAGATTCTATCCTAGAAACCTTTCCTTTTGGATAACACAGTTCTTTAAACATAGGATATTAGATATGATTTGGGATTAGGTTGACATGACCCCCAGACTTCTGTCTCCACATGTAGAGCTAAATGTCAAGTCCCCTTCACCCTCTAGTTGCACGTCAATCACACGTCATGCGGCTGCGCGCGCATCTCTGCCAAATATTTCTGCTGACATTACAGGATTCTCTTATGGATCCACCCACTTGTGACATCATGTATAATGACGTTTATTAAATTACGCCCATATGTCCGCCTTTATTAGTTACGTATGCATATTTTATCTGTATTATCAGCTGTTACGCCTCCTGCATCTGTTTCACTGTAATGCATTTCCTATTAAGCTGATTATCTGTCAATAATGTATGCCCTTCCTTCCTGAACTTTCGTGGTGATGGAATAGAAGCCTGCAATTCGAATTGTATTTCCTTTGTCAAGGAATAAAGCCTTTTAGAACCTCTAATACCACGGATTCTGTCTCTTATATTTACTGAGTTATTCTTACTAGACTTTACCGCATAAAAAAAAGTACCGGTAATGAAATATTTACCACAGTGTCCCCCGACGATGCTGTGGGCAAGGTGAAGAGACAGCAATTAATCACACACCTGTATACATATGTCACATGAGTCCAATCTACATAGGTTACAGTGCATAGCCTGCAAAGAAAGATCAGTAACATCTACAAAACAAGGTACAGATGTAGGGCATGCAACACACAGTTGGTTGACCCACCATGCCAATGAAAATCCATGGAGAGCATGACACAATAGCAAATGACAAGAAATGGAGTTTGACATAGGAGCCAGGCCCTGGGGACAATCCAGCACTGCATCTGCACCACACAGCGTTGCCGACAATAGGGATGAGGAGGGACCAAATCCATGAACTTGAAGCACATGCTGCATAGGTAATACTGAAAACATGCCCACCATGACTGGCTCACTGCACCTTGAGTGTATGTCCAGACAAACATCACACACTGGCCAGACCTAGCAAGGAGAATTCTGGTTTTGACATGTAGGCTTGGCCCGCACCAACCACCCCCTACATGAGACAATTTGTTGAGACACAGGTGGCACTTACATCTCTTAGTCTGGGTGAAATACACAGGGGCTGCATAAATGCAAGATTGGACGCCAAATACCCAAGGTGCGCCTGTCCAAATAATCATGTACAAATGGCCATCATCAGATGATTGTAACAAGACACACAGGCACTGGCCACTGTGACTATGAACAAGGAAAATCAGGTCAGGCTGTACAGTGGACACTTGTACTACATTTCACGTCAATATACATGGTGCCAGGGGACAATGGCACAGAGCACAACCTATGCTGTAGACACTGAGAGTGTCCACGTTTTGTGATGACACACATGACACCTAGGAAAATATGCCCCCGGGGACAGTAGTGGCAACACAACTCCATGGTCCTGAATGGGAATGACTGCAACACACCCCAACATCCCTGCACTATGCGTATCGCACACTCATGCACATCATGTCACAGGCCACAACATGGGACATGCGCGCTGTAAGGCATGGCACTTGTGAGACTAACTCCCATGTCTGGACTCTGCATCAGTGCCAACTGACATGGAACCCACATGTACTGAACTGGACAGGGCACACCCAAGGTCCCCAAACCTGTTACACACCACCCCCACACATGATGCTACAGGCATAGTTCACGTGGAGAAAGCACCAGCCTACATTACCTTGTGAAGGAGTGACTACACACAGACCAGGGAACACATTGCAAGGAGGGGAAGGGAGGCAGGAGAGCACCGCTATACTGTGGGTAACTGGATCTGCACAGCACCTTTAAACCCTGGCAGTGTATCCATGCAACTGTGCACTTACAAATGCTGGTGAAACACAACAAACACACATGTACCTACCCCCTTCCTGCTGCTGCTTCTCCTGTAAGCGCCTCTCCAAGTCTGGAAATACCACCGGCAGCACACGCTTGTGGATGTGGGTCAGTCGGCGGCGCCCGCGGTTCTTATGGGTCTCAGGTGAGTCCCCCAGCAGGACCCGTGCGATCCTCCGCGTCCAGCACCGGATATCCTGCCAGCGTTTCCTCACCTGGGACAGGCGCCGCTTCCGACCATCCGCACTCCTCACGGCGCTGACGGCGGTCAGCCATATCTGCTCCTTGGCAGAGGCGCCTACCTGTGAGGATGAACAAGTGACACTACATCAATACACCTGGCACATGTCACAGAGACACATATTAGAACACATTTGCTGTTTACAACAAGGCATTGCACCTTTGTCATAGGGACATGATCCTCTGGGGAAGGGCAAAAGCAGTACGTGCCATTGAAAGGACACAGGTGGAATGAGGGCAACTGCACAATCAATGATCCAGGCTCACACTGTGCATCACAAGCTACACCAGGATAATGTGCAGCACCTCTAAGCAGTCACATGCCACAGGCCACTGACGCTACCGCAGCAGAGTACACAGACACACACAGGCACAGGACATTCACCTGCCATTGCCAAATGCAGCGACATACCTCACTCTGCACATGTGCCACTAGACGGGGGGGGGTTCACAGGTGTGGGGCTGGCTCTGCACGTCAGACACACAGCACTGCTCCCTGCTCACATCACATGGCCAGGGTATATCCATCCCTCATGCAGCTGGGGTGCTACACTCCACATATGCACCCACCCACATGACAGGGGACTTACACACACACCGATGTCCAGGGTATGAACACATCATGTGGACACTCTCAGCACAGGTACACAGAACTAACACACATCTGCGGGTACAGTCACCTGTCACACTGGGCTGACCACAGAATCACATGAGGACTGTAGAGGCTACATTCCCAGGAGGACAAGACAGGCAGAATGTGGCATGCACCATGCAGTGATTGTCACAGTAAACACCATGCTAGTGAGGACGGCAGACATGCACCACAGCATGCTCTGGCTGTGAGACATCAGGCATTCCCCCCCTGGTACCCCCCCTACAGTACATAGCATGTGTGTCACACCTGGACACAATGGCAGAAGTCACAGTCACAAAAAAGGGACACAGTCTGTGCTAGTGGACTCTGCACTCACCTGATAACCTGGTCGCCCATACAGCAGAGGGTACTGTGGGAGGATCACATCCAGCAAAGCCAGGTTCTCCTCCAGGGTGAATGGCTGTGACCTCTCCACAGCCCTTGAATTGGTTCCAGGGAATCAGTAGCAGCAGCTGGGCCGTGGAATACAAAGATGTGCAGGCAAGTGCTCCCTCATGGGACCTGGCTGCCTTATATCTGCCTTGCTGGCCTGTTTCATGCACAGGAGTACAGAGTGATTGGCCACTCACATTTGCATCCTATGTTTCCTCCAATCCCTTCAAACCTAGCAGTCAGTTGGTTCTTATTGTGTTTTTTTCTTGAGCATGATGTCAACTCCACAAACACATTGCAACAAAGTAGATTCATTCCAACTGACTTCTGCTGTGCACCTTCCGGAAAAAATTAAAACTTTAAACTTGGTCTCCATGACAACCAGCATGCATGTAGGCCTTTATACTTGTCCCTCATGTGTCCCCTATGTACTTTGGAGCTTCACACACAGGTACGGTGCGTTCCGGGGCCCTAGGGCACCCCAAATGCATAGCAACGGCCCGTACAGGCGTGTGTACGGTCCGTACCACTGTGGGTGCTCTCGCGTATGCGTACTCATGGTGGTACGGACCGTACACACGCCTGTACGCTCACTATCATTATGAGTACGCATACGCGAGAACACCAATAGTGGTACGGACCGTACACACGCCTGTACACTCACTATCACTATGAGTACGCATACGCGAGAACACCCATAGTGGTACGGACCGTACACACGCCTGTACGCTCACTATCACTATGAGTACGCATACGCGAAAACACCCATAGTGATAGTGAGCGTACAGGCGTGTGTACGGTCTGTACCACTATGGGTGTTCTCGCGTATGCGTACTCATAGTGATAGTGAGCGTACAGGCGTGGGTACGGTCCGTACCACTATGGGTGTTCTCGCGTATGCGTACTCATAGTGATAGTGAGCGTACAGGCGTGTGTACGGTCCGTACCACTATGAGTGTTCTCGCGTATGCGTACTCATGGTGGTACGGACCGTACCCACGCCTGTACGCTCACTATCACTATGAGTACGCATACGAGAGAACACCCATAGTGGTACGGACCGTACCCACGCCTGTACGCTCACTATCACTATGAGTACGCATACGCGAGAACACCCATAGTGGTACGGACCGTACCCACGCCTGTACGCTCACTATCACTATGAGTACGCATACGCGAGAACACCCATAGTGAGACGGGCCGTACACGCGTGCGTACGCTCACTATCACTATGGGTGTTCTCGCGTATGCGTACTCATGGTGGTACGGACCGTACACACGCCTGTACGCTCACTATCACTATGGGTACACATACGGCAGCACTCCCATAGTGATACGGGAACGTACACAGGCCCTCTTAGGGAAAGTACGGTGCCTTTCACACATCACAGTGGTGACAGCCAGCACACAGGAAGAAATAGGGCTGACATACTTGTCCATGGATGGACATCAAGGCATTGTCTGGCCAGTACTACATGTGTGGGGCACAGGTGTGAAAGGCTGTGATGTGGCACATTACTCCTGAGTCGAGAAGGCACCAGATGTATGATGAGATGTGTACACATGTAATGTGTGACGGTTCAATGTGTGCCAGGCATGCCCTTGACTCCTTTGACATGTGTGCATGTCGTAATGCACACTTGGGATGAGCGTCACTGGCATGGCACGGTCAACAACACACGCAAGTGTCCCCTGAGGCCCGCTACAGGGGTTACCACACCAGACATGTCACTACCCACGGTGCACGATGTGACTATGTCATGTATGTGTGGGGGGTTCACATTAGGTTGATGTTGGAGCTCCCTCAAAAGCATCAGCTGTTGCAGCAACCAACATGTGTCTGTGTGTCGATGGACATGGCACACTGTTCCGCACACCAGGCCACATGTGGTATCGGATGTGAGGTGCGTATGTATGCATGGGACACGGAGTAGCAGAACAAGGACATGTCTGCATCCTCTCTATGAATGTGTGGTGAGTCATGACATGTACACCTTCATGGTAAGGTGTGTGGGCTGTCCTAGTGTACTGTCATGTGACCTGTGGCTCTAGTGTTCCGCTACCAGTCTCTGCAATCGACATCCTACTTCTGCTGATGTGTGGATGCATGTCACTCCTGTGTTGCGTCTGGCTGTTCACTTACACTGGGACACAGCTAATCCCATGCCATGGCATGTGGAGGTTCACAATCTCCGTGTGTAGCTGGGTCTTGGTAGGAGTGTCACCTGCCAGCCATACGTGTCCAGGGCATGTGGCACATACCTGACTCCGTATGTCGCATATGTGTATTGACAGATGAACATGTGCTCAGTACATATAAATTGTTGTTGTAGTGCACTCACTCTTCCTTGTCACTTCCAAATTACTGCAGGGCGCCGCCTCTTCCCCGACCAATTCCGGACTTGGCTGACATGCGGGAGAATGACTGTATCCGGTGCTACCGCTTCCCCCAACCGTTGATTCTGGAGTTGACGGCGAGACTGGCACCACACCTGCAACCGCTGCACAGGTATCCTACGGCACTGACACCCAAGCTGAAGGTAATGGCAGCCCTACATTTTCTTGCCACGGGTACCTTTCAAAATACCATAGCTCATGTTGGTGGCATGTCCCAGAGCATGTTCTGCCGTGTGCTGCATGATTTCTTAGAGGCCATGTTGCTTCACCTGGATGAGTTCATCCATTTCCCAACCCCTGAAATGTTGACTGGTGTCAAGCGTGGATTCTATGCCCTGGGAGGGATGCCCCATGTCATTGGGTCCATAGATGGGACACATGTGGCTTTGGTACCACCACAGGCACAGGAGGTAGCGTACAGGAATCGCAAACACTACCACTCCATCAATGCCCTTGTGGTGTGTCTGTCCAACATGGTGATTTCACATGTCTGTGCTCGTTTTCCAGGATCAGCACACGATGCCTACATCATGAGGCGTAGCAGGGTGCCTGAAATGATGACGCAGCTGCGCAACGAACGAGCATGTGTTGTTGGTGGGTACACTCTGTCTGTCCTGTATATTGCGTAGACTTCCAGCACGACCGCTTCTCCTGTCCTACTTATGTCCATGTGGTTTCCATGTAGGGGACGCTGGCTATCCCAACATGCCATGGCTGATCACACCTCTCCGCAACCCCATCACGCCAGCCCAGCTCCGCTACAACACAGCCCATGGCCGGACAAGGCGAGTGATCGAGAGGACATTTGGCCTCCTGAAGAGCCGATTCCGGTGCCTCCACAAGACCGGCGGCGCCCTCCCATATGCCCCGGCGAAGGTCTGCAAAATCTTCATGGTCTGCTGCATGCTGCACAACATGGCAGTTGAGAAAGCTGTGCCACTCATCCTGGATCAAGATGATCAGGACCATCCACCCGTGGAGGACCAAGGTCTTGGCAATGGGGCTAGTGATGTGGAGGATGTGGTTCCGCAAGAGGACATCCGGACTCGGCTCATACGCGACTTCTTTGCTTAGTGGTGAGTACCAGTGTCTGTGTGTGCACACATTGGTCCCCGTGTGGCATGTGTTGCGATGTGTGTGTCCATCTGCATGTATGCCACATGATTCAGAGGTGTGTGTGGATGTGTCACTGGAGTGATGGTGCCAGTGATGAGTGTATTTCCCCAGTCATAATTGTGACATGGCATGTTGTCATCCTTACATGTGTCGAGTACATGCACATGCAAGTGGCTGTGCTTTTTGTGGCTGACTTCTTGTGTGTCTCTCATCCCCAGGTACTTGCGCATGCCGTCTGCTGGTTGCATTGTTGTGGCACTGCTATTCCTCATGGACACGTCATCGTGTGCTGACTCAGCGTTACACGCACGGACAAGTTTGGAAGTCTCCTTAGGGTAAGGGATGCATCAGGGGTGTATTGGGTGTGGCTGTTGTTTCTGATGTGTGCACACTGCCCCTGTAGATGTGTGGTTCCTCTGCAGACATGTCGCATCACCATGGTACACATTACATGCAGCTGGGTACACCTGAATAGATGGTGGGCCTTGTTGACAGTCATCAGTGATGGGATTGTGGAATGTGATGATGGCATCAATGTGTGTTACACTGCCCTCGGACACATACGGTTTGCATTGGCTTGACATGGTGTGGGACTTCCACATCAGCGGATCAATGGTGTATGGCAGTCTCTCCGTGAGCAGCAGGGGGTGTTTAGCTGTTAGCCGACACTTGTGTGCCAGTTCCATGGCTATCACGCATTTGTGCTGCAGAAGGGGGGTGCCAGTGTTGGACCCACATGTTACTCCACATGACCCGTTCATGTGTACTCCGAGTTGCCTCTGCAATCCAGAATACATGACTAATAAAGGTGTCCCTATGCCTCCAAGGTGCCTCTTCTCAGTCAATGCTGGTGTGTTGCCACGGGGCATCCGGCATGTCTGGCATGGTTTTCCGTGATAGTGGCTATGTGTCTATGTGTAGAGTAGCAAGATGCAAGCTGTTTGTGTGGGATTGGACTGTGTATTGTGCATGATGTCCATGACTGTGTGGGTATTGTGACATGTGCCATCCCCATGCATCCATTCAACGTTGGCCAGGCCACCATTCTCTGCATCCACCTGACTCAAGCTTGCAGGACATGGTTCTGCCACCTGTCCACACATACTTGGGTGCCCCCCAGGACACTCCACATGATCCCTGACCTCTGCGCATGGCTGTCGCTGTACTCAATATGTCTGTCGGCACGGTTGTGCGGCCACCCCCTCAGCTGGTTGGGCCCATCACGGGTGTGTATGTTGCTCCATGTCTGTCTTGCCTAATACAATGTGACCCATGTTTGTCCTGTGCCAGACTCAGGCCACAGGGTGTGGATGGTTGAAGTCAAACGGGAACTCAGGCATGGTTAGACTTTACAAGACACATGTAAGGTAATAATGCAATAAGTAGCCATCTTCTCTTCATGGTGTGACTTTTTATTTTGGTTGGGGTAGGGGGGGGGTTTGACATGAGGGGCTTTCCGGGTGTGTGGAATCCAAAGTTCACTAGGGGAGTTGGTGTCCTTGCCATTGTAAATCCTCAGAGTCCATGCCACAGTCTTTGTCAACATTGGTCAGACAGTGACCAGCAAGTCCATGTGGCAGAGAATGTCTTTTGCTGCTGTGCTGCTGTTGCTCCAGTGGGCCAGGTGCCAGGCCAGGTGTCCTGGGAGATGGTGCTGTTGCGCCGACCCTCACGGTCTTTTCCGTGGACGACCCGCCCTCCTGCGGGAACCCTCAGAAGCAGGCCGTGACGATGTTTGGGATGCTCCGTTGGATGTCTCCTCCGTGACACGGTCCGTACCACCATGAGTACGCATACGCGAGAACACCCATAGTGATAGTGAGCGTACAGGCGTGTGTACGGTCTGTACCACTATGGATGTTCTCGCGTATGCGTACTCATAGTGATAGTGAGCATACAGGCGTGGGTACGGTCCGTACCGCTATGGGTGTTCTCGCGTATGCGTACTCATAGTGATAGTGAGCGTACAGGCGTGTGTACGGTCCGTACCACTATGGGTGTTCTCGCGTATGCGTACTCATGGTGGTACGGACCGAACCCACGCCTGTACGCTAACTATCACTATGAGTACGCATACGCGAGAACACCCATAGTGGTACGGACCGTACCAACGCCTGTACGCTCACTATCACTATGAGTACGCATACGCGAGAACACCCATAGTGGTATGGACCGTACCCACGCCTGTACGCTCACTATCACTATGAGTACGCATACGCGAGAACACCCATAGTGAGACGGGCCGTACACGCGTGCGTACGCTCACTATCACTATGGGTGTTCTCGCGTATGCGTACTCATGGTGGTACGGACCGTAAACACGCCTGTAAGCTCACTATCACTATGGGTACACATACGGCAGCACTCCCATAGTGATACGGGAACGTACACAGGCCCTCTTAGGGAAAGTACGGTGCCTTTCACACATCACAGTGGTGACAGCCAGCACACAGGAAGGAATAGGGCTGACATACTTGTCCATGGATGGACATCAAGGCATTGTCTGGCAAGTACTACATGTGTGGGGCACAGGTGTGAAAGGCTGTGATGTGGCACATTACTCCTGAGTCGAGAAGGCACCAGATGTATGATGAGATGTGTACACATGTAATGTGTGACGGTGCAATGTGTGCCAGGCATGCCCTTGACTCCTTTGACATGTGTGCATGTCGTAATGCACACTTGGGATGAGCGTCACTGGCATGGCACGGTCAACAACACACGCAAGTGTCCCCTGAGGCCCGCTACAGGGGTTACCACACCAGACATGTCACTACCCACGGTGCACGATGTGACTATGTCATGTATGTGTGGGGGGTTCACATTAGGTTGATGTTGGAGCTCCCTCAAAATCATCAGCTGTTGCAGCAACCAACATGTGTCTGTGTGTCGATGGACATGGCACACTGTTCCGCACACCAGGCCACATGTGGTATCGGATGTGAGGTGCGTATGTATGCATGGGACACGGAGTAGCGGAACAAGGACATGTCTGCATCCTCTCTATGAATGTGTGGTGAGTCATGACATGTACACCTTCATGGCAAGGTGTGTGGGCTGTCCTAGTGTACTGTCATGTGACCTGTGGGTATAGTGTTCCGCTACCAGTCTCTGCAATCGACATCCTACTTCTGCTGATGTGTGGATGCATGTCACTCCTGTGTTGCGTCTGGCTGTTCACTTACACTGGGACACAGCTAATCCCATGCCATGGCATGTGGAGGTTCCCAATCTCCGTGTGTAGCTGGGTCTTGGTATGAGTGTCACCTGCCAGCCATACGTGTCCAGGGCATGTGGCACATACCTGACTCCGTATGTCGCATATGTGTATTGACAGATGAACATGTGCTCAGTACATATAAATTGTTGTTGTAGTGCACTCACTCTTCCTTTTCACTTCCAAATTACTGCAGGGCGCCGCCTCTTCCCCGACCAATTCCGGACTTGGCTGACATGCGGGAGAATGACTGTATCCGGTGCTACCGCTTCCCCCAACCGTTGATTCTGGAGTTGACGGCGAGACTGGCACCACACCTGCAACCGCTGCACAGGTATCCTACGGCACTGACACCCAAGCTGAAGGTAATGGCAGCCCTACATTTTCTTGCCACGGGTACCTTTCAAAATACCATAGCTCATGTTGGTGGCATGTCCCAGAGCATGTTCTGCCGTGTGCTGCATGATGTTGCTTCACCTGGATGAGTTCATCCATTTCCCAACCCCTGAAATGTTGACTGGTGTCAAGCGTGGATTCTATGCCCTGGGAGGGATGCCCCATGTCATTGGGTCCATAGATGGGACACATGTGGCTTTGCTACCACCACAGGCACAGGAGGTAGCGTACAGGAATCGCAAACACTACCACTCCATCAATGCCCTTGTGGTGTGTCTGTCCAACATGGTGATTTCACATGTCTGTGCTCATTTTCCAGGATCAGCACACGATGCCTACATCATGAGACGTAGCAGGGTGCCTGAAATGATGACGCAGCTGCGCAACGAACGAGCATGTGTTATTGGTGGGTACACTCTGTCTGTCCTGTATATTGCGTAGACTTCCAGCACGACCGCTTCTCCTGTCCTACTTATGTCCATGTGGTTTCCATGTAGGGGACGCTGGCTATCCCAACATGCCATGGCTGATCACACCTCTCCGCAACCCCATCACGCCGGCCCAGCTCCGCTACAACACAGCCCATGGCCGGACAAGGCGAGTGATCGAGAGGACATTTGGCCTCCTGAAGAGCCGATTCCGGTGCCTCCACAAGACCGGCGGCGCCCTCCCATATGCCCCGGCGAAGGTCTGCAAAATCTTCATGGTCTGCTGCATGCTGCACAACATGGCAGTTGAGAAAGCTGTGCCACTCATCCTGGATCAAGATGATCAGGACCATCCACCCGTGGAGGACCAAGGTCTTGGCAATGGGGCTAGTGATGTGGAGGATGTGGTTCCGCAAGAGGACATCCGGACTCGGCTCATACGCGACTTCTTTGCTTAGTGGTGAGTACCAGTGTCTGTGTGTGCACGCATTGGTCCCCGTGTGGCATGTGTTGCGATGTGTGTGTCCATCTGCATGTATGCCACATGATTCAGAGGTGTGTGTGGATGTGTCACTGGAGTGATGGTGCCAGTGATGAGTGTATTTCCCCAGTCATAATTGTGACATGGCATGTTGTCATCCTTACATGTGTCGAGTACATGCACATGCAAGTGGCTGTGCTTTTTGTGGCTGACTTCTTGTGTGTCTCTCATCCCCAGGTACTTGCGCATGCCGTCTGCTGGTTGCATTGTTGTGGCACTGCTATTCCTCATGGACACGTCATCGTGTGCTGACTCAGCGTTACACGCACGGACAAGTTTGGAAGTCTCCTTAGGGTAAGGGATGCATCAGGGGTGTATTGGGTGTGGCTGTTGTTTCTGATGTGTGCACACTGCCCCTGTCGATGTGTGGTTCCTCTGCAGACATGTCGCATCACCATGGTACACATTACATGCAGCTGGGTACACCTGAATAGATGGTGGGCCTTGTTGACAGTCATCAGTGATGGGATTGTGGAATGTGATGATGGCATCAATGTGTGTTACACTGCCCTCGGACACATACGGTTTGCATTGGCTTGACATGGTGTGGGACTTCCACATCAGCGGATCAATGGTGTATGGCAGTCTCTCCGTGAGCAGCAGGGGGTGTTTAGCTGTTAGCCGACACTTGTGTGCCAGTTCCATGGCTATCACGCATTTGTGCTGCAGAAGGGGGGTGCCAGTGTTGGACCCACATGTTACTCCACATGACCCGTTCATGTGTACTCCGAGTTGTCTCTGCAATCCAGAATACATGACTAATAAAGGTGTCCCTATGCCTCCAAGGTGCCTCTTCTCAGTCAATGCTGGTGTGTTGCCACGGGGCATCCGGCATGTCTGGCATGGTTTTCCGTGATAGTGGCTATGTGTCTATGTGTAGAGTAGCAAGATGCAAGCTGTTTGTGTGGGATTGGACTGTGTATTGTGCATGATGTCCATGACTGTGTGGGTATTGTGACATGTGCCATCCCCATGCATCCATTCAACGTTGGCCAGGCCACCATTCTCTGCATCCACCTGACTCAAGCTTGCAGGACATGGTTCTGCCACCTGTCCACACATACCTGGGTGCCCCCCAGGACACTCCACATGATCCCTGACCTCTGCGCATGGCTGTCGCTGTACTCAATATGTCTGTCGGCACGGTTGTGCGGCCACCCCCTCAGCTGGTTGGGCCCATCACGGGTGTGTATGTTGCTCCATGTCTGTCTTGCCTAATACAATGTGACCCATGTGTGTCCTGTGCCAGACTCAGGCCACAGGGTGTGGATGGTTGAAGTCAAACGGGAACTCAGGCATGGTTAGACTTTACAAGACACATGTAAGGTAATAATGCAATAAGTAGCCATCTTCTCTTCATGGTGTGACTTTTTATTTTGGTTGGGGTAGGGGGGGGTTTGACATGAGGGGCTTTCCGGGTGTGTGGAATCCAAAGTTCACTAGGGGAGTTGGTGTCCTTGCCATTGTAAATCCTCAGAGTCCATGCCACAGTCTTTGTCAACATTGGTCAGACAGTGACCAGCAAGTCCATGTGGCAGAGAATGTCTTTTGCTGCTGTGCTGCTGTTGCTCCAGTGGGCCAGGTGCCAGGCCAGGTGTCCTGGGAGATGGTGCTGTTGCGCCGACCCTCACGGTCTTTTCCGTGGACGACCCGCCCTCCTGCGGGAACCCTCAGAAGCAGGCCGTGACGATGCTTTGGGATGCTCCGTTGGATGTCTCCTCCGTGACACGGTCCGTACCACCATGAGTACGCATACGCGAGAACACCCATAGTGATAGTGAGCGTACAGGCGTGTGTACGGTCCGTACCGCTATGGGTGTTCTCGCGTATGCGTACTCATAGTGATAGTGAGCGTACAGGCGTGTGTACGGTCCGTACCACTATGGGTGTTCTCGCGTATGCGTACTCATGGTGGTACGGACCGAACCCACGCCTGTACGCTAACTATCACTATGAGTACGCATACGCGAGAACACCCATAGTGGTACGGACCGTACCAACGCCTGTACGCTCACTATCACTATGAGTACGCATACGCGAGAACACCCATAGTGGTACGGACCGTACCCACGCCTGTACGCTCACTATCACTATGAGTACGCATACGCGAGAACACCCATAGTGAGACGGGCCGTACACGCGTGCGTACGCTCACTATCACTATGGGTGTTCTCGCGTATGCGTACTCATGGTGGTACGGACCGTACACACGCCTGTAAGCTCACTATCACTATGGGTACACATACGGCAGCACTCCCATAGTGATACGGGAACGTACACAGGCCCTCTTAGGGAAAGTACGGTGCCTTTCACACATCACAGTGGTGACAGCCAGCACACAGGAAGGAATAGGGCTGACATACTTGTCCATGGATGGACATCAAGGCATTGTCTGGCAAGTACTACATGTGTGGGGCACAGGTGTGAAAGGCTGTGATGTGGCACATTACTCCTGAGTCGAGAAGGCACCAGATGTATGATGAGATGTGTACACATGTAATGTGTGACGGTGCAATGTGTGCCAGGCATGCCCTTGACTCCTTTGACATGTGTGCATGTCGTAATGCACACTTGGGATGAGCGTCACTGGCATGGCACGGTCAACAACACACGCAAGTGTCCCCTGAGGCCCGCTACAGGGGTTACCACACCAGACATGTCACTACCCACGGTGCACGATGTGACTATGTCATGTATGTGTGGGGGGTTCACATTAGGTTGATGTTGGAGCTCCCTCAAAATCATCAGCTGTTGCAGCAACCAACATGTGTCTGTGTGTCGATGGACATGGCACACTGTTCCGCACACCAGGCCACATGTGGTATCGGATGTGAGGTGCGTATGTATGCATGGGACACGGAGTAGCGGAACAAGGACATGTCTGCATCCTCTCTATGAATGTGTGGTGAGTCATGACATGTACACCTTCATGGCAAGGTGTGTGGGCTGTCCTAGTGTACTGTCATGTGACCTGTGGGTATAGTGTTCCGCTACCAGTCTCTGCAATCGACATCCTACTTCTGCTGATGTGTGGATGCATGTCACTCCTGTGTTGCGTCTGGCTGTTCACTTACACTGGGACACAGCTAATCCCATGCCATGGCATGTGGAGGTTCCCAATCTCCGTGTGTAGCTGGGTCTTGGTATGAGTGTCACCTGCCAGCCATACGTGTCCAGGGCATGTGGCACATACCTGACTCCGTATGTCGCATATGTGTATTGACAGATGAACATGTGCTCAGTACATATAAATTGTTGTTGTAGTGCACTCACTCTTCCTTTTCACTTCCAAATTACTGCAGGGCGCCGCCTCTTCCCCGACCAATTCCGGACTTGGCTGACATGCGGGAGAATGACTGTATCCGGTGCTACCGCTTCCCCCAACCGTTGATTCTGGAGTTGACGGCGAGACTGGCACCACACCTGCAACCGCTGCACAGGTATCCTACGGCACTGACACCCAAGCTGAAGGTAATGGCAGCCCTACATTTTCTTGCCACGGGTACCTTTCAAAATACCATAGCTCATGTTGGTGGCATGTCCCAGAGCATGTTCTGCCGTGTGCTGCATGATGTTGCTTCACCTGGATGAGTTCATCCATTTCCCAACCCCTGAAATGTTGACTGGTGTCAAGCGTGGATTCTATGCCCTGGGAGGGATGCCCCATGTCATTGGGTCCATAGATGGGACACATGTGGCTTTGCTACCACCACAGGCACAGGAGGTAGCGTACAGGAATCGCAAACACTACCACTCCATCAATGCCCTTGTGGTGTGTCTGTCCAACATGGTGATTTCACATGTCTGTGCTCATTTTCCAGGATCAGCACACGATGCCTACATCATGAGACGTAGCAGGGTGCCTGAAATGATGACGCAGCTGCGCAACGAACGAGCATGTGTTATTGGTGGGTACACTCTGTCTGTCCTGTATATTGCGTAGACTTCCAGCACGACCGCTTCTCCTGTCCTACTTATGTCCATGTGGTTTCCATGTAGGGGACGCTGGCTATCCCAAAATGCCATGGCTGATCACACCTCTCCGCAACCCCATCACGCCGGCCCAGCTCCGCTACAACACAGCCCATGGCCGGACAAGGCGAGTGATTGAGAGGACATTTGGCCTCCTGAAGAGCCGATTCCGGTGCCTCCACAAGACCGGCGGCGCCCTCCCATATGCCCCGGCGAAGGTCTGCAAAATCTTCATGGTCTGCTGCATGCTGCACAACATGGCAGTTGAGAAAGCTGTGCCACTCATCCTGGATCAAGATGATCAGGACCATCCACCCGTGGAGGACCAAGGTCTTGGCAATGGGGCTAGTGATGTGGAGGATGTGGTTCCGCAAGAGGACATCCGGACTCGGCTCATACGCGACTTCTTTGCTTAGTGGTGAGTACCAGTGTCTGTGTGTGCACGCATTGGTCCCCGTGTGGCATGTGTTGCGATGTGTGTGTCCATCTGCATGTATGCCACATGATTCAGAGGTGTGTGTGGATGTGTCACTGGAGTGATGGTGCCAGTGATGAGTGTATTTCCCCAGTCATAATTGTGACATGGCATGTTGTCATCCTTACATGTGTCGAGTACATGCACATGCAAGTGGCTGTGCTTTTTGTGGCTGACTTCTTGTGTGTCTCTCATCCCCAGGTACTTGCGCATGCCGTCTGCTGGTTGCATTGTTGTGGCACTGCTATTCCTCATGGACACGTCATCGTGTGCTGACTCAGCGTTACACGCACGGACAAGTTTGGAAGTCTCCTTAGGGTAAGGGGTGCATCAGGGGTGTATTGGGTGTGGCTGTTGTTTCTGATGTGTGCACACTGCCCCTGTCGATGTGTGGTTCCTCTGCAGACATGTCGCATCACCATGGTACACATTACATGCAGCTGGGTACACCTGAATAGATGGTGGGCCTTGTTGACAGTCATCAGTGATGGGATTGTGGAATGTGATGATGGCATCAATGTGTGTTACACTGCCCTCGGACACATACGGTTTGCATTGGCTTGACATGGTGTGGGACTTCCACATCAGCGGATCAATGGTGTATGGCAGTCTCTCCGTGAGCAGCAGGGGGTGTTTAGCTGTTAGCCGACACTTGTGTGCCAGTTCCATGGCTATCACGCATTTGTGCTGCAGAAGGGGGGTGCCAGTGTTGGACCCACATGTTACTCCACATGACCCGTTCATGTGTACTCCGAGTTGCCTCTGCAATCCAGAATACATGACTAATAAAGGTGTCCCTATGCCTCCAAGGTGCCTCTTCTCAGTCAATGCTGGTGTGTTGCCACGGGGCATCCGGCATGTCTGGCATGGTTTTCCGTGATAGTGGCTATGTGTCTATGTGTAGAGTAGCAAGATGCAAGCTGTTTGTGTGGGATTGGACTGTGGTTTGTGCATGATGTCCATGACTGTGTGGGTATTGTGACATGTGCCATCCCCATGCATCCAACGTTGGCCAGGCCACCATTCTCTGCATCCACCTGACTCAAGCTTGCAGGACATGGTTCTGCCACCTGTCCACACATACCTGGGTGCCCCCCAGGACACTCCACATGATCCCTGACCTCTGCGCATGGCTGTCGCTGTACTCAATATGTCTAAACCAGATTGGTCGCACACTGCTACACCTACCAGGCGTGTTCCCCCAATGAAAATGGTCCCTGAAGGTCAGCGTCGGCGGATACACCTATGCTCGAGTGTGAATGCAAGTATGCGTGGCGTGTGCCATCCCTGGACACGTGTTTCGAGGTAGTTGCCTCTCGTCAGCAGGGAGTAGGAAAATGTGCGGGGTTGCTGTGTAAGCTGCTAAAATCGTTATCAGGTCTAGTACCTCTCGTAGCGCGCAGGTGCGTAACCATGAGTCCGTCGACTCCACCGGCTCAAGGGAGCCTGAATATAAAGTTAAACTAGATTGGTCGCACACTGCTACACCTACCAGGCGTGTTCCCCCAATGAAAATGGTCCCGACTCATGGTTACGCACCTGCGCGCTACGAGAGGTACTAGACCTGATACGATTTTAGCAGCTTACACAGCAACCCCACACATTTTCCTACTCCCTGCTGACGAGAGGCAACTACCTCGAAACACGTGTCCAGGGATGGCACACGCCACGCATACTTGCATTCACACTCGAGCATAGGTGTATCCGCCGACGCTGACCTTCAGGGACCATTTTCATTGGGGGAACACGCCTGGTAGGTGTAGCAGTGTGCGACCAATCTGGTTTAACTTTATATTCAGGCTCCCTTGAGCCGGTGGAGCCGACGGACTCATGGTTACGCACCTGCGCGCTACGAGAGGTACTAGACCTGATACGATTTTAGCAGCTTACACAGCAACCCCACACATTTTCCTACTCCCTGCTGACGAGAGGCAACTACCTCGAAACACGTGTCCAGGGATGGCACACGCCACGCATACTTGCATTCACACTCGAGCATAGGTGTATCCGCCGACGCTGACCTTCAGGGACCATTTTCATTGGGGGAACACGCCTGGTAGGTGTAGCAGTGTGCGACCAATCTGGTTTAACTTTATATTCAGGCTCCCTTGAGCCGGTGGAGTCGACGGACTCATGGTTACGCACCTGCGCGCTACGAGAGGTACTAGACCTGATACGATTTTAGCAGCTTACACAGCAACCCCACACATTTTCCTACTCCCTGCTGACGAGAGGCAACTACCTCGAAACACGTGTCCAGGGATGGCACACGCCACGCATACTTGCATTCTCACTCGAGCATAGGTGTATCCGCCGACGCTGACCTTCAGGGACCATTTTCATTGGGGGAACACGCCTGGTAGGTGTAGCAGTGTGCGACCAATCTGGTTTAACTTTATATTCAGGCTCCCTTGAGCCGGTGGAGTCGACGGACTCATGGTTACGCACCTGCGCGCTACGAGAGGTACTAGACCTGATACGATTTTAGCAGCTTACACAGCAGCCCCACACATTTTCCTACTCCCTGCTGACGAGAGGCAACTACCTCGAAACACGTGTCCAGGGATGGCACACGCCACGCATACTTGCATTCACACTCGAGCATAGGTGTATCAGCCGACGCTGACCTTCAGGGACCATTTTCATTGGGGGAACACGCCTGGTAGGTGTAGCAGTGTGCGACCAATCTGGTTTAACTTTATATTCAGGCTCCCTTGAGCCGGTGGAGTCGACGGACTCATGGTTACGCACCTGCGCGCTACGAGAGGTACTAGACCTGATACGATTTTAGCAGCTTACACAGCAACCCCACACATCTTCCTACTCCCTGCTTACGAGAGGCAACTACCTCGAAACACGTGTCCAGGGATGGCACACGCCACGCATACTTGCATTCACACTCGAGCATAGGTGTATCCGCCGACGCTGACCTTCAGGGACCATTTTCATTGGGGGAACACACCTGGTAGGTGTAGCAGTGTGCGACCAATCTGGTTTAACTTTATTTTCAGGCTCCCTTGAGCCGGTGGAGTCGACGGACTCATGGTTACGCACCTGCGCGCTACCAGAGGTACTAGACCTGATACGATTTTAGCAGCTTACACAGCAACCCCACACATTTTCCTACTCCCTGCTGACGAGAGGCAACTACCTCGAACCACGTGTCCAGGGATGGCACACGCCACGCATACTTGCATTCACAGTCGAGCATAGGTGTATCCGCCGACGCTGACCTTCAGGGACCATTTTCATTGGGGGAACACGCCTGGTAGGTGTAGCAGTGTGCGACCAATCTGGTTTAACTTTATATTCAGGCTCCCTTGAGCCGGTGGAGTCGACGGACTCATGGTTACGCACCTGCGCGCTACGAGAGGTACTAGACCTGATACGATTTTAGCAGCTTACACAGCAACCCCACACATTTTCCTACTCCCTGCTGACGAGAGGCAACTACCTCGAAACACGTGTCCAGGGATGGCACACGCCACGCATACTTGCATTCACACTCGAGCATAGGTGTATCCGCCGACGCTGAACTTCAGGGACCATTTTCATTGGGGGAACACGCCTGGTAGGTGTAGCAGTGTGCGACCAATCTGGTTTAACTTTATATTCAGGCTCCCTTGAGCCGGTGGAGTCGACGGACTCATGGTTACGCACCTGCGCGCTACCAGAGGTACTAGACCTGATACGATTTTAGCAGCTTACACAGCAACCCCACACATTTTCCTACTCCCTGCTGACGAGAGGCAACTACCTCGAACCACGTGTCCAGGGATGGCACACGCCACGCATACTTGCATTCACAGTCGAGCATAGGTGTATCCGCCGACGCTGACCTTCAGGGACCATTTTCATTGGGGGAACACGCCTGGTAGGTGTAGCAGTGTGCGACCAATCTGGTTTAACTTTATATTCAGGCTCCCTTGAGCCGGTGGAGTCGACGGACTCATGGTTACGCACCTGCGCGCTACGAGAGGTACTAGACCTGATACGATTTTAGCAGCTTACACAGCAACCCCACACATTTTCCTACTCCCTGCTGACGAGAGGCAACTACCTCGAAACACGTGTCCAGGGATGGCACACGCCACGCATACTTGCATTCACACTCGAGCATAGGTGTATCCGCCGACGCTGAACTTCAGGGACCATTTTCATTGGGGGAACACGCCTGGTAGGTGTAGCAGTGTGCGACCAATCTGGTTTAACTTTATATTCAGGCTCCCTTGAGCCGGTGGAGTCGACGGACTCATGGTTACGCACCTGCGCGCTACGAGAGGTACTAGACCTGATACGATTTTAGCAGCTTACACAGCAACCCCACACATTTTCCTACTCCCTGCTGACGAGAGGCAACTACCTCGAAACACGTGTCCAGGGATGGCACACGCCACGCATACTTGCATTCACACTCGAGCATAGGTGTATCCGCCGACGCTGACCTTCAGGGACCATTTTCATTGGGGGAACACGCCTGGTAGGTGTAGCAGTGTGCGACCAATCTGGTTTAATTGTACTCAATATGTCTGTCGGCACGGTTGTGCGGCCACCCCCTCAGCTGGTTGGGCCCATCACGGGTGTGTATGTTGCTCCATGTCTGTCTTGCCTAATACAATGTGACCCATGTGTGTCCTGTGCCAGACTCAGGCCCCAGGGTGTGGATGGTTGAAGTCAAACGGGAACTCAGGCATGGTTAGACTTTACAAGACACATGTAAGGTAATAATGCAATAAGTAGGCATCTTCTCTTCATGGTGTGACTTTTTATTTTGGTTGGGGTAGGGGGGGGGATTTGACTTGAGGGGCTTTCCGGGTGTGTGGAATCCAAAGTTCACTAGGGGAGTTGGTGTCCTTGCCATTGTAAATCCTCAGAGTCCATGCCACAGTCTTTGTCAACATTGGTCAGACAGTGACCAGCAAGTCCATGTGGCAGAGAATGTCTTTTGCTGCTGTGCTGCTGTTGCTCCAGTGGGCCAGGTGCCAGGCCAGGTGTCCTGGGAGATGGTGCTGTTGCGCCGACCCTCACGGTCTTTTCCGTGGACGACCCGCCCTCCTGCGGGGACCCTCAGAAGCAGGCCGTGACGATGTTTGGGATGCTCCGTCGGATGTCTCCTCCTCCTCCTCCTCCTGATCCCTCCCTGTGGGTGGTGATGTTCTACGTCTGCTGGCACAGGGAGGGTTGCCCATGTTGTCGGCCATCCGACGGAGTGTACTGTGAATTCCCGTGAACACTGTCACGAGCTCAGCCTGTCTGTCCTCCATCCGCCGTTGGTGTCGCAGTAGACAGGCATGTTGCTCCGCATGTTGCTGGGCCTGCTGGGTCTTGATCTTATCGAGGGTCCCCTTCATCTCATTGAGTGTGGACACAACCTGGGCCATGCCCGTGGTGTCCTGCCGGTATGTGTCCAGGATGTTACGGACATGGGAATATACCGGTTCCCCAGCCAACAGGTCAGGCTCGCGCCTCCGCCGTCCTCCACTCCCACCACCCCTGCCCACTTGCACCTGGCCTGCCCTTGTGGGCACATCGGGTCTCCGGGACACCGTGTCCCTCCTGGCCAGCCTGGCTGCATTGTGGTGTTGGGGCAGGGATCCTGGGTGTCTCCTGGGATGTGGCAGGAGTGGGGGTGGTGGTTGGCCCAGTTGTACCTGACGCTGGTGCTGCAGGTCGTTGGACACCAGAGGGGCCAGGTTGGTCGGGGTCGGGTTCGTCAACAGAGTGGTGAGAGTCGTCGCTGCCGGTGGCTCCGTCATCCCGCCGAGCCGGGTCCTGTGAGTCTTCCCCCCCAGTGTTGGGGGGTGATCCACGACGTTGACCTGTGTGTGAGAGAGACAATGTTAATTTTGTTCCATGCAACATCCATGTTTCATTGGTTTCTGAGTTGGCACATTTCCTCTGGGAATTTGGATATGTCTTGCATTCCACTCACAGTGCACTTGTACATGGGTAGGTCCCTTGGACACAGCTTTTGCGACTTTACCTATGTGTGGCACAGTCTTACTTGCTGCGTCAATTGTGACTGCAGTCAGCAGTGGAGTGGGCAGGTGTGGCGAGCCATGCATTGGCGCCTTCCGTGTTGCACTGTACGTGGGCACATGGAGTGGTTCCACACACTTAGATAATGCAGGTAGCTGTCGTTGTGCTCGTGCACAGGTTGGGACATGGCCCTGTGTTTAGCCATGGAGAAGAGGGGGTGTTCTGGCATTGGCCACCCTTGTCTACATGCACGCACTCCACCTGCTGACGAGCAGACATTCCCACACCCCACAAGGCTGATTTGCTCTCCCTGTGTGTCCCTTTCTCGCTCCCTCTCTGTCCCCCTCTCCCTCCCTCTGTGTGTCGGCCTCCTCCCTCTGTCCGTCTCCCTGTGTCTCCCTCCCTCTCTGTCCCCCTCTCCCTCCCTCTGTGTGTCAGCCTCCTCCCTCTGTCCGTCTCCCTGTGTCTCCCTCCCTCTCTGTCCCCCTCTCTCTCCCTCCGTGTGTCAGCCTCCTCCCTCTGTCCGTCTCCCTCTGTCTCCCTTTCTCCCTCCCTCTGTCAACCTCCTCCCTCTGTCCATCTCCCTCTATCTCCCTTTCTCCCTCCCTCTGTCAGCCTCCTCCCTCTGTCCATCTCCCTCTGTCAACCTCCTCCCTCTGTCCGTCTCCCTCTGTCTCCCTTTCTCCCTCCCTCTGTCACCCTCCTCCCTCCCTCTGTCTGTCTCCCTGTGTCCACCTCTGTCACCCTCCCTCTCTGTCCCCCTCTCCCTCCCTCTGTGTGTCACCCTCTGTCACCTCAGCCCAGCTTCCTGGGCACACACTGTTAGCAGATCTTTGAATGGCCCTTGGATTGTTGATGTGAGTTTGTTTCTGATCTCCAGGCACCTATTGGGTGTAGTGTGTGTGTCTGCACTGCTGCTGTGGTGATGTGTGCTACCACTCTTTCACAGTGTTGGCTGTTCATTAGCTGCTGTCATGTGCAAGAACGTGCCGTCACCCCCATGTGTTGATGCAAGGCGTCCGCCATTTGCTGGCGAGTCTTTCCTGTGTGGGGACACACTGTTTGTCTGGCTGTGACCTAGGCCATATGGCCAGAGGGCATTGTTGTCTGCTTCTCATTTGCACTATGTGATTTTTGGGGCCCACACTCCCGCCATCTGGCTTACCGTGTCATGTGTTGGTGTTTTCTGTGGCCTGTGACTTGACATTGTCCAGCTGGGTGCATGGGGCATGGTGGCGCCAGTGGCATGTGCGTGTTCATGGAGTGTGGTTGAGTCATGCGATAGCTTGGGGTGGTTGCGTGCCTGTTTGTGAGTTTGGTTGTGGATGACGTTCCACCCATGTGAGGTGAGTTGCTTGTGTACTCACCCGGGTCTCGGAGTCCTTCTAATCCGTCCACTGCCACCACCGGAGGTATGGCCATCACCCTCTCCTCCCAGGGATGGTATTCTACGCGTCTGCGGGGCGGCCCTCCTCCAGTGACGTTGGCCTGGTTGTGTTCGTCCGTCATTTTGGCTCGGACCCTCCTCTGCAGATCGTACCACCTGGCTTGGCATTCATGCCTGGTCCTTCTGGTGTCCGCAACAGCATTCACAGCATCGACGATGGTCTGCCACATGGATGTTTTTTCTGAAATGCTGGTCTGTCTGACCAATGTTCCAAAGAGGTGTGGCTCAACTCTGAGGATTTCATCGACAAGGACCTCCAACTCTCGGCTAGTGAACTTTGGATTCTTGTTAGTGGGCATGGTGAGGGGTGTGGGTGTGGATGGTGGGGGGGGTGGTGTGGATGGTTGTGGGTGTGTGGGTGTGGTTGTTTGGGTGTGTGTGTGAATGTGATGTGGGGGTGTTTGTGAAGGTGTGTGTGTGAAGGTGTGCAAGTGTAAGGTGTGGTGAAGCTTCTAGTATGGTGCTGTAGGTTGTCTGTGGGGTCTGGCAGCAGTGAGTCTGTTGCAAAGGCTCATGGTTTGTGTGTGTGGTCCCTTTTTATTGGTCCATTGGTGGGTGTGGCTGTGTTTGAACTTTGGGTGGGTGTGTTATAAGGAGTGGTTGTGTTTTGGGCCTCTGTTTTGGATTTTGGCAGTTGCAGGTCAGTGATTGTGTTGTTTTTGAGCTTGTTGGACATGTTTAGTGGCTTTGTGCCATTCGAATGGTGTATTCTTGTGTTGTTTTGCTTTGTCCTGGTTGTGTACGTGCGTTTTTAACGTGTGTACGGTGTGTACTTCGGGCATTTTGTTGTACAGTGCTGTCCTTGTGTCTGGCTTGGTACGACTCGTACATGCGCGATGTTGTGTGAAGGTGCTGGTGTTGGGGCCTGGGGTACGCTCCATACGTCCGCGGGTGAGGGTACGGTTCGTACATACACGGGGGTACGACACGTACACGGGTGGGGGTACGACTCGAATGTACACGTGTGTACATACACGGGGGGTACGACTCGAATGTACACGGGTGTACATACACGGGGGGTGCGACACGTGCACGGGTGTACATACACGGGTGGGGGTACGACACGTACACGGGTGTACATACACGGGTGGGGGTATGACTCGAACGTACATGGGTGTACATACACGGGGGGGTACGACTCGAACGTACACGGGTGTACATACACGGGTGGGGGTGCGACACGTACACGGGTGTACATACACAGGTGGGGGTACGACTCGAACGTACACGGGTGTACATACACGGGGGGTGCGACACGTACACGGGTGTACATACACGGGTGGGGGTACGACACGTACACGGGTGTACATACACGGGTGGGGGTACGACTTGGACGTACACGGGTGTACATACACGGGGGGTACGACTCGAACGTACACGGGTGTACATACACGGGGGGTACGACTCGAACATACATGGGTGTACATACACGGGGGGTATGACACGTACACGGGTGTACATACACGGGGGTACGACACGTACACGGGTGTACATACATGGGTGGGGGTACGACATGTACGCGGGTGTACATACACGGGTGGGGGTACGACACGTACACGGGTGTACATACACGGGTGGGGGTACGACTCAAACGTACACGGGTGTACATACACGGGTGGGGGTACGACTCGAACGTACACGGGTGTACATACACGGGGGTGCGACACATACACGGGTGTACATACACGGGTGGGAGTATGACACGTACACGGGTGTACATACACGGGTGGGGGTACGACACGTACATGGGTGTACATACACGGGTGGGGGTACGACTCAAACGTACACGGGTGTACATACACGGGTGGGGGTACGACACATACACGGGTGTACATACACGGGTGGGGGTACGACTCAAACATACACGGGTGTACATACACGAGGGGTGCGACACGTACACGGGTGTACATACACGGGTGGGGGTACGACACGTACACGGGTGTACATACACGGGTGGGGGTACGACTCGGACATACACGGGTGTACATACACGGGGGTACGACTCGAACGTACACGGGGTGTACATACACGGGGGGTACGACTCGAACGTACATGGGTGTACATACACGGGGGTACGACACGTACACGGGTGTACATACACCGGGGGGTACGACACGTACACGGGTGTACATACACGGGTGGGGGTACGACACGTACACGGGTGTACATACACGGGTGGGGGTACGACTCGAACGTACACGGGTGTACATACACGGGGGGTGTGACATGTACACGGGTGTACATACACGGGTGGGGGTACGACACGTACACGGGTGTACATACACGGGTGGGGGTACGACTCGGACGTACACGGGTGTACATACACGGAGGGTACGACTCGAACGTACACGGGTGTACATACATGGGGGTACGACTCGAACGTACATGGGTGTACATACACGGGGGTATGACACGTACACGGGTGTACATACACGGGGGGTACGACATGTACACGGGTGTACATACATGGGTGGGGGTACGACACGTACACGGGTGTACATACACGGGTGGGGGTACGACACGTACACGGGTGTACAAACACGGGTGGGGGTACGACTCAAACGTACACGGGTGTACATACATGGGTGGGGGTACGACTCGAACGTACACGGGTGTACATACACGGGGGGTGCGACACGTACACGGGTGTACATACACAGGTGGGGGTACGACACGTACATGGGTGTACATACACGGGTGGGGGTACGACACGTAAACGGGTGTACATACACGGGTGGGGGTACGACTCAAACATACACGGGTGTACATACACGGGTGGGGGTACGACACATACACGGGTGTACATACACGGGTGGGGGTACGACTCGAACGTACACGGGTGTACATACACGGGGGTGCGACACGTACACGGGTGTACATACACGGGTGGGGGTACGACACGTACACGGGTGTACATACACGGGTGGGGGTACGACTCGGACATACACGGGTGTACATACACGGGGGTACGACTCGAACGTACACGGGTGTTCATACACGGGGGTACGACTCGAACGTACACGGGTGTACATACACGGGGGGTACGACACGTACACGGGTGTACATACACGGGGGGGTACGACACGTACACGGGTGTACATACACAGGTGGGGGTATGATACGTACACGGGTGTACATACACGGGTGGGGGTACGACTCGAACGTACACTGGTGTACATACACGGGTGGGGGTACGACTCGAACGTACACGGGTGTACATACACGGGGGGTGCGACACGTACACGGGTGTACATACACGGGTGGGGGTACGACACGTACACGGGTGTACATACACGTGTGGGGGTATGACACGTACACGGGTGTACATACACGGGTGGGGGTACGACTCGAACATACACGGGTGTACATACACGGGTGGGGGTACGACACGTACACAGGTGTACATACACGGGTGGGGGTACGACTCGGACGTACACGGGTGTACATACATGGGGGGTACGACTCGAACGTACACGGGTGTACATACACGGGGGTATGACACGTACACGGGTGTACATACACGGGGGGTACGACACGTACACGGGTGTACATACACGGGTGGGATACGACACGTACACGGGTGTACATACACGGGTGGGGGTACGACTCGAACGTACACGGGTGTACATACACGGGGGTACGACTCGAACGTACACGGGTATACATACACGGGTGGGGGTACGACTCGAACGTACGGGGGCTGGGGGGGTGTTGGGCGCATATGCGGGCACATGTCGCCATGGTTGCTATGGGAGTTCGGTGCGGACGGTGTTTTTTCCATACGGTTGTAACATCGGACGCACGGGATGGATCGTGATTCCGCGGTCGGACTTCACTTTTCACATTTGTACGGTAAATCGTCCGGGGACGTGTCGGACACGTTTTCCGACCCGAGGACGTGTGGGGAATTATTCTCAATGCGATTCGTATGGTCTTTTTCCCATGCGAATCGTAATTGCCAGTTTGTACGGCACTTGTACGATTCGTACGGTAAAAAGACCGGATACGAGTCGTACGGGCCATTTTTTTACCGGATCGTGATCGGCACCGTAATGTACTTGTCGATAAAAGTAATGACTTCATTTAGTTCTGATTTGCCATATTGTGGTGCGTTTTCAATCCATATTAAAATATGTATATGTGGTGAACCTCGTTGTTAAAATTCAACTCTATAAAAGAAATCGTTTATTTTGCCAATGGGATTACTTTCATGTAATAAAATACAATTAAATAATTTTCTAACTTGAAAGTCAAAATGTTGTGCAGATGTAATAGGATTTTGTTTCCCAAGACATATTTTCAAATTCTTCTTTTGTGCATTCTTTTTGATTTTCTATCCGTAATAATATATTAATCAAATGGTGCCATTTTGTTTCTGCAGCGGATAAAGTTAAAAAAAATGTTGGTATTCCTAATTGTCTTATCATTGCAAAAAGATCTTTTTAAAAATGTTCCCAATATGGTGGTGAACTACGAATAGTTTTAAGTATTTTGTATCCTTCGTTGTACTGTAAAATGCTTCCTAAATTTTTTTATGTCTTTTGCTGTAAAAACTTTTCCGTTTTGGAAATATTTCCCAAGTGATATGTACTTTTTGTCTTGTATTTGTTTTATGTGTAGTGTTTTAAGTTTATAGAAAATATTAGTTATACATTTAGCTACTCTTCTGTGACAGCTTCTTAATTCCCATTGACATATTGTACTGTAATATACAGGTAGGTGTCTATCGTTGTTAGTAGGCCTTCGTTGCCCACCAAAAATTGTCGGGAAAGCTAAATATTCAGAATCTTTATCTTCATATAAACCTCTTGGTTTGTTATGTTCTGCAGGTGCTAAATTTAAAATATTTATGTTTTTAGTAGTTATTGTTTCATTAGTTAGCATAGTATCTAAATTTCCTGCTACAATGTTGTCTGAAGAGTCAGATTATTTTCTGTTTCAGAGGATTCACTATCACTGTTTATTTTTTGTGGTGTGTACTCCCAATCTGGATTACCAGTGACTCAATATTCTTGGTACATAGTGCTATTATGCGCTAACCATATTGCTGCACGTTTTACTTTATTTGGTCCAACATTTTCAAAATATGTATATGATTTATAACTTAATTTTCTTTTAAATTTTATAGGAATTGTCATGTTATCATTAATTTGCCTGGGTAATATAGTAACTGTTGTCATAACATCTGTAGGTACATTAACAACAGCACCTGATAATGATTTCTGGAATCCACATGGCAGTGTTTTGATTTGTAAAAAGAGAATTCTTGGTGATACTAATCTTCCTTCTAAATTATGCAAGTGTAATTCTGTTGGTATTTCGGGGAATGCCATTCCATTATAAAAAGAACAGGGTGAAATTTGGTCTTTACAAATATATGTATAACATGTTTTGCTTATATCATCTGTTTTGTATTTGCTAATGTTACATTGTATAAATGTTGGATGTTTTTGATTATTGTGTGTTTTTGTACTGTTTGTCTATGCCATAATTGATTGTCAATAGTACAAGTGTACTCTGGGCCATATGATACTTGTGCATGAAAGTTACTAATTATAGCATTGGTTGTTTGTATGTTTATGTTTGCATGACTGCTAATTGTATTTTCTGTGTGTTCTTCTGTACGCATTCTTTTTCTGGTATTGTTTTTTTTAATAATTGCATAGTAGCTGGTGGTTTTTGAATATTTAAATCTGTAGTAGATACAAATGTATTGGTTAGTACATTTGTACATTTATTAGTACTATCTGCATTATTTATTAAAGTTGATGGTTGGTGTATATTTATTATGTGATTGCATTTACTTTTTTGTTGTTGTGATTTTTCTGTTATTGTAATAGGTATAAGTGTATTGTTAATTATATGTGGATCAGTTAGATTAGAATGCAAATTAATTTGTGATGTAGAAGGTTGTTGTATATTTACTGGACTATTCCTGTCAGGATTTTGTATAATCTTGTTTTCTACTTGTAAGGTAGGTGTAATAATATTTGTCAATGTATTTTCATGTATTTTTGTAGTATGGACGCATATGTTATTTATAGATTTAAAAAAAAATTGTGTAGTTTCTTTGTGTTTGTTGAAGTGATTTCTTGTTAACTTTGTTTATCTTTATTTGAGTTAATTGAAATGTAACATTATCTGAATTTTGTAGCTTTAAACTATTAGCTAGCTTTATAATTTATTCTATAAGTTTATTAAAGGTATTTATTTCAATAGCAATGCATGTTCCATTAGGGTGAGGCATTGCTTTTTTATCTTGGCTATGTGAATCAAATATAAAGCATGTATGTATAGTTTTAAATACTGAAATTACATATTTATCAATGCATATTAATATGCCAGATTGTAAATTTAGTGTAAAAGTTAATGTTGTTATAATGTCTGGATTCAAAGGATGTGCAGGTTTTATTATGTTTTTTAAAAAGGGTTTAGAGAGCTTAATAGAATATATGATGTTATTGTGCTCTATGTAATGAGGTAAATGTTCTGGTTGCATAATTATTTTCTTATTAATGGAGTGCATTTCTATATATGAAGCATCTCCTAGATCCATAATATAATGTAAATCTTGTGTACTTCAAGTATATGCAGGTTTATAGTAGTTATGTATAATTGCAAATATACTATTTGGTAAAATTGTGTGCCTTTTGGTTTGTCTAGAATATTTGTATGCCCTTGATCAATATTTGCTGTATTTAAAATACTTGTTTCTTGTTCCGAAGGAACTTAATGTTGTTAGTGTAAATTGGTATCTTGATATATTTGCTGATGTGTTGTAAAATAATTCTCTGTTATGCTATTAGTGTTATTTTCTGGGGCTATTATTGTATCAGTTTCAATAATAGGTATGTATGTTTGTATTAAAAGATATCTGTATATGTGTGCAAATTACATGTTGATGTATTTAGTTGTAAATTATGTATGTTGGTGCTGTTACTATTTTGTGGTGTTGTGTTGTATGTTTCGGTAGTGCATTGAAGTGTATTGCTAACTATATTCGCATATGTGTTAGTAGTATTTGAATAATATATGGTTGTGAATGGTTCTTCTATCTTACTTCTGTTATCGCTGTTAGCTTTAGAGAGTATTTTTTGTTTTGCTATTGTGGTAGGCAAAAGTGTATTGCTTACTATATTTGGATATGTTTTAGTTATATGTGTATTTTATGAAATGAAGTTTTGTACTTGTATAGCGCACTGCTGCCCCAGCGACGGGGCATCCTGGCGCTGTACACATACCGCTGTGGAACCCTTCCTGGCTTTTCCCTATGAAATGTCCACTCCTGGGCACCCCCAAAGTGAAGCCAGGCATCCCCAGCGCTGTTGGGGCCGTTGTGGAGATAAGCAAGCTATTGCCCAGAGTTGCAGAATGGGACCCATGATTAGAGTAGGCACCGAGGCGAGAAATATCAGGTGCGAGGAAATTGAGCCCAAGACCCGCCGAGGCGGGAATTGAACCCTGGTCCCGGGCCAGATCTCTGCATCAGGGTCTGCCGCTCTAACCATTGAGCCACACTTCTCCACTATTATATAATGATGTAGATGGATGCTCTTTATTACATATGCTACTGGTATTAGCATTTTCTATTATATTTATTGCTGTTTCTATATTAGTTTGTATTGTATGTTTAGATGCATTTGTACATGCTTCAGTAGAATGCACATAAATGTTTTGGATTGGTGCAGTACCTGCAGTTTTTTTGTTTTTTTGCAATGCTTTTTGCAGTGAGTGTTTTCTAATTGTATTTATATCTATAGGAGTCAATTAAAATGCAACATAATTTGCATTTGGGAGATTTATATAATTGGCCAGATTTGTAATGTATTCTATAAGTTTATCAAAAGTAATTATTTGTACAGTAATACAAGTTCCATTTCGGTGAGGCATTCCTTTGTCATCACGGCTTTGTGAATCAAATACAAAGCATGTATTGTAATTGTTTATAATGGATACACCATAGATATCCATGCAAAGTAAGATGCCAGAATGTAAATTTAGGGAAAATGTTAATGCTGTTTGTATATCTGGATATAATGGATCAATAGGTTTTAATATGTCTCCATAATAATCATTTATAAAGCTTAATAGAATAGATGTTAATTTTGTGTTGTATGTAATTTGGTAAATCATCAGGATGCATAAGTATTTCTTTATTAATGGAATGCATTTCTGCATATAAAGCATCACCTAAGTTCATAATATAATGTAAATCCTCTTTAAGCCATGTATTTGCTAGTTTGTAGTAGTTATGTATAATTGCAAATGTGCTATTTGGTAAGCATTGTTTACCTCTTGAATTTGTTGCACATTTCTCATGTCCTTGATGATAATCTGCTTGTATTATTTTAATCATATTTATATTAATACAGACATTATGTGTTTTGGGGCTGTTTGTATTTATATACTTATATTTTTATGTATGTATCTATTTTTTGTATGTCTCTAAATATATTTATGTGTATCTATCTATGTTATATACTTTATAGATCTCTCTCTCTCTCTCTCTCTATATATATATATATATATATATATATATATATATATATATATATATATATATAGATAGAGAGAGAGAGAGAGAGAGAGAGAGAAGTATTTTTAGCTTGTTTTCTATTTTGTAGAGGTGTATCAACCTGTGAAAGGAATAATAAAATATATATATACAGAAATTTGTTTTATGATATGCAGTAGTTTTAACTTCAGGTTAGGAAAATATTAAATCATAATGCCAAAATATAATATATTTGTTCCTTAAAAACACATTTGCAAAAAATGTGGTATGTTATTATTCTTACACATTTACTGTAAAATTAAAAGGTAAAGAAGTGTTTATTGAGTAAGATGGAGACGTTAGAATGTTTTTTTTATAATTGGGTAATTGTATGTATGGTTTTATTATTTTGAAAGGAAATTAAAAGTTACACAATTATTATGAGGTATGAAAGTGTAGTATATTTAAAAAGCAGTAGAACATGAAAAACAGTATAAAAGTCCTAACAGTACTTAAGTTTGTAATGCAACTGTTATGACTGTCTGAATTATTGACTTTGTTATTGGTTATTAGTTGCATAAAAGAATAAGCAGCAACTTTGTCTTGTGCACAATATTAAAAAAGCTCAAACTTCAAGCTTTGGTGACATCAGACAGAAAATGAGTGTTTAAGAAGTTTTTCCGTTTCAGTACAATGCTCCCCTAAATAATGTAATGTCAAGTTGTAACTAGAGTAAAGTTTCCTGTCTTGGTGGGGGGGGGGGGTGTTTACTTTTTTAGCAATTGTTACAATAAAGATTGCACAGGCTTTGTAAAAAGCATAGTCAACTTTATAGAGAAAACGTGTGGTTGTAAAGTGTTTTTATTGCCCTACAATGCTTCCTTGGCAATGTAATGCAGAGTTGTAATCAATATTAAGTTTCCTGTGCGGGTGGGTGAGTTTGTTTGAGAAAGTTTTGTACAATAAATATTGCACGTGCTTTAAGAAGTAATGGAAGAACAACAAAGTCTCTTTACTTAGTAAATGGTGTTTGAAAAATCTACTAAGTACTGGAGTTTAGCTGTGTATGTGCCCAGGAAGCTGCTTGAGTGTAAGTTGACATACACAAGGAGGAGGGGTGAGAGGGGGGTGACGTGTTGCAATAACTTTTTCATTAGTGAGAAGTGAGCATTGGGAGCACATGGGCATTTTGTGCTTGTGCCACTGCAGTTTGGGAGATTGAAAGAGACCGACGGCCAGAGCATAAAACAGACGCTTATAGAGACTTGCTTGGAGACTTTTGTGTAAAAAACTGCTAATGCTTATTACTGGTGAGACACAGCTCATCTAAAGCTTTGAATATGCAATACATAAAGAATGTTAACATTAGTATGTACATGTTTGAAATAAAACCAAATGATGCAAAAGTGCTAAATACATGAGGTATTTACAAATATGTGCTTTATAGTAAAAGTATGCTGTGGGAATTTTAAACAGCATGTAAATGTATAATAAGTAACCCTGGGCATAGTTTGTGTAGTAGCACTACGCGTAGCTACGCAAAGTACACTTTGAACTACGCTCAGTTACGCAAAGTGCGTAGCTTTTTTTCAAACGGCATCTTGCACAGTACAAGTTATGATAAAATAAATATCTCTGTCTTTATATGCTAAAATGCATATAGTCATTTCACAAAAGTGAAAATGATAAATTAGCAAGCAGTGAGAGAGGTGATGATTTTGGGATCCTCCCTAACCTAGGGAGAGAACCAAGCAGAGAACGATTCGGTGGTGGTCCCATCCTCTTAGGACCACCCCAAGCACAGTTTATTGGCAAAAATACAATCCCTCCCGACCAAAGGCCCTGCAAAGCATTATGGGACGAGATTAGCAGTGGGCAGTGAATATTATAGTATCCAATATCAAAATAATTCTACAAAGAGCTGCAGTTCAACTAGTCGTTACTAGATGTCTCTCACGAGTCAAATGCAAAAGCATAGAAATTATTATTACATCAAGCTGCAGTTCCACTAGTCGTTACTAGATTTCCCTCATGAGTCAAATGCAAAAGCTTCATGAAAGGGTTTCAATGCTTTTGGGATTGTATTTTTGCCCATAACCGTGCTTGGGGTGGTCCTAGGAGGAAGGGACCACCACTGAATCGTTCAGCATGATATGCTCTTTGTGTTCAAGGCATCTGCTTCTTGGTCCTCTCCCTAGGTTAGGGGGGATCCCAAAATCATCACCTCTCTCATTGCCTAATATTTTCATTCTCAAAATTCACTTTTGTGAATTGGTTATATGCGTTTTAGCAGGTAATATTGCTTTATCAAAGGATTTGTGGGTGTTGTTGATTTTGCTGCTACGCTACATGTTTTAGCACAGTTATTGCACTGTGCTACGTGCATGCAATTTGTGTAGTAGCGCAAACTATGCATGCTCCGTGGGCGGAGCGTAGTACTACGCCCAGGGTTAATAACAAGTCAAGATAAAGTTTTGCACAAAGTCTGTCATAGTTTGAAGGTGTATATGTTGGTGTAAAAAAGCAAATTTGCTGCTGTTCTATTGAAGTAGCTAATGTGACTGTTTTGAATGTCACGGCTATTGACTTTTTATTAGTTATTAGGTGCATAATATAAATAAGTAGCATATTTGGCTTCCTAGTATTGAAAAGCTTAATTTCAAGTCTTTGTGACACCAGGGAACTATTAATTGTTTACAAGTATAAAATATTCAAAGTACTAATCTGTAGCTGTGTATGTGCTCAGGAAGTTGCTTGAGCTTAAGCTGACACACACAACAGGAGGGCCTGGGGTGGGGTGTGATGTGTTGCAATGACTTGTGTATTAGTGAGAAGTGAGCATTGGGGGCACATGGTCATTTTGTACTTGTTTCAACTGCAGTTTCGGAGAAACAGACTGCCTGTGCAAGAGCATAAAACAAAGACCTATAGAGAGACGTTTGCATGCTTCCTTGTAATAAAATGGCAATGCTTATTACTGGTGAGAATCAGCCCACGTAAAGCTGTGACTATGCAATAAGTAAAAAATGGTAGGTTAGTATGAACACGGTTGAAATAAAGTCAACAATGCAAAAGTTTTAAAGTTGGTGAATATTTTTAAGAAGGCATGTAGCATATTTGACAAACAATTTCTATAATATCACAGTATATGAGGTATTTATAAAAATTTGTGGTACATAGTAAAAGTATGCTGTGGGAAATTAAACGCGTGTAAAAGTATTCATAACGAAGAGAAAGTTTTGTGCAAAGTCTTTGTAATAGTTTTACTTTGTAATAGTTTTAAGGTGTATATGTTGGTTTATAAGAAGCAACGCTGAAGCTGTGCCACTGAAGTATGTAATGTGACTGTTGCGACTGTGATGAGAATTGACTTTGTTAATGATTATTAGTTGCATAATATAAATTAGCAACATGTTTGGCTTGTGCATAATATTGAAAAAGCTTAAACTTTATGCCTTTGTGACAGCAGGAAAATATTGCTGTTTATGAGTTGTGAAAAAAGAATGAAATTTCACAAAGTAAATGTCTGTTTTTAAAGTACTTCTGCTCACCTACAATGCTTCCCTGGCATGATGTAATGCAGAGGCATTTTATAAGTGGAGTTTCCTAGATGGAGGTGGGGTGAAGATTTTTGGTGTGCAATTTTCACAATAAATATTGCACATATTTTAAGAAGGATGGGACAACAACAAAGATTTTTATCAAGTAAATAGTGTGGATAAACTTGCTTAGTACTAAGGTGTGACTGTCTATGTGCCCATGAAGCTGCTTGATCTTAATCTGATACATATGACAGGATGAATGTGTTGGGGCGTGATGTGCTCTATAACTGTTATATTAGTGAAAAGTGAGCATTGGGAGTACATGGATATTTAGTGCTTGCTGCCATTGCAGTTTCAGAGTAAAACAGACTTAGATAACACAAATGAAGAGGTGAGGGAGTGGACTTACCTAATATAAACACCCTGTTAATACTTAACCCACCAGAAGGGGTAGTGAGTACAAATACAGCATGTAGTGGTGTTGTGATGGCATGTGTTGTGTGTACTAATACTGCCCTCACTCACACAGGTATATGACATGCTTCATCATAGGGCTGCTTACAAAACACCCTGGCATAGCCATGCACAGGGTGAAGCAATAGGGAGGGGGGAGACAATACGACGAAGAGTAAGACACAATTCACGTAGTGACTGGGAGCGTCAGTAGTGATGAGGTGTGAGGTAAAGCTAGCTCAGAGTGTCAGTGTGCCTAAAACATTATTTCTGGACTCTCTGGGCAGGAAACTTAACAATGCAAAAGTTAAAAAGAAGTTGCATAATAAATATTGCACATGCTCTAAGAAGTGATGGGAGAAGAACAAAGTACATATTGCAGTTTGTGAAACAAAACAAATTCCTGCATTAGAGCATAAAACAGAGCACCATATAATGGCATTCAAAGGCATGTAGCAAATGAGACAAACAGCCTCTAAAATCTCAAAGTACATGATTTTTGTAAAAAATATTCGCTAAATAGCAAAACTAAGCTTTGAAATTAAAACATGTGCTGTGTGTGCTAATACTGCCCTCTCTCACACAGGTATGTCATGCTTCATCATAGGCCTGCTTACAAAACACCCTAGTGTAGCCGTGCACAGGGTGGAGCAATAGGGAGGGGGGAGACAATACAACGAAGAGTAAGACACAATTCACGTAGTGACTGGGAACGTCGGTAGTGATGAGGTGTGAGGTAAAGCTAGCTCAGAGTGTCAGTGTGCCTAAAACATTATTTCTGGACTCCCTGGGCAGGAAACTTAACAATGCAAAAGTTAAAAAGAAGTTGCATAATAAATATTGCACGTGCTCTAAGAAGTGATGGGAGAAGAACAAAGTACAAAAGAGAGTAAATGGTGTTTAAAAAACAAGCTAAGTTTGGTGAGTGGCTGTGTGTGTGCCTTGGAAGCTGCTGACTTACCCGAGAGGGGGGGGTGCATGATGTGCAGTTTGTGAAACAAAACAAATTCTTGCATTAGAGCATACAACAGAGCGCCATATAATGGCATTTGCAGGCATGTAGCAAATGGGACAAACAGCTTCTATAATCTCAAAGTACATGATTTGTGTAAAAATATTCGCTAAATAGCAAAACTAAGCTTTGAAATTAAAACAGCATGTTTAGTATTGATAAACTACAATAAAGCTTAGATCAAAGTTTATGTAATTTCCTGAAGGTATACATGTTTTTTAAAACAGCTTCAAACACAAAACCGATATAGCATTTTTGTTTTCACAAGACGCAACCACAGACAAATTGGGCGGCGGGTGTAATAAAACCTATTTATGGTGCGGATTGTCAAAATGAGTAGAAGGCAGTAATGTAGGTGCTTATTATTATATTGTAAGGTACTTGGAACTGGCTACAAAAAGGTGCTAAGTAATAAGGTGTGGCTGCGCATCTGCTGGGGAATCTGCCTGAGCCTGTGCTCACACACACGATAGAGGGGGGGGTTGGGCCGTAACACTATGGTATAACTTTTGTAATTACTAAAATGTGAGCATTGCCAAGTTGTGGGCATTGATGTGCCTGCATATTGCAGTTTGGGGGAAAAAACGAATTGCCTGCACCAGAGCATAAAACTGAGCGCTATATAATGGCATTTGAAGGCATGTAGCAAACGGGACAAACAGCCTCTATAATTTCACACAAGATTTATGGGAAAAAAAATTAGCAGTAAGCAAAACTAATCTAGAAAATTAAGACACCATGTAAAGTATTGATAAACTTCAATAAAGCTTAAAGCAAAGTTTATGTAATTTTCAGAAGGTGTACATTAAAAAAAAAAGCAATAAACACAATACCAATATAGCATTTTTGTTTGGATGAGACACAACCGCCGACAAATTAGGCGTGTAATAAAACAAATTAATGTTCCATATTGTGAATGTCAAAATAAGTAGAAGGCATTTATGTAGGTGCTTAAAGAAGTGGTGAAAACACTAAAAAGCCATTAATGACTTCACAATATTAATATATTGTAAGGTACTTGGAAGTGGCCGCAAAAATCTGCTAAGTAATAAGGGTTAACTGTGCGTCTGCCAGGGAAGCTGCCTGAGGTCATACACAGGACAGTGAGGTTCGGAGGGTGTTGGGGTGTAACGCGATGTTATAAATGTTGTAGTTACTAATAAGTTAGCACTGGCAATTTGTGGGCATTGACAAGTATTGTGTAAGTATGTGGGAGCATGCATAATGTAAGTTGCAGAAAAGTTATAAAAATTAGTACGTTTTAGCTAAGTATAATAATGTATAATCGTGTGCAATATGGTGGCAAAATAATCAAACATTAATACCATATGTACTTTGATGCTGTTATGATGAAAATGCTAATGCAACTGGTACTAATGTAGCAATGATTAACTTTGTTAATGGTTATTAGTAGCATATTATATATAAGGAGCAACTTTGATTGTGTATATTATTGAGAAAGCTTAAATTTGAAGCCCTGGTGACACTAGGACATTTTTGTTGTTTGTAAGTTTTAAAAAGAGATGAGAAATCCAGAGAAAAAATTACTCTTTTTAAAGGAATTTGTTTATGCTTCCTTGGCATGATGTAATGCAGAGGTATAACTAGAGTGAAGTTTACTAAGTTTAAGGTGGAGGGGTGGTGGGCATTTTCTTGAGCATTTGCACGTGTTCTAAGAAGGAATGGCAGCAGAGTTAATTCTTATTATTTAGTAAATTAGACCCCCTATGATTTTGGGATTTTGCATTTTGAGAAAAATAGTGTAAGTGGTACTTTTGTAAAATAACCGATTTTTACAAAGTGACCGCAACACATGTTTCTTAAATAAATACTACCGTTCATCATCTGTTTACTGGCTTTGTGCTGCTACTGAGCCAGTAAAGATAGGAAAAGCAACAAACTAGCAAAGAGCAAGTGTCTTAAACGGCTCTGCTGCTGCCTTTCAAATGTAATTAGAACACCTCCTGAGCAATTAGCCTGCCACTTGACAAGTTTGTTTGCCCCCTGCAGACTAGCCCTTAACCTCCCACATTTGCAATTTTTTTTTATCTCCCCTGAAAATTCTCTGCCACAACCCAATTTTTTCACACATGCTGGCCTGCCCTGTCTGATGTCAAAAAGAGCAGGTTTGATATGGAAATCTGCTCTGTTTGGCATCAGACACCCCTCCGGTGTGAGGCTCCGCGCAAAGTTACAGTCTGCGACATCGTACATTCTTCAGCAGTAACAGAGCACAAGCCTTTGGTATTTTTGGTGAACGCATTCTTTGCCCATTGCAAAAACACTTCGTTTTTTTGTGGTTTTGGGCTGCAATTTCTTTTTTTTAGCCGTGAAATTTGCCACTCAAAGTGCAAAATCCTGCGGGGGTCTGGTAAATGACCTTTAAAAAACCGCTAAGTGATAATGTGCGGCTGTGCGGCGGTCAGGGAAGTTGCCTAAGCGTAGGTTCACAAACACGACAGGGTGGGGTGGTCGTGGTTGGAACCTAACGCAATGTTATAACTTCTATAAGCACTAACAAGCGAGATTTAGAATTCGTGTGCATTGATGTGCCTGCATATTGCAGTTTATGAAAAAAAACTAATCGACTGCACTAGAGTATAAAACAGAGTGCCATATAATGGCATTTGAAGGCATGTAGCAAATGTAACAAATAGCTTCTATAATCTCACAGTACATTATTTATATTAAAAAAGTTCGTTAAATAGCAAAACTATGCAAAACAGCATGTAAAGCATTGATTACAGCAGTTTATGTATTTGTCTAAAGGTATATTTCTGTTTTAAAGTAGCAGTCAAACACAAGACAATATATCATGTTTGTTTGCATGAGACACGACTACAGACAAATTAGGCAGTTGGTAGCATAAAAGTTATTGCTGGTGCAAATTGTCAATTTTAAAATCAGTATAAGGCAGTAATGTAGGTGCTTAAAGAGCGGACGAACACACTGAAAACCCAGTAATGGCTTTACAATATTTATATATTATAAGATACTTAGAAGTGGCTGCAAACAGCTAAGTAATAAGGTGTGGCTGTGCATCTGCTGGATAAGCTGCTTGAGCCTGAGTTTACACACACAACAGGGGGGGGGGTGTTAGGGCGTAACGCAATGTTATAAGTTTCGTAATTACTAAGAAGCGAGCATTGGCAATTGGTGGACATTCATGTGCCTGCATACTGCAGCTTGTGAAATAAAAATGAATCGCCTGCACTAGAGCATAAAACAAAGTAAAATATCCGCTAAATAGCATAAGTAGGTTATGAAATTAATACAGCATGTAAAGTATTGAGAAACCACAAAAAAGCTTACAGCAAAGTTTATGTATTTTTCTTACGGTATACATCTCTTTTAAAAAAGAGATCAAACTCAATACCGATATAGCATTTTTGTTTTCACGAGACGCAACCATAAACAAATTAGGTGGCGGGTGTAATAAAAGAGATGCAACCATAGACAAATTAGGCTGCGGGTGTAATAAAACCTATTTAGGGTGCGGATCGTCAATTTTAAAATGATTAGAAGGCAGTAATGTAGGTGCTTAAAGAAGGGACGAAAACACTAAAAAGCCAGTAATAACTTCACAATATTTATATATTGTAAGGTTCTTGGAAGTGGCTGCAAAAAGACATACGTCAAATGAAGCAAGTAGCTTATAGTACCTAAAAAGTATAGGTGTGTGTTCGTATAACTATTAGTATTATGTAAATGTGCAAGAGTGCATTGTGTATTTTGCAGAAAACGATATAAAAAAGAGTATGTTTTAAATAAGTTTAAGTGTGCATTATAGGAAGCGCTAAAGTGGCAAAATAATTTAAACATATTAGCATTGTAATGGTCTAAATAACTTACCGTTATGGGTGATTCGAAGTAATGTGGTAAATATTTCATTACCGGTACTATTTTTATGCGGTAAAGTCTATTAAGAATAACTCAGTAAATATAAGAGGCAGAATCCGTGGTATTAGAGGTTTTAAAAGGCTTTATTCCTATACAAAGGAATACAATTCGAATTGCAGGCTTTCTATTCCATCACCACGAAAGTTCAGGAAGGAAGGGCATACATTATTGACAGATAGGCAGTTTTATAGAAAATACATTACAGTGAAACAGATGCAAGAGGCGTAACAGCTGATAGTACAGATAAAAGGTGCATACGTAACTAATAGAGGCGGATGTATGGGCGTAATTTAATAAACGTCATCATACATGATGTCACAAGTGGGTGGATCCATAAGAGAATCTTGCAATGTCAGCAGAAATATTTGACAGAGATGCGCGCGCAGCCGCATGACGTGTGATTGACGTGCAACTAGAGGGTGAAGGGGACTTGACATTTAGCTCTACATGTGGAGACAGAAGTCTGGGGTCATGTCAACCTAATCCCAAATCATATCTAATATCCTATGTTTAAAGAACTGTGTTATCCAAAAGGAGAGGTCTCTAGGATAGAATCTATTCTATACTGACCGTTAGTGCGTGTACAAGCGTCTAAGTGTCTACACTAGATGCGAGGGGGTAGGAATATTCCATGGTAACGGGGCTATGAATTACTTGCATGAGGACAGCGAGGCCTGGCCCTTTGCACTGTAGCTGGAGGAATGTTTACCTAAACTACTAGACAGGAATGCATCGGATGAGGAGCGGAGTAGATAATCTTGAAGGTGAAATACAGTTTTTGGCAGGCGACAGGCTGGATCAGGCACCGTTAGCCGCGCAGGGAGTAGGACAAAGTTCATGGATACAGATGCAGGCTCAGACTGGAGCTTTCAGAGGCAGAAGGCAGGAAAAGGCTTGATGACAGAATTCTGGGCCTACTCGCCTGAATCTGTAAAATGTGGAAAGTGAACCACATAAAGTCGGTGGCCTTTCATACTTAGGAATGTAATATCTGACCCATTCATGGCGGATCTGAAAGAGGACATGTTGACGGTGGACGCACATATATTTGCGTCTTCAAAACTGGAGCAGGAGGGAACATACATGTACTTATAGCATGCACATGGAGCCGTTGGGGTCTACGATAGGGGACATAACTGATCACAAAATTCATATTTCCTCATTCCCTCCTTGTCCCCTACGGACCCTCAGGAGATATCGATCTTCATCAATCCATCGATCTGTTCATATAGCATCATTTGTTCTTCTTTCTTCTTCCGGGATCTCGAACGAAAACTTGGATGTGGGATACACGAGGTGGCACACAGACCACAAATCGCTGGCCCACATTGTAGACATAAGCAGCAACTGAATAGTATGAGAAAGCCAATACCTAGGAAGGATAGGATTCTCCATCCCCAGGCTGACAACACGCCCCAGAACCAACCGGACCAAGTCCAGGTGCCTGGACTCTGGTGTATCTGGCTTACAATCTTATGAAGGCGAGTTATGGCTTTATATACTGACGGCGAATTTTCTGGTATGAAAATGCAGCAACTTGATCCGATGACCCTACAAGCTCCGCCCCTATCGGCCAGGATGACGTCAAGGACAAGACGATTTTGAAGCACAACAATCCGCATAGCAGACTGCTCTTCTGTTAAATTGCCTAAGGCGGAAATAGTTTCGTTCACTACTGCTTCAAGGGTTCTGGTTAATCTACGTATCAGCTTACTATTAGTGACTGTACCTATATAGGGAAAGAAACCTTTATTGAAATCGGTGTATTTTTCCCATGCTGTTTCAGTGTAATCGACAATTGGGAGATCTCTCTGCTGTCTATTGTGTACTAAATGGGTATTTCTATGATAATCAGGAGGAGCTAGGAAAACAGGTGGTAGAAGGAATGCTATGTAACAGGTACCATCCCAATCTAGAGGTAGACGTATATATGCGGTCTGGCCACATATAAAGTAGGAATGGCGAGAAGCTCTAAATGTAGACTTGCCTTGATCACTGAATTTTATTACAGTGGTGCATTTACTATGGCCCATGTGTATGGAACCATTCTTTCTTACACATAATTCCCCTTTTACTGGGAATACTGACATGGCGGGCAAGATTGGTGTAGCTTCAGATTCAACGTTCAGGATCATAAGGTTAAGTGTAAAATTACCTAATCCATATACTTCATTTTCTAGATCAGTTCCTGTTCTTCTGGGAAGTCCCTCCTTGTTAGGGTAGCAGACTTTAAGCAAAACTAAGTTCAGGTTTCCCCATACCCAGTTGTCTTGATAAACTGCGGAATTTGAATCTAGGGAATTAATCAAACTAAACCATGCTCCACAGGAGCCATTGTGTGTGAATGGATAGGGAAAGAGGGGCAAAACTCCCTTATAGTTCTGATAGGGAGGGAGTCGGCCACATATCCAACAATTTGTGGCATTGCTGGTCTGATGGGAATGATGTAACATACTAATGAATGTGTTGTTGCGCAGCGCAAATCTATAGGACAACTCATGCGGAGGTAATTCGCTAAAAGAATGTTCTGCAGTTACATTGTAAGCACGCTTAAGAATAGGGTAATACATGTGCAATAGTATGCTGACAATGATGATCAGAAGACTTAGAAAAAACAAAATTAATAATGTTACTGTGCAGTGACTACGAAATGATTTACAATACGCATGCTTCTTAAGCTGCATCTGATGATTTCTTTCTCTATTCCAGTCTAGAGGATACATGTCAGAGACAAATTCAACCGATTCACCTTGGAGAGGACTTAAACAATCAAATTGTCTGACTTACTAGACCTTAATTTTAGTTTGTAAAGTTCTGAGTTTGTGAATTCAGCCAAGGGGAGCTTTGAGTCTGTCTGTGAGGGAATGCAGGGCTGAACGTTCACACTAGATGGTAGTCCATAAAATTTCTTGATATGACTCGAGTGCAACCACCCTTTGCGTCCTTCAATCTTCACGGCTGTCCTTGTAGTTAGTAGAACCAATTTTGGCGAGGTCCATCTAGGCTCCAGTTGGGTCTTTCGGTCAAAATTCCTGACCAAAACCAGGTCGCCAGGAACCACGTCATGGGGCTTCACCTCAGTATTGTCGGGAAAAGCTGCGGCTACCTGTGAACGACAAGATTGTAGTGCAGACATCAAGGAAGCCAGGTAATCTGTCAGCATATTACAGTCAACATCAGTGATTTTGCGAGGTATAGGCGTCCCCCACATATTTGGTGGTCTACCGAAGATCACCTCGTACGGGGATAGCCCTGTTCGAGAATGTGCTACCATTCTCATGTAAAAGAGCGCAACTGGTAAGGCTACTATCCAATCGACACCTTTTTCTCTACATATTTTGGACAATCTAATTTTCAGAGTTTGATTATGGCGTTCCACGAGACCTGCCGCCTCGGGATGTCGGACACAGTGGAATTTCCATTGGTAGCCTAACAGAAGGGAAACGTGTTTCATTAGTTCGGATGAGAACGGCTGGCCATTATCTGAGTAGACAACACGTGGTAAACCGTACCGTGGGAAGAATTCTCGAACTAACTGTTTGGCAGTAGTCGGGGCAGTGTAATCTGAAACCGGGTATGCTTCTGTCCAACGGGAAAGAGCACAGACAACTACGAGAACATATTTGAATCCTCGACATCGTTCCATCTGGATATAATCCATCTGGAGGGCTTCAATAGCATGATCGGGAGTTTGAAATCCACCCTGCTCTACGGGGATGCTTTTACCTGGATTAAACTGACAACATATCATACAGGTACGAACCTTTTGTTTAGCTGCTGCTCGCAAGTGTTTGTTGAACCAAATGTGTTGAATGCTGTCTAGCATAGCTTTTTCTCCTAGGTGCGCTGGACTATGTATAGTGTTAATGATGACTTGAACCATTGAGTCGGGAAGAAACCATATAGATTTTTCCTTCGTCATCCATCCTTGATCCGTTTGGATCCCTCCTAATTCAGTCCATTTCTTTATTTCTTCTGGTGTAGCATGTGTCTGTATGTCAATTACATCAAGGGCGGGATCCTTAACTGTCATGCAATGTGTTGGTGTCGGAACTATTGTCTTTGTCGTGTCAGTTGTGTGAGTCTGATTCTGAGCAGTCTGTTTAGCTGTTCTGTCAGCTAGGTCATTACCCTGAGAAATGATATCGGTAACTTTTGTGTGGGCTTTGCATTTCATAATCGATATTACAGTAGGTAGATGAATCGCGTCTAATAGGGCTTGAATGAGGGGTCCGTGTTGGATGTGGGCACCGTGAGAAGTTAAATAACCTCTCTCTCGCCACAGTACGCCGAAGTCATGGACGACTCCGAATGCATAACGGGAATCTGTGTATATATTGACTTTCTTATTTTTGGCTTGAATACAGGCTTGTGTCAGAGCGGTGAGCTCTGCTGCTTGAGCTGACAAAGTGTTAATACAATTTGTTTCAATGACTTCAGTGTCTGTTGTAACTGCGTAAGCGGCCACTAACTCTCCTGTACTTGTTCTCATACATGACCCATCTACATACAATGTCAAGTCTGGATCTGACAAAGGGATATCTGTCAAGTCTTGTCTGGGTTTCGTCGTGATAGTAATGACTTCGACACAATCATGTGCCAATGGATCTGTTCCGCCTACTGGTAACAGTGTGGCAGGATTTAACGTATTACAACGTCTGATTTCTATATGTGGCTGAAACAATGTTAATTCGTAACCGGTGAGTCTCGCTATAGTCAAGTGTTGTGTTTGTGTGCGGTTCAAGAGAACCTCTACTGCGTGTGGTACTTGTACTGTCAATTGGTGTCCTAACACTATGGCATCGCTTTGTCTGATTGCTAAAGCTGTTGCTGCCACCGATTTCAGGCATGCAGGAAGTGCCTGAGCTACTGGATCTAATGTACTAGAGAAATAAGCACATGGTTTGTGTGATCCTGCTTGTTCCTGAGTGAGCACTGACAAGGCAGTACCTTCGCGTTCTGTAACAAAAAGTGTAAACTGTTTACTGTAACATGGTGTTGCTAAAACAGGTGCTTGGCATAAAGCTTTCTTTAAGCTTTCAAAGGCGTGTGTATGTTTTTGAGTCCAAGGGAGGACAGTCGATGTGGCTGCCTCCTGTGTTGTCAACTGGATGAGTGGTTTTGCTAGAAATGCATATTGAGGGATCCACTGCCTACAGTATGAAGTGAGGCCTATAAAAGCCCGCACCTCCTTTTGTGTCTTGGGTGGTGGCATGTTAGCAATTAACTGGATGCGGTCGGGTGTAAGCTGCCTTCCCTCCTTGGACAGCGAGTGCCCAAGGTAAACAACTCGCTGGACACAGAATTGCAGCTTAGAAGGGGACACCTTGTGCCCCTTGTCGGCCAGAAATTTCAAAACCGTCAGTGACGCTGTCTCACATTCAGGTTCGCTTCGGGCGGTGATCAGCAGATCATCGACATATTGAAGCAAGGCAGTGTTAACTGGCATGTGGATACTGTCAAGTTCTCGTTTCAGTGCTTGGCTATAGATGCTGGGGCTTTCTGTAAACCCTTGAGGTGCGCGTGTGAATTTAAAACTTCGTCCATTTAAACTGAATCCGAACAGATATTGACTTTCCGGATCGATTGGGACACTAAAGAAAGCATTCTTGAGATCAATTACAGTGAAGAACGTTGCTTCTGAGTCAATAGCTGTGAGTAATGAAGAGATATCTGGGACCACAGGGTATTGCGGTACAATACATTTGTTCAATTCGCGTAGATCAATAACTAATCGATATACTGGTGGTGCTTTTGGATCCGTTCTTTTAAGAATCGGAATTATCGGGGAATTACATACATTGGAGTCGGTTTCGACAACCACTCCTTGTGCAATGAGCTCGTCAATGATTTGCAGTAAAGCCACTACAGCATCTGGTGGTAACTTGTATTGTCGCATTCGTGGTAGTACTATTCCTGTTTTCAGTGTAACTCGATATGGTGTAATGTTCATGCAACCAACATCAGTGGGGCCTTGTGCCCATAAATGTGTAGGTAAATTCTGCAGTCGGTGATCCATGTCTCTGGACACGTAGTGACCTTTAAAGTCACGTAAAAATAGTCGTACTCCTTTCGGAGAACAACATATTATGGCTCCTAGAGCTTTCAATGTTTTTATGCCTAACAAGTTTTCTGGACATGATTTAGTAAGCAATAAATCTGTAGTACATGTCAATGGACCGACCGTAAGTGGAAGAGGTTGTGTTACGTCATTGATTATAGGTTTTCCTGAGAATCCAAGGGAAATATTCTGTGAGCCTGAGAGGGGTGCCCCTGGAACTTCACTTCGTCTTATAGTTGTTCTGCTTGCCCCTGTATCAAGTAAAAACTTTCTGTCTTCCCCTAATAGTTCACTATGTACATAAGGTCCCTCTTGGTCTACAGGAACCTCTATAAGGGGTAAGCCAACTTCCCTCTCTAGGCTATTTCATGTGTATCGCTGATAATCGGGATAATCTGCTTGTGCATACTGATACATCTGTTGTGTTGTTGCTTGTGTTGCAGCAATAGGCTGCGCTTGTGGTGGTGCTACGATCTGTTGTGGAGCTGGTTGTTGCGGAGCTAACCTAGGTTGTGCATGCTGAGGGATTTGTTGTTGATTCTGATCCTGTCTAGGTGGACGTGGTCTTTCCTGTGTTCTACCTGTGGCAATATTATGTTTCAGGACTGGACAATCGTGTATATAATGACCTTGTTGTTTACAATAGTTGCATGTCCCTTTCGCAGGACCTGCGGAATCACCCCTTTGATGACCATCGGCTGGAACTGACTGTGCAACAAGCATTTTCATTTTTGTATCTTTCATACGTCTTTGTTCGTGTTCTTGTTCTTCTCTAATTCTATTGTGGTGATATTGTAACATCTGTAACATCTGTGATGGGGTATTACCTTGCCAGGTACTTTCGAATTTCAATACTCTATTCTTGATTTGCAGCAGAGAATTTTCAACTAATTTTGTCACAAACAGATGTGGATATGACTCACTACTGGCTTTTATGCCACTATTTATACCAAAACATTTTTCAAATCGGGAATAGAAATCACTAGTGTCTTCATCTGGCTTTTGTTTACAGGCTGAGATTGCACCCCAGTCTTCCTTTTTCGTAGTTAATAAACGTGGCAGTACCTGCACTAGTAATCCTGCTAGTGCTGTAGTCTTTTCCCCAAGCCCTGCTCCTGCAGCTCGGGCCCTTTCTTCGTTTTCTAATGCTATCCAATCTATCTTTTGGTCTCCCACCTCCCATTCCTTTTCTTTGAGTTTCTCGTAAACACCGGCGGGTAATAGGACTTTTAATATTTTCATAATGTCGGGGTAGGTATACTCTCCCATGAGTAACATGTCCTTTATTTCACGGTGGAAACCTGCTAGGTCCTTGTCATGGCTGGGTACTACTTTCTTCATTTCTAATAATTCCAGTTTAGTTATAGGCGTGTACACAAACACGCGTGTAAAATTATTACCGTCACCTCTGATTGGGTGTACTTCGCGTAACGGGTTCTGTCTATCTATGTGATACATTCTTCTTCCCATGATGGGAACTGGAACGTGTTCTGGGCATACGAAATTTAAATATTGGTTTCGGGATTCTAGAATTTCCTTAATCAAATCAGTACCTGACCCTCTCCATATGTTCGTGAGTAGTTCTGTCAATATGTCAGGTAAAGGTCCTGGATCGGAGTGTTGGCTTTTATATAATATAAGGAGGTGTTGAATCATGTATATACTAGCTAAACGCTGTTCGTATGGGTCAAGATTCAGAAACGTGTGTGCAAGTACATCATCATTGTATTCGCCGGGACTGTCAGCCCATTGTACTGCTGACCTGGCTAATTCTTGTTCGTCCATGGAATCGAGCATGTGGTACCCCCTTCGATCTCGGAGTAATTTATCAGCGGCTTGGAATAGATGTTCAGGGGATTTTGTATTTAACATAGGGTTTGGAAAATGTCTATTATATTCTGGACGTATTGGACGTATCGGGTCGTTAAAACCTCTGGTATTATTATGGGGTCTTCCTCTACCTACATAAGCTATCGTTTCTAATTGCTCTGATTCTTGCTCCTCCTCTTCTTCTGATTCTACTCTGTCTGTTTCTCGTCTTTCTTTATGTATTCGTTCTACTTCCTTGCGGATCTTTCGACACATGGCGATTATACACGCCTGTCTATCATGTTTCTCTTCTGATATGTTCTGACCCCATTTGGCAAGTCTTTGCATGGTATCGTGATCTGCCCCAGGCCTGTCTTGATTCCTAATTACACAATTTATGAAAAAACGTAGTAGTTGTCTTTGGACATCCACTTTCTGATATTCCATAGCTTCGTTAATACTTTTTGGACCTCGCCCTGTTTGGACAAAGCGATATATTTCGTCTAGGTGTTCACCCATTCCTGGTATCGTCATTAAATATAATGTAGCTCGTCTTATACGTAGTGATGATATGAGCAATTTATCCTGTCTACCTGGTACTGGGTCGTATCTACAATCCACAAGCTGTTCTTTAAACATGTCGGATGTCGCTAGTTGGGGTGTACGTTGGAGTGCTAAATCTCTAAGGGTCTGTTTATTTCGCGGCGGTGTGGCAAACATGTCTGTCGTACCTCCTGTAGCACCATCTGAGGTGCTAGGCACGAAAGGATTCGTTGGGCGTAGGATAGAGATTGTAGATGCGGGAAAAACTGTAGAAACGGACGGGCCTGTTGGAACTTGTGTAGGAGTTTGTAGTTGCGGGGATACAGACGAATGCTCTTGGTGTTGAACACCATCGGCAAGCGGTGTGGGTGGTATGGTATTAGCATACTCGGGAGCTGCGTCATCTAAATAGGAGGAAAGGAAAACGTCCTTTGCTGTTTTGGGATGTGTTCTGGGATGTGCTTTTATCGGGAGCAATGGAGGAGTTAAGTCTTTTGGTATTTCCGGGGTAGCCTTAGGTAACCCTTCGGCCAGAAGAGGATACATACCATTCATAAGAGTGTTTCTTTGTCTATCTACTTGTTCTGATTTTACTCGGGTACCTTCCTCAAGTAATAGATTTTCTCGGGTTTTATTTGAATTCTCTCTACCTTTCTCTTCCTGTCTGAGTGCTTTTTCTGTACGTCTATATGATTCTTTACGCCATAATTCAATGGCATCTATCTGTGACTGTCTGGCTTTCTTTTTCCATAATTCTTCTTCTACTCTCATGATGCAATCTGCATCCCAGGTCCCCGCTGCGGGCCATCTCTGACTCTCTGGTAATTCTTTGGTGTAGTCCACCCATAAATCAAGAAATAATACGGCATCTAGGCCATGCTTATGATACATAAAGTACCCTGGAGTGTCCCTAGGTGGGATGGGAACAGCTTCTTCGAGTACACCTTTTCTAGTTTTGATCTGTCTTAGTTTCGAAAAGAGCGGCATTTTTAGACCTTATTACTAGAACACACTTTATACAAGAAAACACAATAATGAACAGTCATTCACACCACAATATATAGAACGTATTTAAAACATTTAACACTTAACAGTTTTACGAACAATGATAACTAATAGAAAACTAGTTACTGACATAATACTGACACTAGATAGTACTTATTTATATGCAAGACATACTATATATACTGCTAAACAGTACAGATACACTGCTAAAACAGTGCATACCGGATTTGTGTACCCAAACCCGTCTTGACCGGCACAGACTATGTGCACGTTAGATGCCTCCCCGGTAATGGTACTCACCGGGTAGCTCGGAACGGAAGGCCTCGGAACGGAACTGAAACTGGACCGAACTGGACTCGACTCGACTGGACTCGGAACTTCGGAACCTGGTGGGCCTCTGTATACCTCGGATCTTGCTCTCTCAGCTAGGCTCTGGTCGGGATACTTCGCACTTCTCACCGCCTTGTCTGGGTGTTGATCGCAGCCTCAGTCGTCTCCGCTTGGCCGGAGGGAGATACAGGAAATCCTGCAGGTACGCGTTTTTGTCCGTTCAGCTGTGGCAGGAGACCGGGCCTGCAACGCACCGCCGGCGCGTGAGATGAGAAAGTGTCCCTGTTCGGGCGCCAATTTATGTGGTAAATATTTCATTACCGGTACTATTTTTATGCGGTAAAGTCTATTAAGAATAACTCAGTAAATATAAGAGGCAGAATCCGTGGTATTAGAGGTTTTAAAAGGCTTTATTCCTATACAAAGGAATACAATTCGAATTGCAGGCTTTCTATTCCATCACCACGAAAGTTCAGGAAGGAAGGGCATACATTATTGACAGATAGGCAGTTTTATAGAAAATACATTACAGTGAAACAGATGCAAGAGGCGTAACAGCTGATAGTACAGATAAAAGGTGCATACGTAACTAATAGAGGCGGATGTATGGGCGTAATTTAATAAACGTCATCATACATGATGTCACAAGTGGGTGGATCCATAAGAGAATCTTGCAATGTCAGCAGAAATATTTGACAGAGATGCGCGCGCAGCCGCATGACGTGTGATTGACGTGCAACTAGAGGGTGAAGGGGACTTGACATTTAGCTCTACATGTGGAGACAGAAGTCTGGGGTCATGTCAACCTAATCCCAAATCATATCTAATATCCTATGTTTAAAGAACTGTGTTATCCAAAAGGAGAGGTCTCTAGGATAGAATCTATTCTATACTGACCGTTAGTGCGTGTACAAGCGTCTAAGTGTCTACACTAGATGCGAGGGGGTAGGAATATTCCATGGTAACGGGGCTATGAATTACTTGCATGAGGACAGCGAGGCCTGGCCCTTTGCACGGTAGCTGGAGGAATGTTTACCTAAACTACTAGACAGGAATGCATCGGATGAGGAGCGGAGTAGATAATCTTGAAGGTGAAATACAGTTTTTGGCAGGCGACAGGCTGGATCAGGCACCGTTAGCCGCGCAGGGAGTAGGACAAAGTTCATGGATACAGATGCAGGCTCAGACTGGAGCTTTCAGAGGCAGAAGGCAGGAAAAGGCTTGATGACAGAATTCTGGGCCTACTCGCCTGAATCTGTAAAATGTGGAAAGTGAACCACATAAAGTCGGTGGCCTTTCATACTTAGGAATGGAATATCTGACCCATTCATGGCGGATCTGAAAGAGGACATGTTGACGGTGGACGCACATATATTTGCGTCTTCAAAACTGGAGCAGGAGGGAACATACATGTACTTATAGCATGCACATGGAGCCGTTGGGGTCTACGATAGGGGACATAACTGATCACAAAATTCATATTTCCTCATTAATCAAAATAATAAGGCTCCTAAGCTTTTAGGATGGATAGATTTGGCTCCGTTTGAAGAAATGGGCATCAGGTGTAAATAGCTAAAAAGGCAATAAAAAGATAGCGCAATTCAATAAGTTAGTAATCTAAAAGGTTACTCGCACATACCTGGGCAGTACGTGGACCTGCTGGACGGCGTTTGGATCGCCATTGCCTTTGCCTCTGACCTCACGCCTCGCGGAACCCGCTCCGCGGGTCCCGCTTCGCCATGGGGCGCCTGGAACTTGGGAGCTGCCGTTGTTGGGACAGACCAGGGCCAAGGGCTGTGAGGGCTGCGAGCAGGAGGGGCTGGACTCAGTTTCCCAAGAGTCACAGCTCAGCTCCGCCCGCAACACCTGGGCCGCTCTCCCTCATCGCCCCGCCCTCAGCTGACCAGTGAAAGCTGCCGGATTCCTCCCTCTACGTGGGACAACACTCGCACATACCTGGGCAGTACGTGGACCTGCTGGACGGCGTTTGGATCGCCATTGCCTTTGCCTCTGACCTCACGCCTCGCGGAACCCGCTCCGCGGGTCCCGCTTCGCCAAGGGGCGCCTGGAACTTGGGAGCTGCCGTTGTTGGGACAGACCAGGGCCAAGGGCTGTGAGGGCTGCGAGCAGGAGGGGCTGGACTCAGTTTCCCAAGAGTCACAGCTCAGCCCCGCCCGCAACACCTGGGCCGCTCTCCCTCATCGCCCCGCCCTCAGCTGACCAGTGAAAGCTGCCGGATTCCTCCCTCTACGTGGGACAACACTCGCACATACCTGGGCAGTACGTGGACCTGCTGGACGGCGTTTGGATCGCCATTGCCTTTGCCTCTGACCTCACGCCTCGCGGAACCCGCTCCGCGGGTCCCGCTTCGCCAAGGGGCGCCTGGAACTTGGGAGCTGCCGTTGTTGGGACAGACCAGGGCCAAGGGCTGTGAGGGCTGCGAGCAGGAGGGGCTGGACTCAGTTTCCCAAGAGTCACAGCTCAGCTCCGCCCGCAACACCTGGGCCGCTCTCCCTCATCGCCCCGCCCTCAGCTGACCAGTGAAAGCTGCCGGATTCCTCGCTCTACGTGGGACAACACTCGCACATACCTGGGCAGTACGTGGACCTGCTGGACGGCGTTTGGATCGCCATTGCCTTTGCCTCTGACCTCACGCCTCGCGGAACCCGCTCCGCGGGTCCCGCTTCGCCAAGGGGCGCCTGGAACTTGGGAGCTGCCGTTGTTGGGACAGACCAGGGCCAAGGGCTGTGAGGGCTGCGAGCAGGAGGGGCTGGACTCAGTTTCCCAAGAGTCACAGCTCAGCTCCGCCCGCAACACCTGGGCCGCTCTCCCTCATCGCCCCGCCCTCAGCTGACCAGTGAAAGCTGCCGGATTCCTCCCTCTACGTGGGACAACACTCGCACATACCTGGGCAGTACGTGGACCTGCTGGACGGCGTTTGGATCGCCATTGCCTTTGCCTCTGACCTCACGCCTCGCGGAACCCGCTCCGCGGGTCCCGCTTCGCCAAGGGGCGCCTGGAACTTGGGAGCTGCCGTTGTTGGGACAGACCAGGGCCAAGGGCTGTGAGGGCTGCGAGCAGGAGGGGCTGGACTCAGTTTCCCAAGAGTCACAGCTCAGCTCCGCCCGCAACGCCTGGGCCGCTCTCCCTCATCGCCCCGCCCTTACCCATTACCCAATTATATCCTAGGCCATAAGTAAGAGCACGAACACCGCTGCGCGGGAGCGCGCGGGAGCGTCCCGGGAGAAGCCCGGGACAAGGGCGGGACCGTCTTTGGCCGTCAGTGGCCGAAGGAGGCTGGGCTGGGCCCACTCTCTTGATCCCCCTTTGTGTTACAATTAAGGCAATGCCTTCGCCCCCACCACGGGAAACCCCCTCAAGGGATGGCGCCTCCAGCTCTGGGACTTTGGATAATTACTTCAAACCCACTAAAGGAGAAGCGGACAAGGAAAGCTCGCTTGAGAAGCGTAGGGTGGAGCGCAGGCGCTCCATTGATTCTATGAAAACCAGGCCCTTGACCGATATCATTCCTTATCCCACCACTCAAGAGGAAGGCACTCCACCCAGCAGTCTGATTAAATCGACACTCGAGGACTTCCCCGTCTTACTAAGGGAAATTCCTTCTACTCCAGGGATAGCGCTTGGAAAAAACATAGAGCCAGCCCCTCTCGAGTTCTCCCATACCCCTATTAACCTGGTAACTCAAACCCCACCTACGCAATTGGTTAATAAGAGCAAGTCCAAATTAAATGTAGTGGCGGAGTTACATAGGCCCCCACCCAGTAAACGTGCTCGGAAAACAGTGGGGGGGCGGGGGAAATCCAAAATATTACATCTTGACTTTGGCAAGAAACGCACTAACACCGCTCTATCGGGGAAGCCTACGGAGATAGTGCCTACCATTCCACCGCCCACGCCCCCAAACCCCAGTATAACGGCCACCACTAAAGAACCAGAGGTAATTTCTTCAAACTTAAACCTCCCACTCTCTGCCAAAGGGAGCATTGAATTCCTACTCCGCTCCCTTTTGCAGCCCATTACCGACAGCTTAAAAAAAGTTGAGATCAGGCTCACCCTACTAGAAACTTCTCTTACCACTTTGAACACTCTAATAAGTAAGCAGACAAAGCTAGTGGGAACCCATTCCTTTGCTGGGGATCCTTCCAAAGCAGAAGCTGCAACTAATGCCAATAAAGCCCCCCCCAGAAACCCACCGCCTGCCCCCCCTCTGCAACCCCTTATGGCTATCCAACTCCAGGCACGGCACAATAATCAAAGCAACAGACCTACCCACCCCGTGGACTTAGCCTCCCATAGCTCTCAAATAGAGTCCTCTGGAATACATCAAGAGCAGGTTAACGCCCCCCCACCCACGCCCATTTGCCCAACTCCCAGACCACGAAGGCCAGACCTCCCGCCTGAAGCTAATAGATTAATGGTGGTCTTAGCTGGTGCCCCCCACTTAAGATCAGGGGAAAATGAGGACTTCCAATCCCTTAAGAAAAAGGTAATCAAATGGCTTAACTGGAACCGACCCTTGCCATCCCATTTTAATAACGAAATCATCATGGTGAGAAGGGTTCCATGGCTAGGGAAGACCAGGAAAACCATAGTGGGGGACTGTATTATGGTAACCTTTAAGGATCCGGGAACGGTACGACACATTTGTGGAGGAATGAACCGATCCGTTGATTCCACCATACAGACCCTCCCAGTATCTGTTTTCTTCCCCCCGATTCCCAGGCACCAGGTCCCAACACACAATGACTGGACAAGGGTGGAACACAGACGTAAACACAAAGGCTTTCTACAATGCCCGTACTTCCAACCGCCTGAAACACCTTTTTGCGATTTTAATCGCTTTAACTGCCTGAACGGTTTGGATGGGGTCGACTGACTTACCGTCTGTAAGACAGTGCCAGGGGTCTCGGGCTCCCCCGCTGTGTCCTCCGGTTCAATTTCTGGCCCCCTGAATGATCCAGCTGCTTCAGACCATGGCAGAACCGAATCTTTTCACCAAGCCACTGATGGGGTAGTTGTTGCTGAGGGGATAACTACGGTTCCTTTCCTTGTGGGCAATGGTGCGCCAAGACCACCGGTGCCACATGCATCTTCTGCTGCCCCTACTATAGGTCCCGCATTTGAAGTGGGGCATGGACTCACCTCCTCCAACCCTCATGGTATGGCATCTGCCACCTCCGAACATTTGAAGATAATTTCCTGGAACATCGCGGGATTAGCTAACAAACTGGAAGACCCGGCTTGGGCAAAGTACATAGAAACTGGTGACATATGCATGTTCCAGGAAACCTGGGCCAGAGAGGACTATGGACATCAAGGCTATTCGTCATTTTTCATCCCAGCAAGGTGGGAAGGCAAAGGCCGTCCATCAGGGGGCCTTACGATGTGGGTTGCTGCGCACCTGGGCTGTGTGGCCACACGGCTCCCATTCAACTCTGATGACATCCTTGCGGTCTTATTAACATGGCCAAACAAAGCTAACCTCCTGCTGGTCAACATCTATTCCAGGCCGATGGGAATGGCAAAAGAATCATCGACCTTTGATGAACTCTCGAACTTCTTATCTGAACTGTCGATTGATTCATATTATGTGGTGGGTGGGGACTTTAACTCTCACTTTGAGCCACTCCCCGGCCTCCAGGAAGGGTTCTTATCAGAAGAAGAAGTTAGGTGGGCAGTACCATGGGTTGATGTGCCATCTCCGAAAGCTTGGACCCCACTGGCACTGCAAATCACTGCCCTTACGTTAAGGTTTGGACTCAGAGCGTGTAATGGGCGAATTAAATCCGATATACCAGGCAAAAATACTTACAATCGGCGGGGAAGAGAGTCTCATTTGGACTATGTCCCGGTCCAATTGACGAGATGGTCAACAATACAGGACTTCAGGGTAACAGACAGGTTGGACAGTGACCACAATGCCCTCGAGTTAGACCTTGCTCATCCAGCACCTCAGGCCCCAGTGACCCATGAGGAAGGGAATCGTCCCACGCTCCTCATAGACAACAGTAGGAGAAGAATTAGGTGGGAGCATATGGTCACAAGCAAGGATAAACTCCCACTGCTTTATGCAGAGATTACTCCCATCCTGGAAACTGTTGGGGATCTTGACAGTGTGGCAAATAAAATAGATATAAGGAGCAAACTGTTTGTTGCCCATGAGGAACTTATAAAAGCTGCGGCACCCCACTTTACTCGTAACATACGAAAGCCAAGGGAGAGGTGCCAAGGTAAAACACAATGGTATAATGTAGCCTGTAGACGGGCCAAAACAGAACTCCTTGGAGCAATTAAGGAGGGCACAGGAGGGGAACGCCTTAAGCAACGCAGGCAAGCTTACAAGAAGCTTCTTGCTCAGGCCAAAATAGAATGGGAGGAAAATCTGTGGGAAGAACTTACAAAGGCCCTAGCAATTCAAGATCAACGCCTGTTCTGGAGAATTGTGAATGGGGGATCAGGGAGTCTACACTCGGCAGTGGAGCCTAACATAGCTCCTGGAGTGTGGCAGGCCCACTTCCAGTCCCTATATAGCGCTGAGTCTGGAGAACTCCCTGCGCCAATCGAACCGGAGAGGCTGGGCCCTCAGGCGGATCCAATAACACTGAGTGAGGTCACTGCTGCTATTTCAGGCCTGGCTTCGGGGAAGGCGCCTGGACTGGATGGGCTACCGGGAGACCTGTTCAAGCAGGAGCCCACCGTCTGGGCGCCTTACCTCGCTGCTCTTTTTAACGGTATCCTCGGTGGGATGGAAATCCCTAGTACTTGGCTGGGGGCTGAGGTGGTCCCGATTTTCAAAAAGGGATCCCCCCCCTCCCAGCCAACTACAGACCGATTAGTCTGATAGACGTAGCGCAGAAGCTGTTCGGCAGGGTTCTCCTGAATAGGCTCCAGGACTGGATAGAGGAGGTGGGTGCCCTCAGTCCCTATCAGGCAGGATTTAGGAAAGTGGTATCGACTGTGGACCAGGTTTTTAGATTGAACCTGGTCTATTGGAGGACAGTGAGGTTCGAGGGCGGTAGTTTGTACACGATTTTCGTGGACCTACGGGCCGCCTTCGACCTCGTGCCCAGGGGAAAACTTTGGATTATCTTGGCAGGGATGGGCGTACCACCAGATATTTTATTGACCTTGCAGAGGTTGCATCATAACAATTATGCCCAGGTGAGGTGTGGGAGGTCGGGGGAACTGACTGACAGATTCCCCGTTGGCAGAGGGGTAAGACAGGGCTGTGTGCTGGCGCCGACCCTGTTTTGCCTCTTTGTCAACGGGGTAATCGCCCATCTTAACGCCACCGACTACACAGATGCCCCCAAATTAAACGGCAACAGTGTGCCCGCAATAATGTTCGCGGACGACACATTGTTAATATCTAAAACACCCATGGGCATCCAAAGGATACTCGATGCCTTTGTGGCCTTCTGCCAGGATAGAGGGTTGGAAATCAACGCCACAAAAACCAAATATATGGTATTGAATCCGAGCCCCAAACAGCGCCCGAATCCCCAACTGGGAGCAGTGCGGCTGGAAAGAGTAGCCACGTTTGAATATCTCGGCGTGACGCTCAACGAAAATATGACCTGGGGGACCCATCAGAGCAGGGCTAACCTTAAATTAGTGCAAATTACCGGGGGTATATCCCGGATGATGATTGGTTCGACCTACCGCCCACTGGGGGCCTTAATTCAGATATATAAAGCCCAGGCCAGGGGGGCGATCTTGTACGGGGCTGAATTGTGGGGCCACATTCCATGTCGGAACCTGTCTTCCACGGAAAATAGGTTTATAAGACAAATAACCGCACTTCCCCCTAGCACTCCACTTCTTCCTCTGAGGCTTGATCTAGGGCTACGGCCACTTGCCGACGAGATAAGTCTAAGACCCATTGCCTTCTGGCGCAGGCTATGGAGCAGCGATGATCTCGCCGACTATAGGGCGGAATTGGCCGAACTATTAAAGCACCCCAAGGCGCTCAGTATTCCCTGGGTCAAAAATATCCAGTCAATTTGCACCGATCTGGGGCTCCCTGAACTGTGGACCGAACCAGCGAATGTAGCACCAGGAATCTCTAAGAGATCCCTGGCGAATCTGTATCACGAACACAAAAGGGCAAGGGCCTTAGCTACCCAGACAGAGGGGTCCCTCTCTTCCATATTCCTGCAAACTAAGGATCTCTACAGATTTGAGAAGGCTTTCGATCCCATATATCCCATACTCACCAGAAAGTTATTTCTCCAGTGGAGATACAGTACATTGCCTTTTCGGACCTTTTCAAGCACCTGGCTACAAGTCCCTTCCACCAAATACTGTCCTCTTTGCGTTGATAAAGAGGAAAATGATTTGCTGTGATCTTTTTCTGCCCAGCCTACAAGGCAGCCAGAAAGCATTGGCTGCTTCCCTTGATTAAGAATTTGGGTGGCAGGGAATATACACCTATGTACAGGATTTTAAAATCCGATGTTTCTGGCCCAACCGTTTTTGCACTTTCCAAATTCTTTACGAATGTTTGGTATACGCGTATTCGTCTTTTAAAAAATGCTGGGTAGATTTTAGAATCACTTCAATTCTTAATAACTGTTTTTATTGTCTGTGTTGATCTTAAAATCATGTATTGATGTTTTAACAAATCTGACAGAATTCATGTGATTTTTTTGTATGTGCATCTTTTATGACCAAATGGTCGAAATAAAGATTGGAAAATGAAATGAAAATGAAAAGGTTGTGTTTAGGAAGTATTGTTGTGTAAATTTGTAATTTTTCACGAAAAATTATGAGCCTTTTGGTAATTTGAAGCAGTGAGTTAAAGTACCACTAAACGCAATGAAATTGGTAAATCAAATTGTATGTGGTCGCATGAAAAGCTACAGATACTTAGGTTATGTAAATTGAATAAATGAATCGGGGGCTGCAATAGGGAAAGCAGTGCAAGGAGAGAACAGCAGGTACTTATATGAGTTAGTAAAAGATAAACGAAATAGTAAATGTATGTTATAAACATTTAAAACAGCACGTGAAAGTATCAGTCAACCTGTAAAAAGCTTAAAGCAAGGTTTGAGGTAATTTTGTACATGTTTGCTTACAAAAGAGGCATACTATAGCAATTCAACAGCTTCATGTTTGCACGAAACATAACCATATACAAATTGAATGCTTGGAGTTTTCAAATTAACGTACTGCAGCATTTTTTTTCTAGATAAATAGTGTAGAAAGTTGCAGGTATTTGAAGTAAGTTGGAAAATACCAAATTTAAAGCTTTTAATGAGAGGTAACTAAAAGCAAATTATGTTGTGATACTAAAAACATTTATCTACAGTGCGATATGTTAATGGTTTACAAAAATAAAGGGAAGAAATGCACGTTAATTGTTTACATGAATAGGAGAACAGATGCACGTATTTAATGCAAGGTGGAAAACACTATAAAGGTCTTAAGAGCTATATTATTTTTTTCACATGGCAAAGTACTCAAAAATCGTCTACAAAAAGTTGGACATTATATGAGCCTACTTGCTTATAGCAGCCGAATATTATGTGTGTGTGTGTCGCAAACTTTAAATATTGTGTAACAATGTGTAATTGTACAGCTCATTGAAACCTTTGTAAATATTTGCGTGCATACAAGAAAAAAACAAACTTTATAAAATGTTATTTTTAAGATTATTCAAGATAGTTTAAAAATGTGTTAAAGGAAGGGCTAAGATGGGAAAAACTAAAGCCTATTTTCATTGCTATGTTATAGTTAATTCACCTTTTTTTGGTAACAGAAGTAGTCCGGTTTTCAGCTTTCTCGATGTATAGGGGATGGCTCGGTCTGAAGAAATTTTCTCAATGCTTGCTTTTTCTGTTTAAGTACACGCAATGGTAATAAAAGTTAGTTAGTTTAGAGCAATAATAAAAGAGTACAACACTTTTTGTTTAGGAAATGCATGTAGATGAGATGTTGTTGTCAAGCTGTATGTACATTTTCTGTGGAAGTCTTCTTGTGAGGATGAAAGGGATGTCAAGGCACGAGTTAATTGAGTTGTTAGAGGGTATGTGTGACTTGCCATTAGAACTGTATGCCAAAGTGTGCGTCTAATAGATGGCATCGCTGACAATGTGATTTTGCTTCTTAAAAATAAAGTATTTGTTTTGAGAGATACTGTTACTGTAAGGCACATAAAGTACTGTTGCTCAGCTTTGGAATATGCGGAGTTGAAATATGTTTTAGTGGCAAGGTTTGCATTTATATACTTAAAGGTTTGCAAAAACAGCCAAAAAATATAACATAGCAATACTACCTTTCCCGTGTGCGTAGTGCTGCTGATGTTCTATCAAGTAGGACAAAATGACACATTAATAAAATCACATTCGGAGCATAGGTATCTATTCTTACCTTCCTTTATATACTCTCCTCCATGTTTTGTGCGTGATTTATAGTACAGGAGCTCTTAACTCACATTAGTGAGGGGCATCGCAAGCTCCCTGTAAATATATCTTTACATTATGGAGCACTCTAACAAAAAATATTTGCAAAGAAAACGTTCATATCCGTGAATAATAAAAACAACATTCACATTTTTGTACGTGCGCTAATGTACGCTCTTTGATAACGTGGATAAGAGGCATTACAAGAGTCTCTAAATAATTAGTTACATTAAGGAGCACCAGTAAGTGAAAAAAATAAATGTAAACAAACTGTATATATTATACTGTGCCTGTACCTCTGCATAGCTATGCTGCACTGCTTTAAAACAATTGGTATAATAAAAACAATCTTGTATAACATTAAAGTTTCTAAATGATATAATTAAATACACACACATTACAGGTAAGCCAAAGTAAATCTTATTAGTAATAATCGAAGAGCTGCAAATTATACGGTATTATATAGCCACAATCCAGCAGAGCAGAAAATACTAAATAGTTTTTATTTGTATAAAAGGCTTTTTTTGCACAGAACAAAAGAATAACATTATTTGCGTGCAAACTACTGCATATGTTCGCTGAAAAAGGTAGACTGGAGGGCGTCGTTTACAATAAAAGAAAGACGGCTTAAAAGTCAGAACGTGTGCGTTAATTCCTAATTAACATAAGATGGCGACACAGATTACACAACCAGACTTGCAGAACAAACAGTTAACAAATTGCTTTAAGGATTGTATCTGTGCCGTAGGAAGTATATGTTTAAGCAAATGTTGTCCGGATGGTGACCCTGATACTAATGAAATCCCTGAAAATGTTTTAAGAATGTATTTTTGTTAAAAAAATAGTCATAAAAAAAGTATCGAATTGGCAGGATGTATATTTACTTTTTACAAGGTAAAATTTGAGCTAATATGAATTGCACGACTTAAAAACTGTACCTCTCCGTGTGCGTCACAGTGCTGCTATCCTATAACCTAGTCCAAAATTACACATTTCTAAAATCAGATGTACAACATAAGCACCTATCACAGATAATAGTCAGGAAACGAAATACCATAGAGTACAAACCATATGCAAAGAAATTAATGATATTGTTGAATAATAAAACATACTCCTACCTTCCTTTCTTTGCTCTTTTTGATGCTGTTTGCTGATGTCAGGAAGGACACTGAGACCAAACCGGAAATAAATAAGAACATAACGCAGTACTATGCACTAAAAAAAGCATTTTCAGACGAAACGTACATATTATACCTAATAAAACCACACGCTAAACATACAGGTTAACATTTAAAAAGACATTTACTCTTACCTTTTGTGTTGTGCACTCGTTTCTGCTCTGTGCTTGCGTTAGTGAGGGGCATCGCAACGATCCTGTAAAGAAATGCACACATTATGAAGTAGCACAGAGTAAAAGCATTTTTAAACAAAACGCATATATACTGCAATAATAAAACCTCATAGAATATCATAGAGTAAAAACTTTATGGTAACAATATGCACATATCGTACAAAATAAAACCGTACCTTCTTGTCTGTGCTTGCGGTCGCCGAGGGGATCGCGAGGTTACCATCAAAGTTTGCACATTCCATAAAAAAACACGTGTAGTGTAGAATAATGAATGCACATTCGTAACATAAAAAGGGAAAAGTATTTAGACATAAAGATAACAAAACGCATATATTGTACAATGAAAATACTTCCTGTACAGATGATTTTTCTTGCTCTCTGCATGTGTCCTCTGAAGAAATTTACAAAAAGCACAATTCGCAACATACAAAATAAAAATATCAACATAAAGATAACAAAATGCATATATTGTACAATACACATGCTAAATCTAAAAATAAATACTGTTAACTTCCCTTCCAGTTGCTCCTTCCTGCTCGCGTTGCGTACTCACTGGGGCTTCGCGACTAACCTGTTAATAAAAAAAAAATGACTAAGGAAGGAAAACGGAATAAAAGGGTACTTAAGCGTACATCAAGATAAAAAAATGCATATGTTATACATTAAGAAACACGTGCTAAATATTAAAAAATACATTTTACCTTTGTGTGGGAGCGTCCTGCCCTGGATTGTGCTCACGTTCGCCAAAGAACTTCCCAGAAAATAACTAAGGTTGGCAGATTAATTAAAAAAACACGTGTATTATAAAAAACAAAAAGCACATTTGTAACAGAAAGGGAAAAAAAGCATTTCAACATGAAGTTAAGAACCGCATTTAATATACATTAAAAAGCATATGGTAAACATTAAAAAAAAACTTACCTTTCTGTGACGGCACCCCGCCCTGGAATGTGCTCGCATACACAAAGCAACTTCACAGAAAATACCCAAGGTTGGCAAATTCGATTAAAAAAAACATGTGTATTATAAAATACAAACAGCACATTTGTAAAAGAAAGGGAAAAAAAAGCATTTCATCATGAAGTTAAACGCATTTAATATAAATTAAAAAGCACATGGTAAACATAAAAAAACCTTATCTTTTTGTGGCAGCGCCCCACCCTAGATTGTGCTCGCGTTCGCCAAAGAACTTTCCAGAAAATACACAAAGTTTTCAGATACAATGTAAAAAGGCACATATTGTGAAATACAAAAAAAAGCTTTGTAACACAAAAGGAAATAAAATATTTTCACATCAAGATTAAAAAAAAATATATTACACAAAAACAGAAACCAAGCAAATAATAAAAAAACATACTCTTACCTTCCTAGAAATGCACTTCGCCCTTCTCTCTGCTCCCCTCGCCAAACGGCTGGGAATCGCGACTATGCTGTAACAAATAGACGCACATTAAAAAAACAAAAGTAAATAATAGTAACTTCAAACAGACGCACATAGAATACAATAATAAAAACTCCTCTTACCTTGTTAAGCGTACATCAAATACAAAACACATATGTTATACATTAAAAAACAGTTGCTAAACATGAAAAAAACTTACCTCCCTATAGCTGCGCCCCACCCTCAATTGTGCTCGCGTTCGCAAAATAACTTTACTGAAAATACACAAGGTTTCCAGATTCAATAAAAAAACACGCATATATTGTGAAATACCTAAAACACATACGTAACACAAAAGGGAAAAAAAAGTTTACACATTGAGATAAAAACACCAATATATTACACAATGATAGAAACCATGCTAATAATAAATAAACATACTACCTCCCTGGAACTGCGCTCCGCCCTGCTCTCTGCTCCCGTCGCAAAACAGCTGGGAATCGCAACTACTATGTAAAAAGTAAACAGACATTAAAAAAGCAAAAGAAAATAATAAGAACTGCAAACATATGCACATATAATACAATAATAAAAAATCCTCTAACCTTAAAAAGAGAAACCATGCATATAATAAAAAAACATACTCTTACGTTCCTGGAACTGCACTCTGCCCTGCTCTCTGCTCCCCTCGCAAAACGGCTGGGGATCACGACTATGCTGTAACAAATAGACACACATTAAAAAAACAAAAGTAAATAATAATAACTTCAAACAGACGCACATAGAATACAATAATAAACACTCCTCCAACCTTGTTATGCACGCACTCCTCCCTCTACTCTGCTGGCATTGGCGAAGACCTGGATCATAGCGACCATCCTGTGAAAAAATACACATATAAATAAATACAAAAGAAACACAAAATACAAAGAGTAACTACTCTTACCTTGCTGTCCACACGCTCCTCCTGCTCTCTGCTCCCATCGCAAAGGGGTTGAAGATCGCAACGTGCCTACAAAAAATAGACACACGTTAAAAGAGCAAAAGAAAAAGCACATATGCTAAAATAATAAAGACTCCTCTTACCTTGTTGTGCACGCGCTCGCTCCTCTTCTCTGCTGATATCAGCGAACAGCTGGACATCACGACAAACGTGAGAACAAATCATAAATAAATACAAAAGAAACACAAAATAAAAGCATATTTATACAAAAAGGACATATGCTACAATAAAAAGACTGCTCTTACCTTACTGTCCACGCAGTCCTCCCTGCTCTGTGCTCGCGTCACAAAGGGCATGGCATCGCCACTCCACCCTGTTATCTCCTGGCATCGGCTAAAAGCTGGGGCATCGCGACGATCCTATCAAAAATACACACATTAATAAAAAAACAATACAGGGGAAAAGAAATATTTATACAAGACTCCTCTTACCTTACTCATCCTCCCTGCTCTCTGCTACGGACGCAAATGGTCTGGGGGTTGGAACGAGTCTGCAAAAAAAAAACCACACATTTCAAAAAGCGAAAAAAACGCACATATAATACAAAAAAAACACTCGCCTTACTTTGTTGTACACACGGTCCGCCCTCTTCTATGCAGCCAACGGCAAACAGCTGGGACACCGCAACAGAAAAGCAAAAAAAACGCACATGGGATACAATAACAACAAAACGCACATATGGGACAATAAAAACACTACTCTTACCTTATTGTACACGCGCTCATAACTCTTGTCTTCTGACATCGGCGAAGAGATGGAACATCACACCGGTAAACACGTACTCCTCCCTGCTCTCTGATCCCGTTGCAAAACAGCTGGGAATCGCAACTACTATGTAAAAAGTAGACAGACATTAAAAAAGCAAAAGAAAATAATAGGAACTGCAAACATACGCACATATAATACAATAATAAAAAGTCCTCTAACCTTAAAAAGAGAAACCATGCAAATAATAAAAAAAATACTCTTACGTTCCTGGAACTGCACTCCGCCCTGCTCTCTGCTCCCCTCGCAAAATGGCTGGGGATCGCGACTATGCTGGAACATCGCACCGGTAAACACGCACTCCTCCCTGCTCTATGCTCCTGTTGCAAAGGGGCTGGGGGTTGCAACGAGCCTGCAAAAACCCCCCACATATTTGGCATTGGCGAAGAGCTGGAACATCGCGCTGGTAAACACGCACTCCTCCCTGCTCTGTCGCAAAGGGGCTGGGGGTCGCAACGAGCAACAGAAAAGTGAAAAAAACGCACATAGGATACAATAACAACAAAACACACATATGGGATGTTAAAAACACTACTCTTACCTTATTGTGCACGCGCTCATAACTCTTGTCTGCTGGCATCGGCGAAGAGATGGAACATCACGCTGGTAGACACGCACTCCTCCCTGCTCTCTGCTCCCGTCGCAAAGGGGCTGGGGGTCGCAACAAGCCTGCAAAAAAGAAACACATATTTAAAAAAGAAAAAAGCGCACATGTAATACAAAAGAAAAGGAAACACTCGCCTTACCTTGTTGTACACGCGCTCTTCCCTCTTCTATACTGGCATCGGCAAACAGCTGGGCCACCGCAACGGTCCACTGAAAAAAAAAACATGAAAACACACATTATAGTAAAAAGAAATAGGATACAACTCAACACTCCTACTAAAGATAAGAAATGCCTTTACGACAGTCGGAAAGCAGACGAGGCAGTCTGAATGGGCCGGACCAAAAGGCGGAGGGGCGGCAACGCAAAAAGCTCATTTCTAATGGCAGGCCATCGTTTAGCATAAACGGTGACACTAGCCAATGAAAATTAGGGGCGGGGCTTCAAGTCCCCTTCTGAAAGTCCTCATCCACAATATATCTTACCGAACAAGCAGCGCATGCGCGCTGCAACGCTAGGCGAGACCTAAAAATTTATTTTGGTTTTCAAACAAATAAACAAATGGAACACCAGCATGCATAGATAACAGCATATGCAATCCTTAGAAATCCTCAGAAAATATTTTGGCAGTACAACACATCCATCTCTCACATTGGGCATTCCAATATACAGTCTGGTAAAAGGAATCTTATATCAAGCTACATGTACTACATATGAACCATTCCCCCCATTTGTCATACCCACTCCATAGTATGAGCACCAGGGACCCCAGATTTTGGCGTACCTCCTTGAGCCCCCTCTGACTTTATACGTAACCTTTTAGGCTGCCATATAGAAGTCCCTTACCCTCCTCAAATCCCCCAGGGTAGGCATCTCCTGCGTCCCCCAATGTTTGACAATGTCCATTTTTGACTCCAATCAATTCAAGATCACTGAATAGAAGCGGAGGTCTTACGTGGGGATGCCAAGGAGCACATGTTTGGGATCTGCCTGCAGAGGTATATTCAGGATCTTACCCAGTTCACCCGGCATGGCAGACCAGTACGGGCAAATGGTGGGACAGTCCGAGATAGAGTGAAAATATGAACCCTCATGATCCCCACATCGTAGACAGTTCGGTGTCTTGCCCTCCCAAATTTGTGCAGTAGGGCCTGATCATAGTATACCCTATGTAAGATTTTCAATTGTATTAACCATAATCATGACTTGATCACCACCCACCATGGATGCATTATGGCTGCCTCCCAATCCGTATTGTCCAGCTCTCCCAGATCCCTTTTCCAGTTCTTTCTTAGTCTCTTTAGATTGTCTGGTATATTACTGTTTATTGTCTTATATGTGCAGGAGATGACCTTCTCTGAAATCTCCTCCTGGAGCAGTCTCCCCTGTAGAGAGGTATATTCCGGGATGTTTGTCATGTCTATTCTTTCAGCTGGCCATGCATGTCTCAGTTGGATGTATTTATAGTATTGCATGGCATAATTTGATAGTCACGCTTGAGGGAGTCAAAAGGGAATAGAAGGTCCCCCATTCTTGAAATCCCAATAAGGTCCCAAGTCTTAAAGCCGTTTAGCCACCCTATTTCCTTTAGTCTCCTCCCTATACATAAAGGGGTTTCTCTTGAGCATTTCTTCCCCAATCCTGAGCATCTCTCAGTCTGATGCCTCGCTTCAACGGTCAGTTGTGTCGCCGGTAGCAGCCGCCTCACTCCTTTGCCGCCATATAAGTAATGTAAATATGATGTGGTTTGAAACAGGAGACGTTCCAATAAATAGGTGGGGTGATCTCCAGACACATAGCCCAAATCATTAATAATATTCAAATGGGCTGCCCAGTAGTATGCCCTTATGTCTCGGAGGGAGATGTCAATGTATTGATTGTAACTTTTGCAGTGCTACTCTGGGATGACCTCTATCCCACAATAATTTACACATTTCCCCAGAAAGTTTAGCAAAGTGCTCATCCGAAATTGCATAATAAGTATTTTGGAGTGCGTATAGGAACTTTTTTCAAAAGGCTTACAATTGTATGAGATCAGCTACCTCCAGCAAATCACCCAAACCTGTTTTTTTCCAATAAAGTTTTATTGACATTTATAAAACCTGACATTACAAGCGAATGCGTAAATATTCCATCATTCGGGTTACCACACCATAACATTTACAGTCTTATGCAGTCCGTCTTAACAAAAATATAAAACCAAGTTTTCTTTTTTCTAATTTCATATCAAACAACATCCCCACCCCCCTCAACTTTCTGTGTCAGGTTGTCCAGTTGCTCCTCTTTACCACATTCTTCCCATCAGCTATTATCATAAACATGGCCTGAATGTTGTTCTACTACTACCCCTTGGTGGGGATTCTCCCCCTCCAGTCCCCCCCTCCCTGAGATGTGGATATAGCTTCATTTTTTAAGTCCGCCACCACAGTAGCCCATGCCAGCAAATCATCCTCTACCTTCTCATCCTTCCGTACCGACTTCATGCGTACCGCCTCCGCTATAGCCCACTCGCTCACATCCCTGAGCCAATCCGCAACACGTGGGATCCGTAAGACATCCATGCTATCACTATCCGTCTCACCCAAACCTGTTAAAGTTTCTCTTTCAAGTGCCATACCCCAGCTGGAGTCAAATCAACGCTACCTCAGAGGATAGGGATACAGTAGTATCTTTCATGTATCTTGAACTGCCAACTGAAGGAGAAGGGAAAACAACTGTAGTCTCTTCCAAAATAACTAATAGAACATCTGTCTGATATTTTTGAATTTTCCTATTACTGAGAATGCCGTTAGACCCCGTAGTCTCATCCAATCTCGGGTTGATGGATTTTTGTAAAATATCACATTTGAAATTCAAGAAATCAGTTTCTGCTTTCAGGTATCTGGTAAGAACACCTTCCCCAGATCCGCACTGATGTACTGGAGATCTTGAGTCGATGTTAAGTGAGACCTTTTGTGGTTTATTAAAGAACTGTGATTCCCCGATACTCCACAGACCTCCTTCACATGCTGTTGGGCCTTAAAATTACAAGAAGAATAAATGGGCCCTGTAGCTCAGGCATGGGAATACTAAAATGCGTTTTAAATGCAACAGCCCCACCAAATGTGCCTATGCCATGGTGAAGTCTTCAAGACAAGTGGTAAGCCCAAAAGGTAGAACCTGGAACTGATAATGATAGTTCATAAGTGCAAAAGGTAGCTACTTCTGCAATCTGTGCTGAACCGGAATGAGCAGGTATGCACCCATGAGATCCAGTGATCAGGGCCGGACACGGAACCAAAAGGGCCTGTTTCGGACGATTTTGTTACAGGGCGCGATATTGAAGCTATGCTGCAAAAATGTCCCTGTAACAAAAACAGCCCCCAGGGGCCCAAAACCGCCCCCCACCCTGGCGGCCCCCCAGGGAAACGCCCAGTGCCTGCTAAGGCCAGTCCGGCCCAGCCAGTGATGCTAGATACTGGTCTTTTTTTATATCCTGCAGCACTGTCTGTATTGAAATAAATATTTATTGGACATGTAGGATGAAGATGTTCGCTGCTTTCAGACCTAACCCCAGTCTGAAGTTTCCCGATGCTTTCTCGACCAAAAAGAGTATTGAGCAGCAGTCTTCTCCCTTCTGTGAAGTCAGAGCAGTGACTACAGCTTTTTCCCATAGCAGAGACTGGACTTCCTCTACTAATGCCCAATTCTTCACTTGAACCTTCGGCATAGGAGTTGTTTAAAAGTAGTTGCCTGAATCAGATTGCAATGTAATCTGGCACCCTAACTAAACAGTGCTTATGACCCACTGATCTGTAATGGATGGTTTCTCTGCTCTGGGAACACAGACAGTCAGCCTCCAAATGGAAGCTCTTCTTCTCCAGAATAGTCGTGACTTAGTAGGTGGCTAGCAAGGATCAGCAAGCACTGCTGCTTGAGCCTCGGATTTTTCTGCTGGAGAAACATTCCTGACATGTGTCGTCCCTCCAAAGGGCTGGGTCATCATCTTAGCTTGAAAGGGGGTGCTGAAACCCTACTTTGAGGAACAGAAGTTTCCCCTCGTTGGTTTTGAAGGGGCCACCAGCTTTCTGTCCTAAACCAATTTCTTCACCAATGTCTTTAATTCACTGCGGAACAACTTAGATACTGTGAAGGGAATTTCATCAAGAGATTTGTCTGTGAAGCATCCACCTTCCAAGATCTCATCCAAATTTGTATTCTTGCAGCGACTGAGAAACCTGCTGCTGCTACTGCTGCACCCGGTGAATGAAATGAGATGTCCGACAGAAAGAGGAATTGTTGTTTTAATATTGCAAAGGTAGATTTCACATCTATATCTTACACCGTTTGCAGTTTTTGAATATCCTTCAGCAAAGATTGTATGGCATAATTGGCATATGCTGATGCTTTGATCGAAAATTAGGGAAAGATCATGCCCTTTTAATTGCCAACTCAACTCACCTATCTACTGGGACACAATGCGATGTGTCTTTAGATATGATCCTCTTTGTTATGTTATTTTGTTATGTTGTTTTTATTTGTACCGCGCACAGCTGCCCCAGCAAAGGTGCGTCCTGGCGCTTTGAGAAGGTGAACACAACACAGCACTAAAAGCGGACAAAAGGAGACGAGACACAACAGATAAACTAAACAAATAAAAAGGTCTTGATAGCCCGTCTAAACTGAAGGAGCTCATCGATGGCCCGGATTTGTGGAGGAAGAGAATTCCACCAACTCGCTGCCAGGACTCGAAAGGAGCGGCCACCAATTCTGCTCAACTTAAAACGCGGGACCACTGCTAAATTCTGACCTAGCGATCTAAGAGTGCGAGAGGGGACATAGGCGATCAGCAATTTCTCCAAGATTTGTGGGGGAGTACCCTTTAGGATTTTAAATGCAAAGCAGAGAACCTTAAATCTAATCCTCTGCTGCACAGGGAGCCAGTGGAGAGAGCGCAGAGTATTGGACACCGAGCATCGCCTAGGCAGACCTGTCACCAGTCGGGCCGCAGCGTTTTGAACCCGCTGGAGCCACAGAAATTCTGACTGGTTTATCCCCGCCAGTAGGGAGCTGGCATAGTCCAGCCTGGACAGCACTGATGCTTGGACCACCAGCTGTCTTGTGGGTGCATCAAAGAATTTGAGGATGGGTCGAAGTCCTCTGATGATGCCATAGCAAGAAGCCGCCACCTTCTTGGTATGACAGATGAAACTCAGAGAAGGATCAAGCCACACCCCCAAGTTTTTTATCTCTGCCGCTGGGAGGGGAGTCACACCCAACTCCGAAGGCCACCATTTGTCATCCCACAAAGCCACCTGTTTACCACCATAATCTCCGTCTTCTTGGTGTTTAACTGGAGACAGTTGGAATTCATCCAGTTAGCCACTTCCCGCAGACCATCATAGAACCTGGGAGCCTCCAGGTCTGAGTCCCCACTCAGTGTGACCGCCAGCTGCGTGTCATCTGCGTAAGAGACCATGGTCAGGCCCCACTGCTTGACGACCGCCGCCAACGGTCTCACATACAGATTGAAAAGGGTGGGACTCAGTGAAGACCCCTGTGGGACTCCCTGGTCTAACGGGTAGGATGACGACTTACCGGGCGGGATTGCCACCTGGAATGACCTATCCGTAAAGAAGGAACAAAACCAGTGCAAGGCGGAGCCAGAAACGCCCACCTCCTCAAGACGCCGAATCAGAATCCCGTGCGAGACCGTGTCGAAGGCGGCACTAAGATCTAATAACAGTAGTGCTGCCGTCCGTCCGGAATCCAGCACGGAACGCAGATGCTCGACCATCGAGAGAAGGGCCGTCTCCGTGCTGTGACCCGCACGGAACCCGTTCTGGGTAGAGTTGAGAATGTTAAGCCTACCAAGATGGTCTGTAAGAGTGGCATTCACATGGGCCTCCGCTATTTTCGTGGCCCAAGGGAGAAGGGAGATAGGGCGGTAGCTTTCAGGTTTAAGGGGGTTAAGGGTCGCCTTCTTCAGAATTGGCGTGACTACTGCCTGCTTCCATCTAACGGGAACCACTCCAGAAGAGAGAGACAGGTTGATAAAAGACAGCACCGGGGTACGGCAAACCGGTGCCAGGGTCTTGAGTTGGGCCGGTTTCAGCGGGTCTGCGGGAGATCCAGACTTGATTTTGGCGCTGAGAAAGTCAAACACCTCCAGAGATAGGGGCGGTAAGATGGAAAGACATTCCCCCTCACCTAAGGTGCGACCAACCTGCTCTAGCATCAGGGAACCCGTTGGGAAAGTGCGATAGATGGCTTGCACTTTTTCATGGAAAAAAGAGGCCAAACCCTCACAATGTGAGTCCGAGCATATTTCCACTGCAGTTGCTCTCTTCGACATCAAGTCCTTTAATACTTTAAAAATAAGTTTCGATGGATTGGCAGAGTTCTGAAACTGTTGAGCATAAAAGGAAGCGTGAGTTTGACACACTGCCCTATGATAAATCTAGACCTTGGCCAGATAACATATTTTCAGATCTGGGTCGTACGACTTCCTCCATAATCTTTCGGCCTGTCTACAGGCCCTCTCAAGAGATGCCAAGGAAGTGTCATACCAAGGGCTCGGCTCCTTCCGGTGACACTTGGACCAACACATAGGAATCAGAGAATCGAGGGCACCAGATATCCACTCACAGAAAGAGTCGTATCCACAATCGACCTCGGTGAGCGGACCTAAAGGAACCTTCTCGAGCTGATGGTAAAAATCCTCCAGTCTTAATTTGTTCCAGTGTCGTTTAAGAACAAGTCTATCCTGAGATAGAAAAGGAAAGTCAGACAAAGAGCATGCCGTTTTCACCAGCATGTGGTCTGTCCAGACCAACTGGGAGGAACCAAGAACTCTGAGTCCTTCTAAATTTGTGAAGAACGGGTCAAGAATATGACCACCTTCATGTGTGGGGAAAGTAATCATCTGCGAGAGCTGTAAAGCCTCAAGATCCGCCAGAAAGCTCCTAATAGAGGGTAAAGAAGGGCAGTCCAAATGGAGATTAAGATCTCCCACAACATTAAAATTTGCGCATCCTAGTGCCTCTATGCTAATATACTCAGGAAGAGCAGCCCTAAAAACAGAGTCACAGCCCGGAGGCCGGTAAATTAATAGCCCAGAGAAGGTAAACTGGTGACTAAACGCTATTTTAAATAGGGCACCCTCACACCCCAAAAGTTCAGTGGCTTTCCACTCGCAGGGATAACACCGTTTGGTGGCCATCGCAATACCTCCACCTCTAGTCGTCCGATCTAAAGTGAAAATAGCATACTCTGGGGGAAAGGCTAGGTTAATTATCGAGGAGTCAGAGTCCTGGAGCCACGTTTCAGTCAGAAAAAGCACATCCGGCGAACCATCAATAAGAAGGTCGTAAACCTCCTGATGGTGCTTTACCACAGATCTGACGTTTAAGCTCCAGATACTCAGGTCCCGTTGTCCTATCCTCTTTATAACAGGCCCCAAGGAGCGTATAAGAGAGGGGGGTTCCAATGACCAAGCACCACACCTACAATGATATGGGCCACACAGCGGGACTACAGGCGAAAACTCGCAGCGTATACATCGGTCCCGAAGGGCCAGTAGATCGGCTCTACTATAAGTTCTCAAAAGTATAGTCATGATGGCCAGGTCCAGAGTTCTGCAGCGAGCCGCGCTTCCTTAGCGCGGACGGGCGCAGACGGGCAGGACTCTGGCACGACTCCGGCACAGCGAAGGCACGCCCACTGCGCGTAACCGCTGCGCGTTGGAGGGAGCTTAAAATAGGCGTCCCTTCACTCAGCCGGAGCGCTAGACCGCTCGTCAGCAACACCCACCCAGAGTGACCACCACTCCAAGATGGCGCCCAAAGCCAATCCCAGCCCAGAGACCGGACCCGCCAAAACAGCGGTGAAGGAACCGATTAGAGTGCAGGTGAGGGGGTTACAATAAATCCTATTAAAATCAGGGCAAAATACAACTAAGAAAAACACAAATAGTTATAAGGGTAGCTTTAAAAAAGATAGCGCGGTATTGAGGCGCATAGCGCGATGCAAAGCGCAAGTACCTTCTCAGGGCAGTCCACAGGGCAGGTCGCCTTAAATAGGCGTCCCTCCACTCAGCCGGAGCGCTAGACCGCTCGTCAGCAACACCCACCCAGAGTGACCACCACTCCAAGATGGCGCCCAAAGTGACCACCACTCCAAGATGGTACCCAAAGTGACCACCACTCCAAGATGGCGCCCAAAGCCAATCCCACCCCAGAGACCGGACCCGCCAAAACAGCGGTGAAGGAACCGATTAGAGTGCAGGTGAGGGGGTTACAATAAATCCTATTAAAATCAGGGCAAAATACAACTAAGAAAAACACAAATAGTTATAAGGGTAGCTTTAAAAAAGATAGCGCGGTATTGAGGCGCATAGCGCGATGCAAAGCGCAAGTACCTTCTCAGGTACTGATAGTGCTGCATTCAAAGTGTCCACCGTCACTTGTGAAGGGAATTCATGTACATCCCTGCAAAGGGTACCCTTTGGCAAGAAAACAGGGAAATCTATGGCTGTCCACCTGTCACCATTTGTTAGTCACCAGTTTTATTATTTCCCTATGCAAAGGTAAACTTTCTGGCTCTTTTTTCTGATAATGCATAAAGGAATCTTCTTCATCCTTCTGACTAGAAACTTCTAGAAATTCCAAGTTTTGTCTCAAATGCTGGGAGACATCTCTTAATTCGACACCCTGGATATATTTGGGCTCAATCTCCTTTTCTTCTAAAACTTCATCATGGTTAGTGGAGTACATATACAGAGTCTTGGGTGAAGTCAAGCCCTTTCAGGCCTTGAAAGCTGCTGAGACCCACTGCTCCATTAAGCGTTGCATATCCTGCATAGTAGAGATCTATGGGACAGGTTGCCTTTCACCCTGCTCAAGGCTCTCTACTTTCTCCATATAGTCCTTCTTGGTAGCACTTGTTCTGCACTCCATACTGTAACTGCTTAGCAACAGTATAACCTCTTCAAGGTATCACACAGACAACTTACCTGCAGCTTCAGCTGCTAAAGTAGTGCACTACACTTACAGCTCGATAGGCTGCCACCATGTTGGACTCAGGGGGCAGTCCAATGCCAATTATATGCCAATTACTTTTTCTGATCCATTTACTCGATAAAATCGGGTCGGAATTCACTAAACATTTTACTGCTTTGCTGCTATTTATTGCATGGTTACACATGACCTTCCAACAAGTGCCCTGCTACTCAAACATGGTCCACTTTACCAGGACCGCCCTTGAAAAAAAGAACACTCTTAGTTGTTTGCCCTTCAGACTTGCAGAAACAAGATGGCAGGAAGTTGGAACTGTATGGCTTCCTTTTTCAATTGCATGATGGGAGGGAGCAACAACAAGCCATCCAGCATTGACTTTTTTATTTCCTTTGGAATTTCTGTAGGTAAGGAGTGAACTTCCACTATTAAGGACTGTGACTAGGGACGACTCGGGCTTACCACAGGGCCAATTCTTACTTCATGCCACGGTGACAGATACGTTACACGCGACATGGGTAAATATGGTGCAGGAACCTACTACCCACCTAACAATACAGTATTTACATGAATTAGGTATGGGTCGCCAAATCACCAGATCGTTTGCGGAATCCCTCAGAACGCGCACGGCACCGCAGGTACTCTCCCTTCGCGCCCACTGGGATGCAGATCTGCTGATGCCTAGCACAGAGCGGGAGTGGGAGGACCTTCTCAGGAGCCATACGTGTATATCCCCCGCAATGTTAAATTCTGACTCATTCAATATTATATAGTGCATAGAGCCTATCTGACACCAGCCACGACCGCAACTATGCCTAATGTCCAAGATGTGATGCGGTAGGCAGAGACCTCCTGCACAGCTATTCAGTTCTACTGGGAAACAGTCACTAGATACCCAACCCAATGCACAGAATGCGCAATAGACTGGACATGGGAGATGTGCATATTGGGACTATACCAAAGACCTAAAAAATACAAAGTGACGTCCCGTTACATAGACTTGGGACTCACAGTAGCTAAACAACTGCTTACGCGATGCAGGAAGTCACCAGAACCCCCAGCAGTGAAAGCCTGGTTTCAATCACTTATATGTTAGGCACAAGCTGAAAGTATAGCGCTCCGTTGCAAAGACACGATGGGCTTGCGGAAACAACCACTAGCGGCAGAGTGGGATGCGATCCTATCAGACTCGCTTAAGAGAGATGTAGGGTAGAAACTCCCAAAACAAGCGGAGTACAGGAGTCATGGTGACATAAATGATAATTAGCTGGTGGCGTGTGCGCAGCATTGTAGACATGACACACACCCCTTACAATCAACCGAGTTGAAAAATGCACTGATTAAATGATATGGGTACTGACAGGAACAATTACGCAGGGCAAATCACCCAAGAGTTGTGGGCGATGGGGGCTGAATGGAGTCACATAACAGTGATATACGCGATGTCTGATGTGGTGCACTAGTTTAATAATTTAAAACTTTGAGGAAGGGTAAATGTACTGTTATATCAATGTTATGCTGAAAAAATGTTTAAGTTTAAACCACCAAGACATCACAACTATTGCTGACGTAATGGATATGACTCCTGCACTAAATGTTGAGATGCATTATACTGTGAATGTGAGTAGAACAGCTTCAATGAATAAACTGTAATGTGTTGCAGATGTAAGAATTGTTGGGGAAAAATAAAAAAATATAAACTCAATAAAACAAATGTTAAAAAAAAATTAAGGACTGTGACTAGGAAGATGGACGAGGAGGTAATGTGCTGTTACTTCATCTTGTTGTAGTGTTCTTTAAAGATGTATGAGTTCAGCTTGTTCCTAAAAGTGTTCGGGCAATCTTGATGAATATAGGGATGTTGATTGAGATGCTCAGTGCATAGATGGAGAATCAATCAATCAATCAAAGAAATTTATAGAGCGCGCTACCTACCCGTAGGGTCTCGAGGCACTTGGGGGGGGGGGGGGGGGTGCCGCTACTGCTCGAACAGCCAGGTCTTGAGCTTCTTCCTGAAGGAGAGGTGGTCTTGGGTCAGGCGCAGGTCGGCCGGGAGGGAGTTCCAGGTCTTGGCGGCCAGGTAGGAGAAGGACCTTCCTCCAGCAGTGGTTCTGCGGATGCGTGGGACGGTGGCGAGGGCGTGGCTGGCGGATCGGAGGTGGCGTTTGGGAGCGTAGAAGTTGATTCGGCTGTTGAGGTAGCTCGGGCCTTGGTCGTGGAGAGCTTTGTGTGCGTGGGTAAGGAGGCGGAAGGTGATTCTCTTGTTGACCGGGAGCCAGTGCAGGTCTCTTAGATGTCCGGAGATGTGGCTGTGACGTGGGATGTCGAGGATGAGTCTGGCTGAGGCGTTCTGGATGCGCTGGAGTCTCTTCTGGATCTTGGCGGTGGTTCCGGCGTAGAGTGCGTTGCCGTAGTCCAGTCGGCTGGTGACGAGGGCCTGGGTGACGGTCTTCCTGGTCTCTGTGGGGATCCACCAGAAGATCTTCCGAAGCATGCGCAGGATGTTGAAGCACGATGAGGAGACGGCGTTGACTTGCCTGGTCATGGAGAGGGAGGAGTCCAGGATGAAACCCAGGTTGCGTGCGTGGTCTGTCGGTTTGAGTGCGGTGCCCAGGGCGGGGGGCCACCAGGAGTCGTCCCAGGCGGAGGGCGAGGAGCCCAGGATGAGGACCTCCGTCTTATCTGAGTTCAGCTTCAGGCGGCTCGTCGTCATCCACTCGGCTACCTCTCTCATCCCTTCGTGCAGGTTGGCTCTGGCGGCGGCGGGGTCGTCGTTGGTCAGGGAGAGGATCAGCTGGGTGTCGTCGGCGTAGGAGATTATGTTGAGGTTGTGTTGGCGTGCGATGGCCGCGAGAGGGCTCATGTAGACGTTGAAGAGAGTCGGGCTCAGTGAGGATCCCTGAGGGACGCCGCAGATGACTTCGGTGGCCTCTGACTTGTATGGTGGTAGGCGGACTCTTTGTGTTCTTCCGTCGAGAAAGGAGACGATCCATTCCAGCGCCTTCTCCTGGATTCCGACGTTGCTGAGGCGCTGTGCTAGGGTGCGGTGGCAGACCGTGTCGAAAGCCGCGGAGAGGTCTAGGAGGATGAGGGCCGCTGTTTCCCCGTTGTCCATCAGGGCTCGGATGTCGTCAGTGGCGGCGATGAGGGCGGTCTCGGTGCTGTGGTTGGCACGGAATCCGGACTGCGATGGGTCGAGGGATCCATTAGTCTCGAGGAAGGCGGCCAGCTGTTTGTTGACGGTTTTCTCGATGACTTTGGCTGGAAACGGGAGTAGAGAGATGGGGCGGTAATTCTTGAGTTCGGTGGGGTCTGCTGTAGGTTTCTTGAGTAGAGCGCTGAGTTCGGCGTGCTTCCAGCTCTCGGGGAAGGTGGCGGTGTCGAATGAGGTGTTGATGATGTCCCGCAGGTGGGGTGCGATGACAGCGTCGGCTTTGTTGAAGACGTGGTGAGGGCAGGGGTCGGTAGGAGATCCGGAGTGGACGGAGTTCATCGTGTGGACGGTGTCTTCGGTGTTGACCGGGGTCCAGGCGCGGAGGGTGGTGGTGGGTGGGGTGAGAAGGATATTCATGTTCTAGACAAAGAAGGCCTGTTGCCTTCTTTTCTCCTTGGTGCATGTTTTCGTCTCCAATTTGATGGTGTTCTGGTTTCAAGTGTGCCGATAGCCATTAGCGGTGGTGATCTTACCTACCAGATAGGCAAGAGTACTGGTCAATGAATTTCTATCAAGGTTGGGGTGAATGGTCACAATTCTTCAAACTCTTGTTAAGGTGTGCTGTGGAATGTAGGAATCCCTTATATGTGGCCTTGTGGAGGAGACAAGACCATGGAGTAGAATGTTGTCACTATCCAGATGCAAGAGTATGATGACTTAAACAGCAGTTCTAAAGTCGATTTCTGGGAGGAACAGTTTCAACTCCTTTAGAGAGCAAGTATGAGGCAGTCTTTTTTTTTGGTGATGTATTCTTTGAGGGTGAGGTGGGTCTTCAGGGTGAAACTAAGTGGCTAGGCATTGGGTGAGAGGGTTGTTGAGCCCAGTCTGGACTTGTTGTTGCTTCTCATTCTTGACAATTAAACATAATTTTATATAAGTGGAGTTGAGCTTTAAAGTAATGCTGGACATCCAGAGTTGAGTAAGGTACAGGCAGTGTTTGAGGAGTTGGATGTCTGAAGTGGAGGAGATTTTCAAGTAGAGTTCTCTGTCGTCAGTATTTTGGTAAATGCTGTAATTTGTGAGTACATTCAGTGTTCCATGTAGAAGAAGAAGATCACAAGGTACAAAATGGAACCCTGGAGGACTCTGCTGGTGATATAGATCTTCTTGGTTCTGGAAGCTTTCATGCGAATAACCAGGTGTTGACTGGGTAGGATGGAGGAGTGCAAGTGAAGGAAGTTTTCCTAAAATCCATTGAAGACTTCAGGGTGTAGATGAGGGTAGGATGGTGGATCATGTCAAACATGGCTGAGATGTTCAGAAATATCATAAGGAAAGGGTCATCTATCATCTATTTCTGCTGTCAGAGAGGTATTGTCTCGTTTGTAAGATAACGGTCTGTCTCCATGCTGCTGCGTAATATAAAGCCGGATTATCAAGAGGCATTTTAAGAGTTATGGCTTACCAATTATGAAGTGCTTTTGTACGGGGGAGTGATACTCCAACTCCAAACCTCCTCGAGCTGTATCTATCTCAGAGAAGCAAAGGCTGGCAGTCTTCACAAAGTGTTGGTGATGTCTTGTGTCAGACTTCTTAAGGCTGGAGAATGCAACAACGCCCTGACGATGAATAACATTTATCAGCAATCCCTGAACTCACACTGTATGGTGACGGAGGTGGCCCTCCTGGAATATTAAGTATTATGTCCCTTATATTTCACAGCATCCTTGCTAGGCAACCCTGATACAATGTTGTTGCATCCAAGACCCTACTACCAGTATTCAAGATTTTATTTTGCAAAGAACAGCTGCTTCATTTTTTTTTTTTTGTGGAGGGCATTTAGGAATACAGAGCCATACTCTGAAAATTAAGTCATGATGAAAAAACTATTTTGAATACTTAAATAATAATTGGGAATATTGCATTTATTTTTTGGGATTTGATACTGTGATAGGAATAATTCTTATGGCAAGACTATGTTACACATGATATGTGTATATGCTTATGCATAAGGTATTAAAAGTTCTTAGAGCAGGGTGTACGAATAGCTAAAACAGGATTCACAGAATATTAATGCTTATTAATTGCTTTCCCTATAGCACAAAAAGTAAAGTAGGAACTAAGCACATAATTACAAAGTTTAAGATAGTTATCTTACTAATAGGGAGGGGTGTTGATGAACATATATCTAAGACACTTATTTCTAATATACTTTAGTTTGAAGACTAACAAGTTTTATATCAGAACACAGAGAGTTGGTTAGACAGAGTTGCAGTTAGATGAAAGACTGAAACAGCCTGTCAGTATGATATCTTTTATTGCCTTTAGAATCCAAATCAGTGTCAAGCAGAAGTGATGAGCCGGGAAGGAAGAAAAGTCTCAGCTTACTCTCTTATTCCTTTCCTCTTTCGCTGTTTCTACTACTTGCCTTCATATACTTGTTGTACGTGGTCAGTGGTAGAAGTAAGAGATGAAAGGGTGCATCGATCCTGTTGGATCCAGTGTACATAAATAGTGCTTTATGATACAGATTCGGAGTTATGCAGGAGATAGTTGTTGGATTCCTGAACATCTGATAATGCCATATTGGTTGATTTGAAAGTGGGTGAAAAATAAAATGATATGGTGGGAAGAGCAAGAGGTATGTTGTGGTGTACCTTCAGCACTTAACTGTTAAGGCCTCAGCTGTATTATTGTTTTCAATTTTAGGACCCGTATCTGGAGTATGGATTTCTGAAGGCCACTTCTGTCATAGTGTGTTGAGTTCTGGTGATTTCATCTCGAGTGTCAAGTTCTACAGGCCTTTTTATGGTGTGGTATGTCCATTTCTGCTACAGAGGCTGCATGAAATTAGCCTACACTCTACTACCAGTGGTTCAGTTAGTTTCTGAGCAATAGATCTCATTCGGCACAGCTGCCACCTTTTAAATCTAGCCCTAGGATGAATCTTACCTGAGACCCACTTTGTTTAATATCTCTGTGTCACCTCTGGCGGTCATTGTCAAGGCTTGGGGATTTGAGATTGTTACTTATGATGATGATACTGTTAGAATTGAAACGTAAAATTGCCTTATTATTCCATATGCATACTGTATGTATACGCAATTAGTAATTGCAGATATTGTGTTTGTTGACAACTGTGCCACCATTTTAGTTCTCGAAGATGCCATTTTGTAGTATAATCAAAACTGTTACTTGCTCGTTTACAAGAAATGGTGCTTGGTAAGTTTTGTTTCTCCAGTGCTAAATTTTGCTCATTAACGCATGCCTTTTATGTTACATAGAGGCCTTCTCTCACCTGCCTAGAGGGAAGGATAGAAGTAAAAAGAATTCCCTTGATCCAACAATTCCAATATCAGTGTATAATAACTAATAAAATCATTGAATACTATATCCAAAATCTATATTACAAGAGTATTTTATTGAGAAAAATGTTTTCCTTATTATTTCAAACCAAGTAAAATCACATATCATATCACAATGGTCCAAAGGTAAAATTTAAAGCAAAGTTTTTTTTAAAACAACATACAGTACATGTTAATCGGAAAAAAATTAATTAACAACAAATCACAATTATGACCAGCATAATAGAGACAGACACATATATAAGACACAGCTTCTGTTCTTTACGGGTGCACATCACATGAGACTCAAAAGCACAGCTCGTGATACATTGATTAAATCAGTATTTGACTCGTCTGTGTTGGTCCTTGGATTGTGCCTTCAACAGCGTCGACGTGTTTTGATGGCTTTAAATTAATCATACCATCTTTTTCAAGACACAATAATTCTGTCTCCCTCCTATGTCAATCTTATTTCCTTATTCCTCACTTTACGATAAAATCAATGCATACTCGTGGTTTTATTCTGCCGCTTATTGAGCGAAATGATTTGTGGATCCAACGTCCTTATTTTTATGTTTGTAAAATGCTCCACCCCTCATAGGTCTTTTTCCGTTTTTTTTAAAAACTACTTCCCGTATCAAGTTTCTGGGAATTATTTATGAACGTCCCCGCACCGCGAGGCTTTAGTTCCTCTTCTTTTGCCGGGCGGGTCTATGTTTCAACGATGTGTCGTCGGGAATACGGGTGTCAGGTTCAAAGTTGTACAACCTGACACATTGTTGAAACTCACTCACACATCACAAAGAAAACACATCAAATGATCACAGCCACTGGCTCACATCACAATGGCAATAATCAAAACTCGATAAATATAGTACGTGCACTGCTGGAATGTTTGTGTTAATTTTTTTTTCTGTGTATCCAATGTTGTTCCGTGCTCTTGGGTGTCACTTCTCTGAACAAGGAGTGCATATATTAATATCTTTTGGTTGCAAACCCTTAAAGACTAGGGTGTGTCACCTGGGCACTGGTGTCTCGATGTTTGTTCCTTTTTTTCGATTTCAATAAAGTTGCATAGAATTTCAATTGTTTATAGTTTGTTTATTTCATCACGAAATTTCATCATCATTTCAGTGATGCATTGATTTAACAAGTTCCACGATCTTACATATCCCGATGCATTTCGGCTGTGTAGCCTTCGTCAGGGGAATGTCTAAGGACAAAAACAATGTGTATACTAAGCTTAATGACGCCAATACATCTGGTTGTATCAAAGATATAAAAAACATGCGGTGTTACGTGACTATCATGGTTAGTACTGCTGAGCGGGTGATGATTCTTGTGCTCGTTATTCGTGTGGTTATTAAGGTGACTGAAGGAAATCGTTGTGAGCATGAGTATACTAAATAGTTCGTATTTCGGTTAAAGGCGTGCATCTTTGATTTTTTAGAGCTCAATCGACTCATGCATGTAAATAAAAGTGGTGTGGATCCCTTAAATACCACGGTGTGACAAGGGTGAAGGAGGAGGCTGAAAAAGAAAGGAAAAAACAATCCCGTGCAACATTATTACTTACTGTGATGTGGACGGTGTTTAGAACTTCCTAGCGCATTCAGTGTACAAACGTGCTCGATGCTTCCTTGAGCGTGAAGACGTTGTAGCGGACGTGCAATATTAAGCGTTCAAGTGTGTATGAAAATAAAGATAGGACTGGTTGCATGCAATGAATAATGAAAAAAGACTGCGTTAAGTGAGGATGAGTGTGTGAATCTGGTCTAAAATATAGTGAAACGCTGTATAATTTGTTTGAAACACAATCCTGGGAAGGGTACCCCTACACCTTCTGGTAATTTTGCACCCTCTTCTGTCCCTTTCGAGGTACTCCAGATGGAGTACATCGAGATGCAACAAGTTAATAATTTGAAATATGTGTTAGTGGTGATTTGTGCATTTTGCAAATGGATTGAGGCCTATCCAACAAAAGAAAACACAGCCATGGCTACGGCGAAAGCTCTTATTAAAGAGTTCTTCCCACGCTACGGTTTGCCCCGTTTGCTTTGGAGTGACAATGGAAGTCACTTCAATGCAAAAGTGATCCAATTGGTGTGCGAGGGTCTGCACATCAAGCAATAATTTAATGCAGCAAATCATCCTCAGTCAGCAGGTTTGGTTGAGAAGTAGAATGATACTCTCAAGCTAAAATTAGCTAAGATTAAGGGAAGTACTGAGCTACAATGGCCAGATGCATTACCCGTCGCTCTATTGTCCACCAGAATGATTGCTCATTCTAGAATTGGATTATCGCCATATGAAGTGGTCTTTGGCTGTCCCGCAATTGTGTGGGGCGTCCCTAGACTGAAAAAAAAAATCAGAAATTGATTATCCTTTGTTAGTCGATTATTTATATGATTTCACTAAAAGTTTCCGTTCTATTCACAGATATATGAGGCTTTGCCATACAGCCCGGTGATTATATTCTTGTGCAAAACATCCAGAGACGAGACAGCTTGGAGCCTAAGTGGAAGGGACCATGTCTGGTCCTCATCACGACAAGGACGGCAGTGAGAGTGGACGGCCGGAAGCATTGGATCCACACCTCTCACTGCCGGCGAGTACCGCTTCCCCTCCCCTATGATCGATGGGTGAAAGAGGGGATAGGGGTCCACAAAACAGAGAAGGTTCCATGTTTTGTTCCCTTTTCTGACATGACACCCATCTGACTTGGGCACAGACGAAGGACGAGAGCGAGGCTGTTTTGACAGTGACAGTCCCCCCCCCCCCCCAGAAATTAGGGCTGTACAGACTTCTTCTTCATCTGATTCGCAGGAGCCTAAGTCTCGGTCTCCAACACCGCCTGAATTTCAGATCCTTCTCCGTGATGAGACAGTACCTGGAGTAAAAAAGTATAATTTGCATCCTCGACGGAAGGATAGTGAACCAAAAGAGAAATGAGTGTAGCAGGGATGGACTTTGTGGATAAGATTAGTGAAAATGCCCCTTGTTTCTGCTTTTTTCCATTAGATTAGGAATCATGAAGATTGGTGCACTGTCTGAGACGCAGGACAGGATAAGGTGAGGGTATCTTCCAAGGATGGCGAGCGCCCTATCCTGAGAACAGTGAACATTTGTTGATGGGCTGCAACAGCGTGGTTCCACCGTGAAAGTGCTCATGAGCACCACCGTGGATTGAAGAATAGAAGCCTGCCACGGAGGCTTGTAACGGACCCTGATCTTCTCACCGTTTTAATTTTTTCCCTTTTTTGTGTCCTTCATTGGTTCTATTATATGGCGTCTCTTTCTCTGGTGCTTTCATTTGTAATTCTATAGCGAACAAGTATCTTTTTGGTCGTCCCCGTGTAGAAGATGAACAGTTTTTTGTTGCCCTGTGACTGGGGCAGACCAGTTTTGGTTGCTCAGGAAGAAAATGTTTTGTGCCCTAGTCATATTGTTGGTTTTCCTGGTGGGACGGGGGCTGTTCTGGACATTGGAGTGTTTTGGAGTTACCTCATCATGTGTTTTATATCCGACAGTCTCCTCAGATCGTAGTAAAAGAACTATGCATAGCAATGTTTTCTTAGACACACACCGAAAATTCTTTGGGGATAACACAGTTTGTTATCCCACTGATTCTGTGACAAGTTTATGGACTGCTTATCCACCATCATTGGTAAATTATACATATGTTCGCCCTCCCCATTTCGTAGAGGCAAAAGGTGAATTCGGCCTGGGATATCCTGGACCTTGCTTATAGAAAGTCGAGGGGGACAGGGTACATGCCTGAAATGTATTGTGGTGATTTATACCTTGGTAAAAGAAATATCAGCCTGACAGGTTGGCACTACCAGGATCTGTCACTCAAGAGGCAGGTATTTATCCCACATGTTGCCATGTGATTAATAGTACTGATGCTTAGTTGTATCTCAATTGCTCTGGAGAAGTAGTGTACAAAACCGTAATGCGTTTAGGAAGAAAGGATGACCCCAGTATGAAGGGGATGAATACTAGATATACTCCATTAGATTATCAAGGTCCGCTCTATGCAGGGCCAGACTGGCTGTAGCGGGCACCGGGCATTTCCCCTGTGGGTTGCCAGGGTGAGGGCCAGTTTTGGGCCCCTGGGGGCAGTTTTTGTTACAGGGCCGGTTTTGTGGCATAGCTGCAATATCGGCCCCTGTAACAAAATCGTCTGAAACCGGCCCTGGCAAATAGATCGGCCGCACCCCCAAACCCCCAGGGGGCCTGGCCAAGCATTTTGGCAAGACTGGTTATGGTTCCCAGTCCAGCCCTGTCTCTATGCACATCCAGGTTTTTATTTTTTATCAAAGGGTACATATTCTAATATGTACAATGGTACAGAGGAAGTGGCCTTGGGAATGGTTTTGCCTCTTGGGGTACCTTGCAAGTACAGTAAACCAAATATAAGATGGGTAAAAAGAACATTGACCAAGGAATTTTGTGAGGGCATTACCGATTTGGAAGTTAATAATTATAATAATGGTATCACTTTTGGATATATCCTTTCCTCTATCATAACATTTGGTGGCCCCGCCATGGCCAGGGGTGAATGAGCTAGAGAGTATTTTGGGTGTAAGTTGCAAATTTGATCTAATTCTACAGAGGTAGCTTTACAGGACATCACCACTCAGTTGGAAAGTATGCGCAAAATACTCTCTAGCTCATTCACTCCTACTGCCAATGTTTAGTGTCCTTTTCTTCTTTACTTTGGTTATGCAAAAATACATATTCATACCTGACATATTATTGTTTGAATGACTGTATTTCTCTTTTTACTGTTGGAATCATAAAGACCATTACCTGATAGCAAGAATAAAGGTGTCCATATTTAGCATATAATGCTAAAAGGAGGGTCTGTTAGAATTAAAACGTAAAATTGCCTTATTACTCACATTTTACCCAATAATTATGTTAGCATTATATAGCTAAATCAATCTATATGCATACTGTATGTATACGCAATTAGTAATTGCAGATGTTGCGTTTATTAGGTTGACAACTGTGCCACCATTTTAGTTCTCGAAGACGTCATTTTGTGGTATAATCGAAACTGTTACTTGCTCGTTTATGAGAAATGGTGCTTGGTAAGTTTCTTTTCTCCAATGCCAAATCTTGCTCATTAACGCAAGCCGTTGCATAGAGACCTTCTCCCACCTGCCTAGAGGGGAGGATAGGCCAGACGACCTTGGATAGCAGTTAACTTCTACTAGGCTGCAGAATGGAAACCTCTGTTCCGTACCCCCATTGTATTACAACATCTACCAGTGTTTTTCCATAGTAGGCGGGTCTTTATGGACTTCGCAACATACATATGTAACTTTCTGCTTGTTAGAGTCAGTCCCTCGTCAGACATCATAGGAGGCTGGTCAGATTGGACTCCACTGCAGTGTACTTTGTGAATAAACTAGTTTGCTTGTATTCTCTACTGCGTCATCGACTCTTCATTAGTGGAAGGCTAGAGGAGGTCGAGAGTTACCCGGGTGGCCCTAATTGGGTCACTTCCTTCAATACTCAGCTGATTATTTCCATCGATGATAAGCATACTGAGATACAAGGGAACTTAGTATGCTGCCTTTCAAAACTAGCAAGGTGGTTATGTGCACATTGTCTAAAATTTAATGCAGGCAAAGCTGAATTTTTGCTTTTTGGTGGGGCATGCATTGTCTGGAATGACTCTTGGTGGCCCTCATTGTTAGGCCATGCACCCAGGCCAAAAAGGATTGCAGTGAATCTGGGCTTCCTGACTGATGACTCTCTTTCAATGCAGGACCAGGTAAATGCTGTGTGTAGGAGATGTGTTGGACTTTTGCACACTCTTTGCAGACTATTTTGGTGGATCTCGATAGCATGGCTACGGAATATTTTCCAAGCTTTGATAATGAGTAGGGTAGACTTTCGGCTGGGTTCAACCTGGAATGGCATGGGGAGCAAAAAACGATGGATTTACATCTCTGTACTATGGTGAATGTATGACATTGTTCTGCAGTCTGTCCATCAATTGTTGTTTTTGCATTTGTCACCCCGAGTAGGACAGGTATGCCCAGACGTGGGTGCCGTGCTCTTCATGCCACTGGAGTCAAGCTATCCTGGCTGATGAGGGGTGAAACCCTGAAACCGGTCCTAGGATGCTTGTTTCCAGTCCAGGGAGGACCTGGCCTGGCAGTTCGGGCTGGACTGTTCCCATTGGGCGCAGGGTCGAGGCTGATTTGCATATGGCTGGGTTCATACTGGAATGGCATGGGGAGCAAAAAAAGGATGAATTTAGGCCCAATCTCTGTACTGGGGTGAATGTATGACATTGTTCTGCATTCTGTCCATCAATTGTTCTTTTTGCATTTGTATGTTAGTATGGCAGACTATTTGTTTACGTGCCTTCAATCTATTCAAAATTAAATGTAATATATTTATAAAGTGCGACAGCTACCTCAAACAGAGGTGTCCCGGCGCTGTAGCAGACAAGCAGAAGAGAGATGTTGCTAGAGGTCTAGCTCAGGCTGAATAACCAGGTCTTCAGAGCTTTCCTGAACTCCAGTTCAGATTGGATTAGGCGTAGTTTAACCGGAAGAGAATTCCATTGTCTGGACGTAACCCCAGTGAAAATTCTACCCCAAATGCGTGCCTCTGCATATCGAGGTACGCAAAGCAGATTCTGGGAGTTCGATCTTAATGAACATTTTTGTTGGTACAGGCAAATTTGTTTCCTGATGTAGCTGGGACAGTTGCCTCTCAGTGCCCTGAAGGCTACAGTCAGGGCCTTGAATTCTAACAATTTTGCTACAGGTAGCCAATGGAGCTCTTTAATATGCGGAGAGATGTGTTGTCTAAATGGTACTCTTCTAATTAATCTCGCAGCCGCATTTTGCACCATCTGCAATTTCTAGATCAGATAGGCAGGCAGGCCCAGGTAGATGCTATTTCCATAATCCCGCATCGATGTTACTGAGGCATGTACCATGATTCTGCTGCAGTTCTCCGGTAATAAATGTAACATTTTCTCAAGTTTCTCAGTATACTGAAGCATGAGGATGCAATATGACGTACTTGGGTTGTTTACGTCAGATCATTTTCCCATTTAACGCCCAGGTTTTTTGCCGTGGTTGAAGGACTGGGATGGAGTCCCATTTCATCCAGCCACCACCACAGCTTTAACTTGATATTATTCATCTAGCAGGAGATGTCTTACAGACATCCCCTGAAACTGGAGAAGGAGTCCGTTGAGTGGTCCTTAAAGGAGAATACCAACTGGGTGTCATCTGCATAGGAAATTGCTTTTATATCCCATTTGGCAATAAGCGAAAAGAGGGGGAGCCAAATATATATTAAAGAGTAAAGAGCTTAAGGCCGATCCCTGTGGCACCCCACACAGTAGTGGTTTTGCTTCTGACTTAAATGGTTGGAGAGTGACCTTTTGTATATGGTCACTGAGATTAGACTGCAGCCAGGGGAGAGCCGCTCCCCCCAATCCTGCACGTTTAAGCCGGGCTAGTAGGATTTGGTGATCCACCGTATCGAAAGCTGCAGACAAGTGCAAGAGCACCAGCATAGCTGAAGCATCTGTGTCTGCAGTCATTCTTATAGACTCTGCCACCTCCAGCAGAGCTGTCTCTGTGCTGAAACCGGTCTGAAATCCGGACTGCATCTATGTAAAATGCCATGCCTCTCAATTAAATTGGACAGTTGACGTTGAACCAATTTTTCCAGCATCTTAGCCGGTGCTGGATGTAGTGAGATCGGGCAGTAGTTGTTGAGCTCTCCCGCATCAACATTGGGCTTTTTCATGAGAGGCAGTAGCATAGCAGGCTTCCAAGAATCCGGGAAGATGCCTGTGGCGAGTGAGGTATTCTGTAAGTGGTTCAGGGTAGGATTGATCAGGTGGGCCAGTGATCGCCACAGTTTTGGGGGGCAAGGATCTTCTGGGGACCCTGATTTAAATTTCAGGATCTCTACCAAAGATTCCTGCTGTGAGATGAGGGGAAATTCTGAGAAGGAGGTCTCCCCATCGTGGGTTTCCACATCTTCTGTTTCAATTTTTTCCATTCTAGTTGTGAAGGTGTCATAGACCTTCTGAATTTTTTTCTCAAAGAAGTCTGATATTTTTGCACACAGTGAAGGTGACAGAGATATCTTGCTCTCAAGTGCGATCGGTCTAGTGAAGGAGCTAACTTGCTTGAAGATTTATTTGCTGGAGTTCTCCGCGGTATTAATTCGTTTTTACAAAATAGTCTCTTCTAGCAACCCTCATATATTTGTGAAGTTTTTTTAGATCTTCCTTGTAGATCAATTTGGCTGATGGACAATATTCTTTCCTCCAAAGGCGTTCTTTTTGTTTGCATTTACTTTTTTCCACTCTGAGTTTCTCAGAGAACCAGGGGGCCTGTTTCTGAAGGGAGTCTTGTGTCCAGGAGATGTTTATATCGTTCTTACAAGGGGCGGTATGGCTGGCGTGACAGCAGTCCGGACTCGGACGGGCGCAGATGGGCTTGCCTCTGGCATGCATTCGGCGCGCCAGCGGCGTGTCCGCGCACACATGTAACTTTAATTTGTGTGCTCTAACTGGAAATAAGGCAAGCCTAGGGGGAGGAGCCGTGTCCCTCCGCACAAACTGCCGGAATAGCCGCTTCGGACCGGGGACCGGTGGAAAGTGCAATGTGCCAAGGTAACTTATAACAATTCTAGAAAACTCAGTAATATTTGTTAAATGACAGGTAACTTTAATTGGCTGTTACTAATGCTCTAAAAGAATCTAAAAAAGTAGTCAGTGACTAGCGACGTAATAAACAATTTGAAAAGCCCCTCTGCACACTACTTGCAATCTGCTGCGCGTCCGTGCACACATGTAACTTAAGTAGTGTGCTCTAACCAGAAATGATATACAAAACAAGCGTGCCCAAGTAAAGTCAGCCAGGGACCTTGGGTGATTGGCTATTTCTAAAGACAGTGGTCCCTAGGCAAAAGTCAGTGAGAACAAGGATTGAATATAGACCCAGTAAGTGCTATATTTTGAAAGCTGTCCAGCCGGACAGTTATTTAATGTTTAATAAGTTACTCATACAAGAATTACACAAAGAAAAATGTAAGTGGGACACAAGCCTGCATCCAACTTTAACAAGGAAGACGTACAATAAGAAACAGAAAAAGACTCAGGCAAAATGAATTGTTTGTAAGAGAAACGTTATTGATATAGCAAACAAATCATAAAAGAGACACCTTTACTCAAAAATAGTGAATTACAAGAGTGTATAAGGTGTGCAACAAGTCGACGGCGTTTCGATCCATAAAGAACAAACTAGGATCATCATCAGGACATTAGAAATGACATGCCTGTATACATATGCCTGTCATAACTAGAACCATAGAAATAATGGTAAAAAACATAGGAAAGACAAAAAGAGATAGCCCTCCAGGAGATCGACACATACACAAACGAAATAAACAGAAAATTGGCAAACACTGACCACTATTGTAAATTACCCACCAACCCAACCAGAAAACTCCAGAAACTGATCCTACAAGTTACCAATGAAGGTCTAGAGCAAGGTTTCTTGAGTAAACACGAACATCAGTTTCTCAATACCAAATTTCCCCGGACAACTGTAATCTATACCTTGCACATTAAATAACTGTTTGGCTGGACAGCTTTCAAAATATAGCACTGACCGGGTCTATATTCAATCCTTGTTCTCATTGACTGAAATCGGTTTGTTAGGAAGGAGCTAATCCACTTAAGGGCTGATCCTTGGATTCCCGCATCCTTGACGCGGTCGACCAGGATATTATGGTCGACTGTGTCAAAAGCAGCGGAGAGATCTAGCAGCACCAGGGCTTTTGGTGACCCTCTGTCAGCCTTCTCTCGCAAGGTATCCAAGACTGACAGTATCACTGACTCTGTGGAGTGAGCTGGGCGGAACCCTGCTTGATGTGAGTCCAGGTAATCTGACTGCTCCAAAAAGGCAGATAGGTTTTTGGCTACATGGGCTTCGAGTAGTTTAGCCAGGTAGGGAAGCAGTGAGATAGGTCGGTAGTTGGCTAGAGTTCCGGGAACAGCTCCTGGCTTTTTCAAGGCGTCAGGTACATAACCCTGGGATAATGATTCGTTTAAAAGGGTCATGGCTGGGTTCGGGCAGGCAGTAAAGGCTTCCCTTAAGATCCAAGGGGGACAGCAGTCCCTGGGAGAGCCAGATTTTACTTTGGTCAATAGGTCTGTGAATACTTTTTGGCTTATCACTGGGATTTGTTCTAGCCTGTGTGAGTTTTTTGGTTTAATTGGACATGTAGGACTTGAGCATATGGGGATACTTGCTTTAATAGCTTTGATTTTCTCAATGAAGAAGTTGTTCAAGGAGTTGCATAAAGATTGCGAAGGTGTGGATTTTAATGTTACTCTGTCAGGGTTGGATAATTCATTAATTATTGAAAAGATGTCTTTTGATCGGTTTGTAGAGGTGATGATTGTAGACGAGAAATATTCGGCCTTTGTGGCCAATATATTTTTTTTATAAGTTCTAAGGGCTGCTAGATAGGTGCTTTTGTCATCCGGTGAGTATTTACTTCTCCACTTCCTTTCAGCTTGACGCAGAGCAAGTTTTAGTTTCTTTAAGTCAGAGGAAAACCATCTCTGGGCTTCGTGTCGACGTGCTCGTTGTACTTTCCTAATTGGGGCATGTTTATTACTGGCTGAGAAAAGCCAGTCCGATAGGTTTTTCTCACTCTGATCGATAGAGGATTGGATGGCAGGGATAGTGTTGGTCAGTATTTCTAAGAATTGACATTTGTCAATGGTGTTCCAGCTCCTAAATGATCCAGGATCAGGTAAAGATATTTGGGGTTTGGTAAGATTGTGTATAGAAAATTTGATGAGATGGTGGTCGGACCACATACAGGGAGTCACATCTGGATTATTCATAATCAGGTTGGTAGACCAGACCTGGTCTAATGTATGCCCTTTGATGTGCATGGCGGTGGTGATGTGCTGACTGAGGTTGAGCCCCTTAAGAAAGTCTGTTAATTCTGCTGAGTGAGGTCCACCTGCTGGTTCATTGACCCAGTAATTGAAATCACCAATCAGTGGTATTTTCGCGTGATTTGTTATGAGATGTGTCATCTGTTCACTCAGAGACTGTGGGAACTGTGACATGCTCTGTGGCAGTCTGTAAAGTATAACACAGACCAAAGGGGCAGAGTCGGATTCAAGTTTAATCACTAGGTTGTCTACTTGTGGTAAGTCGAGGGGAGTAAGTGTTGAAAATGTAAAACCTTGGTGGACTATAGCTGCCACACCCCCCCCTGTTTTTCCCTGAGGGCGGTTAGCTTGGAGGATGTAGAAGTCGCTGGGTAATGCTGCTAGGATGTCAGGGGAGGAATCCTGTGTTAGCCAGGTTTCTGTTAACAGTAGGATATCTGGTTTCTTGGTCACCAACAGATTGTGTGTATCTAGTTGGTGTTTGACCATGGAGCGGGTGTTCAGATAGATAACCATTAGGGGCTTTACCTTGTTTATAGCCTGGAGTTTAGTGCATTTGCTCGGGTGTGTACGATGATAAAGTTCGGGGAAGGAGGATCTTTTTTCCATTATCCCGTTCCTGGCTATGCTAGCAAGGGTGAGACAGTTGACTGCTAGTTCGTGTGAGTGGAGCGATTTTAGTTCGGTCATGGAGTAGGTTGTAATTTGGGCATAACAGCTTGCCCCTTGCTCCGGTCGGCCGTGGACGGGCGCAGACGGGCTTGCCTTTGGCGTGCATTCTGCGTGCTGCCGGCGAGCCTGCTGCGCTCCCGCGCTGTTACTGGCATTTGTAGCCGTTGTCAGCCTTAGCCCCTTCCCCTCTTCTCTGATTGGAGCTCTGTTGGCGATTATACCAGGAAGTAAGTCGAGCCGGTGTGACGGCGGGTTTTAGCGCGGTGAGTTTCCAATTTTAAAAAACAGTGCATCAGATCAATTTGTGACATAAATTCAATAGTAGTTTTTAAAAAAATAAAGCGGCAGTAGCGGTTACCACAGGCAGTGGCACTTTTTCAGAGTGATCGCTCCCGCGCTGCTACCGGCATTTGTAGCCACTGTCAGCCTTAGCCCCTCCCCCTCTTCTCTGATTGGTGCTCGGGTGGCGATTATACCAGGAAGTGAGTCGAGCCGGTGTGACGGCAGGTTTTAGCACGGTGAGTTTCCAATTTTAAAAAACAGTGCATCAGATCAATTTGTGACATAAATTCAATAGCAGTAGCGGTTACCACAGCATACATAGTAGGCAAATTAAGAAATCTAGGTCCACATGTACTAACATAAGTGTTTGTGATTACCAAATAGCTAATTTTTGTAATTTGTTATTTGGTAATGTCAAACACTAATGTACTAAAAAAAGTGTGTTCTTCACTTTTTGCGATTCCTTGTGGGTCGCAAATAGACCTACCTCATAAATATTAATGAGGTAGGTCTCAGCTTGCAACCCATTGGGAATTACAAAAATCACAGGGATAGTGGCCTGCTGGGGTCAGCAGATCGCCATGTCTGTGATTGCTTTTAAAGAAAGTAATATTATTTTTTAAATGCAGCCTGTTTTCCTTAAAGAAAAATGAGATATGTTTCAAGCAAAAAAAATTAAAAGTTTTATTTCCATTTTTTATGTGTAGGCTCTGGTCCGTTCAACCATTCTCAAAGGTGAGGGAGAACCTTGGGTACCCCTTCCCATTTGCGACTGGTTACCGCCAACTTGAAGTTGGTGAAAAAATGTGAATGTTTTAAGACTATTTTGGTCGCAAAACATTCATACATACCAATGCGATTCGATATTTGGAAGTGGCCCCCTAAGCACGCCACTTCCAAATATGGAATCACAAATACAAATCGTAATTCGGTAACGTGTTACTGAATGACCATTTTATGTTCTGTACATTTGTAAAAGCATTTTTGCGGTCAGAAATGGCACAATCAGCTGTTTCCAAACTCAAAAATGCATCGCGCATGCATCCCCCAGAATTAATTTCTTGGCAGCTACACACTGAATAACTTTCCTCTTAAATTAAATTTGACTTCAGATTTGTTCATCTTTCGGAGGATGTTGAAGACTTGGCTGTTTCCGCTTTAATGACTTTTGTGACAGACGTAGTTGGGTGAATATGAGGTCTAGTGCCGGGATATCCGTTAGGGGATGATTGTGCCCTTTATAAATACTCGAAGTAATAATAATTTCGGATGGCCTCTTCCGAATGGTTGGACGCAATGTAATTTCTCTATATAAGACTTCAGTTGCCCTAGGAATGGGTGATGCTCAATGGTAGTGTTAAACCTGCTAGCCTTAGGATAGCCTTTTCCAAACCTTTTGCCTTCTCTCCTCCTCTTCTGCTGAATTCGATTTTGTTGGCCTTAGGACTCTGCTCACTTTACCAATGCTAACCAATGCTAAAGTTTTTGTGCTTCATGCTTGGAACATGGGTAAATTGACTTACACCCAATTGGCACATTTCATTTACATGTATGTCCCTAGTAAAGGTACCAGAGGTACCTGGGACCTGTAAATTGAATGCTACTAGTGGACTTGCAAATCTGATTTTACCACTCACTTAAGTAGCCTTTTAAAATGTGGTTCAGGCCTGCCATTGCAAATTAAACCTTCTGGCAGGCCTAAACCTTCCTTTTTAATACATATAAAACACCCTAAGGGTAGGTCCTAAACAGCCCATTGGTCAGGGTGCGTTGTAGATGTACTTTTGAATTTTAAATGTCTTGGTAGTGAAAATGTACTTTATTTCTCTTCATTTTTTTTTGAAAATTCTTTTTTATTGGCATTTCTATAAACATTACATACAGAGGCACATTTGGAGTTACTATTGATGCTGAACTACACAAGGCAGGAACGCCCAGCCGCATCCCGGGCAGACCCCCGAGCTCGGGGACCCGCGGGGATGCGCGTCCACTTTATTTCTCTTAATGTGTAATAACTTTTAATTGAGAGCAGGTAAGAAAATCGTTTGGTGTCTGAGAAATTGTAATTTAAAACCCTCTTGCATTTTAAAGTCAGATTTTAAGTAACAATTTAGAAAATGGCGCTTTTAGAAAGTTGCCATTTTCTTGTCCGAACTATTTTCATTTTATATATATTAAAAAGGAAGGTTTAGGCCTGGCAGAAGGTTTATTTTTGCCCGGTCGAAATAGCAATTTAAAACTGCACACACAGGCTGCAATGGCATGTTTGAAAGGCTACTTAAGTGGGAGGCACAATCAGTGCTGCAGGCCCATTAATAGCATCTAATTTACAGGCTCAGGGTACATGTAGCACCACTTTACTAGGGACTTGAACGTAAATTAAATGTGTCAGTTGGGTGTAAGCCAATTTTACCATGTTTAAAGTAGAAAGCATAAGCATTGTAGTACTGTTTAGAAGTAGTTATGTGTGCGAGAGTCCTAAAAGCCAACAAAAACTGGTTAACAGGAGGATGAAAGCAAAATGTTTAGGAATGACGCTACAGAGAGGACTAAGTTCAACAAAGCAGGACTAAAGCTCTAAATGCATTAGGTTTGCTAAAAAGAACGTATTAATGTAGCTTTACGTCCATTTGGACATGAAGTATTTTATTTAACTGAACACACATAGACTGGGCAAACATGCATTTCTATATTGTTCAGCTTGTATGGTAACATCTCTGCCTTAAGAAAAATGTGAACTTTAAGTTCTGCCCAGGGGATGTGGCATATTTTTTGCATCACACGTTTTTAGTACATGTCTATGTATGACCATAACACACTTATGTCTTGTACTTGTTATTTTTGTATGGAAATTGTGACTGATTTTTTGTGCATTCATGTACACAACAGATATAGCACTATCGTCTTTAAAACTAATGTCCTATGATGTGTGAAAGTGTATTTTCTTGACCTTTGTTAACTAGGCCTCAATTTGGCCCAAGCAGCCATCTTGTACAAAATGGATGTATTCCCTTTGTTTCCCCTGCACATTTCACTGTTCGTTATTTCTGAAGTACACAGTCAAGCAGTCATGTTTATTTATTTCCATTGAATTTCTTTTCGCAGTTCTCGCTTAAGTTTTCCTGAGCTTGGTCACAACACTGTAACGTATTCCACGGTCCGTCCACCAGGTCACTATACCCTATTCATTCATAATAGCTTACTTTGTTCTACCAATTGCGGATGACATGAGCATAGCTTGGACAGAATCAATATTCATATACTGGGATAGTGCTTAAGTACTAAGGCAATATGTCGCTTAATAAAAGGAAATATGTCCCTTAATAAAACTGTGTTCTGATTTGCTGAGAATGTAACACTTTTGACCATACCACAACAGATCTGCAGTTTTAGGGATTTAAAATGCGAAAATTCCATATTAAACCTTCGATCTTGGGGATGAGTTGGAGAGTTTTCCTGAATGATTCTAGGGTTGCTGTCCATTTCTTTTAATTTTTCTGCCCACTTGGGAATAATTCTGATTTTGCACTTCTCTGCAGTGATCTGTTTGCTGAAGAGCCTTCATGGCAATTATTCTGCTCCGCATCTTTTAATTAATTGACTCAATTTCTATTGTTATGATGTATTGGGAGGTGCTATACCTCAGAGACACACTGCCTCATGAATTTGAGGTTTAATATTATCTCTCATTCATCAAACTGTGGGCATTCTGTTGAGGTAACATTTCGACCCGTCAACATTTTGAGGTTCTCCCTCACCACACTTGTTTCCATAGTCTTGCAATTTGGTAGCAAGGTTTTCTTGTTTTAAACCTCTTTTTATTCATTTACATAGTTTCATTACAAACTTCCACACACATTTGAACATGTTTTAGTCAGTCATTACATTGCAATATGGAATACAATCTTGAACAATAGCACTTATATTCACTGCTAGCAGAGTTCCAATTCAATCGTCATCTTTACCACAAATACATAGGAGTGTCCTTATTTTGGGGGTTTGTCACTTTATGTCCCCAATCCGCTCAGCACTTGCATTATATCCCATCTGGGCAATGCTGTACTCCATAAAAGAACCCCTCTCCCCCTTAGCTTTCTCTTGGTTTCATTTATGTGGTTCTGTCAATGTCATCGGGGTCTCCCTGAAACTCAGCTAGGTAGTTATGCAGCGGGTCCCATATGTCACGGGGTCTAGGCGCAGCTGGTATTAGTTCCGCCTATGTGAGCAGTTGATTCTGGCAATATGTTACATCCTGCAACCATTCCTTAAACTTTGGCGCTCTTCCCCTCCCCCTCCCCCTCTGCATGCTATTCTGTTTTTAGCCATTAGTAATCCTAATGATGCATATTTTCTGACTGAGGTCTCTATTTCTGCTGTGTATCCCAGTGGAGTTGTCAATGGAGTGCCCGGGATGGGGGTCCCTGTCATTTGCTCTAAGAGCTCCAGAACCTGCTTCCAATAGATCCTAACAGGCCTGCCTTCCCAGGCCAAATGTGTGTAAAAAGTCTGCTCCTTCTCTGCTGCATCTGGCGCAACGATCATTGTCTTGAAGGTTAAAGTGGTGGAGCTTAGCTGGAGTATAATATAGACGGTACAGATATTTAAAATGTATAATCCTTAGCCTTCTACTGGCTGAAATCTTCTCGGTTTGGTGACAGCAATAGACCCATTGATCATCAGTGACAGGGGCTCCCAGTGGATTCGAGAGCTCTGCTTTAGGCCAGGGCTCTGTGCCCGAGTAGCACGATAAAGCCTGGAGGTGCAGAGGTTTGTAACAGGTTGTGCAGGTGAACCAATGTGGCGGGCTCATCCGGGAACTCAGGAGTGGCCTGCTCGACATCCTGCCTTAAACGCACATACAGAAACAGTTCCATTGGGGTAGGCTGGCGATCTCGAGAAAAACATTCCCTAGTACAGAATTTCCCATTTCGTATACATCTTGCCATTTCTATCTCTCAGTCTATCGAAGCATCTGGCGGCAGCCCGCTTCATGCGCCACTGGGAGCCCCAAGTTGGTAGCAATGTTAACATGTCTTCTGTGCAGCACTCCATATAATCTTTAAAGCAGTTAAAAGCGATTTAAGATTGCTCAATTTGTTCTTTTGCTGTCAAGTTACGAACGACCATGGAGGGGTAATGAGTACACTTATGTTTATCCGCATATAAGCAATTGTTCAAAATGTGCACAGTACAATTTCTATGTTATAGACTAGAGGCCAGCAAAATAAAAAGAGAGTAAAGAAAGACTGCTCAATTATTTTTCTGTGCTTTTTACAGAGATAACTATGCAACCTGCAGGTTACACTTTCTGATTCTTGGAATTATTTCAGTCCCAATGAGTCTGCTTGACATATCTTTAAATGCACGAGGAGTTAATCATGTCTTTGCATGTTGAGATAATAAATGCGATGCAGATGAGTGGGAAACTGTCAGCTTTGGTTTGTAATTTTACATAACACATTCTTTCTCTCTCGCCCGTGGCCAGCCCCAAACACACATGGCGACAGCATGCATCGTTCAATCTTTGATTACCTGCTGCTCAGACTCAAGGATATTTACTCAGGAATATTTACAGTCTGTCGGGCTTGTTGACTCTTCTGGTTTTTGCAATCCGCGCCTTTAAAACGCTGCGTTCATCACTGCGTGGCCCCTTTAGGTGTTTGGCCTCCCATGGCTTGAGTCCCCTGGACCTTTGTTGTGGGCTAACTATCCCTTGCGCAGTAACTATTTTCAACCTGCTGTCGAGGTCATTATTTCGAACCCGGTCCCACCCACCTTGTTTATCTGCTGAGGATACACCAATTCTTTGTCGTGTGGCAAGAGCTCCTCTCTGTGACACTGTTAATACTCATTAATTTCAAACCATGCAGCTGCTCATAGCTCCATAGGAACAAAGCTAGGGTTCTCAAATTTTTACACCACAAATACTCTCCACCACAATAGATATGTTATGCCGTCCTCATTAATCGGATGTATCCTCTATTTACTGTATTCCCCAAGTTCAAATAAATCTCACCACATAAACGAAAACAAAACATATGGCCTATGGTACCGCCCAGCTCCACCTACATGGAATGAGATCCACTGCACAGGGCGTGGCTTAATGTCCTGCTTTTCAGGACCCACAGAGGTGCAAACCTGCGGTGTTCCAACAGGGGTGAGGCTGATGGTCCAGAGTGTGGCAGTGCAGAGCTTCCTTGGGGGTACAGAGTCCTTTACTCCACATTATAAAAAAGTTCCCCCCCTCCTGTGGTTTGCCAGCACAGGAAGTGGGCTCCACGTGTCTTCTAATTCCTCAAGGAGGGAAGGGGATGCATTCTGTGAGTGCTCTTGACTGCTGCATGGCGTTTTGGAATTTAAGTTGGGGCTAAAATCAAAGACAGCAGAACAAATCATATTTAGGGATGCATCTAGCCTACTCTGCCTTTCAAACATTCAATTTAAAGTGTGCCTATAAGTATACACTACACTGGAAGTAACAGTGCAATCTTCTCTCACACATACTGAACAGACACAACAGTCAAAAGGAATGCAAACTTCCCTAACACACATAAAACATGCGCAGCACAGAAAAAGGGAGTACCAGCCTAGCCTCAGACACCCAACAGGCACCGCAGACGTATTTGCAGTGTGAACATTTGTTGTGGGGAAACTGCAATAAAAAACAGACAAGACTCCTTCTGGCAAGGCAAACGCAGGTTTACTGTCACGGCAGGGAGAGTAGCTATCCTCACACCGGTAAACAGCTGGTCTCTCATGGCTGCTTGCAGGCAGCCACTTAAATAGTTATATAAACAATGTATCTTACAAAACAGTAAAAAACAAGTTACTCAATAATCACATTTTTGTTCCAAAAACATCACATCACCCGTGCCCTCAAACTCCTGACCATTTCTCTACACATTCTTTATTGCAATTATAACAATGCTTAATAAACCATTTATTTGCTTCTTTGGTACGCAAGTGTGTGCTTTATTGTTCTGTTCCCAAGACGTCTTATCAGATTCTGTGTACTGCTGGCTAACTCTACTTCTTGCCCATATTCTTCAAGTTATGTTTTAAATCACTGAGGAAACAGAATACGTGCATGTGTGCTGTGACCATTAATTCCTTTAGATTTGCAAACATGGGTTTTCCTTTCATTAAGACGTTGTTGATCATTTTTTTCTTAGTGAACTCTTCACATGTCTTGCATTATTGTGAAACTTTGTTCTGCACAGTTCGTTTACCGCATATTATAACTCTGTGACGCTCACTACTGATGTCAGCAGTAGCGCAAGTTCCTAACAGTCAGTTTCCTCTCTATCATTATCCTCTCTTGTTGATATTTCAACTACTGGCACTAATCCTGGGTCTGCGCTTGGTATTAGATGATATGTATTGCCCTGAGCATCTACTACTCGTGTAGGTGTCCTAATTGGAAACATCCCTCCCGCTTTTGTACAGATCCTTCTACAGCATGCTAAAATTAATTGAATACCACAACATATCAACAACAGTGTCCCAAGGGCTGGCAATAAAGCCTTTAACAGTTCTGACATCCAGGTTAGTAGTAAAGGAAACCATCTATCAAACCAGTATCTGGGGCACCTCCTTCATCTACCATGTTCCTCTGTAGATTATGCAAAGTTTGTATAGCGTCTGACAAAGTTCCATTGTCCGCATTGTTTGCTGGGACATAAGTACATCAAGCAGTTCCTATCTTTACACATACCCCTCCTCCCATGGCTTTCATGAGGTCAAGTACATAACAATGCTGCATAATCATCGTTTGCATGGCATGCAGCTCATGCTTTATGGCATTAAATCCATCTTTCTTGGTATTAAACATTTTCAGAAGTTCTCATCTAGTTGTTTGTTACCATCGAGCAGTTGCCTTCGCCTGAACAAGCGACTGAATACTTCCAAAGAATAACTAAGCGTCATTAAACAACCGGTTCTCTTGTGGAACATCATTCCATGTGGTAGTGGCGTAATATTCTGCAGCTTTTCTCTTTCAATGATGATGTAACAAAGTTGTTGGATGGCTCATGGGCGTTCATGTAAGATTGAAAAATTCACTCCTGGAATTACCAATACAGGGACATGCAAAGTCATTAGTGGTCAGAGCCCTCTCCAGTTCGGCGGTAACTGAGTGTACAGTAGTTTTAGACACTGCCAATAATAGTCCATGAGACTGGAGGTGCATGTCGGCATTATCTATTGTAGTACTGCAGTTGATATTCTGTTCTACATTAATGGTGCAGATTCCTCTGAAACATAAAGAAACATATGCTAACCTCATGATTGTCTGAGGACTTACTGTACTATCCATCCAAGTGTAACGCACAACATTATCTTCCCATATACGTGTACACTTTCTTACTACATGAACACAATCAGTGGGTGGACGTGCTACTCCTCAATACCCTAAACCTAAGACCATTTGTATCCATTCTGCAGTGCTAGGACAACCTGTTTTCTTCATTTGTGCTATCTCATCATTAATGCAAAAGTAACAAATGATGGACGGAATGCTGAACAATGCAAGCAATCGCCCTCATTCACAAAGATCTGTATTTAATCCATCATTCTTTTGCTCACCCCTCCACACTAGTTTGGACCCAGCCATATGCAAATCAGTTGTGACTCTGATCCTCATGGGAACAGTCCAGCCTGAACTGCCAAGCCAGGTCCTCCCTGGACCAGTAACAAGCATCCTGTGACTGATTTCGGGCATCACCCCTCATCTGCCAGGCTAGTTTGAATCCAGTGGCGTAGTGAGCCTGTCTATAAGATTTGATAAAACTTCTGCTAAAGATTCATATTTTGTAGCATTAACTAAATTGTACCGCCCTAACATGTGTTGGCTGCATTCGGGCCTTAATCCTACACAGGTAGAGATGTAAAAGACATAAAGCTGTGCTTAAGAGTACTTCCTTAGCTGAGTGTAACCAATCTGATCCTGTGGCGTGAGGAATTAAAGAGCCAATGAAGCATGCCTCATTAGTGCTTTCTGATCCTATGTCTGACATATGTTGATACCACATAATATCTAACAATCTATTATAAATACTATCGGACACATTATCATGAGTAGACAGTTCTCTTCGCAGGTGGTCGATATAACTAGTAGAGCTAGAATATATATTACTATAGAGAAGCAATAGACGAAGTGATAGTGTCAAAAGACAAAAAAGGAAAAGAAAACAAAAATACATAACTTTCAGTTTGCTGGATCAAAAAATTGTTCAAAAGGCAGAGGTGGGGGAGTGATATTTTTATGGTCACAATCTTCTTCCCCCTCTCGTTCCATTTACATCACTGGCGGGACTGGGTATGATGTAGGATTCATCGGAACATCTGTTAGATGTATCCATGGCTTCCTGACATCTACCTTGAGGGCTGTGGGGGTAAACCATGTCACTTCGATACACAATTGGGAGGTCAACTTCAGCGGTAGTGTGCTTCTCCTTTTCTTTGGTTACCTGTTTAGAAATTAACTTTGCAGCTTTTGTTTGTTTAGAAAGATAGACATGCACTTCATCATTCAGAGTTTCAGCTGTACTTTCTCCCTGTACCTTACTTCTAGTGGCAGGTATTGGTGTATTCATAAGTCTCCCTGTCACTATCTGATAGGGTGTCAGGTGATGATCCGGATTAGGTGTGTTCCTAAGGGAGAATAGTGCTAATGGCAGGCAATACAACCATTTGTTATGCAAAGTTGTGCATAACTTGCTGATCTTATTCTTTAGCAGGCCATTAAGGCACTCAACAATACAGTTGCTCTGGAGATGATAAACAGAAGATGGTTTATGCTTTATCCCTAACTTTTGGACCGTTATCTGACATTATCCCTTCTGGAATTCCCCAGCAGGGGATCACCTCATGTATCAAAAATGTAGCAGCTGACTTGGCATCACGATAGATGCTCAGTCCTGCTTCAACCCAACAAGAAAAAGGACAAACAAATACTATGAGGTACCGATAGTTGTTTCACCTGTCTATCTCAAAGTCAAGATGAAGAGCTTTAAAAAGGACCTTGCGGTCATGGTATGGTAGAATTTATCAATGTGGGATTTGGAGAGGATTGTTGACAAATAGTACAACTATGAAGGTAGATGGTAAGCATACCATGCAAATTGGGAACACATCAATCTTGCTGTATTTACATAGACAAATGATCTCTCGAAATATGGGCTGAATGCAGTTGATCAAGAGCTATCATAAGTAAAGCCTGAGGCATCACTGGTTTATCTGTAGACATTTGTCTATAGACTAAATCGTCCCCTAACTGGGAGCACCCTCTATCTCCCATAGCTGTTTCTCATGCCGTGGAGCAGCTCCTTGTAACCCACAAAAATATAAACACGCTGTCTCAGCATAATGAGGTATAACAATATCTGTGGTAGCATAAGATTCAGACTCAGATGGCGAGGCAGTCTGGCCCACTAAAACAGGTACATGTTGTTAATGTGTTGGCACAGACGGGGTGTGCGCCTAACTGCGTCTTTAGCTGCCCAATCTGCTAATGCATTTCCCAATGATACAAAATCCTGTCCATGTGTATGTGCAGCACATTTCACAACTGCCACTGCTTGTGGTAAAGTAAGTGCTTCTATTAAAGCCTTTAAAAGATTCCTGTACATAACAGGACTCTCATCTGACTTAAGGAAGCCTCTGTTGCTTTGTCTCATAATGCTAGAATGTACAGTAGAAGTTACATAAGCTGTCTCTGAATAGATCGTAATGACGTTTCCTATTCCTTTTTTAGGGCCTGTGGGAGGGCTGGGCAATAAAAGAAGAAAGGAAGCTGAATGTGATTCTCAATGGTGGATTCTTTTATTAACTTTATTGCATGAAAATAATGACAATGAGTCTCTTCTAGTTATTGGTTGCACTTATGTGGTTTTCGTTGACTTCTTCTTTGCTATTCTCTCTTCCAGCGCATCCACTTCTAACAAGAGGGAGCCACTGGGAGGCTCAAAAAGAAAAGAAAAAAAACAGCGTTAAGTATGAGTATTTCCTTCAGTACTTTTAGAAATTAGAAACCATCACTACATCCAGTCACTGGTGGTTCTGTGATTTGAACAACTCACTCTTTTTTAAGTTTAAAAGAATTTTATTAGGCAATAAAAAAGAAAATGCAATACAGAATATCAGCTAGGAAGGGGAGGGGAGAGGGAAGAGGGGTGGAAGGGGGAGGGAGGGGGTTGCAAAATACAATATGTAAGAGAGAGTATACAACAAAACAATGATCATAGGCATTTGAAAAGAAGCACAAAAAAAAAAATCATAGATCATACATCAATCATAGGCTAAATAGCTAACTGCAAGAAGAGTGAAAACAAAACAGTATATTGGAAAATTTTGAAGGTGGAAAGGGTATCATGGGGGTTTTGGGACTTCTTGTTGAATAGGTGATGGACGAGAGGAACGAGCAACACAATTATCTAAATATATCGTAATAGGGAGCCATAGGTCCGCACGTCTAGTTGCTAATTGAACAGGAAAAACAAAGGCATTATCAAGTCTATGATTGTGGCATACATTGTACCACCACGCTTTGAAAGAAATATTAGATGTATTTTTCCAATTAACAGTAATCTGCTGAAAGGCAACAGCCAATAACAAATCAACAATGCGAACATACATATCTACATTATCCCAGCTAGGGGAGAGACTACCCAAGAAAAGGTGAGTGAGAGAAACGGGAATACAGGAATGAAAAATAACATTGACTTGAGCCCACACCTGTAACCAAAAATCATGCACATGCTTACAAAGAAATATCATGTGAAGTAAGGTAGCATTGGGAGAACCACACGACCATCATTTGTCTGGGGTATTAGGAAAACGCTTGTTTAACGTAGAAGGAGTGTGAAGTAGTCTGTTGTAAATAAAAAATAAGGATTGTGTCAAGGAAACCGCTCTGGAGGTTTTACGTAGGTTTGCCCAGATTTTGTCCCATAGAGATATCGGCCAATCTGTGCCGAGATCAATTTCCCACTGAAGTTCAACCTTGGATTTAGGTCTAAGTAACTCATGTGAGTGAAGGTATTTATAGATGAGAGACGCTTTGGGGGCATTACGCAGGAGAGAATGAAGTTGAAGAATAGGGGTATGCAAAATAGGGGAAGGAGGAGACATCAAGATCCGCTCATGAACCTCCAGGACAGCAGCTTTAAGTAGAAGATATTTGGAGGAAAAGGATAGGGGTAAGCCAAAGGAAGAGCGGAGAGTAGGAAAAGAGAGAAAAGTGGAACCAGAGAAGAGCTGCGAGATCCAAATTAAACCTCGGAGTCTCCAAGATCTCCAATAAAAGGGCTTACGATCAATCAAGAGATATTTATTGTGTCAAATGGTGGAAGAGAGGAAATCAGCGACGGATGTAGGGGGATCTGGGGCAGCAGACAATAAAAGCTTAAGGGTATACTTGTGAATAGAAGTAGGAATCAAAGAGGGTTTGCGGGAAAAAGCAAGATATTCTGCAAAAGAAAACAGAGAAAGGAGAGTACGTTCAACCTTAATCCACAGAGGGCAAGGGGAGTCGGGATCTTGTAGCCTGAGGGAAGCTTGACGTAGTAAAAAGGCCTTCTGATATGCAGGGAAGTCAGGAAAGTTGACACCACCCTCGGAGGCAGGACGGATAAGTCTGGCAAGAGACATTCTGGATTTTTTGGAACTCCATAAAAATGAGGATAACGTTGAATTGATCTTTGTAAAGAATTTCGTTGGGATGGATACTGGAATATTAGAAAGCGTATAGAGAATAATAAGAGAGATCATCATTTTAATAGTGTCGAGACGACCCCACCAGGATAAGTATAAAGGATGCCACCTTGCAGTGAGGTCTGCAATCTTTTGTGCGCATTTGGACATACATAAAGAAACAGTGTCTGAAATGGAGGGGGTGATATATAAACCCAAATATTTAATATGGGAAGGACACCAGGTAAACTGAGAGTCACTAAATTCTTGTTTAAAAGTAAAGTTAGTCAGGGGAAGAATCTCACATTTGTCATGATTAAGCTTATACCCAGAGATAGAGGAATAATTTCGGACTTCATCTAGAAAAGCAGGGATAGACTCAGCAGGGTTGGAAAGAAAAAGTTAAATATCATCTGCATAAGCAGCAAGTTTAATGTGAAAGTCTGCAATCTGGAAACCATGGATGGCAGGATTCTGACGCAATCTGGACAGAAAAGGCTCTAAAGCAAGATTAAAAAGAAAGGGGGACAAAGGGCAACCCTGGCGAACACCTCTACCTAAATCAAAATAAGAGGAAATTTGACCATTCGCAAATACTGCAGCTCTGGGATGCGAGTATAACAGGGAAACTAAAGAAATAAACCTAGGGCCAAAACCAAACCAAGTAAGGGTATGAAAGAGATAGCGCCACTCAACCCGATCAAACGCCTTTTCGGCATCAAGGGCAATCGCTGCAAGCGAGTGCTGGCAACGGGAGGATTTTGACAGGATGTTGAATAAAAGTCTGGTATTATCTGTAATATGTTGGCCCTTGACAAACCCAGATTGCTCGTGACCCAAAAGATCGGGAGAAGGTGGTCCAATAGAATCGCCAATGCTTTGGTGAAAAGTTTGTAGTCAAGATTGACTAAGGATATGGGCCTATAATTTTTGCAATATTTAACGTCCTTCCCAGGTTTAGGTATCAGGCAAATATGGGCATCCGAAAACGTCCCTGAAGAGGCACCATGGGCAATAAAAGTATGAAGAAGGGAGTGTAGTCGTGGAATCAATAACTTAGAAAAGTGAAGGTAAAATTCGACGGTAAAACCGTCAGGACCAGGAGCCTTATTGGGTTTGAGATGTTGTAATGCAATGAGTAATTCCTTTTGTGTGACGTCAGATTCTAAAGAGGAAAGGTCAAGGGGGAAGTTGGATGGTGTGTGAATGGTGGAGAAAAAACGTGCAAGGGAGCTGGGAGAGGGTTGAGATTCAGATGTATACAAAGTCTCATAAAAACGTGAAAATTCAGCAAGAATATCAACATCTGTGTGTTTCAAGGTATCATCAGAGTCATATACAGATACAGGGCCCGATTCACAGAACTAACTTAAGACAAAATCCTAAACTTACTACCATTTTCGTATTCACAGAAGGCACTTACTCATTTTGGTATTCACAAAAGACACTTACTCACTTCGGTATTCACAGAAGTTAGGAGTCCTAACATTAGGACTCCTAAAAGCCTTCTGTGCATACCGAAAGTCTTAAAATTAGGATTTTTCTCAGTTTAGGAGTCCTAAAGTTAGGAGTCCTAACTTTACTACTACTAAATTGAGAAAAATCCTAATTTTAAGACTTTCGGTAGTCAGAGAAGGCATTTAGGAGTCCTAAAGTTAGGAGTCCTAACTATACTACTACTAAACTGAGAAAAATCCTAATTTTAAGGCTTTCGGTATTCACAGAAGGCATTTAGGAGTCCTAAAGTTAGGAGTCCTAACTTTACTACTACTAAATTGAGAAAAATCCTAATTTTAAGACTTTCGGTATTCACAGAAGGCATTTAGGAGTCCTAAAGTTAGGAGTCCTAACTATACTACTACTAAACTGCGAAAAATCCTAATTTTAAGACTTTCGGTATTCACAGAAGGCATTTAGGAGTCCTAAAGTTAGGACTCCTAACTTCTGTGAATACCGAAATGAGTAAGTGCCTTCTGTGAATACCAAAATGAGTAAGTGCCTTCTGTGAATACCAAAATGGTAGTAAGTTTAGGATTTTGTCTTAAGTTAGTTCTGTGAATCGGGCCCTCAATATTTAACTTATTATGCTTAATCTTCAAATAATTAGCTAAGAGCTTTCCTGCTTTGTTCCTACCCCCATAAAATTTAGCAGTAGACTTCAACAGGTACAAGGAGGCATCCTCCGTAGACTTCTCATAAAATTTCATTTTTGCAGCAACAAGGGCTGTCAAGCTATCAGCAGAATGAGAGGTGAAATACGCATGCTCCAATTTCTTAATGTCAGAAATGAGATTTTTGGTGAACCTTCATGCAGTCTTGCGTTTGCCCGCAACGTAACTAATAATAAAGTCACGTGCTGCTGCTTTAAAAGCATCCCAGATAGTGTGGTCAGGGAGAGTGGCATCATCATTAATCAGAAAAAATTCATCAAAAAAGGAAGTGAAGGTGGCTGTAAACTTGGGATCGGCGAGGAGGGAGTTGTTAAATCTCCATCTTCTAGGGCCAGTAATATTAGGGAGTACATCAACGCTTGTAAGAACAGGAGCATGATCAGAAAGCAGTATCGGGCCTATCTCGGAGTGTAAAAGTGATTGAGCGAGGTTGTGGGAGATAAAGATATAGTCAAGTCGTGACTGGGAATGGTGACAGGGAGAATAAAAAGTGTACTCCCGTAGTTTTGGATTACAAAGGCGTCAAGAGTCTACTAGCTTATGTTGCGAAATAGCATGGGTAAACAGCTTATGAGGTTTATTGGGAATATAGGGGGCCAAAGATATCCTATCAATAAAGGGATCAAGAGGTTGATTACAATCCCCCGCCAGAATAAAATTGTGGTCCAAAAATTTAGTCAAGAGTGGAGAGAAATCAGCCCAAAAAGAAGGTTCACCTGTGGTTGGGCCATAGACACTGAGGAAAGAGATTGGAACACCTCTGAGTGATAGCTTGGCATAAACCCATCGACCAGAAGCATCCGACTCGTGAGCAAGAACCTGAAAGGGGAGAGACTTGCGACACAGGATTGCCACACCATTTCGTTTACCATCACCCTGTGAATAAAACAGTTCACCCACCCATCCACGTTTAAGCTTAACAGATTCTACATCAGTTAAATGTGTTTCTTGAAGGAATGCAATATCAACGTTCAATTTGGCGAGGTGTGATAAGATCCGTTGACGCCTAATCGGGGAATTAATACCCTTCACATTCCATGACAATAAATTCAAAGACATAACAGTAACTTATCCACAAAAAATGTGGAAAACATGACGAATTAAAGAAATACCCATGAAAAGGAGAGAAGACAGAAGGAAAGGAGAAAGATCAGTGGAGACACGCTGAAATAAAAGAAAAGAAGCAGGTAAACGAAAACGTGAGCACTAGCAAGAAAGGAAGAATAAAAGGCGACAGTGTCAAAATTGAAACAGAAAACCAGAAATAAGGAAGAAGTTGAGAGACAAATGTATTGAGAAAAAGTGGAAAACATGACTAATGGATGAAAAACCCATGAAAAGGAGAGAAGGCATAGAGAAAGAAAAAAAGCCAGTGTAAATGTGCTGAGATAAAAGGAAAGGAGAGGGTAAACGAGAGCATGAATACTGTCAAAAAAAGAAAAATGTAAGGAAACAATATAAAAAGTTAAACAGGAAGCCAGAAATAAGGAAGAAGTTGAGAAATAAATGTGCCTAAAGGAACAGGAAATGCAACTCTTACATAAGCAAAAGGTTCGGATCAGAGGGAGGAAGATAAGATAAAAACATGTGAGCAATGATAGGAACACGGGAAGAAGAAAAAGGGAGGAGTAGGAGGAAAAACCATCAGATATACAGGGAAAACATATGAGGGAATAAAGAAAGAACATACCTACAAAGGAAGGGTGCGAGAGAGGGTGGAGGAGGGAAGGAACCACATGGGTGAGGCAGCACATCCAGGAGCAACGAAGCACGGACCGGGAGACAGCATTAAACACAAAAATATTCCTGTAAGACAAAAAGGGAAACAGAGGATTAAGACAAACCAGGAGCGTAAGTTGAAACCATGACCAGTGAGTAGAACAAGGGACAACCATCATGCATAAACAGTAAAGAATCGGCAGAGTGGATAGCCGAAGACTCAGAAGAACTCAGGTTAACTGCAACCAAGAAAAGGTCTCTGAAAAAGAACAGAGTAGAAGAAAAATAAACGAAACAACAGCCATAAGTAAGTCATAAGAGCATTAGTCAACCAGGAGCAGAGGATGATGGTTGAGAGACATCCATGTTAGATGATTTGTGCGCATTGAAGTAACTTTGAATAAACACGGGTGATATAGGCAGGCCGTGCTCCCATCGCACGTAGATCATCTCTTAAGCTCAGAAAAACCTTACGACGATTGGCAGTGGCCTTAGCATAATCTTGTGCGAAGAACAGGGACGAGCCGGACCAAGTCAGATTCGAAGAGGATTTGGCCGCCGTCAATACCAGCAAGAGGTCTGTATATTCCAAAAAGTAAATGATGACCCCTCTGGGTCTCTGTGAAGAAGAAGCAGAAGAAGGTGGTCGACCCAATCTATGAGCGCGTTGAAAGTTGAGTACCTTGTCCTGAGGCAGATGCAGGAGCTTGGGGAGGAACGACTTGAAGAAAGTGATTGGGTCAGACCCCTCGATTCCTTCAACTAGGCCATAAACACGAAGATTGTTGCGTCTATTTCTGTTTTCCAACTGCTCCACTAGTTGTTGAAGATCCGAGACTTGAGACTTCAGGTTTGAGACCACAGAGGATGTCTCTTGGAACGACAGGACAGATTTTTCAATCGATGACACCCTCGTTTCCATTTGTGACCAATTATCCGTAAGGACCTGGAGCTTAATATTAGTCTCTTCCATGAAAGGGCGCAAGGATCTTATTTCTTCTAACAATAATTCCATGGATACCGGTTCCGAATGCTTTGGTGGTGAGAGGGAGTCCGACTTGAGCCTCTTCGTGTTAGATTTAGAATTAGAATTAGAATTATCCTGCGAGTGCCTAGAAGGATGCATCGTTGTATCTGAGCCAGACGAGTTAAGAGAGTCTTCTAATTGTGAAAAAGCAGAAAAAACCTTAGAGTTCTTCACAATCTGAGAAGAGGTCGAACGAGGCAAACGCGACAATGACTTGAGTCTACCCATGTAGTAAAGCCGTGGAATGGTTGTCACAATAGATGCCACAGGAAGTTAAAACGAAGGCAACACAGGATAAAGCACAGCAGGAGTACAAGGGTATTTGAATACGTCATGAGAAGAATGCAGCCTTTTCCAGTGTACTTAAGTATGAACAGTCGTCAAGGCGCTTATGGAGAGACAAAAGAAGCCGTTATGATCGGGCAGGGACATTACTATATGGTACTGCACTGTAGAAAGTAGGCGCTAGAGCATCGCTTGATGCAAAATGGTTTCCAGCAAGCTAACAAGATATAAAGTGTAATGTCCCCTCACGCATCTCTCAGGAGCCCGCAACAAACAGTATCATTGACATCAGAGAAACAACCAGGCATGCTGCATTGAAAGAACTCATCACCTGCAGGGAAGTCCGAGAGCAATCCACTCAGGGTGCTGACAGAGTCATGACTCGACGAATAGCACAGAAGCAGTCATAGGAATGAGGGCGCTTCATTAAGGGAGACTGTTGTAACGATGTATAACGACCAATGCTTCAAATATAAGGCAAACCGTGTGAAAATTCAGTGCATAGGAGAAGAAGCAGTCAATAGGGAAAACCATGAATCCACTAGGAGCACACGGTATATGCCCTCACAGCGCTGAACCAACGATGCAGGAACCGCCTCATAACGCGCGTCACTCGGCAAGCCCAAGATGGCGGCTGCAGCCGAGGAGAGCCTGTCAGAACTCACAGGTGTCAGTTGGAGTGTTGGAGAGGCAAGAGAAAACTTCCATCGGTGTCAGGTGGAGTCACGGCATGTTCCGATGCTCCTCTAACCGTCCGTCTTCAGGATTAGGATACAGGAACCGGCTTATCCCTCGGCAACGCTCCAGAGCCTCACATGAGCGCCGCCATCACTCGCGGGCGCCAAGCCACGTCCCCCCACATGAGCGCCGCCATCACTCGCGGGCGCCAAGCCACGCCCCCCTGAACAACTCACTCTTAGTGAAGAGGAGTGCATGCTAATCTTGTTTGCCCCTAGCCTTTTTCCTTTTCCTAGGGTTGCTTGCTAGGTTACCTTGTATTTGTCTAGAAGTAAGGCATCACTGACACCTGTTGACTGTTTTCCTCTCCTACCCTTTCTTCCTTTAAGGGACCTCAAAGAGGTATAAAGTTATATGCAGTTAATATTGCACACAATTTCCCTAGAGCGGGGACTCCTTAAACCTGAAGAGTCCTTTATTAAACAAATGAAAACACCGGTATTGGTGAAGGGCAAAGGAGACTTTAAATCAGGATATTTGGTGGCGAAGGAAGAAAAGAAAAAAAACCACGGGAAAATAAATGCACAATACCCACACCCAGATGTGCGTACCCCTCAACTCCCTGTTTTGTCCCGACCACTCGTACAGCTGTCCCGTCCTCTTCTGTGTTCACATACCTGCATCTGCCACAACTCACCTGAGCTGCGGCTGCTCATCAGCTCCCTCTGTGGGGGGCAACCACTCTTCATTACAAGAGTCTGGGTCCTGGTCAGAGTCGGCGTCCTACTGCACCTGTATAGCGTGGTCCTCTGGCGTTCAGCTCCCTGGTCCTTTGCTTCTCTTTACATGCTCCTCTTCTTCTGGATGGATCTCTCCCCTTCTGGGGATGATTTCCTTTTCTCCGTGTGTCCGGCTCCGGGATTGGTTGGTCAAACTTTGGTCTCCTCTACTCTGTTTGAGAAAACGGTAGTCCTCTTTTAGTATCAGATTTCCTTTACTGATCTTAGTCTTTCTTTTGTTTTCTCAGGTCAGCTGCGAAAGACAGGAAGAAGGCGAGAGAGACACTGGAGGAACGTAAGGTAAGTAGAGGGGTTCAGGTGGGTCGGAAGGCGTTTCCTCACAGAGCAGTTATCAATTCTGCTGCTTGTGCAGAATAAGTGCTGGTGGTGTTAACTGCTTCACTATGTGGAGTGTGTCTGAAGATTCATGCTGTTGTGCCCTGACTACTGCAGCTCCTGTGTGTCTTACTCCTGTGACCTGGTCAGTAGTAGAGGAACCGTCAACAAAACAGACAGGGCTACTGGAATTATGTGGCAGGAGTGGGCCAAATTATCTGGCTGGGTTGAGTAAATTATGTGGCAAGAATAGGCAAATTATGCGGCATAATGCGGCACGTTTTGTAATAGTATTACTTCATTACATAATCATTTTTAAATTGGTAACACTCTCTGAGCATTGTTGGCACCTTATTAGTACCAGTTTAACACCCAAACATAGCAATAAGCAACAGAAAGGTGACCAGTCCAGCTGTGCAAAGGGCTTTAAACTTCGCAGCAACTCGTGTCGTCGTATTTTTAGTAACATTTGAACCATTTGAGCTAGAAACAAAAGATGTTTTTGTTAAAATCTACAGATTATGCAGTAGATGATGGATTATGCGGCAAATGAGGCTGCACAATCGCATCATTTCAGTGGCCCTGGGTATATGATCCTATATTGCTTGACCAGATTCATTATAAGTATACGTTGCACAGTCATGCACATCATCCTCAGAGTCTAATATAAGATGAGCAAAGAATGTCTCAGGATTCACCATATGGCACTTCACAACCTTCAAAAATGATAGTGACAGTATCACCTCATATCCTGACACTCTCTGTGTGGTCAAAGTAGTCTTAGCCTTCTGAATAATAGCAAACACTGCATGTTCTGCATAGAGCGTCAAGGGTGTCCCCATGACAATGGGGCTACCCTTCTGTACTGCAAAAGCTGAAGTGACGAGAGCTCGATTGCAAGGATAATGTCCTCTCATCACTGAATCACTGAATCCAACTGTCTACTAAAGTATGCAATGAGTTTGAGTCCTCAGGGATATTTTTGGGTAAGGACAGCTGTCATCACTTAACCATTGCAAGGCAAAAGCATCATTACAGAAGCTAAGACACTTCTGCATTCCCTTACCAGTTTCTGGCTCAGTCATTTGACGTATAGATGCTGCTCTTTCAGGAGTTGCTTATCAGTCAGAAGCTGACAGTATTTGTCTTAGGTAATGGACCTCCTCTTGACAATACTGAAATTTAGCATCCCGAGGAATATTTGTCAAAATAATGGAAGGGTTGAGAACAATTGGGAATTCTGGTACCACTACATTCAGGGGGTGCAGGTCTTGAACCATACGCAAAGTATATCCCTTGGATTTCTTAAACGGGTAAATCTGGGTATTACAAGGAGACACTCTAGGGTATATTAGTCCTTGCTCTAGCAACACCTGTATAGTAGGGACGATGCCTTCTTCTGCTTCTTTTGAAAGAGAATATATTCTCACCCTAGTTAAAATAGCACCCTCATTTAATGTAATTCGGAATGGAATAGCAGTACGAATATGGCCTACATCATGGGGACCCGTAGTCCACAAGGTGCCTGTAGTCCACAAGGTGCCTGGTACTTGGGAAAGATTTGCCTCCCTGAAAAAATCAAAAGCTCTACCTGGTGTGGGTGTCCTTACTTACAATACTGTTCTCAATGATATGTCATCCTGAAAGACTATACATGTTTTCTTAGAATCATCATCAAACAGTTGATCATCCAGTATTTCCTTAACTATTTTACATGACTCAATGAATATAACATATGCCCACAAGATATGGTTATGCTCCCAAGTTATCAAAGCGTCATAGATATGTGCTATGTCAAAGGCCTCTATTTGCAACATCAACTCATTGTCAGCTATGCAAGAGTCTTGCTATTGTCGCCTGAAAAGGAACTCTCTGGGTAGCGTGACCTGCTTTCCTAGTAACTCTGGTGTTTCTGCTATTATTGTATATACTGCTGTGGTAAATGCTTCTATATCAGTGGGTTTAGCTCTAATTGGATCTCCAGTAGAAGAATCCACTGTTGCATCCATGATCGTGGAAGGAGGAACTCCAGGAATAGAACAAATCATAGTTGCATCAGTCTCAAAATGAATTGTCATATTTAATTTATCTATAAGCTCTCTCCCCAATAGATTAGCTGGATCAGCCAGAGAGAAGAGCAAACAGCCATCAATATACCTCCATCCTATTTCCATCTCCACTGATTTAATAAAAAGGAACCCTCATTACCACCCCAGAGAACCCTTGTGTGTGTCCATTGATCCATTGGAAATTTGAAGGTCTCCCTCTTGTTATTGGTAGCTATCATCGCAGTGGGTTCCTCATCTGGCCTATGCGTCACTGAGAATTATGGACACATGGAACTACTCTGTCGGCACCTTCATTACATATATCCTCCCATAAAATTTGTTTAGAAGGGGTTTCCTCCTCTTACAATCACACCCCCTTGTCCACTTTGAGGTGCAGTTGCCATTGGGGGTGTTTGGTAACTTTGCTGTGGTGGCATTTGTTGCACCTGAGGCATTCCTAGTTGTTGCCTACTTTGTGGTGGTGTCTGAGGTACATATATAATTTGCGGGTTTGACTGTGTCAGCACTACTGTATTACCTAGCTGACTGTAGATCCCTGTCCTTCCATTTTGTTCATCCCATCTCTTAGTCCTGCAATCTTTAATGAAATGTCCATATCTATTGCACTAATGACATGTATGGTCCATCCTCTGGGGACCTATCCTGCCCCTTCCTATTCCTCCTCTGCTACTTCCTTGTGCCCTTACACTATCCTGCTGTTGCGGGTACTGTTGTTGGATGGTCCCTGGGACTGATCCCACAGACATTGCAGTCATCTGACTGGTGGCTGCTACTACTGCCCCTTCCGTTGTTCCTTTGTTTGGCCAACGTTCGCTGCACCAACTTGGCTGCTACTTTCTCTGTGACCTCCTGCTTGTTCCCCTCTTTCTCCTGCTTCTTTTTAGAAAAATGTATTATATGTGCCTGTATCTCTGTCCAGGGTTTGGCTTCCAATGCCACTATAATATGAAGATTATCCTGCACATAAGAGGGACACCCTTCTTCACTACATTATAAAACAACACAGCATTTCCCCTTGTTACTTCCCAACCCTGACCTACTTCTTGTGTCTATTTTTCTTTCATCCTGCTGAGAAGTTGAGCAGGGTCCTCATTCAGCTGCATTGATTGAGCCAGGAGGTAACCGATGTCTGGGCCCATCAGGATACACCTTTTTCAGCTGATCCCAGACCACTGTCCGGACTAAGTTGAATGGGAAGCATCATACCTAGTCTCCGTGAGGGTAACATTTTTCACTCCAGCCTCATAGAAAACAGTATCTGTCTCATCTCCTATAAGAGAGCTAAGTAAACTCTTTATGTCCCCTACTGCCAAGGGTATGCCTGCAGTTTGCTTCTCAAAGGCTGTAATCCATTTCCGTGCTCTGTCGGTAATCAGTGGTGTTAGAACGTGGTTCTGACCATCTGAGCCGCCCTGATTTTTTCGCTTTTTGAACACCTAATTGTTGAGCTTTTACTGTGGGAGAGCCTCATAAGTTGGGACTCACCCACTGTGAACTCATGATGAACAAGACTGCATGTGGATTTTACCAGTGTCCCCCTGGTGAGAGTAGGGCGCTGCAGCTGGAGTAAGGGTCACCGGGCTGGTTACATGCAGACACATGTGTACATGCGTGTGCACACGTGTAGGGGCTGCGCAGGGGAGATTCCTGGCGTGCAGGCACAGATAGAATGGTGTGGCAGGAATTATGCAGAGCTGGGTGGTGACATGGAATAGGCTTTATACAATGGGAAGAAACATACGGGAAAGTCAGTGTGCTTTACTGTTTTCACTGAAGGAACACTCCATTAGTCTTCTATGAAGATGAAGATCACATCCTTAGGGCCTACAAATTCCAGACATGCACCAAAGTCCACTGTAACTTGTGTGAAAATAAGTATTCTGCTGAGTCCAAAACCATATATGTACTGTTTATGAGTCATCCAGAAATGTTATATTCCTCTGACTCAGCTCAGAACCAGAGCCTGGCTGGGTGTGACCCTGCCAGGCTGGATTAATGACCTTCCTCCCCAGACTGTAGCATCAGAGACCTGGCCCTTCACAGCAGGCATTCCAAGGGAGGGAGAGAAGGTGGTTGGAGCTACAGGTTATCCATCAGCAGCCAGGCACCAAGCTGCTCTGGAGCGAAGGCAGCAAGGGGGGAAGGGGCTTTTCAGAGACCATGTGGCATGAGACCCCTGTACGACACCATTTTTAACTATCTCAGAGGCCTGGGCAGGAAGGAGAGAGCAGGGGCAGAGAGGTGAGGTTTCGCTGCCTGATAGGGAAAGCGGAGCACCCTGCCAGCCCCCTCCAAATTATTTTTAAAAGAGCTTGCACAGGAAGAGGAGCTTTCTCTGGGGTGTGGTCTGCTGAGGAAGACTGGTGCTGGAGCCTGGCGCCATGGGCAGTTGGAAAGAAGAACCCCCTATGACTGTCCCAGGACCCTGAATTGCGCCAGGAAGGGAATCCAGGTCCAGAGAGCCGAAGCTTGGGCCTCTGTGCAAGGCGAAGAGAGGCCCATGAGGAGAGCCAAGTGAAAGGCTGGAGCAGGGGGCCAGTGAAGACAGCTCCCTGCTGAGTTCACCCTCCTTGAGACCAGGAGGGTGAAAGAAAGGGGGAACAACCTTTACAACGCAACTGTTACAACGCACTACACTTACAACACATTTTTTACAACGCATAATCCATTACAACGCACTACACTTACAACGCATGACACTACAACGCATTTTTAAAAACTACCTTTACAACGCATTCCATTACAACGCCTACCATTACAACGCATAATATTACACTACACTATCCAACACTTACCCTACTGTTGCACCCCCTGGAGTTAGAATAGTAATTTTTACCCCTATACTATCCAACACTTACTCTACTGTTGCACCCCCTGGAGTTAGAATAGTAATTTTTACCCCTATACTATCCAACACTTACCCTACTGTTGCACCCCCTGGAGTTAGAATAGTAATTTGTACCCCTATACTATCCAACACTTACCCTACTGTTTCACCCCCTGGAGTTAGAATAGTAATTTTTACCCCTATACTATCCAACACTTACCCTACTGTTGCACCCCCTGGAGTTAGAATAGTAATTTTTACCCCTATACTATCCAACACTTACCCTACTGTTGCACCCCCTGGAGTTAGAATAGTAATTTTTACCCCTATACTATCCAACATTTACCCTACTGTTGCACCCCCTGGAGTTAGAATAGCAATTTTTACCCCTATACTATCCAACACTTACCCTACTGTTGCACCCCCTGGAGTTAGAATAGTAATTTTTACCCCTATACTATCCAACATTTACCCTACTGTTGCACCCCCTGGAGTTAGAAAAGTAATTTTTACCCCTATACTATCTAATACTTACCTTAAATGCAATTTAATATTATGCGTTGTAATGGTATGCGTTGTAAAGGTAGTTTTTAAAAATGCGTTGTAGTGTCATGCGTTGTAAGTGTAGTGCGTTGTAATGGATTATACGTTGTAAAAAATGCGTTGTAAGTGCATGCGTTGTAAAAGTGTGCGTTGTAACGACATACATCCGAAAGAAAGTGCTCCCAGTGGCTGGGGCGCACCGCCAGGAGCAAGAAGAGGCCAAAATGGAGCAAATGGGCAGCTTGGGGGCCGAGATACGCCCCCAGAAGGTAGGCGACCTTTGACCTCAGGGAGGACCGATGACGAAGTATGTGGGGCTCCGCCGCTGGTCCAAGATGTGCCCCTGAGGTGGGTCAGGTCCGGGGGGCTGCCCCCACACGAAGCAAAGTCGGGGTCCGCCTCCTGTGAAGATGACTCTGGGGCCTAGGATCACAACTCCGGGCCCCGACGTCAAGAAGGGAAGCCGGGGAGCGCCGTCACACTGCCCGTGAAGATTGACATGGAGCCTGGGATCCCAACTCCAGGCCCTGAAGCCGGGGAGCGCCGTCGTGCTCCCCGTGAGGACCTCCAAGGGGAAGGGGCCCGGTGTGCCACGCGCAGGGGAGGGTGCCGCCACACTCCCCCGTGGCAGGAAGAAGGCAGGGGGGTGCTGTTGCACTCCCCCGAGGTCCATCCAGACTGGCAGGAGTCTCAGTGAATGCCTGCAGGAGCGGGCAGACCAGAACAGAGCTGCCTGCTTCCGCGGCAGCACGTGAGGGTGCTGGCCAGTCGGGGAGCCAGCGGGAGCAGCCGGGGGTGGGGTCCCGAGTGGCTCTCCAATGAGGAGGCAAGGCGGGGTGCCTGGGTGGGACCGGTCCCTCGAAAAGAAGAGAAAAGCGGCCAGGGGTGGGCCCCGAGCTGCGGAAATCTCACCTGGCACAGGAGGGGTCCGGGTGGGACTGGGCCCCCCCCTATGAGGGGCCGATGCAGCGCAGGGCCGCCATTGCGGGCAGCGCGGCTCTCCCTGGAGCAGCGGGAGAGCCGCTCATCAAGAATGCACCCGATAGGGGAAGTGTGCCCCATAATGCCTTGCAGGCCCGGACTGGCCTGCAGGGGAAAGCAGCTTTTTCTCGGCTTGTGGTAGCCCCGGGAGGATGGGGTCACTGCAAAATGTGTGCCAAGGTGCAGGGGGAGCTGCATGAGCAACGCAGTCTCCCCCAGCATGAAGATGTAAAGTCCCCCCAAGTCTCTGGACACTGCATGGAAATCACCCCTCAAGGGCTCAGCCAGCGGTCAACAGCATCCTGGGGATGGAACTTTTATTCTACAGCTAGGGGTGCATTAGGGACTGCACCAAGGTATGGAGGGCTGAGCTGGGATGTCTGGAGAAGGGCATCCCCTGGAGGTGGAGAGGTGCAATTGCACGAGAAGTGCCTTTACCAATGTTATTTCTATTGAGGGACTGAACGTCACATATGTAATGTGAAGTCATAAGCAAAGTGGGGTTATGTTGCTGGACATTCCTGCTAGGGTGTCTGGCTGTATATGCTTAATCCTGTGATTATAACTGTGATGCCTTTTAGGGGCTTTAATTGCAATGCATTATAACTGTTATCAGCCATGATAAGTACTGTCATTCTAAGTAATGCCCAAACATGTATTCTTGCTACTGCGTTAGATGAAGAACAACCCAGACTGTTAGCTCCCAAGATGTAGAGGTGTTTACTGTATGGTCAGTACGAGATGCTCAGTCAGGGTTATGTGTCACTAGGGCAGGTGTGCCCATTTTTAAATGCTTGTTGAGATAATGGGGTGGGTCACCAGTGGGATGGTGCCAGTGGGCAAGGCCCTCACTCCAGGTTATGCTCCACCCACTGCATTAGGGAGCAAGATGATGTGCATACATGGGAGTGGTGGTACTAGACCTCACCCCCCTGCAGAAGGGGAGGAAATGTTATGCAATGTCACAAAGTAATTTCAACCGCTCATGTATATTTGTAAATTGGTGCATAGTATTGAGTAGTGGGTGTGTTTAATAAATGTACTCTTCCTTTTATAAAGCAAAATACAGACTGGGCAATCAATTATTGAGTGTTATTCCTGGCGATTACTAGCCCACACCACCTCCTTTGAGTAAGCCTTAGACTGCTCAGCAACACTACCCTCTGAGAATCAAGCGCTACAAGGGGGTGTTTGGTTCCCAGTTAAGGACAAATGTAGTCATGTTATTTGTGCAGCCCTCACAGATACTGCCTCGTTTTCCAACAGGGGGTAACAGCCTTTTAATACTCTCCTCGTCCAATTGAGGGCAAGGAACATAATGAGGTGCTCTAGGTCACTTACCTATCAGGGGCATCTGATATACGGGAGTAACAAAATGCTAGGGGTTTCGCTGTATGGCATATATTTGTGATACATGCAAACATTTCCGCATATAGGGACAATCTAAGTCTGGATCTCCATAATCATAAAGAATGCAATTCTCAGCATTTGCCATGTCACATGGATCAAAGGACCCTTCTCGTGGCCATGGACTCAACTGCGAAGCTAAACCTTCAGTCCATCCTGCTAAATTATCCACATAAGGTACAACAATGTACCAACTGTTTTCTTCGACTATCTCCCTAGGGCTGAGATCAGTGCTGCGTACAACTGCTTGTACACTCATCTGCTGCATCATGTAGTGTCAATCCTCCTTTAGCTTCATAAGATCCCATCCTGGGATCTGGTTGACCATGCATTACCTGAAACCGTAAGCACATAAGCTATGTTGCTAGGGGTCTCCTAGCTTTAGAGAATATGTCCTGCTTTCCTTCTCTAGTTTAGGTACGATAAGGCAATTCTATCTTTCCCTTTGTATGGTCAAGAATAATAAGTGGCCTCTCTTGAGATCTAATGTCAGAACATTATGCAACATTATACAACATTATACAACAACATCACTCTGTGGCCACATTTCTATTTACATTCACATTCATCATCAACATATTAAAAAATATAAATACTTCAACTACATCTAAATGTTAATCACAATTGTTTGGCTCTAAACTGCAAGCTAAATTACTAGCACCTGGTCACTTCCCTCTGCGTTCAAGAGAGGATAACCCTCAAAACATACTTCTCATATACTATGGAATGACTTCTGGACATTAGGTCCAGGACAGTAATTTGTGTGTTCAGATCGTGATTGAAGGTAAAGTTTAGCGACATCGGCCTTTCAGCCATCCCTCTATGTCAAAATATTGGAACACATATTGGGCTCCCAACTTCAAATCACCCACATTAACCACTTCCAACTTTATATTGGGGTAAACACTTTATCGACTAAGCAGCACCCTAACTTAATACCGTGTAACACTTGCACACAATCTTGCATGCAATAACCTTATTTATATTACATCTACATTTACCATTGCCAAAGAGAAAAGTAATGCAATATACAAAACATGGAACAGAATCCGTATTATCCTCACCTTAAAGATGGCAACACTGGGTCCTACTTGCCCCTGTGAATAGGCAGAACTTTAGGCAACATTGTGTCTGCTTACCTCATCAAAGATGCGCAATATTCTAAGCAGTGGCGGTAGGCTGTGTTCCAGCAGCAAGAGTCAGTTGAAGATAAATAGGACTTCTATCTGGCTCGCCAACTGTTGCGTGGAAACTATGATGAAAAAAGACAAGAATCCTCTTGTCAAGACAAAAGCAGGTTTATTGTCATAGCACAGAGAGTTGCTATCCCCACACATGTAAATAGCTGGTCTCTCATGGCTGCTTGCAGGCAGCCACTTAAATAGTAACACGAACAATGTATCATACAAAAAGGTAAAGAACAAATTGCTCAAGAATCACCTATTTGTTGCAAAAACATTACATCACCTGTGTCCTCCAACTCCTAACCATTTCTCTACGCATTCTTCACTGCAATTCTAACAATGGTTAACAAACCATTTATTTGCTTCGTTCATATGCAAATGTGTGCTTTATTGTTCTGTTCCTAAGACTTCTTATCAGATTCTGTGTAATCTTGGCTAATTTCTACTTCTTGCCCTTATTCTTCAAGTCACATTTTCATCACTGTGAAAACAGAATACGTGCTTGTGTGCTGTGACCATAAATTCTTTTAGACTTGGAAACATGGGTTTTCCTTTAACTAAGACCTTGCTGATCATGCACTTTATTTACTAGTGAACCTTTTACCTGTCTTGCATTATTGTGGAACTGTGGCTTTAACAGTTCTTTCACTACATAGAACTCTGTGACGCTTTCTTCTGATGTCTGCGGTAGGGCAACTTCTTCACATTCAGTTTCCTCTCTAACACATCCCCCACAACCAAAACTAGTATAGCAATGCTTAATCTGTAAAGGAATGAGTTCCGGTGCTCAAGGCTCTGGTAAGAAGCCTGAAGCTGTGCTATTAAATGTTGGTGCATAAAATGTTGATTCTGCATAGTGTTGAATTCACCTCATAACTCTTTAAACCACTATCAGACACTCCCTGCCTCTTTATCTCACTCTTGCTGGTTCCGGCTTTCTTCCTTTTTGATGGTTCTCTTCTGTTGTCTTTCAATGTTGTGTGTTTTTTCTTCTCTTGCTTACGGTAAATGTCTGATGTGGAAAAACAAGTGCCAGTCCCCAAACATGAGTGCCGGTGGACACATTCGGCAACCAACAGCTCAAATTAAGCACTTGCATCAGAAAGCCAAGTGCTAGAGCAAGGTGTATTAGAGGGCATCATGACAACCATATGCAGGCAAGTGCCCAGAGTCAGCGGCCTGTTAAATGGCTCTCTGTCACTTATTGTTCGTGCCAGAACGAGAGTGGAAGCAGGGCCCTACTCCAGCCATCCTCCGCCTAACAGTGGATACTGCAGGCAGGATGGGGCAGGCCATGTTGGGACTTGAGCCTCTTTCACCTTCACTAGTCATCCATTAGAGCACTTCTGTAGGCTATAGAGACCTTTATTCTACTGGCACCGTGGGGGTTATTTTGAGTTTAGCAGAGAGGTTACTCTGTTGCAACGGCAATAGTGTACCATCTGCACCAAATTTAATGTCCACCTGCCTGATTTAGAGGCAGGCAGATCTTAAGTATGTCGACAACAGAGCCTCCTCCAGCTCCGGCATTGACGGAGTACGTTAGCCATCCAACCGCCCACCCAATTTAGAGTGGGTGATCAGATGGCTGTTGTTTTGCTATCTGTCACTGCCAGGTAAAACCTGTTTTTAAAAAATGAAAGACTTTGTGAAAGTTTGACAGCAGGCTCTCATATTTAATAAAGCCATGAGTCCAACTTTTACAACATTGACAGGAACGATAACGGAGGTTCCTGACAATGTTTAGAGTTGTCTGCTGGGCTGGCAGCCAATTGTAAATATGGTGGCTGATGGTCACTTGGGATGGGGAAAGGTAATGTCCTCAGCCATCCCAAGGAGTACCCTCTAATTGCCGCACTCAAAATCTGTCTCTTTGTAATCCTTTAACCTGCTTTCACTGACCCTCAAGCAACTGTTAAGAGAGCTCTGCTTGCCACCACAGATTATTTAATACCCCCAAGGGCCCTTCATGGCCCTTGCAGTACATCACCCAACCCTCAGGCCCTCTTAGACCGTAAGCTAGCCCTTGAAGCTAGACTGCACCCAACCCCTCTATACAGCGCTTGTGTAGTAATAGCCATTGTGCCGGAGCCATCCAGTGTGTGCGGCATGGAGCAGATACAGTCTTTAGTACCATCATCCCAGCAGGACTTGACAGCATACTAGACACCAAGCCTTGGCCAGTTGTATCTACTGTCTACAGCAAAAAGGGAAAGAAAGGAGTAAATCATTAAAGCATTGAACTCTAGGGTGCACCAGCCAAGCTAAGAGGGTGATCCAGAAGGTAGTAAGGTCCTAAAATACCCAGAGGATTCTTTTACTATTTCTCGTGAATTCGAGCCAAGAGATCTACATGAAAGTAGTTTATATTTTTTTAGACCAAACAATAGCATTTACAAAGTTAAAGTGAAGACAATATTTGTGATAGCAGAAGAACAAGAGTGAAAGCAGATATATTGCATCCTGTATTCATTACATTCACAGAAAGAAGTACACTCATTCAATAATATCTAATGTGTCATGAATGCTAATGTGTATGTATAATTATATTACTAATTGCCATTTGCATTGCATTTATTTTTTAATGTTATTTAAGTTGAGTTGGTAAGCAGCACACAACAACAGATGTGCATGCACGTGTACAGCAGCAAACTAACCACTAATGCAATCTGTTACAGATCACTATTATAGCACTGGGTGACAGAGACATGGATGTACGATAACGGTGCTTTATGATCACTAGTCTTACAGTACTTCCCGTAGAGCTGATGTTGTAATTACCATATTGCCTCACAAGTATTTTCCAAACTCACCCGTACCCCCTGTAACAAAACATTAGGCAAACAGTTTGGAGCCCCCATTGTCCAGATCAATAGTACAAGTGATCATCCTCACTCGTGGAGGTGGGTATCCCTTCTCCCGCGGATCCTAGAAATCCAAGCACACCACATCCCGAGACCTGCTATGGTGACACCTGTTCATCATTTTCTGGGACGTTCCCTTGAACCATCCATAACCTCTCTATAAAAACAGTCAGGAGAGACGAACAATAATCAGCTTTCAGACACCTCCTGAAACCCCTAATCTCCTCTGCCCTCAGCTCTGTTGTCTTCACCCTGGGCCAGCGCTCCAACTCAGTCCACCACCTGCAAATCGGGTGGACTGTCCGGAGATTTCCTTTTTTTTTTTATAAAGTTTAGTCTTATACCCTTGACTACAGTTGTTACCCAAATCCATCTCCCGAGAGTGTCTCTATGAACCTGCAAAAACTCCCAATCTATTTTGCTAGAAAAATAGATTGCAACCCCTCTCATTGCTACCCCGGCCGAGGCAAAGAAAGCTTTAGAGAATTTTTTAGGGATGTATAAATTTGGGGAATTCGTTTTTAAATGTGTTTCCTGCAGAAAAAGAACATGAGGATCCAATGAGGAAGCCCATCTAATAAGTGCGCCATACTTCTTTTTATTCAGTAGACCATTGGTATTTAACGACAAAATCTGTAGTCTAGTGCTTACCATGTCTAATCATCAGAAATAGCATTTCATAAACCTTTTTCTCTGCTCTTTTTTTCTCAGAGATGACCCTTCCCCTAACCCCGAAAACCCTAAACACCCACCCCCCCCCTTGGAAATGTGAACCCCCCTCTCCTGCGACCACGCTGTCCACATTCCCCCCCCCCATCATCAATCCTGGGTGGCATGTTGTGCACCCTGTGTAGCGGCCAAAATGAGCCGGCCCCTCCCCTAGCAAGAGAAAAAAATACAAAAAACAAAAACCAATAAAAACCGATAAAGAAAACAAGAACCTTCTATACAAAAAAAAGAAAGAGAAAAGTGAACTAGGCCCTCTACAGAATCTTTACTCAACAGACCTAAGAATTTCACCACTATGATTCTGTAGAGGGTCTAGAAAGCTCCTTCAAAAATATTTGGGCCTCCTCAAGGTCCGAAAACATAAAGAACTTCCCCTTCACCAGGACCCGTAGCTTGGACTGTTGGGCAATCGAAGCCTGGGCACCATGCGCCTTGAATAAATGCAACATCTTAACGAACTCTTTCCTTCTGCGAGCCGCCACCGCAGTCATGTCAGAGAAGATTCGACATTTCTGAGTCTCGTTTATTGAAAACTGCCGTTGGTGAATAGCTTTCGACAGAATTTTCTCTTTTATTCTGTAGTCGGCAAAGTTGAGGAGAATCGTCCGTGGGAATGGAGAGTTAGGGAAAGGCTGAGCGGGAACACGATGCGCCCTGGTAATGGAAAGATCCCCCTCGTGTTCCAGCATGACTTGCTGCTTTATAAATAAGTTGACCCAATTGAGAGTTTGAGAACCCTCAATCCCTTCAGGTACCCCTACAATCCGGAGATTGGATCTCCTAGTGTGACTCTCTAATTCTTCGACTTTACTCTCAAGATATCTTCTCTTTTAACAGCCTCCCTAGACTCTAACAAAACAGAGCTCATTTGATCCTCGATTGTGGATATTCTAGTCTCAGCTTCAGTGACTCTGAGAGTTAGACCATTGATCGCATCCTCGATCTTGTCCAACCGTTGATTTAGGATGCTGATCTCGGTTTGTTGCATTTTCTTCATGTCTCTTATTTCTCCCAGGATCAAATTCAACACATCCCTGATATCTACTTGGAATGTTCTAGATTTTTCACTACTAAGGTTGGCTAGCAGAGATGGTGACAAGGCCTGGAGGGGCTGGATAGTTATCCCTGGTGTCACAAGATCCCCTTGCGTGACAGAGCCATCAGCTAGTTTTGCTAGACCCGTTCCAAGGGATACATCAGGGGACTTCTCCTTCCCTATTGTCTTAGTAGATACCCGGGGATAAGAATCCTCCTGGTGAGTAAGATTCTCACAACCAGACAGAGTGACAGGTGAAATCAATCCTGCAGAGCCTGATGACTGAGGTGGTGAGGAGTGCGGGGGGGGCTGAGGGGATTGTGAAGATTGTTTTTTGGTGAAGAGCGGACATTTTTTGACCTCTTTTGAAGCATTACTTATTACATTAGAGTCATTAGAGTCATGGTTAATACAGAAGATGGTGGGCATAACCTCCCCCGCGCTACTTTTCTCCTGAGAGACGGATAGGTCAGCCAAAGATGTTCTATTTACACCATTATCCGCTATCACATCCGGGGAGGTAACGTCATCTGAGCTTCCCAGCATACTATGACTCTCTGTCCGGAGATTTCCAATGCATGGCCAGTGCCAATCTTACCAACACCAAAGACAAATGTAAGAATCTGGCATCCACTGTTGGCAGTTTCAGGGAAGGGGACAACCCCAAGAGACAAACATCCAGCCCCCACAGGTTGGTATGATCCAATATATTGTAGTGAAGACTGCTATTTATATACGTACAATGCTAAGTTAGCACAACCGCGTTAGATGTTAGAAAGCCATCTTGCCACTTTTGCTGCTTTTGCACACGACACTGTAGTTACATGTTATTAATTGAGAAATGCTTGCTCGCCTTTGCTTCACATGAGAACTGTCTGTTGTTCACATGCCTAACAGTGAGCAGCGACCTTGGTCTGAACATTGTGTAAAGAAACAGTCTGGGTCGATAGACGGTGCATGTTGTTGGGTTCAGGTTGATCGGCCCACTATTTAGCCATAACACGCACGCAGCTGCAAATACCTGAAAGTCGAGTGCTTTTAATATTGCAGGCTGCATGCTTTAGACACATTCGGAAGAAGAGCTTTCCCAGGAGCAGAGTCTAGCTGATCCTGTGATGTGATTCCACTACGCTGATCTTTACGGTATGGGGTTCCCCATTCAAGCCTGGAGACCTTTTATTAGTCTAATAATAATATTAGTTTACTAGCGAAAGGAAGGTGGCTGTCATCCACTGTCATTTTATTATGATTACTCCTTTCATTTTCTATGGTATTGTAACTATGCTGATGGTTTTGATCTTAATCATTTGTCTGCTTATGTTAGCCAAAGTACTGCATCTTAGGACACGAGGTTTATATAATAAACTCTTTAAACTTTACTGTGTCTCTGTTTATTCTGTTGTGGACTGATATGAGAATAATTACGAACAGGTATTTCTGATTCCCACCATTCCTGAGAATACCCTAAGTCGCGTGTTCTGGGTTGTCTATACATTGGGACCGCCGAGATAAAGCTCAGATAACGAATAGGACACTGATGCTGGTCGGATAAGGGGTTCCGGGTTCTGAGGTGAGTTTTTGGTACACCACAATTCACTGAGGTCCTGGTTTCCTGTGCATAGTTCTGTGCATAAGCAGAATCCCTGCAACATGGCGCACCTAACGTTTGGTCGATTGATTTGAAATGCCTTAGTAGTGCTTATATTAGTCCACAACACCCTCGCTCTTGTTTCCGGTTAACGGGAGTGCGGGTTTAACCTACCTGTGCTTCGACTAATAGGTTCTTTCAAGCTTAAGCATTAAAAAGGTTATTTTTACTGAACCCCAGTGCTACTGTTGATATCTTTGATACTCTTTGGTGTGTCCTTATGGCGGTTGATATAGCCGCACATAGTCGGGCAACTCTGCACCGTCATTTGACGACGTATGGGGTGCCGGATGATGGGATGGCTGTTATTTTTGTGGTGAGCGCTGATGCGTCTTACCCATATGAGTTGTTTTACTCTTGGGTGATTTTTCCGGCGGTGGATGCAGACGATGATACGTTTCATTCCTATACTCCCACGCAGCTACCTGCGATCTATATGCCGTATAGGACACAAGAAATTCCTATTTCTGCCTGGCAGCATACCATTTGGTTTAATGGCGCCCTTCCCCATGCGATTGCACCGGCCAGAAGGGGCCCGTTGTCTATTGCAGGGGCCACATGGCCGGTGCTGGCCGGATTCACGCCTCATCCCCGCTATGTCACGGTGGCGGTGGCTGAGTTGCGGGTACTACACATAGCCCTGATTACAGTTCATAGGGCTTTAGTAAAGTACGTGTCACGCAACGTGCAGGTGGGGGCACCTGCTGTTGCGGGACAACCAACGGACCACCATGCGGTGGTTATTATTAGTCCTGTTATGGTTAATTCGGTAATGGGCAAGCGCCCCCAAAATAGGGATGATTTACCTTATTGGCTTGCTGAGAAATTTGACCAACTGGAGGCGGTTTTTCCGCATACCTCTCCTGTGGAGAAACACAGGATTCTCACCATTAGTTTGCCGAAAGACTTGGTCCCGGATATGGCCGATTGTGCAAACTGGGGCAAGGTCTTTGCCGCGACCTACTCGAAGTGCTTCGGCACTCCGTCTATGTCTGTACTGCTCTCCGTCATTAAATGTGTTCAAGAGAATCACGGGGCTGAGGCTGCTGTTGAGTTGGGAATGAGGCTTGTCGGAGTGTTCGATGTGGTTGCTTCCATGGTAATGGGCAACCTCAAAGGCGATGCCATGCAGTTCCAAGTAGCTAATAAGCTGGACCGCGTGGACGAACTCGACAGGCCTAAGGAGTTCGCTAAAATAATTGCGGAAGCCTATTGGACCATAGGCCGCAGTGCCTTAGGTGTTAAACCTACTGTGATAATTCCTGATATAGTACAGCAAACTAAGGTGAGCTCGTCTACTAAAGACGAACGCCCTAATTTTCAGAAAACAAAATTGGCGAGCAAAGAAACAGGGGAAGCAGCAACAGAAACAGGGGTCTCGTCCTGCCTCACCCGTACAGTCGTCTAGTGAACGCACATATGATCTGCGCGATCGATCTAGTATTAAGTCACCTGATAGGTTTCAGGTTTCTGAACAACGCTCTCCTCGTTCTTCACGGGAAACATCGGCTTCACAATCCGGTGGCGGAGACCGTGGGAAAAGACGGGGTGCCCAAAGTCGTGAGCAACCCCGTCATGCTGATGGCAAAGGCAAGCAGGACGAGTCTGCACATCAACGACCCCCGTTTCAGAAGAAGAAAGTTGCTACGCTAACAGCGAGGTATGCCACAGATAGTGCGGACGCAGCTTCAGAACCTGACATGGGCACTAACGCTGCTCGACAGCGCGGCGGAAGTTACAGTAGTGTGACAAGCACTGCGTCCATATCCGGTGGCGACAGCAACTGATACGTTCATAACTGTAGAAACTGCTGACACTAGAGTGGCTCCCCCTGACAGACTGTATAATATAGTCCTTTTAATTGAAGGTGAGATACAACGCACGATTTAAGGGATTTTTTGGGATAATCTGACCTCTTCGTATGATATTCTATTGGCAGAGGCAGACTGGCCCCCGGCTTTCATTTTAGATGCTCTTAGAGGGGAGGAGATGATCCTCCCGTCCTTTGTGCACACAGTGCCAAAGGACCAAGCTAAGAAGTTCGCCGAGGAGTGGGCTCTGGTGCTTGCACCTGCTTTGTATCGTAATCAGGTAGGCTGGGATAAATTGTCCCCCAGCCATGAGATTCCGTTGCGGTCCACGCCCCAGCCACAACCCCAATATCCCAAGCGTCGTGAAGCAAGACCTCACGTCGCGGCTATCCTTTAACAATTGGAATATCAAGGTGTAATTGAAACATGTGTGTCACCAATGAATAATCCTTTATTCACCGTGAGGAAGCCTGATGGGTCGTACCGCCTGTTTTTGGATTACCGACATTTAAACTCTCATTGCCAAACATGCGCAGTACAGAATACCCACAGTTCGGCTCTCGTCGATAGTCTCGTGAGAAAACGGTTTAAAACCACACTTGACATTTCCAACGCCTTTTATAGCCACAACCTGTCCTCTCTTAGTAGTGAATGGACAGCATTTACCTCGGGCGGCAAACAAAAACATTTCAAAAGAGTACCGATGGGCTATAAGAACAGCCCTGGTGTCTTTGCCGCTCGTGTAGTCTCTCTGTTAGAGAGCATAGACCCTGATGCATACTCGTATGTGGATGATATTTATCTCACAGATGACGAGTTGTGGCCGCATCTGTGTCGCGTTGATCGCATTATTGTTTTGTTTGCAGACTTCGGTTACAAATTCAACTTTGCGAAGTCTCACATTGCGGAATATACAGTGTTGTTTTTGGGATACGAACTCAACAATGAAGGTCGAGGATTGGCTCCGCACTTCCTAGAGAAATGCGCATGCCTACGTGCTCCTACGACACTGAAGACATTGCAATCTCTGCTGGGCTTTCTGAATTTCGGTCGAACGTACATTCCTGATTATGCCCAGCGTATCAAGTCGCTTTATGCCTTGGTACAACCTACTTTTTCCAAATCATGCTGGCTGCCGGAGCATTCAGCTATATTGCAATCTTTGCAAGCTGACCTTCTTGCTTCCAAATACTTACTGACGCGGGATAACCACACTAACCTGGTCATAAGAATTGTGCCGGGCGCAGTGGGTTTCACGTACTTAACGTTCAATGAGGGCGATACCGTCCCCATTGTCTACAAATCACACCTGTACACTTCGGCTGAATTGCGATTTTCCGCTGTCGAGAAAGTTCTGACGGCAGTGCAGATGGCAATTCTGAAAGAACGAGCGCTATCGCAAGGAAAACGTATGTTGGTGGTAACACCATATCCTGCCCTTGAGGCGGTGACGAAGGCGAGTGTACCAAATTCTAAGGCTTTGCATCCACGGTGGATACAATGGGCCACTTCCTTGACATCGCCCGACATCACATATATCTTTGACGCGGCTCTACAGACTCAGGAGTTCTTACAGTATGAATTTGTTCATCCAGCTCCTCTGTCCTTGCGCCCGCTAGAGGATTACCATTGTGTCATTTACACTGACGGTTCTGCGCAACCGGCTACTGGATCGAAGCATGCCTATTCAGCGGCCTGCGCAATTGTGGTCGGTACTTTCGTGAATGGTGAATTCCAATCCGATGTCGTGCATACGCAGTCATTGGGTGATTGTACCGCACAGTTGGCGGAGCTTCGTGCTCTGGTGCTTGCACTAGAGTTTGCTGATCCTCGAGTCACTACACTTATAGAGTGACTCGTTCTATTGTGTTCAATCTTACAATGACAATCTACATTTTTGGTCTCAAAATGACTACCGTGATTCCAAAGGTAGCACAATTACGCATAAAACGCTTTGGGTTCGAGTGGCAGAACTTAAAGAACATCTGCCTCTCGTGAATGTTATTCACACTCTTGGTCACCAACGAGTTGGTGTCCATGCTGTCGGCAACAGCCTAGCTGACGAGGCAGCAAAAACAGCAGTGGCGACATACTTAGTAGCAGCAGTTAAAAGATCACAAAGTAAGATCGATGATGACATCTTGGCAGCTATTGCTGCTACAGAGAAGGGAACAAAATACCCTAGAGGTTTCCCTTCTCGTTACCATTATCGCTTAAGTCCTGATAACATCCCGTTAGTGAGGATTAACGACGTTGGTGATAGATTGATTCCCAACGCGGACTGCAGACCATCTTTGATATTAGCGGCTCACGATGGCATGGTGTCTGCTCACGCCGGCGTTGCAGCTACTGTATCTCTGTTACAACAACGTTACTGGTGGTGCGGTTTATATAAACTAACTTGCGCTTATGTTCTTAATTGTGACATTTGCCAGCAGATAAAACCTTCAACTGCGGCGCGCCCACCACAAACTCAGTTGTACATATCTAATAAACCACTGGGTTGTGTTTATTTAGATCATTGCAGTCCATTCACCTCTGATACTGCGTACAAATACATCTTGGTCGCAGTGAATTCGTGCACACGTTTTCTGTGGGTGTGGCCACTAAGGAGTGCTGATGCCCATACTGTCATCAAGGATTTGCGTGTCTTTGTTGGAAGTTTTGCATGTGGTACTTTTCATTCTGATCAGGGCCCTGCGTTCGCCTCTAAGGCGTACAAAGAAGCCATGAGAAATTTGGGGGTCCAAGTCAAATTTTCGTCTCCATACCGACCTGAGGGTAATAGTGTGGTGGAGCGAATGAACCGTGACTTAAAGCAATCTTTGACAGCCAGGGTTTTAGGTACTGGCCGGAACTGGCTAGCCCACTTGTATGACGTACAACGTGCACTTAATAATCTCCCTAGAAGGTCTCTGGGTGGGCAGACCCCATACATGATGCTCTTTGGCATACGAATGTTTGTCCCGGACCTTGATGGTCTAGACATGGCGGCGGCTGCCGCACCCTTTGACGTAGATGATCACTGTGCTGTATTGCAGAATCTACAAGAAGCGAGAGACAGTCTAGCAAAGGAACACGTACCCTCCATATCTGATGCTGCGCTTCAGATTCCGGTAGTCGGCCCCTCTTATCATGCACCAGTTCCGGTGCTTGGAGTACAGGTTACACGTACAGTCATTTTACCTCCACTTCCTGGTCGCAAGGATAACAGGTACATCTCTATTGACAATGTCAAGCTACAGCGAGTGGCCGATTCTTCTTAGTATGACTCCAGCGGTTTCTTGCCCTGCGATGCTGAGAAATTCTGTTGTGGCCCCAGCTTCTAACACCTTGCCTGATGTTGCCGTCGAGATGCATACAGTTACTGGTCCTTTATTGCCACCGACTCCTGGTGGTCTACCTGAAGATATTGAGTATGATTATCCTGCGGATGTCTCGTTGCCTGTTTTACAATCCACCACAGTTACCCAGTCGCGCTACTCCTTTGACACTAATTCAATGACTTCCGTTGCCCCATCAAAAGTTTCGATTTTTGTTGCCTGGTTCAAAAGACATTTTTTAATTCCCCCTTGGACGTACATTTGGCTGGTACTCATATGTATTTTTTTGTTTATGTCCATTGGCTTTGCGGTAGTGTTTTTTAGACTTATAAATGGACACTACCTGAAAGAAAGATCTACAATTAGACTAATCGATGGAACTTTGGCCCCCCACTCCTCATCACATATTATGAAACGGGACCAGACTTTTGTGAACATTACTGCCTGGCCTGTACTGGATGGGATCGCTTGGGATGCTGTTAAATTTCAAATTCATGGTCCCACTGAAGTAATCAATGTGCCAAATGTATTTCGTGTTTCTATGGGTGATGTAGTTAAGCAAAACATCCACTCGGATGATTGGGATGTACAAGCAATAGAAGCACTGTTTTCTGATTTGAAATATTATGCTGCATTTGATGCTGAGGATTTGTATTTAGATACTGCTAATTATGATGAGCAATTCTGCTATCAACATTATGGCACGCATTTCCTACACAAAGCAAATACGTTTAGAAATTTTGTAAATTATAAGCAATGGGAACACTGTCCAGCCCCTAGGCTGGGCAGCTCCGCCACGTTAGTGGACAAATTCACATATTTTTCTGATTTCAGTTTGTCGAATCCGGCCTCCTTTTATTTTAAGGTTGCGGCTGAGTCTGCTTCTAAGGTTAGACTGACACACACCAAATTGTTGTATTCCAAGTCCTTTATGGACGAGTTGGCAATCGGAGGCTATGATCTGTGGAAAGCTACTATCGATCTTAAATCGGTTTGGGGTTCTAAACCGTTGCAGGTACAGGGAACAGAAGCTTTGCATCGTGCCTGCCTCATCCCGAACCACATGTTATTTTTGAATTCGTCAATTTTTCAGACCACCTGTTTTGGATTGGCTACTTCTAATAAATTAAATTCTCCCTCCACTCCGGGTCTGGGTGCTTATCCTAATTGGGATAATCATACGGATCTGTCCCTTGCTACGTTGCAGTCATACATTTCCAACACATCCTTCAATATTTCAGAATTGGATCCGGAAGGGTGGTTAATATGGCAAACAAGCACAGATTCCTGTCAACATCGGTTTCTGGATTTGGCACCAGGGTATACACAAGTTCGGGTAGACCCCCGTTTTGAATCTTCTCACACTGTAACTACCTACTCAGTAGGTAAGTTATGCCAATCTTGGCTGCAACATTCCACCTTAGCATCTGTTAAACTTCATTTATCACAATTGAACGACAAAATAGATTTGAATGATTTTGTTAAGGGTCCTGCGGTTGGCAGGTCCAAAAGATGGGTATATGCTGTTTACAACGAAGTTTGGAAGCTATCACAGATTGAAGCTGCATCCAGATTACGAGCTATTGATCAAGCCAATATGGAGAAAGTATTGGCTGTAATAGATAATAGCATTAACACCCTGTCTTCCAGAATTTATACCTTAGATAATATTGTTTCATCTGTGGTAGACATTGTGCAGGATGATTTGTCTGTTTTGTATCATGGTCAAAATCAATTGCGTTCCATTATGCAGTTTGCATGGACGTTGCAAACGTTAAAGGCTGGGAAAGTCCCTTGGGATTACATGAATACTTCATCTTTGTTCCCCCCTTTTAATTTAACTGCGAAACAACAGTTCATGTCCATGAAAGATGCAACATACTCATTGCTGCACATTGAAAAGTTAGATCCTTTATCTTTCTCTGTTGCCGAATTAAACTCCGCTGTGTGGCTTATCCACAGGTTGATCACATTACCATTCCCCCTGTTTAAGTTCAGTTCGTGCATGAAACATTATGCCCTTGGCAGATATGAGAAACTGGGTACTGCCTTCTTGCACGAAGTTTGGTCACTCCCATTCACGTACAGATGCGTGCAGATTTTCTGTGTAGAAACGCACGTATTCTGACTGTACCGGCTTCTTTCGCCTCCTGCTCCTGCCTCCGGTTAGCTTTATATTTTCTAGTTTCAGCTTTTTCCTCGGGACACAGTGTTCCCCTTTTCCGGCCTGTTAGCCTTTGGAAGATTCCCTGTGGTTGACTTCAGAGCCATATTTAAATATCCATTTATTCAGTAGATTTTTACTTGATTTTTTTATGTGGCTCGACCTCTAGAAGGTAACTATCAAACTATGGATGGCTGTACTTGTCAATGGAGCACGATTACAATCAATTAGGAGCTTATACGTTGTTAATGACTACAAGTAGTGTTCGCCGTGTTTGCAAGTATTTTAGTTTTAAAAGCACCTGCTGCCGCCTTCCTTTCCTAAATAATCATACAAGAATAAAAATGTCACGCTAACTCTGTGATTAATGTTCTTCCTGGAATGTGCTAATTTTGTCTAGTGGAAGTTTTGACTGATTATAAAGCAAAGGGTTAATATGCTTGCTGCTAAGTACGTGTTCCATGCAGATCAGGAGTGCATATAATGTAAATAGGTCAGTGCTTTGTTCCAAAGAGACTTTTTAGGTCTCGCAGACCTTTGTTGCTTTGCATACATGTTTTAAGATCGTCTTAAGAGTTTCTCGTTGCTCAAATGGGTGTCGTTTCTGATAATTGTATGTTTCCCTTGTCTTCATTGCTTGATTTTGCTCGTGAGAAAGTGTCACTCATAGTCATTTACATGTCACTCATAATTCCACTGAAATTATGACAATGTCACACATAGCAATCTGAAACCTTGACAGTTATGCAGAGAGCTGATTGAGTTGGGAGGTGGTGGTTTCTGAGAGTGGGCGGAGGGGCTCCGCCCTTCCAATTAATTAATGTACGATACGTATGGTAATTATAAAAGCAATTACCATCCTATTTTAAAGTATATCAAAAGCGTTGTTGGACGTCAGGCTAAGTCATCACAGCGCGACGTCTTGGAAAGGGAGGGGTTGCAGCATTTGGAAAATGGCCTAACGTCAAAGCGGTCATGTGCTCTAAACAGTTACACGGCACCTGCTTCTGTGCCTCGTGTTTTCTGTTTAGAGCTGTAATTGAGAGGCGATTTCTGGAGTTGCAGCTTGGCCTCATTGAAAGGAAGTACCGTGGACTGTTCTGATGGGACACCAACACCTGGCAACATGACTACAAGTGACGGGTGAGTGCTTTTAGTCCTCCTTGGGTAAAGGAGTGTCTGCATCACTTTCCCTCCCTAAACCCCTTCCTGTCTTCCTTTACCCTACTGCCCTTGGCCTGTCGCTCTCTCCTTTAACCTCTATTTCCTCTCGAATAGCTGCAGTGGGGACGATTCATTCTACTACTTTAAATTAAGTGCTTTAACTGAAGTGTCATTGAGCACGTCTCCTGCGCTGTAACCCCAAAGCCTGGCAGGCAGTGTGCCTAAATTCTGCCTGAAAGAAATGCAAATGTGGCCTACTAGTTAATCTGCAAATGGGAAGGGAAACATCTGCAAATGTAAAGGATGATTGGGAGTTAGTAAATGTACTGGCTTTAGTTGATCAAAGGTTTGTGATGGCAAATTCTTTTTGAGTGGTAGTGCAAAGAGTTAACAAGTGAGCTGTGCAGTGAGTGTTTTTAATTGGCATGGTGTTGAAGGGATAGTAATGTAAAAATAAAAAAATTACGTACAGTCTCAGTATTATTAAAATATATATTTTGGAAACACCATTTTATCTTAACCTTTTAAGCATTTTGTAGCAGTATATATTCTACTCTGTGTACTGCAAGTTTAAAAAAGTGAATTACATAATCTCAGTGCTTTCTGTCACAGACTGACCTTGTGGCACTAGAAATGCACAAGTAACTATTCTCCACTGCACTAAGATGTAATTCTGTGGCTCTCTGCTTACACACAGACCTCTGCAGTGTATTAACTAATAGACTTTCATAATGTACTACAGTGCATTTGCCCCTATCATTTAAAAAAAAAAAATAATAATAATCATTTAAGTTGCAAGTTATTTTATGTGTAGCTACCTGACGGTAAAGCTATCATAATATTTTGGCTTTTTTAGCCACACCTGTTGTACAACTGATATTTTGAACGAACATATTTAAAAGTGCATGCATACGTGATAATGAAGAAAACTGAGTTTTGGTAAAATAAAATATTTGCCTAAGATCACACCATTTTAGTGGGGTAGCCATGATTTATCAATATTTTCTGGTTTCGCTTTGTACAAATCGGCCAGTAAAAGAGTATCTATTTGTCATTCATAATGTTAAGGCTTTGTTTTCAACCTCTTTTTGCAGTTTTTATATACCGCAAACTCGACCCAAAGTAATAGAGCGCTTTATGAGCATCAGTTACATTACACAAGGTCACATTTATTTTTTATAGTCACATGTGAAATTAACTGATATGCCCAGAAATGCAGACAATTCAAGTAAGAATTAAACCTGGTTCCCCAGTTCCTAAATAGGCAGCTCTGGCCGTAACATCACATCCTGGGTGCAGAAAGCGTGGAGGCTGAAGCCAGTATTAGAACTCTGGCCTGATTCAGACAGGGCCTCCGCACTGTATGGGGCTTTGGAGCTCGAATTTAGAACTGTAAGGCACATCGAAGGTTCACAATTAAAAGTCTTTGTAAATATAGGACCTACATTTACAAACGTTACTAAGGATTCTGTATGGTCCCATTATTTGCCAACTGTGTCCACTGACAGACTTGGAGCGGAGGAGGTCCATGCGATAAGTCGTGAGGGGGTAACCATGAGTTACCCGCACCAGGTGACACCAACCCTAGTGACGCCACTGCCCAACAGCAAGGCAAAATCCAGATCAGGAGACGCAGTGTTTGAAAGGCATAGATCCAAAGCCCATTGAAAGGGACATTCCAAGCACGAGAAAACTGGTTGCACGCAAGTATACCTTGGGAAACGAAAAGACAGTCTATAGGCCACGGCAAGGTACTGTAGCATTCAAGCATGCGGTTGCGTAGCAGCTGCAGCAAGGCCGGGCTATGAACCACCATAAGAGGAGCAGCCATTTTTGAGCAGGCAAACCAACAGGAGAACCCCGGCAGCTAAGGTGAGTATTAGTGGCAACCCACCGAAGAAGCTGGAGAAAATAGAATGAATAAAGGCTGGTATCACACAGAAAATAGTTTGAAAAGAGGATACAAGGCCGGAGCCCACAACTTTAAAAAAATGAGCCAGCCCTGTTGTATGCGAAGCATTGAAAATAGAATAATTTAGCTTACCAAAATGTTGTGGGAGGTCAGTGTTTAAAAGCACTTGAACCTCTGTTCTTGTATGAGTCACCTGCAGGACAAAGGTTTCACAGGCAGAAGTGAGGGAAACTTATTTTTGGGACTATAAAGCTCTTATTTGGCTCAGCTTGTCGAACTCTGCGTTCAAGGTCAGAATGGAAGGCCAAATTGAGACTTCCATGTGGGGGTGGAAACAGCACATTTTTACAGCAAACTACGCATTGAGACACAGTCACAATGTACGGGATGCCTTAACATTCCGCAACATTTTTCATTATTCAGAAGTAAATAACTACCCTTTGACAACAGTGTGAAAGTTGGCTTAATAGAGGGGACAGGTTTTCCTTTTAAAATACACGCCAAATTCGGAGCCTCTAAATTACAAGCGCCATTCAACTGTATGTTTTTGCACACGAGGGAGTGTCCAGTGGAGGAATCACAAGATTCACTAGTCAGATACACCTCTGTGTCATCCCGCAAACATCTAAATGTGAAAGGTAGTGACCAAACTTTGTGAAGGAAAGAGTTCCCTAATGGTTCAAAGCGGCCTATGGGAAAATGTTTCATACACGATGTAAAACTAAATAATGAGAACGGCAGTGTTATGACACCGTGAATGAGCCAAACAGCAGAGTTTATTTTCGCTACAGAGAAAGGCAAAGGGTCTAATTTCTCGATATGTAAAAGAGTGTAAGTGGCATCTTTCATGGACATTGATTGTTGTCTCTCAGTTTAATTAAATGGTAAAAATAATGAGGATGAGTTCACATAGTCCCATGGCACGCGACCCATTTCAAGTGTCTGCAAAGTCCATCCTACCTGCATAATAGAGCGCAATTGGTTCTGACCATGATATAACACAGATACATCATCCTGTACAATATCAACAACAGATGAAACAATATTGTCCAATGTGTATATCCTGGAAGAAAGGGTATTAATACTGTTATCCACCACAAGAACTTTTTCAAGATTAGCTTTGTCTATTGCCCTTAAAAGTGAAGCTGCTTCAATTTGAGACAATTTCCATATTTCATTGTAAGTAGCATAAATAAATCGTTTCAGCCTAGGGACAATTGGGCCTTTTATAAAATCTGATAAATCCACATCATTTGATAACAGTGACAAATGTTGCTTAATAGAAGCTAGGGACGAGTGTTGAAACCAATTTTGACATCATTTACAAACGGAATACGTTGTAACTGAATGTGTATTTACAAATCTTGGATTAACCCTATCCTGTGTGTAACCAGGAGCCCTGCCATGGAAACGCATCTGACATGCATCTGCACTAGCCTGCCAAACTAACCAACCTAGAGAGTCAAGACTCGAGATATTAAAAGTCGCATTTGTAAACAGAGACTGAAACTCCTGTAGGGTGTAATTGGTAGTAATATTCCAGTTTGGATATTCAGCAAGTGATGGAATGGCAGGATCATTCAACTGTTTAGTTGTTGCTAAGCCCAAACATGTAGTTTGATAGAACAAATCATTTAAAAATAATATTTGTGTGGGTATAAGGCAGGCATGATACAAAGCGTCTGTGCCCTGCACCTGCCAGGATTTGGAACCCCAGATTGATTTTTCCAACGATCATAGCCACCCATAGCCAATTTAAGGATGAAGGAATCAGAGTATACCAATTTAGTGTGGGTAAGCATAACTTTCGTATTCGATTTAGAATTTAATTTAAAATAGAAAGCTTCAGGGTTTGATTTATCAAAACTCGTAAAATATGTAAATTTATCCAACAGGGTTTTAGAACTTCCTATTGATGGGGCGGGGCAATGTTCCCATTGTGTGTAATTAAAACCAGCTCTAAATGTACTCACTTTATGTAGATAGTGGTGGCCATAATGCTGGTAGCAAAATAAGTCAGCATAATTTGCAGAATTTAAATACAAGTCTTCAGCATCAAATGCAGCATAGTACTTCAAATCTGAAAATAAAGATTGTATGGCTCGCACATCCCAGTCATCTGAACGTATATTATGTTTAACCACATCCCCCATGGAAACACGAAGTACATATGTAACATTAATAATCTCGGTAGGACCATGAATTTGAAACGGGACTGTATCCCAAACAATGCCATCCACAACTGGCCAGGCAGTAATGTTGACCAAAGTCTGGTCCCTTTTCAGGATGTGTGATGAAGAGTGCGGGGCCAAAGTCCCATCTACCGGTTCAACAGCAGAGCGTTCCTTAAGGTAGTGCCCATTGATCAAAAGAAAAAACACTGTCACATATCCAATGGACATGAACAAAAATATTAAGATGAGCACTAGCCAAATATATGTCCAAGGGGGAACGAAATAGGAGCGTTTAAACCAGGAGACAAAAATTGCAAATTTTGAAGGGGGCAAAGTTGATGTGGAACGTGAGTCAAAGGAAAAACGTGACAGGTTCCTGGTTGTTGCATTTAAACCAGGTAACGACTCACTTGCAGGGTAGGCATATTCCGTTTCTTCATTAGCAGGTGAGGACTGTGGGACCAGCAAAGGATTAGCAACAGAGTCCATCTCTATGGCAGTGTCAGGCAGAGTGTTGTCCAAGGAGCACAACACAGGATTACCAGGAATAGATGCATACGATAATGCAGGAGTCAAACTATTCAGAATCTGCCAGATGTTGTAGCTTGATATTGTCAATGGAGACGTATCTGTTGTCTTTGCGACCAGGAAGTGGTGGTAAAATGAAAGTACGAGTTCCCTGCACGCCTAGCACTGGAACCGGGGCTCGATAGGATGGACCAAATTCTTTCTTGTTCTCCACCTTCTCTCTGACCAGTTCTCCGACTTTAGGTAGCCAGCCGGCTACTGGAATCTGAAGTGCACCATCAGCGGCTGGGGGTAAATGTTCTTTTGCAAGACTGTCTCTTGTAGGTTCTGTAATACAGCAGAATGTTTATCTACATCAAAAGGGATGGCTTGAGCCGCCAAGTCTAGACCATCAAGGTCTGGTACAAACATTTTCATGCCAAAGAGCATTTCGTAGGGGGTCCATCCACGCAGAGGTCTTCTAGGGAGATTAATAAGTGCACGTTGAATGCTATACAAATGGGCTAACCAGTTATGTTAGGGGAATTTCTAAGTTCCTGCCAGTACCTCGGACTCTAGCTGTTAAGGATTGCTTAAAGTCACGGTTCATTCACTCCACAACTGAATTGCCCTCAGGTCTGTATGGAGACGAAAATTTGACCTGCACCCCCAACGACCTCATGGATTCTTTGTACGCCTTAGAGGCGAACGCCGGACCCAGGTCAGAATGTAAGGTGCCAACTGCAAAAAATATATATATTTTTTTGTTGACATTCTTTGTTCTGCTGTCCTTACACTGTACTTTGTTTAAAATAACTTCAATTTGAATTTTCGTGCACTTTATGGTTCATTTGTATTTTTTTTCTGTGGTTGTTTCCTGTTCTAGTTTGACTGTAAAGCGCTCTGATATAAGCCCTGGGATCTTGTTTGTGCTATATAAAACTTTATAAATAAATAAATAAAGACACTCAAATCCCTGATTACAGTGCGAGCGTCAGCGCTGCGTTATGGCCAAACCCATAGAAAACTTGTGCACGAATCAACTGCAACTAAGATGTATTTATAGGCAGTATCTGAGAAAAATGGACCATAGTGATCCAAATAAACACAACCAAATGGTCTATTGGATATGCATATTGGTGTTTGTGGTGGGGGGGTCACAGTACATGGCTTGATCTGTTGACAAATGTCACAAGAAAGCACATATGTACGTGTTTGTTTATATAAGCCATGCCACCAGTAACGTTGCTGCAAGATACAGACTGTAGCAGACACACCAGCATGCGCCGAGTCCATACCATCGTGTGCCGTGATTATCAGTGTAAGCCTGCGGTCCGCATTGGGAATCGACCTCTCACCAATGTTGTTAATTTTCGGTGTAACAACTAAAATGCGTTTCCCCTGTGCCAGTGCGCGTTCTTTCAGGATCGCCATCTGGACAGCTGTCAAGACCTTTTCGACAGAAGAGAATCGCAGTTCTGCGGACGTGTACAAATGTGACTTATAAGCAATAGGTACCGTGTCACCTTAATTAAAAGTCTAGTAAGTGAAACCAACGATGCCTGGGACAATTCTTATCACCAGGTTAGTTTGGTTGTCATGGGTTAACAAGTATTTAGATTCAAGTAGATCAGACAGAAAAGACTGCAGAATATTTGTATGTTCCGGAAGCCAGCATGTTTTTGCAAAAGTTGGTTGTATCAAAGCATACAGAGGCTTAATACGCTGGGCATACTCTGGTATGTAGGCACAACCAAAGTTAAAAAAAAACCAGCAAAGATTGTAATTTTTTCAGGTTTGTTGGAGGACGCAAACGTGCACATTTCTCTAGGAAATGAGGGGCTAACCCCCTTCCTTCATTATTGAGCTCGTAGCCCAAGAACAACACTGAACTGTGTGATTTTTGCACAGTTAAATTTGTAACCGTAGTCCGCAAACAAAATTATGATACGGTTCACGAGACAAAGATGCGCCCATAACTCGTCGTCTGTGAGATAAATATCATCAACGTAAAAATACGCATCAGGGTCGATTGTATCCAACAATGAAACCACACGTGCAGCGAAAACTCCTAGGCTGTTTTTATAGCCCATTGCTAATCTTTTAAACTGTTTTTGTTTGCTGCCGTGGGTAAATGCTGTCCATTGACTCGACACAGGGACAGATTGTGACTTAAAAAGCCTGTGAATAACTATATCGTGTTGCACTCAAATTTAAAATACCAATTTCTTTCAGAACAATATTGAAGCGTAATATATCCATTGTTTCCCGAATGGAAACTGTGCCTTGTTTTTTAATATCCGCAGACCACACCAATGGACTCTGCAGTCTTTAAAAACGTCTGGTGGTAACCTGAAGTATTCTACGTGCGTCCCCTTGAATCATGGCCTTTTTATATTTCTTACAAACTAGACTGTCCACTAGGGCAGAACCATGGGTATTCTGGACCGCATTTGTACGACAATGAGAGTTCAAATGTCGGTAATCCAAAACTATGCGGTATGACCCATCAGACTTGCTCACTGTAAAAAGACTGTTATTCTTAGGTGACACACATGTCTCATTTACTCCCTGATACTCTAATTGGTCAAGAATTTCTGCAACGGGAGCCTTTACCTCCCGTCGGATGGGATATTGTGGTTGTGCCTGTGGCACAGACCGCAACAGTATCTCGTGGTGGGGAGATGCTTTATCCCATCCCACTTGAGTACGGTACCAAGTCGGCGCAAGCACCAAAGCCCACTGTTCTGCAAAAGTTTGCGCATGCTCCTTGGAGACACTGTGAGATAAACTAGGGAGGATTACCTCCTCCCCTCTCGGACCTGCCAGAACAAAAGGCGCGGGCCAGTCTGCCTCTGCTAACAGAATGTCATAAGAAGAAGTCAGATTTTCCCAAAAACCCCTTTGACTATGCATTTTATGTCACCTTGTATGAGAATACTAATGTCATACAATCTGTCAGGGGAGCCACTCGGGTGTCAGCTGTTTCAACTGTAATGAATGTATCAGTTGCTTTCGCCTCCAGAAATGGACGTAGTGCTTGCCGCACTATGGTAACCTCAGCTGCGCTGTCTAGCAGCGTCACCACCCATGTTAGGTTCCAGAGCTGGGTTCTCACCGTCCGTGGCATATCGTGCTGTTAGAGCGGCCACTTTTTTCTTCTGAAACGGTGGATGCTGATGAGGAAAGTCGTCTTGTTTCCCCTTCCCTTCACTTGTACTTGGCTGCTCACGTCCTTGCGGGGCACCTCGACCTCTTCCGCGCTCCTGGCAATCACCTCCACCGGCTTGTGAGCCCAATGCCTCCTGTGAAGAACGAGGAAATCGCGTATCGGGAACCTGAAATTGATCAGGAGATCTAATTCTTGCGCGGTCACGCAAATCAGAAGTCCGTTCAGAAGCCGAAGGCGCAGGGGATGCTGTATGCGTCCCTTGCTTCTGCTGGGGCTTTCCCTGTTTTTTATTTTTCCAATCCTTTTTTGAGAATATTGGACGGTCTCCTTGCTCAGACTGAGACGTCCTGTGTGTTTGCGGTTGTGCAGGTACTCTAGCAAAAGGCTTAACACCCAGACTATTATGCCCAACTGTTTTATAAGCCTGGGCTATCATTTTAGTTAATTCACGTGGCTTGTCTACGTCCGGGACAAGAGCCAAAGCATTCGACACTTGAAAGTTGACTGCATCTCCCTTAACGTTGGCAAGGATTAGATCAGCAACTACATCATACGCTCCAACTAACCTCATCCCTAATTCTACTGCCGCCTCCGGTCCGTGTTCATCCTGAACACGCTTGATCACAGAGGGGAGTACTGTCATGGATAATATGCCGAAGCACTTCGCATAGACAGCTGCGAATATTTTACCCCAACTCTCACAATCCGAGACTTCGGGTTTTAAGTCTTTCTGCAAACTAATTATTAAAATCTGGTATTTCTCCACAGGAGTGGTATGTGGAAACATCGCTTCCAGCTGGTCAAATTTCTCAGCAAGCCAATAAGGTAAATCTTCCTTATTTTGGGGAGGCTTGCCCATTGCCGAATTAACCATGACGGGGCTAATAGAAACACTGCCAGTTCCAGCGGGTTGTTGTGCAATCCCAGGTGCTCCCACCTGAACGTTGCAGTTAATATATTGAACCAGCGCTCTATACACACGGACTATCGAAGTGTGCATGATGCGGTGAGCCGCTACGTTGCACGTTATATACCGTGGATGCGGCGTGTACCCCGCCAACACGGGCCAAGTGGCCCCATCAATCGATAAAGGGCCTAACCTGACAGGTGTCAGGGGTTGGGGAGGGCGCCATCAAACCAAATTCGATGTTGCCATGCCGACAATGGAACTTCTAGAGTTCTATATGGCCGATACGCATGAGGAAATTGGGTAGGACTGTATTTATGCCATAAATTATCCGCCCCTTCCACTGCTGGAAAGGTCACCCAGGAATAAAACACCTCATACCTGTATAATGGGTCTGCTTGGACCACAAAGATGAGATTGACACCAGCGTCCGGCATTCCAAATGCTGTCAAGTGTTGCCAGAGTGCTGCGCGGCTATGCGCCACAATGTCAACTTCAGCCATAAAGAAATGGAAAAGGAAAAACAACTTAAAAGGTGGCAAGACAAAGTTGGGTTGTAATTCACAATAGGAACAATTGCCTTTTTCTTAAAATCAAGCTTGAAAAACCTATAAAAACAATATAGGCAGGTTATACCGTCACAAATGTTTTCCGGAAACGGAAGTGAGGGAACCGCGGACAAGTACTGAGTACTACCAAAGTGCCTCGTGAATAAGTATCAGACCAAACGTTAGGTGTGCCATGTTGCAGGAATTCTGCACATACACAGAACTATGCGCAGGAAACCAGGACCTCGGTGTATTGTGGTGTACCAAAAATCACGCCTCCGTGCCCAGCACCCCAATCCGGCTAGCTATAGTATCTCATTCATTCTCCATTCTACAGCGGAGCTACCAATGATTAGATATCCTAGAAGAAGCGACTCAGGTCCTCTCAGAATTCGTAGGAACAAGGCCCCTTTTCGCTTAAACACTCATACCTGTCCACAATGTGAGTAACCAGAGACACTGAATAGTTTAAAATAGTTATTTCAACTAACGTTCTCTGTGATGCAGTACGTGTGCTAATACTAGTAGAGAAATGCATAAAAACAAGATTATCAGCATAGTTACAATTCCATATAATAGAACGGGGATAGCATTTTATAATGACAGTGGATTAAGACATATAGCGCTTACCGCCCTCCCCGTGCTAAGAGCAATATTTACTATATCAGTGGAAGACCTCTGGGCTTGGACAGCGGAACCCCCTACCTCAAGTCTTAGATGATAGGATTTACATCTCCGGACAAGCACAGCTCTTCTTGCTGGAAAGGTTTTCTCCAAGTGTGTTTAACCTGCATCCTGTGCAATATTAAAAGCACTTGAAAATGCAGAAGCGCAGCTGCATTCCATGTTATGTCTATATGTGTGTAGGACTGGCTAAAGCAGATTAACAAGTGATGTCGTTTTCTGGCCTTGAACACGATGTACAGTTGTGAACTCAGAGCACAGCAGATGTAGTGAAAGGCAGACTGTTCCCATGTGAAGCAGCGCAAGCAAAGTGTTTACGAGAACCAAGGCATGCAGTGTCGTGTGCAAAAGCGTCAAAATGGCGGTGATTCAAAGCACAAACTAATGCTAACTTAGCAACGTCCGTGGGCACCCCCATTCCCTCCTTCCAGCCAACACGCCGGAAATGACGTCGTTAGGTAGCGCCTGACCCCGAGTGGGTCCACACTAGCCTGTCGGGTTGTGCCCTCATGTGGCACTAAGGTGGCCGCCCTCCTATGGGGGCCCCCTCTGTGGGCCGCAGGCAGCCTCACTTCCCTGGCAAGGTCCATCTGTCTCCTGGTTGGGCGCCCCTCCAATGAGCGCGCTCTGCACCTCCTTTTGCGGTGCTGCGGGTGAGGAGCCAGGACATTTATATAGCATGCAATACAAACTCAATTGTTTGTTTTGGAACTTAACATTAACATCCAACTCAAGAGCATTAATTTTCAAGAATCTTTAGGAACAAAGCCCAACCCACTAATTCAAGCAGCTGCCAGACATGTCACGTGTAGATGTTTGCAGAAGGTGCTTCATAAATTCCACTGTTTAACAAGAACTGAACTTGTTACTAGCTAGTTATACAAGGACCTCTGCAGCAACCGAATTACCCTAGTTGGCTACCTTATTAGTAGCTGAATCTGTTGTCTGCAGGTTACACACAGTCCTGGATGGATTATCATTGTTAATAAAATGAAAGACTGTGGTTAGCAGCTGCATGTGAACAAAACAAGCATATATATATGCTGCCAAATACACGATAAAACACTGGATTATTGAAATACTTTGTGGTCCGTACCTGATTTTCCGAAGGAAGAGAAATTCTTGTCAGGATCGTGGTGACCTCATATATATATATATATATATATATATATATATATAATATATATATATATATATATAAACACACATGTATATATATATACACACACACATGTATGTATATATATATACACATGTGTATATTCATATATATTGAGAATAAAAAGATTGTGGGTTACAGGTCAATTGCCCGGCGCTTAAAACAGTCTCAGACACTGGTCCCCACCAGTGTAGTACAGTATAATGAACACAGATTCTTCTGAGATCAATGTAAGTCTAACATTCAAAAACAGAAACAGATGATTAGTCTTCTTATTCATTCATTTTTATTCTTGTTCCGTCAGAAGTCAAAGTTCACAAAAATAACACACAAAGTGCCAACACGTGTTTCGCGCCAACTGTGCTTCTTCAGGGCTGTCACATAAACAGAAAATAGTATACTTTAGAACTCATAAGGACATACTTTTTCATTTACAAACTACACACATTTTGAAAAAAATCAATATTCAAATAAAGAGGAACTCCATCTTTGTATTATTCATATATACATACTTGTTTGTATACAAATTACACATACATTGTATAGATCAATATATTCAAATTAAATTAAAGAGGAACTCCATCATTATACATTTTAACAGTACCCCGTAACTCAATACAGAAAGGAGTTGGAAAAAGGAGTGAAAAGAGAAAGAAAGAGAAAAGTGATAATTGGGTAATTCAGTAATTCGGGGGATTCATGGAGGACTGGCCTAAGCTCGAAATTTTGTAAATGTGAGTATTTAATAGCTATGTGATCTAATAATCGGTTTAATGTACGAAAAGAATTTGTACCTTTTGATTCCTTATGTAATCTCTGTTAGAGTGGCTCCAATGTTGTTCCAAATTATATCAGGCTTCCTATTTTAAAACCAGTTCCTAAGGGATAAATCTATTATTTAATTTAATGTTCAATGACTTGTCTGATTAGACCCACGTTTATTTATACCAAACTAAAATAAAATAATCTCACCTTATTTATGTTCAAATTCCACTAATCAATATTAGTCAATTAGAATCCGGTCAAATTGAAGATTTATATATTTAGCGCTCCATGATAAGATCTAAAAAACAATAATTTAGAGCAAACTTTTAGATCACCCTGGACTTGCAAGTATAATTCCAAATAAAACAATACCTAGCATCTAAAATTGGGATTCGAACTTCTAACGCTGTAAACACATGAGTATACATCTTCTGACCAGGTGAGCTATCATGTTATTTGTAAACAAGATGTGTAATTAGAAGGATAGGTTATTTGAATGTATTACCCTGGACTTGCAGATATAATTCCTGTGTTACAAAAGTAATACCAAGCTTTCTACTGGGTTCCACTCTACTATCAATGTTCACTACAGACCATCTATGCACAATTAATACGGCGTTATGAGTGCAGTGTTCATCTAGATAGAACAACACTGCAAATAATGAAGATAGTACTGAAAGTAGATCACCACAGGTCAAATGCCTTTCTATTTACTATCAGATAAGTTCTGAGAGTAGCAAGCAAAAGTACAGCTTCATTTAAGCAAGCAATATTCAAATCCCCACAGTTAGACTCAAATGCGGGTACGCATGGATTCCTTCTTACCGCTCAATCGATTAGCATCCAGAACTCGATCCGTCTGTTCAGCAAGTGAACCAAACGGTGTTACCCTACTTCTATTTATACTCCTCCTCTAATTAGTAGATAGGAAAAACGGCGGGAAAATATTTAAAGTGCCACCTCACTTCAATACATTATCAGGATTGCCGGTAAATACGTAAAATAATTTTGATTGTAAAACATTAATCAGTCGAACCCATATATGCCTTGTTTTTATCAATACAAAATAAATGGTAACATAATATTTTTGAGAAAAATAAAATAAAATGAAACAATACCTAGCATCTAAAATTGGGATTCGAACTCCTAACGCTGTAAACACATGAGTATACATCTTCTGACCAGGTGAGCTATCATGTTATTTGTAAACAAGATGTGTAATTCGAAGGATAGGTTATTTGAATTTATTACCAATATCTGTTACTCGATGATTAGAGTAAGAAATGCACATGGTGGCTACCCAATCTATATATTTTAAATGTAAAGAATAAGGATATCTATTCCCAATCTGTACCATTATATCAACACTCGATCCATCTATATGTTTATTTGTAAATAAAAATTATATCAAAAGTCTATGTTTTTTTGACTCTTCGAGGTGGACTCGAACCCCCGTATTGCTAGATGCGATAGTATGGGGTTTTAGTTAAGTGAGCTATCTCATAGGTTGACTTCATATTAAAATGATAACATGTTAAACGTTAGATCATACAACACAATTCTTGGAAAGAAGTAAAAAAGTAAAAGAAGTAAAAGAAGTAAAAGACCGGGTTATAATTCCAATATAATAAAGTTTTGAGATCACCATCAAAGAGGAGTACCTCAATATTGTTCATTCATCTAACACATTAATTATTGATGCACAAGAGGTACGGGATCAATAAACAGTTTATAAATCAAAATCAAAAAAGTTATATGTGAAAAAGATTTAATCACGGGACATTTAAAGTCCATATTATATCAGAAGGGTATAAATCTCTCTATCAATGTTAAGACCAAACTTAACCGCTTGTAGTTTATTAATCCAAAACGTTTCCCTGAATCTCAGTTTCGCTTCTAAATCACCTCCTCTCCGATCAATAGTGACTTGCTCAATTCCCATTAACACAATATTGTTCAGTTCATTTCGTCTATGCTTTTCTTTAAAATGAACTGCCATCGGATATTTTGGGTCACAATTTTTTATTGCTCTCAAATGTTCCATCCATCTTGTTTTAAGCTTTCTCGTTGACGAACCTACATATAAAAAAGCCCCCACACTAAGGAGCATTCTTAGTCCAAGTGATACGAGATCATATCCTGTACAAAACACTGATCATGATCAATGGTCACAAATTAGTCAACCAACACCAGGTTCATACAGATGCAGTCAGTGTATCTGTTGTAAACATGTCATAAATAAAAAGACAACTTTCAATGACTTTACTAACAAAAAAACGTATAAAATCAAATCCTTTATTAATTGCAATACAAGCTATTGCGTATATGTTATGACTTGTGTATGTAAAAAGATATATGTAGGTTCGTCAACGAGAAAGCTTAAAACAAGATGGATGGAACATTTGAGAGCAATAAAAAATTGTGACCCAAAATATCCGATGGCAGTTCATTTTAAAGAAAAGCATAGACGAAATGAACTGAACAATATTGAGTTAATGGGAATTGAGCAAGTCACTATTGATCGGAGAGGAGGTGATTTAGAAGCGAAACTGAGATCCAGGGAAACGTTTTGGATTAATAAACTACAAGCGGTTAAGTTTGGTCTTAACATTGATAGAGAGATTTATACCCTTCTGATATAATATGGACTTTAAATGTCCCGTGATTAAATCTTTTTCACATATAACTTTTTTGATTTTGATTTATAAACTGTTTATTGATCCCGTACCTCTTGTGCATCAATAATTAATGTGTTAGATGAATGAACAATATTGAGGTACTCCTCTTTGATGGTGATCTCAAAACTTTATTATATTGGAATTATAACCCGGTCTTTTACTTCTTTTACTTCTTTTACTTTTTTACTTCTTTCCAAGAATTGTGTTGTATGATCTAACGTTTAATATGTTATCATTTTAACATGAAGTCAACCTATGAGATAGCTCACTTAACTAAAACCCCATACTATCGCATCTAGCAATACGGGGGTTCGAGTCCACCTCGAAGAGTCAAAAAAACATAGACTTTTGATATAATTTTTATTTACAAATAAACAGATAGATGGATCGAGTGTTGATATAATGGTACAGATTGGGAATAGATATCCTTATTCTTTACATTTAAAATATATAGATTGGGTAGCCACCATGTGCATTTCTTACTCTAATCATCGAGTAACAGATATTGGTAATAAATTCAAATAACCTATCCTTCGAATTACACATTTTGTTTACAAATAACATGATAGCTCACCTGGTCAGAAGATGTATACTCATGTGTTTACAGCGTTAGGAGTTTGAATCCCAATTTTAGATGCTAGGTATTGTTTCATTTTATTTTATTTTTCTCAAAAATAATATGATACCATTTATTTTGTATTGATAAAAACAAGGCATATATGGGTTCGACTGATTAATGTTTTACAATCAAAATTATTTTACGTATTTACCGGCAATCCTGATTATGTATTGAAGTGAGGTGGCACTTTAAATATTTTCCCGCCGTTTTTCCTATCTACCAATTAGAGGAGGAGTATAAATAGAAGTAGGGTAACACCGTTTGGTTCACTTGCTGAACAGACGGATCGAGTTCTGGATGCTAATCGATTGAGCGGTAAGAAGGAATCCATGCGTACCCGCATTTGAGTCTAACTGTGGGGATTTAAATATTGCTTGCTTAGATGAAGCTGTACTTTTGCTTGCTACTCTCAGAACTTATCTGATAGTAAATAGAAAGGTATTTGACCTGTGGTGATCTACTTTCAGTACTATCTTCATTATTTGCAGTGTTGTTCTATCTAGATGAACACTGCACTCATAACGCCGTATTAATTGTGCATAGATGGTCTGTAGTGAACATTGATAGTAGAGTGGAACCCAGTAGAAAGCTTGGTATTACTTTTGTAACACAGGAATTATATCTGCAAGTTCAGGGTAATAAATTCAAATAACCTATCCTTCTAATTACACATCTTGTTTACAAATAACATGATAGCTCACCTGGTCAGAAGATGTATACTCATGTGTTTACAGCGTTAGGAGTTCGAATCCCAATTTTAGATGCTAGGTATTGTTTTATTTGGAATTATATTTGCAAGTCCAGGGTGATCTAAAAGTTTGCTCTAAATTATTGTTTTTTAGATCTTATCATGGAGCGCTAAATATATAAATCTTCAATTTGACCGGATTCTAATTGACTAATATTGATTAGTGGAATTTGAACATAAATAAGGTGAGATTATTTTATTTTAGTTTGGTATAAATAAACGTGGGTCTAATCAGACAAGTCATTGAACATTATATTAAATAATAGATTTATCCCTTAGGAACGGGTTTTAAAATAGGAAGCCTGATATAATTTGGAACAACATTGGAGCCACTCTAACAGAGATTACATAAGGAATCAAAAGGTACAAATTCTTTTCGTACATTAAACCGATTATTAGATCACATAGCTATTAAATACTCACATTTACAAAATTTCGAGCTTAGGCCAGTCCTCCATGAATCCCCCGAATGACTGAATTACCCAATTATCACTTTTCTCTTTCTTTCTCTTTTCACTCCTTTTTCCAACTCCTTTCTGTATTGAGTTACGGGGTACTGTTAAAATGTATAATGATGGAGTTCCTCTTTAATTTAATTTGAATATATTGATCTATACAATGTATGTGTAATTTGTATACAAACAAGTATGTATATATGAATAATACAAAGATGGAGTTCCTCTTTATTTGAATATTGATTTTTTTCAAAATGTGTGTAGTTTGTAAATGAAAAAGTATGTCCTTATGAGTTCTAAAGTATACTATTTTCTGTTTATGTGACAGCCCTGAAAAAGCGCAGTTGGCGCGAAACACGTGTTGGCACTTTGTGTGTTATTTTTGTGAACTTTGACTTCTGACGGAACAAGAATAAAAACGAATGAATAAGAAGACCTATCATCTGTTTCTGTTTTTGAATGTTAGACTTACATTGATCTCAGAAGAATCTGTGTTCAATATTCATATATATATTCACCGAAAAAACCATAGGTTTCAGGGGTGTTATAGTTAGCTGGACATTTCCCTCGTACAAAACCCTAGAAATTCCCCTGTTGTAGTTAGTTCAGCTAACTATAACTTGCTGCCCCCGCAATGCACTGCTGATGACATCACATATTACATCACTGATGACATGGTCAGTGACATCACTGATGACATCACTGATGACATCTCAAATGACATCACTGATGACATCATCCAGTGACTGTGTGTTTCTGTAAAGTTTAAATAGGTTTTATATATTTATAGTGAAAGGCCTATGGAAGAATGAGTGGCTGTACAAGTGTGTGAATGGATGATTTTCTAGGTGCGTAACTGACTCTATAAGTGAGTCATTAAATGTATCTTAATGCAGACTAGTGACTAAACTGTGTGAATGTCTGTATGTTTCTGTCTGTTGGTGTATAAGTGGCTGCATGGTTTTGTGAATAGCTATGAGTGTCTATATGGGTTATCGATTGGTTGTCTGAGTATCTGTATGGGTGCCTGAGTGTTTGTGTGGGTAGGCTGTGTGTGACTCTGTGCATAGATGTGTGAGTGGGTGATTCTATGGGTGCATGGTTTTAAGAGTGCATCTGTGATGAACTGTATGGTTGAGTGAGTGTATGTATGGGTGTGTTAGGGATTGAATGTATATCTCAGTGGTACATTTTTGACTAACTACATATGTGAAAGGCAGTATATATGCGTGTAAGAGTATATAAGTGGGTATATGTGAGAGTGTGTGATTGTGAGAGTGGCTGTATGGATGAGTGTGTGCTTGTATCAATGATTGTATAAGAGCGTAAGAATGTGGTACTATTTTTATGAGTAAGTGAACTTGAGTGTGTATAACTGCATAGGTGAGTAAATGGGAGTGTGATTAATTATTTGCATGAATGACTAGGTGTGACAGTACCTCTATGGATGATTGGTGGTGTGTGAATGTCTATGTAGGTGTATAAATGCATATGGTAGTCTTGTACGGAGTGACTGTAAGTATGAGTGACTGTGTATTGGAGTATCTATGGTTTTGAGAATGGACGTCTGAAATTTTGAGTTCGTGTATCAACGGTTAAATTAGGGTGTGAGAAGATGCAGTAATTTATCACATGGATGATGTCATCAGTGATGTCATCAGTGATGTCATCAGTGATGTCATTTGAGATGTCATCAGTGATGTCATTAGTGATGTCACTGACCATGTCATGAGTGATGTAATATGTGACGTCATCAGCAGTGCATTGCGGGGGCGCGAGTTATAGTTAGCTGAACTAACTATAACAGGGGAATTTCTAGGGTTTTGTACGAGGGAAATGTCCAGCTAACTATAACACCCCTGAAACCTATAGTTTTTGCAGTGAATTTCAAAGGTTTTTTAAATGCCAATTCCTAACTATAACGCCCCTGAAACCTATGGTTTTTTCAGTGAATTTCAAAGGTTTTTTAAATGCCAATTCCTAACTATAACGCCCCTGAAACCTATGGTTTTTTCAGTGAATTTCAAAGGTTTTTTAAATGCTAATTCCTATCTATAACTTATCTCTAAAGATATCATGAAAAGCATTCTTTTTTAAAAGTAGGGTGCACATTAGTTTTGTGGAAAAGCATCTTTGTGATTGGTTAAGAAAAAGCAGTTTCAACGTGGAGTACATATCATAGGATAAAATTTGCTCAGCTCAACCACACCTGCTACTTGCATTTGGAAGGCACTGTTCGAACTTAAAACAATCGTCAAATTTTAACCTGCACGTGTCATTAAATGTTCAAGAAAATGTTACAAAAAAATATCGTAAAGTTTTTTAAAAATGATGAACTTTTAACCTGCACGTATTGTAGAATGATCTAGAAAGTGTGTTGATAGAATACGTTGCACTTCTGACTTCTATGTGTTGTTGAATATTTAAAAAACGGTTCATATGGAAAATTAAAAAGAAACCAATAGAGAAGTTTTGAAACCTAAAAGAATCAAGGAACTATTCTAATTTATTCTTTACATGTAGTTATGTGTGCAGCAACAAAATTATAGACACAACAGCACTAGGAAGAGGAAGAAGCAGAGAGTGGGGGGAGGGGGAGAGATGGGCAGAATGGCACACATGCACAATTAAGCACAACACACATATAGACTAACAATGGCCAAAATGAAACACACCAACAAGGAGCACAAGTCACACAACCTGCCAACATCACACCACTGAACGAGCATAGAAGTGAAAACCACGCTGCATTCATACAGGATGTGTACAAAGGCCAGTCGTTGGTGTTGTGGGATGTCTGCGACCGTGGTCATCATGGATGAGATGACCAGCACGTGGCACATGGGCGAGTTCACTGTCTATTACGTTGCCAAACAGCTGCTCCTCCTTCACACGAGCCCCACACTTATGTACGGTGCGCTGTTGTATCTCGTGCACTCGTACGGCACACCATTGTAATGCCTATTCGCGCATGTCCTGCTGCATTCCAACTACACCATCACAGTGCCGTTTGGAGGTGGTGCATGCCACTTTACAACATCGACTGCTACGGCCCTTGTGGCAGGCCACACCAGAACACAGGGACACACTTACCGCACTTTCTGTACACGGACATGTCCGAGACCTCCCGTTCCCCTTGCCGAATAGGCACACCCCTGCGCTGACCTGTGTACCCCAGACCAACACACGCCGGTTGTACATGCAGGAGGATGCGTGCGTAGCTACATGTCCAGGTTCACTGCCAAAGCTGAGGTGACAGCACACTGTGATATTACAGGGCTCGTGCCTATCATGCTAACACAATGACAACAGGGACACACTAGCTCAGATGCGGGTTTGGGGGGCATTGGCGGTCTAGAAGTTGTTGCGATGAGTCTTGTGGCCCTCATGGGTATCCCTGTATCATGCTCATTGACTCTATGGCACCTGTGGGTGTTCTGGTGTGGCTCTTGGCTGTGTTCCGTTTCATGGTGCAGGTAGTTGTCCTGCTAAACACCAGCAGAAAGCAGGTGTAAAATCCCTGGTGCTAACGTGTCTTATCGCCGGAATTTGTTTCGCATTGCAATTGGTGTGAAAGTTGTGATGTGATTTTTTTCGTGTGCAGAACAATATATGAACTGAGCAGTGTATTTCGTCAAGATCCAGCACCTGACGCACTATTCCCAATCAATATAAGTACAATGAGATTTCTTAATAGATTTTGTGTGTACACTGTAGTGCAGCCAATACCTCAGTGCAATTCAATACAGGATTTTAGTATTTAGAATAAATCGGAAAGGTGCACCTCGTGTCTTTTTGCACAGGAAAGGCTACTCTCCATTTCATTATCAGCACTTTAACGGAACTAAAGTTGAGATAAATCTAACACACTATTCAGAAGTTGGTGCAAACTACAGATATCCCTAGTATTACAGCGATAAGTGCCCCAAAATTTAACACCATGGTGGACTCCATCAAATAACAGCAATAAGAACAAGAAAGAGTCACACAGCAGTTAAGAGAACAACCAAAAACGTTATTAATTTTTTTATTCAAACTTTATTTTTTATAATAATAAATATATAAACGATAAACTATTTTCAAACTTTATTTTTTTATTAACATATATATGAACAATAAACTAATAAACAAAATGTAACAACAATAATACAAAACAACAAGGCGGAACACTCCTGTGGGAATCATGGATGTCGACGACAGACCTGGAAAATCAGAAAGATTGTTAAAAAAACAACAACATGGTATTCTCAACAAAATACCACAAGAAACAAATCACAGATATATAAAATGCATACAGCTAACAAAATTTTATAAGTTTAACTTACAAAAACTGTAAATATTGCCGCTTTAAAATATTTACCGAATCTGAGGAAATATTTTTGCAGAAGGCACCACGCCCACAACGTTTTTCTTCAGTGGTGAGGAAATGTTTTACTTTTCCCAAGGGGCAAACAAAGACCAATGCCACCTTCATCACTCGCAAGATTTGCCAAAGAGTTCTGTTACGAGGGGATCCTAACAAAAAATACTCGTGCGGCACAGCAAGTATGATGAAACACCTAAGGACCCATCATCCAAACAATCTTGCACGAGAAGAGTGCAAACAGATGAGAAACATTCCTGTTCTGTATCTGTAAAAAAGAATCCCAAATAAATGTATATTAATAACTTTCAAATTTATACTATTCCATTACTGTACAAACACATTTTATATAAAAACTGACTAAGAAACTATAGCCCTGAACCACAAGTGTGACGATCGTTAAAACACTACATGCATAGTGCATACTACTTTGAAGCAGTTCATGCCCTAAAGCCTACCTCACTAAAAGACTACATGCTAACTGACTAAATGATTACAGTACTATAAGGAGACACACTGGGTCAGTGACAGGGTGTTTGCTAGAAGAGTATGAATACTAACTAGGGAATTGAAGATGTGAAACACAACTGTGTAGGTGATTAGAGGACTGCATCCATACTGCATAGGAATTTAAAGCAGTCCATGTGCTAAGGCCTGGCTCACTGCATCACTACTTGGGTACTGACTGAATGATTAGAGTACAGCAAGGAGAGTGCCTAGCTGAATTTATAAGTGCTAGGCTTTTCGCACAGGGAACGGATTAGTACTTGGTACTGAATGGGTCACTAGAGGAGTGCAAAGGCAGTGACAAGTGCTGGACTGTATGAATACTGACTAGGAAATTGAAAGTGTGAAAGACAAGTGTCTAGGTGGTTAGAAGACTGCATGCATAGTGCATAGGGGTTTGGAGCAGTCCATGTGCTAAGGCCTGGCTCAGTGTATGAATACTTAGGCACTGATTGAATGATCAGAGTACTGCAAAGATAGTATCTTGGTGAATTTATAAGTGTTTGGGTTTTAGCACATTGAATGGATTAGTACATTGTGCTGAATGGGTCACTAGAGGACTGCAAATGGAGTGACAGGGTATTTCCTGGAAGTGTATGGATACTGACTAGGGAATTGAAGATGTGAAAGAGAATTGTGTACGTGGTTAGAGGACTGCATGCATAGTGGATAAGGGTTTGAAGCAGTCCATATACTAAGGCCTGGGTCACTGGATGAGTACTTGGGTACTGACTGAATGATTAGAGTACAGCAAGGAGAGTGCCTGGGTGAATTTATTAGGGTTTGGCGAAGTGAATGGATTAGTACATGATGCTGAATGGGTCACTAGAGGAGTGCAACAGCAGTGACAGAGTGTTTGCTGGAAGTGAACGGATACTGACTGGGGAATTGAAGGTGTGAAAGACAAGTGTGTAGATGGTTAGAGGACTGCATGCATAGTGGATAGGGGTTTGAAGAAGTCCATGTGCTAAGACCTGGCTCAGAGCATGAATACTTAGGCAGTGACTGAATCATTAGAGTACTGGAAAGAGAGTGTCTTGGTGAATTTATAAGTGTTTGGGTTTTAGCAAAGTGAATGGATTAGTACATGCTGTTGAATGGGTCTCTAGAGGACTGCAAAGGAAGTGACAGGATGTTTCCTGGAAGTGTATGGATACTGACTAGGGAATTGAAGGTGTAAAAGACAAGTGTATAGTATGGTAGAACACTACATGCATACTGCATAGACATTTGAAGCAATCTATTTGGTACTTAGAAACTGACTAAATAATCAGACTACTTCTAGGACAGTGCTTAGGTAAAACTTTTAAATGTTCAGTTCTGCCACAGTGAACAGAATAGTACATGGTACTGCACCTTAGTGTCAAACCCTGACTCATTTTATCAATGCATAAGCAAAGACTACCTTCTAATGCTACTAAAACTTGACAACATGAGAGGTTTTAAATTAGTTATCTGTCAGCAAATACACGATGTTACCAAATGCTTCTCTCACAGTGGTTCCCAAATGCACACAGACTCACAGTGTGATTCTAGACAACAACCACTATACCTAGGAGTTTACCAAAAATCAGTCACTACTGTGGAAGTGGTAAGGGAACTGCACACAATCTTCATATTTCAGGACTGCACTTTTATGTCAAAGCCTAACTCATATAATCAAAGCATAAGCAAAGACTGGCTTCTAATGCTACTAAAACTTCACAACATGACCGGTTTTAAAACAGATATCTGTCAGCAAATACACAATGTTACCAAATGCTTCTCTCACAATCCTTACCCAAATGCACACAGACTCACAGTGTGATTTTAGACAAGCAACACTATCCTAGGAGTTTACCAAAACTCATTCACTGGTCTGGAAGAGTTAATGGTACTGCACACAATCTACATATTTAAGTACACCACATCAGTGTCAAAGCATGACTCATTTAATCAACGCATAAGCAAAGACTGGATTCTAATGCTACTAAAACTTCACAACATGGCAGGTTTTAAAACAGTTATCTGTCAGCAAATACATGATGTTACCAAATGCTTCTCTCACAGTGATCCCAAAGACACACTAACTCACACTGTGATTCTAGACAAGCACCACTATCCCTATGAGTTTACCAAAACTCATTCACTACAGTGCAAGTGGTAAGGGAACTGCACACAATCTACATATTTCACAACTGCAATTTACTGTCAATGCCTGACTCATATAATGAAAGCATAAGCCATAACTGTCTTCTAATGCTACTAAAACTTGACAAAATGAGATGTTTTAAAACAGTTATCTGTCAGCAAATACACAATGTTACCAAACACTTCTCTCACAGTGGTTCCCAAATGCACACAGACTCACAGTGTGATTCTAGACAAACAACACTATCCCTAGCAGATTACCAAAACTCATTCACTACAGTGGAAGTGGTAAGGGAACTACACACAATCTACATATTTCACGACTGCACTTTAGTGTCAATGCCTGACTCATTTAATCAAAGCATAAGCAAAGACTGGCTTCTAATGCTACTAAAACTTGACAACATGACCTGTTTTAAAACAGTTATCTGTCAGTAAATACACGATGTTACCAAATGCTTCTCTCACGGTGGTTCCCAAATGCACACAGACTCACAGTGTGATTCTAGACAATCAACACTATCCTAAGAGTATACCAAAACTCATTCACTAGTCTAGAAGAGTTAATGGTACTGAACACAATCTACATATTTAAGTACAGCACATCAGTGTCAAAGCATGACTCATTTGATCAACGCATAAGCAAAGACTGGATTCTAATGCTACTAAAACTTCACAACATGACAGGTTTTAAAACAGTTATCTGTCAGCAAATACATGATGTTACCAAATGCTTGTCTCACACTGATCCCAAATACACAATAACTCACAGTGTGATTCTAGACAAGCACCACTATCCCTAGGAGTTTACCAAAACTCATTCACTACAGTGCAAGTGGTAAGGGGAACTCCACACAATCTACACATTTCACAACTGCAATTTACTGTCAATGCCTGACTCATTTAATGAAAGCATAAGCCATAACTGTCTTCTAATGCTACTAAAACTTGACAACATGACCGGTTTTAAAACAGTTATCTGTCAGCAAATACACGATGTTACCAAATGCTTCTCTCAGAATCCTTACCCAAATGCACACAGAATCACAGTGTGATTTTAGACAAGCAACGCTATCCTAGGAGTTTACCAAAACTCATTCACTAGTCTGGAAGAGTTAATGGTACTGCACACAATCTACATATTTAAGTACAGCACATCAGTGTCAAAGCATGACTCATTTAATCAACGCATAAGCAAAGACTGGATTCTAATGCTACTAAAACTTCACAACATGACAGGTTTTAAAACAGTTATCTGTCAGCAAATACATGATGTCACCAAATGCTTCTCTCACACTGATCCCAAATACACACTAACTCACAGTGTGATTCTAGACAAGCACCACTATCCCTAGGAGTTTACCAAAACTCATTCACTACAGTGCAAGTGGTAAGGGAACTGCACACAATCTACATATTTCAGGACTGCACTTTTCTGTCAAAGCCTGACTCATTTAATCAAATCATAAGCCATAACTGTCTTCTAATGCTACTAAAACTTCACAACATGACAAGTTAAAACAGTTATCTGTCAGCAAATACACAATGTTACCAAAAGCTTCTCTCACAGTGGTTCCCAAATGCACACAGACTCACTGTGTGATTCTAGACAAACAACACTATCCCTTGCACTATACCAAAACACATTTCTTCATCTAGAAGTAGTACTACATTTTACTATAGAAACATAACATAACTCATTTCACAAATTCATAAACAATGACTGGTTTCTAATTCTGCCAAAATATAAAAACAGCACAGTTATCTGTCTACAAACACATGAAAAACACAAATGCTTATCACAGAATGGTTTCTACATGCACACACATTGTAGAGAAAAAAAGTACTCCCTACACTTTAGAAGGAGAAATACATTAGTCTGATTAAAATCAAAATAGTCTACATACATCCCCTCACAATTAAATAACTCATCTTTCAAGTTCTTTTGTAGATTAAGAAATATATCAATCACTCACCATATTTTCTTTTACAGAATCTCTGCACTGTGCACTTCAACCCTTCCCCCAATCTGCCTTCTGCCTGTTACCATAGAAACAGGTCATGGAACACTGCACTGAGCTCACAGGTCACAAGTTCAGCACACAATGTTCCTACACAAGACAGGAAGTGTGCTTGACTTTTCAACATATCAGCTTATCATAGATAATGTTCCTTACAATCTGTTTTTGTTAACCAATAAGAATCATACCTTTAAAAAACAGAAATATACACCCTACGTTTCAGTGTAGAAAGTAGTCATACAACCAATGATTTTTTGTCTTTTTTCAAAAAACATTGCTGTGGATCCGCGCACCCAACGCGTGAGAATCCGTGCACCCAACGCGTTAGGATGCGCGCACTGTGCGCGTATTTTGCTGTTTTAAAAAAAAAAAGGGGGGGCCCTAGGGGGTCCTTCTGGGACCCCCTAAGCACCTCTAGAGGGTCAGAGTATTTCCACTCTGCCCCCTTTATATGTTTTACACACTTATTCCCCTTGCTTCTTCAGCCTCGCTTCTACCGAGGCAGAAAATGGCTGCCAACAGTTCCTGGTTTCGAATGTACAGAGACACTCGATAGCCAATTAGCATTAAGCGCGCGATCGGGAGGGTGCGCGCTCGGTTCGGGGAGGGTGTGCTTATGGTGCGGGTACGGTCCGCGTATCCTCCGCGGCCATAGATATCACTAACTTTTTTACCCTCATTTTCTCATGAACTACTGAACGGATTCACACCATATATGCAAAAGGCACGAGTCCGAACTGAGGACTACCTCTTTGCCAAATTTGGTGTCATTCCGTTCAGCGGTTCGGGCTGTAGCTGCGACAACAGATCCTATGGGAAATTGCATGGGGAAAACGCGTTTTGGGACCCCCCTTTTTTCTCGGCCCCCGCTTGACGGATCACCGCAAAACTTTCAGGGTAGGAGCAGAGCAGAGCTGGCCAAAAGTTTGGAAAATTTTGCGAGGATTCATCCACCGGCGCCAACTTTATTCCAAATAGAATGTTGCGGATTTCCTATGGAAAATAGGTCCTGACTATAACTATCTACTGGCGACCTCCAGTAGATAATATTTACATATATATATATATATAGATAGATAGATAGATAGATAGATAGATAGATAGATAGATAGATAAAGAAATCCCCAACCGTATCTGATTGAGTAGCCAGCACTCGTCATCGTGGGGGTTCTCTCGTTTATTCCGCAGGTTTCATCAGATCCATGGACATAACAGGGACGTGTTTCGGCAGTCAAGCTGCCTTTCTCAACCTGAAATGCGCCATATTAGTACTCCTATTTAAAGAAAACATTCACTAAAATTGAAGATGCACTGCATTTCGCCGTGCTTGGATGAAAACAAGCATGTGGGCTGATAATCATTCATTCCTAACCCAGCACAATCACAGTCACTCAAGAAACTGCAGCAGAGTAATCCTGCAGTCTAAATTGATTTTAGGATTATTTACATTCTGTGCTGTTCTGTGTTTATGCCCTCCAGTTCATTTTGTTTAGAAAGACTCCCATCATGCCTCATTCAGTTTTCAATAAAACCCGGACTGGATTTCTGCATATCCTTCAGCTGCGAGCAAAGGCATCTTTATAATGTCATTTAACATCCCTAAAACACATTATTTCAAGTTCTTGTAGATTTACTTTATATATAGTTGCCCACCTTGTTAATCCGTAACCTCCTTTAAAGTACACTAGTATCCGAGGGCAATCTGGTCTCGACTCATAGACAGATTCCTAATTAAGGACCATTGTCCCAATGAAATAGAGGAAGACTCAAGGTGGCAACTTCTGTATATATATCCAAAAGAATCCTCTGAGCAGAGGGAGCCCCCAACCTTGTAAGGTGGCCTCTGGCGACAACAGGCACGGAGCAGCCTGTCAATTAACAACAGAAGAAAATATGCCAAAACCCAGTTCCAGGAATCACAAATGCATTTATCCAGAAAGCAGCATGCTCTCATGGTGTTATCCTGACGCGTTTCAGCTCCACAATGTGCCTTGTTCACAGGTGACCATTACAAAATAATGGGATAACCCAATAATCGTCACCAGACCTGGGTACAATGGGGGATGAAAAATTGGTCCGTGACGGCTTTAAAGGAGAATTAAATTACAATATATCTAGCGTGTGTTGCAATAACAGTCAGTTATTGCAACAAACACTAGATATATTGTAATTTAATTCTCCTTTAAAGCAGTCACGGACCAATTGTTCACAGGTGAGGCAGCTTTGTCAATAAACTGACTATGTGCTTCTTTAAAAACCATGCCCCCAAGTGACTCTTGCATTTAAAGCATCCATGTCCCATAATGCACAGAGGATATAATTTCATTCTTTGCCAACTGCAATGTATTTTTCTCATGAAACATGATTGTACTTCCTGTGCAATTTGTGAAAATAAAGTTCTTACAAAAATCGAATCATGTGCATTTTTCACTTTCCTTTGGCACAGTCAGTATTCTTTTATGAGCACTACGTTGTTAAAAATAGATTTCTAAATGTTGCTGTGTGTCCTGGAAAAGTCAAGAGGAGAATGGTTCACCTCCTCTTGTATCCCTTGCTCACCTCAGCCTTTAGTAACCGGCTAAATCCTTTGGTAGGCATCAAGGCAAGTGAGTCATGCTCCCCATTTCAAGTCCAAAAGAAACCTCCAAGCAGAGGGAGGCCCCAACCCTGCAGGACGGCCTCTGGCGACAACAGGCACGGAGCAGCCTGTCATTTAACAACAGAAGAAAATATGCCGAAGCCCAGTTCCAGGAATCACAAATGCATTTATTCCGAAAGCAGCATGCTCTCATGGTGTTATCCTGACGCCTTTCAGCTCCACAATGAGCCTTGTTCACAGGTGAGGCTGCTTTGTCAATAAAGTGACTATGTGCTTCTTTTAAAACCATGCCCCCACGTGACTCTTACATTTAAAGCATACATGTCCCATAATGCACAGAGGATGTAATTTCATTCTTTGCCAACTGCGATGTATTTTTCTAATGAAACATGATTGCATTTCCTGTGCAATTTGAAAGAACTTTATTTTCACAAATTGCACAGGAAATACAATCAGGATGTAATATGTGACGTCATCAGCAGTGCATTGCGGGGGCGCGAGTTGTAGTTAGCTGAACTAACTATAACGGCTGAATTTCTCTGGTTTTGTACGAGTGAAATATTCAACTAACTATAACGTCCCTTAAACCTATGTTTTTTTCTGTGAATTTCTATGTTTTTTAAAATTCCAATTTCTAACTATAACGTCCCTGAAACCTATGTTTTTTTTAGTGAAGATATATATATTCCGCGCTGCCCCCTGCCAAGACCAACTTCGGCCCTGGGGACCCCATCCCCAGGGCATGGCCTCCTTTTTAAAAAATTTATTTAAAGGGAAGGGGGCCGCGTGGCCACCCTTCCCTGGGCCAATTTGGCCCCAGGGACCCCATACCCGGGGCTTAGCCTCCTTTTTAAATGTATTTAGGAAAGGGGGCTGCGTGGCCCCCCTTCCCTGGGCCACTTTTAGCCCCTGGGACCCCATCACCTGAGGCATGGCCTTTTAAATAAAATATTTAATGGGAAGGGGGGTTGCGTGGCCCCCATTCCCATGGCCACTATTGGACCCGGGGACCCCTTCCCCTGGGGCTGGCACGCCATTTTTAATTTTTTTTAATTTAAATTGGAGGGGGCGGAGTGAACCCCCTCCCTGGCCACTTCTGGCCCCGGGGACCCCATCCCCCAGGGCCGGCCCTCTGCATTGGGGACCGTGGGGGGAGCCCCAATGCCCCCACGGGCCCGCCTGCTCCCCGCCTCCTGTGGGAGCTGGCATAGCTTTTGCACAAGGGGAGATGCTGACATGCAGCTCCCCTTGTGCAAAAGCAATTCTGCTTTGCTTTTTGGAAGCGAGAACAGCTATGTCCCGGGGATGGGCATCCCGGGACATTGCAGCGGCTGGCCCCCTGGGGGGTGGGGCGGCAGTCCCCAGGGCCATCGAGGGCTCCAGGATGGGGGGCCGTGCAGCCCCCCTCCCATCATTTTCAAAGCCCTGGGGAGGTGATGGTCCCCGGGGCCCAGGGATCCGCAACGGACCCCCTATGTAAATAATTAGTGCCTCGGGGAGGTGGTGGTCCCCGGGGCAGTGTGGGCAGGCAGGAGCCCCCTCCCACACCAATTTATTTGATTTAAGCCCCGGGGAGGTGGCTGTCCCTGGGGCTTGGGGGGCCCGCGAGGCCCCCGCATATAATTAGCAATGCCCCGGGAAGGTGGCGTCCCCAGGGCTGCTGGGGGACTGCGTTTTTTGCATATTATTTCAAAAGCCCCAGGGAGATGGCGGTCCCTGGGGCTGCAGTGGCCCCCGCATACAGTATAAACATTGCCCCCGAGACATGGCCCACCCGGGGCCTTACAGATAACGAAGCACGGGCTCGTTTTAAAAAAAAATTCTCAGCCGGATTTGAGCACCCAGCGCGAATTCAGCCGTTTGAAAAAAACGTGCTTTTTTTTGTGCCTGGGGGATCTTGTGGGACCCCCTGAGCAGGCCTAGGGGGTCAGGGTGTTTCTATCCTGACCCCTTTTCTTGTTTTTCACCTTTTTTTCTTCTGTTTTCTTGTGACTCAGTTATCGAGTCACAAGATGGCTGCCAACACTTCCTGGTTTGGAGTGTTGGCAGCCAATCAGAAGTCAGCTTGTGCTCGGGAGGAGTCGCCACTCCTCCTTGGTGTTCAGTTATCGATATTTTCCTTTTTATAATTTCTCAGGAACTACTGAACAGATTTACACCATTTAAAAAAAAGGTGCTTTTTGGACCAAGACCTACCTTTTTGCCAAATTTAGTGTAATTCCGTTCAGCAGTTCAGGCTGTAGCTTTGTCTAAAGTTCCTATGGAAATTAACATGGAGAAAACGCGTTTTGGGACCGCCCTTTTTTCTCAGCCCCCGCTTGACCAATCGCCCGAAACTTTCATGACAGGAGCTGACCGGAGCGCCCCATTAGTTTTGAAAATTTCGCAAAGATTCGTCAAACGACGCCAAAGTTATTGGCAAATCAAAAAACGCTTTTCCTATGGAAACTACATTCTAACTATAACTACCTACTGGCGACCGCCAGTTGGTAATATATACTCTCCAATTCCCCCGATAGAGATCAGACGCCAACACTGGGACACGGCTCGTTTAGATTTTTCTGCATTTTATTTTTATGCTGTAACGCGTTTCGGCATTGCTGCCTTGGTCACACAAAGAGCGTTGCTCAATTACTGCTTTTAAAACACCGGAACCTTCGGTCACATGATTCTCTGCTACGGTAACCACTAAAAACAGACTCAATGCATTCTACTCTATGGAAGAAACAACATAACATGATTGAATACATAAGTGTTTGTTTACATTTCTTCAGTGAAAAAATTATAACATATTAATAAAATAAATCATAAAATAAAAAATAAAATTAAATTCTAAATGCAATTAGCATCTCCTGCGGCATTTACGTTTTGCTTACTTTCAATTGCTTGTTACAAAAACTATATAACAATTTGATGAGGACATTGGTTCTTGAGAATATAAAGTGCAGTACTATGCAGATTATTTATATATGTAGGGACATAGATATGTATGTATAATGTGTGAAAAACATTGCTACCAATAGGCAAAGTAGTTTCACATAGCCAAACCTAAAGCCCAGAATTCTGAAGCAAAGGTAAACCCCTGGGAGCTACAAGTTACTGAACTTCCTGGCTGAATAGTGAATATAGGAGCCTGGGTCCTTCGCCAGGTAGCTGAGAGCAGACACACAGGCAGTCACATAGCTGTAAGTGTGACGGCGAGAAAAGAAGCACTGGAGATTAGTGGAGGTGTCTAATTGGCTCTCAAGCACACAGATGAAAGGAGACAGTGGTCTCTTAGAGCTCAAACAGAACATAGGAGGGCTAGCAGCGATTCTTTAATGATATTTGAAGGTTACCCAAGAGGGTTCTGAGAGCCATGTGAAAAGATGTTTATGAGTGAGAGAAGACCTCTTGGGCTCTGGTGGCTGGCAGAGTGGGATCTGTGAAGTGTAGCTGAGTGCTTGTGGGGACTGAATGATGGAGTGTGATGGGCAGCTTCAGGTTTCTGAGGATTAAATAAGGGCCTCTCTGAGCTAAACAATGGTGCCTTGGGTCCTCTTAGGGCTACGAGCGTGTGGCATGTTGGGCTGAGCGCATATTGAGAGTGTCCATGGATAGACAGAGAGTGTCCATGGATAGACAGAAGCCCAGGAGAGGAGGACTGACAGGCTCTGATACCTGCCAGAATGGATCAGAGCACCAACAAAATGAGCGAGAAGGTCATTTTAGGGAGACTGGGCAGCAATGAAAGATCTGAGTGTCAGTTGTGGGTTTTCAGATGGGCAGTTGTTGGACCATGGGGAATGCCAAGGACCCAGCTACAGGTGTCTCAGGCCTGGCAGTGTCCCCAAGAGAGGCTGAGGACTCGCTTAGTTGAATGATTATGATCAGTCATGTGCTCTTCAGAACAAATTTCATGCATTTACTTTATGATAGATTGTATATCAGTCAGGTGTGATCACGAGTGAATGCTACGAGTTTTCAGGTGAATGGTTGGCGAGATAGAGAGGATGGCGGAGATTAGGTAATGTTAGGTTTCAGGGAAAGGGTTTTAAAGGTGGAAGTTATGACCTATGAAATGAGGTCTCAGCCAATTGCAGAATTTCAATAAAAGAATTATAGCAGGTAGGCCTGCGACTGAGAGGAGGCTGGGATATAAAAGGTATGCAGGTGATGGACTGTAAGGAGAGGGTCTCTCTGAAGAAAGAAAGGAGAGGAATTAAGCGATAGTAAGTCAAGGTACATTTTTAATGCAGGGTTTTACGAGTATAGTGGGAGATAGGCTACCTGTGATAGCAAGCAATTACCTCAATTGGAGGATGCAAGGCAGCTTAAACACGTAATTCCAAATGTACACAACATTTAATCATTAAGAGCCATAGCTTCTTGTGTGTCAAGGCTACGACAGCCCTCTTAAACATAGTCTGGAGTATCCTAACCTTGGAGCAGGGTCTGCAAGCTGCAAAAGAGAAGTTGGCGCAGTAAAGGAAAAGGTCTCTTTTAAAGATCTTCCCTCACTATTTTGTAATTAAAGGTTTTTCACTTGCTCACTAGACATTTTTTTGGCACTAGCTGAGAGAGTTATTTCGAATGCGCAGTCAGATTTATACCCTGTTTTGTCACCTACTCCTATCCAACTGTATGTTGTTGTTACCAGCCTAACATTATTCATTAGATGCGCTTTGCGATGCTGAGATGCCTACTATTCATCAGATAAGAAAAGTTTCAACAATGTGATCCAACATAGCAAAAAGTACTGTAGCACTGCCTACACTAACCTCATCTAAGCCCTTCGCAAACCGCACAGGCCCCTAGATCGCTGAAATAAAGAAATAGGAGTACATAATACAATTCCCAGCCAGTTGGCTACCTAGTTGACATGCTAGGCAAGAGAAAGAATGCATTAAGGAAGATTCACAAATTTCTTACTACATTCACTAGTTGAGGCTATGGACCAATTACTTTTGGCCATGAAATCTAACTCCATTGGTGGATCCTAGGGGTTCTGGAGGTAATCGCAACTGGAGTTGATCTTTAAACATTTATTAGACATCCACCATTGAATGAAGTAGAGGCACTTATGCAGGCTGTCCTGTCCAAATTGGGGTGACATTGTATTATAACAACAGGAGATGGTAAAGGAAAACTGTGCGTTGTCTGCGTACCAGTGGAATCGGGCTCCATGCCTGTGGAGAAGACTGGCAGATAGGCACATGGGCGGGTTGATCAGAGCATAGAGTCCCGTGGGACTCCGCAGTTTATTGCTCTTGGATCACATAAGAAAGGAAAAATTGGCATTGCTAGAGTTCTGTATGTATACAACAGGCTTATTGAAAATTTTTCATTGCCTTAAGGGTGGAGAGGATTCTGGGTCAGAGTAACACCTCCCTATATAATCAGTTACACAAAAGGTTTTACTATAACTGGCCATCCAGTGGTCGGTATCAAAGCACGTGAGTGGAATGATGTGCAGTGTCTGGTGAGGGAGAATTTAACTTCACCAAAAGGTGAGCAAGGAAGCAATTCCTTTTGATTTAGGTACACTCACACACCCTAGTGGTGTCATGCTTCATCATCGGGTCACCCCGACGCCTAAAAGTCGGGGTGGGCTCAACAACAATGTTGGGAGCTCTTTGTAGATATTTATAGACCAGGGGGGGCTAGAAAATAAAAAACCTCAGGCAGATCCCCAGTTTCCCTTTATTATTGGGTCTGTCTGGGTTAATAAAATTACTAAAAAATGGGGTCTTAATAGGAGTATTATGGTCCTAGGACCCTAGTGCCAACATGTTTCAGTCCAAGTGCGGCCGTAAAGGTCCAGGACTTTCTTCAGGGCAAAAGTGGCCTCCCTGGATAATAGAAAGGAAATTCCCTCTTCTATTTTTTGATGCAAGGGCAGAGTAGCTGTTCCTTGTTTGATCGACTGATTGATTAATCCGTCATGTGTGGTATTCCATTTGAAAGAAAAAACATGGGCAACAAAACAAACAACTTGTATTTGTAGACTTTTCTCATGGTTTTTCAAAGTGATGTGTCCCATAAATGTGCTAAGGACAAAGAACAACACCAACAATTGCCGTGTGATTCTATGACATAGTGGTGTGTCCAAACATGTGCCACTCATAACTGTATCTGTACACAATTAATCAATGTGACAGATATATCGTGCGGTGGCGATTTTGCTCGCATCCTAACTGTTTTTGCATGCCAGTTAGTGAATACTATCAATGTACCACACTCTACAGAATCCCGCTCTCACACAACACTCAAACCGTATCAATGTATCGACATAGTAATGTGAAACTGCCTGTCAGAAATGATTGGATCTGTTTATAAGTGTCCATTTGAAACCCAAGTCCTTGAGAGTTTCTGATAAGTATGCTTTGATCGATGGTGCAGAAGGCCACTCCCAGATCTATAAGGATGATGGTCCTGCTGACCCTGCTGTTGTTCACCAGTCTGTGCAGATCATCTAAGGCAGATATTGCTACTGCCTCTGTACTGTGCTCTGGGCAGAAGCCTGCTTGTAAATCTTCACACAATGTGTCTACCACAGAGTTCTAAAGTTGTTCAAACACAAGTTTTCCAAGTAGTTTGCCAAGGTAGGATAGTAGTGAGATAGTGCAAAAATCACTGGTGTCTTCCTCTAGTCACTCGTGTTTATTTTGGTCGTTCTTAGCTATCAATCTCTGGTATGTTTTACGAGTGTGTGTTTTCAGCTGTTTCCTGTCACCGGGGCACTGCTCGTGTAAGTGATTTGACACCGTTATCTGTGTTTGAGCAGAGGCATCAGCCCTCATGTAAGTGATGCAGGGCATGTTCTCTTGTCTGATTCGTGAGAGAGAGAGAGAGAGAGAGAGAGAGCGAGAGAGAGTTCTGCAAGAAGCTGAAGACCTGGCTTTTCAGTTTATCAACCTACAAAAGGCAGGGCTAGGTATAGACACCTGCTCAATGCCAGGATACTCTTGAAGGCAATAGTGCACTTTACAAATACATATAACTTAATAATGCTTGTTTTTAATTGACAGTGGAAACAGGTCGTTTATGGTGCAGTTCACACTAATGTTAAATCGATTGAGAATAGTGTCAGGGTTGGTTGGGCTCTTTTGTTAATAGCAGCGTCTGCTAAATTAAATGTTCAAATATTTCCAGTTATGTTCTGAGATTGTGCAGTTTTGATTGCAAGATTGTTTTCTATCTTTTATAGCGATGGAGAATGGGATCCCAAAGTGGCAGTGCTTAATTTGAGCCAGCAGTTGCAAATGCGCGGCACGGGCACTTAGCTGTCAACACCGGCGCTTGACACAGTCTGCCACAAGGTGGCTCTGTCTGGTTAATTTAGAGATAACCACACCAACAGTTAATTATTAATTCAATATACATAAAAAATAAGTATTGAATGCCGCCCTTGCCATTTTTATAGCTTTGAGGACCAGGAATAGTCTGAATTGTCACACTTGCAGTAGTGTGATGGTTAGTAGTTGTATTTTTACTATCATTGATAGCATGGCAGTAGTAATGTATGGGGCAAAGTACAGGGCTCCTGATGAGAGCCCAGGCACTTTTTTTAATTTTTTTTTTTATTACAAATTAAGCATTGCAAAGTGGTCGATCCAGATCAAATGAATGTACGCAGTTTGATGGATTTGTTCTAAAGAGGTCCAGATTGGGTTTGTATCCATGTGTCCCTGCCTTAAATCCACAAAGCAAATTTCTCAAAGCTTTAAATGATTTTTGCCTCAACAAGGCAGAGAATCAAGCATGTGTACTCACAGCCTATAACAATCGTTTTGAGACCCAAAGCTGGACTGTAGGTCTGGAGGGATACACCAAGTGCACCCCTCCTTTACTTGGGAGCGACTACTGTCTCTTAATATGGCTGAAAAATTCTGGCAATGGCAGCAGTAGATAGGGGGTCATGCCTTCTTCCTGGTACCTACATAGAGAGTGTGGCCTACTGGCCTCTCCTGCTAAAAAAGGTTTTAACCAGTCCCTCTTACTATTTGGGGCATAAATGCTTGGTCTGGTGATGTGTGGCAGAGTGAACATGGAGCCGATGTATATGACTGCAGAGTCATGGGATCTCCTATATAATACTGGTTCATAAAACAAGGGCTGGAGAGACCCAGACAAATGGGATGTAAACTGGAGGATGTACGTAGGACATTCTTGAAGGCTTTTGAAGTGGATCAGATTCCAGTGAAAGGAAGGCCTATTTTTAGAAGATGTTAGCTAGATGAGAAACCCCTCTAACTTAAGGTAAAGGAGAAGTGTTTCCATTGATCAGTGACCTGTGGCTGCAAAGCCATAAGATTGAACCACAATGTCTACACTCAAACTCACAGAGACTGAGAATTTGCTTTGATCGTGCCTACTGAGTTTGGTTGTGACTTAGGAATCTGGTGGTATCTCGCGTCCCTCGACAGACTCCTGCAATACACCAGCCATTTCAACTGACACCAAGGTTCCTTTTGGATATATATTTTCCAGTTGTTTGGGCATGGCAGGGTGTGTGTTGGGCCAGCGAGACCACCAGAAGGGGCACCAATGACGTCTGTCTCACCCATGCAGGCAAAAGACTGTAACATGCATTCCCCAAGTCACCAAAGCTGCTTTGTCCTCAGTTCCCAGCATGGGTCCCTTCCAAATGAAGATCACAACCTGCGCCTTGTTGCTGGATCAGTTGAGTCTGTGGTTGCTGTCAACACACGTGGACAGCTACGAAGGGTTAGAACACACTAAGACATAAAAAGTTACTCTGAATTAAAGGCACTCAAAAGTTAGAGCGGGCACTTGGGTGACATAGCCTCAAGGGATAGGATGAGCCAGGGAGGGTCAGCAGCGGTATTGCCCAGACTATGAGTCCCAGAATGCACTGATGCTACCATAAGATTGTGGAACTGACTGTAGAAGTGGGGGTTGCACCATTACAGTAAGGAATGCTCAGAGTTGTAGAATGACACTCCTTGTAGCCATAGGCTTCTGCTTCCACCACATTTAAACTTTAGACAACCTGTTCTGTGTCTTTGTATGTATAATACAGCATTAAAGGCACTAAAGATAGAATACATTACTTTTCTATGGATATAGATAAAGCCGTCGATGGGCAGTTGTAGGAATGGGAGTTTTATATAGTGATGCTGTTTAGGCTTCACCATGCAATACCCTCACACTACCTCAAAGATGGTCCTTGGATTCACAGTAATAAATCCTTACCTCAGTCCTGGTAGAGTGGCTAAAAGCAGTCAGGCTTTACTAGAGGAACATGTTTTGAGCATTTCAGATCCAACAGGGAAGATAAGTAATTGATACGACTCAAAAGAAATCTGACACCAGTTAATAAAAATAAAGCTGATTGTTATATAATTTTAGACACCAAAACGAAGTCAATCGGATACGCATACTTGGAGTTACAGGTTTAAGAAGCAAAATGAATTCAGTGCATATCAATATGCAAAACTTTAGCATTGTAGTCAATGGAAAAAAAGCATTAATGACAATTGATCACTTGAACGTCGAGTTGCTTGGAATCCAAGGAGGGTTAAGGTGATTTAGGTCCTAAAACCATGCCATGACAACCGGTTCGTTTTTACCTGGTTCGAGAAGCCCGGGTGAAAAGTTGTCCTGTCTGTCGTTGGTGCTGAAGCAGGAGTTGCAGGGGAACTGGTTTTACCGCTTACACTGTGCTGGTGAGGAAACAGGTGCAAAAGGCAACAATGGAGCAAATGCTGGCATTGGATGAAGGTCTTGCTGTGTTCTCTCTAGTTGCATTGTTGAGTAAAGGTGGTGTTAATGGACTAGCCACCAACAAGCCTTAGCAGCAGTAAGCTCAGCATAAAGTTATTTAGATATCTAGAGGTTGGGGGGGAAATGGCAGCAGCCTGAAACTTGCTGGAGGTCAGGACTACATTTCCCATACTGCACTGGAACATCTACTTTTGGGCAATCCTTCAGAAGGCCCAATGGCCAGCAAGTCTGTGGTTCCGGTATATTGGTTTTAGCTGCGGTGCGCAGGGGTCTAATGCTAGAGTTGCCTTTGGTTCTCAAAGGGGTCCCTCTTGTCTGGGGAAACCGGTCTTTGGTCTAGGATGAGTCACAGTCGTGCAGTTCCAGGAAGGTTGCTACAGGTGCAGAGTATCACGCCTTTGGTGTGTGCAGCTCCTGTTGCCGCAGACTCTATCTCTTCTGAGTCTTTTGTTACAAGTCAGATCAGAACTGAGGTTCTGGTGCAAGGGGTGGCACCTTAACTCCCGGATTTAGGGATGTTAGGGGTGTGGGTGCAAGTGACCAATGGGCTACTAGCCCCAGCGGCTAATCTGCCACTGAGGTTACGACATCCAGGGGTGTGTGTCACATTTTCTACCCAGAACCCTCTATTCTGCCATTTTTAAAAATTTCACAAACCTTCCTTATCTTTACAGACCAGGCAGCCCGCCCTAGAGTTGTGGCTAGCCTTCTGGGGGTGTACACCTCTAGACTACATAAATGTCCCACCTGCCCAGGTGCAAATGTCCCTGGGGAAGGGGGACGGCAGTTTCGTCCTTTGGGAGGCAGCCTGGTTGCATATCACAGGCAGTGTAAGATTAGAAAGTCATCCTGTCAGGTAAGGAGGTGTGACCTCCTTCCCGTCCAGGCCATTGTTTCTGACTCTAGGGAGAGTTCTCACCTCCTGGTAGGGGGTCAGATTCCTGTCTTGGCAGCAGCAGCTGCGGGCTGGTAGTCATAGCACAGGAAAGGCTGGGAAAGGTAGCTACCTGGGTGCATGCCACATCGCACTTGACACGAAAATCGTGTCAGGGCAATGAGGCACGTTATTTTATACCAAACATGACATATTTTGGCAGTACCATAATGGAGCTGGCAACCTCGAGTTTGCAGGAGTGCCAGCCCATGTTATTCTACGACCGCTGATCACTTCTAGTAGTCTTTAAAGACTCCTTTAATATAAACCCTGCCTCCTCCGCTCAGGAGGACTTCCTTAGGAGTGACTGGCAAATATTAAACATAGTGCATTGACTTTGCCACACATGGTGAGGGCAAAGTCGAGTTTGAGCAGTTTGCATTGCTCCTGCAGTCTGCAACGGCAGGACTGCTATCATCTGTTCAATTGGGACCTCTCAGGGTGGCACAAATAGTGCTTCATGCCCTGGTGACTCCTTTAACACCCATGCCATGGGTACCACGGTACCATTTACTAGAGACATATGAGGGGGTTAAAGTCCTTACCAATTGGGGGCACCAATTTACCTGTATCAGTTTTAGGGAGAGAGCACTGGCACTGTAGCCAAGGCTCCAGTGCACTTTCTGATTCATAACAATCTGCACCGGAGCAAAAAGTGTGTGTATGTGGGGGGTGACTATATAAAAATGGCACTTTCCTACATGACCTCCCCGACGAAAGGTGATGAGTAACTAACCTATCCCATGGTAGCTCTCATTGTCTGAGTGTCGGGCCTTTAAAAGGAGGAGCCAACATCAGAAACGTGCTTTGCGTTTCTGATCGGACCCCATCGAGCCTCCCGCGCACTACCCCCTTCCGTCTCCTTACCTGCTGTTACTCTGGTTCCACTTTGTTTTCTTCTTCGTGTTTCTCTACCTGGCATTCATCTCGGCATGAGACGACTTGGCTTGAGGTTTTTCTTCCGTGTCAGGAGATTTCTGGGAGCTGCTGAGACAGCTCGCAACTATGTTTCTCTCTCAGCAGTGCAGGGCAGTTAACTCTTTCCTGCCTTGTGTTTAGTCCTTGCAGGAAAAGGAAAAGTAAGGTGGATTAAGGAATCTTCTTTTGGTGGTGGTAGGTAGCGCTACATTTTTTGTTTTCTGAGCATTCCTCCTATTCTTATCTGATTGTTTGACTCCTTTGTGGTTTTGAGGAGTGTTTGTTTTCGCCCGGTTGTGGCTTCTTGTTTTATTTCCTTCTTGGGCATTCATATTCAAACCTGTGATATTTATAAAGAGACCACGAGTATTAGGTGCATTACAGACCTGGCATTGTTTTTTATTTCCCCCCGCATATTTTTATATTCTGTTTTCTCCTGATCAGGGTAATTAGTTATTTGCTGGTTCAGGCAAACAAGAATACCATTCTTTTGGGTCTATTAACATTTGATGATGCTTTACTGAAGGTTGGTACGCTTTCTTTATATTATTGTTTTTGGCTAAACCCCCGCAGTCCTTACGAATAATAAGTGTGCCTTTAATTTCCTAGATGCCCTATGTGAATCCAACGTCCTAGTGCTTTATACGATTTGTATGTGTTCACGACAAATCCTTCCACAGGTACAAAAGCAGAAATAGTAATAGCTGTCCTACAGCCTGCTAGTGTATGATATATACTTACCCTTGTGTCTTCTTCTTAGGGTGCCCTGGTGATACAGCATCGGACGAGCCAATGGATTCAACCCCATCTCCCTTTCCTTGTTTTGTCTCCCCTTCTTCCCCACCTTCCCTCTTCTGCTTTGACTGTGTTGGGCGAAGGAGGTGGGTGAGGGAAGTTGGGATCTAGCATCTGTTCCTTCTGTTTCGATCCTGCAGAATACCCAGGTGAGCCTTACAGAACGCTAAGACCACGTTTTATATTCTGCCCGGGTGTAATGGAGGAACATCAAATAACGTTAGCTGATGTGGCACACATGATAGGGAACCTACAAAAGGTAACCCAGGCCTTGACGCTGAGAGTAGATGCCCTTCAACACACCACTCAAGTCTCCCCTCCACCAGATCCGGTGCCAGGAACCCAGGGTACACCCTTCACCTCACACACTCCTTCCTCAAGTAGTGCGTTGCCTGTATACCATATTACAACCCCTTCCTCAATACCTTTAGCACCCCCAGAAGGGTTTTTAGGTGACCCAGCTAAATTCGCCACATTCATTAACCAGTGCCAATTGCATTTTATTTGCAAAGCCTCTTGCTTTCCCACAGAACAAACCAAAGTGGCGGTTGTTTTGTCCTATTTGGGTGGTACAGCAGCTACATGGTCAATCCCTCTAGTTGATAGGAACAACCCTTTATTGTATGACTATAGGGCCTTTAAGGAGGAGTTGCGTCATTTGTTTGACAGACATTCATTTATGCAGTCCGTGGACGCTGAACTCCTCAGTCTTGAGCAGGGTCCGAAGGATCTTATGTCATATGTTTCATGTTTCAACCAGCTAGTGGCTGAAGCTGGAAGGCCTGGAGCTAAAGGTAGTGCTCTATTCTACAGGGGACTAATAGATTAATTGAAAGACCTGCTAGCACAAGTTGTAGATCCTCCAGAGCTGTGTGACGCACTGATCGATTTAGTGGTTAAGTTAGATCACCGCTTGCATGAGAGGAAACGTGAAAAGGGACGAACAGAAACCAAGTACTTCATTAGTAAAGAAAAGAAGCCAGAGACTGATAAATCTGTTGAGGAGCCTGAGCCAATACAAATAGGCAGTATCAAAGGACCCTTGAGCAAAGAAGAGAGGCAGAGATGTAGGGATGATAAGCTATGCCTATACTGTGGTAAAGCAGGACACTTTCTGAGAGACTGCTCTATTAAACCAAAACGACGTGCTGAGTCGGGAAACTAACCAGCCTGAGCAAGGTGGAGACAGATTGCTCAGGTGAGACAGGTTTAATGGTCTCCCAACTTATACGTCTGATCGTATACAATACCCCATACACCACTTCTTCGTCAGAGCTCTCTGAGCTCAGAGAGTGATGTTGTAGAAGTCCAAGTCATGCTTGATTCCGGGGCAACTGGGAGCGTTATAGATTCCTCATGGGTGGAGAGAATGGGAATCCCCATAGAACAGAAAAAACAGTGGAAGTAGTGAAGACAATAGACGGCAGTCAAATGAAATCCGGGCCTGTCACACACTCCACCATGGAATTAGGGTTTCACATACAAGACAGGCATTATGAAACCATTCAGTTTGACGTCATTTCTTCCCCTCAGTTTCATGCAATTGTAGGCCTCCCTTGGTTGATGAAGCATGATCCTGATATCCACTGGAGAGACCACTCTATGAAATTCACTTCCACTTATTGTAGAACTCATTGTCTGGTAAAAAAGACCTAATTGCAACACATAGCTGGAGTTAGTGATTCCAGCCTCCCAGCATTACCTGCATGTTATGTATCCTTACGGGAAGTGTTTGATAAAGAAAAGGCTTCTACCCTGCCCCCACATCGTCCCTATGACTGTCGCATTGACTTGATCCCGGGTGAAAAGATCCCATGCAAGCTATGGTGGTTCCCCTGCTGAAAAAAACGACACTTGATACCAGTAAACCAGAACATTTTCAACCCATATCCCTCCTGTCCTGGGTCGCTAAAATTGCGGAGGCCCACGCCATTACCATTCTTTCAGGCTATCTGAACAACATAGGTGCCCTGGATCGCTCCCAGAATGGCTTCCGCCCAGGTCATAGTACCGAGACCACGCTTCTAGCAGTGAGTGAACATCTACGCACCATCCTGGATGAGGGACAAACTGCGGCTCTCATATTGCTTTATCTTAGCGCCGCGTTTGGCACGGTATCCCATCAGATCCTCCCGCGTCGGCTTTAAGAGGCGGGGTGGTGGGTCTGGCCTTGGAGTGGTTCCGTTCCTTTCTTTCTGACAGATCATTCCAGGTATCAGCCCCCCCTTCCTCTCACACGCCAAGGCCATCAAACAGGGTGTTACCCAGGGGTCGGCTTTAAGCCCTGTGCTGTTCAATCTTTATGTCCAACCTCTGGCGGCGGTGGCAAGGGATCATGGCTTGACCATGGTCTCGTACGCCGATGATACGCAGCTAGTCGTGGCCCTCTCCGATGATCATTCCCAGGGCGCCGTGCGATTTCAGAGTGGCCTAGCGGCAGTCGCGCACTGGATGACCGCAAACTGCCTTCAACTTAATGCCAGCAATTCAGAAGTGCTGCTGGTGGGGAGGGACAAGGGGCTCTGGAGCAAACACTGGTGGCCAGAGTCCCTGGGCACTGCACCTTCTCCTAAATCGGCAGTAAAAAACTAGGGCTCTGGTTTGATTCCACCCTTGGGTTTCAGGAACATACCAAGAAGACCGCTGGTATGTGCTTTGGACTCCTTCGGGGCTTGAGGCCCATGCTGGGCTTCTTTGATCCTCCAACCCGACAGTTGATAGTCCAGGTGACTATCCTGTCTAGATTAGATTATGCTAATTCTCTCAAGCTAGGCGCCAACAAGGCCGAAGTCACTCACCTTCTGCGAGTACAGAACGCTGCCGCCCGAGTATTATTGAGGCTCCCCAGAACCAGCTCAGCATCAGGAGCCTTGCGACGCCTACACTGGCTACCCATTCCTCAAAGGATCCAATTCAAAGCATAATGCCTGACTTTCAAAACCTTAAAACTGTCCTCCCCCGAGATTTTATCTAATCTGCTAGTCCCATACGTACCTACACGCCAGTTACGCTCTGCTGAGCAATTCCTAGCAACGATTCCCCGAGCGAAGCGCCTCAGAGCTGGGGGCCAGTCAGTCTGGTTTCTTGCCGCTAAACTATGGAACTCCCTCCCTGTCCAGATCCGGCAACTAGACTGCCTGCTGTCATTCCGAAAGGCTATTAAAACCTACCTTTTCCCTACGGTCTAGCTTCTTACTGACACTGCCGCAAGCGCCGGGACACCTCTTCACTGAGGCAGCTGCGCACTATAGAAAACTATCTAACATAACATAACATAACATTTACGCCCTGACAGAAAAGGAGAATATTTATTTACGGTTATATTTGGAGAATACGTTACAGAAAGAATTCATTCAGCCCTCAAGAACGGCCGCATCTTTCCCCTTTTCTGTATACCAAAAGGGGAAGGTAGTCTTCGGTGCTGCATAAACTACAGAGCACATAACGGTGTAACTATAAAGAACAGATACCCCCTGCCTTTGATTCAGTCGCTGCTCGATCAAGTAAAAAAGGCTACCATTTTCACCAAACTTGATTTAAGAGGCACTTACCACTTGGTTGGTGTAAGAGAGGGGGACGAATGGAAGACAGCTTTTCATACGAAATTTGGGCTTTTTAGTATCTGGTAATGCCTTTTGGGCTGTGTAATGCCCCTGCAGCGTTCCAATTTTTTATTGATGACGTACTAAGAGAGACCCTGGGCGTGAACACCATAGCGTACATAGATGATATCCTAATCTATTCTTCTTCCATTGAAGAACATATTGGACATGTGAAGAGTGTGCTGACACACCTGAAAGAAAACAACCTGTATGTGAAACTGGACAAATGCAAGTTTCACGTTTCTGAAGTTACCGTCTTGGGTTTTGTGTTGTCAGCAAAAGGTGTGACCATGGATCCCCAAAAGGTTACTGCAATTACTTAAGTGGGCATCTCCTCGCTCTGTACTCGCTCTGTAAAGAAGTGCAGAGTTTTCTGGGGTTCGCTAATTTTTACAGACGATTCATAAACAGGTTTGCATCATTGGCCTCTCCTATCACCAAACTACTCAAAAAGGGAAACTCTTTTGTGTGGACACAGGCCGCTGAGAACACCTTTTCCAGTCTAAAGAGCTCTTTTATCACTGCCCCTGTTTTCAGACACCCCGATTCCTCTCAACCCTCCCTAGTGGAAGCAGATGCATCCCAAGTGGCGGTTGGAGGAGTCTTATCTCAGAGAGACAAACAAATAGGACACCTACACCCAGTAGCCTTTTACTCCCATAAGCTCACTCCGCCTGAAATCGATTATTCTGTGGGAGATAGAGAACTACTGGCAATAAAAAAGGGATTTGAAGAATGGCGACAATATCTGTTGGGAGCCCTACACATGCTTACTGTTATCACTGATCACAGGAACCTACAGTTTCTGAAAACAGCCAGAGCCCTATCTATGAGGCAGCTACGGTGGGCCCATTATTTCAGTAACTTTGACTACATAATACAATTTCAGGCAGGCACCAAACATGGCAAAGCAGATGCACTATCTAGATATGGTTATGATCTGCCTGAAGACCAAAATTCACTTGACCAACCCTATATCCTCAGCCCTGAACGTAACTTGTGAGGTGTTTTTTCAGAAGAAATATTCCTGAAAGCGGTATGTCAGGCACAAGACAGTGATGAAGTCAAAGACCTTGAGTCCAAACATCAAGGGGTGAAAAATTAGAACTTACTGTACATACATGGAGGTCTAGTTCTCCTGACAAAGGCGTTACAATCCTGAGCTTTAGAGTGGTGTCATGGACATGAATTAGCAGGGCACCCAGGACATAAGAAGACCCTTGCCCTTCTTAAGAGACATTTTTGGTGGCCTTCTATGAATCATGATACTGCTTTGTACGTCCCACAATGCTCTGTTTGAGCACAAAGCAAGAGCTCCCACCAGGTCCCTGCAGGACTATTGACACCTATGCCTACACCTACTTTACCATTGCATTCCATTTCTATGGATTTTATTGTAGAACTACCTCCTACCAAACAAGGGCATTCCGTTATATTAGTCATCGTTGACATGTTGTCACAAATGTCCCATTTCATACCTTTAAAAAACATACCTGATTTTAAAGAACTTGCATTAATCTTCCTTCAACATGTGATGCGCCTTCATGGTCTTCCTTCTGGTATTGTGTCAGACAGAGACCCCAGTTTGTGTCTAAATTCTGGAAAGGACTGAACACCTTGTTACAAATAGACGTGAGGCTCTCTTCTGCTCATCACCCCCAATCAGACGGCCAAACTGAAAGGGTCAATCAGTGCCTAGAACAATACCTCAGGTGTCATCTACTACAGGCAGATAAAGATTGGGACACTTTCCTTTGGACTGTGGAGTTTGTTTATAACAATGGTGATCATGCTTCCATAGGGGTTTCTTCTTTTTTCTCTAACTACGGATTTCACCCTCGTTGTGGCCTTCTGTCTCCACAGGATTCCACAGACACCCCTGCCGCTGTGGATCTTATTACTCGACTCCATGACGTTCATGTTGAAGCACAACGATCTTTGGAGGAGGCCAAACGTACTTATAAGGATGGAGCTGATTAGCATAGAAGACCACCTCCAGCTTATTGAGTGGGAGACAAGGTTTGGTTGTCTACTCGAACCATCGAGGTTAAGGGCACGAATAAATGTAAGCCCCTCTTTATTGGTCCCTACGTTGTGACTAAGGTGGTAAACCATGTTGCTTTGAAACTAGACCTGCCTGATTCCTTATGAATCCACCCTATGTTTCAGGTGACCTTGTTGAAGCCTGTTACTTCTGGTACTGTTGTTCCTGATCGACTCCCCCTGTTCTGGTTGATGATAAGCCTGAGTATGAGGTGGCCTATATTGTGGATTCTTGCAGGGTACGTGGTAGGTTCCAGTATTTGATTCACTGGAAGGGTTACGGTGCCAATGAGCTGTCCTGGGAACCTGCTGCTAATGTTCACGCTCCCTGTTTGGTGCGGTTGTTCCATCAGCGTTACCCCTCTAAGCTGTTACCTGTTCGAGGGGGGGCTATTGGGGAGGGTGTACTGTCGGGCCACGCGGCTCATGGACGCCCTTGGAGTCCTACCCGCTGCAGCTGATGAAGCCCCGCCTGCCTTCTCCTGCCAGCTGGTGGAGGTGGTGCGTGAGGCCTTTAAAAGGAGGGGCCGACATCAAAAACACGCTACGCGTTCCTGATCGGACCCCACTGAGCCTCCCGCGCTCTACCCCCTTCCATATCCTTACCAGCTGTGACTCTGGTTCCACTTCAGAGTGGAGGTTTCGTGTTTTTGTTTCTCGCCTGGCATTCATCTCGACATCAGACGACTTGGCTTGAGGTTTTTCTTCCGGGTCAGTAGATTTCTGGGAGCTGCTGAGACAGCTCACAACTATGTTGCTCTCTTAGAAGTGCAGGGCAGTTAACTCTTTCCTGCTTTGTGTTTAGTCCTTGTAGGAAAAGGAAAAGTAAGGTGGATTAAGGAATCTTGTTTTGGTGGTGGTAGGTTGCACTACATTTTTTGTTTTCTGAGCATTCCTCCTATTCTTATCTGATTGTTTGGCTTCTTTGTGTTTTTGAGGAATGTTCGTTTTCGCCCGGTTGTGGCTTCTTGTTTTGTTTTCCTTTTTGGGCATTCATATTCAAACCTGTGAAATTTTCACAGAGACCACGAGTATTAGGTGCATTACAGACCCAGCATTATTTTTAATTTTTTCCCGCATATTTTTATATTCTGTTTTCTCCTGATTAGGGAAATAAGGTTTTTGGTTTTTTCCTGGTTCAGGTAAACAAGAATACAATTTTTTGGGTCTATTAACATTTGATGATGCTTTACTGAAGGTTGGTATGCTTTCTTTATATCATTGTTGTTGGATAAACCCCTGCAGTCTTACGAATAATAAGTGTGCCTTTAATTTCCTATATGCCCTATGTGAATCCTACGTCCTAGTGCCATATACAATTTGTATGTGTTCACGACAAATCCTTCCACAGGTACAAAAGCAGAAATAGTAATAGTTGTACTACAGCTTGCTAGTGTATGATATATACTTACCCTTGTGTCTTCTTCTTAGGGTGCCCTGGTGATACAGCATCGGACGAGCCAGTAGATTCAACCCCTTCTCCTTTTCCTTTTTTTGTCTCTCCTTCTTCCCCACCTTCCCTCTTTTGCTTTGACTGTGTTGGGCAAAGGAGGTGGGTGATGGAAGTTGGGATTTAGCATCCGTTCCTTCCGTTTCGCTCCTGACTGCAGAATACCCAGGTGAGCCTTACACTGAGTAGAAAAACCTAGAAAGGCCATCTGCATTGGCATGGTCAGTGCCTGCTCTGTATTCTACTGTAAAATTCATACCCTGTAGGGAAATGAACCACTCAACAATTCGGGGTTCTATCATTAAATCAGCCATCTGAGAGGCCTGTGGTCAGTTTGAACCTTGAAATGAGTGCAAACAAGTATGGTCTCAGCTGCTTCAGGGACCAAACTACAGCAAAGGCTTCCCTCTCAATGGATCCAACGCTGCTCTTCTAGGAGGAGTCACCTGCTGATATAGGCAACTGGTTGATCCTGGCCCTCATCATTTGTTTGTGACAACACTCCCCCAATCCCATGTTCAGAAGCATCTGTTTGGACAATGAACTCCTTTCTATAGTATGATACCTTCAGGACAGGTGCTGAGCACATAACGTCTTTCAGGGTGTATAAGGCCTTTTGTCATCCTGTGGTCTAGATGACCTTCTTAGGCTGCTTCTTAGAGGTAAATTCAGTGAGTGGGGCCACAATGGTCACATACTCCTGCACACATCTCCTGTAGTACCCAGTCAAGCCTAGGTAAAAATAAACCTGACTTTGGTCTGGGTCTTGGGAGCCTCTTACTCCAGAATGGTCTGGATCTTGGGTTGGAGAGGTTGCACTTGGCCTCCATCAACAATATGGGCCAAGTAAACAACAGACCTCTGCCCTATCTGTCACTTACTGGCCTTGATAGTTAGGCCTCCCTGCTCCACAGCCTGTAAAACTTCCCTTAGATGGACCATGTGATCCTCCCAGTTGGAGTGAAATACAGCTATATCATCCAGAAATGCTGCACTAAAGTTGTCCAGCCCTGAGAGAACTCGATTTACTAACCTTTGGAAAGTGGCAGGTCCATTTTTCAGACCAAAAGGCATCACCTTAAGTTGAAAGTGGCCTTTATGAGTTAAAAATTGTGATCTATGCGTTGCTCCCTGGGTGAGTCCAATCTGCCAGTACCCTGATGTTAAATCAAAGGTACTCAAAAACTATGCTTCACCCAGCTTATCAATACGCTCATCTGCTCTTGGAATGGGATTTGGAGAACTTTTAGTGACGACTGCATTTAAAACCCCTGTAATCCACACAATACCTCATCTCTAGTTTTCCACCCTTTCAGTGAGGCTTCGGGACCAGTACCACTGGGATAGCCTAGGGACTGTCAGAGGGTTCAATCACCCCTAGCTCTATCATCTTGCTGACTTCAGCTTTGATGCAGACTTTGACTTAATCAGAGAGTCTAAGAGCAGGCCTGTGAATGTTTCAGGCTGGGTGGGGGTCAGTTCCTTCAATATGCTGGGCTCTTAGATCTGGCTAGGGTGACATGGCTCACATACCCAAATATCCCACCTAGAACACAAACCATGAACATAATGCTTACCTGCGGCTCTGGTCGCAGGCTCATCTCCCTTCTTTATAGTGTCATGAGATTAGATCCGATGTCCCCCCTCCCCTCAGGGCCCACCCAGCATGAGCCAGGTACCTGACAGACCACTTGAGTCGCAGTGGAAAGCAATAAGCACACTCCCAAGCACAGTGTCCTGCAATGCACACTTCAAGTTGATACATTTCAACTACTTACATCGCACATATATGACTCCGAGAGGTCTGGGCCGCATGGACCCTGTGCGCTCAGATGCGTGCCACACGGTGTGGCACTACGGGGCAGACTTTCTGCACTTGGCCTGGGGCTGCCCTGAGATAAATTGCTTCTGGACTCGGGTAGTGGAGTCGGTGAAAAGGGATAGGGGACTTTGGGTGCAGCCATCCCTGCTACATAGTCTACTCGGACACATCACAAAGCCCAAGAAACACAAATTTTAGTATAAATTGCTACAGCTCCTCTTGGTCCTGGCCAAGCGCAGGGTGGCGATAACCTGGATGGGATTCTCAGCCCCTCTCTGGATGACTGGATAAGGGATGTCCTTGAGTGGTCACTGGTGGAGGAGTCCATATGAAAGCTAGCAGGAGGGATGAAAAGCTGGAAGAGGACCTCAGGTCCTTGAGAGAGTTATGCCACTCTTTTTTAAACCCCGAGGTGCAGTTGAGTGATCAGCATGTATCGGACACAAGTAGATGTTCGGCTGAGGAGGATGCTTGTTGATGAGCTGATGTCCTTATTTGTACCATATTGTGATCTTGCACCATGACGTAGACCTCACGAAGCTGTAAATGTCACACTGATAATCTCTGCCTCTGTTGGTTTCATTGCCTATCCTGCTGTTGGGATCTGTGTGTGCCCAGGACTCTGCTGTTCACGGGAGGGGACTACAAATCCCAGGAGCCCTAGTGCGCAGACGCGCTTTAAAAAGAGGATGCCGACCCGCGGTTCCTCGTAGCTGTATCCTGCTGTTGGGATCTGGTGTGTGCCCAGGACTCTGCTGTTCGCGGGAGGAGACTAAAACTCCCAGGAGCGCCCTAGCACGCGTAAGCGCTTTGAAAAGAGGACGCCGGCCCACGGCCCATCCACCCCGTCGGAACCCGGAGCAGCTGGGCTCGGCCTGCCCTCTAACGTCCCGGCCCCATCACAACTTACTACTCTTTGGGAACATGGTAAAGCGGAAAGGCAACTTGGAAAAAGCAGGCCGGGCAGTAGCTACACTGGGCGTATTTTTAGGTCTCGGCTGCGAAAGGCTGCGCTTGCGCAGTCTCGCTCCGAGATTTAATGAGTTGGAGTGACTTTGAGAAGAGGGGCTTGCACCCGCCCCTCTTCTCTCCTGTTCTCCATTGGCTGGCCTCTTAAATGCTGGCCAGCCACTGGAGAAGAGGTCCAGTCACTCCATTGAAGCCCCGTCCTTTTCGGATCGGGGGGCGTGTTTTTTGCGAGAAGTCTCAGGGAGGAGACAACAGCAAAACACGCCCCCCAATCCGAAAAGGACACTCCCTTTCTCCGAGGCATTTTCTGCTGTGCCTCGGAGAAAGGCGGTGGTGTCCCGGCGTTGCTCTCTCACCTGATCTCATTGTTTTTTTTACAAGGACGTTCTCTGTTTTTTTACGTCTCGGCTACCGAAGGCTGCGCTTGTTTTCACTGTGACCTGGAGGGAGGATTGCATTGTGCTGAACTCGAAGGCGCACAACGGAGGGCTCCGAGGGGCTGGTGACATATGCACGGCTCGTTTCCAATCGTGTCTACGGCGGGTACTGTTTCACCTATGTGGTGCAGGAGAAGGGCTTGAGGGGAAGATCTTGCTATCATTGTCCAATGGTTTCAGCCGTCTCCTTATTTGATTGACTTGTTTATCCACCAATAAAATTCTCGAACACGTGTGCTTTGAGGAAGGGGCGTGTCACCGTCAGTGAGAGAGAGAAAGGCAGAGAGAGAGAGCTCAGCCGCCATCTTGGATCCAGAGAGCTCTAAACGGAGAGCGGAAGAGGCAGTAAAGAGAGACGGGTGCTCCCCGCCCCCACTAGAGCCATAATAACACAGCATGAGAGGCCGGCCCCGACCTTGGGGGCCACAGAGCGAGCGGGAATAAACACACTGCACCCCCCAGCGGCCGAACCTGCAAGCAGCGGGGGGTGAGCACTCCTCTGGAAATTATGAAGGAGGGTGGTGGGTAGAGAGAGAAAAGGGGTTGGGGGCATAATGCGGAGGTAGGAGCTGGGTGTTGGCATAGGGAGGGAAAGGTCATGATATGGTATAGGGGTCAGCAGTTAGGATGGCCACAGGTGGTGAAAGGAGGCTAGGGTGGATTGATGGGAAAATGGCCTGGTTGGGGGCTTCCAAGCATAAAGAACGGGACGGAATTAACTGACAGTAGATACTTGATGTGGTTGTGGGGATATCCTTCAGCGGGCTATGATGTGACGTGGAAGTGTTAATGGAATTGGTTAGATGGCTAACGGACGGCATAAAGAAACACGAGTGTATTGCTGATGTGAACACGAAGAACTTTAGACTAGGGGGCTGGAATAAATCCAGGGACAAGCTGCCAAATAGGACGTGGGCCGGGGCGATCTTGTGTTCTGCAGAGAGTAAACATATGGGTGACTGAGAAAAAGGAGTGGGTTTCTGTCGGAAGGGGCCACTGAACGGTAGGTTAGGGGTCATGTGCATACCTGTCCAAGTAGAGATGTTTATGTAGATGGCTTCTTATTGTGGGATGTTCTAGGGCAAAGATGGCTTCCGGTGCAGGCCTGGACTACTCTGGCATAAAAAGCAAGAATAACTCGTCTCGATATTGATTTAGACTGATGGCGTAGTGTCTGGAGCAGAAAATTCTTGCAACTTTAGGGATAGATAAGAACGTGGAGCAGGGTACATTTTGCAGAAGGAGAGCTTCGTGTGCTGTGATAGGCGGGGAGGGCACAGGTGAGGATAAGGGGAGCAAGGCTAGTGGAGTCAAGTGTTTACATATTGATTGCAGGTGTATGCTCAGTAAGGACCTGGTCCAGAGGTGAACGATTTTGATAAAAAACATGTGTGTGTGAAATTAAGTCCTTCAGATAGTTAATCTGGGGCAGTAAAATGGAAAGCGGATTGCATTACCCTAGAACACATGTTACGTTAAATCATGTGACATGGAAGAACGAGGCACATCAATTTAGGTACATGGGTATTTGTGTCAGAAAGTAATCGGGGTAATAAAAACATTCTGTTTGCGTTTAAAATGTATGCATGCTGAGTTTATACAGAAGCAACCGGGGCGACAGGGAGGAGTATGGGTTGCCCATCGTGCTTATTTTGTGTATTGACTGAGGTGTAAACCTTTTCTGCACGTGGCCAGTCTCAATCTGCTGTTTGGAGATGTACGTATATTTGGAGTGCAGTATATCCCAGGTGGGAATTAATATGTAATTGATGGCTAATCTCTGGCTGTCCTAACTTGGACAGTTATGTGCCGATTACTTCACTGTAACCCTCAAACGTTCACCTTCTATCCCTGGTATTCATTTATAGTGTTGGTCAGTCATGATTGACAGGACTGTACTTGAATATAGAGGGCCATTTATGATACATTTCTCATCTCACCAAAGAGTATAATATTAATAGTACTTTTTGTGCTTTGACTTCTAATATTGACTTCTGTGATCCGCAGTTTGGTGTGGGATTGTTTTATGATAAGGAGATTTTCTTGACTGGTGGTTATGGAGGTAACCAATGTTTTTTCATGTTATAAGTCATTTTATTTGTATTGTTTATAAAGCCAGGGTTTAGGCGTCCGGCATCAACGACTCCTCTTTTAAATTCTGTATCAGCTCTTTACTATCTGTATTATTATTATACTACTAGTTTTGCTTCCTGCGTAGAGGCGGTGTTTTTGACACCTCAATCATCATTATCCAAATAGGGATGATGAAGGTGGTGGGGCAGACATACATGGCCAAAACTGTCGTTCATATGTACATGAGTCAGATCCTCTTTCTAGGAATGAAAATAGCTGTTGAAGATATTTTATTGATTTAATCTTGAGCCCTCAGTAAAAAAATCTCTTCATTAGTTAGACATGACTTTCTAAATTTAATCTTCAACCCTCAATAAAAAATGTGTTCATGAATTAGACATGATTTTCTAAATTCATTATTGCCGGTTAGACCCTTTACTTTCTGACGTGGTCTCTACTATGCTATTGGCGTGATTGTCTCTTAAGACAAATTTATGTAAACATAGGCCTCTATTGTTGCATAATTCATGGTTGATCCTTTATGTACACAACCATTTTGGGCATGTCTTCTGTTGTCCAAAGGAAATACTGTTACTGTTTAGTCCCCTTTAAAAATGCACACACTTCAGCTCCTGAAACCGGTTTATTACATTGAAAAAATACTATTGTTGGTATTATGTTTATGTATGTACAGTGCATGTGTTTTTCTGGCATGCAGATTGTTGTGTGCGGTTCTGCATTGCTTTGTATTAGGTCTGTCGTCCTAATTATGACAAAAAGGTAGTGGTGAATATTTTTTTTCATCTCATATACTTCAAAGAATTGTAATTTCAGATTGACTACTGATAATTATCTCTATATATTCATGCCCTGATGTTTACGATCTGTGTATTACGCTTCAATTTTGGGATCCAAAGCTCACTGTGATTAGGTGTGCGAAGTGTTACGTTTCTCCGCTTTGTCATCAGTGTAAGGGCCCTTTAATTCAGCAACTTTCATTTTTGTCTTCTTTAATGTGATGTATTTAAACCTTTTATCCTAAGAATGAAAATGTTTTTTTATGACCTGACTTGTCATATGTTTTTGTTACAAAAATAAACCCAGTCTGTGTTCCTTGCACGTTTTTAGGTCTCGGCTAGCGATGGCTGCGCTTGCGCAGTCTCGCTCGCGAGACATAATGACTTGGGTGAAGAGGGGCTTGAACCCGCCCCTCTTCTTCCCTGTTCTCCATTGGCTGGCCTAGTAAATGCTGGCCAGCCATTGGAGAAGAGGTCCCGTCACTCTAATCCTGCCCCGTCCTTTTCGGATCGGTGGGCGTGTTTTTTGCGAGAAGTCTCAGGGAGGAGACAACAGCAAAACACGCCCACCAATCCGAAAAGGACACTCCCTTCCTCCGAGGCATTTTCTGCTGTGCCTCGGAGAAAGGCGGTGGTGTCCCGGCGTTGCTCCCTCACCTGATCTCTTTATTCGGATTCAGCTGTTTGTGTCCTTGCTTTGGTGCGCGCTGATGCGTGACCTTCAGGGTGGGCAGGGTGGATGTGTTGTGTCATGCGCGGTTTAAACTGCACACACGACCAGCTGGGAACTTAATTTATGTGGCGCCAGACAGCAGTCTTTGCTTGCCAGTGCCAACGAAGCTGCAAGGTTAGGTGAGTAGGCACCGGCCGGCGGAACAAACACACGGGAGGACAGATTAGCAGGCCACTGGTTTGTTTGTATGCAATGCACACCTTAAAAAAAATTCAGGCAGTATGACACTGAAAAGGTTCCTGGTCGTTTAAATATGGCCGCTACGGATCACAAGTCTCGCCTATTGCCGATACAACTGTAACGACGGCGTCATCCATGTAAAAAAAAAAAAAAGTGGAGGAGTGAGCCCCATGACCTATTACTGGCAACGGAAGATAAGCCTCTGCCAAAAGTATCAGTGTCTTGGCCGGAGAAAAGCCGGTCCCATAGGAAACACGGGCGTGTGACCCTGGGGAGCCCCCTGCTTTACTGTTGTAGGCGTACCCTGTGTGACGTTTAGGTGAAGTCCCAATCGAAGACGGTTGGCAGGCTGCCGGGAGAGAGACGCCATTGCTGTTTCTTCGTCAAAGTGAAAGTGCTGCTCAGGGTGGCGGTAGGCTGCGTGGGGATTTATCTCCTTCCGCTCCCTTGACTGTGTCCGGGCGTCTCTCCGTCCTCTCGTTGCCCAGGGGCTCGGTGTAAGCGGCGGCGGACATGGCGTGCGGTGCCACTCTGAAGCGGCCCATGGAGTTCGAGGCCCTGCTTAGCCCGCAGTCCCAGTCCCCTAAGCGCAGGAGGTGCGCTCCGCTGCCTGGGTCCCCTGGGGGACATTCCCCGCAGCGGTGCGGACTGATGTCCCACGGCGACGAACAGACCCAAGGAGCACCACCACCTCTGCCTTTCGTTGGGGAGCGACACCTCACCCCAGGTAACCGCAGAGGAGGCTCAGGCCGGGTGACACAGGGAAAGCGACGGTCTCGGCATTGTTAAAGTTAGAGCTATTGGCATTGCTCATGACAATGCTGTTTCTTTAAATGTTTTAACCCCTTCGGTGCTCATGACGGAACGGTTCCGTCATGAGCGTCGGTTGAGCTGTGCTCATGACGGAACCGTTCCGTCATGACCACGCCCGCGCAAGAAACGGTCAGCACCGCGGGGGAATCCGCGCCGCATCGAAGGGGTTAAAAACATAAACATAAACAAAAAAAATGTCATGAGCAATGCCAATAGCTCTAACTTTACCAATGCCGAGACCATTGCATTGTAAATGCTTGTTATCTAGAGCAGTGAGTGTACTTACGCACGAAATCAAACTCACACAGAGGCGATTATCAATAGAGCCCCTCCTGCTTCCGCAAAACTCTCTCACAGGATGCCCAACTGAGGAGTCCCACCAAAACCAGTCACTACAATCAATTACACCCCCTGGTTTACCTTGCACTGGGGTGGAAACATTGTCATTCCGACCGGCCACTCCCGATGTAGCCTGCAGGGAGCCTGAGTTCTCTATACTCACTGACCCCTCATACGACCCACCAGCCAAACGATGGAGGAGTGGTGGCACAACGAAACCCAAGGCAAAGCCATCGATCTCAAATCGACCACAGAAACCTAAGTATGGAAACGCCATGCAACCCACTGAGACTTCTCCATCTCCTTCCCAAGTAAATCCCATGCTCCCACTTGGCACTGTGGACGACGCGTTTTGGTCTGGAGTTAGGAAATTGATGACTTCTTTGCTGGATCCGATCCTAACTAAGCTCACAGATATTGGAGAGCGCCTAACCACTCTGGAGACTTTAAATACCCCGCTCCAACGTCCTCCGGAGCGGTCACATGAAGTGAGGGTTCCTGACAGCGCAACCTTGGATAAATCTCTATACCAGGCGAGCAGAAACCTGGAGTTGCAAAGGTCAACCACTTTGCGTTCCCCCTTAATCCCGCCCACACTGCCCAATGGGCTACCTCAATCAGCTGCTGCCAGCAAGCTCACAGGCAGGGAGCTCCAATTGACAACAGGGCAAGGGCCAACGAGCATGTTACAACAGGCTACAAAGCCCTGGGCGGGTGCGGGTGGTGATCCACCAGTAAATCAGCCATATGGTGACCCAATGGTGCGCGCAAATACCAAATCCCTCCTAATGCATCGTGTTACATCTCCCTCCGGCAGCCTCTTCATTAGTCTTGGTGTTGGCAAGCATACCACCATTACGGGACAATCAGCTGGAATCCACCCCACAGCTAATGGACAAATGCCTGCATTGCCTATCTCAGCACCTAATGGACAAAGGAATGAGTAACTATCCGTTACATCACAAGATTATCATGGCACGGAGAGTGGGCTGGGTTGGCAGATCCACCAAATCTATGGATGGTGACTGTGTGGTGGTGAACTTTAACAACCTATATCAAGGCAGTGCTGTTTTAAGTAATTGTCAGAGAATACCACCCAGTCGCTCCCAGATTATACCCTTATCCCTCGAATACTTCTATAAGCAGGGATTACCGTAAGGAAGGGAGCAGAGGCAAAGACAAGATCATCACTTAAGTTACAGGGGAACCACACTACCATCATGGAGGTGGGGCTTCACAATAGATTTGCAGCCCTCTCCGATCTGGAGTCCTGCAATTGACTAACCCCAGTCACTCGACCCCTATCCGAAAGTTCCAATGCCCTAGCCCCTACAAGTGAAAGGAGTCCGCTGAGTCGGCAGACCCCGAGCCAGGCAAGTAATACTAAGACCAGATTAGCCTCTTGGAATGTAGCTGGAATCACCCAAAAACTAGGAAATGAACAGTGGCATAAGCTTTGGCATCCCCTAGAAATCATCTGGTTACAAGAAACTTGGACTGTGGAGCCCGTTTTTGTGTCAGGTTACCGATCCTTCAATACAGCTGCAGTTGACTCTTTGTCGGGCAGAGCAAAGGGGGGATTATTAACCTTAATGTCCAACACTTGAAAGTAAGGATGGTAGGATCCAAAAATAAACATTTCCATTTGCTTTTATTTGAAGACACAGATGACAGTCCCTGGCTTTTAATTCACTTCTTCAACAACAAAATGGGGAGCCGAAGGAAGTTAGTAGTGGAGGAACTAAATGGGGAACTGGATAAAGTAAATTATTCCACAAAAAAGGTCCTCTTAATATCATCCTGGTGGGGGATTTTAACTCTCACCTCTGTAAGCATAGTGAGGTTAGGGTGTGCGAGCTCACAGACCAATAGGGCAACCCCCTTCTCCACTTAGCGCATAATGACTATGGTGATAGCCTTAAAAAACTCCTCCATATGAGAAACTTGGTAATATCGAATAATACCGAAGGTGGACTCATAGAGAAAACATTTAGGAGGTTAGCTACGAGTCTACCATTGACTTCATTCTAGTTTCCTCGAAAATTAGTGGGAATGTGGCCCACATTTAGCCCACCTTCAACTGTTATAGTGATCATGCAATTTTATTTAGTCACCTAAACATCCCCCATAAGCAGAACAAACACCAACAGTTACTCTGAAACTTCTCCCTAATAAGGAAAAATGGTTACCAACTTAAGTGTAGTCACCTTTTTATGGGCATGCATGAGAAAGAGAAAGTATCAGGGGAGCCTGTGGAAATAATTAGCTAATCTCTGTAGTTGTGTAATTCTGTAATAACGAGGCTCTGGGCATCATAATTACTGAAGACCTTTTATGATCTGGTGGTTCAACACAACCAGGTACAAGCTCTTTTAACACAAGTAAGGGATAATATCTTACTATGCCTATCGGCGGAGCCCCCTCCGGCTCTTCTAGCATCGCAGTTTAGGGACCTGCTAGGGAAACTAAAAGACGCACTCACCCGCCCCAAGCATGCCAGGGATAAAATGGCTAGAGGCTGGTTCAACACACCTTGCTCGCAAACCAGCAGAACACTTGCTAATGCCCTAAAATCCCAGCCGAGCGACCCCTCCGAGATAAGCAGGTTATGTAGAGAGTACAAGTTCGTCAGAAGGGAAAGAGAGAAGGAAATTAGGGAAAAAGCCTGGGACGATCTCCAGCAAGCTGCATAATCGGGTAGCAGCAGTAATAAATGCCCCCTATTTTAAAGACCCGTCCCTGGAAGTTCATGTAAGTGAGGACGACTGGATAGGATATTTTGAAGGTATATTTGGCCGTGAAACCCCCACCGCCTCCCCACTTTCTATTACCATCCACCAGCAGCAAGATACCTTGAAACTTACATTGGAGGAAGTCAGAAAAGGGTTAGATGCTTGCGTCCCAGGGAAGGCAGTTGGGCCAGATGGGGTGCCAATTGACCTCTTTCAAGATAATTATGAGCTGTGGGCCCCCGTACTAACCAATGTCTTCAATAGCTTAACGATTGAGGGACCCCTACAATCCTGGAAGCACAGCATAATAGTCCTGATCTATAAGAAAGGGGACAGAAGTAGCCCAAAGAACTACAGACCCATCTCCCTACTGGATACCACGGTCAAACTCATGGGTCGGATCTTACTAGCTAGACTGGAGGACTGGCCCTAGGAACATAACATCTTGATGCAGGCCCAATATGGTTTCCAGAAGGGGAAGTGGACTGTCGATCAGTGCCTCAACCTCTCACTGTGCATAGATAAATACAACAAAGGTAAAGGCGGGAAGATCTACATGGCCTTTATGAACCTGACTGCGGTCTTTTACTGTGTATCCCATCATAGGCTGTGGACCACGATGGAAGAGATGGGGATTGATCCACCAATACTACTTTTTGTCCGGCAGCTATATGCCAATGCCACCGCCTGTGTTAGATATGGCCCAAATGGGAGATGCACACGCCCTTTTAAGATCGAGAGAGGAGTCAGACAGGGCTGCGTGCTTGCCCCTTTTCTTTTTTCCATCCATACAAATGGGGTTGGGGCTGCCCTGACTGACTCCCCTCGGGACGTGCCAATTTTCGACAGCACACCCCTTCCAGTATTGGCACATGATGCTGTTTTAATCGCCAGGACTGGGGTAGCCCTGCAAGGCTTGATAACAAAATATGCCTCATTTATGGCCTAAGGGTGAATGAGTCAAAATCGTTTATCATTATAGCGGGAGCCCCTGGAGGTTCGAAACCCCCAAGTTTTCACCTGGGTCCAAAGAAAATCGAGGTAGGGGAATCCTTTCCATACCTGGGTGTATTGTTTGATAAAAATCACTCTTGAGAATACCTGGTGATCTCCAGAGCCCTAGGTATGGAAAGTAGTCCACAAGCTATTAAAGGCTTTGCTAAAAAGCTGGGCTCAAGCCCCCTGGAACCTATTAAAAAGATATACGCCCCAAAAACAAAGACAGCAGCAACTTATGGGGCGGGAGTCTGGGGGATAGCCAAGATTAAGAAATGACAGTTATTAGAAGATAGCTTCTTTAAAAACGGGGTGTCGCTACCACAGTCTTTCTCTAATTTCATCCTACATAGCGAACTTGGTTTGCCATTTATGACAGACTCAATTAGATTGGCCTCAATTCTGCTTTGGGTCTCAATATGGTGTAGAACTACTGTTAATCTAACGCAGCGCATAATTGAGAACTGTCTGAAACTGGAGCACCACAATAAGATCGGTTAGCTCAGATACATAGGGGCACAGCTTAGTGAAATCGGAATGGGCGAATTATTCAGGAAACCTGCATCCTGTAAATTGGTGTCTAAACAGAAAATCATCGAGGCTTTTACACAGAGGGCGAATATTACCCGCAGAAATGAGAATGGCCTTCAACAAGGCTTAACTGTATATGACCTCACCCCGAAAAGAGAAGAAGGATGTTTCTTTTATTTATCCAGTATTGTGTCTAGTCAACACAGATTCATCGTCCTTGGCTTTCGTTTGAACCTCTTTCCTTTGTTGATAGGGTTCCCGGCAAAGCAATTTAAACACGTTGATTTGATCCCATGTCAATGTGAAAACCATTTGCCCCAGTCAGATCTTCATCTTGTACTGTTCTGTAAATTTTACCAGACAGAAAGAGAAGTTTTTATTCTTCCAATTTTAAGACGTAACAATTTTAGACAATGCACGGTGGCACTGTATTTTTTAAAATCCCTCCCAGATCTATATGGCTGTTTTTCTGTTGCCACCTTTTTATGGGCATGCATGAGAAAGAGAAAGTCCCAGGGGAGCCTGTGGAAATAATTAGCTATTCTCTGTAGTTGCGTAATTCTGTAATAACGAGGCTCTGGGCATCATAATTACTAAAGACCTTTTATGATCTGGAAGTTTTATTTGATGTATACTATTTGAATGTAACATGTATGAATTGTGTTTGTAATGATTTTGTGCTTTTATGACCACTACCAAGTGATCGAATAAAAGTAAAGTAAAAGACTATGTTAAACTATAAATAAAGGTTATAAATAAATAAAAACAGTCGATTCATTTTATTTTTGACAGGGAGGCTGTCACCAGTGTCCACAACATGGACACATCATATTGTCTGACCAGGGGTCAAAGAAAAGAACTCAGCAAACTGGCCTAGTTCTTGCCTGCAGTCAAGTTGCTGATGCACAGTAACAGAGTCTGATAGAACAACACCCTCTACTGAACCCTCTTGTGGGTTATTTGACAATAGGTCAGGGAGGGGTTCACTTTCCTACTCCTAGCCTCCATAAGTCACTGTGGGAATGGTCATGTCAGCTCTGTCCTGGTGTGGCTTTAGGCGATTTACATGGAGAACTCTGTGAGGACTTCCAAGGGTGCCTAAGTTGACCAAGTAGATGGCTTCCCTTTTCTTTTCCAAAATGGGATAGGGCCCAGTTCCCTTGTCCTGGGGGGTCCTGGGAGCCACAGGCTCCAACACCCACACCAACTGACCTGGATAGTACTCAACCAGTGCTGATGTTTAATCATACCAGTGCTTGATAATCAGATGTTTGTTTGCTCTCTTCATGTACCCAGCCATGCGTGAACTCAGTCCACTCAGTCCACTATGTCTTGATTGGGCTCTTTGAGAGGTTTCTCTCAGCATGTCCCCATCAAACGTCGAGGAACCCCTTACAAGATGGCTAAAAAGAAGATCAAAAGGGCTGAAGAAAACCCTCTTCTGTGGTACCACTCTTTTGGCAAATTTCGGCATGGTAAGTGGACATCCCATCTCCTTCTGAGTTTTTCAGGGAGGCCCATTATAATACCCTTCATGGTTTTGTTTAATCTCTCAACTGAAACATTTGTCTGGGGATGATAGGGGGTGGTGAAGTTGTAGCTCACATCAAATTCATCCCACATAGCTTTTAGGTATTCAGACATGAAATTTGTCCCTCTATCAGATACCTCCACTGTAGGAAGCTCCACTCTGGAGAAGATCCCAAGAAGGGCCTTTGCCACTGCAGTGGCAGTGACTATCCTGAGGGGAATTGCCTGTGGGTGCCTAGTGGCATGCTCCACTACCACTAGAGTGAATCTGTTCCCAGATGCAGTTTGAGGGCCAATGGGACCAACAATGTTAATCTCTACCCTTTCAAAGGGAGTTCCAACCACTGGAAGAGTGGAAATAAGGCAGCCTCTGGTTGTCCCCTGTCTTTCCATTAGCCTGACAGGTGACACAGCAACAACAACACTTTTTCAAACATCTGGGGCCAATACTAATTGGTTCTGGCTTGTCCCAGATGTCCAGCTAGGGGGATGCCATGTGCTAAGGTCAGAAGGAATTCTTTGTACATCTGGGGACCACCACTCTCCTGGATGCCCCTGGTTTGGGGTCCCTTGCCTCAGTGTACAGAAGCCCATCTTTCCAGTAGACCCTTTGGGCCCTCTGACATCTTCCTTTTCTTCTCTTGCAGCTTGCTGCCTAAGTCCTTTAAGAATTGGGCATGACTTTTGACCTTGGCATAGGTCATCTCTGGAGGGTTCCCCTGCACGTAGGAGCCCTGCCGGATCAGGCCAGACTGCTTCAGCTAACTTCTCAGGCTTTATGACTATTTCCATACTATATGGATGGAGAATCTGTGCACCCTCTTGCTTGTTGAAGATGTCACTGACGCTCAAGGGACACATGAATACATTAGCCACTTTCAGGAAATTTCTCTAGATCACATCCCTCTCCCAGTTTGATAAACCTATCAGTGCCTACCTCTGCTGCAGAAATCATGGATTATTTATCAGCGTGATAATTTAAGTTAAGGGTTTTGTCACAAATTTCAATGTGTGTCCTCTGCAGTATGCCAATTGGCAGTAAGGAGATGGGCTGGGACACACTGAGTCCCACGGCAGAGGAAAGCAAATGCACTGTATAGGACCTTTGTAATTCTGCCTGGCAAGGTTTTCGAACTCCAGCTGCATGCTGTGAATAGTAAATAAGGGAGATTATGCTGGATTGTGTCAAAGTGTAAATGGCAGTGGTGCAAATACAAGAAATGTATTAATACCATAAGTATTTTATGAGGATTAAAAACCTGTGACACGATGATAACACAAAGATCTCTGTGCTGTTGCTGGTTCAATCAATTGATTGTTTTCATAAATGTGATGGCTTATTTGAGTTACTGTCACACATAGCACCTTTTGAATCTTTCCTACTACTCTCTGCACCATGAGTTGGTTTCAGATATTCACATCTAAAGTTCCTAAAATTACTCATAAAGGTTTATATTCCTTAAACAACACAAATTATTAATTATCTGCTATAAAATAAATGAATTTCTTTATGGGTTTAAGGAGTGTTAGGAAAAGTTGTTATTTTTTATTTTTATTTTTATTGAGAGTTCATAGACTTAACCCCTTCCCTGCTCATGACGGAACCACTCCGTCATGAGCCACGGGCGCCGTGTGCTCATGACGGAGTGGTTCCGTCATGCTGCGGCCGTTGGCGGCCGCTCCGCCCACGCGGCGCTAATTCCCCGCCTGTGCGGGCGATTAGCGCAGTGACAGAACCACTCCGTCATGAGCACAGCGCGCCCGTGACTCATGACGGAGTGGTTCCGTCACGAGCATGGGGGCGCCGCGCTGCCCCCAAACCCCCCCAGCGCCGCGGCAAAATTCGTGCCACGGCGAAGGGGTTAATCAACATACAATAATATCATATATAAATACATATATCAAGAAAGAAAAAGAAAAATTTATTAAAATCTAAAGTTCAAAGTGTTACAGTATTATAAATATATGTTTCAGAAAATACAATATTCCTACAATACAGAAAAAGAACCTGGTAATTTAAAGTGCAAAGTGCTAAATCAGAATACATACTTATATATGTGCCCTATCTTCTTATACCGAATGTGACAGGAGTACGGAAAAAGATCAACTTAGCCTAAAGTGCAGAGTGCTATATCCGGACAGATACTTATATATATGTTCTCTCCTTTTATACCCACTACAAGATGTTATCCTATATTTCAAACACACTCCAATATTTCTCATATTTTCTTTCTGCTCCTGATCTTATTGGATATTTCTTTTCCAATTCTTGTATTCTAGACAATTTTGCCCTCCATGTATTAAAAGTGGGTACCTTCTCTGTTCTCCACAATTGCAGAATTAGAGATCTTGCTATTGAAACTGCAATAAGCAAGCCTTCCTCGTATGCAGAAGTAGCAGGAGAGCAGCCCAAAACTGCCGTAGATGTATCAAGTAAGATGAGGGGATCAATTATAAATTTAAGATATTTCTCGATCTCCTCCCAGAAACTCTCTATTTTTGGGCACTCCCAGATGATATGCGTCCAGGTTCCTTTCTCTGCACAGCGAAAACATTTATCTTCTATTTGCGGGTATATTTTATGAAGAAAAGAGGGTGTTCTATATATCAACCATTTCGCAATATAACTGCATTAAGTTTATTAAGCCTATTCCAGGTTGATTTAAGAATCTGCATATCTTCCCTTTTCTTCCATCTATCCCTAACTTTTTCGTATAGTGAGAGAGTTTTATTGTCTTCAAACATTTTAATCTAGTTGCTAATTTTCCGTTGTGTGGGGGAATTAAGGGCTTCACTGATAATAGTTTTATAACGCAGGCTTTCCACATCTAGTTTTTCTAATATGGGTTTTAATCTAATAAATGACCATTTTCAGATTGTGTTTGAATGTTGGAGCCCCGTTTCAATCTCCGCCCAGGTTTTCCAACAGTTCCCCTTGATAAAATCCTGGATGTGAACATACCCGTTTTCTTCCCACAACCTTAGTATATTGTTCTCTAACAGACCTGTTTCCCCCGTATATATATTCGAAAGTCTTGTTGAGATATTAATTCTTAAAATATTGTAGTGTGCTAAAAGCTGAGTTTTTTGTTTAAGTAGCCATTGTAGGGTCTTATAGCGTACTTTTTTAGGGTATTTAGTCACTCTTGTGGGGTCTATTATGTTGCACTCCCTTAGGATCTTTTTCATGAAGACGTTATCTACCTCTTGAGGATCTAAAAAGAAAAATCTAAAACTGTGATGTGCAAATGTCGCATAATAATAATTTCTAATATTCGGAAGAGATAGTCCTCCATCAGCGACAGGATAATTGAAAGTGTTAAGGGCTAATCTTGGTACCTTATTTGTCCATAGAAAAGAGGAGAACATACTGTCTATTTCTTTAAAAAAAAGTGGTCTGTATTGCACAGGGAGCTTCACTTAAAAAGAAAATTAAAAAGCGGAAGAATAGACATTCTAATTAACGCAACTCATCCTATTATTGATAACGGCAGCTGATTCCATCGTTTTAACTGAGACTGTACCTTTTTTGACAATGGAATATAATTTAGGGAAAAAAGATCTTCTACTCTCTGTTACATAGATCCCTAAATACCTCTTTGGACGGGTGTTGTAAGTCTGTCTAAATTCTAATAAGAGAGAATTCACACCGCAATTGCATAGTATAATTTCTGTTTTAGACTTATTGATTTTATAACCCCCTATCTTTTCCAAATCTGCAAAGATTCTCATAACTTCCGTCTGAGTATTTATCTTTGGGTTCAGGAAGAGAACAATGTCATCAGCATATAATTTTATGTTCGTCATTCCTTGAACCGGGGCCGTATGGGCTTTTTTTTCCCTGATTGCAATTGCTAATGGTTCTATAAATAAAGCAAATAAAATCGGGGAGAGGAGACAGCCTTGCCTGGTGCCTCTCTTTATTTGGCATGTCTCTATATTAACAGAATTGATTAAAATTTGGGCCTGTGAATTTATATAGTGTTGTTTCAATAAAAAAATTAACTCATTTGGGAAGCCGAAGTTTTCTAAAATTGTAAAAAGACAGTTCCAGGAAACAAGATCAAATACTTTTTCGGCATCTAAAAACCAAATCTGCGCCTCAACCTTATTGATATTAAAAAAATCAAGTGCCTCTAATAAAAAAATTGTATTAGTATAAAGCTGTCTCCCTGCTACAAAACCGCACTGATCTGTCCCAATAAGAGATCCCACCATCTTATTTAGCCTATTGGCAAGGAGTTTAGTAAACATTTTGTAATCAGTGTTTAAAAGGCTTATTGGCCTATAAGAGTTCACAATTTCACTGTCTTTATCTTTTTTTAAAATACTGACCACTACTGCCGTACGAAAAGATGCAGGTGGGTCACCCCCTTGTAATAAATAATTTGCAAGTCTTAAAAATTCGGGGCAGAGTACAGTAGAAAATGCTTTAAAAAATTCTGCGGGGATGCCATCCTCTCCAGTAGCTTTGCAATTGGGCAAAGAGCTGATAACCGCATCCAATTCTTCCTTCGTGAATTCGGCTAGCAGCAGCTCTTTAAAATTATTTTCCAAAGTTGGAATTGGCAATTCCCGCAGAAATTAATTAATTATTTCTAAAGGGACCTGGTGAGATGTCTTAAATATGTCTTTATAATGTTTAAGAAACACCTCGCCTATTAGTGACGTAGTTTTTTACGCGAGTTTTAGTTACTTTGTCCTGAATGCATTCGACTCTATTCCGGACTTGCTTTTCCTTTGCTTGCCAGGCTAGCAATCTTTCCGTGTACTCGCTATCTTCATAGCTTGTCTGAAGATATAATCTACTTGCCCTATCCCCTAAGTCGTAATAAAATTCCGTCATTCTTGTTTTTGCATTCAGTATTTCTTGCCTATTATTCGAAGTCCTTTTTCTAAAGTATTCTTAATTTGCATGGGCTAGACTATTTTCTATTGCCATTCTCTCCTCCTTCTTAGCTTTTTGTTTTGGTATCTCTTTTGAGGTGATTATGCCTCTCAGTATAGCCTTAAAAGCATCCCATATTATATTAATTGGGGCAGAATCTTTATTTATAGAGAAAAAGGAACCGATCTCCTTCCCTAAGTCTGCACACCATTGCTTATCTGCTAAATTAAGTTTATTAAAATACCACCTTCTTGATGCTTGTTCATCTTTCTTCCCTAAAAGGGTTTCCATCTTAATGAGGACATGATCTGAGAAGGCATTCGCTATATGCTCATATTTACTGACTTCCAGATTATGGGAGGTTAGAAAAAAATCTAGCCTTGATGATGAGTCATATTTTGCTGAATAGCAAGAATATCACGTTTAGTCGGATTGTTGAGCCGCCAGTAGTCTAAAATATCTAAATCTATCTTACAACTCAGCATTGCAGTGCATACTTGTGGTTTATTTTTCCTTCGATCTTTTTTTGTAGAATCAACCATAGGGTTTTGCAAGAAATTAAAGTCCCCTCCTCATATAATCTGACCAGGTATACCTGACAATGCTTGTTTTAACTGCAAAATGAGGAGCGGGTTATCCACAACTGGTGCGTAGATTGTAGCAAGTATCACGCTTGTGTGGTTTATTTTCTCATGTAAAAATATCAATCTGCCCCTCATATCTGAATGAGATGCTTCAACATGAAATTGGACATGCTTGCCTATATAAATGCTCACACCCCTCTGAGCTGTCCCCGACACAGCCGAGCAATAAAAATCCACCCAGTTTTTAAACATTTTACTAGCATCTGCTAAGGCTCGGAAATGTGTCTCTTGTAAAAAAATCACATCTGGATGGTGACTTTTTAACCAGCTTTCTATTGCACCAGTTTTACGCCTATTGTTTAAACCATTAACATTCAGAGACAAAATTGAGAGTTTATTCCTTAAAAATCCTGTTTTATCTATACGTCCCAGGGGGTCCCGTCTAAAGTGCAATAGGTGCTATATGTGCAAAATGCATTTCTAAAGTGCAGCTTGTGCAAATGTGCAAAATGTATACATAAGTAACCACTTAAGTTATTAAATCTTTTCTCCCAATAGAACCATAGCGGGCTAGGTTATACACTGAAATACAGGCCATTAAATTGTGCAAATTGCGCAGGTCTACCATACCTAATATAACAATTGTGCAAATCATACAATAGAGTGCAAATCACGCATTTAGACCAGCATACTACAGTACAGTTCGTATCAATTGTGCAAAAAGCTATTTAAAGTGCAAATCAGGCAGGTATTAGACCACTCATAGCAAAACACTACAGTACAAATTGTATTAATTATGCAAGGTAGATATTAAAATGCATTAAAGTGCAGTATCCAATGTGCAATATATGCAATATGTGCAATATGACAACTATATAAGACAGCATCTTTCCTTAGCAACGTTACATATCCTTTTCCTTAACGTATTCAAAAAAAGAAAAATATTTCTGTCTATGAACTCTCTTTTTCCGGCTGCTTCGCCCCCACCACCACCCCCCCACCCCAAAAGAAGAGAAACCCCGACTTGTCCCACTGTCCATTCCTCTTCCTCCCTTTTCCTATTGGATGCCATCTTGTTGCGTCCCCTGATTTACCTCACACCTGCCCCTCAAGGGAAAGGCAAAAAAAAAAAATTGTTTTTTTTTTTTTTAAACTCAGTCTTATAGCCGACAACCACAGAGTTTCTTTTCCTTATGCGGCACTGAGAGCATCCAAATGGTTTTGAGCTTTCAGTATCTGTGAAGATAACAATTTTTCCTTTGGCTATGACTTTTAATTTAGATTGCTGCACAATCATCGCCTGTGCTCTTTTAGCTTTAAAAGAGTCAATCATGTTGACAAAATCCTTGCGTCTATGGGCAGAGGCTGCTGACATGTCAGAAAAGATTTTAAAGTTTTTAATTTCGTTGGTA